>NC_136069.1:934963406-936171791 GCF_964261635.1 Lissotriton helveticus
CACCCCTGAAAATGACATGTGTGCGCATATGGTGCACATACATGCCCTAAGGGCATGTATGAGCGTCACATGGCACCTTTACAAATTGCATAAAGTGCATTTGTAAGAGAAATCGCAAATTACCACCAACTACAAGTTGGTGGCAAATTACCACCAACTACAAGTTGGTGGTAATTTGCGATTCCTTAAGGGCATTTTGGATTTGTTTTTGCATCATACATTGCATTTAAGGAATCGCAAAATTTGCAATTCCTTAAATGCAATCGCAAAATAAGGAATGGCAAATTTTGCGATTCCTTATTTTGCACCCAAATCCTTTCATACATGCAATTTTGCGAAAATAGGTTAGCAAACGCCAAAATCCCATTTGGCCTTGATACATATGCAGCTAGATTCATCAACGTGAAATCGGCTCGCAAAGGGCCGGATTCTGAGAATCTGGCCCTTTGCGAGCGCAATTTTTGCATTTGGGATTCATCATCCCAAATGCAAAAATCACTATTATAGAATTCGCAATTTTGCGATGAATTGCATTTAAGGAATCTCTATTTGAGATTCCTTAAATGCAATTCATTAACTATTTTTAATTTGCGAATTTGCAATTTTTGTCCCCTATTTACCACGAATTGTAACTTCGTGGTAAATAGCGAAAACTTAGAAAAATGCACTTCAGTGCATTTTTCTAAGTTGCATGTTACACACACACACACACATGTCCTTTGGACATGTGTGTGCGCAACACATGTGTACATTTGCATTTCAGGGGTGCTACAGGGTGTCCTTTGGACACCCCTGCACCCTTGATATCGCATCCTTATTTGCGATTCGCAAATTGCTAATCGCAAATAAGGAATAACTCCCCATTCATTACTGTGGGCCTTTAGGCCCATAGGAATGAATGGGGAGTTATTCCTTATTTGCGATTAGCAATTTGCTAATCGCAAATAAGGAAGATGTAGGAATCTCATTTCTTTATGCAATTTCTACATGAATCCCGTTTTGCAAGTCCTTAATAACGATTCCTTAATAATCGCTATTAAGGACTCGCAAAACGGGACTTTGATGAATCTAGGGGATGGCCCTTAGAGTGGGCAAACTGGTCAAAGATTTGATCTACCTTAGATTTGAATGTGCGAGCAAGTGCATCACAAAACTCTTGACTATGATTGACGGAGTACTCTTTCGTGCTTGATGTCAGATATTTTACAGTCTGAAAGAGTTCTTTACTGGAATTACCAGCTTTTTCTATTTGTGATGTATAATAGTGATGTTTCTGAGAAATCAACTTTCTTTTAAAGTCTGAGAGCATACCTTTGCACCTGTCTTTTTTCAGTGCTTTGTAATGTTTTCGCCAGATTCTTCCTTGCCTTCTACAAGCCTGTTTGTCTAGTTTCAGGGCTTCGGAAAACCACAGAGCTGAAGGCGTTTTTCTATTTTTATTAATGATTGTAATAGGAGCAAGTTTCGAACAGTTAGACTCCAGCCATGTAGTATAGTTTATTGCTGAGGATTCTGCATCTAACTCCAAGTATGGCTGGGTTTGAGCTTAATGGTCAACGAGCAACAAAAGATCAATTTTGTCCCAAGATCTACTGGTGGTCTTGGCATGGGCGATAATAGTGATATTGGATCGAAGGAGCTTATATCTAAAAAGAATGGCGTGATGGTCAGACCAAGTTAGTGGAAGAGTAGGTGTATTAAAAATGGCGGTATCGTTGGAAAAAAGACCATCTAGAGTATGCCCTTCTCGATCCGTAGATTTGTGGATAAGCTGTCTGAGGCCTAGTTCTGATGTCAATTCTAGAAGCTCCTTAGTGTCTATATCTTCTAGTGCTTCTAAATGGAAGTTCAATTGGATTGAAGACTTAGCTCCAGTAGTGAGATTATGTTAGCCAGAAAGTTAGCTCTAGGACTGGGAGGGTGGTAAATCAATAGACCATTAATTGTGTCTTGTCCCTGTGTTGACATTTTAAAAAGCAAAAAGCCTCGCAGTCAGATGAACAGATAATTGAGCAGTGAGAGCTTAGTTCAATTCTATGTAATAGAGCAAGTCCACCACCTCTATTTAGTTGTCTGTCGTATCTAAATACTTTATAGCCATGAGGGACTACAATGTTAAAATCAGGATCAGAGGTGAAATTGCCAGTTTTGTAATGGAGGGCCAGAGCTATGATGAATCTGGGTTATTGAAGTGCAATAAAGAGGTGCAATATTAATTGGTCAATGAAGGACATATGGTCTTGGTTGGCAAATGCAATGGGGCCATCCTCCTCATAGATCCAGCCATGCTGCACTGTGATCTACTAACTGCTAGCATACTATAACAAATAATATCATACATACACGATATTGGGGTGTCCACCATGACCATGGCCACTCTCTTGTTTTCCTGTCCAAGCAAGAAAAAGACAAGTTTTCCAATCAACATGCGTAGAATACTTAACTTGGGCATACAATCTTCAGAGTATCCCACCTGACCTAAAATGGGTTCACTGAGTCTTAGAGTATCACCTGTCCAGAAGATATATAAGGGGAGAGGGAAAGCTTACTGAGTATACTGACAAAGCAGAAGAAATTAATCTACATAAAGACGAGGCGAGGCTTCGCCGCGGTGCAAGATGGCCGTACCTTAGGCGAGCTCCTGCCAGCTGAGCCCAAAATCCAACATGAACCAGTTGAAATAGGGGCCATCTGTCCATGTCGCCAAGCCACGACACCCAGCAGACACCGGTTGCACCGATGTGGGGGTAAAAATCCTGCTGCCTACACGCCAACAGGCATGATGTGGAGGGGCCTTGGTGGAGCCAAGGCCTATACAGACCGTCTGTGTGCTGTGGGGTGGAGGAGGCCGGGAGCTGCAGGAGACCCACCGGACCCGCCGCACCATCAAGAAAGATCTCCTGCACTGGGGGCTGTAGGGCCGGACCCGAGGTGCTG
Organism: Lissotriton helveticus; assembly: GCF_964261635.1. NCBI lineage: Eukaryota > Metazoa > Chordata > Amphibia > Caudata > Salamandridae > Lissotriton > Lissotriton helveticus. The sequence goes on from NC_136069.1 coordinate 934,966,344, forward strand.
ATCGGTTGAGGCGCCGCTTGGACCTGACCGCTGCTGGGAATGTGGCGAGCAGTGGAGACTGCCCGTGCCACCCACAAGAGCTCCATAACTTTCAGAGGCGGTAAGTAGCCCTACTGGGGGCCTCCTGGTATCCTAGTATGCTCCACTTTCCCCTCAGAGCTCGGACTGGACTCCTGCTGTGGTGCTCTGGCCTGTGAGATATCCAACTGCCGGCTGCTCCTGCCACGCGTTAAGTTTGGCAAACGCAGCCCATAATAACTTCTGCGCTCCTTTGATCCAGTTTTTTTGGTATTAGTGTTTTTTTTTCTGTTTTCGACACATTTTCAGCTCTTTGTGCTCCCTTTAACGGTCTGTCTACCATGATCTCTTTTTCACTGGTCTGTACCCGTTTCTTTTGTTCGCATACCCGCTCTGCTGTGCCCCTGTATTTTTCCCACCATCTGCCCTCCGTCGCTGATCCTCCCTTTTGCCCCGTTCCCATCTCTCAGTCACTCGTCCTTCCCCCCTCCCCTACAAATGCTGACCGCCTGTGCCCGTCTGAACCTGGGCCTTGTCCAGTGCCAGACCCCCTGGCCCCCGGGACACCCTCAGGACCCGATGCCGCTACAACGCTAACACCCTCCGCGCACTCAGCAATGGTTGAAACTCCGCCTGCTTCCAGGCCTCCCCGAAGATCACCCACGGTCCCTTCACCTGCCGTAGCTGCAGCTTCTCCAGCCAACGTACTCCAGCACACCATCCCAACACTGCAGGCCACAATCATCTCAGCTGCATATTGCTCAACAGCTGCTCAGTCCACAAACATGTCATCGACATCGAAATCTGGTAACTGCTTGACTTCTTCGCCCCGGAAATCGCCTTCCTGATGGAAACCTGGATGAACACCTCCTCGGCACCGGACATAGCCATAGCCATTCCCGATGGCTACAAGATCACATGCAGAGACCGGAACAACAACAAACCTACCACATCTTCATCAAGGCAAGCTCCATCATCGCACCCCAACTCTGAAAGATCATCAACAGCTCCTTTGAGACCGCCACCTTCCCGGAGAGCTTTAAACACACCGAGATCAATCCCCTACTGACTCACTTTCTGGAGGAGAACAATGTCCTGGACTCATACCAATCTGGCTTCTGGAGTAACCACAGCACTGAGACCGCCCTCATCGCCGCCACTGACGACATCAGGGACATACTGGATACCGCGGCCCTCATCCTCATCCTCCTGAACGTCTCGGCCTCCTTCGACACCGTCTGCCACCACACCCTTCGCACACGCCTCCACAACACAGGGATCCGAGGCAAAGCCCTGGACAGGATAACCTCCTTCCTCACCGGCAGAACCCAGAGAGTCTGCCTCCCCCATACCGATCCAAAGCTACCACGATCACCTGTGGCATACCCCATGGATCATCCTTCAGCCCAACCCTTTTTAACATGTACATGGCACTGCTCGCCAAAATTGTCCGAGCACACCACCTCAACATTGTCTCGGATGCCGATGACACGCAGCTGATCTTCTCCCTCACCAAAGACCCGGCCATTGCCAAATCCAACCGCCACGTGGGAATGTAGGCCATCGCAGAATGGATGAAGACCAGCCGCCTGAAACTGAACTCGGACAAAATGTAGGTCCTCATTCTTGACTTCAACCCCTAGCGCATGGGACGACTCCTGGTGGCCGACCGCGCCACAAGCAGCGCCAAACATACTGACTCTGAGCCATTAAATAACAATGCTTACCATTCCCCAGAAGAACACTGTGAGAAGTTGGCCTGGTATATGATGCTCACTAGTTCTAGTGATCACCTTGTACCATGCCAAGCAACCCTTATGATGATTGGTTGTAAAGTCAACCTTATAGACAAGCTATCCTAGGGGTAGCATGGACTAAGCAGTCTTAGGCTAAACTCTGTAAAGGCATGTGAAGCAAGCTGTTTTACCATACACAATCCCCTTGAATACCAAATGAAAGGACACCACACAGATATATATTGAAAATATATATAGATTTATTTCTACAATTATCCCCTATACTCTTTATGAGCACAGAAGCAATAGCGTTAAAACAAAACACAGTTTAAATATACAAAAGTTGCACGAATATGGATGAGCCCTAGGGGCCACCTAAACCACCAATAGGAAAGGAAAGAAGCCTAGGGCCTGGGGAATCGCTGGAGCTGTTCGGGACTAGCAGTGATGAAGTCGGGAAAGGCCCGCGGGACTCGGGTGCAGCGCTTAAAGCGCACGCATGCACCAATGCAATGTCAATGGTGCGTAAAAGTTACAAAGTTAGTGTTTAAGGAACCTTCCGATAGACCTACAAGGATAAAACTTTAGACACAGGCACTAGAGGTGTATACCAGTGTGGGAACACCGGCGTTGCTGAGTTATCTCACCCACAGTAAGCGGGTGCACAGGTGCGAAGTAGTGTCGGGTTTCGTCACGCAGGTCGATGGTGCTTGGAGCTGAAGATGCTGCAGGCGGGTCGTCGAGGAGAGTTCTGGTGGATCCAAGGGTGGATCTGAAGAGGTTAAGACCTGAAAGCAGAGGGGACAATGCTCAAAGTCACTAGCCAGTGACTACCGTCGAACCAGGATAGAACCAGGCAATGTCGGGTGCAAACAGGTGAAAAGGTGAAGATTGTCTCTGCAGCCACGTGGACACGAAGAGGTCAAGGACGTCCAGGAGTCGATCATGAGCTGTCCCACAAAGGCTCTCGCTGATGGCGGTGTCGGCAACTTGATTGGAGCAAACAGGCCTTGGCTAAAGCAAGCCACTCAGGAATCGATGCAAGCTTCTCACTCGGACCAGCAAGGTCAGAGCGGGTGCTCCTTTTCAGGGGAGCAAGGGCCAGTCTGGAGCAACCAGACCAGCGGTGTAAGTTGTAGTTTTCGTCGCCAAGATGGCCGCTAGCCACGTGGCAAGTGGCCGGGATGGCGCATCAAGTGGCAAAGTGCAAAAAGGCCCCACGCAGATCGTGGAGATGCTGGGGGGCTGATCTTTGGTGCACAGGCTGCTCGGTGTTGGGGCTTCTCAAACCCCAAAGCACAGCATCGAGGGTGCCTTGGGTGCTGCGCAGTCAGCTGATCGGGGGTCTTCCAAGATGTCCAGTCCCACGTCTCTCGGTGCCTCCACGGGTCTATTCTTTTCAGAGACTGTGGATCGGGCTCTGAGATGTCTGGGAGTCTGGGTCTTGTCAGGCTTTGGGCTCGGGCTCCGGCGGGAGGCGGCAGCAAAGCAGACGTCGAGTTGCTGGTGTGTGCCTGTGTTCACAGGGTGGTCACTCCTTGGCCACAAGGGAGATTCTCTTCAGTCTTCTGTGCAGCAGAATGTCGAAGTCCAGTTTTCTTCTGTATTTCAAGTCGAGTTCAGGATGATCTGAAGTCTCAGGACACAGCTCCTACTCTTATTCGAATTCTAGGGGCCGGATCACCTACTAGGTAACTCCTCTGGGTGGGACCAGGAAGGGGGGCGGTTACACCCCCTTTCCTTTGTGCAGTTTTGCGCCAAGGCTGGGGCTCGAGAGCCCCAGCACCGGTTTGAACTGGCAAATGCACGGGGACACCTTGTGTGCCCCAGGCATGTCTGATTCTATTCAGCCCTGTCCTACCCAATACACAAAATCCTGTCTGGGGTGGTGCTAGCACCTCCCAAGGCAGGAAACCCTTTGTCCAAGCTGCCCTCGCTGGAAGGACTCCCAGCAGCAGGAGGTCAGACTTGTGTCTGTGGTGGCAGCATCCATTTTGTAATGCTGAGGCTCTGTTTAACTTTAACCGGGGTTCAGGTTATGTACTGTAGTGTAGCTCCTATTTTCCCAATAGGCTCTGCGCATTGGAATAGTACCTACAGCAGTAAAGGCCTAGGCCAGACGTTAACTAGGTCTACTACTGTCGATACTAGACTTAATTTTTGGGTTTGCCAGCTAAGCTCAGAGTTCGCTAGAAACTTTCTCGAATGTTCAAGGAAGGATTAACTTCCCTGATTAGACAAGAAGGGATTTAGTTTCTGACAACCATAGAACATGACAACTTTGCTCTCCCCTAATCAAGAGTCAATCTCAAGAGTCGTGTGAGCACAAGGCAATTATTTTACTCAGTCAGTACGTGCATTCTTAGTCTCATCAGAGTGTAGAGAAAAGGAAGAGACGGGCGTGTTCAATAAAAGATGTTATTTATTGATCAGTCTCTTTTCTCGTACAAGAGAAATGGATCGATATTATTGCGATACTTATAGTTAAGTAAAGTGCATACATTAGAAGCAATAGTATAAAATAATACTGTAAAAACATTGATATGGTTTCTGAGCCATATGATGTTTAAAATGATTAAAATATATTTACATACACATATACATTTGACTAAACGCACTCAACTGGTGTTTCTAAATACGCCTACCCCGTGTACCTGACCTAAGTCTAATGCGTGGGCGGGAATAGAAAGTTACAGTTTAAGTTAAGTTTGTTTTTGCCAAGTGAATAACTAAAGAATTCTCTAGGAGGGGTTATTCAGTTCTGTACCTGGAATTTAGTCGTGTCCCTCTAGAAGGGTGGAATGCTACCCCCGTCGCCAGAACTGGCAAGGGGGTAGTATTCCAATTCATATGACACCTTACTCGACATGTTTTGATAAAGCCAAACCAAAGATAGCATTTAACCGCGAGGATTATAATGCACTTAAGAGTATATGGTATGGCAGTATCATGAAACAGCTAAAGGACATGGTTCCGAAAGCTGCAGACAGGCTCAGCTCATGCCAGAGCACCATCTCACATATTTCCAAGCACTCTGCCTCCAGGATTGATGAGGCCTTCCATAGGAGTGGCTGATAGGAACATATGTGTCCATTTTAGGTTAGGTATAGGCATACTACACCTAAGTAAGGGGTGGTTACACCGACTTACCCCAGCTGAGTGATCAGCCAGTCGTGTCAAATATGGAGGCCAGGCCAGGGGTGGCACAATACGTGCTGCAGCCCCTGGTAGGCCTTGGAAGCACCTATGCCCTGGGTACCTGGGTACACTGTTACGGGGGCCAATAAGGTGAACCAGTTACAATTTCGTAATGCACCTAATGTGCATTGGCATTATTTAGAGAGAGAACAGCAGGCTGTGGGTCTGATTAGCAGGCCCACAGCCACATTAAGTCATAAACCAGTGAAGCAAAAAGCAAAAATTTGGGGTGACCATAGGATAGCAGACCCTACTCTCCTACACAAGCCCCCCCCCCCCAAACACAGGGACATTAGACTAACCTTGACCAGTTGTGTCTTCATGTTCTAAGTGGAAGTACCTGGAGAGACCATCTGCATTTCCATGGTCAGTCCCTGGGCGGTGCTCCACTGTAAAGTCCATCCCCTGTAGGGAAATGGACCACCTGAGCAGTTTGGGGTTTTCACCCTTCATCTGATTAAGCCATAAGAGGGGCTTATGGTCGGTCTGAATCTTGAAGTGAGTGCCAAACAAGTATGGTCTCAACTTCTTCAGGGCCCACACCACAGCAAAGGCCTCCCTCTCAATGGCTGACCAACGTTTCTCTCTGGGGGTCAGCCTTCTGCTAATAAAAGCAATGGGCTGGTCTTGGCCATCTACATTAAGTTGTGAAAGCACAGCTCCCACTCCCAACTCAGAAGCATCTGTTTGGACAATGAACTCTCTTGAGTAGTCAGGACTCTTCAGGATAGGTGCAGAGCACATGGCCTTCTTCAGGTCATCAAATGCCTTTTGACAGTTTACTGTCCACTGAACCTTTTTGGGCATCTTTTTAGATGTCAGATCATTAAGAGGAGTCACAATGGACCCATAGTTCTTAACAAACTTCCTGTAGTACCCAGTCAGGCCCAAGAAAGCTCTGACCTGAGTCTGGGTAGTTGGAGGAGACCAGTCCTTTATGGTCTGGATCTTACTCTCCAGTGGTTGAACTTGGCCTCCACCTACAAGGTGGCCCAAGTATACAACTTTACTCTGCCCTATCTGGCACTTGGTTGCCTTGATAGTGAGGCCTGCCTTTTGCAGAGCCTCTAGCACTTCCTTCAGGTGGACCAGGTGATCCTCCCAGGTGGAGATAAAGACAGCAATATCATCCAGATATGCTGCGCAAAAGTCATCCAACCCAGTAAGGACTTGATTCACCAACCTTTGGAAGGTGGCAGGTGCATTTTTCAAACCAAAGGGCATTACCACAAATTGATAATGCCTACCTGGGGTAGAAAATGCTGTATTGGCCTAAGACTCCTCAACTAACCTGATTTGCCAGTAGCCAGCTGTCAAGTCAAATGTGCTCAAATACTTGGCAGAAGCCAATTTGTCTATGAGCTCATCTGCCCTTGGAATAGGGTGTGCATCTGTCCTGGTGACAGCATTGAGTCCTCTGTAATCCACACAGAACCTCATCTCTCTCTTTCCATCTTTGGTGTGAGGTTTGGGGACCAGAACCACTGGGCTAGCCCAGGGGCTCTCTGAAGGCTCAATGACACCTAATTCCAGCATCTTTTGCACCTCAGTCTTGATACAATCTCTGACATGGTCAGGTTGCCCGTAAATTTTGTTCTTCACAGGAAGACTATCACCAGTGTCCACCACATGGGTACACCAGTTAGTCTGACTGGGTGTCAGGGAGAACATATGTCGATATGACTGCAAAACTTGTCTACAGTCATTTTGCTGATGTTCAGTGAGGCTGCCATCTAAGGCCACACCATCAACTGAGCCATCCTCAGGGTTCTGAGTCAGCAGGTCTGGAAGAGGGTCACTCTCTTTCTCCTGCCCCTCATCTGTAGCCATGAGCAAGCCCATGTCTGCCCTGTCAACATATGCTTTCAGCCTGTTAACATGGAGCACCCTGTGGGGGCTCCTGGGAGTTCCTAGGTCCACCAAGTAGGTAACCTCTCCCTTCTTTTCAATGATAGTATGGGGTCCAGACCATTTGTCTTGGAGTGCTGCTGGGGCCACTGGCTCCAACACCCATACTTTCTGTCCAGGCTGGTACTCAGTCAAGACAGCCTTTTGGTCATGCCAGGCTTTCTGTAATTCCTGGCTAGCCTCAAGGTTTTTGGATGCCTTCTCCATATACTCAGCCATCCTGGAGCAGAGACCAAGTACATAGTCCACTATGTCTTGCTTGGGCTTTCTGAGAGGTAACTCCCATCCTTCCCTCACCAAACACAGGGGTCCTCTTACAGGGTGCCCAAACAACAATTCAAACGGGCTCAAGCCAACCCCCTTTTGTGGGACCTCTCTGTAAGCAAACAGAAGGCAGGGTAGAAGGATGTCCCATCTTCGCCTGAGCTTTTCTGGTAATCCTTTGATCATACCCTTTAGGGTCTTGTTAAATCTTTCAACAAGCCCATTGCATTGTGGATGATAGGGAGTGGTGAACTTGTAGTTGATACCACATTCCTTCCACATAGCTGTTAAGTATCCTGACATGAAGTTGGCACCTCTATCAGATACTACCTCCTTAGGAAACCCCACTCTGGAGAAAACTCCAAGTAAGGCCCTGGCCACAACAGGAGCTGTTGTGGTCCTAAGTGGAAATGCCTCTGTGTACCTGGTGGCATGGTCCACCACCACCAGTATGAATCTGTGCCCAGATGCTGTAGGGGGATCCATTGGACCTACAATGTCAATCCCCACTCTTTCAAAGGGCACCCCCATCACAGGTAGTGGTATCAGGGGGGCCTTTGTGGTACCACCTGCTTTGCCACTGGCTTGGCAGGTTACACAGGAGCGACAAAACTCCTTGGTATCTTCTGACATGTGAGGCCAGTGAAAGTGACAGACAAGTCTGTCCCAAGTTTTCTTCTGGCCTAGGTGTCCTGCTAAAGGAATATCATGTGCCAAGGTAAGAAGGAAGCCCCTAAATTGCAGAGGTATGACCAACCTCCTGGTTGTACCAGGCTTGGGGTCTCTACCCTCTGAATAAAGGAGCCCATCATCCCAATAAACTTTATGGGTACCTTGAGCATTCCCAGCAGCCTCAGCAGCAGCCTGCTGTCTGAGGGGTTCAAGAGAAGGACAGGATAACTGAGCCTGCCCCAAGTCTGCCCTAGAAGGTCCCCCTGTCCCCAGATACTCAACCTGATCAGGTTCAAGATCTTCAGGGACAGTTCCTTCAGGGGTCTCAAGATCATCTTCCTGTGAAGGCTGATCCTCACTTGTAGGCATTTGGGAAGGCACAGCCTTTACCCTCCTGTTCCTTGTCTTGGAAGGTACTTGGTCCATTGTTCCAAGATCCAAGACCTGAGGTTCAGAGAGGCACTTTTTGGCCTGTGATCTGGTCACAGCAAGGACATGTGATGATATCCCTAACATCTCTGCATGAGTCCTGTACTCAACTTCTGACCATAGAGAGCTCTCCAGGTCATTGCCCAACAAACATTCTACTGGGAGATCAACACTAACCACAACTCTTTTTAGGCCAGTTACCCCTCCCCAGGAAAAGTTAACAATTGACACACTATGTGTAGTAGTGACATTGCTGGCATTGGTCACCAGGTAATTATCACCTGGTATGTACTGTCCAGGGTCCACAAAGCTAGGCGTCACCATAGTGACACTGGCACATGTGTCCCTGTATGCTTGAGCCACTTTTTTATTAATATCAGGTGTCTGTCTGTACTTGCCCAGATTACTGGGACTGACAGTAGGGGACAAATCAATCTCCCCATCACAAATCAGAACAGCCTGTGTAGGGGTTCTGACTAGGCCAGAATCTCCCTCAGTTCCCAAGGTGATACCCACTACCCCCTTAGTTTGTGGACCAACACTGCTAACTGTACTAGTGGGTGCAAGTGCCTTAGGGGCTGCAGTGTTGGGGCTCCACCCTTTTTGCAATCACTTGTCCATTGAGATGTGTTTTTACAAAAACTACACCAGGGTTTTCTTTGACCTTCTTTTTTCTTCTTCTTGGAAGTTTGGGACCCACCCTCAGTATTAGTTTGGTGCCCTGTTGAAGACTTCTGGTCTTTAGCTTTCTGCTCCCCACCCTTCTGGTCTGTTTTCTTTTGGTCACCACCCTGGTTCTGGTTCTGGTTCTTTTGCTTAACTCTGGTTCTAACCCATTTGTCTGCCCTCTTTCCCAATTCTTGGGGTGAGGTTAGATCTGAGTCAACCAAATGTTGATGCAACTGCTGGTTCTGACAGTTATTTAAAATCTGTTCTCTCATAAGCAAATTGTACAATCCTTCATAGTCTGTAACCTTACTTCCCAGCAACCAGCCCTCCAGAGCCTTAGTGGCACAATCAACAAATTCAGACCAATCCTGAGTCTGTGTCTTCTGGGTATCTCTGAACATTAACCTGTACTGTTCAGTGGTTAAGCCTAACCCATCAATCAGAGCACTCTTCAGGACCAGGTAGTTTCTAGAATCCCCGTCACTAACTGTGAGGAGTCTGTCTCGGCCTCTACCTTCAAAGGAGAGCCACAAGATTGCTGCCCACTGATCCTGAGGGACCTGCTGTACTTTGCAGGCTCTCTCAAGTGCAGTCATCCATTTGTGGATATCATCCCTAACTTTGTAGGGGGGCACAATCTTACTCAGGTTTCTGTTGTCATAGGACCTGTCTTTATCCTTAGGGATAGTGCTGCCACCAGAGGATCCTAATCCACTCTCTCTAGGCTGCCTTGCTCTAGCAAGTTTCTCTTTGGCCAGGGCAACTTCTAATTCTTGCTTCTGGATCCTAAGTTCAGCCTCTCTCGTTTTGGCCTCATGTTCCCTTCTTTGAGGGCTAGTCAACTACCTTCTGGAGTGACCATGAGAACCTCTAGAAGCATGGGAAGTATTGGATTCACCTGAGTGATTCCTCCTCCTCCTGGGCTCCTGGTTAAGTCCATTTGGGGGTCTGAATGGGTTGGACCCACCTTCAGTCCCAAATAAGCTTAAGTTAGTCTGGTTAAGACTGCTGACTAGCACCTGACTATTTCTCTCATCATCAGACCCACTTTCCTCCTCCTCTTCCTCTTCTTCCTCATCCTCAGGCTGAGTATCCCCAGAGGTCTGGTTATCCTCATCTATCTGGATGACAGGGACAGGGGCATCAGTGCTATCATCTTCAGTGGGAGAGCCTCCATCTCCAGTCCCTGAGGGGCCTGGTTTAGAGGTTTTTAGAGCTTCAGACTTTTCTAAAAGCTCTCTGAGGTGATCTGCTGCAGGGGTAGGACCCGTTTTGATTCCTCTTAAGGAACACAGCTGCCTCAGTTCTGTAAAATTAAAGATAGCAAATTTGGATGGTGCCCTTGGAGGGTCACTCTCAACAGAGATAGGTCCAGTGGATCCCTCTGCTCCAGACATTGCTCTAGTGTGGGTGGATATGTTGCAATCTACCTACACTTGTGTTTACCTACTAAACCTATCTAGTAGTTGTAGTCAGGGTGTGCTACTCCCTATCCTTTACAACAACTAAGTTCAGTAGAACTTAAGTATATAAGTCTTGTTTTAGTGTACCTATCAGGTACCTGTATGATGTTTCAAATGATACTCTCAAAGATTGTAATGGTAAAACAACAGCAAGCTCAAATCCCAATCCACTGCTCACCAATGTGAGAAGTTGGCCTGGTATATGATGCTCACTAGTTCTAGTGATCACCTTGTACCATACCAAGCAACCCTTATGATGATTGGTTGTAAAGTCAACCTTATAGACAAGCTATCCTAGAGGTAGCATGGACTAAGCAGTCTTAGGCTAAACTCTGTAAAGGCATGTGAAGCAAGCTGTTTTACCATACACAATCCCCTTGAATACCAAATGAAAGGACACCACACAGATATATATTGAAAATATATATAGATTTATTTTTACAATTATCCCCTATACTCTTTATGAGCACAGAAGCAATAGCGTTAAAACAAAACACAGTTTAAATATACAAAAGTTGCACGAATATGGATGAGCCCTAGGGGCCACCTAAACTATATACTAAAATAGTGGTATAAGAACCACCAATAGGAAAGGAAAGAGGCCTAGGGCCTGGGGAATTGCTGGAACTGTTCGGGTACTAGCAGTGATGAAGTCGGGAAAGACCCGCAGGACTCGGGTGCAGCGCTTAAAGCGCAGGCATGCACCAATGCAATGTCAATGGTGCGTAAAAGTTACAAAGTTAGTGTTTAAGGAACCTTCCGATGGACCTACAAGGATAAAACTTTAGACACAGGCACGAGAGGTGTATACCAGTGTGCGAACACCGGCGTTGCTGAGTTACCTCACCCACAGGAAGCGGGTGCACAGGTGCAAAGTAGTGTCGGGTTTCGTCACGCAGGTCGATGGTGCTTGGAGCTGAAGATGCTGCAGGCGGGTCGTCGAGGAGAGTTCCGGTGGATCCAAGGGTGGATCTGAAGAGGTGAAGACCTGAAAGCAGAGGGGACAATGTTCAAAGTCACTAGCCAGTGACTACTGTGGAACCAGGATGGAACCAGGCAATGTCGGGTGCAAACAGGTGAAAAGGTGAAGATTGTCTCTGCAGCCACGTGGACACGAAGAGGTCAAGGACGTCCAGGAGTCGATCACGAGCTGTCCCATAAAGGCTCTCGCTGATGGCGGTGTCGGCAACTTGATTGGAGCAAACAGGCCTTGGCTAAAGCAAGCCACGCATGAATCGATGCAAGCTTCTCACTCAGACCGGCAAGGTCAGAGCGGGTGCTCCTTTTCAGGGGAACAAGGGCCAGTCTGGAGCAACCAGACCACTAGTGTAAGTGGTAGTTTTTGTCGCCAAGATGGCCGCTAGCCACGTGGCAAATGGCCGGGATGGCGCATCAAGTGGCAAAGTGCAAAAGGGCCCCACGCAGATCGTGGAGATGCTGGGGGGCTGCTCTTCAGTGCAAATGCTGCTCGGTGTTGGGGCTTCTCAAACCCCAAAGCACAGCATCGAGGGTGGCTTTGGTGCTGTGCAGTCAGCTGCTTGGGGGTCTTCCAAGATGTCCGGTCCCACGTCTCTCGGTGCCTCCACGGGTCTCTTCTTTTCAGGGACTGTGGATCGGGCTCTGAGATGTCTGGGAGTCTGGGTCTTGTCACGCTCTGGGCTCGGGCTCTGCCGGGAGGTTGCGGCAAAGCAGACGTCGAGTTGCTGGTTGGTGCCTGTGTTCACAGGGTGGTCACTCCTTGGCCACAAGGGAGATTCTCTTCAGTCTTCTGTGCAGCAGAATGTCGAAGTCCAGTTTTCTTCTGTATTTCAAGTCGAGTTCAGGATGATCTGAAGTCTCAGGACACAGCTCGTACTCTTATTCAAATTCTAGGGGCCGGATCACCTACTAGGTCCCTCCTCTGGGTGGGACCAGTAAGGGGGGAGGTTACACCCCCTTTCCTTTGTGCAGTTTCGCGCCAAGGCTGGGGCTGGAGAGCCCCAGCACCGGTTTGAACTGGCAAATGCACGGGGACACCTTGTGTGCCCCAGGCATGTCTGATTCTATTCAGCCCTGTCCTACCCAATACACAAAATCCTGTCTGGGGTGGTGCTAGCACCTCCCAAGGCAGGAAACCCTTTGTCCAAGCTGCCCTCGCTGGAAGGACTCCCAGCAGCAGGAGGTCAGACTTGTGTCTGTGGTGGCAGCATCCATTTTGTGATGCTGAGGCTCTGTTTAACTTTAACCGGGGTTCAGGTTATGTACATGTCGTGTCCCTCTAGAAGGGTGGAATGCTACCCCCGTCACCAGAACTGGCGAGGGGGTAGTATTCCAATTCGTATGACACCTTACTCGACATGTTTTGATAAAGCCAAACCAAAGATTTGCATTTAACCGCGAGGATTCTAATGCACTTAAGAGTATATGGTATGGCAGTATCATGAAACAGCTAAAGGACATGGTTCCAAAAGCTGCAGACAGGCTCAGCTCATGCCAGAGCACCATCTCACATATTTCCAAGCACTCTGCCTCCAGGATTGATGAGGCCTTCCATAGGAGTGGCTGATAGGAACATATGTGTCCATTTTAGGTTAGGTATAAGCATACTACATCGAAGTAAGGGGTGGTTACACCGACTTATCCCAGCTGAGTGATCAGCCAGTTGTGTCAAATATGGAGGCCAGGCCAGGGGTGGCACAATACGTGCTGCAGCCCCTGGTAGGCCTTGGAAGCACCTATGCCCTGGGTACCTGGGTACACTGTTACAGGGGCCAATAAGGTGAACCAGTTCCAATTTCGTAATGCACCTAATGTGCATTGGCATTAATTTAGGGAGAGAACAGCAGGCTGTGGGTCTGATTAGCAGGTCCACAGCCACATTAAGTCATAAACCAGTGAAGCAAAAAGCAAAAATTTGGGGTGACCATAGGATAGCAGACCCTACTCTCCTACAAACACTTCACCAGAAGGGGTAAAAACCAGCATGCAAAACATAGACGCCAAGCAGCGCCTACTTACCTCCTGCCTGGACAAGGTACAGAACAGGGTCAACGCACATGACTCCCAGCTCGACCATTTAGAGGCCAGAGTGTCTGTAACAGACGACAACCTAGCCGCCACTTCAAAACGTCTCCTAGGAATGGATAAACTACTAGACCTTATTAAACAAAAAAACGAAGACCTTGAAGCCCGCTCGAGGCACAACAACCTCTGTGTGCTAGGCATTCCCAAGTCAACAGCCATTTCCAGGATGGAGGACTTCATGGAAAACATACTGCGGGACCTCATCGGCTCGGACTTGTCCCCAGTTTTCTCCAAGACCCTACGGGGGCTTCTCCGTGCCCAATTGTGGCATGCATGTTGAACTATAAAGACGGTAACACTATCCTTATGCCGGCCAGGGAACAGGGCCAAATCCAATATAAAGGAGATGCCATGTCCTTTTCCCCAGACTTTTCCATAGCGGTACAAACAGCCCACTGTGAATTTTTACCGGCCAAGGAACACCTGCAAAAAGCCAATATCAAATACTCCAGGCTATATCCCGCCAAACTCAAGATCACCCTGAATGGCAAAAGGATCCACTTCACTGACCCATAACTGGCCCTCAAATTTGCCAAACAACAGGGAAAGAAAGAACAACCCCAGGAAGATCATGCGAGCCCATCCACCACAGGAGCTTGACTAAGTGACCGCAACTAACTGCTGCCTGTAACCTTCTGTAGTTTAATGCAGAAACTCAATCTTGACTCACTGACAAATGTCGCCACTCCTCGCAAAGTTCGGGCTGTACTGTTCCCATGAGGCACAGGGTCAGACTGATTTGCATATAGCCATGTTTGAAATGGGGTGGCTGAGTGGGCTAAAGAATGGTGATGGATTAAACCCAGATCAGTTGACTGGGGGTGAGTGTTTGATTTGCTCAAACGCTCCGTCCATCATCCCCTTTTGTATCGCTTTGTTCGCCTTAAGTGTGGCAGGGTATGCTCAGACGTGAGTCCCTTGCTCACTTGGCCACTGGATTCAGGATAGCCTGGCTGATGAGGATTATGAATCCGAAACCGGTCCCAGGATGCTTGTTTCCGGTCCATGGAAGACATGGCTTGGCAGTTCAGGCTGTACTGTTCCCATGAGGCACAGGGTCAGACTGATTTGCATATAGCCATGTTTGAAATGGGGTGGCTGAGTGGGCTAAAGAATGGTGATGCATTAAACCCAGATCAGTTGACTGAGGGTGAGTGTTTGATTTGCTCAAACGCTCCGTCCATCATCCCCTTTTGTATCGCCACTCCTCGCAAAGCCAATACCAGAGGAAGCAATCAATCAGCTAAGTTACCCACGAGGTCATTGCAACGTGGCTCTGGGTGGGGCGGATGTGGTCCCCTTTCCATGTTTATGCTCAGTCACCCAGCCCACAGCAGGTAGACCCCGTGGAGTCTCCACTACCCCCTGGGATGATTCCCAGAAGTATTAGTTAATGGGGGTACACCTCAACCTAATTGGGGGGCTGGAGTGGGTGGGGGAAATCTTGGGGAAGGGGGATTGTTGAGGATTAGTTACCTTAATTTCGTTTTTTGCATAATAATTTTTGCCATGCTGGCACACCCATGCACATTTTCTCACACAGCTGGCAAGGACACACAGACACATCACACGAACAATTGCAACTTCAGGGCCTCTCCCAATACAAATGGATAAGACTGCCTCAATTAGACTACTCACATGGAACGTGAGGGGGGCTTAATGATGGCAGGAAGATATGCATTGAATGGGCATATCTCCAGACTCCCAATGCACACAATGCCATGCCACTTCAGCACATTTTGTTAATCTTGCCTGGCAATGGCCTGCTGTTGCAGCATACTGGGTCGAAGTGTTTGAGGTGATAGGTGAAATCATACAAATGCCGCTGTCCCCCTTCCCCCTGACTGCATTGTTGTGACATGTGGCAGAGATAGCCAACAGCTCTCGTAAACTGACGCCAAAAACACAAGACTGGATCAAAGACATTTCTTATTGCCTCAAACAATTGTTCAATTTCTGGGACTTAATGCCTCCTAGATCCCGCCCGAGACATCTGGGAGCCCTTTCTAAGCCATATTCACCAACAGGGATCTAACTCCAGCCCTGCCGAATGACCCTGAGAAAAAATGTTCTTACACATACATTATTGCTACCTATTACGATGTTGAATATAAGTGTGTCAATGCTGTAATTGCTATACCAATATAACTGATCTGTATTCATGTGCACTAATTACCAACAGTTATAAATAAAAAAAAATAAAAAATGTAAATGTATGTGTCTTGTAAAGCGCACTGCTGCCCTGAGGCGTCGTGGCGTTGTAGACCGCTAGGGAACCCGTCGTGACTATCCCTGTGAGATGGTCCCTACTGGGTATCTCCAAGGTGAAACCAGGCATCCTCGGCGAATGTGGGGGGCCGTTGTAGAGATGAGGCAAGCTAATGCCCAGAGTTGCCGAGTGTGATCCCTGGTTAGAGTAGGCACCGAGGCGAGAATTATCGAGTCCGCTGACCCTGGTCCACAACCCTGCCGCGTCGGGAATTGAACCCTGGTCCCGGGCTGTTCTCTGCTTCCGGGTCTGCTGCCTCTAACCAGTGAGCCACACCACTCCACTGGAGTTACAGCTCAGAACGACAAGTGCTACAGTTGGAAGTCAAGTATAGAAACCTACGGGGCGCTAGAGGGCGCACAGCGGAATGGCTGCTTCTTGAGACAGCTCCACCGACCAGGTCCGCAATGCTTTAAAAAACATCGACTAGCGGACGCGAATTCACTCTACGAGGACTGGAGCAGGCGTCAGAATGCTCTGGCTTTGATGTGAGCGTAGAATTATCCTGTTCCAAAATCGCTGCAGCCGGAGACTCGGAGGTACTGGAGAGGTGCTGAGAAAGCCGAGTCCTGAGCATGATGGCGGCACTCTGTTGCACGGCTCCGTCAGTGCGATCACGGTAGCAAGCTGGAAGTGAAACGCGGCGTGATCTGTGAATGGCATCGCGGGACAAATATGGCATGTGGGGCTGCTTTTAAGGTACTGCAGAGGGGCGTCAGGGAAGCCAAGCAGTAATATGCTGTCATTTACTGACCGCGATGTAATTGCACAAAATGGCGGCTCGCAGTATCGGCGGCGGTCATTGGGGCCTTACGGCGTAATATGCAGCGGCAGACAGCGTCTTGTGAAGCATTCAACAGCCTGCGTCCCAGTGTCGACACAACTAATTACAATCCTGCTACTGGAAGGAAGACTGTGGCAGATGACCCCGTGCACACATGTCGGAGCTAGCCCATCCTCCACACTGATGATGGATCCCGGAGGCATGAGAGGTTGCTACATGAAATGCTCAAAAGTGGGGCATGTGTGAGGCACGCCTTAACGGGTAACCCCGCAACACATCGTAAACAGCTATTGACTGGGCAGACTTGTTCCCTGCGGGCCGGGCTTAGCTCCGCTCATACCTTTCGGCCGGGCTTGGCTCCGCCGAGCCCCCTCTCTGTTTGCAGTGCCTGTGGGCCGGGCTTGGCTCCCCTCTCCCTGTTGGCCGGGCTTGGCTCCGCCGAGCCCCCTCTCTACACTTCTCAGCTGGACTATACTTCCCAGCTGTCCCGCCAGCGGCAAGGACGCCGCTTCCGTCATCGCGTGGCGCCAGGAGGCACATTCGTCCCTCGGGCCCTGCGCCGGAGCGTGCCGGGAGAAGCCCAGGATAAGGGCGGGCCGTCTGTGGCCGTCCGGGGCCGAAGGAGGCCGGGCCAGGCCACCTCTCTTACACCTACGGTTGGCCAATAATAGAGACACGAACAAGTAAGGTGTAAGACTTTGTAAGACAGTGGTACATCAGGGCTATAGCTTTAACAGACTTGGGTTAAGATCTCTGTTTATTAACGTTCCGGTGTACTTTATTGCTCTGTCATGGCTAAGGCTAACCCTAAAGTGTGTTCAGGGGGTGGAGCTGTTGGGACTCTGGATGCCTTCCTTAAACGGGCCGAATCTGTTGTGGCCAAGGAAATTGAACTTGTTGAAAGGAGGTGGTCCCTGGACCCATCATGTCATATTGTTCCCCATATCTCAATGCCAGAGTTGTCGGATTTTCCTATTGTTTTATCTTGTCCCACAAATCTCCCACAGGTAATTAATGGGTCAGTTCTAGATGACAGCTTGTCTATCAGCTCCGCTCCTTCCCCTGTTATCAGCTTACCCCCCTCACCCCCGGCAACACGCACTAGGCAACATCGGGCAATGCCGGTGAATAGTGCTAAAACTATGCTGGGTATAAGAAAGGCCAGTAATGCTCCCAAAGGAAGCCGGCAACAAGCTAAACAACCGAGTAATGTAAACTTCTCATCTAGGCTGGGTGGTCAGCAAGATAAAGTTCCATCCATGGCCAATGAAGGCAGTGTGTCAGGAAGAAATGAGCAGACTGTGCAAGAAGTAGTGGCTAATAAGGGAAGTGGTATGTCTGAGTTTAATAGGCTTATGGATGAACAGCTTAGGTCTTTTATTTCCCCGCTTATGGCCAAACTTGAGCTAATAGACGGAAGATTAAGTGTCATTGAAAAACATTTCCGAGCTCAAAAAAATCCATCACCTGGGAATGGTCCACCTGTAGCTCATCCTTTGAATATAATTACAACTAGAGTAAATGATTTGGTGGACACTATGATCCCCCTGCCTCAAGTTACAACTCAAGCAGTAGTATCCACTACTTTATCTGCTGCTTCAGGAGCTAGGGAGGGAGTAAAACACGGTCTGTGTGGGAGATTAAGTCCACTGATAAAGCCTCCTAAAAAAGAGTTTTCATTGCATCTCCCCCCGGAGGCATGCCCATACTCAGTAACTTTGGCAAACGTCCCGAAAACTCAGGACGGTCGTGAAGAACATTGGACTACATTAAAGAATAAAGCCCTTCATTTCTTGGCTAACAAAACTGTGTTGGGTGACCACCTGCACAACATTTTTCAAATAGTGAGAAGGGTACCTTGGGTGGGCAAGTCAAATAAAAGCATGGAAGGTGACTGTGTTGTGGTGAGTTTTGGCTCCCCCAGATTGGTGGATGATATCTTGAGGCAGGCAGGATCATCTAGAATTCATCATGATGTAGTCCCATTGAGGTTTTTTTACCCCGCCCCCCCCCCCCATAATATTGGGATTATTGGTAAGGGACAGCCCAGTTCTCAAGTACCTCCCTATATTGACCCAGTCACACTAAGTAACAGATATGAGGTATTGGGCTCACTGGATACTAATGACTGACTCAAGGAGGATAACATTAAGGCTCAGAGAAGGGTGAGTCCAGTTGATGTAGCTAGAGTGTGTTCACCAGTGGAAACAGGGTTGCAAATTTCACAAGCACAACTAATAACCACCACTGGGAAAGGGGATCCAGAAATAATAGAGATAAGGAATAGAATCACTGAACCACCGATGGGGGACAGAGGGTCGTTCCCAGGGTATGCAGGAATCTCTGAAGGAAAACGGACTATGAGTATAACAGGGGAAGCAGCGGAAGTAGTAAGAGTTATCTCTTGGAATATAGCCGGCCTGGCATCTAAATTTAACAACCCTTAGTGGCGACAATATATCACCAGGTACCAGATAATCAGCCTTCAGGAGACATGGGTGGTTGACAACAGCCCCTTTCATATCCAGGGGAACAAATGTTTTTTTATCCAGGCACTGAATTCACGATCAGGTAGAGCGAGGGGAGGACTCTCTATTTATGTAGACCTGATTATCCAGGGCACATGGTCCAAT
The DNA here is from genome assembly GCF_964261635.1 of Lissotriton helveticus. NCBI lineage: Eukaryota > Metazoa > Chordata > Amphibia > Caudata > Salamandridae > Lissotriton > Lissotriton helveticus. Next base: position 934,985,450 of record NC_136069.1, read on the forward strand.
ATGGTCTAGTGCTCGCATGCCCCACAGGCAGTACGGTTTAGGGGCAAAGGACTAAGGCTGACCATGTTTAATGTTTATAATAATGGGGCTAGTAGAGATCATAATACATTTATAAGGGAACTGGATGAAAGACTGAGACAAGAAACCACAGTCAGGGAAGGGGCTTATGCCCCGTCTATACTCATTATGGGAGATTTTAACTGCCACTTATGTCCAGCTTTACTTCCTATAGACGCGGAATGGTCACACTGCCCAGTGGAGGACGGGCCGCATTTTGACCATACACCAGAAGGTCTTGCCTTTAGTAGACTCCTACATAATCACGACATAGAGCACACCATTAATATAATGGTTGTTGAGAGAGACGGTAGTCTACCCCCGACATGTAAGGGCAGAGGGTGTTCTTCTTATATTGACTACATCCTAGCTTCTAGAGCCTTAATAAACAGAATTTTAAAAGTAGCGATAAAATGGAGCCCTTTTAGTGATCATAATCCTTTAGTATTGGAGTTATCCTATTTGGCTCGGCCCAGGCGAAGACAGTCGGGTACGATCATTGAGAAGGTAATAGACCAGGGCAGACGGCTGAGGTGGTCCAAAATAGATGGGGAAACCTTTTACAAATCCTTGATGGATACTGGGAAATCAGCTGTTGAGGATTGTTTAGATAAGTCAGTAGAAGGGTTGGCGTTACTCTCAGCATTTGGTCAGATCGTTAGCTTAATAGATGGGTTGCTCAAAACAAGGGCGCCGATGAGGAACAACTGTCAACCCAGATGGTTTGACAGCGATTGTTCACACACGCTAAAGGAGCTTAAAAGTAGTCTTAAAACTAGGCCCAGGAACACCCAACAAGTAGCATTGTGTTGATTAAAATATAAGCGCGAGATCAAGAGGAGGAAACTAGCCCTACAGGGGGAAGCATGGGCTGATTCAGGAGAGGCAGGAGAAAAAAGGGATTTGTCTGAATTCTGGAGAATTATCAATAGACCAAGCTTCCAGGATGACAATGCCCCCGAAATAGGGACAAATATTTTACCGGAACAGTGGGTCACACATTTTAAGGGGTTGTACAATCATGAAGCAGGAATGATAGAAGAGAAGGCAGGGATGGCGCAACTGGGACAGCAGAGTCAGCCTGTAGTTTTTTCCATTAAGGAAATTATTGCCGGAATTGAAGGTCTGTCTAAAAACAAAGCCCCCGGCCCAGATGGGATCCCGCCTGATTTGTTTCTGAGCTGTGTGAAGCTGTGGGCCCCCATAATGACTAGAATTATAAATGCAGCTATTAACTGTGGATTGCCATCTTCATGGTCAACGGCCATAATTGTCCCTATTTTTAAAAAGGGCAATAGGGACAATCCCCAGTGCTATTGCCCGATTTCACTGATTGATGTGTCTGCAAAACTCTTGGGTCGAGGAATCCTTAATCGCCTAGCTGAGTGGACCGAGGAAAACAACATCATCTCGGACACCCAGTACGGCTTTAGGATAGGGAGGTCTACGAGCGACCAATGCCTGAACCTCTATATGCTGATTGCCAAATATGCCAAGGCCAACAATGAAGGCCAACAATGAAGTTATCTACATGGGATTCATGGATTTGGCAGCTGCATTCAACCACGTGAATAGGGACAAGCTATGGGCCATGATGACTCTCATGGGGATTGATGTTGGCCTGATTAACATCTTAAGGGAACTTCATAGTGACACTTCCGCAAAAGTACGGTACAATAAGGAGGGTGGACTAACAGAATCATTTCCATGTAGGAGCGGTGTACGGCAAGGCTGTATTCTTGCCCCTTTTTTATTTTCTCTCTACATAAATGGCCTAGAGCAGTTCTTGTTAAATTTGAAGACAGACTGTCCAAGAGTAGGGTCTCGATACATCTCTGTGTTACTTTACGCGGATGACGCGGTCCTGCTCGCGCGTACACCGCAGAGTCTACAAATTTTAATTGACGGATTTGTTAAATTTATGGAATCCTTAGAACTGTCCGTCAACCTAGGCAAGTCTTACGTGCTCCTGGCAGGCAATAAACCTTGCACCAAATCCTCCTTCATGATAGGAAGCCACAAAATTGAAAAGGTTAAACATTCTCTTACCTAGGCTTACTATTTGATGAGTCTTTACAAATTAATTCCCTGGTGGAGGAGCGTTGCTGTAAAATGATTGCCACTAATGGTGCTATTGCAAGCTATGGGCGGAGGGTAGGCAGATGGTGCCCTGAACAGGTGATGAACCTTTATGGCTTCATGTGCAGCTCCAGAGTTTTTTATGGGGCAGAGGTATGGGGCTTTGCTAAGATTACGCAACTTCAGTGGGAAGAAAATAAATATTTACGATCTATTTTAAAAATCCCACAAAGTATCCCCGCTGTTATAGCACATAGGGAATTAGGGAGGCCATACCTTGAAGATTTGGTGAAGCTCAGACCCATCTTGGCTTGGCTGAAGATTTGGACAAATCTTGAGGCATCCCTAAGTAGGGAAATGTTAAGTGACTGCCTAGGAAGAGATAAATGTATGAGCATCCCATGGTTCAATTATATAAAGGCCACCCTAGAAAATCTGGGCCATAAGAATCTTTGTCGATCCAGCTACAATTGTACCTCAGGATAAAGTGATCGTAAAGAGAGCCTTTTTAGCCCAGAAAATAAAACAAAGAGCAGAGGTTAAAGGGTCTAAAAAAACTGTGAGTGCCCATAGTCTGGTCAAAAACACTGAGGGAATGGAGCCATACCTATACCTTATGCACAATGCCCAGGATAGGTTTTTAATGTGTCGTTTTAGGCTCAATTTATTACCCTGTTTATTAGCATCCCCGTCTGGGTTTTTAACTACAATTGAGCAGAAGGGATCCTGCAGCTGCGACAATAGGTCTCCGCAGGATTCCCTTCATTTTGTATTATTGTGTTCTTTTTATTCAATGCCTAGGCGTAGATTCCTGGTAGATATCTTAAAACAAGCTAATCTGAAATCTACTAGAGCTGCTACAATTTATTTTCAACAAGCGACTGACCCTTTTACATTATGCTGTATTATGAATTTTATTAGAGTGGCGGTTAGATTGAGGGCAACTAGAGGGGGGATTGATTGATAAGATTTATAATGAATTATATTGTTTTTCTCCCTCTTTTTGAAACCAGATTGTATAACAAGTTGGCTTCTGATAATGATTTAATTAGATTTTAATTATTTGTATATATATGTGCTTTTATGGTGATTTTTAATCATCGAATAAAGAACTCTTGACTGACTGACATCGTAAACAGGACGATATCAAATAAAGCGTACAGAGGGCGTTGGAGTCTGCTACGGAGGTGGAGTGCACACGTAAGAGACACTGCTGTACACTGTCACTTTCCAGAATGACGATTCCAGTTATGCGCAGAATCCTAAGTGGTGAGTCGGGACATCGTGGGCCTGCCTCTGCAGAGCTAAATAGAGTAGTGCCTGTATTCGGATGCCATATTTGATATAAGAACACCCTTTGCCCTGACAACTCATTATGTTAAAAACACTGCTCCCACGGATGGGCGACTGAGCGTTCTGCCGAAGACTGTCTGGGCAATAGCGGCGGCTGTGCAGATCGTGGTGATGCAACACGTCCCAGCCCCGATAAGATCCCCATAAAGTCCTAACAACTTCCAGCTGTTTCCCCTTGCTGGTTCACTCGACTGGTGGTGCCCAATGGGAAACATCCTTTACAACGCAACTTTTACAACGCACTACCATTACAACGCAACGTATTACAACGAATTGCTCTGGGGGCGCTCTAGGATAGGGAATAGTTTAATTACTATCGAACACCTTCCCTACTATCCATGGGGACTGGAGTTGGAATAGTTAATTAAACTATTCACTATCCAGTGCCCCCCATCGCTAGTCGTTGTAACGACTTGCGTTGTAAAACCTGCGTCGTAATGGCATGCGTTGTAAAAGCATGCGATGTAGTGACATACATCCGTGCCCAATTACGTGAACATGGGGAAGCCGGAGAAACAGCAATCCAAACTGACATTTGAGTTGAAAAGGCACACCAAGGGGGCGACGGCACACTTGGACACTGAACGGGATAGCGAACCAACGACGTCCAGCGGCATGGAGCATGTGCTGCAGGCCATACAGCAGAGCCTGCAGGATATAAATGGCAAGTTGGACACCATCACGCAAAGGGTTGACAACAAGGCAGCTAAACTGGACAAGCATGGGGAGCGACTTGTGGAAGCCGAAACCAGACAAACCGCGGTGGAGGATGAATCTCATGCCACGACCAAGAAATGCGCAGAAATGGAGAAGCTATTGGATGTTATTGAAAAGAAAGCGGAGGACTTAGAAGTGAGATCCCGCCGAAATAACGTCCGCATCACGGGTGTTCCGGAATCCACTAACACCGGGAGGATGGAAACATATGTGGAGGAAATGATCCGCAGCGTTTTTGGGGTGGAGCACTTCCCGACAGTACTACTGGTGGAGCGCGCACACAGATCCCTGGCCCAAAGGCTGAAGCCAGGTGCGACCCCGCGACCTATTGTTGCCTGTATTCTTAACTACAGAGACCGGGACACTATTCTGAGGTTGGCAAGAGAGAAATGGAACATAAACTAATAAGGAAACGCATTGGATTTTTACCCGGATTTCACGGTCCAAGTGACGCGCAAAGAGTACAAGTGGAGGAGTGTGGCTCACTGATTAGAGCGCCAGATCCTGATGCAGAGGTCTGGCCCGGGACCAAAGTTCAATTCCCGACGCGGCAGGGTCCTGAGCCCAAAAAATGTCCACGGACTCGATAATTCTCGCCTCGTGCCTATTCTAATCATGGGGTCCCACGCTGCAACTCTGGGCAATAGTTGCTTAATCTCCACTACGGCGGCCCACCCGCTGCGGGATGCCTGGCTTTCACCCTGGGGATACCCAGTAGGGGTTATCTCACAGGGAAAAACCAGGACGGGTTCCCAAGGCAAGCGCCTTGATGCCTTCGGGTGATACGTGCGCTATATAAGTCGCAATACATTTACATTTACATTTACAACCCAGCGAAAAAGAAGCTGCGTGACTTGGGGATCGAGTACGCTATGCTCTACCCTGCATGGCTGAAAGTGATGCACAAAGGCCGCTCCACGATCCTCCCAACGCCAAAGGCGGTGCAGGACTTTCTGAGGCAATTCAATCGCAGGTGCAAAGAAAAGAAAAGAATCGTGATGAGCAGATTCACGATTAGGACTGAACAATTTCTGGTGTGGTAAGATGCACAATTTTTCTGAGCTCCGAGACTGGTAAGGTAGTTGGGCAACATGTTGTTAAGCCAGTGAACTATTGACACTCTCAGGCTGCGACGCAGGCCCATACACCCTGGAGACATTCGGAGCCATCCAATCCAAATTAACATTATTCGCTCTGTCTACTGCCAAATACACACTGAAATGCACTGGCGACCGGCATAGGGGTATCTATGTGACTCTGGCGGTTAAATTTGTGGATAGAGATGACGCTTATACTGGATGATATACCCCTTTCTCTTACACGGCGTTCACTGCATTACTTTTGGCTATGACAAGTATGTGGATGGTGCCGTATGGATGCGCTACTCTAGTGCACGTGCTATGCTACGATTGCTGATTGTGCTGTTTGGGTTGGCAGAGGGAAGATAGTGACATCTGGTGGGGCGCCGCTGTTTGCGTGTGGTATAGGTGCTTCACAAAAGATATTGTGATTGCAGCGCCTGGCCTCGTCTTTGGGACTATTATCACTGGCCTCTGAGGTTTTTTTTGGTGGGGAGATATGTGTGCACTTGAGCAGCTAGATATTTCTTGCATCATGTATGTTCTCCTGAAACTCCGACTGCCATCAGTTACATTTCAGTCATAGCTAGTCTGCATAACTAACGGACTCCTGGTCACATCCACTATGTTGGATGCGATGTGTGCACCGGGTGGACCCCCTAAGTGGGTGCTCCCCAATCAAAGTTTGGTTCTAATGTTTTATTCTGACAGGGTATGTCTTTGGCATAGTTGGGATGCTGAAGTGGGAGGGGGTGGGGGGGGGGTGTTGCTGGGTTTTGTTTTACAGGCCAATGCACTTGAGAGGCATCACAGAAATCCAGAGTACAATTACACTGTGTAACACTATTACTTCTCTTCAGGCAAACATCCGTACCATAAGTGGTCCTAATTACATGATGTATTGTGTAAAATGTTAAGCTCTATTGATGTCCACTGAGGAATTACAATCAAAACATTTGAATTTGCTAACTTGGAACGTTAGAGGGTTAAATAATCCGAGGAAGAGTCGCCACATTTTTGCGTACTTGGATAGGTTGAAGGTTGACATTGCCCTCCTACAGGAGACACACATTGCCCCTCACGCAACCAATAATATTGGTCGTAGATGGGCGGAATCAATCCATAGTTCTACCTATTCATCATATTCTAGGGGGGTCCTCATCTTAGTTAGGAGGGGCCTGAATTTTAACATTACTGATATCGTCACGGATACAGAGGGTCACTATGTTCTGATAACAGGGATCATAAGAGGACAAAAACTTGCTTTGCTAAATGCATGTTGCCCAAATATAGATGATCCAGACTTCTATAAAAGAGTGTGGCGCAAACTCATCGATTTCCAAGACATCCCGTTACTTTGGAGGGGTGATTTCAATATCGCTTTGCAGGACAACCTAGGCAGATCTGGAATATCAATTGAACCCCACAGTGGGCGTTAGCTACACTGCACGACATAATGACCGACATGCATCTTACTGACATTTGGAGGGCGCGTCACCCTGGGCGTTGGAAAGCCACACACACGTCGGCAACACACAAAAGTTGGTCACGCATAGACTACTGGCTAGGCACTGACGACACATCACTCTGGACAAATAATATCACACATTTACCAAGGACATTATCCGATCACAATCCGGTACTGCTTTCACTAACTATACCACTTACGTACCTCCACCTTACAGCTGGAGATTTAATGCAACAGCATTGTTGGACTCAGTATACACTTACATGGTGCATCAGGCCATAACTGAATATTTTGAACTAAACGCTCCAACTAATGATGACCCAGGCCTGCTGTGGGAGGCCTTCAAACCAACAATCAGGGGGGTCTGTATCAGCACCACTGCTGGTATCCTTAAAGATATAAGGCAACAGCTCTCCATGCAGGAAGACAGATTATGAACATTGGAGAGAGATTATGAATGCACACAAGACACCAAGCTGTTAGGGTAAATTAGGACTGTACTCACGGAATTTCAAACATATGCCGACAACAAACTGAAATATGTGTCAAAACGGCAAGTAGCGCGTTCTTATGGGGAAGGAGGCCGACCTGGTAGGACTCTGGCAGCTAAAATATGCACAGGTCATACCCCACAAACAGTTCAGGTGATTAGGAATACTGAGGGGGTGCTGCGGTATGATGCACAGGGTATATTGCGCAAATTTATGTCAGCATATGGAGAGTTATACACCTCCCAGCCTATTGCCACTGCAGAAGAAATCATGGAATATCTTGCTGATGTGTCACTGGCATTGCTGTCAGATGCACAACGGGAATACCTATCACTGCCTGTTACTATCAAAGAAGTCACTGAAATGATTAAATCGCTACCAAATGGAAAAGCACCGGGCCCCGACGGCTTAACGTGCGAATTCTATAAATCATTTGCGGATCAATTAGCACCTCACCTAGTAGAAATGTACGGGGATGCTCACGATAAACAACTACTTCCGCCCACATTGAGAGAAGCCATGTTAATTGCCCAGGTGAAACCAAACAAAGATCCAGAATACTGTGATTCCTATAGGCCCCTGTCCATTATGAACGTAGACAAAAAAATTATCGCCAAATTGCTTGCTACACGCCTACAACCATTGATGACCAATCTAATCTTCCCAGATCAATCGGGGTTCATTCCATCGCGATCGACGGCCCACAATACTAGAACTCTTTTCGTCCTATCACATTATTTAATCCCTAATACCAAAGCTGCTGCAGTTTTGTTAGATGCGGCTAAAGCATTTGATTCCATAGAATGGTCTTATTTACACACGGTTTTACAATGAATGGGTTTCCCCCCTATTTTTATGCAGTGGGTGAAAATGCAGTATACAGCCCCAATGGCGAGTTATAATGTTAACAAATATATATCGGATACTATACAGATTACTAGAGGAACATGACAAGGCTGTCCTCTGTCTCCTTTATTATTTGCAATCACGCTTGAGCCACTGGCATGCAAAATAAGACCGGGACATCATTATTCAGCGCTACAATTCCCACAGAGGCCATTGCATATCTCAGTATATAGAGACGACATGATGTTATATGTCCGTGATCCTGTGCAACACTTAAACCCTCTGATGAGGGAATATATAAAAGTTGGGCAACAATCAGCACTTAAAATAAACTGGTCCAAATCCCAAATCATACCATTGACTGATACCACATGCCCCCATGCCATAGACTATCCATTAGAATGGCAATCAGAACCAGTTAGATATTTGGGAGTCTGGTTCCACCGAGACCCGGAAATAGTCATCCGCACCAATTATAGTAGAGCAGTCAGATAGATAGAAGATAGAAGATAAAACTAAGAGGTGGAACTGTTTGCCGTTATCGTTAGCTGATCGATTGGCCATTGTAAAAATGGTAATCTTACCTAAATTTCTGTATTTGTTTAACAATATTCCAATTAAACCACCAACTGCAGTGTATCGCAGGATTTCTACCATGGTGCTGAACCTGATATGGGTGGGTAAGCAAGCCCGGATTGAAATGCGAGCACTTACGCTGCCCTATTCGCAAGGGGGGGTTCAGGGTTCCAGATTTTAAGCTTTATTACTTATGCGCAAAAGCGCAGAACGCACACTTTTGGTATCATAATATTCCTTATCTTACACATGTTGCAATCGAAGAGGGAGATGCACATCCCACACCTCTAACGGCTATCATAACGCACCAACGTCCCCCATTGCATATTTGAGATATCAACACAATCGATGCAACAAATAACTCCTGGCACACAATGGGACGGAAGGCGCATAAGCTACCACTGTACGCCCCAGCACAGCCACAAAACCATCACACGGAACTATCAGTTACTCAGGAAGGGGGGGTATGGGTTTACTGAAGCAAGTTGGCATAGATACTATGGGTGACCTCTATCATGATGGCCAGTTTAGGTCCCTTGACGATCACTCCTTCATAAGCAACCAGACATTGCTCTTCAAATTCACATATCATAGGCTGCAAGGGGCGATAAAGAAATTATAGCCTTCATATCCCAAGGAGCCCCAACAAATGTCCTCACTGTATTGCTCACTACTCCCACAGCGAAACATATGGTATCCAGCATGTATGTTAAATTACAAGAGGATTTAGCAGGTAACATGCAGAAAGCTCTAGATAAATGGAATGCTAGTTTAGGCACTCTGCTAACAGTAGAAGAATGGACTATAACCTGTACACTTACGGGACTATTGGCGCCTAATAGGAACTTACGTATCTTACCCTATAAATATCTTCACCAATCTTACTATACACCTGCAAGGCTGCATAGATACGGCCTATGTGCAGATTCGAAAAGCCAACAATGTCATGTTGAAGGAGCGGGTTTTATGCACCTCGCATGGTATTGTCCAACGGTAGCAGAATACTGGGTAAAGGTGATAGAAATGTAGAGTACCATGGTGGATGTTCCCATTGAATGCAATGTCCGCACATGCTTGCTAGGCCTGGTGCCTGATGTACGTACCACCAAACGTAAATTTTGTGTAGTTGCACTTCTCCTGGCTAAACGTAGAAGCTCAATTGGTTGGAATGGTAGAAGGGCCCCAAAAATTAAACAGTGGCTTCTGGACCTAACGTACTGCAAAGATACCCTGCTAACTTATGAGGAGGAATTGACTGCGGGCTCAATACCCAGGGATTACTGGAAGTATTTATTTGAATATTTTAAAATGTATCACATTGACTAAACACATGTAATGGTTATATCACGGTGTATGTTTATAAGAAAGATACTGTACCATTACCAACTGGATAATGGATGTTGTTGTGCAACGGTCTGTATGTTTATTCACTGTTGACATTTTATGTCTTGAAAAATACCAATTAAAAAAAAGTATAGAAACCTAAAAAGGTATAAAATCAGTAAATAGGATAATGCAGGCATAAGGAGAATTTAGAAAACAAATGAAGAACAGTTGGAAACAGATTAAGAGACAGGCACAGTAAAAGGAAACATAATTCTAAATATGGAGCAGTAAAAGTTACTGAAATAATAATAATACTATTAACAACTGGAGGACTTACTGGGGGCCAGTAGAGCCATCTGCAGCTGCACTCGTAGAGGCACCTCTAGCTCCCTCACCTGCCTTAGTGGTATCCCTCTTGCTCCTGGATGCTGATGTAAGAAATAAACAAAATCAAATAAAAAAGTTTAGTGGTACGGTTAATAGTTTCCACAAACATATTTTTACAGGGATTGGTAAACTCAGTAAAATTGTTTTCTAAATCAGATCTCCTTTCTAAATAGTATTGGAGACCAATCGCTAATTTTCTAACCCTATTCCAAATTTCCTAAACTACATTTTGGAACTATTAATAAATTGCAACAAATGATCTTTGCTTCTCATCTCATTCTTTCAGCCTCAACCCCCTTTGACATGCCAACTCAGTCTGCATTTTTGTCAATGCAAAGATGCAGGGATACTACTATACATCACTGGGAAATTGCTTGGGTTTGGGACTGTACGAGCTACATAAATTAAAGGAACAGAGAACGTGCTAACTCACTAATACTATAACCACTATCTTAGAGACAGGACAGTGGAGTCTCTGGAAGACTTCCTAAATAATCAGCCCGAATGAGCTCCAACGATTGGATTTGGGAGTGTCGAGCACCTGTCTTGATGAAGATCTGTGATCACATAATAATATTTGAAACATAAAATTAACTTACCTCAGTGTGAGCAGCATGCTTGCTATTCAGAAAACAAATATTAGAAAAAACACAAAAAAGAAGTATTTATTACTCACTAAGCCCTGCAAACTCCACGCCCAGCAGGCTGAGCAGGTCCTGATCCATATCTAGGATACCGGCCCACCAGTGTATCAGCTGTTGTTGGTGCGCCGGACAGCAGGAGTTCGGTGCACAACCCGGCGCACCCTCTACCAGTACTGCCAATGGTCCCGGAGGCCTTACCCACTTTCAGGCCTGCCGCCTGGGTCAATGGAGTGCAATCACCTCTGCCTCGGAAACAATTGTCCCGGGTTTCACCCCTTCACGGTGCAACCAAACGCAAGGTAGGCAGCTGGTGCTACGGCCCTGGCTGATTCAGCGGAGCCTGGCGCTGCCGCTTACCTGCTCTGCCATGGCGCTAGGTGGGAGAAGAAGAAACAAGAAGGAAAAAGAAGGAACAAATAAGGAAGTAAAGCAAAAAATAGAAAAGTACAAAAGTCCCAGAAAAAAAAGCAAATACGTTGAAAAAACGTAAAATACAAAAACACAAAGACACAGAAAATGAGGGTAATAAATAAAAATGAGGGTAGTTAACTTTCAGAAGGCTAGAAATAAATAGATTAGGAGGGATTCAAAAAGTATGCCCCAGACCCATAAACAGAGAAAACAACAAGATGGTGGCACCAATGCAAACTCAATGGTGCGGTTCCTGTGTGATTTACGGCGCAAGAACGCCCTTCGCGTTGTATCTGAAGCGAACAGGCATGTTGAGCAACTAGCCCACTCGAGTAACTCCTCATAACGCTGCAGAGGTTTTTTTTTGCACTTCGACGCGACCTCCACCCAGGCCTAGTTCATATTAAGATATTAAGATGTAGAGTTATAGCCTAACAAGAAATTTTCTTCAATATCCTCAAAAGATGTTTTGGACTGACATCCAAACTTTATTCAGTGTTTCACTTACACACACTGCACAGCACTGTGTCCTTCATGTTCTTTATCAAATACAGGCACACAATCACCCTGCACATGTATTTAACCTCCACACACTTCACAGCACTACATCCTTCATCTACTGAACAACTCACAGGCATCCATACTCCCAGTACATGCATTTAACATGTGCGCACTGCACATCACTACATCCTTCATGTACTGTACCACTCATAGGCACACATACACCCATTTAACATGTATGCACTGAATAGTGCTGCATTATCTTTGTATTGTACCTTTACCAGGCACAGATACACCCAGCACAGATACAAAACTCATGCGCCGCGCAGCAGTACACATTAAACAGGTGTAGACCAAGGGGTAAGTTAATCACACAGCAATGGAAATTTAACAAGTGAGCCTGTAGGACTCACTCCAGTGATCCACTTTAAAGAGGACCTGCTCACTCCTACTGATAACTACACAGAATGCTGCCATCACTGCACTTGGGCTGCTTAACACCTGGTAAAGGTAGTAGCTGTTCGCCTCAATGAGGACAGTGCTTTGGGCACCCCTCCTCATCCAACAAGACTGCAATCCGTGAGAAAGGCATAGGACATGGCACACATGCATGATCTGTATTTGCCTATGAAAACACAAATCTGCATGAGGGATTCAAACAGCAGTACAATTGGGCACTTAGGGGGGAGTTCATGTCCGTTCCCATGGGGAGGATTTTCCCGTCCCAACAGAAGCTTTCCTCTTCTTCGAGGTCAAAGCAGTCAATGCACTAGAGGCCTCCCTTCATCTTGCCATTACTGTAAGCCGGTCCCGCCAAAATAGATACATCTGCTTACAGTCTTGTTTGGATCCCTGCAGTGATATTTTGCATAAATCATTACAACATATTGATCTGGTGCCCTTTAGAGTCTGCTGTCTGCCTAATCAGCTGATCTGCAGATTGTATTCAAGGACCCAAAGAGTTTCCTGTGTGCTGCTGAATGTGCTTGACCTAATCTCAAGCCGATTCCAAAAATTGGACGAGGATGGCTCACTTAGGTAATGTGAAAATGATGTGGAGATTGGTGCACAGCCTTGCGCTTGTTCAAATATAGGTTATGTAGTTAGTATTGGCGGTTATGGGTGCTACAAGGGTAATGCCACTTGTCATAAGCGTCAATATTCACACTTGTTGAAGTGCTCCTAATGAATCATTAGTTGCATCCCCTTGTGCACACCTTCTTGTGCTTGGTTAATCCAAGGACTCCTTGAAACAAATTATATCATTCACTTCGTGATGTTTGAATCTTTTTTATTCAGATTTCTTTTGTTCTTTTGTGATTAACATTCATGAAATTATCTCAACATTTCATCGTGATTAATCCACGTAACATGTGGCATCATGCTTCATCTCCTCCTATGCATTTCGGGCATAGAGCCCTTCATCAGGGAGCATCGCTACAAATCAAAAGTGACACATTTACTTTACATTCTATGAATACCATGCCGGCAAAATATAAATACTCGAAGTGAAACACTTGGGCAACCGTGCATGTGGTGTTGGTGGTAAAAAATCACACGTGAAAGTGTGTGTGCTTAAACTCTGAACCCGACTATTGGTAAACTGAGGACTTACATGCCAGCGTAGAAGTCTGTACTAGACCCCAATGTAAAAGTGAAAACTCCAACGAAAATTCAATCGTTACTAGAAGCAAAAAGGTAGACACTGTTCAGTCACATTGCACTAGACAATACGTGATGGAGTTGTACGAGGCCAAAATATACGTGAAAAACAAGGACCCCCTGAATAGGGAATATAATTCCTAGGACAGGGAAAAATAATATATGTGCAATAATTTCTAGGCAATTACAATAAAACAAGGAGAACTAATATGTGATGGAGGAGGACATTAAAAGAATATATCAGTAAAGTCATATAATATTTAATAATTGACAATAAATTGTACAAATAATGTTCATATTCAGCATATTAATTACACAGTAAAAGACATGAATTAAAATAAGACCATAATATAACACAAATAAACAATAAATACAATCAATGGAAAAAAGGGGGGTACACAATTAAAAAAGTGGCAGCATAGTATATTCGACGAGCGTTTCGGCGTTTGGGACAACGCCTTCTTCAGGAGCCACACAAAGTACTGTAACATATAACAAAAAGAATATATAAATAGCTGTACATAATCTGATATACATACTGTAAGAATTAAAACAGGAATTAATTATACAAAATATATTCACATATATTTTTACATACATAAAATTAATGTGCTCCATTATAAAAATACTAGACCCTAATAGTACATTAGAATAACTTGAACATTTATATTTTTTGAAAAGATATAACGGCCAATACGATAATACACAACAAAAAATGTCCTTTTCAACCAAATTGCTAATGAGTTGGAACATCAGAAAACAAATCGGATAACAACACAAATACTTAGTTTTTAACTCCTATAGTAGACAATTCATTGAGCCAGTACATCTGGATTATATATAAAGGCTAGACTCGATATAGATCTGGTTTCGAATAGATTTTTTCAAAAAACACATTATGCATTATTTATATAGACTAACTTACTTTAAAAGAGAGGGAAAGTGAGCCTGTCTTGAATCTCCTATTTAGATGTGTAGCGAGGTTTCAGAAGGTTAAATACGATCCTCAATTTCAGTAATATAGTCACCTATTAATCAATTTAAAATAAATCCAGAAACGGCTAAACCAAGTATTAGATGAAGCCTTGTAACCTCACCTTGATGTTGGAAACTGTATTAAGAGATAAGGCAATATTTTGTTGTCAGTCTGTCAAAATCCGAAAAAACGTATCTTAGGACAGGATATGTCAGGGTTGAAGTAACGTTTTTATCTATACCGAAAAGAAACAAGATATCCAATATTACTGCTAAGCGTATAAGATGAAAAATAGGAACTTAGGGCCAGATGTAGGTGGCCATTTACCGGCCGGTAACGGCTGATTTCGGCCGTTACCGACCGGTAAATGGGTTTTTGGGATGTAGGGGGCCAATTTTACCGATTCGGTAAATTTACCGAATCGGTAAATTTACCAAATCAGTAAAATACCGATTCGGTATTTTTACCGATTCGGTCACTTCTAGATGTAGGTGGGACTCTTCTGAGTCCCAAAGGTCTTTCAGATTCGGTATTTTACCACCCAATCCAATTGAGTGGTAAAATACCGAATCCAGGTGTGCTTGCACATGTGTGCATGCACACCTATGCCATGTGACAGACAGACATGTCCTTAGGGCATGTCTGTGTGCCACATGACACACTTGCCTGTATTTGGGGTGCTAGAGGGTGTCAAAATGACACCCCCTGCACCCTTGCTGGAAATGGTATTTACCAAATCTGTAAAAACCAATTCGGTAATGCCCATTGATTCCTATGGGCTTCAATGACCATAGGAATCAATGGGCATTACCGAATCGGTATTTACAGAATCGGTAAATACCGAATCTTAACGATTCGGTATTTACCGAATCTGTAATACCTACATCCCCCCCGCTCTATTTTACCACTTCTTAAATACCGAATCGGTAAAATTCGGTATTTAAGAAATGGTAAAATAAAATTACCTACATCTAGGCCTTTGTTCCATAGCGAAAGTGATAAACTCACCAGAGAAATTTGTAGGAATAATATCCAAATAAGGAGAAGTTATACGCTTACTCCATAGAGGCTCTCCCGTTTTTGGACGCCCTGTTGATGTATTGCGAAGATAAAATACGTTGTTCTATCGTTTAGCAGACGGCGTGATTTAAAATACCCAAGTCTGCAGAAAGGAAGAAATAAAGAAACCGAACCGATATAACATCAGTGTGTTACAATATACCTTCGGTCGACAAAACACTATTTAATAAACGTACTAGGAGGCCGTAGCCGTCGGTCTATACACTTACCGTAGAGATGGCAGGGAATTGTCAAAAAACGAAAATGTAAAAGATGACTGTCGGCGTCCCGCGTCCGTTAGAATGATAATGGACGGGGCACGCCTAACGGAAGTTTAAATATCTTCCGGGTGAAGATCACATGCCAGACTCTTAAGGTTTGTTAAAGATATAGTGTTATCCTCCGGTTTGGGATATCACATTGCTTATATTTATTACAGCGAAAAATGGTCTAAACAGGTAGTCAGAATGGTACCATAATTGAGACGAAATTCGCACTCCGTCGATACGTCTCAAAGACGAGTTCGTCTCCAGTCAAACATTGACTTAAAGCGGAATATGTTTTGTAAGCTCTATAATAGTGTTTTTTCTCAATAGTACCCAGAGCTGATAACAGGAACTAAAACGATATACAAATATAGTATACAAATCGATTTATCAGAACTGAATTACCCTAGAAAAATATATATATTATTCTTTAAAAAAGACCCCGTCTACCAACGGAGGGCCAACCAGTGGATAGTCCAGGCATGGAAAGATTATATATGTGAGAGTCTGATAACTTACAATGGTGAAAATAAAGCATATCGTTAGACAATTCAAATATGACGAATATCTCATATACAGAGCAGGAGAAAGCTTGTACAGAACCAGAGGTGAAATATTCAGAATATCGCATTCTCCCAAGGGATTTCACAATTTAATCCCTTGGAAAAGGTATTAAAAACAAAAATCCAATATACTTCTCTCTTTTTACGAATGGCTCATCCCCCTTTACTGTCTGGTGTTCTTATTTTCTCCAAGATGCGCCATTGAAATTCATCTGGTTTATGATGTTTTTCTAAGAAGTGTTTAACTAACGGTGCTACTAGTTTGCCAGTTCTGATAGCAGATCTGTGTTCTGTAAGGCGAACTTGAATCGATCTAGAAGTTTCGCCAACGTAGCCTAAACCACAGGGACATAAGATGAAATATATAATGTTTGTGGTTTTGCAATTCCAAATGTCACATGCTTTTGGAGGGAAACCGTTATGAGTGTAGTTTTCACCTCTCAAAATATTTGTACATGATTTACAAGAGGAACAGGGCACTGTCCTACGTACAGGAAGATTATTTAACAAAGATCGCTGAGAAGGCCCACCATTAATAGATCTACTGTCAAGTCTCGAGTGGACAATCAAATCCTTAATATTCTTGTTTCTCTTGTGTGCAAATAGAGGTTTAGCCAAAGTATTTTTAGATGTCGGATTGCAATTAAGGATGTGCCAATTACTGTTAATAATCTGTTTGACACGATCATTTAAAGTAGAATGTTTAATGACACAAACAAGTTGGTCATTGTTTTTCAATTCCTTAGATTTCAATAGAGCATTACGATCGTAAAATCTCGCTCTTTTATAGGAATTCCTCACTAATCTATGAGGATACTCTCTCTCCATAAATTTCTTCCTCATCTCTGAGGCTTGTTTATCAAAATCACGGACGTTCGTACAATTCCTGAGAACTCTCAGGAACTAGGAAAAAGGAATACTTTCTCGTTTACTCCTAGGATGAAAGCTGTTAAAATGGAGTAACTTATTCCGCGCTGTAGGTTTGACGAACAGATCAACTTGTAGTTTATTATCCTCATTTTTTATCAATAGGTCAAGAAATTCCACCTGATCAGTGTCATATTTAACAGTGAATTTGAGATTAATATCAGTCATATTAATCCATTCGAGAGATTCAAGTAAAGAGTCTTTCCCATTGGTCCAGATAAAAAAGATGTCATCTATATATCTGGACCAATGGGAAATCGACTCAAAGAAGGGAGCAATTTCATTGTCAATGAATCTATCTTCAAATGCTGACATATAAATGTTCGCAATAGGTGGTGCAACTGATGCGCCCATACTGACTCCCCTTATTTGACGATAGAGGGAGTCTCCAAATTCAAATATATTCTCTGTCAGAACAATAAAGAGACAGTCAATAATGAATTTTTTGGGGCAGCTTATATTGTATTTATCGATGAACCAATCAGTTGCCATGATGGCTTCCATCAACGGAATGTTACTATACAAGGACTCAATGTCCATAGTAACTAGAATGTCCCTATCACGTGTAAAATCTAAATTTTCAACTATTGTAATCAAAATAGCCACTTACTTCACGACGTCCGGCGTTTCTGTTCTCGAGTTGCTAATCGGCGTTTCAAGCGTGTGTTGCTGTGGATGTTTAGTTTCCGTGTGTGGGCGTGTATATATCGTCCTGATTGGACGCTTAACGCCGATCACGTGATTGGCCGAATTGGATGAAAGACTAAAACATTGGTCAAGTGTGTTTAGCTGTTGCCAAGTAACCATGACAGTAAAAATCGGAAGAAATAAAAAATGAAAAGAATGTGTGTTGGCATTAGTCTCAAACAAAAGTAAAATATGGTGAGAAAATGAGGAAAAAATGCGGGAATGTGAATATAAACGTTCATGCGGAATGCGGGTCGAGTCTATTGGATGGTATAGCACTAATACATGGCAGGTCAATGTGTGCATCAAAGAACGAGCAAGCAAACCAAGGTGTACATAAAAATCATAAAATACAGTACAAGCAATCTTATAAACGGATTACAGATAACATGCTAATTCAATGCGGTCATTGAGACCGTTCGGCTTGCTTGAGTTCATCCTGTAAATCCAATTGTTCTCTCTTTGTAGTAAATGTTTGCTATTGTCAATTCCTTCTCTTTTTTCAACAGTTTCTAGTATCAGAAATTTTAATTGAGCAACATTATGGTGTTCTTCTTCGAAATGTACTGACACAGATGACTTTTGGTTATGTGTCCGGATGTTGGACTTGTGCTCATTAATACGTGTCTTAATCTTTCTTTCGGTCTTTCCGACATATACTTTGCCGCATGGGCACTTCAACAGATATATAACGTTCGACGTATCACAGGTCGCGTTCACTCTCAATTTAATATCATGACCCTTCATGGGGTGTGTTATTGCTGCGCCTTTGATAATGTTGTTACAATTGCTGCAATGCATGCACGGTCTAGTGCCTTTATACGTCGTGTGAGTTTCTGTTTTAGCTTTCAGCAGTTCACCTAGGTTTTTACCCCTTGTGTATGAAAAAATCGGTGAGCTATCAAATATTGAGTTAAAGTCAGGTTCTGCTTTGAGGATAGACCAGTGCCTTCTGATTATTCTCTTGAAATTCATGCTTGCTGTTGAGAACTTTGATACTATTGCCGTCCTGGCATTATCTGTTTTTTTGTTTTCCTTCAGTAAATCTGTGCGTTTCATTTGATTTACCAGTTCCTTTGCCCTGGGGATAGTTTCATGGGGATACCCTCTCTTGATGAACCTTTCAGCCATTTCTTCAATCCTTTGTGTGGCTTTTGCCGGGTTAGATGTGATCCTTTTCACTCTCATCATCTGAGATGTAGGAAGATGTTGCTTAACCACATCGATGCTATGCATTTTCCCGCTGTGTGCTGGAATCAACAAAAACACATGTTACATGACGAGCTGGGCTCGTCATGAGCGTAGCAGGAGGCTACCTCATGACGAGCCCAGCTCGTCATGAGTGTGGAAGGGGTTAAGAGCCATCTGGTGGAAGCTACTGTAGTGCAATGTGTTGTTCTTGTCGGTGTTTTTGCGATAAATGTCAGTTTCCAAATAATTCTTGGATAGAGTGATTTCTACATCTAAAAACGTGATTTTTTTGTCGGAAATTTCCCATGTTAGTTTAATCCTTTCATCTATCATGTTTAACTGTGTCACTATTCCCAATGTTTCTCTTGTGTTTTTCCAAATTATGAAGATGTCGTCTATATATCTTACGATTAGTTTAATGTTGTTGACCAATCAGAGTTCCCTAGTATGTGTTCTTCCTCATATGCCTTCATGAAAATGTTCGCGTACACAGGAGCAGCGCAATTGCCCAGTGAGGTGCCCACGAGTTGCTGGTACCAGTCATCTTTATATTTAAAATAGCTTTGATATACAGTGAATACCATCAGTTCAATCAAGAAGGTCTGCATGGGTAAAGTCAGATCAGTAGTCAAAATTGCTTGTTCCATTGCTTCTAACCCTGACGCGTGCGGGGTTGACGTATACAGTGATTTCACGTCCGCTGTGCATAGTAGTAATTGCTCTTCATTGTTGATCTCCACTGATTGAAGTTTCAACAGGAAATATGTCGTATTTTTGCTATACGTAGTCATTTTTTTGACTGTGGGTTGCAGGTATTTATCTAGAAATTGACCAATAGGTTCATGTAGACTCCCTCTCGTGGAGACTATGGGTCTCAAAGGAGGGTCTCTTAGATTTTTATGCACCCTCGGTATCATGTAGAAACTGGGGCTTTTTGGGTTGGATTTAACCAGGAAATTCTTTGTTTTTTCTTTGATCATGCCGTCATCATGGGCTCCCTTAATGATCTCTTCTTGGATCTTCATAAAGTCATTCGTCGGGTTTCTGTTGGGGATTGAAACATGCTTTTTGGTCTTAAGGGACTAAGACCAAAAAGCACGTTTCAAGCCCCGATGAGCCACAAAACACTAGACCTGTTTGAAAATTTGGCTTAACAAGATCTATCAAAAATGAATTGCAAGAAAAAGACAAGAAAAAAAATCACTGAAAAGGACATAGGGATACTCAAGAAACTGGCTAATAATAATCAAATTACCTGCATGAAAGCGGATAAAGGTGGAGGTCTGGTGGTAATGAACACCAGCATGTATGAAACCAAAATACAAGAACATATATCAGATTCTAACACCTATCTAAAACTAGACAGAAACCTGACGAATGACTATATGAAGATCCTAGAAGAGATCATTAAGAGAGCCCATGATGATGGCGTGATCAAAATACAATGGGTGGTACCTAAGTTTTTACATAGTTGGACTAGCCATCTCTGTTTTGCTGAACGATATCCTGGACAAGAAAAAAACGCATGGAGTTCAGACTCATCACACATGTTACAGGCCGGACATCTACTTAAATTACCCCCAGTCCATTTACTTGTGAACGCACGCAGAGGGAGGCATCCATGACGGAACTGTACATATCATTTCCTGGCAAGTGCCGGATGGATTGCATCCAGGCAAGTCCCCATCCTGCAAGTGTCTTTAACTTCCAGGAAAAGAGATGTGAGGGAGCCATGAGCAGATTCTATTTGGGGTTTTGCAGATAGGCTGCACCAGTAGTTGGAGATTAGTGACTTGCGTGGGGTACTCAGGCACGCAGTATCAGGGTTGTACCATCGTTCTTTTAGGCCTATTTCATGGAGGCCCTCCCTGACAAATCTAAGCCATGGCAACTTCCCAGAGCCGGGAAGTCTCAGAATTTCTAATAACTTTGATTTATATTCTTGGAGCTCCGAAGTAGCCCAGAGGCGCCGCCAGAATGTTAATGACGTGCAACCAATTTCCTCAGAAATGGATCTCAACCCTAGGTCCATACATAATGGAACCAGGGGGTAGCTGATTGGTAAATTAAATAGTTCTCTGAGGAATTTGTTCTCTGTGATAAGCAGGGGCCTAAGGTTGGAGTGCCCCCAGAGCTCAGCCCCTTATAGGGCTGCACTCATGGCCTGGGTTTTGTATATCTCCATAACCGGGCTCACAGGTTTCTGGGATGTTTCCCTAAAGAATTGACCAGGCCATCTGTGGTTTGTGTCATTTTAAGATTAGATTTGCTAGATTAGATTTGCTAATTTGAGCACTCAAAGTCATATTCTCTGTGAGAGTTAGTCCAAATAGTAAATATGGATACCTGCTCCAAAAGGCTGCCATTCATGTGCAGGTTTGGATGTGTAGATGTACTGGGGTTAAAAACCATGAATTTGGTTTTTATTGATGTTAATCTCAACGCCCCTGGTCCTGCAAAATTCACAAAATCTATCTAACAATCTTTGGATACCCATTGGTGACTTAGAGAGGAGAAGGGTATCGTCTGCGAACATCATGGCAGGGATTAACTTATGCGCAATGCGTTGATGTCCTTGCAAGCTCTCAGCGCCTCGATCAGGACATTTATGTATATGCAGGACAAGGTGGGGGCAAGTACACATCCCTGTCTGACTCCCCTATGGGCTGCATTAGTTCCCCATTTTTCCCATATCTGATTTGGGCATAGTTATCATCGTGTAACCTTCTCAGTACATTCAAGAGGTAAAAGGGTAGTCCCAAATTGCGTAGTACCTTCCATAGAGCATCTCTGGGTACCAAGTCAAACGCACTCTTCAGGTCAACAAAGACCAGATACAGGCTACCCCCTTCCAGCTGGACTGTTTTTCAATAGAGAAGTTGGAGCCTGAAGATCTGGTCTATTGTTGAGGTTTTTTCCCTGAAGCCTGCCTGCAAGGGCGTCAGGATCTTTTGTTCTTCAAAAGCCAAGACTGCAGATGTTCTAAAAGGACCCTAGCGATGATTTTCTATGAGACATCGATCAAGCTGATCAGTCAATAGTTTGCTGGTGACAAAGGAGATCCCCTCTTAAATACCGGGATAATCTTGGCACCTTACCAAGTTGCGGGAAGAGCCATTCCCTGGAAAATTGCATTAAAAATTGTCCAGAAGTACGGGCCCCAGATATTGGGTTCAG
The DNA here is from genome assembly GCF_964261635.1 of Lissotriton helveticus. Lineage (NCBI taxonomy): Eukaryota > Metazoa > Chordata > Amphibia > Caudata > Salamandridae > Lissotriton > Lissotriton helveticus. Next base: position 935,007,893 of record NC_136069.1, read on the forward strand.
CTCTGTAGAGATCCCCTGGAATCTTATCCATACCTGCAGCCTTGCCAGGGACAATTGTATTTAAGGCTTTGTAGACTTCAGGCAGGGAAATCTCGGGTGTGGCTGTCCCAGATGGTCCGGTGTTACTGGGGTCTGACTACTCTCTTTGCCATCTGGCGGCACATAAAGGGCTAGAAAATGCTCTCTCCAGCATTCAGCTGCCATGTTTGGCTCAAAAGCGGCTTGCGTATTACTACTGCCAGTGGTGACGATGTTCAAAATGCTTTCATATCTTTGGTTTCCAGGGAAGATTTCAGGCTGGCCCACTGATCTGTTTCCCACTGGGATTTGGCAGCTGCAATGGTGGTTTTGTAGTGGTAGCTGGCTGTTTTTAATGCAGTGTTGTTCTTTATTTTTATGGGCTCTAATAACACCCTTTTAGCTGCCCTGCAGTTGCCATTGAACCAATATTTCCTAGGTATCCTGCCACAACCCCTGGTGCACGTTATCCAGAACGTCTCCTCAAGCCTTTTTGTTAAGGATTCGTTAATCTTATCAACCTCATCAATGGACATAGCAAGGTCTCCAGATTTCACAATCTCAGATAAAGCCTCTAGGTTGGGGGTAATGGAGACAGTTTGTCCTGTGATGTTTCCACCCAGGCCCACCTGACTTTCCACCTGTTGTTTGAGAGGGTCAATCTATGATCAACGCCAAAAGATTTGACCAAATAATTCCCAGTAAGGGGAAAATTAAGTGTGAGCTTTAAATCGTTATGGTCGCTATCTTGCCGTGGTCAAACAATAAAATCTTTTGCCAGGGGCCATAACTTAGTTTCAAGGAAAATATAGTCTAAGATGGAAGAAGGACCAAGTCTGTTGAAGGTTTGATTCCCAGGTGAGTCCAAGCCAAAGCGACCATTACAGGCTCACAGAGAATACTTTATTGTGAGCGCCTTGATTTAGAGTACCAATCGTGTCTAGGCCCTGATGGAAGTGATGTTGGTCTCGGGATTGCCCACTGCTTGTTCTCCTCAGTTACCAGTGGCCCGATAGATCTTTCAGTGGATCAAATTGAAAGTTTACATCACCACCCAGCACTACCAGTGCTTTGTTCGGAAGACTAGCTAATAAATTATCAAGATGTTCTAGAGTTACTGACTCCTGACCAGTCCTAACCGACCTAGAGTATACATTGATTAGGGCGATTGTCAACTCTAATTTGAACGTTAGTATAAGGCACAGTATGTCTGGGGAGATATGCGGCATTTGACCTATCCTACAACCAAGATGACTCCCAATCCGCATGCATAGCCCATCCGATGGCCTACCTCTTCCCTTAGTTACGGCTGGTATATAAAATGTATCAAAGCCCTTGCGAGTTGGGTTCTCCACTAACCAGGTTTCCTGGAGCATGCAGATATCGCACATTTCTATAAAACCCCTCCAATCAGGGCAATCAAGCTAGTTTTTAATACCAGCCGCGTTCCAAGATACAATCTTGAGATCATTTGCTGTACTATTAGTGTTTGTGGTCGGCCCCTGTATTTTGGTGATTACGTGGTCAAAAGTTTCTGATAACTCTGGATGATCGATGATTTTTGCCTGGAGCTCATTCGGGAGGCAAAAGTAAGTATAGTGTCTGACTCCCGAGCTGCATTACCGATTTCTTCCCTGTTTCCATGTAAGAAGGTTGAACCGTGCTGGTGTATTACGGTGCAAGATAGTGGATCCTTAGTAATAATGGGAGCTTTAGATTTACTAGTAATGATAGTATTACTGGGAGATTCAGGGTGAGCTATCACCCCAGTGTGGATATTATCGGTTGTCTTGGGGGGGTCGATTTCACAGTGGCTAAATGACTTATTCTTAAGGTCCAAGGTCCTAACCACTGGGTGCTCCCTAGAACAAGGAAGCCAAGACTGCCACCTGGCTGAGCGTCAGTCTACCTCGTCCAGGGCCCCATATCTATTCGCCAGAGGTAGGTTGAAGACGTGAGATTGCATTAAGAAAGGACCCTGACCTATCGGTGGCCTAGTCTGGTACCAGCTCTGGGGTCCACCCAGTCAGAATGAAGAAGGGGTCTGGGATGTGGGGCACCTTGCCCAATCAGTGGCCGAGACTGTTGCTGTGTATTATGCCTAATTGTAAAATCATTCCTGCTATTATTGGTGGGTGCAGGAGCATAAAAATGGGTGAGTGGAAGAAGACAAATATCAGAACCAGTTAGTGGAAAACAGATACTGTACGACAATAGATTTTGCACAATAGAGGGGTTGCTGAAGTTCACACAGTCCCCCATGGCATCTTTGGGACTATTGCCCATCCAACCCACTCTGCGTGTCAATAGTATTTCACCTTGATTACCAAGATTAAATTGCCACTGTTTAACAAACAAATGTAGGCATGTATTCTTTTGCTCAAGGTGAGTTTCTTTCTGCCCTTCGTTGAGTGGTGGAACTCCAGTGAGAACAATGACATAAGGTGTCGAGGCTGGTGGCAGATTTATTGTTGGAAGGTCCGATCTATCCCTGCTACTCAGTCTCTTCATCCCTCCTCTGTCAGATGATGCACACTAGTGAGCCGTCATTGGGTTTTTTCAGCTGGGCCCCAGTTCTAATCGTCTTGGTGGGTTGTCTTGAGTCGATTGGTTTGGCAAGACATTTAGTGGCACCACTCCTTCTAGTGGCCACTTTCGGAGTCCAACCTGGGTCCAACCCTGAGGACAGGCTCAGATTTGTGGTTTCAGAGGTTTGGTCAAGGACAGATTGTGTGTTAAAAGAATCTGTACTGGTGGCAAACTGTGTAAGGTCAGGGTCAGTGATAGTCTGCGTTCGGTGATTTCAATTTCATAAGCCACAACACCTATGGAACTTTGGAGCATTCTGTCGATGGATGTCTGTGGTAAGGAGGGCGGTATAAGCCGCGGGGGTGCATGGCATATGGCAAGTGTTATCTGCTTCCCCATACCGGCAGTTTTAGATATGTACAGTGAGAGGGGCACTGTAGATTATCACTTGATTAAGCAGATATATGGCCCACCGCGCTGGTGTACCAAGGAACTAAGGAGGGATCAGCAGCAGGATAGATGTGCACAGGTCAAGAGCACAGCAATACAAACAACACCTCCAGGACAATCAGAGTCCACCTGAGACAGACCCACACATGCTCCACCACCAATCCCGGTGCCACAGGCCACAGCTCACTCAGGCCCGCAACCACCTACGCAGCCAGAGGCCCAAGCAAGGCCGCACCCCACTCACCACTGCCCCGCAACACAAGTCGATGGCGGCCCTCAGCAATGTCCCATGCTCTCCAGGGTGCCAAGCAATCTCGAGGTGCCACTGTACAGCAGTGCAGTCTGTCCGGCTACTGCACTGATGTGTGCAGCGATATAGGGAGGAGCTTACGGGAGGCCGCCCAACACGCTGGCACTTGCCTGCTCACTCACGGGTCCAGCCAAATTGTCCTCCGCACACCGCCGCCGGCCGCGGGATTGTACGGCAGCTCTCACCCAGGGCTCACCATATCAGCTCCCCGGGTCTCCCGCGCTGTCAGCATTTATCAAAACGTTATTAATAATCAAGTACATTCTTTAACGCAATGTGGTGTAGGGCTTAAAAAATATGTCAGGGGAAGGTTTACTATCAAGCATATTGTGCACGTCTCAGCACATTCATCTTTGCTACTGAAATAATAAAGCTTGCTTCAACACTTTGAGGCCTAATACTGATAGATAAAACTAGGTACTACACATTTGCAAATATATTGTATGTTCGTCTTCGCTCTTTACTCAATGTAGGAGGGACATTATTCTTTCATTCTTTTATGTTAAAAACCAATTCAAACATGTTTTTGTTTAGAACAAACGACCCCAATTATTACCAAAGGGTTAGATTTAAGACCGCAAGGGATATCACAAAGATTTGGGGGAATATACTAACCTATTGTAAAACTAATTTTTTTCATTCAAAGTTGCCGCTGTGGGGCAACGCGGGCCTTCCTAGTATCTTTCACGACAACATCGCTCACTGCTGGTCTAGATCAGGAATCACTGTGCTAGGAGATCTGTACGGCACACAAGGATTTTTAGATTTCAACACTTTGAAATTGTTATATGACCTATCTGAAAACATGAGGTATAAACATTTACAGCTACATGATTATTTAATTAACCAAAAGCAAATTCAGGAGGTTTTTGATTGTGATATCTGGACCAACTTATACTCCGTAAATAACAAAGCAGTAATAAGTCAAGCCTACAGACTCCTAACCGGTTTTAGATCTAACGATAGTGTAAAATTGGCTGATAAATGGACCAGACTGTTAGATTCAAATATCACACCTAAACAGATAGAGTGCTCTTTGACTAATAATAATAAACGAGTACGCTCATCGAGCCTTAGGCTACAACAATTTAGAACAACCTGTATGCTATATTATACTCCCGAAATAATTTCCAAATGGTCTCCCAATAACTCCTACAGTGATCGCACAAAATGCCCTATATGCAACGTTGATGCAGAAGATTTGGCAACATGCTGTTCTCCTGTCCTAACCTTAAGGTCTTTTGGCTTGATATCCAGAAGGTTCTGAAAATGAAGCAAATTCAGCTGCCTACCCTTACGGCTGCTTCTGTTTTGTTAGACACCTATCCAGTTTCTATACCACACGCAGCCTTGGCTACTATACTTATGTCATGTGCCAAGCTAACTCTGGCTAGAGCCTGGACCTGCTCTGAATCACCCACGGTGTGGGACTGGTGGGCACTCGTAATTGAGATTCACTCAATGGAACTAGCTTTAGCAAAAAATAGGGGAATTCGATCACTAAACAAACATGAAAAAAACTGGGGAACCTTTGTGGAACAATGATGCCCCATTTTTTTGGCATAGACAAATATCATGTTTCTTCCTAGCTTAAATGAATTGATACTCACAGCCATTAGTATAACATATCTTGCATGACTTTTTGAAAGAAACTTTCTACTACTCTCTTATCTCATTTCATCAATAGAAACATTAGTATCAGGGAATTAATTTCTTTATATCTTTCTGCTTCCTTTTTTAATATGGATTTTATGCCCCTTTTGCTTCACTGTCCCTCATACTTATGCTCGTCAACATATGTAATAATGATCTAATGTAAATATGTACTAATGATTTCATGTATCTTTAGCCTTGTTTGCTTGTAAGCAATAAAAAAAATAAAATAAAAAAAAAAGCAAATATATTGTATGTTAAGAGGGCACAATGGTCTTTAACCATATTATTTTACATCTTAATAAAATGCTTTAACCAAATCAAAAGTCAAACTAACACGTTATTTGGTAAAGAATGAATTCTCAAAAGTCGTGTTTGTGAAATTATTATTATGGGTTTTCAATAAACATTTGTGAACTCATGAAACAAAATGTTGCCAAGAAGAATTTCAGAAATACTCTTGAATGAGTAGGCATTGATCGTGGGAAGCTTATGAGAGCAATGATAACATCGCCCACCCGGCTGCTGCAACACTTGTTCAGATGACTTAGGGTGAAATGATATCCTACCCAACTTCATTGGTACAGGGCTCCATGGATTGAATGATGCTGCATCCCCTGGTAGAAGACATCCACATCTAATGAAGGCCCTGTCTATAAATGCCTCAAAGCCATTAAGAATGTCCCAGTCTTGAGGTCATGTAAAACAAAAACATTAAAAACTCGATAAAAACAGGAAGGTAAGAGTATATTTAGAAATGTGCACTCATTTTAAATCTAAACCAGCAAAGGACTAAAGTTTATGAATCAAGTGTATGTCTGAGGTTTGTGTACATCTCAAATTGGTAGCATGTCGTGTGACTCCTCTATGAATAAGTGGTTGAATTCATAACGCCCAGTCTGTCTGATATATATACATATATATATATATATATATATATATATATATATATATATATATATATATATATTCGCTGAAAAAACCATAGGTTTCACACATGTTATAGTTAGCTGGACATTAAACTCATACAAAACCATTGAAATTTACCCGTTATAGTTAGTTCAGCTAACTATAACTTGCGCGCCCGCAGTGCACTGCTGATGACGTCACATATTACATCACTCATGGCATGGTCAGTGACATCACTCATGATATCACTGATGACATCTCAAATTACATCACTGATGACATCACTGATGGCATCATCCAGTGAATGGGTGTCTTTCTGAAAAATAAATATTTTTTATATATGTATATCTAAAGGTCGATGGAAGAATAAATGGGTAAATAAGTGTCTAAACGGATGTTTTTTTTGTAAAATTGATTGTATAACTGACTTAAGTGTCTTAGTGAATAAATGCATTAGCGAGTAATGTTTAAATATGTAAATATCTATATCAGTGTCTCACTTTGTGTATAAGTGGCTGCATGGGTTGGTGAGTAGCTACATGAGTGTCTATCTGGGTTATAGTTGGTTTTTTGAGTATCAGAATGAGTGTCTGTATGGTTTGGTGGGGGTATTACTTAGCGCACAGATGCATGAATGACTGACTCACTGTTTGTATGCGTTTTGAAGACAGCATGTGTGCAGGACTGTATGGGTGGATAAGTGGGTGTATGGGTGTGTTAGTGAGCGAATGACTGTCTCAATAGTATATTTATGAGTAACTACATATGTTCTAAACTAGTATATGTGTGTATTGATGTATATAAGCGAGTATATGTGAGAGTGAGAGATTGGAAGAGTTCCTGTATAAATAAGTATGTGTTTCTATAAGTGATTGTTTAAGAGAGTAAGTATGTGCATGTTTTTGTAGAAGTAAGTGTAGTGGTGTGTGTATAGCTGTATATGCAAGTAAATGGATGTTTGATAGTTTATTTGCATGTGTGAGTATGTGTGTGAGTAACTCTATAGATGAGTATCAGTGTGTAACAGGATGTATAGGCGTATGAGTACATATGATGAGTGAGTACATGTATGAGTGACTATATAGAACTGTTGGTGAATGAGTAGATGTGTATGTAGAATTACTGAATAGGTTGTTGTAACTGGTATTGGTATGTCCATTTTGTTTGGAAATGTTCGTTTCTATTTTTGAATGTGTGTATCAAAGGTTATATTAGGGTGAGAGGAGGTCTGCCACACTTTCACAAGGATGATGTCATCAGTGATGTCATTTGAGATGTCATCAGTGATGTCACTGACCATGTAATGAGTGATGTAATATGTGACGTCATCAGCAGTGCATTGCGGGCGCGCAAGTTATAGTTAGCTGAACTAATTATAACGGGGGAATTTCGATGGTTTTGTATGAGTGAATTGTCCATCTAACTATAACATGTGTGAAACCTATGGTTTTTTCAGTGAATTTCTAAGGTTTTTTAAATGCTAATTCCTAACTATAACGTGGCTGTAACCTATGTTTTTTTCAGTTAATTTCTAAGGTTTTTCAAATGCTAATTCCTAACTATAATGTGGCTGAAACCTATGGTTTTTTCAGTGAATTTCAAAGGTTTTGTAAATGATTATTTTTAAATGTATTAATTGTTATATTTTTTTAATACTGATTTACTACATTGTTTTATAGTATTTATTTTTAGATATTTTATTTTTTAAATTACATTACATATTTTTATATAAATTGAATACAAATGTTTTTAAAAATATTGAAATTGTAATATTTATTTATTTATTTTATATATTTTTTTAATTTATATATATTTTATAAAGCAGGCAATGATATCCTATGGAAGGAAATTCAAGGTACTGGTAAGTACGGTTAAAATTACTTTTGAGGAGCAGTACTGGGCGGAAAGATGCAGCACTGAGGTCTCTCCTGATAACAGGTGAGTAAATCGGAATTCTTAGTTCGGCTGATTTTAGAGGAATTTTTTTAAGTTCCAAAACTCCACACTAAAAAGAATTTCCAAGTGAAACCAGTCAATGTTAGCCTATGGAAGGACATTCAAGTTACTGTAAGTATGGTTAGAATTACTTTTCAGGATCAATAGTGGGCTGAAAGATGCAGCACTGAGGTCTCTCCTGATAACAGGTGAGTAAATTGTAATTCGCAGTTTGGCTGATTTTATAGGAATATTTTAAAGTTCCAAAACTCCACACTTAGAAGAATTTCCAAGTGAAACCCATCAATGGTAGCCTATGGAAGGAAATTCACTTAGCAGGTAAGTAGTGTTATCATAAATTTTTCTTACTCAGTGGTAGATCCTGGATCCAGCATTGGTGCATCTCATGTAAACAGTTGAAAGAATGCGTTAAAGTTATACAGGCAATTTTTAAGAAATATTTATAGTTTGTGAAAATAGACACTTAGAAATTTTTCTGGTGAAAACCAGTCAATGAATTCCTATGGAAGGAAATTCAAGTTACTGGTAGGTACGGTTAAAATGACTTTGGAGGGTCAGTGCTGGGCTAAAAGATGCAGCACCGAGGTTTCCCCTGATAACAGATGAGTAATGGGAATTCGTAGTTCGGCTGATTTTAGAGGAATATTTGTAAGTTTCTTAAATCAACACTTAGAAACCTTTTCACCAAAAAGCAGGCAATGATATCCTATGTAAATAAATTCAAATTACTGGTAAGAACTGTTAAAATTACTTTTCAGGATCAGTACTGGGCTCAAAGATGCAGCTCTGAAGTCTCTCCTGATAACAGGTGAGTAAATCGGAATTCGTAGTTCGGCTGATTTCACTTCGGTCGAGTATATATAGATCCACTTTCGTACACCATCCCCTCCCTTCACCACTGTGCAAATATGCCCTCTACCGCGTTTTAAGTTGGGGAAATCATTCCCCTTCATTCTTGAGGGTCCCTAGAGTCCAACTACCCCACTAGGTATATCCAGTAAGTGCCACAGAGCTGTGTAGCAGAGAGATTTAAAAAGGGGCACGGCCTGCACCACCTCTCTGCAACGCAGGGCAATGGCGCTTCCTTGAAGCACCTGTTGGCCTACTTGGCCCCCATGGTCTCTCAGGATGGAAGGGGAATTTTTTCTCCACCTTAAAACGTGCCACAGTGCGTGTTTGCACACATCACTCCAGGCCCCATCTCCTCCCTTCACCACTGTGTAAATGTGCCCTGTGGCCGTTCTAAGTTGAGAGATTAAGTCCCCTTCAATCGTAAGGGTCCCTAAGGCCAAACTAGCCCACTAGGTACCTCCAATAAGCGCCACAGAGCTGCGTTGTAGAGAGGTGTAAAAAGGGGCGTGGCCTCTGAACACCTGTCTGCAACGCAGCTCCTTGGCGCATACTGGAGATACCTGGTGGGCTATTTGGCCCTCAGGGTCCCTCCGTATTGAAAAATAATTAATTCCCCAACTTAAAATGCGCCACAGGACGCACTTGCACAGTGGTGAAGGAAGGGGGCATGGCCTGAGGTGAAATGTCTGCAAACATGCCCTGTGGCGCGTTTTAAGTTAGATAATATATTCCTCCACAATCCTGTGGGTCCTTGGGAGCCAACTAGCCCACCAGGTACCTCCAGTATGCGCCAGGAGGCTGCGTTGAAGAGAGGTGTTCAGAGGCCATGCCCCTTTTTACAAACCTCTGCAATGCAGCTCCGGGGCGCTTACTGGAGGTACCTGGTAGGCTAATTGGCCCCCAGGGACCCTCAGGATTGACAAGGAATTAATTCCCCAACTGAAACCGCGCCACAGGGTGTGTTTGCACACATGTGAACTCAGGCCCCGCCCTCTCCCTTCACCACTGTGCAAACGCGTCCCATGGCGCGTTTTAAGTTGGGGGATTAACTCCCCTTGAATACTGACGGTCCCTGGAGTGCAACTAGCCCACCAGCTACCTCCAGTAAGCGCCACAGAGCTGTTTTGCTGAGAGGTGTAAAAAGTGTCATGGCCTCAGAACACCTCTCTGCAACGCAGCCCCCTGGCGCATCTTGGAGGATCCTGGTGGACTAGTTGCCCCCCAGGGACCCCCAGAAATCAAGATGAATTAAATCCCCCTCTGCAAACGGAGCGGGGGGCACGTTTGCAGAGTGATGAAAGGAGGGGGCGTGGCTTCTGGCGCAATGCCGGTCTTTTTTTCATTTACATTTTTTAAGAAGGGGGGCTGTGTAGCTCCTCTTCTTTTTATATTTTTTTGGCCCTGGAGACCCCATCCCCCAGGGCCCGCCCCCTAATTATTATTTTTTTAATTAAATAAAATGTGGAAGGTGGCCGCGTGGCCCCCCTCCCGAGGCCTTAATCTCCCCGGGGACCCCATCCCCAGGCATGGCCTTTTCATTTTGTTTTTTAAACTATTGGGGAGGGGGTCTCATGGCCCCCCTCCCGGGCCACTTATGGCCCCGGGAACCCCATCCCCCGGGGACGGCCTTTCTATTTTTTGTTTGTTTTGTTTTTTGCTTTTAGGGAGGGGGGCCACGTGGCCCCCTCCCGGGCCACTTGTAGCCCCAGGGACCCCATCCTCCGGGGCTGGCCCTGTCTGTTTGGGACCATGGTGGGTCCTGCCAGCTCCCCGCCTCCTGCGGGAGCTAACATGCTGCTCCCTGTGTGGAAAAGCAATCTGCTTTGCTATATGGAAGAGAGAGCATGTTTCCCTGCTCACTCTTCCAAATAGCAAAGCAGTTTTCTATGGCAGACGCGAGGCTCCCGCCCTGCCAAAGCAAATTACAGTCCTGGGCTGGGCACCCCGGGACACTGCAGGCCCGGGGGGGGTGTTGGTCACCTGGGCTGCGGGGGGGGCGTGTGCCCCTGCAATATCAATCAAGTCGAGCCCCGGGGCTCGGGGGGGCTTAGAGGCCCCCCAAAAGTAGACTGTTAAGCCCCGGGTGTGGCGGTCCTCTGGGCTGCTGAGGGCCGTGTGCCCCCTGCAATTATACATGCGTTTGCCCCAGGAGGTGGCTGTCCCCGGGGCAGTGGGGGGGAATTTGTCCCCCCCACACTTTTTTTTATGAACATCCCCCCGGGATTTGGCCCCCGGTGGCTAAATATTGTCCAAGTGCGGGAGCCCGCGCTTCGGTTTTATTTTTATCAGCAACATCCGCACATCATGCGCGGATTTTGCCGATTTCTAAAAAAATATATTATTTTTCTTTAGGCCTTGGGGGTCCTTGTGGGACCCCCTGAACAGGCCTAGGGGTTCAGGGTGTTTCTACCCTGCCTCATTTTCGTGTTTTGCGCGTTTTTTTCATAGGTTTCTTGTGCCTCGGTTCTACTGGTGGCGACCGCCAGTAGATAATATATATATATTATATATATATATATATATAAATTATATATATTACTTACTGGCGGTCGCCAGTAGGTAGTTATAGTTAGGACCTATTTTCCATTGGAAATCTGCAACATTCTATGTGGAATAACTTTGGATTCAGTTGACGAATCTTCGCGAAATTTTCAAAACTTACGGTCAGCTCCAGTCCGCTCCAATCCTGAATGTCTCATGGTGATTCGTCAAGCGGGGGCCGAGACAAAAGTGGGGTCCCAAAACGCGTTTTCCCCATGCAATTTCCCATAGGACCTTTAGCCACAGCTACAGCCCGAAGTGCTGAACGGAATTACTCCAAATTTGGCAAAGGGGTAGTCCTCAGTTCAGACTTGTGCTTTTTGCTGAAATGGTATCAATCTGTACATTAGTTCCAGAAAAAATTACAGTTAAAAGCATTTATATATCTATGGGCGCGGGGGATCCGAGGACTATGAGCTCACCGTGAGTGTATCATAAGCGCACCCTTCCGGCTGTCACGTGGTTGTCAACATTTGAAACCAGGAACTGTTGGCAGCCATTTTGTGCCTCGGTAGAAGCGAGGCTGAAGACGTCAGTGGAACAAGTGTGCTAAACGTAGAAAGGGGGCAGCGTAGAAATACTTTGACCCATTAGACCTGCTTAGGGGTCTCAGAAGAATTATTATTTTTTTTAATGGCAAGTAGCGTAGCGTGCGCGGACTCTGTGGTAAAAAAAAAAAATTTAAATGGAGCTTTTTTCATAATTAGCCCCCAGGGGGGCCAAATCCCGGGGCAAAATTATGAAATTTTATGGTGGGCTCAGAGGGGCCCCCAGCCCCGAGGATCGTCACCCCCTCCCCAATGCACTTCAAAAACTAGTTGTGGTAGAGTGTTTTTAAGTTAAACTGTGTACTCTGCGCACGAGTTTGTTGACTGTAAAGGTATTTAAAAATATTATTCTATTTTCTATTCCTATCATAATTGTACTGACTTTTCTCCTTTAGCGTGGAGTACTTTGTACTTTCATTAAATGTATAATTCTTCAAACCATCCTTGAAAGAAAAATGCACAAGTTTTCAAAATATTTTTATTGAGTCTTTTATATTCATCACATGGGTGAAATGCAAAATCTTTTTTTCATTCATTGCTATACAGAGTTGGACCACATTTTTTTTATTTTATCATAAGCACTCATTCCTTATGTTTACATTATATAAGTGTTGCCCCATCATCTTTATTTTAATGTTAAGGCTATTTTTACTTTCAGAGAAAGTAGAATAGAAGTGCTACGACAAACACTCCCTCACTCCTCATCTTTTTTTTTAATTTACATTTCATGTCATTATTACATTTTACAATCATTTTTTAAAAATTGAAAGCATTAATATTAACATTTGAAGACATAATTATATTATTTTTTTGGGAAAAAAGTGCTTGAGAAGATAATCCTCCTGTTCTTCACGAGTGAAAATTGGTAAAAGCACTACTCAATATAAATACTTTTAACCCATTTTCACTCTAGAAGATAAAGAGTATTCTCTTTTATTCCAAAGTATTTCCTTTTTGTGTTTATAGTTTATTTATACTACATTTTTTAATCATTAAGAAATACTTGCATACTAAAAAAAATATTATTTATTATTCTTTCAAATCCTTTGTTGAAAGTCATCCAATTCCACTTGAAGGATCATAAAGTTGAATGCAAATTAAATTATACATTAACAATATGATCCCTCTGTGGAAATGAAAGATAAAATCAAGATGATACCATCACTTGTAATCATTACCTTGTACATAGTATTTCCCTAATTAACCTATATTTCTTGTAATGGTTCTTTCATCAACTCGTTATTATATTCCATTGAAACTTAAACATACTATATTCTATAATCATTTAAATATTTTTGCTTTCTTTTAAAAAAATATCAAACATATACCCATTCGCATAATTTACCTCTCTTCGATACTCTTTCCTTCCTGCGTCGAAATTCATCCAACTCCTCTGGAAGGGTCATAATGTTTTATGTATTTTTAAATATACATTAACAATATGTTCCCTCTGAGGAAATGAAAGATATTTTCAAGATGCTTCCGCAACTCGGAAACATTACCTTGCTCGTAGTTTCCTCGCCCTTATCGATTCTCTGAAACAAAACTAATCATCCCACGGGTGTGGTTTATATACTTTTTGGTTACTTAACACTATATGGGATCAATTTATTGCTCCTCCCACTTTTAACTCACGTTTTTCAGTTAACAGGTGTCCTCATTTCCACTGTTTTAGTACGTCACATGTTTATGTAAACGTGCCTCTTTCCATACTTTTTTACTTTCGTATAATTTCTAAAATGCTTTATTTAAACTTGTTTTTCTTCTTAAAGCATTTCTATAGGTTACTTTTTTCAAATACGAGTATTAACATTTATTCGACTTTTTTTTCGACTTAAGAATTCACCCAGTGTCTTTCCTTATATTATTGTAATCATTCAGTCAGTAAGCATGTACTCATGCAGTGAGCCATGCTTTAGAGAATGGAGTGCTTCAAAGTGCTATGCATTATGCATGTAGTGGTGTAATGACCTTCACATTTGTGCTTCAGGACTACAATTCCCCACTCACTATCCATATCAGGGGTCTCCAACCAGTAGCTCGGGAGCTACTGGTAGCTCACCAGAACCCTGCAAGTAGCTCTCAGAGGAGAAGCTAAACCAAGGCAATCTCAGAGATTCTGTGTATATTAAAGAAGGCAGCATTGCTCATTTTACTACCCTTAAGAGTTATAGACAGCCAAACCAATGGCAGGGCCTGTTGATAACACTCAAACACACACTGTCATCAGTGATGTCATCAGTGATGTCACTGACCATGTCATGAATGATGTAATATATATATACGCAAAGAGCTGCATATTAAGGGGCCGTATTTAGAAGGAAAGGAAAAGTCATGCAGGGTTACTTTTTCTCTCCTTGTAAATATGGGGGAGCCACCTGCACCACCAGTATGTCACAAAAAGTGACATACTGGTTGCGCAGAGAGCTTGTAAATCTGCCCCAGAATTGTTTTCATTTCTCCTAAAAAAATTTTCTTCCAATATGTGCTACAATGCACAGCATACATTGAAGGAGGAAAATGCCTTCACTGATTTTTTTTGAGCAGGAAGGTGTGTCTTCCTGCACAAAAACAAACTCCACGCGGCACGGATAGTCTTGCACCATGGTGCAAGGGTGCCTGTATCACCACAAGCCTGCAGTTTAGGCAGCAGTGCAGAGGGAGGCACAGACATCCAACATATTTATGTACATATGTTGCATCCCTGTGCTTCGTAAGTAGCTCAGCACGCTGAAGCTAAAGAGCTTACAGTGTCATGATACAGCACTTCCTTATAGTTCTGCAGTTATACATTCACCATATACCACAAATGCATTCTTTAGTCAATTATGCAGTACGTAAACATTTATGTAAGCTTTTACACAGTTGCAAAAAACACAGTTGATGGACAGAATGTAGAACAATGTCATACATTCATCCCAGTACAAGGATCTGGGCCTAAATCCATCGTTTTTTTGCACTCCACACCACCCTGGGTTAAACACTGGCTATATGCAAATCAGCTCTGACCCTGTGCCTCATGGGAACAGTCCAGTCCGAACTACCAAGCCATGTCTTTCCCAGACCGGAATCAAGCATCCAAGGACCGGTTTCTGGCTATCAGCCTTCATCAGCCTGGATAGCTTGACTCCAGTGGTGTGGAGAGCCTGGGACTCACGTCTGAGCATACCCAGCCCACTCGGGGTGAAAATTGCAAAAAACACAGTTGATGGACAGAATGTAGAACAATGTCATACATTCATCCCAGTACAAGGATCTGGGCCTAAATCCATCGTTTTTTTGCACTCCACACCACCCTGGGTTAGACACTGGCTATATGCTAATCAGCTCTGACCCTGTGCCTCATGGGAACAGTCCAGTCCGAACTACCAAGCCATGTCTTTCCCAGACCGGAATCAAGCATCCAAGGACCGGTTTCTGGCTATCAGCCTTCATCAGCCTGGATAGCTTGACTCCAGTGGTGTGGAGAGCCTGGGACTCACGTCTGAGCATACCCAGCCCACTCGGGGTGAAAATTGCAAAAAACACAGTTGATGGACAGAATGTAGAACAATGTCATACATTCATCCCAGTACAAGGATCTGGGCCTAAATCCATCGTTTTTTTGCACTCCACACCACCCTGGGTTAGACACTGGCTATATGCAAATCAGCTCTGACCCTGTGCCTCATGGGAACAGTCCAGTCCGAACTACCAAGCCATGTCTTTCCCAGACCGGAATCAAGCATCCAAGGACCGGTTTCTGGCTATCAGCCTTCATCAGCCTGGATAGCTTGACTCCAGTGGTGTGGAGAGCATGGGACTCACGTCTGAGCATACCCAGCCCACTCGGGGTGAAAATTGCAAAACACAGTTGATGGACAGAATGTAGAACAATGTCATACATTCATCCCAGTACAAGGATCTGGGCCTAAATCCATCGCTTGTTTGCACTCCACACCACCCTGGGTTAGACACTGGCTATATGCAAATCAGCTCTGACCATGTGCCTCATGGGAACAGTCCAGTCCGAACTACCAAGCCATGTCTTTCCCAGACCGGAATCAAGCATCCAAGGACCGGTTTCTGGCTATCAGCCTTCATCAGCCTGGATAGCTTGACTCCAGTGGTGTGGAGAGCCTGGAACTCACGTCTGAGCATACCCAGCCCACTCGGGGTGAAAATTGCAAAAAACACAGTTGATGGACAGAATGTAGAACAATGTCATACATTCATCCCAGTACAAGGATCTGGGCCTACATCCATCGTTTTTTGCACTCCACACCACCCTGGGTTAGACACTGGCTATATGCAAATCAGCTCTGACCCTGTGCCTCATGGGAACAGTCCAGTCCGAACTACCAAGCCATGTCTTTCCCAGACCGGAATCAAGCATCAAAGGACCGGTTTCTGGCTATCAGCCTTCATCAGCCTGGATAGCTTGACTCCAGTGGTGTGGAGAGCCTGGGACTCACGTCTGAGCTAAGCATGGGCGGATTTTGCGAATTGGCAATCCGCGAAATTGCGTATTTACGGATTCGCAATCCGCAAAATCCGCGAACTCTCGCGAATTTGCGGATTTTTTTTGTGTGTTTTCGCAAGGATTTCTGCCAGTTCGCGAGGATTTTGTACCAGTTCGCAAACGCGAACGTACTTTTCGGGTAGCAACGGTCGCGAACATGTTGTTTCTACATCTGGTTCATCACAGCACCCTCTGTTACACCACTGCCACCCTCTGTTTCACCACTGCCACCCTCTGGCTCACCCATGCCACCCTCTGGCTCACCCATGCCACCCTCTAGTTCATCACTGTAGATTATGGGTGGAAAAGCACACCTGCCCTGCCTCAACTGACATAAATAAATTAGGGGCTGATTAATGTGTTACTGAATTTGAACTTCCTGGCTGGAACCTGCTTCCTTATCTGTAATTGCTTTCTCTGAGCCTGCTGTGAGGGTCAGAGCAGGGTCATAGAATAGTTGCAAGTAGGCAACTTAACTCTGGAGGGGCCCCTCAGGAAGCACTACAGGGAATGGTTACTAATGATAAGATTGAACTTTTGCACCTGCTGAGTGCTTTCAGTTTTGCAAAAATCCAAATATCCAGCAGCATCCACAAAAAGTATTCCTTCCAGGTCAAGATCCCTGGCACCTGCTTCCTTATCTGTAATTGCTTTCTGTTGCAGTGTAATTTTTTTAACAGCACCTTTGTTGTATACTTGTAGCTATTCTCTGAGCCTGCTGTGAGGGTCAGAGCAGGGTCATAGAATAGTTGCAAGTAGGCAACTGAACTCTGGAGGGGCCCCTCAGGAAGCACTACAGGGAATGGTTACTAATGATGAGTTTGAACTTTTGCACCTGCTGAGTGCTTCCAGGTCAAGATCCAAATCAAAGTGACCAGCACATGAAGAAAGCACTGAGAGGAGCCTGTTGGACAGGAACAGGAAGTTGGAGACTGTGGGGCACTTCCTTCCTCCCCCCCCCCAAATGGACTCCTTGCAAAAAAAAAGTTCAGGCAAATGTCAAACTGAGGAGTTATTCTAATAAAAATCATAATTTTCAAGGTTTATGCTGCCTGCTGGTGGATTTCTTGTGTGAAATTGCAAATTTTGCAATCTCGCAATTACGAGATTGTCGCTGCCCGCCGCATCTACGTTTTCGCGAGTGTTTACTCCCGCGAAATTGTATAGTATTCTAGTTGGCAAGTGCGACCAAGCCAAAAAATCCGCTTCGCACGGATTTACGAATTTTCGGTAAGTTCGCGAGAGTTCGCGGATTGCGAATTTACCGAAAATCCGCAAAATCCGCGAGCGGAACGGATTTTACGCCCATGCTTAGTCTGAGCATACCCAGACCACTCGGGGTGAAAATTGCAAAAAACACAGTTGATGGACAGAATGTAGAACAATGTCATACATTCATCCCAGTACAAGGATCTGGACCTAAATCCATCGTTTTTTTGCACTCCACACCACCCTGGGTTAGACACTGGCTATATGCAAATCAGCTCTGACCCTGTGCCTCATGGGAACAGTCCAGTCCGAACTACCAAGCCATGTCTTTCCCAGACCGGAATCAAGCATCCAAGGACCGGTTTCTGGCTATCAGCCTTCATCAGCCTGGATAGCTTGACTCCAGTGGTGTGGAGAGCTTGGGACTCACGTCTGAGCATACCCAGCCCACTCGGGGTGAAAATTGCAAAAAGACACAGTTGATGGACAGAATGTAGAACAATGTCATACATTCATCCCAGTACAAGGATCTGGGCCTAAATCCATCATTTTTTTGCACTCCACACCACCCTGGGTTAGACGCTGGCTATATGCAAATCAGCTCTGACCCTGTGCCTCATGGGAACAGTCCAGCCCGAACTACCAAGCCATGTCTTTCCCCGACCGGAATCAAGCATCCAAGGACCGGTTTCTGGCTATCAGCCTTCATCAGCCTGGATAGCTTGACTCCAGTGGTGTGGAGAGCCTGGGACTCACGTCTGAGCATACCCAGCCCACTCAGGGTGAAAATTGCAAAAAACACAGTTGATGGACAGAATGTAGAACAATGTCATACATTCATCCCAGTACAAGGATCCGGGCCTAAATCCATCGTTTTTTTGCACTCCACACCACCCTGGGTTAGACACTGGCTATATGCAAATCAGCTCTGACCCTGTGCCTCATGGGAACAGTCCAGTCCGAACTACCAAGCCATGTCTTTCCCAGACCGGAATCAAGCATCCAAGGACCGGTTTCTGGCTATCAGCCTTCATCAGCCTGGATAGCTTGACTCGAGTGGTGTGGAGAGCCTGGGACTCACGTCTGAGCATACCCGGCCCACTCGGGGTGAAAATTGCAAAAAACACAGTTGATGGACAGAATGTAGAGCAATGTCATACATTCATCCCAGTACAAGGATCTGGGCCTAAATCCATCGTTTTTCTGCACTCCACACCACCCTGGGTTAGACACTGGCTATATGCAAATCAGCTCTAACCCTGTGCCTCATGGGAACAGTCCAGTCCGAACTACCAAGCCATGTCTTTCCCAGACCGGAATCAAGCATCCAAGGACCGGTTTCTGGCTATCAACCTTCATCAGCCTGGATAGCTTGACTCCAGTGGTGTGGAGAGCCTGGGACTCACGTCTGAGCATACCCAGCCCACTCGGGGTGAAAATTGCAAAAAACACAGTTGATGGACAGAATGTAGAACAATGTCATACATTCATCCCAGTACAAGGATCTGGGCCTAAATCCATCGTTTTTTTGCACTCCACACCACCCTGGGTTAGGCACTGGCTATATGTAAATCAGCTCTGACCCTGTGCCTCATGGGAACAGTCCAGTCCGAACTACCAAGCCATGTCTTTCCCAGACCGGAATCAAGCATCCAAGGACCGGTTTCTGGCTATCAGCCTTCATCAGCCTGGATAGCTTGACTTCAGTGGTGTGGAGAGCCTGGGACTCACGTCTGAGCATACCCAGCCCACTCGGGGTGAAAATTGCAAAAAACACCCTTGATGGACAGAATGTAGAACAATGTCATACATTCATCCCAGTACAAGGATCTGGGCCTAAATCCATCGTTTTTTTGCACTCCACACCACCCTGGGTTAGACACTGGCTATATGCAAATCAGCTCTGACCCTGTGCCTCATGGGAACAGTCCAGTCCGAACTACCAAGCCATGTCTTTCCCAGACCGGAATCAAGCATCCAAGGACCGGTTTCTGGCTATCAGCCTTCATCAGCCTGGATAGCTTGACTCCAGTGGTGTGGAGAGCCTGGGACTCACGTCTGAGCATACCCAGCCCACTCGGGGTGAAAATTGCAAAAAACACAGTTGATGGACAGAATGTAGAACAATGTCATACATTCATCCCAGTACAAGGATCTGGGCCTAAATCCAATCATTTTTTTGCACTCCACACCACCCTGGGTTAGACACTGGCTATATGCAAATCATGTGTCCATCACCTGTTGTTTTTGCTTTTGTCACCCCGAGTGGGACGGGTATGCTCAGACGTGAGTCCCGTGCTCTCCATGCCACTGGAATCAAGCTATCCAGGCTGATGAGGGCTGAAAGCCCGAAACCGGTCCTTGGATGCTTGTTTCCAGTCCAGGGAAGACCTGGCTTCGCAGTTCGGGCTGGACTGTTCCCATGGGGCACAGTTTCAAGGCTGATTTGCATATAGCTGGGTTCAAACTGGAAAGGCATGGTGAGCAAAAAACCGATGGATTTAGGCCCAGATCTCTGTACTGGGGTGAATGTATGACATTATTCTGCATTCTGTCCATCACCTGTTGTTTAAGCTTTTACACAGTAGCATATACATTTAGCTCTTTCTTTACCCAGAGTAGTTAGTTCTGAAAATACATTTGTTTTTGTTTTTTGGACTTTTACATTTTTTTTTCTTTTTTTGAACGTTTTTTTTGGGTTAAAGCAAAAAAGTCAGCAGGACGAACAAAACCATGAACTTTGAGGGAATAAAAAAAAACTACCATTGATGGTTATCAATTGCTCTGCAAACTAGATCTACTGATTGCTCCCCATAACAAATTAAACAATTGCACTTTACACAGTGCATTCTAACTTTCACAAATTGGGGACATATGTCTGGTGGTGATGTTAAGGTGATGCCCCAGATGTACTTGGTATTGCCGGGGTTCGAGGTGCATTTTGGCGCAGTGTTCTACATTCTTCGTGAGCATAGTTCACAGGATGCATGGATTGGAGGTGGCTGTGCATACTAGCAGTGCCACAGTGAGTATTTTTTGTTTGGATCTCCTCTGGACAGTACTGCCTGGCAAATCTTGCATATTACTCTGGTGGCATTACATTTCTTTTGCTCCTTCGGAAAAGTAAAAAAATTCCATTTGATGGATGTGTATCTTTCAGGGGGGGGTTCTGGTAGAAATTGTTCAGCAACAAAATCATCAGAATCAGATGATTCTTGCAGTGGTGTAGCCATTTTTGACTCCAAAAAAGGAACTCAGGTTTACAATGAAGAAACAGTGACGTTCTTTTCAGGACAGGTCTTCTCCTAAGGAAGGTCTAAGAAGAGTAATTGAAATGGGGGGGTCCTTCAATAGTTAAAACAGTAAGAGTTATAATAAACCAATCAAATCAATTTTGTTTGGTCACATGGGATACACGTTGGGTGCATACACGCAACACGCACCTAGCGTGAATTTGTAAAATTGCATTTAAAAGTAATATAAGTTTTTCAAACTAAAAGAATATTATTTTTTTGCCTTAATATTTATATTAAATACATATATACATCTTTTTGTATATCAAAAAATTTCGCGGAAGTCGCGCACCGACTGCGTTGAACACGTAGATGTCGTCATGCGGAAACGCTCGAGCGTGGTGTGGCGTCATATGTACATGTTGTGTATGCCCTTGAAGTCGCGAACGGGTCGCATAGCGATCGCGCATGAAAATACAAACCCATCGCATACCCTACGCAGATCCTGCAGAGCAATTCTAAAATGGCGGCTACTTTCCACGCAGTAGTTGAGAAAGGTGCGTTTTGCATGCGCGACTCCTCAAAAAAAACAGAAAAAAGAAAATATCAAAATATTTTAAAAAATATATATATATTACATTTAAAACTATATATATATTAAAAATGTGCAATGTAATCTAAAAAATAAGATATCTAAAAATAAATAGATTAGAAAAATGTAGTAAATCAGTATCAAAGAAATATATATACCAATTAATACATTTAAAAATTGTCATAGAAAAAATCTTTCAAAATCACTGAAAAAACATAGGTTTCAGGCAGGTTATACTAAGGAATTATCTTTTAAAAAACCTTTGAAATTCACTGAAAAAAACATAGGTTTCAGGCAGGTTATAGTTAGGAATAATCATTTATAAAACGTTAGAAATTCAATAAAAAAGACAAAGGTTTCAGGGGTGTTATAGTTAGCTAGACATTTCACTCATATAAAACCATTGAAATTCCGGTGTTAAAGTTAGTTGTTCTAACTGTAACTCTCGCGCCCGCAATCCATTGGTGATGATGTCACATATTACATCATTCATGACATGGTCAGTGACATCACTGATGACATCACTGATGACATCACAAATGACATACCTGATGGCATCACTGATGACATCATCCACGTGATAATCAGATACACCTCATCATACACTAGTATAACCTTTCATCACTCACTGAAAAATACAGAGTATCATATTTGAATCCATTGACACACCAATACAAGTATCTAAAAACCCACTCAGTGATTCCTAGTTCTACACAAATCTAATCAATTACCTATAGATTCACTCATACATGTTGACAATGATCAATAGGACACTATCAAATATACTTATACACTTATATTGACATTACACACCAGCACACATCCTATTCAGTTATGCAGTCATCCTACTCCCTTTTGCAAACAATGTATCCTATTTATATGTACTCAGCTACACACTTATACAAATAGCACTTCATCTATTCATGTAGATAGTAACTCATACTTACTGTGTTATGAAATCACTATTACAAGTATACAGTTATCTAACAGTTACTCATGCAATCAATGAGTTTTATGTACACTTATTTATATACAGCAACTGTCACATACACTGTCTTTTATTTGTTCTACTTTGTTGGACATGTACCATTGAGAAATGTTTTTTCTCATCACCATCCCCATAAAGATATTCACTCACCCAAACAACTATTATACCACATAATCTTAACCTCATAAACGTACTGATTTAACTATTCACATTTCTTTGGGTAGTGATAGATCCCCCACCAAACCACACACACAATCACTTTCCATTACAAATAATCAGTTAACTAATCAATTACTAATATGGACTTTCACGTAGCTAGTAACCAACTGGTGCAGCAGTTTACACACAGATATTCATACAGTTTAGTCACTATCCAATATATTTAGTGATATACTATAAATTACTCCAGTAAACAATCAATTACGGTTGTACGGCTTTACAACGAGGGCTTTTACACCGCGTGCCATTACAACGCGGTTTTTTCAACGCAACTCGTTACCACGACTTGCGTTGGAGGGGTGCGGACTTAGGAATTTTTTAATTTACTATTCTAACACCAGCCTACGTACAGTAGGGAAGGTGTTGGATAGTAAATTAAAAAATTCCTTGCCCTGCAGCGCCCTCCAGTGCAAGTCGTGGTAACGACTTGCGTTGAAGAAACCGCTTTGTAACGGCACGCGGTGTAAAAGCCGCGTCGTAAAGGCTGTTCCCCATCAATTACACTGCTACTAAATCCTCTATCCAGATATTTATATATCCACTGATTCTTCAATACAGATTAGTGTATATATAATACATATTTAAATAACAAACCAAACCACATTCACTGGATGATGTCATCAGTGATGTCATTTGAGATATCATCAGTGATGTCATCAGTAATGTCACTGACCATGTCATGAATGATGTAATATGTGACATCATCACCAGTGGATTGCGGGCGCGAGAGTTACAGTTAGTACAACTAACTATAACAGAGGAATTTCAATGGTTTTGTATGAGTGCAATGTCTAGCTAATTATAACACCCCTGAAACCCATGTTTATTTCAGTGAATTTCTAAAATTTTTTACATGATAATTTCTAAGTATAAATTAATCCACATAGGAAGGAGCGTCAAGGTGATACAATAAATACACAATAACTTGTATTCATAATAACAATTTCCCAAAACTTCTTCTGTGTTCGAATATTCTGTTTATTCTTTTTGTTCGAAATCAAATGGTCACAGTACAATCAACAGCCGACGCGTTTCGTCCCGTGCAGGGACGTCCTCAGGGCTGTGAAAGAAAGTACAAACAAAAATCACTAACATATTTATCTGTGGACATAGTACATAAACAAACTGATACAAATAGACCTCTTTTTGTACTAAGTACCGTGAACAGACTATGTAATCAAATCCTTATGACATTGAACACATGACTAAATATCCACTCTTAAGCACTACAGAATACCACTGCCTAATGAACATTCTAAACACACACTGGGGTTTATACGACCCTCCATTTACAATAATCATGTTTACTGCGGGACTCGATGGCGCTTCGTGTTCTTAGTCAAAAATTCTAAACAAGAACATAACTTCACATAGTATAATGGCTCACCTTAAATAACTTCATTCCAATCAACATGTATACTGGACAAGAATCCTATCCTCACGTGGATATTTAGAAGGCGACTCACAATTCTGATTTTAAAATCTATAATGTGCCAATAAATAACAAATCAATGTTAGTTATAGACTCAAATGGCACTAACTGAATTATCATTTCTTCTTATAATAGCACCCTTCTTAGTCGGTCAATCTTCAGCAAGTATGGTATCTTAATATCACCAGTCATACAAAAACGCCCCCTGTGTTCCACTTGTTCATGATACCCCCAATATTACTCGACATCAGTTATCTGTAGTTACCTCTATCACACTCTTTGTGGTCTCCTTATAATCCTCCTCTTATATTCTGATAATTGCGAGCTCGGACACCGCCTGATATTCCCTGAATGTAGCACTGTACCAAAACAAATAGATAACCACACGGCATAATTACCTATAGGCCCCCAAAATATGGCCTAGTTTACTTGAATAAAACCTGTCTGCAGCAACTGGCTGCAGTAGGAGACCTAAGCAGTACTACCAACTACAGCAGTTCTAGTATATCGTCCATTGAGGAAACGATGGTTTCAGCGACAGGGGGTGCCCCCATTAAAAGTTCTTCTTTTTGCGAGGAGTTAAAAAGGATCAGGAAAGGTCGGAGAAAGATTCCAGGAGATCTAGAAGGGGGAGGAAACACCGCAAATATAAGAATGGGCACAAGAAGCCAAGACAAGATCAAGAAATAGACCAGGATATGGCTGCGAGGGGCGAATTGGAAGTGATTAATTTGTCGGACAGGGAACTTAATGTGCATGAATTGTCCGTGTTGAAGAAAGGGATTTCATATTGTCCAACTAATGAATGTAATTTTGCAAATCTTGAGATTGATTTATTTAAGTTTACTCGTAATTTGAAACTGAAGAGTTTTTTCTCTATGTTAGATGGAAATGTACAAAAGAAATTGCAAAATAAAAATTCGGATATAACTACAGCTGAGTTGCAAAATATTCATTTACTGATGTCATTATCGGGTGATTGTGATTTAGACATAGATGATGTAGCCAGTTTATGTAACATAGATACGGATTATACGTGCACTAGTGGACTAAGGTCCAAATCCAAATTTATCCCTCAGGGCAATCAGTTTTCAGCCACAAACATATATGCACAGAGAACATTGGATGAATTTCACAAGTTAGATGATACAGGGAAATGGAAATTTCAACATAACAAAAGGAATCTATCCCACTCGGCGAAAGTGGCTATACAGGAGCTCAGGAACGATACCTCAATAGTAATCTGGGAGGCCGACAAAGGGGGAAATATTGTGGTGTTGAATAAGACAAATTATATTGAGGAGATAAGGGGACAACTGAGTGACCATAATTGTTATGTTAAAATTAGTTCCAACCCTATGAAAGAAGTATCTCAATGCATTTCGGAGAGACTGTACACTTGGAAGGAAGAAGGGTTGTTAGACAATATGGAATATAAGTATCTAAATGTAATTCATCCAACTTTTCTGATTCTGTACATTACCAAAAGTACATAAGAGTAAAACGAATCCCCCGGGTAGACCTATAGTCTCCAGTATAGGGAGTGTAACGGAGCATTTATCTGAGTTTGTAGATGGTTTTTTAAAACCATTAGTGGTAAATTTGCCCTCTTATATACGTGACACTACTGAGGTCCTTAACAAACTACAGGACTTTAAATGGGAGGATGGAATGGTACTAGTGACAATGGATGTAGTGGGGTTGTATACCTGCATCAACAATGACAAGGGTCAAGAAGCACTAACTCATTTTCTAAATAGCAGGAGCGCAAGTTTAAGACACCACTCTAAGATGTTACTGGATATGAGCAATTTAATTCTGAAAAGTAACTATTTTCTATTTGAGGACACGTGGTATCATCATGTGAGAGGGACGGCGATGGGATCCAGGTTTGCTCCCTCTTATGCCAACCTGTTCATGGGTTGGTATGAGAGGGAGCATGCCTGGGGTCGAAACACCACGGACTGGACGGATCTAGTCCTATTTTGGGCCAGGTTTATAGACGATATCCTACTAATTTGGAGAGGATCATCTTTGGAACTTAATAGATATTTGGATTACTTGAATTCAAATGACTTCAATGTGGAAATAACCATGAATTGTAGCACCAAACAGATAGAGTTTCTTGATGTGACACTAGTAGTGGAGGGCGACAGGATTATAAGTAAGCTGTTCAGAAAAACAACACCTACTAACTCAGTACTGCGGACAGATAGTTTTCACCCGGCCTTGGTTGTTTCAGGAATCCCGTACGGTGAAATGGTCCGGGTGCGACCAAATTGCAGTTGTGATAGCGACTGCAAAGAGGAGTTAGAAAATCTACAGGAGAGGCTATGCCAGAGAGGCTACGCCAGAGAGGCTACACTAGAAAACACCTTACTAAGGCAATGAGAAGGGTGTCGTGCATCAGCAGAGAATCGACACTAGTGCAGAAAAGTAAAAAGGATCAAGACAGGAAAATATCCTTTATAACAACGTACTGTACTGAGGTTAGAACAGATCAGGAAGGCTTTGAACAAAAATTGGAACTTACTTAAGGGTGTTCCTGGTTTGGTGGGAGTGATAGGTGAAAAACCTATGGTGACATACAAAAAATTTAAAACTATCAAGGAAAAAATATCCAGAAATTATATTCAAGCTGAAGGTCCGTGCACTATGAATTGGTTACCACCTCCTCCCAAAGGTTTCTATGTTTGTGGGTTGTGTAATAGTAATATGTGTGCTTTAGGCCTTAACAAAACCAAGAAATTTGTATACAATGGCAACAAATGTTATCAGATTAATGAGTTTATTAACTGTAACAGTGTGGGCGTTATTTACGCCATCATTTTTGATTGTACTAAATTATACATTGGAAGCACCAAAAGACCTCTAAAGGTCAGGATTCAGGAGCACAGACGTGCGGTAATGAATGGTGAAATCAAGTCACCATTATTTGTACATATGGAAATTGGCATCTATGAATCTGGTTTAGAGTGGGGCGCTGTTCCTAAAATTACTGTTTTCCATTATTGCGTGGTTGATTGGTGTAAGAATATTCTCCTTTTTTTGGCAGTTCTAATTTGGGAAAGATAGAGTCAGCATAGCGGTATATTAGTGAAGAGACCGAGGTTGAGGGGCAACCAATAGAACCAGTGCGCAATGGAATGCTCCAAAGAGTTGTCGGATATATCAAAGTGAATGGTGAATTGGCTGGGGCGGAACCTATGGGGGTGCTTGTTTTGAGGTTATGGCCTATCAGGATAGACGTTGGAAACAAAATACGTAATCGGAGTTCAAGCGTGATTGTTAACTGGTCGATTCATAACAGGCGTGTTATTAGAAATACATATGTACTGCGACATGGGAGATAAGATTCCAATGATCAGTTTGCGAGAGCTCGGCGAATGTATGAAGGAAATGTTTTCGTTGACGGTCCTTACTTGGTAAACAAGGGCTAGCATTGGTGGAGGCTGAGCCAATAGGATGACTGGGTTGCGGGTATAAGCCTATCAAACGTTGGGATGTACTGACGTGGAATGAACGAACGTGAATTGGGAGCCTGAGTAGGTTTAAACGGTTGCAGACCACAGAGGAACTCCTCATTGATACACAGGTGACTGATATTGTAAATAACGAGGGAAATTGCTAGCTGTCTCTGATTGGAGCAACGCAGTATAAAAATGCGGGCAAAACGTGGGGATATCACAGACTGAATCGGGTTTGTGCGGAGATGTAGATGAAGGTGACTGTGAAGAAGACGTAAGGTGAGAGCTGAACAGGAACAGGAATTGGATGGGAGACGTGGATTATTTGGTGTCCTGTGGGGTAACAGACTGTCTTTTTGTCTGTTTTATTTAGCTTTTATACAGGACGAGGAGATATACAAGATACTATAACATGAGGGGAACCAGAAAGGAGTCCGCACTTTAAGATAATTTATAACAAGGTGAGAAGCCCAGCCAGTTGCTGCAGACAGGTTTTATTCAAGTAAACTAGGCCATATTTTGGGGGCCTATAGGTAATTATGCCGTGTGGTTATCTATTTGTTTTGGAGAGATGGGCCCCATTTCCGCCGGCCAATGTTTAGTGTCCCACAGATCGGGTTTACTCCCGAGAATAAGAATCTCTGTTTTTTCCCCGTTGAGTTTCAACAGATTTTGGCTCATCCAGGAGGCTATTTCGCTGAGCCCTGATTGAAGAAGGGAGGTGGGGGACATATCTGATTGCGTGAGGGAGAAAACTATCTGTGAGTCATCTGCATAGGAAAATAACGTGAGCCCAGCACGTTTCGCAATGAGAGCTAGCGGGGTAACATATAGATTAAAAAGAAGAGGGCTGAGAATAGAGCCCTGAGGGACTCCAAATGGAGAGGCATGAACCTTAGATGTCGAGGAGTGGGAGAAAACTTGGAAAGACCTGTCCATCAAGAAAGATTCAATCCATTTCAGAGCCTTTCCACCGATGCGTAGAGAGCCCAATGCTCTAAGTAGAATGGCGTGGGAGATGGTATCGAAGGCCGCACTGAGATCTAATAGAATCAGTGCGGCTGTGTCCCCTCTGTCAAGCATCAGGCGGAGATTCTCGGTGACATCCAAGAGAGTAGTCTCCGTCGAGAAACCTGGGCGAAACCCTGGCTGTGAATCGTGCAACAGATTGTTGTTCGCGACAAACCCAGCCAGGTGCTGGTAAATATGCCTTTCCAAGACTTTGGAAAAGATGGGGAGTAAAGAGATCGGCCCGAAGTTAGCAGGGATTTTCGGATCCGCCATAGGTTTCTTTAGCAAGGGAGAAATCATGGTGTGCTTCCAACTTGTCGGGACACTGGCCTGATGTATTGAGGCATTAAGAGTGGAGCAAATCCTGCCAAGCTGAGGCTCTTCCAAAAGTCTGAGCACAGGGACTGGTAGAGGGTCGTTTGGGGAGCTGGATTTAATCTTAGCCAGATGTAACGATAACGACGAGGGATTAAGGTCCGGCCATTCCTCCAATAGGGCATATGAAACCGGCAGCGAGCTCGTAGGGCTCCCGCTGATGTCAATAAGAGGGGGCCTTTTATCTTCGTATTGCTCAGCTATATTTAGATAGATTTTCTCGATCTTTGTTGTAAAGTATTGGGCCAGCTCCTCACACTGGGAACTATCCAGTGGTGGAGGTCCAGCTACTGTGCTGGATCCTGCTAAGTCCTTGACTAACCCAAAAAGCACTTTTGATTTGTTTGTAGCGTCGTTTATTGTTTTAGCGACGTAGATGGTTCTTGCCTGGCGGCAAGCTTTATGATAGTGCTTCAGTTCCTTTTTATAAGCCAAATCAGCAACGGGAGAATAATCCTTGTGCCACACTCTCTCTAGTTTTTTACAATGTGATTTTAGAGTCTTTAAATGGTCAATAAACCAGGCGGCTGGAGGTTTGTGGATAATTTGTTTTTTACTGGACGATGGCAGGCAACTGTTAATGGCTTCAGTGAGCCAGGAATTAGTACTAGTAGCTACTGTGTCTATGCTGTCCCTGAAGGTATTATCCTTGGGCAGATGGGAGTTCGGATGCTGCTTAAAAGCGGATGCATCAAGCTTTTTCCAATTTCTCATTAAAGTGGTTTTAGAGAATTTCAGTTGAGCCTGGAGATCCCTTAAGGAAATATCGAACCAGGTCATGTAATGATCTGACCAGTGAATAGGAAGTGCTGGAGAGCATTGTTTATTATTCAAGTTGGAGAAGATAGGGTCCAACAGATGGCCCCCTTTGTGTGTAGGGCCCTGATTGTGTATTACCACATTAAGGGTTTCCAGGTCCGACAATAGATTGGTGCTGACGCTGCAAGTGGGGTCTTCCAAATGGATGTTAAGATCACCCAGGATCATAAAGTTGTTAGAGTGTAGTGATGTGGAGGCAACAAAATCTGATAATTGTGGGACCCATGCATTTGCTGGCCCGGGGGGGCGATAAATTAACAGGCCAGGAAGAGTAAATTTAGGATGGAGCTAAAGTACATAAGAGAGAAGAGAATAATTACTTCCTGCTATGCTTAGACCTAGAGGGGAAGCAATTTCCAACCCATGCAACCCTAGGAATTGACCCAGGAGCAGAATCAAGGCAGCCCCTGGTAACTAATAACCGGCGGTCAGTCAGAGGGCCTGGCGTATTAGAGCAAATTGAACCTCTCACTAGCATATATAACATCTTTAGTGGCCGTGTATCCTTCTATCTAGATCAAGACCACGAAATCAACCCAATAACATACACCAATCAAAATTTGGTAGAGAAAATGCAAGTCCACCTAACCAAACCGCGTATAACAAAAGGTGCCGCGAAGGCAGGGGTGCAGTCATCTAACCCCTGGTATGACAAGGAATGCAGATTGGCTAAAGATCGGCTCACTAATGCCCTTAAAAACAAAAATATACTCGAGATAAGATCAGAAAGATTAATATATAAGAAAACACAAAATATAGCTCAAAGAAATTGGGAAGATAGCATCTGGGAAGATCTTATAGTATCTGCAAACAATGGAGACCAAGCTTTGTTTTGGAAATTGATGACCCATGGAAGTAAAGGAGACATGACGGCTTCTGGCTACTATTTAGACCCCAATACCGGGCAGAGGCATTTCGCAAACCTATACGATATTCCTATTAATTCGGATTGAGCTCAAGACACCACAAGTCACCTTTGGGGGCTTTTAATATCAAGACAAGCACCACCCTCACAGTTTAGCAAAGAGGACACAGTGCTTGCTACAGCAGCCATTAAGCCATCAAAGGCGCCCGGTCCAGACAGAATGTCGGGGGACTTATTCAAACACACTCTGGAAGTGTGGACGCCATACATTAACAAATGCAATAGCTAGGGGGCAGCCGATTCCAGAGTCCTGGAAGGGCACTGAGATAGTCCCTATCTATAGAAAGGGCAGCAGGGAAGAGCCTGCAAATTACAGACCCATAAATCTGATAGAGGTTCTACAGAAGGTCTATGCAAAACAAATTTTAACTA
The DNA here is from genome assembly GCF_964261635.1 of Lissotriton helveticus. Taxonomy (NCBI): domain Eukaryota; kingdom Metazoa; phylum Chordata; class Amphibia; order Caudata; family Salamandridae; genus Lissotriton; species Lissotriton helveticus. Next base: position 935,038,802 of record NC_136069.1, read on the forward strand.
GGCTTACTGATTGGATGATAGCAGAGGTTATACCCTCACCGTGCCAGGTTGAATTTAGGCAGAAAACAAGTACAATAGACCAAGTTTTTAGACTCCTGGACTCAGCCCGGAAATACACAAGGATAAGAGCTAGCTACTTGTATGTTGCTTTTATTGATTTAAAGGCAGCATTCAATTCCATCTCAAGGGCTCAGCTGTGGGAAAATGTGCACCAAAAGGGTGTACCTGACAGGATCTTAATCCAAATCATAAGGCTACATGAGGGCAACTATGCCAAGGTATGATGGGGCAAAGGAGGCAAACTTACTGATGAGATCCCAGTAAAGAGGAGAATGCGCCAGGGCTGCGTCCTGGCACCAACTCTGTTCCTCTTGAACGTAAATGATCTGGTTGAACACCTCCAAAAATCTGGTCATGATTCGCCAAAACTTGGAGGCAATTTTATCTGGGCTTTAACATTCGTAGATGATGCTATTCTGCTTTACCAAACACCTAGCGGCCTACATAATCTACTTCATAGCCTCGACAAATATTGTAAAGCAAAAGGCCTTGAGGTTAATCCAACCAAAACAAAATACATGAGGATCAGGCCACATAGAAGCTTTAAGAATAAAATATATTTGAACGGCACAGCTTTAGAACGTGTATCGAACTTTGTATATATGGGAGTCACTCTAGACTAAACTTTCCTGGGCCCCACAAATAGAGAAATCAAAGGCCATTTTAATGCAAAACTCTATTCCCATTGCAAAAAAGCAAGCTGCAACGTCCTCAAAAGCCATTACTCCCGCTCTGGAAGTATACAAGGCCAGAGCCCAAACCGCCACTTTGTGTGGTGCAGAGCTATGGGGAGGCAGTACTCTCAAATCCCTAAGTATAGGTGAAAATACAATTTTGAGAATGTTTGTGGCTCTTCCTCAACACACTCCACTGATTATCTTGATCTATGACTTGGGTATCAAATGCTTGGGGCATCTAGCTATCTGGAGAACCTTGTCGTTCTGGGTCAGTACTTGGATTTCACCAGAACTAGCAATGTATAGAGAATCACTCAGTGAACTGTTGGAACTTGACACACAAGTCACTTTTCCATCGTCTAACCATATTAGAAGATGGCTTTTTGATCTAGGTCTGAGCAGATACAGGACGAATCCGAGACTGCTGACTTATGAATCAAAACGTGAGATTAAGGTCATATTCTGGAACTTCACTAGAAACATGGTAACTTCAAACAGTACACTGGGAAGGCGTACCACGCAATTCCTCCATTTTAAAAGAACCCCCTGTTTTGAGCCATTTCTGGATGAAATAGAACCACAATTGGCAAAGTGCTTATACTTGAAGTTCAGAATCAGATATGAAATGTTGCAGATAAACACTTTCATCTCCAAATGGACAACATCATAACCTAAGGAGGGGGAGTCTCACTGTAATTTATGCCAGTTAGGAGGTGATGAGGATATCTCACATGTTCTGTTCTTTTGCCCAACATATAAAATCACTAGAAGGCAGTGGATAAAACTGTTAGACAGGTGCCTTAGTGTCAGGAAATTGAATGAAATACTGCGAATATTGAAAACAGACAACTCCTACCTCATAGTATTTAGGCTCAGCCGATTCCTACTGCCAATTCATTTCATAAGGAAAAAGAGAGGGCAAAAATTAAAATTTTTAATTCTATAACCAGGACGCCAGGCCAAAGCTTGTATCGAGTGGGGATGGTGCTCTACTTTATGTGAGTAGTTATGTTTAAAAACACTTTACAGGAACAGATACCTCATACATTTCTCATGCTACTACCCTCGAATCTTAACAGGATCTAATTACTAATACCTTTTGCACTTTTTGCAACACCGACTTTAGTCAGCTTATGCTGACAGTTGAGCATAATGGACTACCGTAACAACTGCGCCATTGCACAGCTTTTGTATACATACTTTATTGGAAATCAATCCTTGGTACAAGTCACACAGCAGCATGATACTTACATATTGCACAAGCACTTTACAAAGCAGCATGATAATAGGTTATCCTTCAGACTGTTGAGGCAACCCTGTGGGACTCATTTAAATCCAACGTGAACTTGTACAAATAAGATGTATACTGGTGCGCTGTAGCAAGCAATGGATGAGTGTATTCTTAAAACCCTATCTATGTACTGCATTTTATTCTGTTTTTTACTTTTATGGCCTCATAGGCCGAAATAAAGTATTTTAAATTGTATTGAATTGATAAATATAGGCTGAATGCAGATACACTCTATGAGCTCATAGATGAATTGGATCCAATACTGCAGCTTCAGGGCACATGCCATCCCCACTCACGTGAAGGTCCTATGATCACAGCACCTCCTAGCTTCAGGAAGCTTCCAGGGAGTCATTGCTGCAGCTGGAGGTGTCTCTCAAAGTGCCCTATCACGATTTTTTGATGCATTCCTTGATGCCATGTTGCAGAGGATACACCACCACATCAGGTTCCCCACAACCGCACAGGAACTGCAGCAAACTAAGTTAGATTTTTATCATGTTGCCTATTTCCCACATGTCATTGGTTGCATTGATGGGAAGCATGTAGCCATTTGCCTCTCATCAGTGAATGAGTATATTTACAGCAACCAGAAATCTTACCATTTATTAAACAATCATGTAATCTGCAATTCTAAAAACATTATCACAGACATAGTGGCTAGTTACCCTGGCAGGGCACATGACTCCTACATCTTCCAACATAGTGGCATACACAGACGTCTACCTGCAGGGGAATGTGGAGAAATATATTTGCTTGGTAAACATATGTAATACTCTTTTGCACACCTGTCCGCCATGGTGACACATACCAGTGACTAATGTATCTTCCTATTACATCCTGTAGGTGATAGTACATATCCTGTACGTTCTTTCATCATGATTCCATATCTAAATCCTTCCACACAAAATGAGCAGTGATATAATGAGGCACACATGTCCCCGCACAACGTGATTGAGAGGACATTTGGTTTACTAAAATCTAGGTTCCTCTGCCTCGACAAAACTGGGGGTGCATGGGGGGGCGTGGCTTGAGCGGCGATGTGAGCGGACGTGCTCTTGTGGAGCTCCCGCTGCCGCTGGCATAATCATACGCTATTACTGCGGTTCCTGGGGTGCCTGACCTCTCCCCTCTGTGCCCCTGAGTGGTGGACGGCTGTAATCGTGTGTCCACGGGCTGTGCTGAAGCGGTGGTGCCCTGAGAGACGCTCAGTGCGGACGGACGACTCGGCGCGGACAGAGCCCGCCATTCCACCATTTTGGTGCCCTGCAGCGGTGTCATGATCACGCGCTGGCATCCAGCCTGCCGCCCTCACCTTTCCTGTTTTTGTCTGTCACGAATGAAAGTGGTAGGAACTACATATCCCACAATCCTTAGGGGGCACATCCCGGCTGGCCAGGAAGGAGCACACTCCTACTTAAGCCCCGCCCCCACAGGGGTCGGTGCTTGACAAACTGCCTGTGAAGCTTCCCCGTGTATGCGGCGTCTTCGTCTTTTCCCCGGAAATTCTCCTGCTGCACTATTCAGTCGGAACGGTATGCACGTTCCCTCTCCGTGCTGTACAACCTTGTCGGCAGGATTTCTTTGGTTCGCGGATTGCACGTGGAACTAAGGGAGAGCCGCGTCTCTGTTCACCGGAGCTGAACAGGAGACGCTACAACCTTCGCGCTGTCAGGGAGAGTGACTCTGAACCTCCCGATAGCGGACCTGAATCCCCGTAAGCACCTAGAGACAGTGGTGCTACAAGTCACGGTTCAAGAAAAGAACTGTAGAACTTTGGACTGCGATTTGTTTTGTTTTGCTTTGCTTATTACCTCACTTACGAGACTTTGGATTGCCTGGGTGAATTAGAGCCAGGGACATTTGGATTGGTTCTTGAGACCTGGGACCGGGAGCGCCCCCTTCCTGTGTACGAAGAGACTCCGGAGTACAGGAGCGATTCTCTCATCTCTCGAACAGTCCAGCTGGCCACTGTGTGCCCTTCACGAGACACCCTTCGCTTCATCACAGCCCTCTGAAGAGCGATCCTGGACATATTCATGTGAGTTCGAAGGTGGTTGTACCAGTACATGTTAGTGGAGGTGTGTTACCTTTCTGTGCTTGTGGGGGGGTGCTTGTGGATCTACTCATTTTCCGTTCTTGCTGTCTTCCTGATGCAGGGGTCCCAGAGGGAGTATAGAAAGCAGTCACCCATTCCTGTGACGGAACAGGCTTCTTTTGCATTCCTTTGTCCCCTTCCCCTTTTCCCTCGAAGACTACACTAACCACAGTGCGACATACGTTGTGGTGGGTTTAGTGTTTGGGGGACATTGGGACTAAATCTTCACGGCGTCGTTCCTGCTGGCCGTCCTGAAGGTTAGTGGCATTTTAAGTTGGGCGCTACTGACTCCTGACAAGCGGCGGCTCGCTACCGGCTGAAAGAGAGGCGCGGTGGGTGCCGACGGCCGTCTGCCTGCTCCCCTGACCCCCGCAGAGAGGTGGAAATACCTGGCTTGAGTGCCCGCGGGCCAGCGTGAGGCGGAGGAATCTTAGCCGTGCCTTCCTGGCTGGCCGGGTGCCCAGCGGAACCGGAGCCCGCCATCCTGCAGCCCTGAGGCGGAGGTTCGCTGCTTGCAGACCGAGCGGGGGGCTGACCGCCGGGCGTTCCCACCCCAGCTCCACTGTGCATCGGTGAGAGGAGGAAACGCCGTGGCTGGGGGTCCGGAAGCAACCTGCTGCGTGCGGTGCCCTGGGGGCACTAGCTGGAGCGGACGACGCCCGCCATCTTGGCATCCTGAGTGTTTGAAGTGCAGTGTCACGGCGGCGGAGCGCGGCGGAGTGAGGTTCGTCCTGACCGTGACCTGGTGCTGTCCCCCCCTCTGTGGCCCTCTGCCCGCATCGGAGCTGACCTGGCCTTGGCGGGAGTCTCCCGGCAGCGAACACGGCGAGAAGGAGGAGGCGGAGCACTGAGACCCGGTGGTGCGAGGCGTCCACTGCTCTGTTGATGCGGTGCAGCTAAGGTGCGTGGTGATCTTACGGAGGATGCCCCTGAAGTGAGCGTTGACTGCGAGACCGGAGTGGAGGGGGCGCCCTACAACTGAACGGACCATCTCAAGGTACCTTTGCTCAGTGGGTTCAGAACTACCTAGACTGCTTTGGGGGGGGGGTGGGGGCCCACTGTTGTCCTGCTGCTGCGGGAGCCGAGTGATCTGGACTCTGGGCCCTCGGGTGGCCGGGGTGTAGGCCTGCTCCCTATACTCCACGCTCGTGCGCTGTCCCTATAGGCCTACCCCCCCTTGGTACTGCTTTTGCTTGCTGTCTGGTGCTGTGTGATCACGGAGGAGTGGCGGACATTGGCCTGCAGAGGATCCCTCCGGTCGCAAGAGACGATGACGCGCACTAATAAAGGCGTCAGGGCCGACCCAGCGGCGGCCCCTAAAGATAACACTGTAGTGGCCATGTGGGGCAAGACGGGGGCACCGGCGGCCGGGGAGGGCCCATCTCGAGGGGCTGCGGACTCCCCGCTGGTTACCCAGGCGTTTATGGCCGCCTTTATGACTGACCTTAAGGCAGAGATAGGCTCCCTGAGATCTGAGGTGCACTCCTGCGTTACCGAGCTTAAGAAGGAGGTCACGGAGTTGGGAGACCGAGTTGTTAGCCTGGAGAGGACCATGGACATGCGCACGGAAGACCAGGAACATCTGTGGCAGCGTCTGATAGCCCTTGAGGAACAAAACATTGAGCTCCACATCAAGCAGGAGGATTTGGAAAACAGAGGGCGTCGCAACAACCTCCGTATCGGAGAGGAGGGGAAGGACGTGATGGACTACGTAGCGCAGCTTTTTCATGAGGTCCGAGGAGATGAGGACGTATCACCCCCCACTCTTGATCGGGCGCATCGAGTGGCGGCCCCTGCGGGGAGGTCGGGCCTCTTACCGGACATCCTAACCAGGGTGCACTTTTTTGTAGAGAAAGAGGAGATTTGGAAGTGCGCGCGAGACAAGCCTGACCTTCAATACAAGGGCCACAAGATTCAAATCTTTCAGGATTTAGCGCCTAATACGTTGAAGCGCAGACGTGCCTTCCGCCCGGTGACGGAGAAGTTGCGGAGCATGAACATTCCCTACCAGTGGGGCCATCCCTTCGCGCTTATTTTCCAATGGGAGGGTAGGCGCAGAGCTCTGAGATCCTACAATGAGGCGGCGCGGCTTCTCCGCATTTCGTCTTCTCCCCCGGAGAGCCCTTCTCGACCTTCGTCCCGTAAGAGGACACCGACTGGACCTGACTGGACCACGGTGCCGAGGAGGCGGCGCAGTCCGCCTGCTGCGGAGCCCAAGCACAGCCAGGCTAAACAGGACGTTATTGCCCACATTCAAGCTCTTGAAGAGACCGTGGCTGATTCCGAGGGGCACTCTCCCACGGCGCGCCCTCCTACGCCTTGACGATGGAGCTAAACATGCTGCATTCCTCCTGATGTACTGTTCTCATGTCTCCTTCTGCGGACCTGAGGTCGGGTGGCGGGGGGGTCTAACGTACCCCGGGTTTCTGCACACTGGTCCTGGGGCGGTGCGGGCTCCATACCTCCTGGTGCGTTCTGATAGCCATGTCCCCTTTGAACTGCCCCCTGGGGAGTGACATCCCGAAGAGCGTTCGAACCTGCGGGTGTAGGATGCTCTATCCTGGGGACGGAGAACTCTGGCCCTGTTGGCCGTGTTTATCTGGTTCATACATCCAGCCTGTCCGGCTGCCTGGTTTTTGTTTTCTGTTCCTCGCTCCTTTTCTCTTCCTTTCTTTCTTCGTTCTTGTTTCTCTTTTCTTCTATGCGGGACCTGGGAGGGTGCGAGGGGCGGCGGGTGGAGAGAGGAGAGGGGAGATCCTTGTCTGGGGCGCGTGGATGGTGTGTAGATTGGTGTGGATGGTTTCGAAAGCGACTTCTGATGGTCCCTGCCATGGCTAGTAGTGTGAATGGCCCCCTAAAGATCCTGTCCCTTAATGTTAAGGGCCTTAACTCGCCCAATAAGCGCAGGCAGATCTGGCACTACCTCCTGCGGCATAACCCAGACATCGTTTTCATGCAGGAGACCCACCTTCTACAGGCTGACACTGGGCGCATGGCCCATCCCCGATACCCTCTCCAGTACTGGGCGGCGGCGGATGCGAAAACTGCAGGGGTGGCGATTTTGTGCAAGACTGGCATCAGGCGGGGGGAGGGCAGGCCCTTCCGAAGTGGTGATGACCGTTTTCTCAAGGTGACTGTTGAGGTAGGACTTCGCCGTCTGACATTGTGTAATGTGTATGCCCCCAATCAGGCGCAGGATCGTTTCCTCCGGGACCTCTTGCGAGATCAGATACCTCAGGGTAGCCCCTCGCTAATTCTTGGGGGCGATTTTAATATGGTATGGTGTCCAAAGATCGACCGGAGCGAGGGCTCCTTTAATGGGTCTGGGGCGATGTCCCTGGCACTTCGCAAACAGATTGGCGACCTAGGATTGTTTGACGCGTGGCGGTATTTTTCCCCGGACAAACGAGAGTACTCCTTTTATTCGAGCGCCCACCGCTCTTATTCTCGCATCGATTGTATGTTCCTATCCCATGACCTTCTCAGGGATGTAGTGGAAGTGGAGATGTCTGATATATCAATCTCGGACCATGTACATGTGGAACTGCTCATTCGGGATCCGCGGGACTGCCCCCCTCGAGAGCGGAAATGGTTTCTACCGCCACACATCCTTCGAGATGCGGCGAATGTTGAGGACATTCGTACAGCCATTACCTCCTACTTTGAGACCAACGACCTGCCCGAGACGCCTTTTCCGGTTGTCTGGGATGCCTTTAAGGCCACAATACGGGGTCGTATTACATCCCTTGTGATCGCGAGGGCACGAGAAGGGAGGGCTGTGGAGGACGGCTTGGTGAGGGACCTGAAGGTAGCGGAGGCACAAGATTAGGATGGCTCTACCTTAAAGACGAGACGCCACCTGGCGAATCTTCGGGGCCAATTGCGACTGCTGCGTACGAAACGGGCTGAAGGCTCCCTTTTGGCTTTGAAACAGTTACATTTTGATGGAGGGGATAAGGTTGGGAAGCTCTTGGCAAGGAGACTGAGGGTCAAAGCAGCCAAGTCCCATATAGCGAATGTGGTGCTTCCTAATGGGTCTAAGGCGACGACGGCTAGGGATAAACTGCAGGCGTTCCGGGATTATTATGCTTCGCTTTACACTGCGGACCCGCCGACTCCTGCCTTGATGGAAGAAGTCCTGGAGCAGTACAGTGGGACAACGTTGATCCCCCACACGGCTGGGCTCCTGGAGGAGTCGATAACGCAAGAAGAGATAACCTCGGCTCTTAGCGAGCTCAGTCTGGGGAAGACGCCGGGTCCCGATGGACTGCCGCTATCCTTCTATCGCCTGTTCCAGACTCAGCTGGGTCCCCACCTTCTGCGGCTCTTCAATTCTTTCGCTGAGGGACAGGGCCCCTCTCCGGATATGGGAATGGCGGAAATAGCCTTAATTCCGAAGCCTGGGAAAGACCCCACACTTTGCTCGTCGTACCGCCCGATAGCGCTACTGAATACCGACTTTAAAATTTACACCAAGGTGCTGGCTAAGCGGCTGGACCCCCATATGCCTGACCTGGTCGACCCAGACCAGGTGGGCTTTATCCGCGGCCACCAAGGGGCTGATAACGTGCGAAAGATTGCACATTTGGTGGGGAAGGTACACCACTGGCAGATCCCGGCCTGCCTCCTATCGTTAGACGCTGAGAAAGCGTTTGACCGGGTTGACTGGTCATTCCTCCGGGCGGTCCTTTGCAAAATGGGACTTGGCCCGAAGATGGTCGCCAGAATCATGGCACCTTACGCTATGCCAAGGGCTAGGATCCGCGTGAATGGACAGTTAACGGACCCGATCAGCATCGGGAGAGGGACTAGGCAGGGCTGCCCTCTCTCGCCCTTACTGTTTGACCTAGCGATAGAGCCTCTGGCGGATATGATTCGTCGCGATCCGGCCATCCACGGCATCCCAATGGGTGGGCAAGACCATAAAGTGGCACTCTACGCAGACGATCTCATCCTCACCCTCACGGTGCCCCGACAGTCTTTGCCAGCGCTCCACGCCGCACTCTGCACCTTTGAAAGCGCCTCTGGTTTGAAAATCAACCACAGTAAGTCCTGGGTACTTAACCTTACCATCCCTCCATCTGATGTTCCCCCGCTGGAGCAGTTATGTCCATACCAGTGGACAGATCGCCACATTCGATACCTTGGCCTACACCTGTCCCCCTCGCTAGATGGCTGGTCGTCACTTAATTGGAAAGATTGTCGCAGATCGGTACTTGACGATCTGCGGAGATGGAAGTCACTTATCCCTTCATGGTTGGGAAAACTCAACGCAATCAAAATGTCTATTCTGCCCAAACTCCTTTACCTGTTTCAGTGTCTTCCTACTCCTATCCCCTTGCAAAATATTCGAGCCTTGCAGAAAGACTGCACCAACTTCATATGGGGGGGTAAGAGGCCCCGCTTCTCCCAAGCACTCCTTATGGCTCCGAGAGATCGTGGAGGGCTGGCGTGCCATAATTTGGTGGATTATTATTGAGCTGCTCACCTGCGATTCTTGGTTGAGTGGGGCACCAGAGAGAGTGAAAAAGGGTGGCTCCACATGGACAGAGCTGTAACCGGTCGCACCGTCTGGGACCTAGCGTGGACTCATAAAGCAGGCGGTCTCCGAGCGCGTATCTGGCGGTGCCCACAAAGACAGTATTGGAAATATGGGACAGAATAGCAGTACGTAGAGGTCTCACTTCTTTCCCCTCCCCGCATACCCCTATTGAGGGCAATCCGTGGTTTCCACTGGCTTATCGTACTAGAGCCTTTCATAGATGGCCACAGGGTGACTGCAGAGTCCTTACGGATCTCTTCGATGGGGGCACCCTTAAATCTTTTGCCCACTGTAGGGAGGAATTTCGGCTTCCGCCTGAGGCTGAGCTGCAATATCTCCAATTACGCCACTGGGCCTTGACGGACGCGGTATACCCTGGGGCTACTCGAGACTTTACTCCGTTCAAACGCTTGGCCCGTTCTTGCGCCCACGCGAAGGGCTTGATCTCCAAGATATACCAGATACTGCAACACCCTCAGACACCGCCTTCGCAGACGTATCAGCCACGATGGCATGCGACGCTGGGGGCCGATATCGTACCGACGCAGTGGATTCGTTTATGGAGAGATATCCCTAAAGTGTATCGCAGCATACCACAACAAGAAAATGCGTATAAAGTAATGACGCAGTGGTATTACATGCCTCAGCGCTTACATAAAATGTTTCCATCCTCCTCTCCCAGTTGCTGGAGGTGCCAACATGTGCCTGGGGATTTCCTACACATTTGGTGGAGCTGCCCCTCGATCGCTGTCTTCTGGAAAGAGGTCTTGAGCCACATAAAAGGGGTCCTGGGGTTTCCTTTGCCTGATGCCGCTAGTACAGTGTTGCTGGGAATCAAACCTGTGAATCTGCTCGCTCTGACCCGAAGTGATTGGAATATGTCGTTACAAATGCTGGGTGCTGCCAGACAACTTATTGCCCTGTACTGGAAGAAGACAGAGGCGCCCCCTATCGCTGCATGGTTTGGGAGACTCTGGCATGTCATCACTATGGAGTTGCTCTCCGCGAGACTGCAGTCTCGCAATACACGCTTTAAGGAGGTGTGGTAGCCCTTGGTGACCTATCTGTGCAAAACCGAACATGCGAGAAACATGCCTCCTAGGTTGAGGGCGCTGCGTTTAGTAGATGATGCTGTGCTCCCCTTTACTCCACGCAGATGGTGTGATGGCTCTGGAGCCCACGATGTGCCTAGTGACGTATACCCCTGCTGTTGCTCCTCTCTGGGTCCTTTCTCTCCCCCTTTCCCGACTCTCTCTTCTCTTACCTTTTCTCTACTCTCTCTTTCCGCTATCCTTATTGTTCTGTTGCCTTCCTCTAGGCTCCTGGTTGTCAGTTGGACCGCTATGGTCCGGTAGTTTTCTTGGTTCTGACCTCTGGTCTGCGCCCGGCCCTAAGGGCCCGGCACCATGCGCGGTGATAGTTAGGCATGGTGGAAAGCTATCTCTATCTCTATTCTTTGACGCGGCCGGCCCGATTGGGTTGTAGGCAAAACTTTGTGTATAAGATTGATGAGACCACAGGCCATGCAGGCACGATATGTTATTGCATTTTTTCCTGACGCGGCCGGCCCCTTGGGGGTTGTAGGCTTATCGCTGTGTACATGTCACCTTTTCTTTATGCGTACTCCCTCTTGGGGGGTGAAATAAAAACAGACGTTGAATTAAAACTGGGGGTGCATTACAGTATAGGCTGGAGACTTGCTGCAAAATAGTCACCACATGTACCATGTTGCACAACATAGCCACTAATAGAAGCATTCCCCTAAAAGACTCTGACAGCAAGCCTGAGGTAGACATCCAGCCAAGACAACCACCACAAGCGGCATGCGATCCAGGTGCAGCAAAGGGAAGAAGGAGACGTGCAGAAATCACTGCTTTTAAGGTGGGTAATCACGAAACAACACAGTATGTGCTCAAAGGTTTAATGTGCCAAAATTGGGGTATGTGTTAATGCACACATACCAGGTGCAGAAAAGAGCAGTGTCCATGAGCCCCATCAAATTGTGATGCCTCCTAACATGGGAGGCATGGTCACCCTGGAGGACCCTGCACAAGTCCTGGATAGCTGTAGCAACACTAGCAAAGTTCTCTGTGTGTGCCCTTTGCTCTTCCAGCCGTGATGAGCTCTCTCAGGCAGTCATGGATGTCCCCCATGTGTGTTGCCATTATCCCCAGTTGGTTCTGCATGATCCTCATGTTCTGCCTTACAAGCCTGGACCCTGAGCATCTTGCCCTCAAGCCCACTCCAGGCAGCAGCCCCTTTGTCCTAAGCAGCTGGAAGGATTGCCCTGGGCCTGCGCTGGCAGAAATGGGTGGATCTGCGCTGCATTGGTACCTCTGGTAGTGGAGGTGTGTGGACAGCCACCTGAGTGAGAGTTCCTGTTTGCCTCTCTTCATAACTCTCTGATTCAGGCAGTGGTGCGACTATTGGCCTGGGTCGAGTGGGAGCAGGGAGCAAATATGGGTGAGGAGGCTGGGACTTCTGGTTCCTTCTCAGGCAGTGCATCTGCTTCCTGTGACTCATGGCCATCTTCCACGACACTCTCCTGTGCACCAGCATCTGTGATTATGAAGAGTGCAAGTTCAGTTCAGTATCTTAAATTTTTGCACATGTTTGCCATATTGCGCATTCACTCAGTCCTATTGAGCAGTCTCCATATAAGACTAGTAATTGTTGAAATTGTCCTGATTGTTTTGATTCAGCAAACTATTTTACTGATTTATGCAGCAATGCACAGGAAAAACTGGTGCTCCAACTTTGGTGAACTGTGTTGAGGTTAATCACAAGAATATGGGCAGGTGTCCAGGGGTGGTGGAGTTGGGGGGATAAATAAATAACCTTCTTCTCTGCCACCCTCTCCTTCCTCAAATTGCTGGCATCACCAGAAGCACCTATGCTCCCAGAATTTCACAGCCAATCAAAACACTGCATAAGCAGCATCGTGATTGGTCTGAGCGGCCTGTTTGGCCACTCAAGCAGTACCCTGGAGGGTGGGCATGGTCTCCGCTTGGCTATTCATCACAGCCCAGTGGAGAACATGCTAAGTGCGCATGACAGTTTGGCCGACCTCAGAGGGCCGGCCAAGCCGTCATGCGCACTAACAAAGTGCAAACCACTCCTGCTCCCTCTGACCGTTAGAGCCCAGCCCTGCTCGCACCTATCATGGCTTTCAGTGGCACAGAAAAATAAAGTAATAATTACTTTTGGTTATTATCACTTTGTTTTTCTTTTGCACTGCACAACCAGCAGTGGGGCTTTGCTCCTCCGCCTTAGCAGAGGAGCCGCCACTGCAAGTGTCACCTCTGCAACATGAGTTTGTCACCTGATTATTTGACTGGGGCATTTTGTGATTCGGCCTGAGGAAGTCCCAAATGCCAAAATCTTCATGGCTGTGATTTCTCTGGCCCCCAGCACACTTCCAACTGACTGGTACTGCTGTATCTTACAATTTCTCGTATCTCTGTGCACTCACAGTTAAACTAAACTAAACTCCAAAAGATGTTTAGATGAACTCCACGTTTGTGTAGTGCTACAACATCCATTGCATTGTGTCCGTCAGTGCCCTTGTTAATTGTACTAAATAGGTCCGGGAGAGTCAGTCCTTAGTTGTGTGCACTTTTTACTTGAAACACAATGTTTCTTCACATCTTACTCCAATTCAAAAATTATGTTCAGACCACAACTTTCAGATTTTCACTCGTTGTATCTGTTATGAACTCATCTAAAGATAATTTAAAAACTCCATAATCCATAATCATAAGTATTTCATATGATATCTCGCTCTTTGAGATACCCAATGCATTTCGGGTCTATAAGAAAGACCCTTCATCAGGGGTCTAAAGGAAAGATACAAAAAAACAGGTTTTGACTATATACAATTCAAACATGATTATTTCACAATTAATGTTATAGCTGGGAAACAAGACTTTTCTTGAAAAAACATTCAAGCAATACATTTACAATATAAAGGAAGAAGTACACAATGGTGCTCATATAAATGCAGCTTTGTTTACTAACGGATGATGCTGCCAAGATAGTCTTGCATCTATGGTGAAATGCTCCATGTCACAAGATATACTCCTGTCCGTTGAACTAAAAACTGAGTGTCATGCGGAAAAGTGTACGCGTTTTAAAAGAAACGCAGTTTCAAAGAAACATGGTTTCAAGGAAACTGCTCAAAGTTATCCGTGGCCGCTAACCCACAGCGCAAGAGTGCACACGCTATGGATAACGGTACAACAATAAAACGAATTCTGCGCCTAGCGAGAATTTAACTCAAAGCATTTTTACATACACAATTTTTGAGCTATAATTCTCCTAGCTCTATGCAAGCATACTTACTAAAGTGAACGCCAGTAACAAGATGCAGTAACAAGATTCCATACAAGATGTATGGAAAGGCACAAAAAGCAAACTACAAAACAACATTGAAACATTGAATTCATATCATGAACGCATCAAGTTTACCCACTCTATTGATAAACATCAAATAGCGTTTTTAGATGTTCTGGTAATTATGGATAACAATGCGAAAAAAACTCAAGTATACATCAGGAAAACGGATCGCAACACTTGTTTACACTACAGGAGCTTTCACCAAGAACCTTTAAAAAAACATTTGCCCTACTCTCAATTTGTGGGACTCAAACGTATAGAATTAAAAATATCATTAAGAAACAGTGGGCGTTCATTCAATCGGAACCTGACTTAAAAAATCTATTTAATGATAATGTTACATTCGCATTTCAAAGGTCGAAAAATCTGAAAGAGCTTTTGAATACTAGAAGAGCAAAAAAAGAAAAAGGCAAACAAAAAGGTATGCACAGATGTGAAAATTGCATTCATTGTAATACCGTAATGGTTGGGAATGAATTTATAATTCCGATGAAAGGTCATAACATATCTTTGCAACATTCCAGACACTAAAAATGTAATTTACGCTATTAAATGCCCATGTGTCAAAATGTATGTGGGACAGACAGAAAGGAAAATGAAAATTAGATTGAGAGAGCATAAAAGTAATGTGAGAACAAAGAACATGAAGTCCACCATAGCCGTACACTGGCAGGAAGCAGGCCATCAAATTGCACAAATGAGATTTATGATTTTAGAAGCCATCCAACAACGTTGTGACATCGATCCATGCATACAACTACTCAGAGCAGAATATTTTTGGATTAATAAATTGAACTCATTGCAACCATTTGGAATGAATAATCGGATAGAATAATCTTGTTTTTTTATAAGCTGAACCATCTGTTATAACTATGAACCTGCTTGTATTTATTAGCTGCGTTGTTTTTCTGCACACTCTATATATATTTGTTGACATGTGAATAACAACGATCATGATTAATTGTCATACATTTTGCAATACTATGTAAGAATTTATGTAGCTGGTAATCAATCTGTATATTTTAGTTAGTCTATAGTAAGAGTAATCGTTGCTCATGGAACTGTACATTGTTATAATGACCTTAACGTTATGATCGGGTTAGCTTAAAATAGGAGGAAACCAAAAAAGAAGTGCTCGCACCCACATCACATGACTGAATCATGTCACAAGACAGGATCTCTAACTGAGTTCTGATACAGAAGTGTAGTCGGGTAATGTTCACCGCGTCTCATGACCGGTGTTTTCTTTATTATTTTTCACTTTATATGTTTTTGCAGTTGGTAAAGAAGGATTAAGATCTGAGATTAAGAAAACAATTTAGTAATAGTGAAGTCTTCCGTAGAATATACACACATCACTAATATGGGATTAGTGCTGCTATTGGGTTAACTAATCATGTGATGAAGTTTAAGAATGAAGCGCTTATACTCACATCATGTGACTATAACACGTCACTAGTTAAACTTCGATTGGATCTTCGTTTCTGAACTGAACCCAAACACAGAAGTGTAGTTTGGAAGACTTTGCCACGTCTTGTTACTGGCGTTCACTTTAGTAAGTACGCTTGCAAAGAGCTAGGAGATTTATAGCTTAAAAATTGTAAATGTAGAAATGCTTTGAGTTAAATTCGCGCTAGGCACAGAATTAGTTTTATTGTTGTACCGTTATCCGGCCTAACCACAGCACGGAGTCTGCCCTGTTAGCCGTCACTGAACAACTGAGGGCGACACAAGATCTGGGTGGCACGTCGGCTCTGGTCCTGCTGGACTTGAGCGCGGCGTTTGACACGGTCTCCCATAGGATCCTACTTAGAAGACTATGGGAGATCGGAGTCCGAGATGGAGCCCTAGACTGGTTCGCGTCTTTTCTATCAGACCATTCCTTCCAGGTCCATGCACCACCGTTCTCATCCAGCAGGTTTCCATTGAGCTGTGGTGTTCCGCAGGGGTCAGCGCTCAGCCCCATGTTATTCAACGTATACGACCGCCCTTTGGCAATGTTGGCCAAAGAACGTAAGATCAAATTAACTTCTTACGCGGACGATATGCAGTTGATTTTTTCCTTTTCCAATGACATAAAAACTGATCAAGCCAAATTTCAAGATGACATTCTGGCCATCTCTAGTTGGATGACCATGAACTGCCTGCAGTTGAATTCTTCAAAAACTGAGGCACTGGTGGCCCTCCACCTTAGGCCCTCCCCCTGTCCCCAAGATGGAAGTAAAAAACCTGGGCGTGACTATGGATGATTCACTTTCCCTAGAGTCACATGCAAAAACAATGGCTGGCGTATGCTATGGACGCTTACGGTCGCTTAAACCTATTCTGGGTTTCTTTGAGCCCCCTGTACGCCAGACTATTGTCCAAGCCCTTGTTCTATCACATATAGACTATTGTAATGTACTATTGTTGGGCTCTAACCGGACAGCTATTAACAGACTCCAAAGGGCTCCAAATGCTGCGGCCCTTATTTTGTTTGCTTTGCCCAAATACTGTCATACGCCTCACATCCTGCGGCGCTTACATTGGCTACCAGTGACACAACGCATTCAATTTAAGGCCCTTTGCCTACTACATAAAATTCTCCATTGCTCTGGTCCCCTTATTTTGCGAGGTCTGTGCTCCTCTTATGTTCCCTCACGTGCCCTCCGTTCAGCGGATCTTCACCTTGCCTGCACCATTAAAATCAGAAGGAGCAGAGCGGGAGGCCGCTCCTTCAGGTATCTGGCTCCGAAATTGTGGAATTCGATCCCCCCGGAGGTGCGGGCTATAAACAATTACTTGGCATTTAGAAAGCAAATTAAAACGTGGCTGTTTCCTTCTACCTAAGGTTTCTATGTAACGCCACTTGTCTTCTCCTGGGGCTAAGTGGCTTTGTCTCAAACTGTCCGCTAGCGCTGGGACGCCCCGTTGCTGGGGTAGCCATGCGCTATATAAGTTTTTTAACATTAACATTTAACATTAACATAGCGTGTTCATTCTCGCTCTCTGGGTTAGCGGCCACAGATAACTTTGAGCAGTTTCAGTGAAACCATGTTTCTTTGAAAGTGCGTTTCTTTTCAAACGTGTACACTTTTCCGCATGACACTCAGTTTTTAGTTCACCGGACATGAGTATATCTTGTGACACAGCGCATTTCACCATAGATGCAAGACTATCTTAGCAGAATTTTCCGTTAGTAAACGAAGCTGCATTGATGTTAATGTTAATGTTAATGTTAAGGGGATGCTTCTATAGCGCACGGCTACTCCGAGGAGTGTCCCGGCGCTGTAAGAGCCTCAGCAAGTCCAGAAGAAAGACAGATGGATGAGTGACAGAAGCATAGCTCCGCATGCGGTTTTATTGCAGGAAGAGGAAAGTCTTCAGGTCTTTCCTGAAGGCCAAAAGATTAGGGCTGGATCGCAGAGAGAAAGGGAGATCATTCCATAGCTGCGGGGCGAGAAATTTAAAGGAGCGCCCACCACAGCGGGCACGACGGATCATGGGAGTAACTGCCTTGGCTTGAGAGAAAGAGCGCAAGGATCTGGCAGGAGAGTAGAAGCAGACCCATTTCTGAAGATAGCGGGCACCCGTACCATGCAAAGCTTTGAATGCAATGGTTAGGGCCTTAAAGATGATACGCTTCTTCATAGGGAGCCAATGAAGAGTCTTGAGAAGCTCACTGGCCCTTGCTCTCCTGGGGAGGCCAAAAATGGCACGAGCCGCCGAGTTCTGTACCACCTGAAGACGCGATAGGAGGTAGTCAGGCAGACCAAGATAGAGAACGTTAGAATAGTCTAGCCTGGAGCCAATCAGGGCCTGGACAGTGATCTTCCTGTGTTCCAGGGACAGAAACGGCAAGAACTTCCTCAGCATCTTTAAAGTGGCAAAGCATTTGCCAACTAATCCCGACACTTGAGCCCCAAAGGAGAGACAGTTGTCGATCTGAATACCCAGGTTTTTTGCAGCCCCTGAGTCGTCAGTAGGAGGGAACATGGCTGCCGGCCACCAATCTTTCCATTTGGGGTCGACGGGGCAGCCGAAGAAAAGAACCTCGGATTTATCGGAGTTGCACTTGAGACTGTGCCGACTAAACCAGTCAAACACAGCCCCAAGGCAACCCCGGATGGAAGCCCCGTCAAAGTCCTGTCCCCTGTCACAAGTGAACAGGAGTTGAGTGTCGTCAGCGTACGATACAATCTGAGCCCCAAAATTCTCCGCAAGTGCCGCCAGAGGGGTCATGTAGATGTTAAAGAGTGAGGGGCTCAGAATTGAGCCCTGCGGCACTCCGACCTCCAGAGGCGGCATTGCGGCAGAAAAAGGTGGAGCCCAGATCGTTTGCTGACGGCCAGTGAGGAAAGACCTGAACCATCTGAACACTGTCCCCCTTAGACCTATCTCCCAGAGTCTAGATAGGAGGCGGTCATGGGGGACGGTGTCGAAGGCCGCCGATAGGTCAAGCATCACCAGCATGGCTTTTCCTGCCCTGTCCAGGGTCTCTCTGATCACCTCCGTTACCTCGAGCAAAGCTGTTTCTGTGCTCAAATTTGAGCGGAAACCCGACTGGGATCTATGCAAGATGTCATGAGACTCCAAAAAGTGGGACAGGGTGGAGTGGACATGTTTTTCAGCCACTTTCGCCAGAGCTGGCAGGAGGGAGATGGGTCTATAATTAAGATGAAGATCCGGGTTCAAATTGGCTTTCTTCAGAAGGGGCAGAATGAGGGCCTGCTTACAAGCTAGGGGTACTACCCCAGTGCTGAGCGAGAGATTAAGAATAGGATTAATAAAATGATTAAGGGTAGGGGCCATGAGTGCAAGAAATTTAGCAGGGCACGGGTCCAGAGGGGAACCAGATTTTAATTTGGAAAGCAGGTCCAGGGAGGACTGAAGGGATAATGGAGGGAAGTTCCAAATGGAGGGAGTGGTCGGTGTCTGTGAAGGGTCAAGGAAAGTGAGAGAGGGGGGGATCCTGAGTAGTTGTTCCGAAAGAGACCTGGATAGTTCTAATTTTATTAGTGAAAAAGTTTGCCAATTCGATGATCCAGGGCTCAGAATGAGTGAGTTTGGGAGTGGCCCAGGGAGGGGAGATGAAGTCTGTAACTATTTTAAAGATTTCTTTACAAGGGTTGGAAGCAGCATCAATTTTGCTGGCCAGGTAAGATTTTTTACAAGCTGCGATATCATGGTGATAGTCCCTGATCAAGGCCCTATAGGTTTCTTTAGCGCTGGCGTCATAAAATTTGCGCCAGGTCCGTTCGGCTTGTTTACAATGTCGACGTTTGGCTGCCAGTGCCGGCGAGAACCAAGGGGCAGAAGATCTCACAGAGCGAGGTTTAGGCGTAACAGGGGGAGCAAGGATGGCCAGTTGCTGCGTCAGCCAGTTCTGAAGATGATCAAGGTCGGTGGAAAGTGATCCTGTCAGTGGGCAAGGGTGAGTCTCAAGGGCCTTGGACAGCATGGCTGGAGAAATACTCTCAAAAGCCCTAGAAGGAAGCGCATCACGCCAGTGTCCGTTAGCAGCTTTCTTATTAATACAGGGATCTCAAAGTCTGCTAAAAAGTGGTCTGACCACAGTACAGGGGCGAGGGAGGTGAGGACGATAGGGACAGTGGAAAAAATTTGATCGAGAATGTGTCCTTTGCAGTGAGTAGGTAGGCCGAGGTACGGCAAGAACTGAAGGGCAGATGTGATGTCATTAAATGTAATGCTGTCTGGGTCGTCCACCTTATCCATATGGATATTGAAGTCGCCCAACAACAGACAGTTGTCAGCTCTAAGGCACAATATGGAGATCAGTGCGTGAAGTTCTTCAAGGAGGGTGCCAATGGGGCCAGGGGGTCTGTAGACCAGCAGTCCGATACAAGATTGGTGAGAGGAGAGAGAGAGGGAGAAGGCAAGTACTTCACAGCCTGTGATGTTGTCCACTGAAATGATGGAACATGCAATGGTCCTGATATGAGCACCATTGTGTACTTCTTCCTTTATATTGTAAATGTATTGCTTGAATGTTTTTTCGTGAAAAGTCTTGTTTCCCAGCTATAACATTAATTGCGAAATAATCATGTTGTATTGTATATAGTCAAAACCTGATATGGTTTTTTGTATCTTTCCTTTAGTCCCCTGTTGAAGGGTCGTTCTTATAGACCCAAAATGCACTGGGTATCTCAAAGAGCGCGTTATCATATGAAATACTTATGATTATGGATTATGGAGTTTTGAAAATTATCTTTGGATGAGGTAATAAAAGATACAACGAGTGAAAATCCGAAAGTTGTGGTCTGAACATCATTTTTTATTTGGAGTAAGATGTGAAGAAAATTGTGTTTCAAGTAAAAAGTGCACACAACTAAGGACTGGCTCTCCCGGACCTTTTTAGTACAACTACCGTATCTTACTTTAGGTTGCAGGATCCAGGACGTGGTCACCTCCATCAGTTAGGTTGGAGTCGGGTAACACTATCTGCACATGGTGAGCCGTGTGCTGCACACTGCAAAAATTGTCCACTCCTGCTGACATTGATGTGTGCAAAAGCTGCTTCAAAAGAGGGACCTCACAAACTATTTCACAACAAACAGAAAGGTACTGTGGTATTGCACTTGCAACGTGTGAGAACAGTGAACTTTACCAGGGGAGGAGAGTATACTGATATTGTGACTAGGGGAAACAAGAAACCTAGCAAGATTCACTCCAGAAGACTCACTTTTATTTTCTACACTGGGCTAAAAGATCAATGCCATCACCTAAAGAGACTGCCCCCAAGTCACCACGACTAATATTCCATATTAGTACTCTGGAAATTTCCTCTGTGTATAGTATGAAGTACTTTTGCTTTCTTAACCTTATGTATTGATTTGTCAGCAGATTATTGATTGTTACTGGAAATGTAATAGTAGGTGAATCTCTTACTCCACTCCACCTCTCGGGTGAAGTCTTCAACTGAAAAACACTGGTCAAGCACTTAAAGGGTGTATTTCAGTATCAGTTGGGCCCAATAGTACGGTTAAGTGGTGAACTGATGTCACGGGTTTGATTGCTACAGCCTGAACACATTAACATATGACTGCACAGGTCAGAAAATGTTTCCAAGCATGCTGCACCTAGCGGCACTATTTCACAATTTCAGGTTTCAGAGAACAGAGATATCACTCAGATGATGCAGATCTGACTCTCCTTCACAGCAGAGCCCTCCTATTTATGACAATGCTCCATTACATGATTGATCAAAAAACAAAAATAAAAAAGAGAAACTAGGGGAGTTGCTCAGGATCTCATCAAGTATTAGCAATTGCCTTGTCACCTTAATCACAAGCCATGTGCTCTCTGTCCGCTCTTAACTGCATGTTCTCTTGCGGATGTTGTAACATGGAATTCTAGTATCCAGATTCACTTGGATTATTTGTATTTATTTTAATGGTGTTACTTTTGCAACAAAATATAGTATGAATAGTGTGTTGATTCTTAACCCTTTTGTACAATCTCTCAGTCTCACAATGTTGTGTTTATTAGTCTTTTTCTTCCCATGTCAATTTCTCTCTCGCTTTCTCCCTCCTTCTATTTCTTCTCTTTTTTCGCACGCTTTTGCTATCTCTTTCAGATTTTGCATAACACACTGTGGGATAAAATAGGCTTATATGCTATCTTTGCCAACTCTTTAAACTCAAAACAAAGGTCTAATTGTTTCAAACCATTAAAATAATGTTTAAGCAAACTTTAAATAGTTGAACCCTATTGCCTAAGCAACTAGCTGGACCCGTTGTGTTCAACTTGTAAAGATCTGTCTGTTTTAACCTGCAGCTCAAATGATGCATCTTTCGAATAACTTAACAGAAGAAGTCAATATCATCACTGCTTTTGAATAATGATTTCAATTGTCTTGCAACATCTGCATCAAGAGCCCCAGCTTTGCTCTTCTTATTGGGGTTCCTAACTCAGAAACTATTATAGTTAGGGAAATATTGTTTTGTTTTGTATGATTGCCTTCACTGCACATTATTAGCACTAACTTCACTGTCAGAGTCATTTACTTTTTAAAGGTAAGTTAGCTAAGAAATATACTTTTCAAATGAAATAACCTCAGACTGGCAAGATTTATATTTTCCCTGGCTTCCTGCACTGACACAGATGTACATACTTATACAATTGACGACATTTTAAAACCATATGTTTTGGTAATTTTTCCTTTCCATTAAAATGCTATCTTTTGAAAGCTTTCCCTTCCTCCAAAGCTCCTGTGAACATCTGGAATACTGATGCACTTTAACACCCTTACTGCACAAACACAATAAGGCACAATTTATAAATCTGAAAAACTTGATCACATCTATTTTTACTTTCTTTCTTTACTTCTCGTGGAATGGTATTTCCATCAAATATTATGTTATGTTATGTTATGTTATGTTAAAAGCACTTTTATAGCGCACAGCTGCCCCAGCCAAGGGGCGTCCCGGCGCTTCAGAGAATAACAAACACAACACAGCAGCTACGGAAAAAAGTGTATTTCCTTTGTCCCTACAGTGGAAATAGTATTGGTATGATTTCTCACTCATAGATTATTTACAACAAAATATGCAGTTGGGAAACCAGAGAAATGTTAAACTCCTTGTGTTCCTTTTTTTCTTTTCATGATTAACACTTCAATGAAAAATGTTCCTTCTCTTATATTAATGCATAACATTTGAAAATTGAAGTTATTTTGAAAGTATCTTATCATATTTTTTCTTTTTATCGAGCTTCTTTTTCCATGAAAAGTTTTTTTTTCACAAAGGGACAATTGCTTATTTCACTAAAATTCCCTTGATTCTCTGAGCCCCTAAATGAATGCAGGACATGCAAATCCCCTGGATTAGTCCAGGGCAAAATGCTCAAAAAGGTGAATTGGGTACACAAAAGGTCCAGGGAGGAAGATTAAAGCTTTTACATGACACCAAAACCAAAAACAGTGCACACTTCTGGGCCACGCTGAACAAAATAATGCGCCCATCACATGAAGGAGTAACATCATATATCCCCAAAGAGACATGGTTGGACTTCCTGTCAACCCATTTCAACCAACAAAGCAGGAACAGGCTGGGATCCGCAACACACAGTCCTTATAGAAAGGAGGACCTCCAGAAAAAACTCACTCGCAAAATACCACAAACTATCAGGAAGTGGACGAATCATCTCAGATCGCAACTATCAAATGTCAGATTGCCAAAGGCAGGAGAGAAGGAGCACCAGGCCCAAATGGAATCCCTCCTGCCCTCTTCAAGCAAGACTTTGACTTCTGGGCAGCATCCTTTGTTGTATAGCTCCTATATATCCTTATATCGTGTTAAGTTAGCATAGGTACATTTGAGATTTAAACGCCATTTTTCCTTTCTTGCAACTTCTGCACACGACCCTTAATTGTTGACTTAGCTTTCAACCTAGTGGTTTGCCGTGGTGTATGTGAGAATAATATGTTATTGCTCTGATATCAGTTTTGTTTAATAAACCATGTCTGCACGGAGAGTGCTGAAGTTTCAGGAGCAACACGATATGGAATTGTTATGAGGTCTGATCTCCACGCCTTCATAGTCATAACACAAGTGCAGCCTTTGCCAACTTGGGCTTGAGGCGGGATTGATATTGCTTTGCACGAGAATTGTTAACACACTTGATGCGGTGCACATGCAGAGAGAGCTGGTGTATGCTGATGTGATTCCTTCATGCTAGGACACTAAGGTATGGGCCCGCCCTAAAACAACCCAAAGAGACCTTCTTAGCTAATAATATAATATATGTGTCAGGGAGGGTGAGATATAAGTGTTGTTAACTCTTATTCATTACAGCATGTTAACATGCTGTCACCATTCGCTCTTTATGTCTTAGTAACTATGCTGATAATTTTGCCACTGACAATAAGTATACTTGTATTATCAAAGATACTGCGCCTGAGAAGACGGCATTAGTAAATAAACATTTCAAATGCACATGTGTCTCCTTTACTCCATGTTCTGGTTTGTAATGATAATATAACGAAAGAGTGTTCATGAGTTCCACGTACCCTGAGGTACTGTAAGTTCATGTTCTGGTTTGTCTAAACATTGGGTGTTTGAAACGTCCAATGAGACACTGTAGCTAGCTCGGTAAGGGGTGAGTTGGTTGCTAAGGTAAGTTTTGGGACATCCTAATTTGCCGAGGTTCCACTCCTCTGTGCACAGTTCTGTGTGAGTACAGAAACCCTGCAACATGGAGCCCAACGGTTTCGGTGGTCTTATATCATGACACTCGAGTAGTTTATCGTTCATGCCTTAACCCCTTCACGTCCGTTTCCGGAAAACGGGGTGTTGGTGAAACCTACCTATTTTTTGAAATAGGTCTTTATTCAAGCTTGATTCTTACTTAAACGGTTTCTTTGAATTACTACCCAGTTGTGTTACAAAGTATTCTTTGTGTTTTCTTGTTTCCGATTCTGTGATGGCGGCTGCGGTGGCTATTGCACAGCATAGTCGCGTAGCGGTACGCAACCATCTTCAGACGTACCAGGTCCCAGTAGATGGGATGGCTGTGATTTTCGTGGTAAGTGCAGATCCGGCGTTTCCTTACGAGTTGTTTTACTCTTGGGTTACGTTTCCGGCTGTGGACGCTAATTCTGGTTTGTACCACTCCTACACCGCCTCGGATGTCCCGGCTGAATATACGCCATACAGGGCATTGGAAATACCTATTGATCATTGGCAGCATCGAGTTTGGTTTGATGGCGCCCTCCCCCACTCTTTGTCCCGTGCGAGGTTAGGTCCACTCTCAATTCCAGGTACTAATTGGCCTGCATTGGGTGGCTTTACCCCGCACCCGAATCACGGGGCTTGTACCCTGGCAGAAATTCGCAGGCTACATGTAGTTTCCATTTCCGTGATTCGTGCTTTAGTGCAATACATCGGTCGACATCTTCCTGGTGGTCCCCAGGGGGGTGCGGCCGCTCCCATGGAACGAGGCGGAATGCGTCTCAATCCAGTGATGGTAAATTCGGTTTTTGGTGCGCGTCCTGTTGACAACGATGACTTCCCATTCTGGCTAGCAGAGAAGTTTGATCAACTGGAGGCGGTTTTTCCGAATTCTACTCCTGCTGATAAACATAGAATGTTGACGATTACTCTACCGAAGGATATTACTCCTGAACTAGCTGACTGTGAAAGCTGGGGAAAAACTTTTGCGGCAGTTTATACGAGGTGCTTCGGCACCCCGTCTATGAATGCCCTGCCTGAAATCATTAGACGTGTTCAGAATGATCACGGTCCAGAGGCAGCTGTGGAATTGGGTATGCGCCTGTGTGGTTCTTTTGAGATTGTAAGTGATCTCATTCTCTCCAATGTTAAAGGAGATGCAGTTAACTTTCAGGTGTCGAATGCTTTGGCTGCTCTGCCCGATGCCGACAAACCCCGCCAGTTAGCAAAGATTGTAGTGGCCGCTTATAAAACTATTGGCCGCACAAGTAGAGGTCTGAAATATTTTCCAGTGAAGGATAAAAAACAACCTCAGGGACAATCTGCAGTGACAGATGCCCAGCCCAAGTCCAAGAAATCGAATTGGCCTAAAAAACAGACACAGGGGAAGCAGACAATGCAGACTCAGGGAACTTTTCCTGCAATACAAGCTCCTGCGCCATCCGAAAAAGTTTATGATTTGCGCGACCGCGCGATGATTAAATCACCTGATCGTTTTCAGGGTTCTGATCAACGCTCTCCTCGTTCCTTTCAGGACACATCGGCCCCGAAGACCGGTGGAGGAGGAGGGGGTGGACGTGGACGTGGTGGCCAACAAGGACGTGGTCAGTCCCGCCAGACGGACGGCGCAGTGAAGCAGGAGGATTCTACGCCTAGGCGTCCGCAGTTTGCGAAAAAGAAAGTCGCAGCCTTAACAGCGCATCGATATGCCACAGATAGTGAGAACGCGGCTTCGGAATCTGACGTGGGCTCTGACCTTGCTGGACAGCGCGGCGGAGATAACCATAGTCAGAGAGGCGCTGCGTCCACTACTGAGGGTGACAGCGACTGATGTCTACGTTGTGATAGAAACAGCGGATACGAGACTTGCTCCCCCTGAAAGACTATATGAAATTGTCCTGTTAATTGAAGGTGACATACAGCGTACCGTTAAAGGTGTATTTTGGGAGAATCTGTCTTCTACATATGATATTTTGCTTTCGGAGGCTGACTGGCCCCCACCTTTTGTGCTCGCGGCGCCGCGAGGGGAGGAGGTGATCCTACCCAGTTTCGCGAACACTGTCTCGAAAGAGCATGCGCAGCATTTTGCAGAAGAGTGGGCTCGGGCTCTCGCGCCGGCTCTGTACCGTAACCAATGTGGTTGGGATAAATTGTCGCCTTGCCACGAAATTCCGTTGCGGTCTCAGCCGCAGCCTCAACCTCAATATCCCATTCGGCGTGAAGCGAAATCTTCCGTCGCGGAAATCCTTGAACAATTGGAATATCAGGGAGTTATTGAAACGTGTGTGTCACCGATGAATAATCCCCTTTTTACTGTGAACAAACCTGACGGATCATATCGTTTGGTTTTGGATTACCGGCATTTAAACTCGCATTGCCGTAACTGTGCAGTACAGAATACCCACGGCTCTGCCCTAGTGGATAGTCTCGTGCGTAAGCGTTTCAAGACAACGCTTGACATATCCAATGGTTTTTATGCCCACAGATTGGACAGCTTTAGCTCCCAATGGACCAGTTTTACGAGCGCTGGAGTCCAAAAGCAATTCCGGCGTCTTCCAATGGGCTACAAGAATAGTCCTGGTATATTTACCGCTCGAATTGTCTCTATTCTGGAGGCACTCGACCCTGATGCTTTTTCGTATGTGGATGACATATATCTCACTGACGACGATATTTGGGAGCATCTGTGTCGTGTAAATTCTGTTGTTTGCAACTTCGCAGACATGGGTTACAAATTTAACTTTGCAAAATCGCACATTGCTGAACACACAGTGTTGTTTTTGGGCTATGAGCTCAACAATGAAGGTAGAGGTTTGGCTCCTCACTTCTTGGAGAAGTGCGCACAATTGCGCGCTCCAACAACACTGAAAAAATTACAATCTTTACTGGGCTTTTTGAATTTCGGCAGGACTTACATTCCGGAATATGCCCAGCGTATCAAGCCTTTGTATGCTTTGATACAACCAACTTTCTCAAAATCATGCTGGCTGCCTGAGCATTCAGCCATTTTGCAATCCTTGCAGGCTGATCTGCTCGCTTCTAAATATTTACTGACTCGTGATAACCACACCAACCTGGTCATAAGAATAATTCCTGGGACGGTGGGTTTCACGTACCTCACTTTTAATGAAGGTGACACGGTACCTATTGCTTACAAGTCACACTTGTACACTTCGGCTGAGATGCGGTTTCCCACAGTGGAAAAGGTTTTAACTGCTGTACAGATGGCAATTCTAAAAGAACGTGCTCTGTCACAGGGGAAGCGCATGCTAGTGGTAACACCCTGTCCTCATTTGGAGGCAGTCACGAAAGCCAGTGTACCAAATTCAAAGGCTTTGCACCCTCGGTGGATTCAGTGGGCTGCGTCATTGTCATCCGCGGATGTCATGTTTATTTTTGACGCTTCCTTACGGTCGCAGGAGTACTTGCAGTATGAATTCGTTCATCCTGCTCCTCTGGCGATGCGACCTTTGGAGGACTTCCATTGCATCATTTACACTGATGGGTCGGCGCAGGTTGCGCATGGCTCTAAACATGCCTACGTTTCCGCATGCGCCATTGTGGTCGGTGCTATGTTGAATGATGAGTTCATTTCCAGGGAGGTACACACGTTGCCCTTGGGCGATTGCACCGCACAATTGGCAGAGCTTCGTGCTCTCTTACTAGCTTTGGAGTACGCAGATCCAAGTGTTACTACTCTTATTGTAAGTGATTCTTACTACTGTGTCCAGTCTTACAATGAAAACTTGTTCTTTTGGATTCAAAATGATTTTCATGATTCCAAGGGTAGCACAATAAAACATAAAATGATCTGGGTTCGAGTGGCAGAGCTTAAGGCTATGTTGCCGCTCGTTTATGTGATTCATACTCTCGGTCATCAGCGCGTGGGAGTACACGCTGTTGGCAACTCGCTTGCTGATGAAGCGGCGAAATCAGCAGTATCTACATACTTAGTTGCAGCAGTTACTAGGTCTAAAACCAAGATTGATAGCGACATCTTGGCAGCGATTGCTGCCTCTGAGAAGGGAAGTAAACATCCTGCGGGATTCCCTTCGAAGTATAAATACCACTTAAGTCCCGAAAAGGTTCCTTTTGTGACAATTCCTGATGTTGGAGAACGGCTGATTCCCAACTCGGATCGCAGAGCAGACTTGATTACAGCGGCTCATGAAGGTGTGGCGTCTGCGCATGCGGGCGTCTCGGCAACTGTAACTCAATTACAATTACGTTTCTGGTGGCGGGGACTGTACAAACAGACGCGTGATTATGTCCTTCTTTGTGACATATGCCAGCAGATTAAACCTTCAACTGCTACGCGTCCGCCTCAGACTCAGTTGTACATTTCTAATAAACCGCTAGGCTGTGTTTATTTAGATCACTGCGGTCCATTTTCATCTGATACTGCGTATAAATACATCTTAGTAGCAGTTGACTCATGCACACGCTTTGTGTGGGTATGGCCACATCGCAGCGCTGATTCACGGACTGTCATTAGAGATTTGCGTATCTTTATAGGGATTTTTGCCTGTGGTACCTTCCATTCGGATCAGGGTCCGGCTTTCGCCTCTAAGGCGTATAAGGATGCCATGACTTCGATGGGGGTCCAAGTCAAGTTTTCGTCACCCTACAGACCCGAGGGTAATAGTGTAGTTGAACGAATGAACCGTGATTTAAAGCAATCTTTGACAGCCCGAGTTATAGGCACTGGCAGAAACTGGCTGGCTCACCTCTATGGCGTGCAGCGTGCTCTTAATAATCTCCCTAGAAGGTCTCTGGGTGGGCGGACCCCATACGAAATGCTCTTTGGCATCAAGATGTACGTCCCTGACCTTGACGGTCTAGACTCTGTGGTTCGCGCCACTTCCTTTGACGCAGATGAACATTGCAATGTTTTACAGAATCTACAAAAGACCAGAGACAGTCTTGCAAAGGAACATTTGCCCTCCACATCGGATGATGCGTTGCAGATCCCGGTAGTTGGCTGGCTACCCCAAGTTGGCGAACTGGTTCGAGAGAAGATCGACAACAAGAAAGAGTTTGGTCCCTCCTATCGAGCTCCAGTCCCAGTGCTTGGAGTGAAGGGCACAAGAACAGTCATTCTACCACCACTTCCAGGTCGTAAGGAAAACAGGTTTATTTCTATTGACAATGTCAAGATACACAGAGTGGCCGATTCTTCTTAGCATGACACCGGCTGTTTCCTGTCCTTCCATTGTGAGAAATTCAATTATGCCCACTGCTTCTAATAATGAACCTGAGGTGGCCATCGAATTACCTGCTGTTTCCAGTCCATTATTGAATAATTTACCAGGAACTAACCTTGATGAGACAGACTATACATACCCCACTGATTTGTCCATGCCTGACCTGCAAGCTCGTTTAGCCACGGAATCCAGATTTTCATTTGACTCTGCTTCCCTTGCCTCGAAAAAACCCTCTAAAATTGCAGTATATGCTAGCCTGTTTAAAACACATTTTTTGATACCTCCTTGGATATACATTTGGCTGGTCCTTTTTTCAGTTTACCTTTTTATGTCAATTGGTTTTGTGTTTTATTTTTTTCGGATTATGAATGGACACTATGTCGAGGAGAGAACTTGCATTACTCATTTAAATGGAACATTGGCCCCACTTTCCTCTTCACATTCTACACACAGATTAAAAAGAGACTTGACTTTGGTTAACATCACAGCATGGCCTGTTCTGGATGGAATCGCGTGGGATGCAGTTCGTTTTCAGATTCATGGTCCAACGGAAGTCGTTAATGTTCCTAATGTACTGAGAGTTAATATGGGGGATGTGGTGAAACAAAACATTCGTTCTGATGATTGGGATGTTAATGCTGTGGAAAGTTTGTTTTCTGATTTGAAATACTATGCTGCTTTTGATGCTGAGGATTTATATTTAGAATCTGCTAATTATGGTGAATTGTTCTGTTACCAACATTATGGCAATCACTTCTTACACAAGACATCTTCCCGAAGGGATGCAGTTAATTTTACTCAGTGGGAACATTGCCCAGCACCTACACAAGGGAGTTCAGAAACGTTTCTTAAAAAGTATACTTATTTCACTGACTTTAATCAGTCCAATCCCGAGTCATTTTATTTTAAATTTAACAAACAGCCACTGTCCAAGGTTCGACTTACAAATACAAAATTGTTGTATTCGAAGGCCTTCCTAGATCAATTAGTTACTGGGGGGTATGAGTTATGGAAGGATACCATAGACCTTAAATCAGTTTGGGGCTCAAGGGCCTGGCAGGTACGAGGCACTGAGGCTTTGCACCGTGCATGTCTCATCCCAAATCATATGTGGTTTTTAAATGAAACCATTTCCCAGACCACATGCTTTGGATTGGCTACATCTAAAAGGTTGAACACCCCGTCTTTCCCGGAGTTGGAGGGATATGAGAATTGGAGTAATTTTACTAAATTGTCCATTAGAGAAATACAGGCTCTGCTTCTGAATTCCTCCTTTAACATTTCCAGTATGAATCCCAAGGGTTGGCTGCTTTGGCACCGTAGTGCTGATTCTTGCCAAAAAAGATTTTTAAATATAACTGACGGTTTAAAGACTGTTAGATCTGATCCCCGTTTTGATTTGAGTCATACTGTCACCTCTTACTCTGTGGGCAAGTTGTGTCAAGCTTGGCTGAAACATTCAACTTTACCTGCGGTTAAGTATCACCTTTCCAAACTGAATGCAGACGTGGATTTGAATGATTTCATTAAAGGCCCAGCTAGTGGCAGGTCGAAAAGATGGTTATATGGGGTTTACAATGAAATTTGGAAACTCTCACAGATTGAGGCTGCTTCACGCCTTAGGGCTATTGATCAGGCGAATCTTGAGAAAGTGCTTGCAGTTGTTGACAATAGCATTAACGTGCTTTCCTCTAGAATTTACACATTAGATAATATTGTGTCGTCTGTTGTTGATATTGTGCATGATGAAGTGTCTGTATTATACCATGGTCAAAATCAATTACGGTCAATCATGCAGTTTGCATGGACACTTCAGACTCTGAAAATGGGTAAAGTTCCCTGGGGATACATGAACGTTTCCTCTTTATTTGCACCGTTTAATTTGACAGACAAACAACGCTTGCTTTCAATGCGTGATGCTTCCTTTTCTATGCTACATATTGAAAGGTTGGAATCTTTACCTTTTTCTGTGGCAGAAGCCACTGCTGCTACGTGGCTTATCCACGGTTTAATAACGCTGCCTTTTGCTTTATATAAGTTTTCAAATTGTATGAAATATGTGCCAATAGGTCGTTTTGAACCCTTAGGTAGCGGTTTTCTTCATGAGGTCTGGTCACTCCCATACACATACAGATGTTTCAAGGATGAACAAGAAGTTTATCTAACAGGGGATGAGTGTACTGAGACGCCAGATCATTCTTTAATGTGTAGACACATACAGTTACACGGTTCATGTAACAAGGACAGACCGAATATGGCTTGCGTTTTACAGGGCACGCCAGTTCCTGCTATCATCCCCACGTTTAAATTGTTAGAGAATGGTAGTTATTTAATGCTCAATAATGAAAACTGTTGTGGTTTAATTAAAGGTATAGCTTTCATAGTAACGGTTAGTGAGCGAGTTATTTGCTGCAGAAATGTTCTTTATCC
Organism: Lissotriton helveticus; assembly: GCF_964261635.1. Lineage (NCBI taxonomy): Eukaryota > Metazoa > Chordata > Amphibia > Caudata > Salamandridae > Lissotriton > Lissotriton helveticus. The sequence continues at coordinate 935,070,665 of NC_136069.1, forward strand.
TCCCACACGTGAACATAGGGAGTCTTCCATTTGGCCACAGATACCGACCTTGGGAGCAGAATTCAGCGGCATGGCTAGAATAAGAGCTCTATTGTCCCAGAAAGAGGTGGCCTTGAGCTCGGCCCGTGAAACTTTCGTGCTTCACATTGCTAACACCCGTACGGAGGTTCAGGCTCTATTAAACACTGATTTGCCTTTGCATTTCGGAGCCATGGTCCGTTCTATCTTTAACGCATCCTCCACAACGGGCCTAGCACATTTTTTTAAAGTTGTGAGCGGTGGTCTCGTGACTTCCTTTGAGAAGATTTTTGGAGTCATCCCTGCCTTCTTCCATTCTATTTTTTCGTCCTTATTTGGAGGGTTCCCATTTTTACTTGCATTAGCGGCTGGCGCATTGGTGGTTTTCTGCCTTTTTAAATATGGATGCCCTTCCTGTGCAAGACCACGCACAGCTGCTGCTGACGCGGTTTCGCAACCGCATGCTTGATTATTATGGCACACTGCCGTTAGCGACTCTAAGCACGGCGTTTGGATTATCTTTTCGGTTCTCCTATTTCACCTGTGTCCAGCCTGTATTTCGCTGCCTGACCTGTGATTTCCTTTGGGCCATTGATTTGTGTCTCTGCGGACCAGTATCTTCTGACGTCGATTTTGATCAACTGATGAGTCCTATCATTGCTCACGAGTTGGTTTGTTCTGACGAAAGGATTATGGCCTTGGCGGTGGCACATGGACTAATGGGTCCCTGGGATGTGTTGTCGGCAGCGCAAAATTTCTTGGAACTAAGTTTTCTTGAGAACCCACCGAGCTGTCCTCTGATGGTTATAGAGGATCCGGTGCTGGAGGATCACGTATGTTCCTTTCATTTTTTAAATTGGATGGCTGAACTGTTTTCGGATGAGGACAGTGACTTCCTCCTGGAGGCTGTTGCAGCTTACTTTTCATATACAGTCTTATCATAGACACTGCTTCAAATTGACATGCTGATTGATAGCATTTCCTTGATTTTATTGACTTTTGGTCAAGACATTTTATTTTTGCTTGCCTATTGGCTTGAGCCACATTATATTGGCTATTTTTTAGCATTAGTTTTTATAATTGAATTTTTATTCATGCTCGTTTATAAATGGATTCTGCTCTCATGTGATGGCACTTCTGTTACCTTATTTAGTCCGTTCTCGGATCATGGGGGGGTGTTGTATAGCTCCTATATATCCTTATATCGTGTTAAGTTAGCATAGGTACATTTGAGATTTAAACGCCATTTTTCCTTTCTTGCAACTTCTGCACACGACCCTTAATTGTTGACTTAGCTTTCAACCTAGTGGTTTGCCGTGGTGTATGTGAGAATAATATGTTATTGCTCTGATATCAGTTTTGTTTAATAAACCATGTCTGCACGGAGAGTGCTGAAGTTTCAGGAGCAACACGATATGGAATTGTTATGAGGTCTGATCTCCACGCCTTCATAGTCATAACACAAGTGCAGCCTTTGCCAACTTGGGCTTGAGGCGGGATTGATATTGCTTTGCACGAGAATTGTTAACACACTTGATGCGGTGCACATGCAGAGAGAGCTGGTGTATGCTGATGTGATTCCTTCATGCTAGGACACTAAGGTATGGGCCCGCCCTAAAACAACCCAAAGAGACCTTCTTAGCTAATAATATAATATATGTGTCAGGGAGGGTGAGATATAAGTGTTGTTAACTCTTATTCATTACAGCATGTTAACATGCTGTCACCATTCGCTTTTTATGTCTTAGTAACTATGCTGATAATTTTGCTACTGATAATAAGTATACTTGTATTATCAAAGATACTGCGCCTGAGAAGACGGCATTAGTAAATAAACATTTCAAATGCACATGTGTCTTCTTTACTCCATGTTCTGGTTTGTAATGATAATATAACGAAAGAGTGTTCATGAGTTCCACGTACCCTGAGGTACTGTAAGTTCATGTTCTGGTTTGTCTAAACATTGGGTGTTTGAAATGTCCAATGAGACACTGTAGCTAGCTCGGTAAGGGGTGAGTTGGTTGCTAAGGTAAGTTTTGGGACATCCTAATTTGCCGAGGTTCCACTCCTCTGTGCACAGTTCTGTGTGAGTACAGAAACCCTGCAACACCTTAGATTAATTATTTCAGGAAGCCAGACAACTGGGACAACTACCGGCCTCCTGGAAAGGCTCCATCATTGCACCCATCTATAAAAGCGGAGAAAATCTGTTCCAGAGAACTATCGCCTAGTTGTCTTACTTGACAATAAAGCCAAGTATTTTATAAGGCACCTTATTAGAAGAACTTCAGGCATGGGCAGCGGAGCAAGAAGCCATACTATTCAACCAAACTGGCTTCTTCAAAGATGCAGGGACTATAACCAACATTCTAAACTTGTCACTGATTATGGACAAGGCAAAGTCATCAATACATACACTCCACCTCTGTTTGTAGACTTCAAGGCAGCCTTCGACGACATAGTTAGAGCTAGATTCTGAAAGAAGCTGGCAAATTGGGAAATCCCGCCAGAGCAGCTCGACATGCTAATATACTCACACACAAACACCTGTGTGCAGGCAAAACTGGGCGATAATACACAACTGTCAAGGCGCATCCCTACCACAAGAGGGCTCAAACAAGGTTGCATGCTCTCCCCAACCCTGTTCAATCTCTACATGGCAGATCTGACACAGACCCTTGACTTATGAAATGCACACGCTCCAAGGATCTGTGATAAGGCTTTATCTAGCATCTCATACACCAATGATGTAGCTCTAGTCAGCCATACGCAAGTGGGAATGCAACACCTCCTAAACACTCTGCATGAATACTCAAAAGACAACTTCCTGGAAGTAAACCTTGAGAAAACCAAAACAAAGTCCATAAAAAGGAACAGGAAAAAACCCTACATCTGGTACCAGGGCAACACCCAAATTCAGACCACAACCAGCTATTAATAGTTAGGGGTAACCATCGATAATGAGGGCCATTTTGTCAGCCAGCTGGAGATGACAAAAAGGAAAGGGATGGCCCTTGCAATAACTTTGAGGCACTTAAAATCCAAGCTGGCAGCCCTGAGGTTCTCCTCTAGATTGTACAAGCCAGAAATCTGCCCACTATTACATATGGTAGTGAAGCCCTAAAAGTAAGAGACTCAAAAACTAGGGTAGCACACTAATCAGGGCTTATAGAATCATGTTCAACATTCCAACACATGCCTCTGCAGCACATATCCGGCTAGAATTCAGCCTCACATAACAACAGCTAGAGAGACAAGGGGTTCTACACAAGTTCTGGCACAAAATGAGGAAAGACTCCTCAAACAGCTTAAACCACCTACTCTAGCAAGAACTCCAGCTCAAAGGCATCATCAGCAAGAAAATTCCCACAGGACTGTCTCACAAATACTGGATTAGCCCAGGCCAGGGATGTCTCATCTACAAATGCAGGTTTCAAAAAGATAGTGTAGAAGGCAATCAGGAGCCTCTCCCTAGTAGAAGACAAAGCCACCTCTGGGTCGAGTAATCATGCTTGGATGACAATCAATGGCTACACATAATTTAGTCCACAGCCATATTTCAGCCTGGGATACTCCAGGACCATCAAGGAGAGATTCCTGAAACATCGACTAGGAAAACCGCCAGCAAGCCCACACCTTCCACCTTGGCTAACTGGGCAAATACCCTCATACTGCCGCCAGTGCAGCAACTGCTTCGAGGACATGGCACTCCGGATCTGCACATGCACCAGCCTAATGAGGGAGAGGTCTCGCCTGCTTAAACAGCAGTTCAACAAGCTTGGGATCGCACACAGAGACAAGCTGTGATAGCTTGTTTCAAACCAGATGATCCACACATAAACTGCAAGTCAGTAAAATTCCTAGCACTGATAGACAGCTGTCACGAGCAGGAAAAACTTCTGGAAAGCCTCTGGGCGTCCTCGCTTAGCTGGAAAAGAAAACAAATTATATGCATAACTTTGCTTCAGGCACAAAACGAAGACTGTCGTGGACTCGAACGGAGACCATTGCCTTAGAGGGCTATTGCTTGTAACAGCCCGTCATTTGTTGGGATTTTGGTCCTTCCATGGCACTGGATGGACTTTATTTTCTGTACGCCTGGAAGCCCCTTTTTCAACTGCCACTTACCTGAATCTTTTCTGTATTGCAAAAGCTAACTTACATATGTCTAGGTACTGCAATAAACCACCAACAAACTGCCTTTCCGGAGAACAGCCCAAAAAGTCTGCCTTGGACAAAAGCCCAAGAGGACATTGGGTTTAAAAGGCCCTGGCAATTCCTGTATCAGCTTATTACTTGTAAACGCTCTAGTCTTTTACTTGACCTTTTTTCATTTATTTTGTTCTTTTGCAATTGTCTTAATCAACCAGCCTTTTACTTACCTGCAAAAAAATGAGCGTTTTGTGTTTGTACTTTGGTAATGGTTTTTATTAATTATATTTTGTGACAGCCCAAAACACAGCTTAGGCACGACTCTCAATCTAATCATTGCCAATTCCAACTCCATTCAGCTGGGATCGATTGTCCCTTGTGACTGGTCGGATCACCACTATATCGCCATCCTCATTTTTGAACGATGGAACACCAAGAGTCTCCATCCCAAGAAACAGAGACACTGGAAAAGATTGCTTCAATATGCAAATGTAAATGAGCTCATATCCCATTGCAACGTATCCTGCCTCCTCCTATGTTCATGTCAGACGTCCATGAACTCACTGAGCACTGCAATAACTCCATGCACAAATGCCTGGATGCAATTGCCCCCCTTCAACTAAAAAGAAAGTCTGACAAAGACTCCAAACCATGGTTCAATGACAACCTAAACTCAGATAGACGCAACCTGAGACTAGCAGAATGCTCATTATTATTATTATTATTATTAATGAATTTTATATAGCGCCTGGTTACCCTTGGGCATCCCCGCGCTCAACCAGACAGAAACGTTACCACAAAGGTGCAGGCACTAGACAGAAAATAAAAACGTTTTTAAAAATTTACGGAACCGTAGAAGACTCGCTTCCGCTCGCAGGTGCAAAGGGAGGGAATTCCACAAGGTGGCTACATTTATAGAGAACCTTCTGCCACCGGTTCTTGCCTTGCTCACCCTCCGAACCTGCAACAGATGCAGATCGTCAGAACGGAGCGAGCGGGAGGCCTTATAAGGCTGAACCATATCTCCCAGAATGGGTGGGCCTGCCCCATGCAAAATTTTGTGGGCGATGCAGAGTGACTTAAATTTCACCCTTTCCCTGACAGGGAGCCAGTGCAGCGCCTTCAGCGCAGGGCGAGCCGACTGATGCCTAGGAAGGCCCGTCAGGAGCCTAGCGGCCGCGTTCTGCACTTGCTGCAGTTTGTTCAGGGTGGATTCTGGCGCACCCAGGAACAATGCGTTACTGAAATCCAGCCGCGAGATGATAAGCCCCTGGATAAGTAACCTCCTGGCAGCCACTGGAAGGAGAGGCAGAATCTTCCGAGCTGATCGGAGCAGGCCAAAACACACGCCTGCTGTTTTTTTGACGTGCGTTTTAAAAGAAAGATCCTGCTCGAGCCACACCCCCAAGCTCTTGATCTCCTGCTTGGGGGAAGGCACCGGTCCCAGGCAGTCGGGCCAGCTGCTAGGAGATAAAGATGGAACAGAGTTCCCCAGCAGCATCAGTTCCGTTTTGGAGCCGTTAAGCTTGAGAGCCGAGCTGCACATCCAGGTGTGGATCTTATCCAGACACAAGTGGAGCCGGTCAGGTTGGTAATCCGACTGGGAAAGGCCTACCACCAGCTGGGTATCATCAGCATAGCTGATGATCTTAATACCCAGAGGCAGTACCACACTCTCCAGAGGGGCCATATAAATGTTGAACAAAGTAGGGCTCAACGAAGAGCCCTGAGGCACACCACACTGGAGAGGAATGGAGGGTGATTTCTCCTGGCCTTCCCACACCTCAAATGTGCGGCCTTCCAAAAAGGAAGCGAACCACTTGAGGGCCAACCCAGAGACTCCCACCCCCGACAGCCGTTGGAGAAGCACCTGATGGTCTACGGTATCAAAAGCAGCACTGAGGTCCAGGAGGATCACTGCCACCGATCCCCCTGAATCCAGAATGCTCCTCGCATTCTCCACGACTGCCAGCAGGGCAGTGTCAGTCCCCTGACCGGGCCGAAAACCCGTTTGGGAGTCGCCCAGGAGCGAGTTGGCCTCCAGAAAGCCCGAAAGGCGACTATTTACCAACTTCTCCGCCACCTTGCTGAAGCCAGGCAGCAGGGAAATGGGCCTGAAGTTGTCAAGGTCGCCAGGGTCCAAATTAGGCTTCTTGATGAGAGCCTTGACGACCGCCCCTTTCCAACTGGGGGGTACCACTCCTTGGGTGAGAGACAAGTTTATAAGGTCCGTCACAGGGCCGCCGATGGTAGGGGCTACCTGCTTTAGATATTTCATGGGTGCAGGGTCTTTCGGAGAACCACTTTTCATGGTCGTCAAAACCGAAAGGACTTCCTCCACCGTGACAGGACCAAAGGAAACCAACTCTGCTGTTCGCACCCTTGGCTGAGTACTTACAAAGCCACCGGAGACGACCTCCTCCGATTGCCGGGGAAGGGATGCAAGGATATTATCAATTTTCGTTTTAAAGAAAAAGGCCAGTTCTGCGCATTTCTCACGTGGGTCCTCGTGAGTGACCTGAGGTTCGGGGGGTTTCAATAGATCTTTAATGACCCTAAATGACTCTTTCGAGGAGTTGGCCGCGGAGCCTATTCTCTCCTCAAAGAAACCAGATTTTGCTACCCGAATGGCAGATTTATAAGTGCTCAGAGCCGCCCGATATTCTTTCCGGCTCGTTTCACTCCAATCTTTCCTCCAGGTCCGCTCTAACCTCTTGCACCCCTTCCTCAATGTTCTCAGCTCAGAAGTGTACCAAGGCGCCGATCCCACTCTCTTCCCCCTAGCAAGTTGGTTTTTTTTTGGGGAGGAGGGCATCCAACGAGTTAGTGATCCAGGTGTTTAAATTCACATCTGCTACTAGCGGAGTAGACCCGAGGGGAGGCCGGGTCACCTCCAGATGATCCGCCCAACTATCCACAGGTAGCCTCGACCAAGCTCTTTAAATAATGTGAATCCTAGGGACCCGCGCAGCCGAGATGTCAAGCTGCCACGATGCAGGTACCAAGAAGTGGTCTGTCCAGGGCAGAGCCAGCGCTGGAAATGATTTAAGATGGTCCGAGTTAGAAAATATAGGGTCCAACAAGTGGCCTTTCTCATGGGTAGCGCCCGAATTGGCCAAGTTGATCCCAAAAGCTTTAAGGTCGCTTAGCAGATCTGCTCCCAGAGAATTAGCGGGGTCATCAAGATGGACATTAAAATCCCCTAGCGCCACGAAGTTGGCCGTTGAGGAAGCAAGAAGAGCAATTGTTTCTAACAAAGATTTTGAAAAATTTCCCAGGGCTCCGGGCGGGCGATAGATCAACAGTCCTGCCATGGACGCAGTCGATGATAAGCGGAAAGAGAACTGGCAACTCTCACAGTCACTTACCCCTCCATTCTGAACCTTACAAACTAGCGTATCTCTATAGAGGATCGCAATTCCTCCTCCCCTCCCCGCAGGCCTGTCCAGATGAAAGATGAGAAAACCTGGAGGGAGTGCTCTGACCATGTCAGGGCCTGAGCTGGGGGTGAGCCAGGTCTCAGTAAGAAATAACACATCCAGTTTGTGGTCCAGAATGAGTGAGTGAATTTCAATAGCGTGGCTAGGTAAGGACCGACAGTTCAATAACGCCATGGAGAGCACAGACTTAACGGAAGCAGAAACCTGACCCGCAGTACAAGCTCTGCAAGGTAGAAACGGAGGAGTCCCCTCCCGAGCAAATTTGCATAAGATGGGATGGACCGGACGCCAAGACATGAGTTCCTCCCTCCCATACCGTACACAGATAGTAGAGTGCTCAGATGAAACGGGCATGGGGACCGGCCCAGAGCCCATCTGGGCCAGGACGGGCACAGACGGGCTGAACTCTGGCGTAACTCCGGCGTCATTACGGCGTCTCCGCTGCGCGTTACTGCTGCGCGTCAACATGGCTACCTATATACTCGCAAGGCGAGTAGAAAGAGGACTAGCGCCCTGAAACACACTCACCCAGTATGGCCGACCCGTGCAAGGGGCAGAGGGAGCCGCCAAGTGCGGTGAAATTCACAGTTTAAATGCGGGTGAGTTGACAGCCGTGAGGGTATGCGGGCCAAGCTGAGATAAAAACAGGGGGTAAGTGCAAGAAACAAAATTAAATAAATACACCAAAAAACGGGAAGTTAAAAATAATGCTGCCGAATACAAGCGCTACAGGTAAGCGCTACCGCTGGTAATAGGAGGCGCTGGTGAAATCAGCCTACCTATATACTCGCAAGGCGAGTAGAAAGAGGACTAGCGCCCTGAAACACACTCACCCAGTATGGCCGACCCGTGCAAGGGGCAGAGGGACCCGCCAAGTGCGGTGAAATTCACAGTTTAAATGCGGGTGAGTTGACAGCCGTGAGGGTATGCGGGCCAAGCTGAGATAAAAACAGGGGGTAAGTGCAAGAAACAAAATTAAATAAATACACCAAAAAACGGGAAGTTAAAAATAATGCTGCCGAATACAAGCGCTACAGGTAAGCGCTACCGCTGGTAATAGGAGGCGCTGGTGAAATCAGCCTACCTATATACTCGCAAGGCGAGTAGAAAGAGGACTAGCGCCCTCAAACACACTCACCCAGTATGGCCGACCCGTGCAAGGGGCAGAGGGACCCGCCAAGTGCGGTGAAATTCACAGTTTAAATGCGGGTGAGTTGACAGCCGTGAGGGTATGCGGGCCAAGCTGAGATAAAAACAGGGGGTAAGTGCAAGAAACAAAATTAAATAAATACACCAAAAAACAGGAAGTTAAAAATAATGCTGCCGAATACAAGCGCTACAGGTAAGCGCTACCGCTGGTAATAGGAGGCGCTGGTGAAATCAGCCTACCTATATACTCGCAAGGCGAGTAGAAAGAGGACTAGCGCCCTGAAACACACTCACCCAGTATGGCCGACCCGTGCAAGGGGCAGAGGGACTTCTACTGAACTTCTTAAGCTTTTAAGACTGAGAAGAAGTAAGTACAACAAACACAGCAGAACAGCAAAAGCGAAATTTTTCAGAAGCCAACTGGACAAAGCCAAACATCACCCCAAAATGGTGTTTGATCTGATTAAACTTCAATCCAATAACACTACCTCTCAATTGCCACTCATCTCCAGTCCACAACCAAACTGCGAGGTCTTTTCCGCCTTCTTTCTTAAAAAGTCTTAACAAGATCGAATCGGATCTAAGGTCCACCCTGACTGATATATCATTCTTACCAGAACCCCCCCTTCCCATTGCAGCCCCATCTTGTTGCATGCCACTCCACGAAAAGCAATGCCTTCTGGAGTCAATACTCACCCATCAACGGCACATCCATTCTTAACAGTCTTTCTACCCTGAAACCCTCTAATCACTTGGACAATCCCCTTCCCTCCAATTTCTCTAAAGGGATGATAAGGACACTAGTTCCATTCTAGACCAAGATTAATAATGCCTCCCTACTTCAAGGGGAGATCCCTGACTGCCTTAAGCCTGGCCTGGTTTTGCATATTCTCAAAAAACCCACGGCTGACACAGAAGATCTGAATGACTTCTGACCTATCATTAACATCCCTACTCTGGCTAAACTCCTTGAGAAATGTGTTCATGTACAACTGTGTAACCACATTGAGGAATTCCAACTTCTTGATCAATTCCAATCGGGCTTCCGACAGGGCCACAGCACTGAAACAGCCATCACTTATATAGTCGACGATCTCACATTAATTGACCAGAATGAATCCTGCCTATTAATACTACTCAACCTCTCATCAGCTTTTGACACTGTCAAACATGACACCCTATAGAGCCTTTTGAAATGTAAGACGGGGCTCTGCATATCAGTACTAAAATGGATGCTTCATTTCTCTGTAACAGAAGTCAGAGAGTGAAATCCAATCAAACCCTCTCAACTCCCAGTCCTTGCACGCAGGGTGTTCCCCAAGGATCCTCTCTCTCACCCACACTTTTCAACCTATTCATGGAACCTCTGATGGAAATCCTCAAAGCATCCAACATCCAGAACCACATGTATGTGGATGACACCTAACTGTACATGAAAATCTCTTCTACGATTGATATCAAGTCACTCAAATGCACAAAACCCAAAACTGGTTAACCTTCAACTATCTCAAACTTAACGTCCTAAAAATGGAATTCCTCCATATTTCACCGCCCAAGCAAGCCTCCATTGCTGAGAAACATATCAAAAAATCTCTCTGTTCTCAACTACACATCACACATCATAGACTCTACGAGATCCTTGGGAATAGTGCTGGATAAGAACTTGAACCTATAGGATCACATCATCGCATCTACCAAAGGAGAGAACTTCTAACTGAGCATCCTAAAAAAACTAAAACCAGCCGTGGCCGGTAGTGGGAGTACCGGCCGGGCGGTGACATGGGGAGGGGGCTAGTAATGTATGGAATCCGGACCTTAACAGGTAAGTAAACATAAAAATAAATCAAAAGGAATTTCGTTGCACGCACTGCATCACCAAATGGAACCCCCACCCCGCCCCTCCCCCTCCCCACATCACCATCTGGCCGGTACTCCCACTACCGGCCGCGGCTGACTAAAACCCTTCCTTCCCCCTGACGACTTCAACTCCGCTGTGCAAGCATTAGTCCTCTCACAGCTGGAATATGGCAGTGCAACCCTCAGTGGTCTCCCAAGGTACAGACTGGCCTCACTCAGGGACTCACTGAATGCGGCTGCGAGGCTCATGACTGGCTCCAAGAAAAGCAACCACATTTCCCCGGATTTGCAATCCCTAAATTGGAAACCTTCTGAAGCAAGGATTCTACTAAAACTTGCCTGCATGACCCACAAAGCATTTCATTTCAACACTCCTTTGTACCTTGCAAATAAGATCGAACTCTCGGGCAGTGGCCGTTCTCCGAGGAGCTTCAATACCTTGTTGCTTAAACCAAAGAAATTTAAAGAATGAAAACCTACAATTGATCCTTCTCAGGTATTGCCCAGAAAATCTAGAACTCCCTATCTATGAAAAGTAGATTGATTCCATCAACAGTGTCTTTCAAAAAGGAAGTGAAAGCTCTTCTGATGAGTTCCTTTCTGAGTTAGTAGGTTATCCTCGGCCTTCGGCATACCAGTCTAGTCCCCCAACGGCCTGTTCTTCTTCATCTATTGTCACAACGCCGCCTTTTGTCCCACTCCACTCGCATGTTTTTCTGCCTTCCTTGTCTTTCTCCTCTGCTCACTTATGTTATTTTGCAATGTTATGGTTCTGATCCCCTCAATTATTACTTCATTATGTACCTGTTGTTATTTTTCTTGTATACTGCTCCGATTTTACCACAACTGTCCCCACTATGTTTGTCACAACTCTTCTGAAAAGCGATTTGATACCCTCTTGGGTCATGTTTGCGCTATACAAAACATTTCAAATAAATGTATACAATAAAGAATTCTTACTTACTTACCATGGGACGTTGTTGAATGGCTCAGATCTCACTCAGATATTTAATGATTAAAAACCCCAAAATACATTATTTTTCTTACAAAGTTTCATATAGCCCGAACTTTACTCGAAGGTATTGGAGTGCTTTAAATAACACCAATTGCGTTACATGAGGACACATCGGGGCATATTACCAACGATTACCGATATTTATCGCTAACGATGCTTAGCAACGAATTTTTTAACGCTAAGCATCGCTGGAAATTATCGCAGAGATAACTTGCTATTAGCAAGGTTTATCTCAGAAGTGATAAAAATCCTCGCGCTAACTGCCAAATGAGAGATTATCGCTGGAAAACCAACGATAATCTCTCGAAGTTTGGCATTAGCTTGATGATAGGGGCTCACAAACTTAGCCATGATATCCACCTTCCATAGGATATCATGGCTAAGTCGGGAAAATATCAGGTGTAAAAAAAGCAGTGCTAACCGCGGTTAGCACTGCTTTTTTTTATCACTAACAGGGTTAGAGAAATCCTTGATAATAGGAGAAATGTCGCTTAACAACATTTCTCCTATTATTTTTCTCTGGAACGCCCCCTTTGCATCTCATTAGAGATGCAAGGGGAAGCGTAGAGAAAAAGGGTGCTAACATGCGAATTTGCATGTTAGCACCCTGTTGCTGATAGGGAGATAATTTTATCTCCGCTTTCTTGGCTTTTAAAGCCAAAGAAGCGGAGATAAATCCCTTGATAATATGCCCCATTCATTTTTGTTAGGCACGGAGGGCCCGATTCACAGAAATAACTTAAGACAAAATCCTAAACTTACTACTTTTGGTATTGACAGAAGTTAGGATTTTATCTTAAGTTTGTCTTAAGACAGACTTAAGACAGACTTAAGTTAGGATTTTGTCTTAAGTCTGTCTTAAGTCTGTCTTAAGACAAACTTAAGACAAAATCCTAACTTCTGTGAATACCAAAAGTAGTAAGTTTAGGATTTTGTCTTAAGTTATTTCTGTGAATCGGGCCCGGGGAGATTACGTGATTTTCCCAGAATCACAGGATGTTCAGCATCATTGCCGAGACCCTAACCCAGTTACCAAGATTCGAGGTCGACCGCCCTGGCCGTTAGGCCAATTCGACTCTGACTTCCATGAAGGGTTAACGTTAGCATAACAGGTTAAACATCCATTAATACAGCTCACCCTAATTTAGCTTCGAATTATAAAATAAATCGTGTTGACGGTGGATAAACTTTGCTGACCTTTGGCTAAATACAGACATGGATTCTGAAGAAAGTTTTCAGACCAGCGAACCTCACAAACTGGCAGATGAAGCGATTTGCTCAGCTCACAGCAGTCAATCAAATTCAATGTCAGTTTAAGCTTTTTTAATTTCCGAAATTCTTTATTGTATACAAAAAAATATATATTTACATACATGGACAAGGCTTATACATGAGTGGAAGAAGAAAGAAGAAAGTAGGCGAAGGAGGAAAAAGGAGGAAGGAAGGAAGAGGGGGGGAGCGGTAGTCCGTATTCTTGAGATTACTCGCTAGTCCGTTATTCCATAGTTCGTATTCCGTCGTTTTGATGTTCCATGACATTTGTACGTCTCTGTGATTGCTCATCTTATGCCCCGCGCCCCGGGCCCGAGGGGAACAGTAGAGAGAGATAGATATAGATATAGTAGGAGATGTGCACGGTGTTCCGTTATCACAAAGGTTTCAGCATGCGCCCTCAGTTGTATCTTGTTCACGCCTATGGTGGCTTGTGTGATGAAAGGTAGTGGTCTAAGGACCCCCACATGGTCGACTGCTTGTGCGTTTTCGGTGAGTGTTTTGCTGTGATGTTGTCCGCCCCCCTTAGGAACGTGACCCAGTTGAGCCATGCCTGTGGTGCCGCCTTTGATGTGTCCTTCCAGTTAGTTAGGACTATTTTGACTGCGGCTGTTAGCATAAGATCAATGAGGTCACGATCCTCTGTATTTGTGATTGCCTGGGATGTGAAACCTAGGGCCAGGCTTGTGAGGTCTATTTGTATGTCTATGCCTGTGATCTCGTGGATAAGTAATCTGATCTTCCCCCAGAAGTCCTGTATTTTTGGGCATTTTAGTAGGAGGTGTTCTAAGTCTCCCCTCTCTTTATCGCAGTTCCAGCATACGTCGCTGTCTCTAATGCCTAGGGTGGCTAATCGGGCTGGTGTCCAGTATGCCTTGTGTACCAGCCAGAATTTCGTCTGGTTCAGTGTGACCGTTACCTTTTTCCTAGTCGTGGATCTCCATAGCTCGGCTTTCACGTCCTCACTTAGTGCTTGCCCTGCTGCTTCCCCCCAGAAGTTTATGACCTTGTCATTAAGTTTGGTGTTTTTGGGGCACAGGACCTTATAGAGGTGTGCTACCTGGTGTCCTAGTGTGTTCAGGCTGGTAGCGAGCTGTACTATCGATGGTGTCTGGGTGTTGAGGTTTGCCTTCCTTATCGCGACTTTTATCTTCAGGAAGTTGTATAGTTCTATGCTGTTTAGGCTGTATTCCCCCTTTAGGGTGTCGAACGTTACGTCAGCGCCCTTGTTCTTAAAGTCCTTGGCTATGGATATCCCTTGGCTATACCAGTCGTGCATGTCTAGGACCTTACCCCTGTATTTTAGGGTGGGGTTATGCCAGATGGATTCAAAGGGCCCCCCTCTGATGCTCGTGTTTAGAAGTTTGTCAACTTTCAGGAGAGCTTGTTTTGTGTTTCTGAGGACTGGATTGTCTTTGATCGCTGGGTGTTTGGTGGCCGTGAGGAGAGTGATGGGTTTCATGCCTTTTAGCAACCCTTGTTCGAGTGTTAGCCACGCTGGGGTGTAGTCCTGTCTTGGGTCTAGCCAATGCAGTCCCTGTCTGGCTATGCACGCTTCGTGGAAGCGTTTGAAGATTGTTATGTTTAGTCCCCCCTGTTCTTTTGATAATCTGAGTTTTTGCATGCTTATTCTGGCCTTCTTCCCTCTCCATAAGAAATCGTTCAGTATCTTGTCTACCTTTTTGTGGAAGTCGTCTGTGTTGGTTAGTGGTAGCATGGTTAGCATATAGTTCACCATTGGTGTAAGCATCATTTTTATTGTTTCTACCCTTCCCCACCATGTTGTGAATTTGGGGGACCACCCGTCTACTTTGAAGCCAGTGATCAGTGGGCATGTGTGAACCACACGCTTTTTTCAGTGTCAGACATAAATACATTTTCGTTTAAATACAACAGGAAAACAAATAAAGCAAGGTACACAAAACCTGTCAAAGCTTACAGAAGAAATTGACTTCTGTGCTTATGCAGTATTTATTTTTATTTTCTCAAGAATTGTTTTCATACCTCATCCTAGAATTTCAAGTGGGAGCTAATATGTATTCGGACACGTATCTTTAATTTGACAAGTGAATAGAAGATTAAACACATAAAATATAAGGGAGTTTTTAAGTTTCCGGCAAATTCGTCAAACCGTGGAAAAATAATTAACTAAATTAATTTTCTGTATAACGTGATCTTTAATCATAATACCAGGCATGTGAAAATGCAAAAATTGATCTCAACACGTTTCTTCCAAAATACACTAAAGTCTGAACCATAGGATGCATTTTTAATAAACTCCGGCAAACTTGTCATTAAGCCGGCGTAATCTTGTGTAATTTCTTGCATTAGATACGCTTGTTATGCACAAATTCCCAAAAAGATTCCATTATGCCTGGTTGTGTAACTAAAGACCGTAATGGTAAGGGCGAAATCCATTCTTGGGTTCAGAATGCGCATGAGGACGCCATTCACACTAAAATATAGTGCTAACTGTCGAATTTTCATGTTGTGTAATTTTTCAAAAATGTTCACAATTATCCAATAAGAAATTATGCGAATATAGAACAACCCTTTTAGAATCCTCAGAACAGTATATATAACCTTTGAAACTAACTATGGTTTAGCGTGTATTTGACCATTCAAGCTTAGGAAAAGAGAAAGCATTTTCCTGGCGGCTGCAAAAGATCAAAGTATTCGAACACACATTGATATTGGCCCCTCAACATTTCTGTGTGCTTCAAAACCACCAAACGCAAGTGCTCCCGGATCAAAAACATTGCCTTGGTAAAATCTGACGGCTTAACTTCAGAGGCGCTCTTTTATTCAACAAACTCCCCCACAACGTAATAATGGTAAATGACAGCATTTGACACCGAGTGTGTGTTACTTAATGGAACAGCAGGGACTGTGCATTGGTCTGTTTTGACATATGTGATATTATTATGGGTGGTGTGATCCATGCGCAGTTAAATCTGCAGAAAGCAAATGTCAGAGCCCGGCCTAATCATTTCGCTAATGACAGAAAGCGACACATGGTAAAGCCCCATGTTGTGGAACAGTGCTCTGGTTAAATGACTAGTAGGCGCAATTAGACATGATTTCTTTTTACCCCTTATCGGATTACAGAACTCGTGCCAGAAATAGGGAGCCCTGAACACTGCTGTCCTTCTTTCGTCTTGACTAATTAAGACAGCCCTTCTGAAGGCATGCGCCGCTCAATTACACTATTATTTTCCTCTGCTAAAATGAGTAATGCTTGTGATGAGTGACTTTCTCTCAGCACACACACAGCTGAAGGCTGAAGCAGGCTTGCTGGGCTCAGAAACAAAATTGCACAACAATTTGGTCATTCTGTTTACAACAGTGCTCCCAGGCAACTATTTACGAAGCATCACTTTGTACTTAAAAGACATTTATTATAACAAGTCAACACCATTTGAGTCTGGATTAAATGTGCTCAGAATAAAATATTAATAATGACGCTTTTATAAAACTCCGTTCCTTTTTTTGTTGTTTTTCTATTTTTAATTGTATTTTACATCATTTCCATGAACAGCTTTACAACGAACAAACTGTAGGTCATGGGAAATGTGAGTATATTTAAGTGGATTATACGCTGTCACTGGAACTTTGCTGGTAAAAGTCACCCTTCTTGAGACTCACTGCCAAGTTCAGAAGGGCCTGAGCATCAAAGTCAGAAATGTACCCTTGTAGGTAAAAGCCTAGAAGGGCATCGCATACTTTTGAATGTATTTCCATCCTTCCAGGAAGCTTCAAACAGTTATACAACTACCCCAAGGAAGTTGTGAGTGTTGCATCTTTTCAGTAGTAAACATGCGCATAAGCATTTCTGCAATGTCACGAGACCACGGTTCTGCATGCGTACGTGCAGCACACAAATACAATTGTTCTGAATAAACTTATGTTTGCTTGTTTGTCAGAAGGAAAAGCATTTCTCTGTTATGAACCCCCAACAACCCCCACCACCTTTTTTGGTTCTTCCTTCCTTCAGTAACCATACTCCTGCCTTGCACAGGAGTAAATTAACAACTGTTTTTGGAATAGGCAAAAACTTGAGGGCGTTCTCCACCGCTACAAGTGACCTCATCCCTGAACATGTGTAATTGGACTTTCCGAGCAGATTTACTTACAAAAAATTCAGTCGCACTGGTGCCCGCTTACCTACTGGTAATCTTTATTACTCTGAGTACAGGTCTTCCTCGCCACAGTAATAGCACATGAGCATTCTGCTCCCACAGAAACTCCAAGTAAAATCATTTAGCTTACTAGTCTCTCTATCCCTCCAGCATGGCCCCCATCGTCCTCCACCAATCCCATAAAAGGAATACACCTATGAACCACGACCTGTACACAAAGCCATAGCCATGAAGCACCACAAAGGCCGGGAGGGAAGGGAAACTATACTGTGGCGAGGAAGACCTGGACTCAGAGTTATGAGGATTACCAGTAAGTAACCGGGGCAGTACCTCCTCGTCAGTCTTCCTCACCACAGTAATAACACATGGGTAGATACCAAAGCAACATGTGCTTCATGGATAAGGAACACAGCTCACACAGTGAATGTCAAATTACAAAAGTTCTAATGAAAACATAATACAGATGAATAAGAACTCAAGCATTCACAGAGTCCGGAACCAAAGAGGCAAAGGAAATGGAAGAACCCCCAACCTCAAGCCTGTAATCCAATGTGAAGGTATGAGGAGAAGACCAAGTGGCCGCCCTGCAAATATCCTTCATCGACACACCCTTTAAAGCTGTCCAATAAGCAGCAACTGAAAAAGTAAAATGGCCAAGAATCGGCTGCGATGGAATAACCGACTGAACAACATAAGCCAACATAGCCTCCTTCATCCACCTGCTAAGAGTAGAAAGGGACGGCTTCACTCCCTGACGTGCAACACCAAAAGTGACAAACAAATTGTGCACCTTACAAAAAGAAGCTGTGCGAGACAAATAAATCAACAAGGCACGCTTCACATCCAAAAGATGCAGCAGAGACTCCTCCCTAGAAGAAGGATTCGGAAGCCTCCACTCCCAAGGAATCAAATGAAATGTCAGATAGGTGCCTGACCTGCTGTTCCGTCAAGGCGAGAGTGGGAGAAATGTCCTCACCCTGGTCCAACAACTCAGCCAACGCGTGGAAGTCCGTCAACAATAACTGGATTGCATAAGAGGTATAAGTTGTAGCTTAAATACATAAATTGGCGGCACCTAAAGTACGTTTCACATCTGCATAAACTTTCTCATCTGCCGGGTCTGCAGGAGAAGACCTCCGAAATAAAAGCGCCCTGAGAAGACATGCCAGCCATCAAAGAATCCACCTTCCTCAAGGCGGGATATTTAACAGCAAAGTCCTGCAAGGAGTATCTCTTGGCCAAAAACTGGGGAAAACTATTCCTATCAATATCTTTCCACTCCGAATCCAACACCTTCAATATAGAGGAGTGAAGAGGTAACAACTCTGGTTCTTTCTTCTGATATTGAGAAAAGAAATCAGTATCCTCCACAGCAATACCAGAATCTGGAAACAATAGGTTGGAGTGAATATGCTGAAGGAGGTCTTTAAGATCCGACCCTTGCACAAACTGACACTTAAGTTCCACATCCTCCTCCACTTCAGATTCCTGAAAGGACCAGTGTCACTCTTAGCTTTTTCCGAAGAAGGAACAGCCTACCTATCACGAAAGGCCGCAGCAGCAGCTGACTGGATCATCTGTTGTATCACAGCCATAGAAGGCATAGCATCAGCAGGACCAGAAGACTCCCCAGTGAGGGAAGAATCCAAGGCAGTACCTTGCTCCATTCCATCCATAGCACAAAATGCAGAAGAAACACAACTGCGAGCAAGGATGCCCAAATACCACCTTGTTGCCCATAACAACCCCAACAATGCCTCCGGACGGCCTCTGGCATGTCCTAAGCGTGTATGTAAACCAAACTGGAGCCTGACCAGAGTGCAGTAATAAAAAGCTAGCCCGTGTATACTCCGCCTCCTCGAGCCGCTGCGCAAGACAACAACTGCACCAGGACCTCAGCTAAGATACAGTGGTGAAAATAAAAGCAATCCACACCACAGGCAAATAAGGCGGCACACAGGGGGCAACCGATCGAGAAACCACCGGTCAAAATGTCAAAATCAGCTGACTCTGCTAGAGCAGGACTAGGCAAGTAGCAGAAAGTATTGTAAAACAAAACAAACACCGCCGACTCAGTAAGTCCGCTAGAGCAGGACCAGAGGAGCACTGTAAAAGAGGCCATATATCGAATGCCTCGCAAACCAATACCCTGAGGGGCATAAGAGTCCACTAAAGCAGGACCACAGCCCCCACTCACCTGTAACCAGGAAACAGCGCTCGGAGTAGTGCAGAAACAAAAAAAACAGGCTGTGGTTCATGGGTGTATTCCTTTTATGGGATTGTTGGAAGATGATGGGGGCCATGTTGGAGGGATAGGGAGACTAGTAAGCTAACTGATTTTACTTGGAGTTTCAGTGGGAGCAGAATGCTCATGTGTTATTACTTTGGCGAGAAAGACGGACAAGGAGGTAATGGAATTTTAAGTGGGAGCAAACCTATTCACGAGAGTCAAACTCTGGTATTCCAGATTCTGTCAGACAGGGAGAGGAGTTTGCTCTCCTTTACTCACCTAAAGTAAACATAGTTCTGTGAAGAGCATAGGGAATTTGTACCCACTGGCAGATGAATGTCTCCCTTCCTCTCTTGAGAGGACAGAAATGTTCCAAATTTCATCTTGTTTAATATTAAAAGTGGGGCAGCTGGCTGACTTGCCTAACTTAGTACAGGGACTTGTGTCACGCTAGGCTGAGTAATATTTTGCCACCTCCTCAATTTGAAACAAGTTACATTTGACACGCCCAGGTACAATATCACCTTTCCTAATTAGTGACGCCCTAGGTAGCAACTTACAATGGATTTGCTGAAGAAGCAGCTCTTTTCCTGTGTAAAGAACTCCACTGGTTGCCCCTAATTTCAGCTGTTTTGTTTTTAAGGCATTCCATTTGCAGACCTAAAGCCATCCCAACTTTAATTAAATTTAGCAAGAGACTAAAGACACTGGTGTTCCTTTTACAGGTTTAAAAGTATGCTAATCTGTAAAGTATGTTGTGTCTGTTGATGTCACAGCTTACAAGACAGCACAACTGTCTGGTTTGCTAAAGTCACATTGGGGACTTTTAGAAAGTTGACCCAGGCGTGCATTCCACCCGCTGATTACCATTGGCTTTTTCAGGCTTTCTATTTCCTAGCTGTATTTGCTTTAGGCTCTCCAGGTTCAATTTGTCCCACTGGTTGGCCTAAACTGTGTTTATTGTATTCTTCCAAAAACTTCCTTTCTGTAAACAGTCCTTTAAATCTTCAATCTTGTTCTTATCTTGTCACATTTGCTGTGCATTCAGACTAAAGTCAATTGTCAGGTGCTGTCTTCCAAGGCTGCTTGTTTACTTTTATTTTTCTGACTTCAAAGTGAGAGGATTTATGTGAGTAGGAAAGAGGTTTTTTCTAGTACATGACAACATGTAAATGAACCATATAAGTATTTCGGAATATATCTAAATTAGAAACACAAATGTAGCACTTGGAAACACATACTTTATTATGATCAAAACAGATCGTTTTACTACGTGGTGAAATTTCCACACATTTTTGTTTGTGCACTGTATAGTGTTATTGGTAAAACTGTATGTCTGTGCAACTGTAATGGCCATTTCAATTGGAAATGTGTTGTGTGTAATAGCGGTGGGCTACCATGCCATGCATAATCTGGTCTACTCTACTCTACTTTACTCTGCACCACTTCACAACACTGCACTCTACTCTGCACCACTCCACACCACTGTACTCTGCACCAATCCATGCTACAATACTGCACTCTGGAACTCTACTCGGCAACACTGCACTCTCTGCCACTGAACTCTATGCCACTCTACTCTGTACTACTTCACTCTATGCCACTCCACTCTATGCTACTGCGCACTCTATGGTAGTATACTCTACTCAGCACTACTCTATGCTACCCTGTCTGCACCACTCTATGCCACTGCACTCTAAGCCACTTGCTTCTACTCTGCACGCTATGCCTCGGCACTCTATGCCACTTGACTGTACTCTGTGCCTCTGCCCTTTGCAACATTTGACTCTATGCCACTCCACTCTGCACCATTCTACACCACTCTACTCTATGCCACTGCACCACTCTATGCTACTATAATCTGCACCACTCGACTCTATACCACTCTGCTCTGCACCACTCCACTCTGCGACACTCCACTCTGCACCACTGCACTTTACTATGCACCACTCTAATTTACGGCACTGCATTCTACAATGCTGCATTGTATGCCGCTGAATTCAATGCCATTACACAAAATGCCACTTCACTCAATGCCACAGCACTTTATGCCACTCCACACTACAACACTCTTCGCAATTCAACTCAACAACACTCCACACAACTGTTCTCTATGCCACTAACTTTTAACCATGCTGAACAGCAGCCACGCTGGTGTACAACATAGCTAAAACACATTGGCAAGGTAAATAGCCCTTGCATAGGCGAGACCTATTGGCTCTGCCAATGCATGTTTTCTTTAGGTATGCCAATGAGTATGTATAGCTGTACAGCATTAGCTTCCAATGCATACAGGTAATTGGGTTGTTGAAAGCTATACATTAAATGTAACATTAGTAATTTGACTCCATACCAACTTTAAAAAAAAGAAATACGCACACTAATTGGTGGAAAATGTGTTGTTGTTAGTGCAATGGTCACTGAATACGAGCTGGCACCAATAAGTGAGGAAATATTTGTTTGATGAGGGATCATAAAGTATCTAAACTGTACATGACATATGCCTTCCAATATTTTCATTAAATATGCTAGTTTGCCCTTAAAATACACTATTTTAACACCCTCACTCCAGAATCATCACAATGCCAGGGTCAACAAAACATTTAAAAAATCCTGCTTTGTGGTACATTAAAAGTCGTAGTATCATCTCCAAGTATTACTCATCCTTAGTGTTAAAAATATCATAACTTTCTCTGTGTCTGCAGTTTAACAAAATAACTGTCACTGCCAAGTAATAGAAGCAATCAACACGGGCATTCACATCTGAAAACACAACTACATTTTGATTAAACCCCAGACTACAATTCCAGCCTGTACTCATTTCAATAAGATCATCCCCCTGGCTACTTGTGGTGCCAAAATTGATATATCACATCTACCTTCATCTGATATACATAAAGTTACTTACTCAATGATCACACCACAATGGAATTCAGAAACTACAACGTCAAATCTATTACAAATGGACACCCATCAAAATTAGTCTCAGAGCACACCTTGAGATAATACTGTTTTGCAATCGAGATTTCAGCAGCTCACTGCAGCATACAAATAAATGTAGCAGAATTCAGAAATCTGAACGTTCTATAACTTAGCATCAGACATAATTACTTTGGTGTCTTTAATGTGCAAAACATTTAACATCACCAATCAAATCCTTCTAATTAGGTACATTACGTCCTCAACCACTCTTTTTGTACCACTAGTTACTGTTTGAGGTGTTGTAGGGCCAGATGTACGACCCACCAATTTATGAGTCGCAAATTGCATCAGATTTGCGACTAGCAAATTAGGATGCACAACAGTGTCGGAGGCACTGTTTGCGATTCCAAATGGGGTCGCAAATTGCATGTCTCATGCATATTAATGCAGCTGTCGCAATTTGTAACCCCATTGGGAATAGCTGGCACTCCCAGGGATGGTGTCCTGCTGGGGTCAGCAGACCACCATCTCTGGGACTGTTTTTAAATAAAGCAGTTTTTTTAATTAAATGCAACCCGTTTTCCTTAAAGGAAAATGGGATGCATTTAAAAAAGAAAAATGAAACTTTGCAGTTTCATTTTTTGAGGGCACATAGTGGTCCCTGGGGCCATTGCCTACTCTTAAAAAATCTTTTAAAAGCCACTCCCAAAAGGGAAGGGAAACCGATTTGCACCCTCAAAAAACGTTAGGACATCTGGCCCTTAGCCTTTACAGCCATCATGTGACTTAGCTGAAGCCAATCAAAAAGCTTCAAGTAAAACGCTCCTCCTCTTCTCTCCATGCCCCTTTCATCAGAGTGGTAATAAAGGGAGACGGGGTCCCCAACACTTCCTGTTTTTATGTCTGCTCTATGTGTCACGTTTGGAGCCTGCTTGAACATTAAGGTAAGCTTTGGGAGGCTGGGCCTCTTGGGGCACAAGTTCCGGGCATTTAATTTTCCTCATTCTTGTTGAGTATGACACATTGCTGGCTCCTTGTCTAGAGTGAGAAAAGGATGACTTGAGGCTTGGCCTCTCTAATGCAGACATAATGGGGACATATCTTCTGGTGATTCTGTTACACACTTAAAGTATGTTTTATTTAAATTGCAAACATTTCCCACCCGGCCTACCTGTGCATAGTGTGCATGGGTAACACTGGGTTAAGTATTCTTCCGTGCCGCAGAAGCTCAGGACCTTTTGACATGATGTCCTTCGCATCTCTGCAGCGGATGTCTCTGGCTCAGCAGGGAAGCGTGCACGTTGCTGATCCCGCTTCCTATTTCCCTTTAGGTGGCCACAGATTTTGCCTGTATGTGCTGGTGGGTTTCAGGGATCCCAGTCTGATATATTTCTTCTTACTGCCTCCTATTGGCTTGCTTCACAAAAGTTTCATTTAAGTTTTCAGCTCCCTATGCTTTTATATTCTCTATTATTATTCTTGAGAAAAATATATATAAAAGAAAAAAAGATGGAGTACATTTTTTAGGGCATGTCTCTAGTCACAATGCCGTCCTTCAGATTTTCCATATAAGGTCAGCTCAAGCTCACTACTGTGTCCTTCAACACGGAGCACAGGAAGCACTGTCATTGCTCGAGAGATGGGGATGATGAGAGGCATCATAGGAATATTTCCTCTTCTGGCCTGTTTCTCTGGGATTTGAACTTACAGAGGATAGGCTGCAATATTTGATTGCTTCATTGTCTAAATTTATGTCTTTTAACAAATCGAAATCCTTCAAGGGTACTGTAATTATGAATGAGTTACCACTTGAAAAGGTCCAAGCTTTTAACTATCTGGGTGTTTGTATACAGCACAACCTTTCTTGGAAGCAACAGACTGAGCCGGCGACTCTTAAACATCGACAGCTTGCTGGAGCTTTGAGACAAGAGCATTCTAGGTCGCTTACCAAGCCAATAGCCCCGGCATTAACAGCGTACAATGGAAAAGTTGTCAATTCTGTTTTATATGATGTCGAAATTTGGGGATTCGAGAATCTCCAGAAATTGACATCTTCAGAAAATTTGCTTTTAAGAAATCTTACTAAGCTACCTCAGAGCACACCAATGTGTCGCTTATTATTCGATTTGGGACTAAGCCCTATTGCTTTACTTGCCTGCTTACGCCCAGTTTTATACTGGAGACGTTTATGGATGACACCTGCATTGAGAATATTTGCTAATGGGCTTATGGATATCATCAAATCTGACACTTTACATAAGATAAAGTGGCTGTGTAAAATTGGAGAGACATTATTGAACCTAGGGTTGAATGAAATATGGGAAGATCCCACAAATGCCAGGTTCCCCTCCAAAAAAGCATTCAAAACTATGTATTGGGAGGGTGTTGCCTTGAAAACTTTTAGGACAACCGCTCCACTTTCATTGACTGGTACCTTTTTGGCGATCAAGGATCGGCCCAGATTCTAAGATTTTTGGGACTTCATCACATGACCCCTAGACCGCAAGCTCTATTTCCAACTTAGAATCGGTAGTATACCGGTTAGAGGATTTACCAACCGTTGGTCGAGCGGAGGCAAAGTGGTATGCCCAGGTTGTCTGTACCCTAAGGAAACTGTTGACCACCTACTGTTTGTCTGCCCTGTATATGCTATACCACGCAGGGTGTGGCTAACTCCCATGTGCAAAACCTTGGGTACTAGGAGTGGGATGGTGGCTGTAAGATTAATCTGTACTTGCACTGATACATTTGTGGCTATTGCTGTGGCAAAATATTTAGGTTGGGCCTGGGTAATAAGAAGTAAATTGCTGTAAATATACCCTATTCTTTTATAGATCTTTTAACATATGCCTGGACCTAGAGTATGCACTTTAGTTCCCCTGAAGTATATTGTATATGTATATATTCGAATGAATTATTATGTGAATCTAATTTTAAACCTTATTTATTGTCTTATTCTGTGATGATCTGTATTATTCTATATGCTTTTATGACAACAGTCGAATAAAGCTTGTTTGACTTGATTGCTTCATTGTCAGATGCCTTTCACAAGTCTAGGTATAAATGAGGTAGTTGTTACTCTCCATCCTCTCCTACTGGTTCTAACTTCTTAGTTGATGTTTCTTTGTCTTCTTCAGCTTCTTCGTGGCCATTCCCTGAGCATGATGATGAAGAGGTTCAGATTCCTGGGTCTACACATAAGAGTAAATGTATTGAAAAATCTGAGCTTTCTTTAGTGTTAGATAATCTAGTAATCTGAGTACAAGTGCTGGGATAATCCCACAATTGCAGTTTCATCCCACTTCATGTCAAGCCAGGAACAAAGATGTCCTGGAACTTCGGTTACGTGAATGGAAAAATCCAGATACGGCTGATCTCTTCACATTTCTCACTAGACTATATCCTTTGGCAGAGCGAGACGTAGAAATTCCAAAAGTCATTAAAGTTGGCCAGATGTTGGCCAATTAGGCGGGCTGATCTGCCGTAGTTTCTGATGAGGTCCCTGTAACTGACTCTGTGGATAAGGAGGTAGAAAGTTCCTTAAAGAACAGTTATTCTGTTCTTAAATTGGATTTGAGAGTAGCAATCTGTGCAGTCTATTCTTCACATTCTTGGTTAATAATTTTCAAACCATAACTGCAGCCATTCAAGAGGGGGAAGATTTCAGATGCATTCTCCGGAATGGAATTGCGGGTAAGTTTCTTTCAGATGTTTCATGTGACATTTTTTGAGCTTCTGCTTCCTCCATTGCTTCCAATGCATCTGGTGGACGCCAGATATACTTGAGGGACTAGAAGGCAGAAGATGCACAGAAGGCTGGGTTAATGCATTTGCCCTTTTAAGGCAGTGAGCTACTTGGAGATGAGCTGTAAGATCTGCTTAAAAAGGCTTTTACAAAATCAGAAACATGCCCGGTTATTCAGAGGCCAAGAATGACCTTTTTTGAAGAAATGTGAATGTAGGTGGCAAGCGTATGCCTAGTGGTGGGTCCTGTGCTTGAGGTGCCACTGGATACAAGCTAGCCTGGCTGATGAGAGGGTGAAATCTCAAAACTGTTCCCATGGTGAGCATTATACTTAAACTGTTCCAAAATAATTTGCACCAAAATCGATTTTTCAATAACATTTTAGAAACACAGTGCAGGTCCTATGTACAATCATTCCATTTCAGTCTTGAAAAGTCACTATTTTACAAAATACATTTCCTATCTCTTGCAAACATTCCTAACAAGCATTACCCAAAAAATGAAACAAACCAACAGCAAAGAAACTCAGTCTGCTTCCCAATCTGAGGTAAACCAAGTAACATGTTTGTAAAAGATTCAAATATTTTTATATAATTATGCACACACTATTTATTCCTTCTTAAAAATGTTAAAGCCATTGATTTGCACTAAAATCGTTTTCCAATTACCATTTTATGAACAGAACACAGGTCCTATGTACAAGCATTCATTTTCACTACTGAAAGCCATTAATTTACCCTAAAATCGTTTTTTATTTAATATTTCATGAACAGAGCACAGATCCTTTTTACAAGCATTCATTTTCACTACTAAAACCCATTGTTTTGCACTAAAATCGTTTTTCAATTAACATTTTAGAAACACTGCACTGATCCGATATACAAGCATTCATTTTCACTACTGAAACCCATTGATTTGCACTAAAATCGTTTTTCAATTACCATTTTAGGAACACAACACAGGTCCTATGTGCTTCTTAATCTGAACTCTCTATCTAAATGAATCATACCTCACCTTTACAAATGCTTTAGGAGATTCAGAACAGTGTTAGATACACACACCAATATTTCTTTAGCAGACCAAAAGGTATGTTCTCCAGGCACTGCAACCATTAATGGCACAGAAAACCTCTAATTCTACACACATATTGCTCATGGTAACCAATCAAATCTCTTCCCTCTGTATTTTCAAACCAACACCTTTCCCCCCCTCAGCCCTTTCTACCTGTTACTATAGCAACTCCCTCCTCACTGAGCTCTCAGGTTTAAAAGTTTATTCTACAATGTTGCAAATCACCTCAGCAAGGATGTTTGACCTGGGAATACACCAGCTTATCTGGTGCAATGTTTCTTTAAATGACTTTTTTTTTAGCAATTCAAATGACTTCTTACACAGAACACAACCATGCACCCTAACTTACAGTTTTCAACTATCTAAATCTACCAATCATTGCTTGTGATTCAAGAGCACTGAAACTCCACAGGTTTTTTTTTGCAAACTCCTACTGTTCCAACTGGCATTTTATTCCTACACTTCATCTGACTGCACCAGAACCTCCTCTCACCATGTATTCTGTCTGGATTATTGGAATTAGCTATATCTACTGGGCTCAAAGGTATGCAGCTACCAGAAATTTTCACAACCTTGATTTACCAAATGTGCACATAAAATGGATTGGCCAAAGAGGATTGAGATGTCATCAATTGATACCATTGGTGAAAACCTTTTACCATCTGCCACACCCTGACCTCATAATTTTGCACTGTGGTGGAAATGACCTAGGCACTTTGACTGGTGCAGGTCTGGTGATGGTTTTAAAGGACACCTTTGGGCAATTGATGACAC
This sequence comes from Lissotriton helveticus, assembly GCF_964261635.1. Lineage (NCBI taxonomy): Eukaryota > Metazoa > Chordata > Amphibia > Caudata > Salamandridae > Lissotriton > Lissotriton helveticus. The sequence goes on from NC_136069.1 coordinate 935,098,449, forward strand.
TTTTTCCACAAACTGCCATGGTATATTCCAATATATGCCAAAGACAGAAATGGAACTGGTCCAGCCAATTTTGTCCACAATTTGAGAAAGCACGGAAACATGTGAATAAATCTGTTTCTGCCTACATGAGAGACTATGGAATGGGTTCAATATACAACAACAACTTGCGTTACAACATGCAAGATATCTACAGAGGAGATGGTGTGCACTTCTCAGATGAGGGGAATAGAATATTCCTCCTGAATTTAAGACTGTGCATTGGTACCTACTTGTAGGTACCTAAATCAGCCACAGAACCCAAAAGCTCCTTCCAGGGCTACCCTACCTCTGATCACTCCAAATGATTATCTTTTTCTAACTTTTTTCACTGTTTTTCACTAAAGTACGCTCCCCGGTACGCTTCCCGGTGCGCGTACCGGGCGCTCCCCCCATGAAAATTTAAAAAAAAAATAGATTTTTGGGGCCTATATGGGCCTCCTAAGCCCCCCTCAGAAAACCTAGGGGGTCAGGGAGTGTCTACCGTGCCCCCTTTTACCCATTCCCAACGTTGTTTGTCCTCCATCTTGTGTCTCAAATCTACCGAAACACAAGATGGAGGACTCCCGTAGCGCTGCCGGTACGCGTACCGGGGCGCGCACCGGGAAGCGCCCCCAAAAATTTTAAAAGTTAATTTACATAAAAACCACTGGAGACACTTTCACCAAATATAGAATAGGCCCTACTACATACCAATCCCTACCATTTTCCCAAATTTGGTGGAATTCCATTGAGCCATTTGAGCTGTAAATTATTTACTGTCCCTCTGCTATAGTTATAGATAGAGATAGGCTCCTCTGTTATATTTATGGATTGACTTAGGCTTCTCTGCTATAATTATGAATTTACTTAGGCTTCTTCACAGGCACTTTTTATATTTCTACTTCCTGCCTGTTACCATACACTGCCCAAAGTTAACTTCACTGTTAAAAAATCAGAACTACCTGTCTGAACTTAATCCCAACAGTACCCTAACTCTACTGATATAGTTACTTTTTTATGCAATTTACAGCAAAAAAATGGAAGGGGAGCAAGAAAATATCAATGTTTCCTTCGAGATTACATATGAGGAGATTCTAAATGAAGATTTTATTGAAGAAGATTTTATGGATCAGTCTTTGGATCAACAATTTATTGAATGTTTACAAGATATAGAAACATGCATTTTTGAGGAGATTCCAGATGATGTAATGCTGGAAGTTTTATTGAACTATGAAAATTCTAACCAATACATTTTTATTTAATAATTAAAAATTTGTTTGAGACATTATTCATTTTTATATCTAATTCATGAAGTACTACCAAAATAATTATGTTTATATTATAGTATAAAGTGAAACTTACAGTATACTGTGCAATTTTAAAACATCATAAGGGAGCAGGGTAGACTACCCATGATCCCCTAGGTCTTCTCAGGGAGTACTTAAAGGATCTGTTTCTGCTTTCCTGACAGACTATGGTATGGATTCCATATACCACAATAACTTCTGTAACAACATGCGAATTATCTACAGAGGAGACGGTGTACATTGAATTTAAGACTCTGTATTGGTACCTACATGTTGGTACTTAAATCACCCACACAAGACAACAATTCTATTGAGAGCTACTCTACCTCTAAGCACTTTAAATTATCATTTTACTGTTTCACTGAGTTTTCCCCATGTGTGGGGGGGTGTGTGTGGGGGATGGTGGGGTGTGTCTGTGAGGTGTGTGTGTGTATGTGTCTGGGGGGGTGAGGTGTATAGGTGTATGTAGGTGTATGGGGTATGTGGGTGTGGGTGTGTAAGGTGTGTGTGTGTGGGTGTGGGTGTGTGGGGTGTTTGAGTGTAGGTGGAGGAGTGGGTGTGTGAGGTGTGTGTGGGAGGTGTGTGGGTGTGGGGGGTATGTGTGTAGGATATGTGTGTATGTGTGGGATGTGTGGGTGTGTCTGTGAGGTGTGGGTGTGTGTGTGGGGGGGGGAGGTGTGTCTGTGGGATGTGTGGGGTGTGTCTGTGAGGTATCTGTGTGTGCGTGTGTGTGTGTGTTGGGGGGGTGGTGAGGTGTGTGTATGAGTGTGGGTGTGTGGGATGTGTGGGTGTGGGTGTGGATGTGTAAGGTGTCGGTGTGGGGGTGTGGGGTGTTTGGGTGTGGGTGGAGGTGTGCGTGTGTGAGGTGTGTGTGGGGAGTGTGTGGCTGTGGGGGTGTGGGGTTGTGTGCGTGTGGGTGTGTGTGGGACGTACTTGTAGGTACCTAAAACAGCCACAGAACCCAAAAGCTCTTTTCAGAGCTACCCTACCTGTAATCACTCAAAATGATTATTTTACACTATTATTTTAACTATTTTTCACCAAAGTACGCTCCCCGGTACGCTCCCCGGTGCGCGTACCGGGCGCTCCCCCTGCGAAAATCGAATTTTTTTTTTTTTTTTTTACCCGAGGGACCATTTTATGGCCCCCACATCAAACCTAGGGGGTCAGGGGGGTCTACCTTGCCCCCTTTTGGTTATTTCCCCTTTGTTTTTACCACCTCTTGTGTCTCGATCCTACCGAGACACAAGATGGCGGCCGCTCCGGACTGTTTCGAATGTTTACAGACACCCGAGAGCCAATCAGCTTTCCGTGCGCAAGTCGCGTGGCGCGCCGGAGCGCTCCCCGGTGCGCGTCCCGGGGCGCGGCTATAGATATATACATTTTTTGGAACCTAAATTACTCAAAATCCTCTGGAGCACATATCTTGAGACATAGCAAAGGCACATCGGGCTACCAGTCCCTACAATTTTGCCAAGTTTGGTGAAAATCCATTCAGCCGTTCGAGCTAAAAGTGAGACCGACCGCCCTATGGAAATTAACATGGGGAAAACACGTTTTGGGACCCCCCTTTTATCTCGGCCCCTGCTTGACGAATCCCCCCCAAACTTTAAGGGAAGGCCCGGAGCGTCGCGAGGCAAAGTTGAGGAAAATTTCAGGCAGATTCCTCAACCGGCGCCAAAGTTATTCCCAATAGAATGTTGCGATTTCCCTATGGAAATCAATCCTAACTATAACTACCTACTGGCGACCGCCAGTAGGTAATATATATATATATATGTATATATATATATATATTACCTACTGGCGGTCGCCAGTAGGTATATATAGTTAGGATTTTTTCCCTATGGGATTTTTGAAAATTCTATGTCTAATAACTTTGGCGTTTGTGGACGGAATTGGCTGAAATTTTCAGGAAAATGGAACATTTTGTTTCTGAGCAGCCCTGAAAATTTGGGGGGGGTTCGTCAAGGGGGGGCTGAGAAAAAAGGGGGGTCCCAAAACATGTTTTTCCAATGTTAATTTCCATAGGGCGGTTGGCCTCACTTTTAGCCCGAATGGCTGAATGGATTTGCACGAAACTTGGCAAAATTGTAGGGACTGTTAGCCCGATGTGCCTTTGCTAGGTCTCAATATATGTGCTCCAGTGGATTTTGAGAAATTAACGTTTAAAAAAAGATATATATCTGTAAGCGCGCTCTGGGCAGCGCTCCGGTTCGCGTACTTTACGCGTAACGGAACTTCGCGACGCGAAGCTGATTGGCTCTCCGGTGTCTGTCAACATTCTAAACAGTCCGGAGCGGCCGCCATCTTGTCTCTCGGTAGGATCGAGAGACAAGAGGAGGCCAAAAGAAAGGGGGAAATGACCATAAGGGGGCATAGTAGATGCTCCCTGACCCCCTAGGTTTGATGTGGAGGCTTTAAAAGGGCGTGGGGAGCGCCCGGTTCGCGAACCGGGAAGCGAACTGGGGAGCGTACTATAAGGAAAAAAGAATGATAGACTTTTCGAATACTGTATGTTAATTGATTGTTGGTTTTGTTGATTATTTTTTAATTTCTTTTTTTTTAGCAATTATTTATTATTGTGATTGTGTTTCAAAATTTAATAACATTTCTAACATTTCACTGTCTGAAATGTCGTCATTTTCCATGAACATAGTTTGTAATCTCTTAGGGTGTAAAATGTCCTCATTTTGAAGGAGGTCATCTACTGCTTGCACACATTGCAGTAGTTCTTGGTCCCAAGTTTCATCCATAAATTCTATATCATTTGGATCAATTAATTCTTGGCTGCTCTCTTGCAGGAGAATTTGAAATGAAACTTTCTGTTCGCCTTCCATGTTGCCTGAAATTTGGGGAAAAAAAAATATATAGTAGTAGAGATAGGGCACTGTTGGGATTAATTTTAGATAGGCAGTTTTTATCAGTGAATTTATCTTTGGGCAGTGTATATTATCAGAGTGGAAGTAGGAATATAAAAAAGTGTGTGTGATTTTTTTTTTTTTTTAATTTCGCGAGGTTAGCTTCCGGTTCGCGTACCGGGTAGCGCCCCGGGGAGCGTACTTTGTTGAAAATTAGTGAAAAAAGTTAGAGTAAAATAATAATTGTGAGTGATCAGATGTAGGGTAGCTCTGAGAAGAGCTTTTGGGTTTATGGTACATTTAGGTACTTATAAGTAGGTACCAATGCACAGTCTTAAATTCAGAATGAAAATTCTGTTGCCCTCATCTGAGAAGTGAACTCCATCTCCTCTGTAGATATCTTGCATGTAGTAACGCAAGTTATTGTTGTACACGGAGCCCATTCCATGGTCTCTCATGTAAGCTGAAACAGATTTGTTTACATGCTTCCTCAACTTCTCAATTTGTGGACAAAATTGGTTTGACCACCTCCATTTCTGTCTTTGGCATATATTTGAATATACCAAGGCAGTCTGAGGAAAAAGTGCCATTAATTGCTCAAAGGTGTCCTTTAAAAGCATTTCCAGACCTACCCCAGTCAAAGTGCCCAAATCATTACCTCCACAGTGCACAATTAACAGGTCAGGTTTTGGCAAATGCATAAAGGTTTTCACCAATGGTATCAATTGGTGACATTTTAATCCTCTGTGGCCAAACCACTTAATTTCCACATCTTGTAAATTGAGGTTAGGTAAATTTCTGTTCTCAGCATACCTCTGAGCCCAATAGATGTAACTATGTCCAACAATCCAGACAGAAAACATGGTGAGAGAAGGTTCTCCTGCAGTCAGATGAAGTGTGGCAATGAAATGGCAGTTGAAAAAATAAGAGTTTAAAATGAAAAAAACTGTGGAGTTGCTGTGTTAATGAAGCAGTAACAGTGATTGGTGGATTTTGATTGCTGAAAACAGAAAGTTAGGGTGCATGGATGAGTTCTTTGAAAGATGTATTTTGAGTGGTCAAGAAAAAATCATTAAATGAAAGAATGCACTGGATATGCAGGTGCACTGAGAGTTCAGAGTTCAATTGCAACATTGTTGTGTGAACTTGCAAACACCAGAGGTCTTCCAAGAGGTGGTTGCTATGCAAAAAAAGCAGAGAGGGCAGAGGGGGGAAGGGTTTTGATTTGAAAAAAGTGATGGAAGAGTTTTGATTGGGTGACCTGAGAGATATGTGTGAAGAATTACAGCATTTCTGTGCTTTTGATAGCTGCAGACTCTGGAGTGCATACCTTTTGCTCTGCTGAAGACAAATTGGTGTGTTTCTGAGACTGTTTTGAAACTCAAAGTATTTGCTAAGGTGAGGAAAGATTTCTTTAATTTAGATAGAGAATAGTGTCCTTTAAGGAGAAAATTATGAAGAAAGTTGTGTTTTTCAAATGTTGCTTTGTCTCAAGTGTTTTACAAATAGATTTTGTTTCTTTGAGAAATTGTAATTGGAGAAAATGTGAAGTATTAGTACTGACAGGGTTTTCATGTGCATAGGAGCTGTGGAGTGTTTTCAAATTATGACTTGAAAATCGTTTTGAGGAAAAGGAATGGTTTTAAAATTTATGACAAGGACATAATGGTGTATGCTTCTTTATAAGGCAATTGAGTGTCTCTGATGTTATTTTTCCCATTTTAATGTAAGACCTTTCCCTGTGGAGCAAATTGCTTGTAAATATGCTCCCACCTGTGCATGGCAAATTTAGATTTTGAATGTTTGCGTTACATAGCCATGTTAAAAGTGACCCAAACATGCTGCAAAGGCAATCAAAAAACGCTTTCATGTGTCTTAAGGACATTTTAAGTCATTTCCCCATGTGGAGTGTTTTCAAATTATGATTTGAAAATCGTTTTTGGGGAAAAGGAATGGTTTTAAAATTTATGACAAGGACATAATGGTGTATGCTTCTTTATAAGGCAATTGAGTGTCTCTGATGTTATTTTTCCCATTTTAATGTAAGACCTTTCCCTGTGGAGCAAATTCCTTGTAAATATGCTCCCACCTGTGCATGGCAAATTTAGATTTTGAATGTTTGGGTTACATAGCCATGTTAAAAGTGACCCAAACATGCTGCAAAGGCAATCAAAAAACGCTTTCATGTGTCTTAAGGACATTTTAAGTCATTTCCCCATGTGCAGTGTTTTCAAATTATGATTTGAAAATCGTTTTTGGGGAAAAGGAATGGTTTTTAAATTTATGACAAGGACATAATGGTGTATGCTTCTTTATAAGGCATTTCAGTGTCTCTGATGTCATTTTTCCCATATTACATTAAAAGACCTTTCCCCGTGGAGCACATTCCTTGTAAATATGGTCCCACCTGTGCATGGTAAATTTAGATTTTGACTGTTTGAGTTACATAGCCATGTTAAAAGTGACCCAGAAAAGTTGCAAAGGCTTTAAAAAAACACTTTCATGTGTCTTAAGGACATTTTAAGTCATTTCCCCGTGGGCAGTGTTTTCAAATTATGACTTGAAAATCGTTTTTGAGGTAAAGGAATGTTGTTAAAATTTATGTGCGCCATATGCCCCCAAATTTCTTTTTCAGGGGTGCAGCAGGGTGTTCTTGAGACACCCCTGCACCTTTGGAAAAATTCCTAATTTGCGATGAGCTAATTGCTAATCGCAAATTGCACCTTCATTCCTATGGGCCTCCTGGCCCATGGAAATGAATGGGTAATTTGCAATTAGCAATTTGCTCATCGCAAATTAGGAATGGTAAAGAATCGCTATTTATTCCTTAAAATTCGCTATTTAGGAAATGCAAAATAGTTTGATGATACATATGGCGGTTCATCTCTAACAAGATAAGAAGCTTAGGGATACATTTATGATGACTGGCGCAATGAAGTGGACATCACTTACTTCATTGGTAGACCTTTACATGTATTATCTCCTCTGTATTCTTCATCAAGCGTAACTTTCATCTGCAATCCTGAGTAGGCCTCACCTTAAACAAACCTCTGGATAGGCCACACCTTATCGTCATCCTGAATTAATCATTTAAAATGCTAGGGACAGATTTATGATAGGTGTATGCCTCTTTTGCGCCACTGTGCGTCACTTTTGTGATGCAGCGGCGGTGCAAAAGATTTGCTGTGAGGCGACAAAATTACAAATTGATGCATTTAGGCAGATGTGTCATGGTGTAAAAAACACCGTGCCACATGAAACCGATGCAGCAGTGATGCAAAAGATGCACCATGTTGCAAGACAGGCCTCACTTGGGGCCATATGTATCAAGCTAATTAGCATTTGCAAAGGCCGAAATTCTGTGAATTTCGGCTTTTGCGAATGCTAATTAGACAAATGGTATGTATCAAACAAGTTTGATGCAAAATAAGGAATAGCAAAATTTGCTATTCCTTATTTTGCGATTGCACTGAAGGATTTGCAAATTTTGTGATTTCTTAAATGCAATGTATCAAACAAAAAATATGCAAAAAATGCCATTAAGGATTTGCAAATTACCACCAACTTCTAGTTGGTGGTAATTTGCGAATTCTTTTCAAAAAGCTTTTTTTCCAAAAAACAAAAGGTGCCATATGACGCCGATACATGCCCTTAGGGCATGTATGTGCGCCATATGCCCCCAAATTTCTTTTTCAGGGGTGCAGCAGGGTGTTCTTGAGACACCCCTGCACCCTTGGAAAAATTCCTAATTTGCGATGAGCTAATTGCTAATCGCAAATTGCACCTTCATTCCTATGGGCCTCCTGGCCCATGGAAATGAATGAGTAATTTGCAATTAGCAATTTGCTCATCGCAAATTAGGAATGGTAAAGAATCGCTATTTATTCCTTAAAATTCGCTATTTAGGAAATGCAAAATAGTTTGATGATACATATGGCAGTTCATCTCTAACAAGATAAGAAGCATAGGGATAGATTTATGATGACTGGCACAATGAAGTGGACATAACTTACTTCATTGGTAGGCCTTTACATGTATTATCTCCTCTGTATTCTTCATCAAGCGTAACTTTGATCTGCAATCCTGAGTAGGCCTCACCTTAAACAAACCTCTGGATAGGCCACACCTTATCGTCATCCTGAATTAATCATTTAAAATGCTAGGGACAGATTTATGATAGGTGTATGCCTCTTTTGCGCCACTGTGCGTCACTTTTCTGATGCAGCGGCGGTGTAAAAGATTTGCTAAGAGGCGACAAAATTACATATTGATGCATTTAGGCAGATGTGTCATGGTGTAAAAAAAACGTTCCACATGAAACCGATGCAGCAGTGATGCAAAAGATGCACCATGTTGCAAGACAGGCCTCACTTGGGGCCATATGTATCAAGCTAATTAGCATTCGCAAAGGCCAAAATTCTGCGAATTTCGGCCTTTGCGAATGCTAATTAGACAAATGGTATGTATCAAACAAGTTTGATGCAAAATAAGGAATAGCAAAATTTGCTATTCCTTATTTTGCGATTGCACTTAAGGATTTGCAAATTTTGCGATTCCTTAAATGCAATGTATCAAACAAAAAATATGCAAAAAATGCCATTAAGGATTTGCAAATTACCACCAACTTCTAGTTGGTGGTAATTTGCGAATTCTTTTCAAAAAGCTTTTTTTCCAAAAAACAAAAGATGCCATATGACGCCCATACATGCCCTTAGGGCATGTATGTGCGCCATATGCCCCCAAATTTCTTTTTCAGGGGTGCAGCAGGGTGTTCTTGAGACACCCCTGCACCCTTGGAAAAATTCCTAATTTGCGATGAGCTAATTGCTAATCGCAAATTGCACCTTCATTCCTATGGGCCTCCTGGCCCATGGAAATGAATGGGTAATTTGCAATTAGCAATTTGCTCATCGCAAATTAGGAATGGTAAAGAATCGCTATTTATTCCTTAAAATTCGCTATTTAGGAAATGCAAAATAGTTTGATGATACATATGGCGGTTCATCTCTAACAAGATAAGAAGCTTAGGGATAGATTTATGATGACTGGCGCAATGAAGTGGACATCACTTACTTCATTGGTAGGCCTTTACATGTATTATCTCCTCTGTATTCTTCATCAAGCGTAACTTTAATCTGCAATCCTGAGTAGGTCTCACCTTAAACAAACCTCTGGATAGGCCACACCTTATCGTCATCCTGAATTAATCATTTAAAATGCTAGGGACAGATTTATGATAGGTGTATGCCTCTTTTGCGCCACTGTGCGTCACTTTTCTGATGCAGCGGCGGTGCAAAAGATTTGCTATGAGGCGACAAAATTACAAATTGATGCATTTAGGCAGATGTGTCATGGTGTAAAAAAACCGCGCCACATGAAACCGATGCAGCAGTGATGCAAAAGATGCACCATGTTGCAAGACAGGCCTCACTTGGGGCCATATGTATCAAGCTAATTAGCATTCGCAAAGGCCAAAATTCTGCGAATTTCGGCCTTTGCAAATGCTAATTAGACAAATGGTATGTATCAAACAAGTTTGATGCAAAATAAGGAATAGCAAAATTTGCTATTCCTTATTTTGCGATTGCACTTAAGGATTTGCAAATTTTGCGATTCCTTAAATGCAATGTATCAAACAAAAAATATGCAAAAAATGCCATTAAGGATTTGCAAATTACCACCAACTTCTAGTTGGTGGTAATTTGCGAATATTTTTCAAAAAGCTTTTTTTCCAAAAAACAAAAGGTGCCATATGAGGCCCATACATGCCCTTAGGGCATGTATGTGCGCCATATGCCCCCAAATTTCTTTTTCAGGGGTGCAGCAGGGTGTTCTTGAGACACCCCTGCACCCTTGGAAAAATTCCTAATTTGCGATGAGCTAATTGCTAATCGCAAATTGCACCTTCATTCTTATGGAACTCCTGGCCCATGGAAATGAATGGGTAATTTGCAATTAGCAATTTGCTCATCGCAAATTAGGAATGGTAAAGAATCGCTATTTATTCCTTAAAATTCGCTATTTAGGAAATGCAAAATATTTTGATGATACATATGGCAGTTTATCTCTAACAAGATAAGAAGCTTAGGGATAGATTTATGATGACTGGCGCATCACCAGGGATGTGCCAGTCATCCTGCGCCGCTGTTCCGCCACCCATGGTGTGCTGCATTTACAATGCCGCGCAGCATGGGGCAAAAATGGCACAGATGCGTGACGCATCTGTGCCGTAAAGGTGGCGCATTGCTGGAGTTGTATCGCAAGTGCGATGCAGCTCCAGCAAGGCTCAGGGGTGCCCCATCTCCACAATGTTGCGTCAAGACCTATGCCTGCTTCAAGCAGGCGCAGGGTTTTGACGCAGCTTTGTCCTATCTGATTGTAAATGCGGCACACCATGGGTGGCAGAGCAGCGGTGCACGTTAACTGGTGCATGCCTGGGGATGTGCCAGTTAACATAAATCTGCCCCTTTACATTTAAGTATGTGCAGGGGACACAGAGTCGGTGAGGCTTATCCAAGGTTAAGAAGAGATGAGTCCTGTTCACTGAAAAATAAGACATAGGCTTCACCTTCTCAGCATCGCTGGACATGGCTAAATAATAGCTGCAAAATGTTACTCTTGTTAAACAATTTTACTATTATAATCTCTGAGATTTGTCTCTTACTCTGCAACATCTCATTGTTGTTATCTTTTTTTAAAGATAAAGACAACATCAACATGAGTGACAATCAGCAATCAGTTGATTTCGACCTCATCATTGAACTCGTAATTGAAACATCAGTGGATGTTGATCCCTTGGATGATTTAAATCCTGAGGATGAAGAAGAACGTGATGAGGATGCAGATTTGTCAGAATTATATGACATAGGATGGGAAGCTGACGTGCTTGAGCCTATGGAACTATAAACATTTATTTTAAAAATGTATAATAAATAAAAAGTAAAAATGTAAACCGTTTAATTTAAAAATAAAGACACCTTCAAAAACAGGTTATGTGTAGTGTCTTCAATAAAATATTAAAATATGCTCATAAAATTAGATCAGATTCACATATAAAATAGCACAGGTAAAATGAATATAAATTCCATTTCTTTTCTGCTATTTCTGTATTCTAAATTTGCCAAGCACTAAAAAATCTTCTATGTAAAAATGTCAAGTAGTGTTTTAAGTTTTTGATTACTGTTATTGATTTACTGTTGGGTAATAGTGGTTAATAACATTTTTTAATATATTTTACCACAGATTCAACTGCAGATCATTTCAAGATTTCACCATGCCAACCAAAGAAAGACTGAGAAAGGCTGCAAAACGTCAAAGACAGCAGGTCAATGAAAAAAGCAGCAGTCCTCTAACAAAAAGATTTGTCAAGTCACCAAGAAAGCACCGGGTAAGAGTACAAAAACATTCATAAGAAATATCTGTAGTAAAAAAAATATTACTACAGAAAATGTTTCAGTCCAGAAAAGGAGAAGCAATTCAAACGGAAAGGAAAGGCCAATGAAAAATGTTACTGCTAGAGCAAGAGATAACTCTGTGCATGAAACGAATGTTCCGCAACAGGATAATTGGCAATTTGTTAAAAAATATTAAGAAAGGTCAACAGAAAGTGTTTTTTTATAAGAGAAAAAAAAAAGTTGAGAAAGTTATTGATCAGGCATTTGAAATTAAACGTAAGTTATTTATTTTGATAATCAATAGAATTAGGAAGCTAAACAAGGCAATTTATGATTTCAAAAGAAATAGTAGATGGAAGAGAATAGTTAATCGCAGTAATTTTTGTGAAGTTTTTTCTGGAGAATGGATGCATAGTTCAAGCTGTGAGGCATTTTTTAATGAGGAGAGTTATTTCCAGGATAATGATTTGGTGCATGCAGTTGACACCAGTGGTCGAGCTTATGAAGTGAAAGATGGTTGTCCAGTTGAAAAAGAAAAACTTGTGACAACAGAGGCAGAAGAGGTGTTAGGTCATGAGGTTTTAGGAAGACGTCCTAAGGGTCCTGTGTACACCTGGAAGTGTAGTAGTATTTGCAGTGTGCGACAGGATTCCATCAATTTGCTTTGTGATTTTGTACGGTCATTTAATAAGAAAAGTTTGAAGCAGAAAATGAAGTTATTGCAAGAAATAGATCCTTGCAGAGTGAGAGAAGTGACAGGTTTGCATGGTCATTCACTGGCTTGTCTTTCCAGGAGAGTATGCCAGAGTGTTTTTCATCATTTCAGGATGCTAGCAGTGCATCATAATAAAGTGAGGAAATTAGTTAGAATGTTGTATTATGCTAAGAGTCCAGCAATTATGCTTAAACAATTATGCGCTGCTCTTTTGCATGGTTCTGAAATAGATGTGAAGAATATATGTGAAGAAATTGAGTTTTGTTACTTTGGAAGTAAAGAGGAGAATGTTGAAATTGACCAAGAAGAAGCGGGTAATGTGGAAGATAGTGTACAGGTTTCCAGTACAGATAATTTCCAGAGGGAAATTGCGACGTTTCAGGTCAAATCAAGTGAGAGGCCAAATTTCACTTGTGTGTGTTGTCGACGCACTTATTATAAGAATCAGACTAAGTTAGTGGATTTATATGCAAAAAGTGAAAGGGAAAATAATAGTGAATGGAAGGATTTCACAACATACTTGATGGTAGAAAATTGTTTTGATTTGGGATTGGATCAACGTGTGTGTACTTATTGTTGTAACAAATTAAATCAAAACCAGATGCCTGCTAGAGCAGTTCATAATAATCTGGAATTGGTTGAGATTCCTTCTGAATTGAAGGATTTAAATACTTATGAATCTATTTTGATTCAAAGTATCCATCCCTTTCAGGCTATTGTAAGAATGGAGCCAAAGACAGGGAAATTGCCTCCATCAGATTTACAGAGAGGATTAAAGGGAAGAGTTGTTTATTTGCCTCTAGATTTGAAGAAAAACATTAACACAATTGGAGTAGAAAAAGTGGAAGAGGAACCTCTGGTTATCTTAGTTAATGGGGTTCCGACAAAGAATAAGAAAATATGGCAAGATTTAGTGGATGTTAGGAAAGTTAAAAAGGCAACATTGTATTTGAAAAAAAATAATAAATACTATAAGAATGTATATGTTGCAGAAGAGGAAGTAAGTGAGGAAGAGGATAGCGATTTGTGTGCTGGTCAAATTGAGAAAGTAGAACCCTCTACTAGTGAAGAAATATATGAACATTATAGTGTTCATCCTTTGCATTCCAAGGAAGTCATGGGGAATGCTATTGAGTTGTTTCAAATGAAACAAGCCAAAGGGAGTCCCATTAGTGTTTGGGAGGAAAGTTTGGAAGCTCGGTGTTTCCCACAGCTTTTTCCAACAGGTCAGGGAGGAAGATATGATGAGCGACCTCATCAAATTCCTGCTTCTGAATACCGGACTTTGCGATTGTATGCAGGAGATGCTAGGTTTCGACAATGCATTCCCTATTTGTTTCATCTCCTGTTTGAAAGCGATCTGTCTGGACTGTCATATGCAGTGAACCACATCTTGAAAAGTGGTATACACATCCAAAACATCTCGGCAAGTGACTTTATGGATAAAGTCAATGTCCAAGACAGTATTTTGGATTCTCACCTGATTAATCTCATGGCGTGTCAGCGTGGTACTAATGAGTACTGGTACCGTCGTCATGGTGATTTAAAATGTATGCTGAGGAACTTAGGAACTCCCACATGGTTCCTCACTTTGAGCTGTGCCGAGTATGGCTGGGAAGACTTACTTGAATTTCTACGAGAGGCAAATGCTAACATAGAAAACATCGAATTCAAGACACCCGGAGAACTGTGCTCTTTGGATCCAGTCAATGTATGTAGGTACTTCAATCATAGATTTGAAGCTATGATGTCTTTCATCATGAATAAGAAGAATCCACCTCTTGGAGAGGTGTTGGATTTCTTCTGGAGAAAGGAGTACCAAGCAAGAGGTGCTCCTCATATACATATGTTGCTGTGGATCAAGGATGCACCTAAATTTGGAACGGATCCAGAAGACTCAGTGATGAGTTTCATACAACAGTATTCTACGTGTGCTGTTCCAAACGCAAAGGAGAAGAAAAGCCTAAGAGAAAAAGTTCTACGTTTCCAAAGCCATCGATGTGGAAAGTACTGTCGTCGTAAATTCCGAAACAGGGACAAGTTCTACACCAAATGTCGTTTCGGCTTTCCACGACCGGTGATTTCTAAAGGAAGAGTGAACAGTTTGATGTCTTCGCTGCGACATAATGTGATGAAGAAATCACCTAAAAACACATACAATTTGAAGAGGAACGAAGAGTCTAAGTACATCAACGACTACAACCCGGTGATTTTGTCCATGTGGAATGCTAACATGGATATACAGTTTGTGGCTGATAACTGTATGGCTGTGGCTCGGTATGTGACATCTTATATCACCAAAAAAGAGAAGACAGAATTGAAGGATATGTGGGAAGACATTTCCCATGAAAAGAGCCTCAGCAAGAAGTTGTACAGTTTCAGTCTGAAGATGTTGTCGCATCGAGAAATCGGAGCTTACGAATGTTCTGACCGGTTGTCTTCAGCAAGTCTCTATGACAAGTCCAGGAGTATCGTTTGGGCGAGTCTTGGTCTTGCTGCAACGCGTAATCGAGTTCTCAAACCTGTGCGGGAAATTGAGTATTTGGCGGAAAAGGAGCCAAACAGTACCGACATTTTGAAGACAAACATGTTGGATACATATTATCCAAATCGAAGCAGTCACCTCGAGAATGTTTGTCTGTATGAGGTTCTTCAAAATTACATATTCAAGAGGAACATCAAAGAAGATACTGAGAAAGGAGTGTATGCTGTAATAGGAAGTGAGGGATGTCTGGTCAAGCAAAGAAAATGCCACTTGGTAAACCATCGAAAATTGAGTGGCGAATCTCCTGAAAAAAAGGAGTTTTTCTATTTAGCACTTTTGCAACTTTTCAAGCCTTGGCGTGCAGAAGAGGAACTGCTTGGAGATTTCCTCTGTTACGAAGACTCTTTCAATGCTGCCAAGGAGACCATAGAATGTCCTGCTTTTCCCAAATATGTAGAAATGTTGAATGCGGAAATTGAGCAGGAAGCAACGATTGCAGCCGAGATTGCCAGAGACAGTTCTCAGGACAGTCAGAGTTCTGCTTCATTGAGTCAGGATCCACTAGGAGGACCTGTTATCGAAAATGAAGCTGCCACTGCTATGAATGAAGTGGAAAGAGCCATGGCACATGCTCAGGAGGATGCGGTTAACTTAGAAGAGTTGGAAAGACAACTCAACGTTGAGCAGAGGAAAATATATGACAAACTTACCATGCAAATTGATCATGGATTAAGTAATGACAAGAAAGAGGGCTCATGTACGTCGTTGAAGCCTGTCCGACTGTACGTGAGTGGAGAAGCGGGAACTGGAAAAAGTTTCCTTATTAAAGCAATTTCATGTTATTTGCAGGAAAGGACAGAGTCATCGCTGTCTTGTGTTGTCACCGCTCCAACTGGACTGGCAGCACATAACATTAAAGGGATTACTTTACATCGTTTACTGATGCTGCCAGTGGAGCATGACAACAAATTACAATATCACAAGCTATCTGGAGATGCTTGTTGTGAAGTTTCAAGAATCTTGAGGAAAATGAAACTTCTTATCATTGACGAAGTAAGCATGGTTTCCAATGTCATGCTTGCCTTTGTGCATTTGAGAATGCAAGAAGTTCTCAAAACAGAGTATGATGTGTTATTTGGTGGCAAACACATCATTGTTTTCGGAGATCTTCTGCAGCTGACACCAGTGAAAGGGCAACCTGTGTTCAAAATGCTCACGCATGAAGATACCAGGAAGTGCCTAGGGAGCATTGGCAATGTCAATATATGGTTAAACTTCAATTATGCTGAACTGCATGAAAATATGCGTCAGGCGAAGGATGAAGTTTACAAGACTATTCTACAAGATGTTAGAATTGGAAAAGTGACCGAGCATGGGAAAGAAGCTTTACATGCACGATTACTGACAAATTTATATCCAGAACAAGATGTTGTGCCTGAGAATATTTTTCAGAAAATTACTGAGAAGAAATCTGGAATATGTTTGATGCCAACTCTTGCAGAATGTGCCATCTTCAACCACAAAATGTTGCATTTAGAAAAGCAAGAGATTGTGAAACTGGAAGCTATTGATAGAGTAGAGCATATGGGATCAACAATTATTTTGTCTGAGAATTTGAAAACAAAATTGGATTCATTAGAGAAGACTATATCTAAAACTGCAGGTTTTGAAAAGACTCTGAATGTGTGCTTGAACTGCCGTATAATTTTAAGAAGGAATTTACATGTTGAAAGAGGTCTGGTAAATGGATCAATGGGTAATGTTGTTGATTTTGTAAAATACAGAAATAGAGATGGAATTTAATTTTTAAAAATTAAATTTGATGGCATTGAGGAAGTACAGCTAATTGGTCGTTGTTCTGCTAGATTTTTGCTTGTAAAAGACTTATATGTTCGCCGTAAGCAGTTTCCTGTTTGCTTGGCATATGCGGTGACAATCCATAAATCGCAAGGTTTAAGTGTAGACAGTGCATTGGTGAATATTGGCAGTTCTGTGTTCAAGGAGGGTATGGCATATGTGGCATTGTCACGAGTTAGAACTTTATCGGGATTGTACTTGATTGAGTGTGATGTGACAAACATTTGTGCGGATCTAGATTGTGTTAAGGAATACAATAGGTTAAGAAGAGAGTATGCGCCACATTTGCCTCAATATCCTTTGTTTGAGAAACGTGTGGTAGGCCGGAAACGAAGAAATGTGACCAATACTGGGGAGGTTGTAGCAAAAAGACGAAAAGTCGATGAACCTGAAATTATAAGCAGAAACAAAAAGAATTCTGTTGAAGATGTTGTTGGTTTTCAATTTGAAAACATTTCTGGTGTCAACTGCTATGCTAATGTAGTGGTTAATGTTTTGTTTTCTCTAGAAAATGTAAAAGAAGAGATTGTGGTCAGTTCTGATCAAAGATTTTGCAGTTTGTTAAATTCTGTGTTAGAGAAATGTAGCACAGATAGAACAAAAATAGAAAGTGTGTCTGAAATTCGAAATCTGTTAGACAGATGTTCAGGCCAAACACAATTCTCTCAAAATATTCAGCAAGATTGTTAGGAGTTTTTAATGTATATGCTTGATGTATTGCATGCTGAAGGTGTAGATGTAGATCACCTGTTTGGGATTTCTTATCAATGGCAGCATGACTGCGAGAACTGTAGGGTATCAAGTACTACTAGTGTAGACTCAGAAAGATTTATATATTTAACTTTGCCAGACAGTAAATCAGTCTCTTTTAATAAACTAGTAAAAGCAGCTGATCACAACATGGAGTGTAGCCAATGTAAATCTGAAATGATGTCCACATTATTTATACGAACATATGGCCAGTATGTTATTTTAATGTTCCAACGATGTAGGCCTGATGGAACAAAATTCACAACTTTAATAAAAAAATTTGTGGCTTCACAGTTGTCAATATCAGGAAGGACTTTTGTAACTGCAGCAATTATATATCATGACGGTCCTTCAATAACATCAGGACATTACACAGCTTATTTAAAGTCTAGAAATGGCTGGTCATTCTGCAATGATTCTGTTTTAATTTTAAAAAAACAAATTGCCGTATGACCTTAAAAACTCTTACCTGGTGTTTTTAAAACCAACATTTTAGGATAAGAATCTCGGGATGTGCTCTGAGGAATTTCAAGAAGTTCTAATGGCTCCTACACGATTTGGCCTTGAGGATAAGTGTAGTACAGAGACATAACTTCTTACCATAACACTGGATGTCATGGAGAAATAAGTGCACTTTGAATGAGTTCAGAAAAACTGTTTCTTTTTATAATCTAATTGAAGCAGCCAATCAAAACATGGAGTAGAGGGAATGTAAGTCTGCAATGCTGTCTACTGTTTTACATTGCTTTGTGATTAAAAGTGATGTAGAGAATTAAATAATTGTAGTAGTCATAGAGGTAGTGTAAGTCTGCTTCATAGTAAGCAGTATCAGTGTCATAGGAAATGTAGAACATGACTGAGCAAGAAGGGGAAGATATTACTAGTCCAGGATTGTGAAAATGATCTTCAACATTTTAATTGTGAAAGTTGCGGAAATACAACATGACGGGATTGGCTTACAAGAATTCTAAGAGTTATAAATGGCTCAGACATGATTTGGCCTTGTGGAAACGTGTGGTAGAGAGCAAGAAGTCATTTATTGTATGTAACATGTTTTTCAAAACGATGGAGGTTTTCTTTCAGAAAGTGGCGGTCTGAAAGTAATAACAGCACAACAGAGTGTAAGCTGTTCATAGGACATCCTTCGACGTCATGGAAAGTAAGTTAACTTTAAGGAGTTCTGAATTCTGATTTGTTCTGTTCTATGGGTTTTCTAAACACAATCATTTTGATTGTGTTTTTTTTTCCCCGCTGTTATATGATGAATACCTTCAAGTCACTGTTTTTAGTGAAATTTGATACATTCTGAGAACAGCAAAAATAAACCATTTAACATGAATAATTAATTCTGTACTGTTTGTATTTATGATGTACATTTAGAACTGTGTAGGAGGCATGGAGAAGGAGAGGCTTCTGTAAGTGTCAAAGTTGTTGCATACAGTGCTCATATTCTACGTAGTCTTTCATATGATAGACTACATTTCCACAATGAGATACCTAAGCAAAGGAAACACAGGTGATATGATTGTGGAATGAGCAAAAAAAATTGCACGTTTTTCAATTATATTACCTGTGTTTCCTAACATTACACATCACATTGTGTAGATGAGGTTTAGGCCTGTTCCTGGAGACAGAGGAGGTCTGACATTTGTTCAACAGTGCAGTGGACATGACTCACTTCGTTGGTAGGCCTCCACATGTATTATCTCCTCTGTATTCTTCAACAAACCTAAATTCCATCTGCAACCCTGAGTAGGACTTACCTGAAACAAATCTGTGGATAGGTTACACCTTATTGGCATCTTAAAACAATCATTTAAAATGTTAGGGTCAGATTTATGGTGGCCGTGCGCCTCTTTTGCTCCATTGTGGGTCACTTTTGTGTAAAAGATGCACCATGTTGCAAGATAGGTTTCAGTTCATCTCCAGCAAGATACCATCAGTTTAAAATGTATATAATTAGCACTGTGTAGGGGGCATGCAGAAGATGAAGCTTTTGTAAGTGTCAAAGTTGTTCCATGCAGTGCTGCACTTCTGGGTACTGTTTAATATGCTGCACTACATGTGCACTATGAGATACCTAAGTAAAGGCAACACAGGTGATGTGATTGTGAAATGAGGAAAAGAAACTCCACATTTTTCAATTACATCACCTGTGTTTCCTAAGTTTACGAATGACATTGTGCAGATGAAGTTTAGGTCCGTCCATGGACACAGAAGAGGTCTGGCCTTTGTTCAAGAGTGAAGTGGACATGACTTACTTCATTGGTAGGTCTTCACATGTATTATCTCCTCTGTACTCTTCAACAAGCGTAAATTTCATCTAAAACCCTGAGTAGGCCTCAGCTTAAACAAACCTCTGGATAGGCCACACCTTATCGTCATCCTGAATCAATCATTTAAAATGTGAGGGACAGATTTATGATAGGTGTATGCCTCTTTTGCGCCACTGTGCGTCACTTTTGTGACGCAGCGGCGGTGGAAAAGATTTGCTATGAGGCGACAAAATTACAAATTGATGCATGTAGGCAGATGTGTCATGCTGTAAAAAACCCGTGCCACATGAAACTGATGCAGCAGTGATGCAAAAGATGCACCATGTTGCAAGACAGGCCTGACTTCATCTCCAACAAGATAAGAAGCTAAGTCTTCTGTAAATGTCAAAATTGTTGTATATTTTGCTCAACTTCTATGTACTCTTTGATATGCTAGACTCCATCTGCACTATGAGATACCTAACCAAAGGCAACACAGGTGATGTGATTGTGAAATGAGGAAAAGAAACTCTGTTTCTCCTTCAATCTTTTCCCTTGTCTTTTCTAATTTTTAAATACATTTTTTAATATTTTTCAAATGTTTGTTCTCTCTTTCACAGATTGAAAGTATAAAAACAAAAAGTGAGTAAGTTAACGACAATTATAAGGTAAATGTTTTGTACTCTTTTCGTTACATTTCTATCACATTCACCAACTAGTAGTTCGACAGCTTCATTTCTTTAACCCTCAGTTTCCTGCCTTTGCTACTTCCCTCATTCCTTTCTCTATTACCTACTTACTCTACTCCTTCCACTCCTTTTCTCAGTCTTTCTCTTCTCATAGTTCCTCACTCTTGTTCACTCACTCGGTCTCTATTACTCTTAGTGTCTCTGACTGATCACTGTTTCACTACTTGTTCATTATGCTTTCTCTGTGTAGTTGAAGCACACTAAGGGGCATATTATGAACACAGCCAATAAAATTATTGCTGTTTTTATTGGAAGAAAACTGTTGCAAAAGTGGTTTTAGCGGCAGTTTTCCGCCGCAAAAGCGGCTTTAGCGACACATTTCTGCCGATAAAAGCTGCAAAACTTTTATTGCCTATGTTGATGATATGGTTCTATGTTATTTACATTTCTTTGCTGTTTCAATTAATCTTTTCTGTTATTTTTTCTTTTCTGTTTTCTGTTTTTTCTCTCTGTTATTCCACATGTTTTAATCTTATTTTGAACATTCACTCACATTCTCCAAGAAACTCTTCTTTGTTATTGTTCTACTCTCTTTTTTTTCTTTCACTTCCTTATCTATTTTGTTTTTCACAATTATACCCTCTTCCATCTTTTCTTCGGTAAATAGATCTATTAAACAGTATCTCTGGATAACTCCCTATAGCTGTCTTTCTTTTAACATTACTCTCTGTTTACTTCCCTTATACTTACTCTTTTTTTTTTTTTTTTTTGGTTCGCTCCCGGTTCGCGGACCGGGAAGCGAACGGGGAAGCGAACTAAAAGAAACAGAGCTTGCCAGAGTGCTAAACATTCTAGCAATTTTTTTTTGAAAGGGGAGGTAGTTCTGAAAAGAACTTTTTTTTTAATGTTTTTGTTGTTTTATATATATTTTTTTTTTTCTGAACATTGTTTCTTTTTTTTGTATTTTTTGAACATTTTTATGTTTTTTTTGTTTTTGATGGAGGGGAAACAACAAAAAACAGGCATTGAAAAGGGCTCAACAGGAGCAAAAAAAAAATTACTGTCTGGGGCGGTTAGGGCAATTGTGATTGTTAATAGCTAGGTTTATTAAATTAATGCTCATGTTACCACATGATAGCAATGCACCGCAATACATACAGGTATGTTTGATATGAGCAAAGTTCTCCTGAATGTTTGGCACGGTTTCCCGTGCCTCTGCTGCTGTCAACGATATTAGTGATGTTGACCTGGCCACAGGAGTTGTTGTTGGGTTATCTTGCATGTCACGTATCTCCGCCTGGCTGTAGTTCAATGGATGCCACCTGACCATGTGACGATGCATTGTATGGTTTCCGTAGCTATATTTTTTATCAGTGCCTCTAGATAACCGGTCTTTACAAATCAGGCAGGTGACATACCTAGCATTTACTTTTTTTTCCCCTCGAGGGAGTGAAAAAAACTGCCAAATAAAGCTGGCTTTCCGACGTGAAACCCGGGGCACCTCCTGTAAGAACTGTGGTCCTTCGGTCTCCTCTTCCTCTAGTTCATCCTCTTCCTCCTCTGTCTGGCTGATAAACTGGGGAGGTGGTCCTCTCTTCCCATGAGGAGGTGGAGGTGGTGGTGGGGGTGCACCAGCTGAAGCAACTATTGAAGCCATTGCTCAACTCTCAAAAATTGTCTTCCTCTCACAAAGATGAAAGTCAGAGTGAGGAAAGAAGGGGGGCTTTTCATCATTTGGGATAAAGAATATTTCTAAACCAATGAAAAGTGTTATTTTTAGGTCACCTGACCTAGCCTTACATCATTATGAAACCAAAAGTGAAATGAACCAATGAAAAGTTTTATCAACAAAT
Source organism: Lissotriton helveticus (assembly GCF_964261635.1). NCBI lineage: Eukaryota > Metazoa > Chordata > Amphibia > Caudata > Salamandridae > Lissotriton > Lissotriton helveticus. Next base: position 935,120,633 of record NC_136069.1, read on the forward strand.
CACATGACCTCTTACGCTTAAGTTACGCGCTGCGGAACGCGCCCCGGATCGCTTCCGGGTCGCTGCCCTTCGCGCCTCGGTTTGCGCTCCAGAGCGCTTCCGGGTGCGCTAACGCGGTGCGTCATAAGACGCATTACGCGGCAACGCGATACGTCGCGCTTTTGCGACGTGCCGCGGATCGCTTCCGGGGAGCTGCGCTTCGCGTCTCAGTTCGCGTACCGGAGCACTTCCGGGTGCGCTAACGCAGCGCGTCATAAGACGCATTACGCGACAACGTGATACGTCGCGCTTCCGCGACGCGTCACGATGTTGATTTCTAACGCGGCAGTTGCGCTAACGGAACGTTTACCGGTTCGCGGACTGGGTCGCGGCATCAAGATGAGCTAACGGGAAGCTTCCCGGTTCGCGAACCGGGAGCGAACAAAAAAAAAGTATTACAATTTTTTTTTATTAATGAACATATAAAATATCTTTTGGGATTTAAAGAAGAATACATTTTACAGCTACAGATATTAGCTTTTAAAAAACCAATGAAATTCACTGAAAAAACCATAGGTTATAGACCATATATAGTTAGGAATTAGCATTTACAAAACCTTGAAAATTCACTGAAAAAACCATAGGTTATAGACCATATATAGTTAGGAATTAGCATTTAAAAAACCTTATTTTACTCACACAAAACCATTGAAATTCCATATATAGTTAGTTGTACTAACTATATATCGCGCACCCGCAATCCACTGCTGATCATGTCACATATTACATCATTCATGACATGGTCAGTGACATCACTGATGACATCACTGATGACATCACTGATGACATCTCAAATGACATCACTGATGACATCACTGATGACATCTCATTTGACATTACTGATCACATCACTGATGACATCATTCATGTGATAATACGATGAACCTCTTCAGACTCTAATATAACCTTAGATACACTCAGTGTAAACAAACACTCATAGACTGTCACTCATCCATGGAGTTACTCAGACACTTAGTCAGTCATGCAAAGAATCAATCACACCTCCATTTCCTCAACTATACAGTTATACACACCTTACTTATTCAAACATATACTAACACATATTTACTCTCTTTTACAATGCCTGATACAAGTACACAATGATCCATACAGCCACTCACACATTCACTGGCTCTTATGCACAGTTATTTATATATGTCAACTCTCACATGTACTGTATTTTACATATGTACTTACTTTAACATGTTATGTTAAATTTAGCTTATAAAGCGCACGTACGCCCGTAGGCTTCATGGCGCTGTAGGACGTTTTCACAAGCACAACACAACAACAGGAAGACAGTTTAGAACATCTAAGGATAGGCTTCCCTAAAAAGCCAGGTCTTAAAAGCTAGTCTAAAGGCTAGGATATCCTCGTGTGACCTTAAAGAAGCTGGCAAGGAGTTCCAGAGGGAGGCAACAAGAAAATGAAAGGAGCTGCCGCCCTGACGTAGTTTCCTAACAACCGGCACCGTGAGCAAGCTTTTGTGACCAGAACGGAGGTTGCGAGAGGGGATGTATCTGGCAAGCAGGTTAATGATAAATTTAGGGCCCTTGCCTTGTAGTGCCCTAAAGATAATGCAGCCGGTTTTAAAGGCCGCCCTCTGGGCTACCGGCAGCCAATGCAGATCTGCCAGGCCTAGCCTGATGGACTGCCATTTAGGAAGCCCACAGATCAGCCTGGCCGCCTGATTTTGAACCAGCTGCAGCCTCTTGAGCTGCCCGGCTGGAAGGCCCAAATATAAACTGTTTGAGTAGTCCAGCCTAGACAGCACAAGGGCGATGGTCACCTGTATCAGGGCAGAATTGGTAAGGAAATGAGCAATCTTTCTAATCTTGCGCAGCTGAAGGAAGCATGCGGAGACAACTGACCCTACCTGACTTTTCAAGGAGAGGTCTTCACTAAAGGTGACTCCAAGGCTCTTGACCGTGCGGGATTTGGAGGGGGGATTTCCCATCTCCGGAGGCCAAAATTGAGGTCCCCAGCTGAGTTCGCTCTTCCCAGGCAAGATCAGTTCAGTCTTGCCTGGGTTAAGTTTTAGGTGGTTGAGGCCCATCCATCTCTGGATATGAGCCATGGCCTCCCTAAACTCAGTGACAGCATCTGGCGACCCTAGGGGGAAGATCAATTGCAGATCATCTGCGTAGTTAAAGATCCACACTTTGAACTTCCTCAAGGAGTACAAGAGGGGACGCAAGTATAAATTAAATAAAAGGGGAGACAGGGAGGAACCCTGCGGGACGCCACAGTCGTTCTTAATTCTAGGGGCTGTGAAGGTGCCCAGTCTCACTGCTTGAGTTCGGTCAGACAAAAATGATTCCACCCAGCTCAGGGCAGTACCTCTGAGGCCTGCCTGCCCGACACGGCTGACCAAAATAGTGTGGTCGACCGTGTCGAATGCAGCAGACAGGTCAAGAAGCACCAGTGCCTGGTGGACGTCCCTGTCTGCATTACACCGAAGTGTATTCTGGACTGCCAGGGTTACCGTCTCGGTCGAATGGCCTGGACGGAACCCAGCTTGATTTGGCTCCAGAAACCCAGTGGTTTCCACAAAGTTGGAAAGGCAATTGGAGACATGAGCCTCCAATATCTTGGATAAGAACGGCAACAGGGATATGGGACGATAATTTGATGAGTCCCGGGGGTCCAGACCTGGTTTTTTTATTAGAGGGATAAGCAGGGCGTGTTTAAAGCCAGTAGGTACCTTACCCTGAACCAGTGATTTATTTAATAGGGGTAAAATACCCTGAGGGATGGTCTGACCGATTTCCGAGAAGATATGGGGGGGGTAGATGTCATTGGGGGATCCGGACTTTACCCTCGTCAGAAGTGAAGAAAAGGTTTTATCATCAATGGCCGGGAAGGCATCTAGTACAGAGGGATTATAAAAGACGTCATCCAAAGGAAGTGACGTTGGGGAACTGGCGATACTCGATTTAATAGTGACAATTTTTTCTCTGAAAAAATTATTCAGGGAATCACATAGCTGCTGCGTAGGGGCTATTGAAGGGGCTGTCCTGTCGTTGTCACAGAGTTCGTTGACTATATTAAAAATATCTTTGGACTTGTTAGATGAAGATAACATTTTTGTGGAAAAGTAATTGAGTTTGTGTTGACTTAAAATTTTTTGATATTTTTTCCTAGTAACACAGAAGGTTTCCCTGTCCTGTGAGGAGTAGGTGGCTCTCCACTGTCTTTCTTTCTGTCGTACCCCTAATTTAAGTGCTCTAAGTTCCTGGGTGAACCATTTGTGGGCATCATTGCCTCTAATGTTAGATAAGTATACAGAGGGGGCGAACAGATCTGCTGCGTGGAGAAGCCAAGAGGACAGTGCCCTCTCATCAACCTCCAGGTCTTCGCCTAATGGGGGAAGGGTGTTGTTCAACGTGTCCATGAACCCAAGGTGGTCCATGGATTTCCATTTACGGAACTCTTTTCCCATAGGAGGTTTGGCCTTATGCTGCCCTTGGATTTCTAGCGGGAACTGGATGAGATAATGGTCTGACCAAATACAAGGGCTTATAATAGGGGAAAATGGTGGTAAGTTATATGTCCAAATTTGGTCCAGGCTATGACCCTTCTGGTGAGTAGGAAAGTGAATATGTTGGACCAGGTTTAGATCTGTAAGCAAATCCTTCAGTTCTCCAGCCTGGGTGTCTGTCTCTGTTCTATCGAACCAATAGTTTAAATCCCCGACTAGGACAGTTTTAGAGTACTTTATTACATGGGAGGCCAGTTGTTCTGCCAAAAGTACTGGATAATTGGCCATGTATTGGGGAGGGCGGTATAACAGAATTAGAGTAAGGGCCCCACTCTCTGAGTCTAGTGTAATTACCAAGTTTTCGGTGTTGGGGAGAGTGAGAGAAGGTAATTCCCAGAAATGAAAAGATTTCAAAATGATTGCTGCTACCCCACCTCCAGCCTTCCCTTGTGCACGATTGGCAGTCAAAATATAATAGTCTGAGGGAAGTGATGCCAGAATGTCCGGCAAGGAATGAGGATTGGTCCATGTTTCGGTCAACAACAGAAGATCTGGTTTTTCTTCCGTCAGGAAAAGAAAGATGTTGACCTGGTTCTTAATTAGGGACCTTGTATTGAGGTAGTAGCATCTCATATTATGTGTTAATAAAGGAGCCGATCGAGGTTCATTCGGCAGTGGTGGAATAGACTGAATATCATCAGCCAGCAGGGGAAGGCGGGAGAGCCCCAGTGTTTGAATACGTGAGCAGGTGTGCGAGGGGAGTGAAGAGAGGGCTATTCCTGAGGGGGAGCTAGGTTGTAATGATAATAGATCAAAAGAGGAGTACTTCAAAAAATGGCCAGGGGGTGTGGGCCCGGGTCCCGGTCGGCCGCGGACGGGCGCAGACGGGCTTAACTCAGGCGCGACTCCGGCGCGCCTTCGTCGTGCCCGCTGCGCTCGTCCGCTGCGCTGACACATATGGACCGTTTAAGTAGGGGCGGGACTCGGGGGTGTGGCGGTGATGTCACTGGCCTCGCCTCCCACCTCACCCGTGCAACCCGGCCCAAGATGGCGGCCCCTGCCGCTGAAAGTCCGCTGAAGCGATCAACGCTCAGCCGAGCGCCGGTGCACTCAGGAGGAGTGATCAGGTAGGTGTCCTGGAGTCCGGGGGAGAGACTAGGATCGCGAGTTGGTTCCAAAGTTAAAAAGCGCTCCTCTGCGCTAAATGCGGCGAAGTGTAGATAAAATGATCCAACAATGTCTTTCCGAGTTATGAATGCTGCTGCTAACCTCCTTAGCTGCAGGCGGAGACCCCCTGCCACATTGTCGTCAGCCTGTGAATGCCAAGGGTAGATTCCAGTCAGCCCTCCTAAGTAGGGGCGGGTCTCGGGGGTGTGGCGGTGATGTCACTGGCCTCGCCTCCCACCTCACCCGAGCAACCCGGCCCAAGATGGCGGCCCCTGCCGCTGAAAGTCCGCTGAAGCGATCAACGCTCAGCCGAGTTCGCGGACTGGGTCGCGGACTGGGTCGCGGCATCAAGATGAGCTAACGGGAAGCTTCCCGGTTCGCGAACCGGGAGCGAAGAAAAAAAAAGTATTACCATTTTTTTTTATTAATGAACATATAAAATATCTTTTTGGATTTAAAGAAGAATACATTTTACAGCTACAGATATTAGCTTTTAAAAAACCAATGAAATTCACTGAAAAAACCATAGGTTATAGACCATATATAGTTAGGAATTAGCATTTACAAAACCTTGAAAATTCACTGAAAAAACCATAGGTTATAGACCATATATAGGTAGGAATTAGCATTTAAAAAACCTTATTTTACTCACACAAAACCATTGAAATTCCATATATAGTTAGTTGTACTAACTATATATCGCGCACCCGCAATCCACTGCTGATCATGTCACATATTACATCATTCATGACATGGTCAGTGACATCACTGATGACATCACTGATGACATCACTGATGACATCTCAAATGACATCACTGATGACATCACTGATGACATCTCATTTGACATTACTGATCACATCACTGATGACATCATTCATGTGATAATACGATGAACCTCTTCAGACTCTAATATAACCTTAGATACACTCAGTGTAAACAAACACTCATAGACTGTCACTCATCCATGGAGTTACTCAGACACTTAGTCAGTCATGCAAAGAATCAATCACACCTCCATTTCCTCAACTATACAGTTATACACACCTTACTTATTCAAACATATACTAACACATATTTACTCTCTTTTACAATGCCTGATACAAGTACACAATGATCCATACAGCCACTCACACATTCACTGGCTCTTATGCACAGTTATTTATATATGTCAACTCTCACATGTACTGTATTTTACATATGTACTTACTTTAACATGTAGCACTGAGATATCCATTCACTCACCAATACACTCATGCACACAGTCAACCGCCCATACAGCTGTTTCCACATGCACTTTTGAACCCATACATCTAGTCAATCATCTGCTCACACATCTATGCAAAGAGTCATACACCTCCCAGCCACCCACACACACACTCAGTCTCCCATACAAATGCTTGGGCAACCAATCAATAACCCATACAGTTAATCATATAGCTACTGATCAACACATGCAGCAGTTTACAGAACAACAGACATAATGATGCACAAATTAAGACAGTTTAGTCACTAACCCATGCACTCAGTGAGACACATTTAATCAGTCACTCATACAGTCAGTCATGCCCCTACTAAATCCTTCATCAAGACACTTATACATCCACTCATTCTTCAATATGTAAGACATATTTTAACTTTACAGAATTATACAGTCACTGAATGTAGTCATCAGTGATGTCATCAGTGATGTCATTTGAGATGTCATCAGTGATGTCATCAGTGATGTCATTTGAGATGTCATCAGTGATGTCATCAGTGATGTCACTGACCATGTCATGAATGATGTAATATGTGACATGATCAGCAGTGGATTGCGGGTGCGCGATATATAGTTAGTACAACTAACTATATATGGAATTTCAATGGTTTTGTGTGAGTAAAATAAGGTTTTTTAAATGCTAATTCCTAACTATATATGGTCTATAACCTATGGTTTTTTCAGTGAATTTTCAAGGTTTTGTAAATGCTAATTCCTAACTATATATGGTCTATAACCTATGGTTTTTTCAGTGAATATATATATATATATATATATATATATATATATATATATATATATATATTTGCACAGCTTTCAATTTAATAAAAGTTTCCATCGTAGTTATTGTCTTCAATAACCTGGTGTTGGGAAGAGAATGAATGGGGCCACCAAAAACAACCCGGCCAAAGTGTGCTCATCCGCTAGTCTGTAGTGTCCAGGTGCTCATCCGATTGTTATGACGAGCTTTAGAAGTGCCCCAGATAAAGACTAGTCTCTCACCCTTATGAAGTACTAGAAAAGCAATGGGACTGGAGTATGTTCCATCAGGTACACTTACTTCAATGACTGATTACACCATACTAGATTACTGCAAAGGTCTAGTCAGTGCCATTCATTGAACCCATGAGATTGTGTTTTTGTTAAAAAGCAGTAGTGAGGCCCATTCTTGATCATACTTGTGATTAACACTGCTGTGGGGCAAAGAAATATTTGAAGCTGGTGAGGTTTCTGGTGAAAATAAAAGTGATAATCCTGGTGAAGGTACCAGTACTAGCGGCCAGTTTTAATTCAATAGTCAGAGTGAAGAGGTGTTGCAAGTCACGAGTGGCAGCAAGGAGAAATATTCTTTGACCCGAACGGGGAAAGGATCCAGTTGAAAATGTGAGTCTCAAGAACACGCAGAAGAAGAAAGCAGTTCACAGTGGTGAGTTGCTGGTCAAAGGACAAGTCCACCAGCGAGTGAAGATTAACCAGCAATAGTCACAAGCAAAGATGTGGGAGTCGAGGCATCACAATCTTAAAGAGAATACAAAAGAAAGTACTGGAAAAATGAAAGGTTAAAGTCTATCAAGGAAAAACCTGGAGTAATCAAAATAGATTCAGAGAACAGTGGGAGTAAGTTGCCAGTTACTAAAAGAACAGTGATGAGAAAGAGAATTCCATATAGACAGTATGCTTCAATTGAATGATTGTATTAAGCATCTGTCTGAAGAAGAAAAAGAAGACACAGAGAATTACTGCCCAATAAACTGTTGCAAATTTATTTTTGAAAGTGAGCTAGAAGAAGGAGAGCCACCTTGAATATTTGAAAAATCTGACAGTGGTTAATAGAAAATTAACTTTGAAAAATGTTTCAGATGAGGACAACATTGAGAATATTAACTGTATGAGCTAAAAACAAAACAAAGCTTAGATGCTTTGACTTTGAAAACTATTCTCATTTTGTATAATTTCTTTAAAAAATATTGAATTTTGCTTTGAAAAATAAATTGAAGACTGATTTTTGAGTCCAGATTTTGTTTTATTTTTTGTTTTTGATCTCTATTGAATTGGCATACAGCAGATGATACACAATTGTTAGTTTAATCTTTTTAATAGTGACATTAATAGTTTTAGTTGGTTTATTGTTGTGCCTCATTTCATTGCTGAAATATGACTTCATAATGGATGAACTGACCACAGTACATGGTGTTGGACCTAATACATTGACAAATAGGGAGAGTTTAGTTAGAGGGTTTCATGGTTATATGTGTAATTAAATGTTAGGTGGGTATGCGGACAGTATGGTAGTCAGGAGATTGTTTGTGTGTTATTTTCGCCCTTCTTCTGCAGGTGAAGGTGCAACCTATTCAAAGCATCCAGTTCCCTATGTTTTATCATGCAATGTGTTTGTTGCACAAATCAGTCTTAATAGTAGCAAAACCAAATGGGCATATGCATGTAGTTTGAGTGAAGAAGAGAGTGAATTTGTTAAGGAATAGAATGAAAGAAGAGTGACAGATAGATAGATAATATTTTATTTCAGCAGTGAAACACAGCCATAAAAGCACTTTACAAACATATAAATCATTATCAAAAACACATCTCATGACCATTTATAAACAAAACAAATCTAAAAACAACAGATAAAATAATTAGCGAAAACACAAAGTCCCCCTCAAGCAAAACAAGGGAATCCTGCCATGGGGTTAAATGTAAAAAGAGTGAACTTAGTTAGAGATTGGAAGGATGAGAAGAAGATAAGAGAAGAGAATAAGGCTGAGGAAGAATTTAGGCTTTTAAATTTGCCTTCAAGATTGAGGCTGGTGCATGGTAGGAAGGGTGAGTTGTGTATAGTGCCTTTTGAAGCTACTAGAGTTAATTCAGTGATATATGTGATTGAGAGTGAGAGTTGGCCCATAACAGTAGGGTTATTGGAGCATATGTTCAAAATATCACAAAAATGTCTTGTGAAGTCCAAGCTTTTCAGGAGTATGGCTTGTGGGAAACTTTGGTTTCCTGGGTCAGTGAGATTGGAAAAGGGTTTAGCAAGGTTGGTGAATGGTTTGAGAGTTTGGGTGGAGGTATGTTTAGTTTGTTGTTAACACATGTCATTGTTGTGTTGATTTGTGCAATAGTCCTGTTTCTCTTGTTCACATTTTCAGACTAGTTTCTAAAATGCAGGTGTAAGGGGGAAATGCAATTGTCGAAGAGAAAGCAACAAGAGATTTAGATGGAGGATGCCAGAGATTGTGATTAAAAACAGCTGAAATTGATGGAAAAAACAACTGGAAAGAAGTAGAAAGTGATGCAGACTGTGTTATAATTGTTTGAATAATTATATTGATTTTGGGTTTTAGTTATCATAGCATAATCAGACTAGGGAAGTTATTAAGGATTTTGTGAATTTCTTATTTGGTGCATCATTAACAACATGCAGAATATAGTTTTGCTCATGATTACACATGTACACAATGATATTTTACTTTTGTTTTTGGAACGAATATGCTATGACTTTTAGTGGTGTGTGTTCCTGACTCTTGTTAACTAGGTTTCAATTTGGGCCTGGCAGCCATGTTTTCTAAAATGGACGTCTTGCCCATGCACATTTCACTATTTGACATTTCTGCAGCATGCAGTCAAACAGAGTTACATTTGTTTGTTTCCACTGTCATTGTTCTTATTGTTCTCAAAGCAATCTCCCTAGCTTGGTAACAAACTGAAACTTATATCAAGGTCCTTCCGTCAGGTCACTGTGCCCTGTTCATTCATAATAGTTAGCTGATGTTCATGTATCCACTTTGTTTCACCATCTTTGGATGAAATTAGCATTGATGGGGAAAAATCAATATTCATATAATTGGATAGTGCTTAGTTGTTAGGCAATACAACACTTAACAAAACTGTGCTAATGAAATGATGCATTTGCTCACAGTATGCTGAATTCATATTTTCACTTCTGTTCCATGAGAAGATTTTCTCTATAAACCCCTGATTTTGGGAGTGAGCCAGAACTTGCCTGAGACTTTACAATTTTACAAAGGATGTTGTCTGTTTCTCTTTTGATTCTCCTGCCCACTTGGAACTAAAAATATTTTTTATTTTGAACTTCTCTATATTGTTCTTTTTGCCGAGAGCCTTCACACCAATTATTCTGCACTGCATCTATTGAGTAGGCCCTTTTTACTTGATTAACTGTATTTTCTGATATTTTGATGTTTTGGGAGGTGTCTTACCTGGGGGACACAATACCTCATGAATTTGAGGTTTTAACACCATCTTCGATACACCAATTCATTGGCATTATGTTGAGATAAATCTTTCCTGTGCAAGAATTGTAGGGAAGCCCTTCGCCCACAGCATCTTGGGACACTAATCTGTCCTATTGGTACTGGTGGGGGAGAAAGACTGCAGAGGGCATGTCAGTGGACAGTGCCTCTTATATTGCAAATATACAGTCTGCATGTATTGATATACCAACACGCAAGCCCTCAACTTTTTCCTTCTTGGGACACATTCATTTTTAAGTGTCATGCACTTATTAGATCCCTGAACAAGAGTACTGTGTAAGTGGATCCCTCATAAACACAACTACTCGGGCACCAGGTAAAATAAAGCATAGCCTGTAATAGAAAGTGGATTGGAACACTACAGTAAGTGTAAATGAATGGTTAGGATTGGCACCTCTTACTAAAACTCTTTTGTGTATGTTTTCTGGAGGAGTGGTCATTTCAATATCATAATTCTTGCATTCAAGAGGATGTTAGCGTGCCCATCAATGTGGCTTCTGAAGTGGATGGGCCAATGTTGCTTACTTCAGCAAATGCCTGTGGTCAGAATATACTCTCAATGATTTCCATCTCTGCTTATCATAACTGCTGGTGTACTTTCATGTGCAATATCATCAACAAATGTTGATATGATGGTCGGATTTTGAATAATGTTATGTGAATCTGAATTTGCGATTTTCATCTTTGCATAATGAATATTACTGATTAGCCCTTCTGGAATTACCGACATACTCTTAGTAAATCACAATTTGATGGGCAGCATGATTCACAACTTTGAAATTGCTAAATTATTTCTTGCATGCATTCCCCTCCAAAATCAGCAACAATTCTCAAACGATGAAGCTGGAAAGAGTAGTGTGAGAACATGGTGTGGATTTATTTAACCGAAGAAATGTCTTTCACAAATCTTAGGCCCAAGATGTTAGCCTATCAGCTGGCTTTTAGGTGCAGTCCCATAGGCTCCCTTTACTCAAAAACAGAACTTGTATCTTGCTAGCACGGAGCTTCAATAAGCTAGCATTCAATCAAGACTGGAAGGAAGTGATGTTTGAGCATACAGTCTGAGTAAGAGCATTAGAATACTGATCAAAGTGTAAGATAATTTGGATTTCTTCCACATAAGATACTTAGAACAATCCAAAAGACCAAATGAGTGCAGCAGAACACTTCATCAAATAGTTACATAATAGTGGGGACTCTGTAGCTCAAAGGGCATGGACTGAATAGAAGTGGAAAAAGTGACTTACTTGAGTCTGAGATGAAAGAAGTGAACTAGATAAAAACAGTGCCTGTTGATGGCAGTCCTCAGATTCTTTGTGAGCAGCAAATTAATAATGTCTCACTATATTTGGCCACTGCTAGAAGTAAAGGAACAGACCAGTAGTTGACACCATCTTCTATGTCTGAATGAGTTTCACAAGGGAAATAAACCTCTGTCCATCTTCATCATTGAAGTACTGTACCTTGAAAAAGCAAGAATTAAGAATGGTGGTGACAGCCGGGATGTGGCTCTACAGCTCCCAAATAAAGACAGTACTATTCAAATAGTGCCTGGAAATCGCACAGTGCGTGGGGAAGTAATCAGGACAGTCAGTGGTATAGCTGCCGTATTCCCTGCATATTGTAAAACCTTTTAAACTTAATGGCCACCCTCCGCGGTTGAGATCCAACAGCACCTTATTCGCGACTTGCTAGTTCGGACTCTGCCATTGGTGGAATGGGATGATCTGCGATGGGCGATAACCTAGTCATTCTTGAATCTGGTAAGCCCCCAGAGGGTTACACATGTTACAGTGCCCTTTCACTTATTAATATTGAATGAAAAATCCTAGTGAAAATTATGGCAACTCCTCTACTTAAAATTATGCATCTTCTTTCGCACAAGGTCAAAAATGGATGGATGCCTAATAGAAGTAGTAGGCAATGTTTGTTACACCTACAGGTCTCCTTGGCCTGAGCTGCAGACCTGGCAGAAGACAGTGCTTTCTTATTGGTAGATATCAAGCACTCATTTGATGAAGTACACTAGACAATTTTTGAGATTAATTGAGACAGTGTATGCTGACCTGCATTCCTGAGTAAGAGTTAACAAAGTATTGATCATCTCTTTCTCTATACAGAGGGTCAGGCTCCAGGGATGCCTTTTATCAACCCTCTTCACCTTGGTGGTTAAGCCTCTTACTGTATTAATTAGAGTGGATGCCCATGTTCGGGGTTTCCAGTGGCAGGGTATATGGGACAATAAAGTCTTCCTGTACGTGGATGATATGCTATATGTACATGAGTATTATACCACAATTTTGCGTCTTCTGGAGATTCTACAGATATATGGAGATGCATTGGGGCTTAGAAAAAACTGAGAGAAATCTACACTGGCACCTGTAAGGGTAGAAAGTCACTCAAATTTATTGAGACTAAATTCAGGTAGCAGTTGACAGTTTTCAATACTTGGGAACAATAATAGCTCAATTCCAACATCGATACCGGGGCTTAAACATAACTCCATTCCTTAATAACACTAAAAGCTATCTTAAGATTTGGGCATCACTACCTCTCCCCAGCTGAGGTGCACTTTTGAAAATGATTCCCCTTCCCTGCTTTGTATACATATTGCAAAATTATTCATATACACTGCCTAATAGATGTTTACGAACCTCCAGTCCCTGCTCAGTACCTACCTCATGGGCGGGCAAAACTCTGTGTGCTTCTTCTGAGAAATGCCATCAGTCAACATATAAAGTTGGGTTGGGGCAGGGTGATACACAATTGTATTACTGGGCTTCCCAAATGGTTCCAATTAATGACTGGCTCAAAAATGTTAGAGGAGAGCTAGTCAATAAAGTAGAATTTAAGTAAGTTGATGCTGAGAATGCTCTGTGCTGCTTCTTCCAATTCGACTCAGGTCACTAGACCTTGATAGTAGCCTAAGACAAAAAGGGGTTAACGATAATTTTAAATCTCAAACTACATTGTGATCATAAGGACCACATAATTAAGGGTGGGTGGAGCTGGCGTAGTGCCTCTACACAGAGCTCCACGTAGTTTGAAAAAAACTCTGTGGAGCTCCTCTTCGTTCCACTCTGCACCCTCCCCCTCCCAAATTATTTACAATTTTAAAAAGAAGGCACTTACCTCTGTTGCTGCCTTCTCCCTGCCTGGCCACTCTCCTTCCTGCTCCTTGCGGGAGAGTGGCCAGGCAGATGAGGCGGCAGCCACGCAGGTAAGGGCCTTCTTCTTAAAATGTTAAATAATTTGGGAGGGGCTGGCTAACTCTGCTCTGCCACAGAGCTGGAGTTTTGCCTACCTCCGCGTTCGCAATGGAGCGCATAGTAGGCAAATCTCTGCAAACTCAGCTGGTGGAGCGGAGTTACCCACCCAGGGTTACACACAATAAAGGTCTGAGTCAATAATATGAAGTTAAAGGGTTTAGTACAAACTCAAAGTGAGAATAATATTAATCAATATCAAGAACGTGCTACAGAATTACAAAATTATCAAAGAAAGGCCAATTCATTCTTACAATATAGGTCCTCAACAACAAACAGCAAACATGTATCTCAGTAGAAGCAATACAAAATATAAGGAGAAGTACTTGATAACTGGACGAATGGTTTCAATCCTTTTCCTCATACATAGAAAAGATTTGCAGCATCTAATAAACCATACACTGGCCTAAGGATCGGGGAAACCCTAATGAATTAAGGTAGCAAGAAAGGTATCAGCATCAAAACCTCTGTAGAAGTTCTATAAGTAAGGAGTCATATGTAACATGAAGCCACACAATCAAAGATGTCAAAGGATGTCTTTACCTCTCCATGTCTAAAGGGAATCAGACTAAACCCAAGGTGGGTTCACTAATTAAAATGAACACAAAACATTCGAGACCATATGATATCATAAACCTCATAATATGTTTACTAATTCCCAAAAAAGAACTTGGTACCTAAAAGACTACTCCCATATTCCAGTATCTGCTTCCAAAGCATCCTTGGCTCCTCCTTTTGTCTGATAGTACCAACTGGCACCACTCCCTTTGTTCTTCATTAAAATCATTTGACCTTGCCAGTTTTTCCTCGCCTTGATGTCTCTGAAATACAGAAAAGTAATAAAGTTAGATTTTTAGTCTAGGTTTACCTTTTTGAAATTTTAAAGTAGTAAACTTACACAAAATTGTAAGTTTACCTTTGTGAATCAGACTCATTATGTGTAATAATAATGTGGAGTTGCTCTCACACCCCCTACAGCATGAGCAATCATCTTTAAACTTCCTTGGTTGCGTGGTCTTTAAAGGAAATAGTAAAAATCTGCATCACATGTATTTGATAATGTCGAATGTTTCAAATAAACTAATAGGTACAGTTGTGGAGAAGGTGATGTAAAGAATGGCATTAGGAGTTGTGCTCTTGAAAGATTTCTGAAGGCTTCGAAGTTAGGGGCCTATTATGATTGCGGTTTTTCCGCATCCTCCGGGCCGGCGGAAGCCACCGCCGGTCCGGAGGATGTGAAAAAAACGCAGCGGACCGACCAAAGACCCACCGCCACATTAGGATGGCTGGTGGGTCCTGGTTTCCGCCCGCAGCTCTTCCGCCGTGGTTGGCTTACAACCACGGCGGAAAAGCTCTAATATGGTGGCGGTGTCTCTCAGACACCGTCCGCCATATTAGGAGGGGCTTTAAAAAATGCTTTTCCGCTGCGGGTTTTCCGCCGTGGAAAAGCATGTGTAACTTCACTGCGGGGGCCCGTTGCGGGCACCCTAGGTGAAGGGGGGTGGGGGGTGCACATGGGGGGTACCTACGGTACCCCCCTGCATTTGTATGCAGAAATCGGCAGGCACCGCACGGTGCCTGCCGCTTTCTGCATACAAATGCAATGTGTGCATTTTTACCATTGCGGCAGATGCAGCTTGAAGCCGCACCCGCCGCAATGGTAAAAATAGAGGATGTGACCGCCAGGGTGGCGGTCACATCCTAATTGCACAAGAGGGAACTCCGCAGGCAATGCGGAGGTTCCCTCCTGCTCTATGGTGGCGGACGGACTCAGGTTCGTCCGCCATCATAATCGGCCCCATAGTTCTAACGCATGAATTCCTGGCAGCTAATTTGGCTATTGTTTTAACATAGTTGTAGTCCACTCACACGTAGCCTTAAATATTCAAAATAGTGTCAAGGTGCAGCAGCCCATTGCCTTGATCAATATTAGGAAAGTTTGCCAATTCATTCCCAAAAATATTTTTTAGGGACTCTTCAGGTGCCGTTCTCTCTCTCTGTCAGTAATTCAGAAAGCTGAGTTCAGCTAGTGTAGATATATTGATAAGTTCGATCTTGAGTCTTAACTGACTGGCGGACGTTCATTTTGCCAGTCCAAACATGGCCCTAATTGCTCCCAAGTAAAACCTCTCAAGGCTCTTATGCAGCGATGATGCTCTATTAAAGACTCAGTATAGTAGAGCAGGAATCACTTTAGCTCTGCATTTTTCCAGAATGTATGTGCCTATCAGCCACTTTAGTTGTTTGGAAATGTGCCTCAATTAATGTAGCAAGTAAGTAAAGTGGGCTGCCAGAGTTTTTTGTTAATAATAACATTTTAGGTTTTCAAAGTTCCAAACCCATAGATACAGGTAGGCCTCAGTTTTTGATATCGTTTGAGTTTAAATGCTCCATGAGTTATTGCTGTTACAAGTGCTGAATTTCCCAGTTTTATTTTTAGCTAAATT
The DNA here is from genome assembly GCF_964261635.1 of Lissotriton helveticus. Lineage (NCBI taxonomy): Eukaryota > Metazoa > Chordata > Amphibia > Caudata > Salamandridae > Lissotriton > Lissotriton helveticus. The sequence goes on from NC_136069.1 coordinate 935,136,565, forward strand.
ACATTTTAGTTTATTATTGAGATTGTAAATGTTGGTACCATTTAAGGCCCTTTGTAGGCCGATCAGTGGTTGGTCGGCATCATCTGCATACTCTAAAAGCAGCACAGATTGACAGTTTAATTTCGCTAGGCAGGTCCTCAGATTAGCAAATTTAGGGGCATATTATCAAGAACGGGCGTTACATTATCGCCGCTTTTATCGTCAGGAAACTGCCGATAAAGCAGCGATAATGTGCTTGATAATATGCTCTATGAATTCCAATCGAAGCCCTTGTTAGATGTGAAGACATTGATTGATCGATTGGAAGTCATAGAGCATATTATCAAGCACATTATCTACGCTTTATCGGCAGTTTCCTGCCGATAAAAGCGGCGATAATGTAATGCCCGTTCTTGATAATATGCCCCTCAGAGTTCAGATATCAGCAGTGATAAGCTGTGTAGAGGTTAAAAAGTGAAGCACTCAGCCTCACTTTAGACCACATTTACTTGTAATTTTCTGAGACATCATGAAGCCGATAGCCAACTTGATGCATACCCATGTATCCGTATTCAGCAGTCTGATTGCCTTAAATAGCTGCTCTGAAATACCCATGTTTGCAGTTTCGCCCACAAGGTTCTGCGATTCACTTTGTCAAATCCCACATTATAGTAAAAAAGCAGGCATAAAAAGGCAACTTTTGTTTTAGGGTTTTGCTTGATAGTAGGCTGGTTGCAAAAGCATTATCAAGTGTCTCTAAGCCTTTCCTAAACCCGAGCTGAATTTTCAAGAGAATTTTTGGTTAAAGGCCAAACCTTCTAGTAATAGTCCAGCGGCAAAGGCTTTGTCTCAATATCCAATAAAGTGATGATTCAGTAATTTTGTGATTCATTTCTTGGGCCTTTCTTATAGAGAGTTGTAGGACTTAGTCTCACAAAGTGTCAGGAAAGAAGTTATTAGACAATGATCCTGTGTAGAGAATGAGCTGATGAATGGACAAGCTAGATGCATCCTGCTTAAAGATTGCCATGGGGACCCTGTTGGGACCGGGAGCTCCATTTGTATATGATTGCAAGAGCGCTTTTGTAATTTTATCACTTGGGAGGCATAATACAGGTTTTTGTAAAATGGACTGCTTATTTCTATCATGTCTTTGTCGGATCTGTTTGAGCCCAAGCCTGGTTTAATAATGGCAGACAAGCTTTCACTGTTAGGTTCTAATGATTGGTCGCAGTAGAGGTTTAATAAGTAAGACCCCCAGGTACGTTCATCAATTGAATTTGTTGATTTCTCAGATGAAATTAAGTTATGATTTAGGGTCCAGAATGCTGTGCTTTACTTGGTGTAGGACCATTTATTGATGTCAAATCACCTCCTAGGTCTCCAAATTCATTTTTCGCCTTCCAGTATTTGGATTTATAGGTTCTTGTTAAGTGTTGAATATATGTTTTATATCAGCACCCTCTGCCTTTTCACAATTGTCTGTTTAGCTTGTTGATCGCTTTACAGCGATCTCTTAGCTCTGTCGAGTACTAAGTGGTAGTTATGATGTTTTTTGGGTTTCACCCTCAAGTCCCATAGAGTCTTACGCTTTGATAAATCGGACTGGGAAGATTATTTAACATGGCTTTTAGAATTGTAGGCCAGCCTGAACATACTAAGGGGCAGATTTATGTTAACTGGCGCATCCCCAGGGATGCGCCAGTTAACATGCGCCACAGTGCGCCACTGCTCCGCCACCCATGGTGCGCCGCATTTATGATGCGGCGCACCATGGTGCAAGGCAGTGAGGATGCGTGACGCATCTCTCGGCACACGGGCGGCGCATTGCAGGAGTCATGTCGCAAGTGCGACATGACTCCTGCAATGCACAGGGGCCATCTATTCAAATGTATGGTGCGTCACCCTTACGCCTGCTTCAAGCAGGCGTAAGGAATTGACGTGGAAAGTGACTGAGTGAAATCTCATAGATTTCACTCAGCCACTTTTGCGAGGCGCACCTGCCCCGGAACGCCCACCCTGCGCAGGAACGCCCACAAGCGGTGCAGGGCTTTACAACGTGACGCATCTGCCTAGATGCGTCACGTTGTAAATCGTTCGTAGGGATGCGCCACGTTTACACCGCCTTGCGTGACGCAACAGCGGCGTAAACGTGGCGCAAGGCCTTCATAAATCTGCCCCTTAGTCCTTTATGTGTTACCAAACTGCGTTCGTGATTACATTTGGCATGTCTCTGTTCTCTGTATTTCATTTGCGATTGCAAGTTCCTCTTTATTTTGCACTGCTGCAAAATTGTGTCCTCGGTAGAAATGGTTTTGTGGATATCGAGTTGATTTTCACCTCTTGATAGAAATGGTCACATTATCTCCAATCTGAAATGATTTAATTACCTCTAAGAGGCGTGAAGTGACTAGTGTGTTGCCCAGGGGCCGTTTTACACAAGTGCCCTGATGGTGCAAAGGGCGTTTGTGCTGACTATGCATGCCCCAAAGGGCACTTTGATATCATTGAAAGGGCCGCAAATGCTTGTGCTGCCCATTCTGTAATACAGATAGTGCTGGCATACATGTACCAGCAGTGCTATCATTCGAGGGCGTTCCCTCATTTGAATAGGGGGGTGGCACCATGCAAATGAGGGAATCTCTTTGTCTTTGAGCCTGCACCGTATTACTGACGTGGGCGCAGAGGCAAAAATGCCTATAGAAGGTGCATTGAAAATGCTCCAAAAAAAGGTAGCACACTGAAAGTGTGCCCTCTAAATGCAGCCCTCTAAAGGAATGAAAAGGGGTCCCATGGATCCCCCAGACATCCCACCTCCAATTGCAGGAGGGTGCAGTCACTCACTGCACCCACATGTAAGGGGATTTCTAATCCCTTTTAAAAGTGCAAGCAGGATGCTGCCTGCACAGAGAAAGATGAAGTAGCTTTTAAACAGCTGCTCATATTTCTCTTACACGCCCCGCTCCAGGGGAAGTGCAAGTTTGTGGCTGCCCGAGTGCAGCGCATTGTTCCTGTTAGGGCACTCTTTCCATGTTTGTACCCAGCACACATGCTTTAAGGTGCATTGCGGTACAAACATGTAAAGTGCGCCCTGTCTGTAATATGGGCCCGGAACATTTGCTGAGTGACTTGTTACATGGGTGGCCTTGGCATGACCATCTGCACTGACCAAGTGGGGGACTTCATTGCCCAGAATCCGCAGGGCTTCAGGAGGCAGTCCCTGCAACGAGCCACATCTGTTCCCTGCTTAGGCGCTATATAGCACATGGCTAGTCCTGCAGTTCATGACCATCTGCACTTATCTAGTGGGGGACTTCATTGCCCAGAATCCTCAGGGCCCCAGAAGACAGTCCCTGCAGTGAGCCACAACAGTTCCCTGCTAAGGTGCTATTTAGCGCAGCAGCTAGTCCTGCAGCACAGGACAAGGGCAGGCCCATCCTGCGCCCGTCAGCGACAGAAGAGGCAGGGTTCGGCCAACTCCCCTTGGCCCTATCATCAAACATTGGGAACTGGCGCTATGCTCAGGGAACCAAAGCACTGCCACAGTTGCGTGTAAAAATCCAGCGAAACATCCCAAAAGTGTGGGTATCACCAATGCATCGCTGCACCCCGCATCTATTGCTTGCAAAATGGATTAATGTACTTTTCATCAGCAGCCCTGCGTGAGTCCTGTAGCTGGCCTGCGCTACATTGTGGGCAGCCTTAACTCTTGACTTTGTCCCAGTTCAGCACAACGCTTTAACTCTTTAAGCACTATTCACTTCTAAGTGCTATTTTTACATTTAATCTTTACAAATTGATATCTTGACTTCTAACGCTTGGATTATTGTTGTTTTGGTCTTGTTTTATTTACAAAAGTATTCTTGATTGTTCTAAACTGACTTAAAGTCTTTTTTTGGTGTTGTCACTTTGTTACTGTGTGTTCTGTGCACAATTACTTTAAACGTTGCCTCTTAGGCAAGCCTGGCAGCCCTGTGTTAAGCTACCAGAGAGTGAGCACGGGTAAGGGGGTGTTACTGAACTACCCTGACTAGAATTGTGCTTTCTGTTTGGACGGTGTGCATACCTTTGTCAACCAGAAAACCAATTTCCAACGAAAGACTTCTGGAAAATAAAAAGATACATTCACAACATGACCTAACAATGTTTTTTTAATTCAAATCTAAAAATACATTACTAAACTCGATTTTGTTATGTATAGTAATCCTTAGATATTGTAAAAGCACTTCATTAAAAGCAAAGCACTTCACACTGGACAATCCAACTGCACACTCATAAACCTGGACAAAGGCACTTTCAAAGTAAGTGAAATAAACATAAGAATAAAACACGATCCATAGTTTAAACGTAAAACAAAAGCTCACCACCCTCAATCAAAACTAACCAAACCTATATTTTTAACATGTAACTAAAATAAATATTTTAATACCAACAGAAAAGGAAAGCTCACCTGACCCAAACCTCAACCACATGAAACAGAAACAGAAGAAAATCAAGTTCAGCTTAAAGCAACAGCACAGATGTAGGTACAAAATGTAAAACATGTGATAGCATGTTTAAAATATGTTAGCAAATAAAAAAAAATGTGAACACAATAATTCTTTTAGGCTACTTTCAGATAGAATAGCAGAAAGAGACACATATATGACATCATGAAAAGGCAAACAATTGTATTCACACACAGGATGTACATCAAGCCAGGAAAGAACAAGTAGCGGTAAAGAAAATCTGAAATGTAATATATATTATGCAAATGCAACAAGGGAGGACCACAATATAAAAAATATTGTAAGTTACGTGAGGGACTGCAAACCCCAAAATGTAACAAAAACAGAAGGGAAGCATGTACTTGAAGATTTAAAAGGAGCAAGCACCCGTGCCCCAGAACCTACTACTACCATTTAAAAGACATAAGGCAAGATGTACTAAGCAATGTAAAAGCATATGACAAATGTAAATTACAATCCGGTATTCATTACGTATCATTCTGATAATATGTATTCACAATTTTCCGATTCTCTAATACCGAATCAGTAAATTGCAGATCAGCATGTTTTGAAACTGCAAAACTTGCACTAGAGAAGTGTTTGATGACATGACAACGAGGAAGTGATTGATCATTTGCTATTTACTGGCCTCTGTACCCTGGAGAAAGGAAGGACTTGAGTCCTGAGCCATGGGAAAAGGTTTTTTTGGGTGTGCTTGACTTCTTCTGCTATCATGCCTGGAGAGGAGTCAAATAAGGATGGTGGAAGAAGAAAAAGAAACATAAATCTAGTGCGGAAGGTGTTCAAACACGAATGTATGGAACACAATGTTGAGCTATTTGGAGACCATTTAATGTCCCTTACTCACAGAAAAAGAAAAATAACATTTAGAAGGGCATTCAGGAAAACATACATTCTGTGGGGTCATGCAGCATACCATTGAGGAGATCATACAATTTGAGGATAACAGATAAAGGATAAGGCTGGATTTGAGGAGGGTGGAACAGGGGGGACCCTCAACACAGCACAACCAACTTCTCTTGAGGACCTCATAGAATAATTTTTACAGCTGGGGAGTATTATGGAGCTAAAAAACATTGATTCAACCAACCCAACCACTAATTATAAAGGTAAGTGTTTAAATTATATTTATAATATTGTTACATATTTAAATTACTAGTGTTTTCTAAATCTCTCCATAGAAATGCTTTCTTTAAACTTCCTGATGCATTATGGGAGATGTAGTGCATTCGCTTTAGTGGACTTGTCTTACTCAATTCAGTCTTATATGAGAATGAAATAAACTGTACAACATGTATAACAAAATACTTTAAAAGTTGATGTAGTGATCTTTTAAAATATAAAAGTATGCGACTTAAAAATAAAATTTGCTTTAAAGTTAATCAAAGTGCTGAACATATGTATAACATCACAGGTGTTTCAACACAGAGGTGAAGAGTCTCAAGAAAAGGCAGCTGAAGGCTGTTCATCAGACATGGAGGAAGCCACTGATCCCACAACCACCCCAGTAGAACATCTTCCATCTTGACACAGACCAATGCAAAAGAACAATTGATGGTCAGAATGCTGAACAAAGTCATACATTCACCCCAGTGCAGAAATCTGGGCCTAAATCCATTGTTTTTTTGCTTTACTTACCGTGATTCTGAGTTCGCCGAGCTGTTTTCCTCCCGGTTTGCGTCCGCTGCGCCATTTTTGGATCTGGCTGCGTGATAGCGCGAGACGTTTCAACCGCGAGTACGTCATCGCGGCCCGCCTTCTTGCACTGCGAGAGTTTGAGAACGTGACCACGTCATAAGGGCCCGCGATCACGCATCGCCAGAGTAAACAATTGCGACGCGCAGCTGACTTCCGCCGGGAAATTTGAACAGCTCGCTTTCCCGAACTTGCAAAAAATGCAATTCTGCACAAGAAATCCACCGCAGGCAGCATAAAACTTCTGAAAAAGATGATTTGGATCAGAATAACTCCTCAGATTGACATTTGGCTGCACTTTTTTGTTCAAGGAGTCCATTTTTGGGGGGGTTGGGAGGAAGGAAGTGCCACAGAGTCTCCAACTTCCTGTTCCTGTCCAGCAGGCTCCTCCAAGTGCTTTTCCATATCCTGGTCACTTTTCATTCGGATCTGGAGCTGGAAGGATTACTCTTTGTGGCTGCTGCTGGATATTTGTATTTGAGGACTTCTTCTTTGGATCACTTTTGGATTACTTTTGGATTTGAGATTTTACAAGTAAGTTGGTGTTGTTTGTTTGGGGCATTGCAGTTGCTGCAACTACAATTTTTAAACTTTTTCACAACTTTAAAAAAAATGTATTGTGGATAGACACAGTATCCAGTAGGCCCAGGGTTAGTCATGGGTGCATGATACAACTGTTTCTGTGAGTTTTGTTGAACTTAAATATCATTTATGTCATGGATTTGATGAATAGCTCACTGTTATATGTGGATTTCTTTTTTTAATTTTGGGGTGCGTGTAAAGCCACACTAGCCAGTAGGCCCAGGAGTAGTCACTCAGTGGTGCATGGACCAAGTCCTTCTGTGGGGTCTCTTGAATTTAAACATCATTTAGGGCATGGATGGCATTGGATAGTGGTGATTTTTGTGTGTTTTTCATTTAAAAACCTTGAATCTACAAGGAGCCTGATTCAAGTCCTCCTTCTTGTTATCACAGGTGATCGCAAAGCGGCACTTGAACGAGTGATATTCTGATTCTCCGCCGGCTGGTGGATCGTGCATCAATTGCACAAGGTACGTACGAGTAGTATTACGTCCTAATCCTCACATTAAAAAATTCCCAATAGTTAAGTATAGTAATTACTGAACCTCACTTACAGATTTCGTGAAGTATATGACCCTTGAGGAGAGAATACCCTTGCGGAGCGAATATTGTCGGCTGACAGATCCTCCTACCTCCTTCTTAGAAATAGCCGCAGGCCTTTGATTTCTACAGGTGAGATAACCAAATGGTTACACACTTACCACCTAGTATATTAGAACACACCTAAATGCTAAAAGCCTTTCCTTTCCCCCATTGGTTGTCCAGTCGTATTTTAGTCCTGATGAAGACCCGAGCTGGTTGCGAAAAACAAGCACCGTAACATAGGGTCGAAACGTCGACGTAATATTGTACATCAGTCCCTACAAAGTTTCAACCACAATTAGAAAATTACAATAGGGTTGTAACCAATGTATAGTGATTTTTGGACTGGTCTTTTAATTGTCATTATGTATGCTTATTTGTGAATTATAGTAAATGTCCTGTTTTCACTTTCATTCACTTAATCACGTGTAAGCCAACTGTTTGTGTTTTGATGATTTCTGTTTAGGACAACCCTTTAAGTATATGTACATCAGTGTCGTGTGTATAATTAATGATTTATAAAACAATGAAATATACAGGATTAAATCCCAAAAATGGTGTGTTTTCTTAGTTTTTAGTTGGATATTTGTAAATAATACTGCGAATATCGTCTGTCTTAAGGACAAACAAAGCAATTGTTTTCCTTCCCAACAGAACCATTGTTGCATATACACACTTAGAACCCAGGTTCTGAGGGTCACAGGGCCACCCCATTATAACTAAAAGTTAGGCCCAAGGCCATGAGTGCCGCAGAGGCAGCCACTTTAATATCTCAATCACCATCGACCAGTGATGTTGGCGTTAACTCATCGCAAGAAAGTAGCATCCAAACAACGCCGGGTGTAACTCATCTGACGAGTGTTCAACCGCAGCCGCAACGACAACCACAGGTGCAACAAGGAGAGGTGCAAGGAGAGGCACAAGGAGAGGCGTAAGGAGAGGTGCAAGGAGAGGCGCAAGGAGAGGCGCAAGGAGTGGCGCAAGGATAGATGCAAGGAGTGGCGCAAGGAGTGGCACAAGGAGAGGCGCATGGAGTGGCGCAAGTAGAGGCGCATGGAGAGGCACAACTGCCCACAATGCCTGTTCCTCCAGAAGTAGCGGCACATCAGGAAATTGAGATTCAAGCGGAGGTATCATCCGAGCAAGCCACTCCTCCTGATGAACCATTGTCTTCCAGATCCCCAGCAAGAAAAAGGTCAAGGAGGGCTAGTACAAGTTCTTCAAGCCCCCTTCCTTCTGATGATCTAGATCAAGATTGGAAACCACCATCTGAGAGGGAGGCACGCCATGAGCCCACAAAGGTAGCAAAGCCTAAAAGGAAGGTTCCCGCAAGGCTTGCACTTATGGGTGATGACGACGAACAAGAAGTTGAAGTGGTGTATTCTGCTGCTGATGAACAGTCTGACGATCACGACACAGTCATCACAGTCATCACTCCAGCCCCAGCGGGCATGCAGCAGACAGACATTTTTACCCTATCCCAAATTGCTGCTGAGCAGGATGTGGGCGGCGTGGCACTGGTACCACCACCAACACAGGTAACCACTACACCAACACGACCTACAGCTGCCATATTTTCTCTTCAGAAGGGCCGGCAGGGACCTCCATCCAGCTCGGCCTCCGTTACCTCAAGTAGTGGTGCAGTAACTGTAAGTGCACAACAGGGTCAAATTTGGCCACGCCCATCCTCCACTTCATCTGGCATTGAAAGTAGCACCTCCACCACCACCACCAGAAATCTCAACTCCCCAGTTTGGGACTTCTTTAGTATTAGCAAAAAGGCGGAAAACTAAGCCCGGGCGTAGTGGGCGTAGTGGGGCTCCGCGGAGCTGCGCGGAATGGGCGAGAAGCTACGCCCACTCCCGCACTCCGCGTAGCCCCACTACGCACCTCCCTCCCGCTCTCCTCTACATACATTATTTAAGCAAAATACCCTTAATAAAGCAATTTTAAAGCATTTACCGTGTCCGGGGCTCGTCCGGGGCTCCCTCTTGGAATCGCGTCGTCATGGATACCAATGCGCATGCGCGGGCGGCCGCGCATGCGCATTGGTATCTATGAAGGGACACTATTCCAAGAGGGAGCCCCGGACGAGCCCCGGACACGGTAAGTGCTTTAAAATTGCTTTATTAAGGGTATTTTGCTTAAATAATGTATGTAGGGGAGGGCGGGAGGGAGGCGGGTGGTGGCCGACTCGGCTACGCTCACGGAGTGGGCGTAGTGTTGCCGGCTACGCTGTCTACGCAAAATGCGTAGGAGGCAACACTACGCCTACTCCGTGGGCGTAGCCGATTCGGACGCCCAGGGTTACGGAAAACCTAGTTGTTTGATTTGTAAAACTGTAGTTAGTCGGGGTAAGCTTGGTACCAACTATGGTACCGGACGCCAGAGAGGTCATCTCCCAAAACACCACACTATCCAGTGGGAGGTGCACCTAAGTAAGCCAAAAGTACAACAAATCCAAATGTATCCATTGATATTGCATCTGATTATGACGAGGGGCTGATCGTGTAGGGGGGAGGTAAAGAAGCGACAGACTTTTTTCTGGTACACACAGTACCCCTGGCAGCAGCACTGCAATGGTAGCGCCCACACCCTCTACCCCAGCAACATCTATGAGGCACACTAAGAGTCTGGGAGAGACACCAATGCGAAAAAGTACATCAATGAGCCTAACTGGGTTGAAGAAGTCTAGATCATCCTCATCACGTATGAAAACGGTCCAGACCACCATTATAAGCATGTTTTGGCAGGAGGCGCCATTTAAACGCAACCACCCAACGGCACGTCTTTATAATGCAGTGCTGGCTAAAATGTTAGCGCTGGACCTTCTCCCTTTTTCTTTCATGGAAGGGTTGGGCTTTCTAGAATTTGTGGCAACAGTCTGCCCTAAATGGAAGGTTCCTAGCCTGTCCTATTTTGCCAGAGTTGCGGTTCCAGAACTACATCAAGATGTGCTGGAGGTGATTGGGGCAGCTTTGCAGAAGAGTGCTGTTCACACTATCCACCTGACAACAGACATGTGGACCAGTTGCCAAACCCTTGATTACATGTGCATCACTGCACACTGGGTCTCTTTTGCAGGGGTTAGAGACAAGTTATATGTAGGTGTTGACAGTGACACAGTTTTTCAAGCTTGTCGGAAACATGCAACAGTAGCCATGTTTGCCATGGAGAAATCTCATACTGCAGTAAACATTTTGGAGGAGTTTAACAGTAAGGTATTTGAATGGCTGCATAAAAAAAAACCGCATGATTGGTTATGTTTCCACGGATAATGGCAGTAATATAGTTAGTGCCATGAATGATGGTGGCTATTTCAGAGTGCCGTGTTTGGCGCACGGTATTAACCTAGTTGTTCAAGATTTCTTGAAAATAGAAAACAAAGTCAGCAAGTTACTGACCACCTGCTGAAGAATCTGCACACATTTCAGCCATTCTTTGAAGGCATGGAATCATCTGAGGAGCATTCAAAGTGACCGTAGAGTGCCAGTCAGAGGACTCATCCAGGAGGTGGTAACACATTGGAACTCAACCTTCTACATGCTTGAGCGTCTGTCTGAGCAGTGCTTGGTAATCAATGAGTATGTCTTTGCACTGGGTTCTACTATGAAAGACATGAGACTAGAGTTGGAGGAATGGGACCTAGTTAAAAGCCTGACAGACATGCTTCGTCCTTTTGTGGTCTTCAAGCGTGAAGTCAGCAGGGAGGACTGTACTTTGGGCAAAGCTATCCCATTGTTGCACATGCTAGAGCACCAACTGAAGGCAGGGTTTTCAACGTTCAAAGGTGATACTGACAAGCAAGACGCATATCAGTTGGCTGTGAGCTTATTAACCCACCTAGTTGACAATGAAAGGCTTAAAAAAATACATACAGAACAACATTACATTTGTGCCACTATTCTGGATCCACGGTACAAAAAGGCAGTGGCCAGCAAAGCATTCATTGCTTTTAATGAAGCAGATGTTTCAAAGTACAAACATCGGCTAGCTCTGTCAGCCACTCAGTTAGAAAAAGAGCGGCAGGAAATTGAAGGACCCGGCAGAAGTGCTACTGAATCAGCAGGCCATTCGGCGTCAAGGTCCACCGACACCAGCAACCGTATCATCATCCTCACCTGCACCAGGCCCAGCCATAATATTGTCGGAAGCGGATTGGCTAACTCATCAAGGGTTTGCTCGTTCCAGTGTTGATGCAAAGGCCACAGATGGCATGCAAAGTGGAGCACCCCTGGAGAACCTTGAGTGGATGGTGCAGGCCTATCTGGATGACCCAACAGGGGGGACTATTCCCGAGGCACCCAGAAACGCGTTTAATTTTCAGTTGAAGATTACCCTGCTGAACTTCCATTATACCCAAAGGTGTGCCACACCATCCTTATTTTTTTCAATATGAAAGAAAGACACAAACATGGATGATTGTTGTCAACCAAATCAAACATTTCAAGAAAACAATAACAAATTATTTCGGGGAAATAGACAACAATTGCACTAAATTTATTGACCTATCTTTTGTGGTCTACTAGGATATATTAGTACTGCTGGATTCGCGGACCGTCTACTTGGAAAGTTATGTAACTCACTAAACCAACTTAAAAAAGGTTCTACTAGGACTGGCAGGCAGCATTCCGCAGCACGCAAAGTGGCAGACACAGTCCGTCATGATTGCAGACCCCTAAAAAGTTTCCTGCTAAATAACCAGTCATAATATACTCAATCTATCAATCCACCACCACTATCTCTTGGCAGGAGTACAAAGGAAGGACTGGACTTGAGTCTCTAGTGTCTAGCATTACGCAGGTCTGTAAAGTACTCACTTATACATAATCACTCAGGCCAAATGAGCACAAAATTGAAAACAAGTAAGCATAGTAGCACCGCAAGTGAGCAGGCAAGCACCTGCAATCACAGAAGATTTTGAAACATAATTTACCTGCAATGTAATCGGTAGCATTCTTGCTCTTTGGAAAAAACAAATTGCAATATCACACAGAGCAGATGAAAACAAAGTAGTGATTAAATACTAGCTACTACTATTCACCAAGGCCCGGGATCTCGACTCCAAGCAGGTCGAGCAGGTCTTGCTCCCGGTCCAGAATGTCGGACCACCGGTGCGTCGCCTGGTTGTAGGTGCGCCGGACCCCAGACTCCCGATACATGGCCCGGCACACCGTTCCCCCATAGCTGGCGACGCTCCCGGAGCCCATACCCGGCACCAGGCCTGCCACCTGCCGTGGCGGTCTTCGGGAGGTGGCGCTGGACGAAGAAAACCAGTGTGGTCACCTCCACCGCGCTGAAGATCTCCCGGGCTACTACTGCCTCCCCCCTTAAGCGCCCGCAAGGAAGCCGGATACGGGGTGCGGGACCCTACCCCTTCATGTTCTTCCCAGCTCCCTTTGCCATGGTCCTGGGCAGGAAAGGAAAATAAAATAGGAAAGAAAGAATAGGGAAAAAGTAAATAAAAGAAAAGAGTTCAAAAAAGTAGTTTTAAGAACCAAAAGTAGAAAAAAACACAAAATATAGCTCTACAAAAATAAAGAGATAGGTAATGAGTGGAAAAAAGTAAAAAAAAGTTCAAAGAAATAAAGGATTGCAAAGATTAAGGGAGGATTGAAAAAGCATGCCCAAAACCATAGCAATGAGTGAAAAACAAGATGGCCGCGCCCATTGCGACCACATGGGTACGTTTGCGCGATATTTCCCCTGCGAGCACGCAAAAGCGCACACAAACAAGTAATTGCGCCCCGCACGTAGGAAATGCCCAATGCGAGAATGCAACTAGCACCCGGAAACAGAAATACGCAACGCGAACACTGAAAACAAGATGGCCGCGCCCATGTACGACCGCATGGGTAACTTCGCGGTCGCTGCGCTGCAAAAGAACCGCGAACACGCAAAGCTCCCCGCGAACACGCAAAAAAAATCTGCAAATTCGCACAAATTCACAGATTTTGCAGACCGCGGATTTGCTTTCGCGTGAATTCACGTACCCCGAATTCGCAAATTTCGTCCATACTTAATTACAACCCTGTTTGCGGCGATCTTCAGGTGAGTCCCTTCAAACAATATACACATTGTCAGGAATGCCCAAATATGAGCTGAACTCTGGTAATGGGTATATGGTATTTTCCCACATTTAACCTGCATATGTGTGCACCCGACACATCTGCAGTCAACATGCACACACAGGCATTGATATATTTGTGAAAAATACTCATCACTGCTGCAAGATCCCCAGCTCCCTACAGCTGGCCCCGTGGTCAACCCATAATATGGCAGTCTTTGGACTGTCAGCGCGTGGACTGCTGGAGGGAGCAGACACGATCGTATGGCAGTCGAACCTCAAAACTCGTAATTAGGCCATTATGCCCTAGTCCATTTTGCACATGCCTCAAAACATGTGCACAGGATCTGTGGCTTAAAGTATTTCAGGGTCAACCAATTGCATAACCAAGTGTCATGTATATGTGGTGAATATGTAAGGCAAGTCAGGAAAGCAAACACAGCAGTAACAGCATTTGTCACACACATATATAAAGTAGGTGTAAGCTAATCACACTAAAAAGGACACGTCCATAAGAAAGTGAAAAAAGGTATGGCTATTCACCACCCACCATGTGTGGGCAAACAAATAACTAACTTGCACACATCAAACACATAAACAATTTTCATCATAGTGAGAACTGCAAGCTAAATGATGTTCACATTGCCCAAGATAAGCAGAAATACTTACCATGTAATATCCCACCGTATGCAATGTCAGCCCCATTTGGAATTCATCCCACATATCCATCCTTGAAACAGTTACCCTTGTCCTTCTCCAAGTGGGTGGGGAGCAACTAAGAGGGTGGAGCTGGAATGTGGAGTGGCGGACAAGGAAGATGGTGGTAGATGGTGGTAGATCTTCTGTGTGGTCATCCACCACTTGGGATTGTCCACTAGAAGATGATTCTGATGACTCAAATGAACTTGAGCTTGCCTCCTCCATGGCACTCCACTCACCCTCTTGACCACTGGGTCCGTCTGTGTCGGAAGTACTGGAACCAGAACCACTGTGGCCAGCTGCTTCCCTATTAATATCGGCCCTCTCTACTTCACTTACTTGAGATGATGGTGCAATCTAAATAGAAATCAGTTTATTACATCTCTGGTAACACACCTGACCATGAGATGTTAACACTAAGCATTACAAAGGTGTACAAATTACACCAGCTCCAAATTTCAAAACATAGGCTCCAACATGCCCTTAAAAAATTAATGCATGGTACATAACCTTTAAACAGTTGCTCACAGTGATATCATGAGCCCACACAATTACAAGACCATGAGTGTTTACTCCACGTCATCCAGATGTACCTACTCATATTGGTCTCCACCTTCTACACTTTGGCCTATTTGGGTGATCAGAGAACAAATGCACACAGCATAAGTTGTCACATTGCCCTAAGGCCATCCCCATACCAATTTTGAACTATCTGACCACTCCATTCATACTTACCATTTGCCAAAGACAATTTGACATTCAAGGCTCATGTGTCACAATGACTATCTGTGGCATTAACTTGTACTGTAAACATGTTTCCAGGGTTTGATCATATTACAGTACCTATCATGTCCTTCATAGCTTCACCGTTTGGACATTTCCACAGACGTATGAGTAATGGATCAAGGTAAGTATCACACACTCCCCAATGTGTACACAGTCCTGGATGTAGTAAAACATGGACTGTTTAATTAACACCATTAACTCACACAATTATTTCAGTGGCCTACACACACATGTGTCTGATGGACTCCGACATCAATCTAAGAATGCAGCTACATCATGTAGAACACAGGATTGCAGATGACACAACTACAGGAACAGGTTCACAGGCCAACGTGTAGGCCCTATTACTGATTGCATCAGTGATGCAGGAACACATATTATTGTACATACACAACTTACCAATTGGGAGTGTTGTCCAGACACTGCATCAAAGATGCACATCGTACTATGTCACATTTGATAGGCCTACCATCGCATGACACACAATAGTGAGTGAGAATCACTCATTCCACAGTATAGACAATTTGATTGTTAGGGGCAATGGCCAGCCGGGTTATTCAATAACATGAGATGAATCATCACTTAAGTCAGCCATGTGACAGGCCATGTTACGTTCATGGATGGGTGACTGGTCACTGCTGTGTAGCAGGTTGATACAGGCAATAGGCAAAGGATATCATTATTTACCTACCACCAGACCTACACATTTGTGTACTCCTCTTGTGCATTTCAATTTGGGTCTGCATCTGTTTCGATGGTGACATTCATACCTGTGAGCTGAAAAAATGTCAAGACCACTTGTACAACTCTGGTCATGACTGATAAGTCATTTCCCAGAGTTGTACAAGTGGTCTTAACACTTGTAGCTGCTGTTGGGCCCTCAACTGCAGATCAAGCCCAGGATAGGCCACTGCAAGTATGCGGGCCATTAGGGAGGTCAGGGTGCAGCGTGGGCCCTGCACACCTTGGGAGGACGGCGTCTGCTGGTCCTCCACGATCTTCACAATCTACTGACTCAGGTCCTCCCACCTCTTGTGGCAAGGGATGCTACACTGCCTGTAGACCCCCACGTTCTGCACCTTCTTTGCAATGGACTTCCAGATGTCACGGTTCTGATGGCCTTTGACCTGCATAGATGTAAGAGAGGAAGCAAACATCTTGTAAGTGAAAATTAATGTACATCAGTTTTGATGTCACACAAGTGTGTTACATCTGCCACACGCTGGCACCAATAGTGAGCACACAACACTGTACATTACACATGCTGAGATATGCAAACACCCAATACACACTTCAGTAATAATCTGCTGAATACCATTATCCTTGTTAATGTCCCAACATGACAAATATAGCCCACTCCACATGAAGTACTCCAGGTGTGAACTACATGTACTGTGATTAGTAAAGAAATGGGCTTCCTCATTACAGCACACCTGATATTTATATACAATTATGGTTTTTGCTTGAGTATTAGGCTTTCTGTAATGAAAAGAAGTCTAACAGTCATAGACAATAAGATAAGAAAAATAATCATGTATAATGGCATCAGATAAGAAAAAAATTATTCAAGATGAATTCAAAGAAAGTCCTCTTCAGATTTCATTAGTTTCCTTTATTGGTTTTCATATTTCATAAAAAAGATTCTCCCAGCATAAACATCGCCAACACGTGTTTCGTCTCACACAGAGACTTCATCAAGGCTGGAAATATTAAATAACATAGAAACATAATTACAATTAGAATTTTAACGTGTTCAATCAATTTACATAATTAATTGTGACATAGACAAACCTACTATTTAAAATACATAGACAATGTGAAGATAACTTATCTATAAATTGCACTAGTATAAAAACAAGTAACAATGAAAAAAGAGACCACAGTGGGAATAAGATGGACATCACCCCATAAATAATACCAAAACCATAATGAGAGAAAACAAAAAACATCATACTGTACATATTTAAAACAGTTGGACTAAATGCATTCAATGCAGGACATAGGTTGAAGATGGGCATCATCCTGTACATATTTAAAAAACAGTAAGACTAAATGCATCCAATGCAAGACATGGGTTGAGGAACCTGTTTCGTATAGTCCAACACAATTATTAGCGGATCTGTGGTACATTCACTACCATTATCGACAATCCGGTTGATAGTCCGCCCAAATAAGAGCCAACTCCAGAATAAAAAATTATGCATCACTTCCCTGTTTACAAAATAAAATAATAATAATAATAATAAAATAATAGCTCATAAGACTAAGAATCACCCACCATGAATATGATCAATGAAGATTGTTAATCCATCCAATCTTTATGAGCAAATATAAAGTGTGGGAAGACAGGGCATCTGAAAAATTAAAACTGGAAATTACCAAAGTGGTCTAAAGTCATAGAGTAACAAAGAATGAATGACTGATAAGGACCAAGAGCTAAAACAAAGACATACACTATTAAATCACCAACAGAGAGCCCACTGTTTGAGGTGAAATAAATAACAAAGCTAATAAGAAGGAAGACACGGAAACCATATAACATGGACACTACTGACCATTTTCAAGCGAGTGAGGGTCAAATATCTTTAAGAGTAAGTGTACCACATACTCAAAAGTAAATACAAGATCACTCTAGCACAAATGAAGGAAGAGTAACAACATAAATAATATTAACTCACCATCAAATTTATAAATTGGTGAGCCTGTGCGTTCAACAGAAAATTCTTCAGCGATCGTGATACACTGAACCATAACATCAATCGAGTGTATAAAGATGGAGCTGTATAAATCAGTAGAGGCACAAAGAAGTAAGATCAAGCCATACATGTATAGTTTACCTCAATACACGGACACTAATGTGAACACTACTACCTAAAAATTCTCTGTACATGTACTGTGATGTCAGCTACAATGAAACCTGACAAAACCTTGAGGGCTTTAGAAGGCTGCACAACTTTAGGCAAGATTTGTTATCCATCTGTAAAGGCAGGCACATTGACTTTAGGCCTACAGTGCATAGAGACTGGTATCATGGTATGGCCCACAGACTTTCACTCATTCCACTATGACTGACCTGCCATGTATGTAAATGAGAGGATGCTCACTGGGGTGGTGTGGACTAAGCATGGGCGTAAAATCCGTTACGCTCGCGGATTTTTCGTATTTTCGGGGAATCCGCAATCCGCGAACTCTCGCGGATGCGGCGAGAATACGCAAAATCCGCGCGAAGCGGATTTTTTGTTTGTGTTCGCACTGCTCGCGCTGCTCGCGGTCCGCGGCGCGGGCAGGAACAATCTCGCACTAGCGAAAGTACAAAAATTACTTAGTAAAGGAAGTGGCCCAGTCTCCAACTTCCTGTTCCTGTCCAGCAAGCTCCTCCCATAGGGGTGGGGTGAAGGAAGTGCCCCAGTCTCCAACTTCCTGTTCCTGTCCAGCAAGCTCCTCCATTTCCTGGCCACTTTTCGATCATTCTTGACTGGGAAGGATTACTTTTTGTGGTTGCTGCTGGATATTTGGATTTGAGGCTTTTTGGATTAATTTTGGATTCGAATTTTGATTTCACAAAGAAGTAAGTTGATGTTGTTTGTTTGTGGTGATTTTTGTGTGTGGTTTTTTTTTCGACTTTTTGGGGGGAAAATCTGCAAGTTCGCGAGCTGAGGATGTTTTTGCTTGTGTTCGCACTGCTCGTGTCCCGCGCAGCAACAATCTCGCACTCGCGAAATTGTAAAAATTACAATTCTGCTGCACATGAATTGAAAACCACCAGGCTTATTTATGGGTGCATGGATGATACAACTGTTTTGTTGAAATTATTTTTGTTAACATGATTCTGTGCTCTGATGTCATCCATTATGCCCAGGGGGGCCCAGAATCGGTCTGTTCGCGGATTTTGTGGGTTTTTGCCACGTTCGCGCCGTGAAGCAACAATCTCGCACTCGCGAAATTGTAAAAAATGCAATTTTGCACCGGAAAACCACCAGCAGGCAGCATAAGCCTTCTGAAAATGGATGGATGGCATTGGATTGTGGTGATTTGATTTGTGTTGTGTGTTTTCACTTTTTGGAGTAGGGGTTGGGTGCTGGCTATGTTGGTGGTGGCCATTTTGAGGCATGGTCCTGGCCATGTGGATGGGGGGGTCAAGCGGCCATTTTGAAGGCAGGCAGTGAGCTATGAGACATAGGCCTACACCCATTGTGCCTTGCTTTCACCCATGGTGCCCAGGCGGAGTCAGGGGTACATGAAAGCACAACCCTCTGTGTGTGTGCTCTCTTGGATCATTGTTAAATTCCTGTTTCCCAAAAATTTAGCAAATCCTAATTATGAAAATTCCATATTGTGTGGTGTGCACGTGTGTATTCATAAATGCCTACTTGCTAACTGTTTATTCAAGCGCTAGATATGCAACATTTATATTTACTGATGTTCCTCTGTCTTCATTTGCGTTTAGGTGCACAAAACTACGCATCATCATTGAGCATCAGTGCCAGGAAGAAGTGCTGCTGCGGCCTGTTGTTAAGACATCTGAAGAAGATGGCTCCAAAAAGAGGTGCCCGTAGGTCCTCTTCCAAGAAAGATGTCTCTACTAAGGAGAAGAAGAAGCAAGTGGCACCACTTACCAAGGCGACTGGTTGCTCAACCAAGACATTTTTTGGGCAACAACAACCCAAAAAACAAAGGCCCACCATGAGTGCTGCACAGGTAGCCTGTTTAGTTGTTGAATCACCAACGACCAGTGATGTTGGATCATCGCAAGAAAGTAGCAGCACGCCATCAACACAGGTTTTAACTCATCTCACAAGTACTATTCAACAACCAAAGCCGCAACAACAACTGCATGGGCTACTAGTACAAGCAGAAGTACATGCGCAAGGAGCTGTCCGAGAAGGAGCTGTCCGAGAAGGAGCTGTCCGAGAAGGAGCTGTCCGAGAAGGAGAAGGCCGAGAAGGAGAAGGCCGAGAAGGAGAAGGCCGAGAAGGAGAAGGCCGAGAAGGAGAAGGCCGAGAAGGAGAAGGCCGAGAAGGAGAAGGCCGAGAAGGAGAAGGCCGAGAAGGAGAAGGCCGAGAAGGAGAGGTCCATGGAGACTTGCAAGTAGAGGTCAGTGAAGATGGCCATGGAGCGGTGCAAGTTCCCACAATGGTTGTTCTTCCAGAAGTAGGGGCACAGGAGGAAATTGACTTTGGAGCCGGGGTATCATGTCAGGAAGACGAAGCCACTCCTCCTGATGATTCATTTTCTCCCAGCTCCCCAGCAAGGAAAAGATCAAGGAGGATGTGTAGAAGTTCCTCTTCAAGCCCCGCTCCATCAGACGATGATCTGGATCTGGATTGGCAACCATCTCCGATGTCTGAGAGGGAGGCACACCATGAGCTGCGAAAGGTATCAAATGTTAAAAGGAAGGGCCCCGGAAAGCTTATACTTATGGATCCGAACGTCGGACTTGATGAAGTGGTGCATTCTGATGTTGTTGAAGAGGATGACAGCAATGACCTAGTCATCACACATGTCAGTCCAGCCACACCGGCCATGCAGCAGACAGACATTTACACCCTATCCCGACGTCATGCTGAGCGTGACCCTGGCGACGTGCCACTGGTAGCACCACCAACGCAGTCAAGTAGTACCACAAGTTCAACAAAACCTACAGCTCCCATATTTTCTCCCCGGAGGGGGACTCCATCCCGCTCGACTCCCTCAAGTAAGGTTGCTGCAATAATTGCACAACCCAGTAGATGTCTGCAAGGCTCATCCACCACTGCTTCATCTGGCATTGGCAGCAGTATCACCTCGTGCGGCAAAACCAGAAGTTTCCAGTCCCCAGTTTGGAACTTTTTTAGTGTCCATGAAAAATATGATAACATAGCCGTTTGTTGCATTTGTAAGACTAGAGTTAGCCGTGGTAAGACTGGTACCAACTATGGAACCGGAGGCCAGATAGGTCATCTTGAAAGAAAGCACGCTGTCGAATGGTTTCCGCACCTAGCAAACGTCAAGGGAAAGCGATCCCAAAGGGCAAGTGGCCAAAATATACCCATAGTAGGTGTTTCATCTGAAGATGATGGGGAGGTAGAAGAAGCGTCAGACATGTGTCCGGTTGCACCCAGTACCCCTTGCAGCATCACACCCTCCGTAACACATAGCAGGCACACTGAGAGTCTGGGAGACACACCAATGCGGAAAATGTCAACACTGATCAGAAGTGGGTCGAAGAAGGCATCCGCATCATCCCGTAAATTTGTCCAGCGCACCATTTCAGGCATGTTCTCCTCAGATGCGCAATTTCAACGCAACCACCCAACTGTACGCCTCTATAACACTAAGCTGGCAAAAATGCTAGCGGTGGACCTTCTCCCTTTTTCGTTTGTCGAATGTGTGGGTTTCCTTGAACTCGTGGCAACATTGGCCCCTAAATGGAAGGTTCCTAGCCGGTACTATTTTGCCAGGGTTGCTGTTCCAGCACTACACAAAGAGGTGCTTGAGTTGGTGGGGGCAGCTTTGCAGAAGAGTGCTGTTCACACTATACACCTGACAACAGACATGTGGACCAGTTGCCAAGCCCTTGATTACATGTGCATCACTGCACACTGGGTCTCTTTTTCAGGGGTTATTAAACAGATAAATGCAGGTGGTGATTTGGTCGAGATTTTTAAGGGTGCTCGTAAACATGCAACATTAGCCATGTTTGGCATGGAGAAAAGTCATACTGCAGTCAACATTTTGGCTGACTTTAACAAAAAGGTCTTGAAATGGCTGCGCCCAAGAAATTGCAAGGTTGGTTATGTTTCTACAGATAATGGCAGGAATGTAGTTAAGGCCATGGAGGACGGTTTCTATATCAGAGTGCCGTGTTTGGCGCACTGTATCAACCTTGTTGTGCAAAATTTTTTGAAAAAAGAACTTGCAGTCGACAAAACACTGACCATCTGCAGAAGAATATGCACACATTTCAACCATTCTTTTAAGGCCCGGAAGGAGCTGAGGCGCAAGCAAAATGAACGTAGAATGCCAGTGAAAGCACTTATCCAGGAGGTAGCAACACGTTGGAACTCAACCTTCTACATGCTTGAGCGTCTGCATGAGCTGTTTCCAGTAGTCAATGAGTATTTCTACAACCTGGGTGGTGATACGACAGGAATGATGCTAGCGGTGGAGCAATGGCAGCTAGTTAAAAGCCTGACAGACATGCTTCGGCCTTTTGAGGTCTTCACGCGTGACGTGAGCAGGGAGGACTGTTCTTTGAGCAAAGCTATCCCACTGTTGCTGAAGCTCGAGCACCAAGTCAAGGTGGTGTCTTCACAATTAAAGGACGTTGGAAAGAACGAAGCACATGAGTTGGCGCAGAGATTATTACAACGCCTAGTTAGCAATGAACGGCTTGTAAATATCAAGAAACAACAGCACTACATTTGTGCTACTATTCTGGATCCACGTTACAAAAAGCCATTGTTTGGCAAAGTAATAATTCCTTTTGAAACATCGGATGTTACAGAGTACAAAGGTTGGCTAGCTCAGTCAGCCATTCGTTTTGAAATAGAACGGAAGGAAACTGTAGGAGAAGACAGTACTACTAGTGAATCAGCAGGCGATCAGGCGTCCCAAAAAAGCACTTCACCATCTGTGCCTGTGGCAGAAGTGAGTGACTTTCCCTCTGAGCCGTTAACCACACCAGCAACCGTATCATCTGCACCAGGCACATGCGATATGTCTGAAGCGAGTTGGCTAACTCAGCTAGGGTTTCCTGGTCCTAGAAAGGACACAGAAGTGCAAAGTACAGGAATCCGGGAGGACATTCTTTCAATGGTGCAGGCCTATCTGGATGACTCAACAGAGGTCAATATTACTGAGGACCCATTGGCGTATTGGCATGGGAAAAGAAAAATATGGCGAGAGCTCACCAACCTGGCTATCAATTACTTGTCTTGCCCACTCGCAAGCGTGTCTTCAGAACGTGTTTTTAGTTCTGCTGGTGGCATTGTGACTTCCAAAAGGTCCCGCCTCTTGCCCGCAAATGTGGAGCGGCTCACCTTGATAAAGATGAACCAGCACTTCATACCACCAGATTACAGAGTACGAGAATGCACGCAGGAAGAAGAGGACACCGCCCTACCCGAGGAAAGTTCTCCTCAGTTACCAGAAGTAACCCCGACTGATGATTTAGCAGAGTATGAGGACGAGTTCTGCTTCCCTGACAGCGAGTTCTGAAAATGACTCAATCAATCATTCATTAATTGTAAATAGTCCTCCTTATTCACTTTTATTCCTGTATGTCTGTCTTTCTTTAGCAAGTGCTTCATCACATTCCCAACAAAACTGTAATCACCCAATCAAACAACAAGCACATCAGCAGAACTGTCTTGATTTTGATGCAGCAGCATTCCACCGGTTCACAACAGTTAGTTGACAAGAACTCAGTCCTGGTCGTCTATCCTGAGTCCTCCTCCTCCAGACTCACCCTATCCATTACCCATAATGCTGATGCCTGGATTCTGCACAATGAAGAAATGAAGAAATGAAGGAGCCAGCCCTCAAACACAAATTACAGGTAAGATAAGCTTTTGGATGGGAGGTAGTATAAAGGAGTATTCGGAGAGGCGAGAGAGTGACAGTGGTACTAGCAGCAAAGTCCTAGGGCTCTTGAATTAACAAAGTCTGTGACAGGCATTTACTTAGGAAAAAATGTGGCCTATTGCACGTGAACGTGTAGGCGTTCTATTGCTCGCTTGCCTGTCTCAGGGGTGCTGTCTCTGGGGTTTCTAGGTTTTAGGGTTGTGTCAGCACCGCTACCACATTTCTAATGTTGATTGCTTTTGATTTGCAGAAAATCCACGCCGGGAAACTCCAGTTGTGGCCCTGCTGCAGAACGCGTTAGGACTCTGTGAATTCCAGGTGGAGCCAGCCCTCAAACACAAATTACAGGTAAGATAAGCTTTTGGATGGGAGGTAGTATAAAGGAGTATTCGGAGAGGCGAGAGAGTGACAGTGGTACTAGCAGCAAAGTCCTAGGGCTCTTGAATTAACAAAGTCTGTGACAGGCATTTACTTAGGAAAAAATGTGGCCTATTGCACGTGAACGTGTAGGCGTTCTATTGCTCGCTTGCCTGTCTCAGGGGTGCTGTCTCTGGGGTTTCTAGGTTTTAGGGTTGTGTCAGCACCGCTACCACATTTCTAATGTTGATTGCTTTTGATTTGCAGAAAATCCACGCCGGGAAACTCCAGTTGTGGCCCTGCTGCAGAACGCGTTAGGACTCTGTGAATTCCAGGTGGAGCCAGCCCTCAAACACAAATTACAGGTAAGATAAGCTTTTGGATGGGAGGTAGTATAATGGAGTATTCGGAGAGGCGAGAGAGTGACAGTGGTACTAGCAGCAAAGTCCTAGGGCTCTTGAATTGACAAAGTCTGTGACAGGCATTTACTTAGGAAAACATTTGGCCTATTGCACGTGAACCAACACGATGACAGTGTTCTGTTAAATGAAATTACTGCAAAACCACCACCCACCCAGCTCAAAAGTAGTAAAAAAACAGGTATGCTCAGATAAAGTTTGAAAAAGTATATTTATATCCCTAACAAAATAATCTCCCGCAAGACCCTCCCTAACCCCAACAAATAGT
Organism: Lissotriton helveticus; assembly: GCF_964261635.1. Lineage (NCBI taxonomy): Eukaryota > Metazoa > Chordata > Amphibia > Caudata > Salamandridae > Lissotriton > Lissotriton helveticus. The sequence continues at coordinate 935,161,072 of NC_136069.1, forward strand.
CCTCAAAAGTCCCCAAAAAACCCAACTCCCAATTCCCACCCCCCAACAGTCTCAAAAAAAGGGGCAAGGGACACTCTATGGATGCAAGCTGGTAAGTTTGGCCTCCAGGGCATCATGCTTTAGGGCCAGGGCATCATATTTTTCTTGGAGGATGGCTTGCTCTAGGCGGAGGCCCTCCACCACATTTTGAAATTTGTGCCATTTCTGGACCTCCGCCTCTAGGTCTGACACTCTGCGGAGTGCACGGCGCAAGCGACCTTTAACAGTGCTGCGAGGTGCAGCTTTTGCTGCTCGGCGGTGGCGTCTTCCGGCACGGCTCCGGTTCGCTGGAGCACTGTGCTTACCGGCAGAACGTGGGGTAACAGAGGAGGATGTAGACGATGTTAAGTTGGATGCACTGGAGTGCGTGTCATCCCCCTCGAGTTCCACCAGTCGCCGATATTCCGCAACAGTTGCTTCCAGCCTCCGTTGCCGGGCCAGTACAGCCAGCATACTCCTCGTTGGTTTGGAGGTTTTAGTATTGCCAACTATATGAAGAAAGAAAGACATAATCTGTAAGCAATGCTCTTTAGGAATATGATTAACACAAAATGATTCAGCAGGAAGTTGTGTCACAGTACAACTAGCAACTAGCCAGGGCAGTACAAAACTATTCAGGCCAGTATCATGGGCGTCCGCAGGGAGGGGCGCTTGAATCACCATTTCCCTTCCCACAACTCTCTTGTATCCTTGGTTTGGTGCTCTTTCATATGAAAGAGATCTGGCAGAAGTGAGTGATTTTTCCTCTGAGCCGTTAACCACACCAGCAACCGTATCATCTGCACCAGGCCCAGGCGATATGTCTGTTTCCCTCCCTCTCTCTCTCTCTCTCTCTCTCTCTCTCTCTCTCTCTCTCTCTGTCTCACTCTTTCTGTCTCCCTTTGTCTCCCTCTACCTCGCTGTCTCTCTCTCTCTGTCTCCCTCCCTCACCCTCCCTCTGGCTCCCTCCCTCTCTATCTCTCCTTCTGTCTTCCTCTCTCTCTGTCTCTGCCTCTATCTGTCTTTCGGTCCCAGCCTGCTGTAATTACCATATTGTAATTTGTCACTGGGCCACCACTGGATACACATCATATCCTATCTAAGAGTCAGATAGTACCATGATCCAGCTTACCTGTACTCGCCACCGCCACTGTCTCCTGCCTCACAGTCTGTACTTGTTCTTGGTCCGACTCCTCCCCAGATTGACCCTCGGACTCCGAGTCAATGATGACCACATCCGAGCTGGCCCCGCCACCAGATGTTCCACCTACAAAATAGATTTAAGAATGTTAGATTACACCACTCCACTAGTATTTGGACTATGAATGAAAAAATGTGAAAACAACTGAAAAAGTAATTGACTGTCTACTGTAGTCTAAAGTAAATGTCCCTCCTTCCAGGGAAAGCTGTTGTCTTGCTTAATTTTTTTGTCACAATTGTTGAATGCTTGCTTAATTTTTTAACACACATTATTTTTCTCTGAACAGACAGAAACTGGACTTCTAATGACAAGAGAGGAACATCAACTTGAAACCAGGTGAAAGCTCGGCTCGACCACAAGAAATGTGTACCATTCCAGAACTCATCAAATCAGCACCAAGCACTTTTCCATTTCCAACTAACTTTATTTTAATATATGTGTTTACTTAAACTTTTAATAAAGCTTTTAAACTTGAATTGACTCTGTAGTTTTTCCTCTAGAGAGTCCGGACTAGAGTGACTGAGCGAAAAGTTTTGCAATTTTTGGAAGGAGGAATCTGTGCTGCTGACACTACCAGGTTTATTTATACAGTGTGCCAAACACGCCCCTCTGAAATATTATTACTCTGGTCTTTGGTGTCCATAGTTCGGTTTGTGGAGAATTGTCCCTGCAACAGTAGGATTATTGATTTTGCTCCTATCTAAACACTATTTCAAAACAATTAAATTAGGAATGCTTGGACAACAATAGGTCCTCTATATTTAAAAGAAAACTTACTGGGGCCAGCAAAGGAGCACTCGCCGCCCTGGCCTGCACCCTCCTCCTTTGGAGCCACTGCTGCAGCAGATTTGCCCCTGGGCGGACCTAACGTACAACATGAAAGAAATAACAGAAAACATTGATGATTGCTGCTTGCCGATGTCCTTGTCAACCAAATCAAACATTTAGAAAGAACAAGAACCTACTATTTCATCCAAAAAGAGGGCTACAAAGGAAGGACTGCACCTGAGCCTCTACTCTAGGGGCAGATTTACAAGCCCCTTGCAGCTCTTCTGCTCCATTCTTGCGTCAATTTTGTGACGCAGCGCCACAAGAGAGGCGCCATGGTGTGGCGTATATTAACACCCACCCCCCACTCCCCCCCTGCGTGGGAACGCACCCATTGAGGCGCAGGCCCAGGCATTCACGTGGCGCATCTCCTTAGATGCATCACGTTGTGCATGACTCGCAGGGATGCGCCACGTTTACGTCGCTGTGCATCAGGTAAGGCAGTGTAAACGTGGAACAAGGGGCTTGTAAATCTGCCCCTTTGTGTCTAGCATTACGCAGTTCTGTAACATACACTCATACTCAGCCCAATTAAATGAACACAAAATAGATAACAAATAAGCAGTGGCACCGGCACAGAGAAGGAGAACAGTGCACATGAAATGCACAGAAGATTTTGAAATATTAATGAAAAAATTGCTACTACTACTCACCAAGACCGGGGACCTCCACTCCCAGCACGTCTAGCAGGTCACGCTCTCGGTCAAGGATGTCGGTCCAGCGGTGGGTGACCTGATTGTAGGTGCGCTGGACCCCCGTGATCTTAAAAAGGGCCCGGCACACCTGCGCCCACCGCTTCCGTCGCTCCTGGCTGTTGGTGTAACCAGCAGCAATCCTGCCGCCTGCCGCGATGGTCCTGGGGAGACGGCGCTGCACGTAAAAAACAAGTGCGCCCACCTCCTCAGGGCTGAAAATCTCCCGAGGCACCACCATTTCCGCCCTCAATCGACCACACGGGAGCCGGGCACGGGCTGCGGTGCCCGTCTTGGGCAGCTTCACAGCTGTCTTGACCATGTTCTTGTTCTGGGCAGGTGTGAGCAGTAAAGAAGAGACAAAATGAAAAAAAATAAGAGTAGGGAAGAAGGAAAGTAAAAGTTTAAAAAAGTAGTTCAAAAGTAAACAAAAATAGCCTAAAACACAAAAATATAGATCTAGAAAAATACAGGGATAGAAAATAAGTTAAATAGATCAAAAAAATAGTAAAACAAGCAAAGGATGGCAGAGATATAGAGAGGATAGAAACACCATACCCAGACACATAGGAATGAATGAAAAACAAGATGGCGGCCCGATCACGCGCGAGTAAGTAAGTTCGCACGCGATTTCTCTCGCGAACTCGTGCGAACTTGTATTCGCAAGGCGCGAGTCGGGCGAGATTACACTTAGCGGGCGGAAACGGAAATACGTCACGCAAACAAAATGGCGGCGCCCATACTCAACCTTGAGGTAACTCGCACGAGTTCGCGGCTTCCACGGGCGAGTTCGCACTACGACGCGCCCCGCGAATAGGGCGAAATTACCGAAAAACGAGTTTTGCAAAAGCAAAACGAACGAGCAGGTGCAAAAGTTCGAGCTATTCATTTGTAACCATTTACCTGTAGTGCTTCCTGAAGGGGCCCTCCAGAATCCGGTTGCCTACTTGCAACTATTGTGTGACCCTGCTCTATCAGTCACAGAATAGTTACAAGTATGCCATTGCATCCTGTTAAAAAAAATTATTTACTTTGCATTTGCAACAAAAAGGAAAGGGAGCAGACAAGCAGGTGCCAGCCTTCATTAATGTCAGTTGGGGCAGGGCAGGTGTTGTTGTTTGCAAAACTTAAGGCACTTAGCAGGTGTTTGTTCACTCAGTGGTCAATCAGAGGGTGTTGTGATGACACTGAGGGTGGCATGGGTGTGCCAGCCAGAGGGTGGCATGGGTGAACCAGAGTGCCAGTGTTGACAGAGGATGGCAGTGCTTTGCTTTGCCCCAATAATGTACACTGGTGAACTAGAGGGTGATGTGATGACACAGAGGGTGACATGGGTGAGCCAGAGGGTGGCATGGGTGACCAAAGAGAGTGCCAGTGGTGACAGAGAGTGGCAGTGATGAAGAAAGCTTAGCAAACAGACTGGGCACGTACAAACAACAAGTTCGCTAAACTGGCGACCCGACAAGTAAGTTCGCAATTTGCGAAATAGTACAAAACCCTCGCGAACTTGCAGAAACCCGTGCGAACACACACACCCCCAAAAAATCCGCTAATCCGCGAGAATTCGCGGATTTCGCGTATTTTCGCAATCCGCGAATACGCAAATCCGCAAATTCGCGGATCGCGAATCCGCAAAATCCGCCCATGCTTAGTGTGGACATGTCTACTCCTTGATGCTACAAAATACTACAGAATATTGAGTATGTGCCCAATGTACTAGCCTCACTGGACACCTTTTGTAATATGTGAGACTGTCAATGTGATACCAACAACATACCATAGTAAGCCGGCCCTGGCTTGGTTGAATGTATGGTAGTTGCTGATTCACCTAACCAACATCTCATCTGAATTAAGCAATGATCTGGACTGTGAGTGTGTGAAATGTTTCAATTGGGCCTGTACTGTGCAAGTATCAATTGTTGCATATTGTTAACATATCACTGATCCTGTGTTTGTGAAATTACACGCTTTGAACACCATCTGTACTGGACACGAGTAGCATGTCAAGGGGTTACCTCGCTCACCATGCAAAAGTTTGTCCATGTGGGATCAAGCAGGGGTAGTGTTGGGGTGGGCACTACTCAATTTGTCATCACAGACACCCAGCCCCAGTCTGGGGCATGCTGCTGACTAGCCACGGCGCATTGTCAGGCTTTTCCTTCTGCAGGCTGAGCATACAGATGTCCCCAGTCAATCATATTACCAACATATGCCAAATACAAAGGTCTGCTTGTGGTCACCCAATAAACAAACTCAATGTTTGGTGGCAACCTCAAGTTGATATATTGCTACCTACCAGACATCGTTTGTTACCGTAACAGGAAGCCCTTCCACTCAATGTGCAGGTCATCTGCCTAGTGGATGTGTAAATCTCAAACATCTGTTCCTGGTTCCCAGGTTCTGCCCAGGATTAGTTCGTACTGTGGGACAGCACCATACTCCAGCTGATGTCACAACTCCTACCAGAGTAGCCTGGCTTGTTGGTCCAGTCCTAACTCTGTATGGGTAATGTAAAGTAGTATCATCTCAAACTCTGCAACTCATTGTTGCACTTATGTGTGACTTCCATCTAGGTGACTCAGCATATCCCAACTAACCATGGTTATTGACACCGCTCAGGAATCCAACAATGCTAGAGGAAGTCTGCTTCAATGAGGCCCAAGGAATAACATGGCGGCCAGTGCATCAGTCTTTTAGGCCCCTGAAGGGCAGATTTAAATGTCTGGACAGGATCGATGGAGCACTCCTCTACTCACCTGGGACGGTATACCAAATTGCAGTGGCCTGCTGCATGCTCCAAAACATCGCCCTACGATTGAGCATACCTTACACGTCAGAGGATAAAGACCATGGCAAGCCATCGGGTGAGAACCATGAAATGCCAAGATGATAGTGGGGAAGAAGGAGGGGACTTGCGTCAGGATCTCATCAACAACTTCTTCTCCTGAGTGTAAGTATTTATTGACCTTACAATATTGTGACTGTTACAGCACCTCTTTTTGTGATGATGAGATGAGTATGTTAAGCTAAAATGGAAGGATGGGTAAGCTTGGGGAACTAGTAGGCAAATGTGTATTTAAAGCAAGGTTTTGACACATGGGACTTTAGTTTCTTTAGCACTGTTTATCTCTACTGTGGTAGGTGCACAGGTTCGGAGGACTACTGGTGGGTTAGTTATAGCAGCTGGGGGAAGGTGTTATGTGCTTGTGACAATCACTGTTGCCATGTTTCCTGCCTGACCAGATGGACCCGCCGTCCACATCAAAATGTGAAGGGCAGTCCTCATTACTGTTGGCTTGCTCCTGGGTTGCATTGTGAGTATCTTCAGTGGCAGAGCTGTGGACCCTTGCTCTGGCCGATTGACCTGTTGGGAAATGGAGAACATTATTATTGTTGAAAGTGTGATATCTACCTCCAAATCTTGTGAGACAGTCAGTAAAACCTAAAAGGGGAAAGGTAATAGGTAGAGATTAATGTGTGGTAATGCACATGTTAAGCGGACACTTTCAGATTCCATACACACGTACTTCTGACACGCAGCTCATACCATGTCCTGAGTTGTAGCCAAATAGATTAGTAAATTTACATGACATCTATAAACCCTTCTATCCAACACAGTGGAGATGTGACATGTAGATTTAACCTTTGCAAGGCCCAGCTGAGTACAAAACAGAAGATTACAACAACTTGAATGTGTCTTTGTCATTAGTGATCATTTGAGCAATGCAGAGTCAAAGGACCACCTGCCACCTAAAATATTTTGATTTTGGTTCATGGCTTTCTATGTTGGGCAAACACACTTGTTGTGGGGTTAAACATGACATCAATTGCTTCAGTTGCTGAGACCATAGCTAAATACATGACAGTATAGTGACATGTCTTTGAGGACAGCACTGGATAAAGATCACTCACTCCAAGAGAATTGTAGATCAGTTGTTATTTGTAAGACATGACAATTTGCAAAAACACATTTTAACCTCTTCCATGCTCATGACGAGCTCAGCTCGTCATGCAGCACAGTGCTTGTGTGCTGATGACGAGCTGAGCTCGTCCTGACCACACCTGTTTCTATTGACCTTCAGCACAGCAGAAGATCAACTCAAGCAGCCAATGTGTTAATCTTGTTTTAGGTATCTGAACCAGGACATCATGGTAGTTGTAGCCATTTCATACCTAACTTGTCTACACTATCATACCTGTTGACATTATGCTGTTGGTATGGCCTATGCCTTTACATTGGGGCAGGTAAGATGTATCAGAGGATATTATAGTTTATACAACACTTACAGACATCATTCCATCATGTGCCATGGTATGGAGATTGATGCAATAAACCCTATATGCAACACTAATCATTCGCACAGACATTTTCACATCTTTGATGCTAATACTTTACTGATTGGATATTAGGGAAATTGGTGGAAATCACGTTGTTACTAGCTAGTTTGTGAACAAACAGGGGATTTAGGTTTGATGTGAGTTTGTAAAGTGTCACTTACCAAACTCTGCTCCTCCAGATATTCCATGCAAGCCTTCAGTGTGTAGGATGGCCAAGACCTTTTCCTCCCAGGGATAAAATGTATGGGTATGCTGGGAGGACCATCACCCGTTCTCTGGGCCTCCAGGTGTTGCTTGGAGGCCAGGGTATGCACCTTCCACCTCAGGTCGGTCCACCTCTTCCTAAGTTCCTCTGCGTGCGTGGCATGATAACTAACGCATTCACTTTACGGATTATTCTGTGCCATGTTTCCCTATTCTGATTCATAGTAGTATTTTGTACTTGGGCTCCAAACTGATGTGGCTCTACTCTAATGACTTTTACCACCATGACTGACAACTCGTGCTCAGAAAACCTTAGTTGCTTGGGTCTGCGCATTATCAAAAAATTATAGAACTAACAGAGGAGTTGGCCTAATAGCTAGGGCGGTCGCCCTCGTATCTGGGGAACTGGGTTTGAATCTCAGCAATGTCGCTGAACATCCTGTGATTCTGGGCAAATCACTTAATCTCCCCGTGTTTAACAAAAAAATGAATATGTTCTCATGTAACGCAACTGGTGCAATGTAAAGCACTCTGATACACAAAACCTTCGGGTCAAGTTTGCGCTATATAAAACTCAGTAAAGAAAAGAGTACAACAACTAATTATACTCAGGAGAAAAAGTAAAGAACAGGAAAAGTGTGTGGAGAGTGACAAGTGTTGGGAAAAAAATTGCCTGCCTTCTTTGTTCCAGATTTACCTCACAAAAGCTCTGGATCTGTGAAGTGGCAAAGGATCATGGTGTGATATGGAGCATGTTTTAAAGTGTGCTATGCAGGTGTCTCCAATTGGCCAATAAACACCAAGTGTGTTTTATTTGTGACCATCCAATGGTTACTGTTCAGTTGCTTTGCTGTGAGCAAACCACAATGGTTTCCCGCTGTCTGGAAACCATCGCAAGGGCCCGCCAGAACTTATGTATTTTCATAATTTTCTTGATGGCAATATGCCGCCTTGACAGGATTGGCATACTAATCACCAGTTTTGTAGTATGCCGCATCACTGGCAGGGAGCACTCTGTCGTGGTGGTCTACCGGCTCAACCTCCATGCATTGTAATAGGGCGGACAGAAGACCACTGACTCATAAGCCCACCAAATACATAATCCGGCCCTTAAGTTTATATTTGTCGTAGAGCTCCCCCTTTGTCTTTTCAAAAAGGGTTATTCTGAAATCTTCTCCTGTCTCCTTCTTGTCCTCTGCATACTAGCCAAAATTTTCATCCTCCTCATCAACTCATACTGTTGAAATGCATTTTAGTGCTGTTATATTGATTCCGCTTGATTAGCCCTTGATTGACGGTAATAGTATATTGCAAAAATTCTATTCTGCTACTAGTCTCAATTTGCAAATGCTTCATAGATATAATTACTGAATCACTGTTAGAAAATCCCAAATTGCAATTTGTAGCTACAAAAACATGGATTCAGTATTCCATCAGTTTGCTAAAACAGCAAAGTCAGTGCCTTTTTTTGGCTCGATTTGGCAACTCAGACCTTTTGTGAATGCAAAAAGGCCTTCGTACACCTGGGACCATACTCTCTAATGTATCTGAGCACATTACAGGACAGCTACCAGTAATCCCTACCTTAAAACCACTAATATCATGTACTAAAAGAGCCACGAGTCAAACCCTTGCTGCCCCTAGAAGAGACCAAGACATATGGACTCCAGAACAGCTAGCCACTAAACATACAGAATAACCTTTCCTCCTACATGACAACCACAATTATGACCGAAGATTAATTATAATTGCAACTGAAAATAATCTTCTAAAACTAAGTTAAGGTGAAACATGAGTGTTGGTCGAACTTTTAAAATGTGCCCTCCACCATTCACACAGATATACACCATACATTGTGAATATCATAACACTAGCCTACCCTTCATTTATGCACTTCGGCCAATTAAATAAAGTGCAACTTACTTTGAACTTTTAAACCACATCAAAGTAATAACTAACAACTACTCTTCACACAAAATTACATTAGGCTTTGATCAGACAATAGCACAAACAATACTTTTGAATTAAATGTCATTTAATTAATTCCATATTAAATAAAAATCCAGAAATGAATTATATAACATATGCTAAATAGCTGCATGTTACTATTAAATGTACAGAGTAAGACACTATACATGTGTGCAAATTGCCACAATGATAAATATAAAATTAGAATTCACATTCAATAGGAATAAAATAGGCCTCAAAAACGAAATTGTGTACTTTGTAATAATTATGACTAAAATACAAAATGTTACAGCATTTTCCTTAGATACATTGTATTAGATATTAAAAGGCATTCACATCATCTGAGAAAATTGGTTGTTGCTGAAGTAAACACGACATAATAGAACAATAGATTTTGACTGCCTTGAATTGTCTGACTTTTATAAAGACTGACTTTGAAATAGACTGTGACCTGCTTATATTTCAACGCTAGAAATAAATTCTTTCAAACAGCTGTGATTTAGCTGTCTCACTGAGAAGAAGCTGTTTGACACAACAAATGGGGATTACACTTTGTCAGGGCGTTACAAATACAGAAAAAGTTTTTTTTCTCCTGAGAAAGACATGAGAATTTGACGCCTGCTGGTTAGAACAACAGCTGCGTCAATACCACATGGCTATTCCTGACTGTAGGCCACAGACGGAAACTGCTGAGTCAACTAGATTTTAAATCAGTACAAACATGGTATAAAAGCCTGCATTACAGACTCATTTTAAAAGTTACAAAAAACAGTTTCATTATTTTGGATAACAGAGAACAGATTGAAAGTAGGGATTTTCCTTTCTTAATGCCTTTTTACATAGGCACATCCGTGGTTCTGATGTTAAATAATAACTGTTCTTTAAAAAGAGGCGCAGCATTTTCATATTTCAAGTAAGGCTTCTGTGCTTAGGGTTATAAATGAATGTGTTTAAATATGATAGGAAAGGAATGAAGCTTGCTTTTCATATGTGCAACCATCAATAGGGTTGGAGTTATAAAAAAAACAGGGAATTTTGAATATATAAAAAAGTTATTAACAATAAGTGCATTAACTGACTAATATGCCAAAACATTGTAGGTTATTTATTTTTAAGTGCCCCAAACACCAAAGTCGAAATTGGGCAAAATTCACTGTTTACAAGCAGTTCTGCCACTCAGAGCAGCTTTCAAACTGCTCTTAGGCTTCAGTAAATGCACACACTTAAGTATAACACGAATAGCTGACCTATACTGCTAGAAAAGCACACTGCACACTGCTCACACATGTAAATAAATATAAAAACCCAGCAGAAGTTATTCTCTTACCTCTAAATTACTGGCATACAGGAATGGAATAGGACTGCTTTTCAGCTATCAGTCTCCAGGGTCACTTTGAATTGGAAAAGCCGCATGGAAAGGCTTGCACACAAAATGGGACAGCTGCTAAAGGGTTAAAGGTCGAGTTCTACATTTAGAAGCCTAGCAGGGCTCAGAGCAAGGTTTGCTTTGACACTTTAACCTCTGAATCTTTTTAAAAGACAACATGGCAGCGCAGGGAGAGAAAGAGAAGTTTTGCTTACTTTTTTTGACAAAAGCAAGTTTTTGTGCACTCATATGAACAGAAGGAAAGACACCCATGTGATCCGTAGCAAACATTTTTGAAGAAAATATTGCTTTATAAGACTTTGCTTGTCACAACATGTCCTGCTGGAGAAAATGTACCCACTATGTTGAAGTTTTTTATAGTTCTTTATGTAATAAGAAACCCTGTTAAAATGAGCAGTTTTAGATTTTTCTGCTGCACCTATAACATGAGAGCATGGTCCTATGCGTACAATGTAGGTGCTTTTATTAAGAGAAATCATTTTAGAAGTGTCTGCAGTCCTGTACAAGTAATGCAAAGTCTATGAGTTAAAGTGTAGAACATTTCTTTTTTCTTGAGGGTCTTCAGATTAGTAGTATAGGATTACACAGATGTAAGGATTTAGGGTATGTCAGTATTATTTTTCTCTTTTCCTCAGAATTTAGTATATGAACACAGACGTCCTTAGCTGCTTCAAATAGAGTAATAGGTCCAGGGTTTTTTTACTCTCATATAGATGAAGTGGTTCTTGGATGCCTTGCTAATATATGGGGCGTCTCAAGACTAGGAAGTATTCTGAGACTATCCTCTCTGTTGATAGATTATTTCTGTGCTATGTCTAAAGACCTTTTGTTTTTTCCACCAATAGATATTTGCTGCCTTACAACCATTAGCAGAGGGGCCAGGACATCAAATCCAGCCTGGGGAGTCAGCACCAGTCCAGCTTGAAGACAAGGTGAAGGTAACCAGCAAAGGCGTTGCTGGCAACTAGGACCTCAGTGAAGGCGGAAGCACTGGAATGTGGAGTGTGTACCCCTGCCACTGTCTTGGGTGAAAGACGAGGTCACAAAATCAGAAAGGAGCAATCATGGATCAAGTTGTTGATGCCCAGCTGAGACTCACAGACTGACCAGAACGGCGAGGAGGCTTTGCTTGAGGTGACCCCTTTTGAAATAAGGGTTGCTTCAGATATCCCAGCATCAGGCCTCTGAATCCTGGTCCCAAAGTGAATGAAAGTTTGCACCTTTCTTTGTTGATCAAGAGAGCCTGGTCATACAGGATAATTTGTGGCCCCTACAAATGAGCAGTGCGCCAATAGAGCAATATGGGAGTTAGGGAAGGACTTGAGTTTAGGGTACAGTTGCTGTGTCTCTGGTGCCTGTTAGATTGAAGTGAAGAAAACTGGTGCACTGCCTGAGACACTAGACAGGATTGCTGAAGGCATTTGCCCAGGAGGTTGATTGCCCTATCCTGAAAGAAGAAACTTTTCCCTTGAAACAGGGCCGTGATTTTTCAGTTGCGAGTTGTGCAGCTCCACCGTGGAAACAACAAGAGCATGCCTGTGAGGCTCAAATGGACACAGGGAGAAGACTCCCCTCTGGCTGGTTGTACAGCAGCTTCAATTTCCCAAGGACTTCTTTTTTGTTAGTAATGTACCCATTTGGACATCCTATTTTTGAGGAGGAGCAGCCATTTGCGGCTCCTCTTCCTAATTCCTATGATCCAGTGTGGTCCTCATGATCCCTTGTTCCCAGGATTGTTTTTGTAATATTCTGTCTGACTGCTTTAATATTTGCATTACTTATAATGTTTATTCTACACAAAAAAAAAAGTTTTTCTGAGCAATTGAAAAATGTTACTTTGTCCTCCTCCTAAAAGTATAATGATTAATATTCTAGCCCTCATAAAAGAATCACTGGGAAAGTCTATTGAAAATGTTGTTATTAGATATGTGCTATTGGCTATTCTGAAATTGTAATGGGTGGTCACTGAAATGCATAGGAGCCCTGAAAATGTTTTTAATAGATAGTTCTAGGATTTACTTTTTGCTTAGGGCTGGAAAAATTGATAATTCTGCTTGTGATAATAGTCCTTACTCTCTCCTGCTATCTGTATGATCCAATGCTTTGTTCCCTTTGTACTCCTCCTTATAGCTTATATTTACCTGCTTAATGAAATGTTTAGAATGAAAAATGCCCACCTAGCAATGAATTAGGATATTGATAAATTTATGAGAATAAATGTGGAAAATATTTTCTATGTTCCTACTAGATCATAGGAATGTCTTTAGCTCATGCTAAAAGGACTATCTGTTAAAGATTGCAGGGATCGCTGTTAGCATGAGCTGAAAGCCATTTTGTACTTGGCAGCCATCTTAATTAGCCATGTGCTTGCCATGTGCTTTCTCCCTCTTCCAGAACATTGCACATGCTCAGAAAGGCCTAGCTAGTAGAATGCACCTGCTCCTATTATATAACTGTCAGGCTATTCTTGCTGATGTAAGGAGAAATGTCTCTCCTCCCACTCTGTTGAGCAAGCAAATTTTGTATAGCCATATTAGTCAGTAAGCATGCTGTTATGAGCCAGGACCTCCCCTTGGTTTTATGCTGACTTTATAAACCTAGGCATATACAAGGCCCCTGTTCTCGGTACTCCTTAGAATACCTCCTACAGTGGCCTGAGGGTACGGTGTGACGTAGTATCCCTCATCTTAGGTTAATAAATATGTTTTCTTTATATTATAGCTTCTGTGCCAATCCCTTCTTTGTTGTTTTAAAAGGACCAGCTGTGTCCGTGAACCCTTTAGGGGGTTTATATTCCTTCAACTGGCGGGTGAGAGGTCAGAATAAATCGCACTGGTGGCAATATTGAGGTGAGCGGATCTCTGTTGGACCACCTACTCAACCTTGACCTGGAGCACAACAGGACTGGGGTCCCCTATTACGCTGGGTGGAGACGTGGCCCTCTTGCCCCCGACCTGGGCCCCCACGTTTCTTGTGACACCAGCAGGAGGGAGATAAACCGGGTGCCTGTAGCCCTATAGGGTGAGACTGAGCTCGGCGATTACACAATTTGCGGACCCCTGAGTGTTTCTCAGACGCCTGCATCATGGGCAAGGACAGGCTTCCTCGCACCTCCAACCTCAACACTATCACACAGTACACCACACAATGCCTCCTCATGCAACAAATCACTCGTCAGATGGGCCAGAATGGAGAGGGCGATACCTCCAACAAGCCATTTCGAGCTGAGCTCCTAGAGGCGATACAGGGGTCCCACACTGCCCTGGAAAAACAGATAGAGCCAGTCTCCATTGACGTAAACCTACTGCGGGCGGATTTGCGGAAGGTGGCGGATAAGGTCTCCACGGCGGATGGGGACATCGTCCAGCACCAGGAAGAAGTGGCCTCCCTGAAGCAACAGGTCTCTCAGCTCACCAACACTACCGGAGAGCTGGAACGTCGAGCGGAGGAAGCAGAAGGAGTGGCCCGTCAAAGCAACATCAGGGTCCTGGGTATCCCGGAGCGCTCGGAGCAGGGCAATGCGGAGCGATTCCTGGAGAACTGGATACGAGCTATGCTATGCCCCACAGGTCTGTCGGAGGTCTTTGTAGTAGAGAGAGCCCACAGGGTGCTGGTTCCTCCACCGCCTCCAGGGGCTCCTCCTAGGGCCTTCATTGCCAAAATCCTGAATTATAGGGACAGAGAGTGTATTCTGGAAGCTGCGAGAGAAGCGACAGACCTCACCTTTGACAACACCAAGGTATCCATCTAGCTGGACTAAACCGGCTGGATTCAGGAACAGAGGAAATATTTTCTTGGCATCAAGCAGAAGCAACGTGAACGCCACCTACAGTACATGTTACTGTACCCCGCAAAACTTAAGGTGATATCCCAAGGTAAGGCCCATTTCTTTGACTCTCCAGAGGAGGGATGGGAGTGGCTCAGAATCAGGGGAGAGGCCCTCCCCCAGCGTGAACAGAGGGGAGCCTGGAGCTCTTGGGGGATCAGACTGCTGAGGAATTGCAGGAGCAGGCACAGGAGTTGAGTCGTAGGCAACACCCAGGTGGAGCGACAGCAGATTACGGTGGGGAACGACGGTGCCCTGCGTGTGAAATCTTCCAACTCCAATAACTCTGCCCCACAGAATGTGGCAGAGACTCCCGAAGAGAGACTGGTACCAGAAAGTCTCCCGCCAATCACCCATGTGGTTCCAGAAACTGTCATGGACCCACTTATGCCCACTACAGACCTGTCCTGAAGCCAATATCCTTTTTTCTCTTTTCATACTGCTGTGGTAGAGGGGGGCGGACATTAGAGGCCTAGTGATTATTGACTCACAGAGATTTGGGAGAAATGCTTGTTGAGATAGTGTCTATGGGTAACCTTTTTCCCCCTTTTTTTTCTCTGTTGGGGGAAGTTGAGCAGGCCAGAGTATATGTGTTGATGTTTTATGCATCTTGTGGGCTTTGCCAAACAATCTGGCCCTATTGTTTCACATGCATAAACCTGGGCAGTCCGGGACATTGAAATATGCCATGAGGCAGCTGGTCAGAGTCGGGAGTTCAACCTGGGGGGGTTTCTTATTTTTTGTAGAGTAGTTTTTGGCCCCGGTTGGGCTAATGGGGCAGCTGTGCATGTCCTGGCATCAGCATGGGAAGGGTATTTCTGCAGGTATAGTTGTCAGTATATTGCTTGTGGGAGGGGGAGGGTGTTCTTAGGGGGTTGTTCCTGGTTTTTTTCAGGCATTGTATGTGCAGCATCTGGGGCACAGGGTCTATATAGCTACACAGGGCGTGGAACACACAGAGATTGGTTACTTTATCATCCATGGGGTTTACATTTTTAAGCTGGAACGTGAGGGGCTGGGTACATGCACCAAGAGACACAGGGTCCTGTCCTTTCTCCACAGACATCAGGTCTCAATAACATGCCTCCAAGAAACTCACTTTACTGACGAAGGGGCTCAGAAGTAGGCGAAGAAATGGTGAGGACAGGTTTTCCACTCTTCATTCTCTACCTATGCCAGGGGAGTCCTTGTGTGGGTGGCCCCAGGAAACCTGTTTGCCCTCCAATACGTAGAAGCTGACATCCATGGGAGATATCTGCTCCTTAGAGCTAAGCTAGATGGTAGAGATGTTGCAACAATGCATACCTATGCCCCAAATACAGACGACCAGGACTTTTTTCAGTCCCTACAGGAGGTTCTGGTATCGGAACTGGAAGTCTCACTGTTTTGGATGGGGGATTTTATTTGTGTCCTAGACCCGACCTTGACAGCAGGTTCCCAGCCCGCACCGGTAGGAAACCAAGGTTGACGACGGGGAATATAGGGGCCCAGGATATATGGCGCCAGAGACACCTAACCCAGAAAGTGTATACTTGTTTTTCATCCACTCATAATACACACAGTCACTTAGACAGGGTCTTACCCCCAAACCCTGATGCGGCTATGTCCTTTGAGGTGACCCATCAAGCATGATTCCTATCTGATCACTCCACTGTAGCGTGTGTGGTTTACTGGGGGCCCTGATATGTCGACTACAGACTTGGAGGTTGCCAGAAGAGGTTCTTGAGGACCCAGTAGGGAAGAATCACCTAGAAATTGCCATAACTGACCATATTGACCTAAATTGGGATGGATCAGACTTTTCACAGGCCAATAAGTGGGAAGCCCTGAAAGCGGTAGTAAGAGGGGCCTGCATAAGCCTTACATGTGGGGGGATCGGGAGCGGCTCCAATGAAAGCTGCAGGAAGAGGAACGTCATCTCTTGGAAGTACAGACTTGCGAAGCCCCTGACGCAGCGGGGAGGGATAGGGAACATGGCATCCGGGAACGCATCATTGACATTTGGGACATGCTTCACAAATACACTCTCACACATTACAGACAACACCTTCACAGGGAACGGGATAAATTGAGACGTCTTTTGTCCCGAATTCTCCGGTGGGAGCACGCCCCTGACGCGATTGTTGCCTTGCAGGGAGTCCACTCAGAAGTGGGGCTGCTGCGGGTCCTAAAATCCCATCTGCAGATGATGTATGCCGCAGACCCCTCAATCTGTGAGGCATCCTATCTCCCTTACCTTCATGACCTGACCCGACAGTCTATCCCTAAATCGGCACAGAAGGAGCTCGACGAACCCCTAACACTAAGGGAGGAACAATCCGCTCAACAGCACCTACCACGAGCCAAATCCCCGTGTAGTGATGGGTTCCCTCCTGAGTTCTATCAAGCATTCATGGGTACACTTCCCCGCCTCCTGTTGCAGGTTTACCTCGAGGCATTTGAACGTGGAATTCTCCCACCAAGCATGACACAGGTGGAAATATGCATGATTCTGAAACCGGGAGGGGATGCTCATGAGTCCTCATCGTATCGACTGATAATGATGATTAACACAGATGTTAAGATCTTATGCAAGCTCTTGCCTACTTGGTTAGCGTCATACATGCCTCACTTGGTCTATGAGGACCAGTGTGAGTTTATACCGGGATGAAACACGGCTATGAATCTGCGCCGGCTTAACCATATGTGAGAAGTTGGCCTGATGTATGATGTTCACTATTCTAGTGAGCACCTTGTATCAGTCCAAACAATCCCTTATGGTGGTGGTTGTAAAGTCAACCTTATAGACAAGCTATCCTAGGGGTAGCATGGACTAAGCAGTCTTCGGCTTAACTCAAGAGGGCATGTGAAGCAGCTGTTTTACCATATGCAATCCTGTAATATCAAATGAAAGGACACCACACAAGTTATATATTATAAAAATATATGTATTTATTACTAGAATAATCCCCTGTACTCTTTATGAGTGCAGAGGCACAAGCGTTTAAACAAAAGCACAGTTAAACATACACAAGTTGCACAATTTTGGATAAGCCTGGTGGGCACTCTAACCATATACTAAAATAGTGGTATAAGTACCACCTCTTGAACAATGGTAGGGCCTAGGGCCTTGTGAATCGCTGGGACTACTCGGGACTAACAGTGATGAAGTCGGGAGAGGCCCGCGGGACACGGGTGCAGTGCCTAAAGCACACGCATGCACCAATGCAAAGTCAATGGCGCATAAAAGTTAGAAAGTTAATGTTTTGCAAGTCTTCCGACAGGAATAGAATTACCCCACTTTAGACTAGGACACTAGAGGTGTAAACCACTACAGGAGCACCGGTGTTTGATCGTTACCTCACCCACAGGAAGCGGGTGCATAGGTGCCAAAGTGTGTCGGGTTTCATCGTGGAGATATATGGAGCCTGGAGATGAAGATGCTGCAGGCGGCCAGGAGAGAAGAGTCCGGTTGGATCCAAGGGTGGATCGAAGATGTAGAGTACCTGAAAGCAGAGGGGACAGAGTCTGGGTCACTAGCCAGTGACCAGGATGGAACCAGGAAGGAACCAGGCAATGTCGGGCGCAATCAGGTGGTTGTTGAGCAGCTTGTCTCCGCTGCCATGTGGACTTTGGGGCATTGAGGATGTCCAGGAGTGGATCACTAGCTGTTCCATGAAGGCTCTCGCTGTCGGCGGTGTCGGCTTCTGGATCGGAGTTAACAGGTTTTGGCAAATGCAACCCACGCAGGATTTGAAGATCACTTCTTACTCGGACCAGCAAGGTCAGAGAGGTTGCTCCTTTTCAGGGGAGTGAGGGCCAGTCTGGGGCAACCAGACTAGCAGAGTAGTTTTGTAGTTTTGTCGTCATAGAGGCCACTAGCCAATGGGCAAGTGACTGGACAGACGCGTCGAGCAGGAAAATGCAAAAGGGCCCCACGCAGCACTTGGTGAGGGTGGAGGAGTGATCTTCAGTGCACGAGCTGCTCGAGCTGTGGCTTCTCAAACCCCAATGCACAGCTTCGAGGGTGGCTCGGGAGCTGCACGGTCAGCACTTTACAGTCTTTTTAAGATGGCTGGCCCCACATTTCACGTCACCTCCACCGGTCTCAGATTCGCTGGGACTGTGGATCGAGCTGTTAGACATCAGGGAAGCTGGGTCTTGTCGATCTCTGTCGCTCGAGCTCCGGTGGGAGCTGCAACAAAGCAAACCATTGGGTGCTGGATGGTGCCTGTTTGCACAGGGTGGTCACTCCTTGACCACAAGGGAGATTCTTCAGTCTTCCACGTCGAGTGGGATGTTGAAGGGTCCAGAGTTCTGTATCAAAGTTTCAGTCAGGATAATCTAATGCTCATGGGCACAGCTCCTACCTTTATTCCAAATCAAGGGGCTGGATTACCTGCTAGGTCCCTCCTATGGGTGGGACCCAGGAAGGGGGTGGTTACACCCCTTTCCCTTTGTCCAGTTTCGCACCAGAGCAGGGGCTGGAGTGCCCCAGCACCGGTTTGGACTGGGCTATGCATGGAGAGCCATGTGCGCCCCATGCAGTGACTAGTTTCACTCGCCCTGCCTACCTCAATCCACTATCTCCTGTCTGGGGTGGTGTAACACCTCCCTGTGACAGGAAGCCTTTTGTCCAGGCCTCCCCTGCCGGAGTTTCGGTCAGCAGCAGGAGGCCAGACCCGTGTCTGTGGCAGCAGCATCCATTTTGTGATGCTGAGGCTCTGGTTAGATTTAACCGCATTTAAGTAAAGTAACATGTCTTCTCCCTCTAGAAGGGTGGAATGCTACCCCCGTCGCCAGAACTGGTGAGGGGGTAGCATTCCAAAGTGTATGACACCTTACACGACATGTTTTGATAAAGCCAAACCAAAGCTAGCAATAACTGCGAGGATTATAATGCACTTAAGAGTATATGGTATGGCAATACCCTGGAACAGCTATAAGGAAATGGTACCGAAAGCTGCAGACAGGCTCAGCTCATGCTAGAGCACCATCTCACATAAAACCAAGCACTCTGCCTCCAGGATTGTTAAGGCCTGCCATAGGAGTGACTTATAGGTGTATATGTGTCCAGATATAGGTTTAGATATAGGTATACTATATCTAAGCAAGGGGTGATTACACAACCTTGCCCCAGCTGAGTGTTCAGCCAGTTGTGTCAGTTTGGATGGCCAGCCAGGGGTGGCAAAAGATATGCTGCAGCCCCTGGTAGGCCTTGGATGCACCTATGCCCTGGGTACCTATAGTACACTGTACAGGGGCTGATAAGGTGACCCAATATCCAATTAGTTATGCACCTAGGGTACATGGAGTCCATTTTAAAGAGAGAGCAGATAGCCTGGGGCCCTGATTAGCAGGGTCCCAGGCCAACTAAGTCGAAAACCAGCTAAACACAAGGCAAAAAAATCTGGGGTAACCATAGTCAGGTATCCACCCTCCTACACCATATCATGCATGAGGTACGCGATTGGGAGAACAGATGGTCTTGGTATCAATTGACCTCGCCAAGGCGTTCAACACAGTAGATTGGGGATACCTTCTTGAGGTCTTACGCATGGTGGGGTGGGGTTGGGTCCCAAATTTTGTTCCTGGACTCGCATTTTGCATACGGCACCCCGCGCAATGGTAAAACTTGGGGGCGCAAGATCAGAAGACTGGCAATTGGGAAGGGGCACTCGTCAGGGGTGCCCGCTTTAACCTTTATTGTTCGCCCTCGCCATGGAACCCTTCACGGTCGGGGTCCGGACTGACATGGAACGATGGGGAATTAGAGTGGGTGACACGAGTCATGTTAACTCCCTATATGACGACGATGCCCTGTTTTATTTGGCTTCTCCCCGGGATGCACTACCAGTATTGCTGCACCAGTTAGACAGGTTTGGAGAGGTCTCTGGATTGCGAATCAACCGGGGTAAGTCCCTGATCTTCCCGTTGGCGGGACTGGCCTCTGTACCCCTGGGGGATCTCCCGGGCTTGGGGCTGCACTGGGAGCAGGTAGGTTTCCGTTACCTTGGGATACAGGTGGCCCGATGGACACACAGGCACTGGCCTGGAATGTAGACTGCATAATCACCTCTCTGTGGCAGTCAGTTACATTTTGGAACGATCTTCCACTTCATTGATGGGCAGGCTGGCCATCTCTAAGATGCTGCTGCTTCCTATGACACAATATATCCTCCAGAACTCACTACCGTCATAAGTCTTCAAAACCCTGAACATGCTGCTCACGTCCCTGCTCTGGGCGGACTGGCACAGTAGGGTAGCTCTCAACACACGCTTCGACTTATATTATTATGCGGCCCAATTACAGCATGCAGCATGTTGGCTGACAGACGCGGATAATTGGGAGAAACACCTTCTCTCTGGCAGGGTGGACACCCACACTCCGCAGGAAGCACTGATGCGGGGCAGGGGGTCGGACACATCTCTTCCCTACATAGTGTGACATCCAGCCGGTATATGGCAACGGTTTGTCGAGAAAGTCTTACGGAAAGCACCCTTTTACAGGGAGCTCTCGACCTGGATAGTGGCCCCCTTCGTAGACAAGGGATGATGCATGTCCTTTCAACCTTGGAGGGAGGGTGGATGCGAAGTTCTTGCCAACCTTTTTCCCAACAAGACCTTCATCACTTACGAACAGGCAGAAGAGAACTTTGGCCTCGGACAGGGCCATTTCCTACACTTCCGGGGGATTCAGGATGTGGTAAAAATCACCTGTGACGCAAGGAGGGTGCAGTTCTTAAGAGAGGGAAGGGGATGGGAAAGACAAATCTTTTGTCATGTTGCCCTCACACACCCCGAGAGGTGTCATGCTTCATCAGCGGGGCCTACACTTCCGGGAAATTCAGGATGTGGTGAAAATCACCTAGTCACAGTTCCCGGACATTCCACCCCGGACACACGCTCTAGATAACCTACTCACTTGTGGTACAGGTCCCAAATTGATTTCTCTCCTCTACAAAGCTATGAAACAGGATTCTACCCCTGTGCCGCCTTCTCAGGCTGCCTGGGAGAAGGCCTTCTCAGGCTGCATGGGAGAAGGATCTCGCTGTCCAGCTGGAGGAGAAACAATGGGCACACATAGGCTCCCTCACATGCACAGTCTCCTGTAATGCCAGGTTTAAATTAACGCACATTAACTTCTTGCATCACACATAACTAACCCCGGTATCCCTGAAATACATTTCATGTGACAGGGGAGATAGATGCCCTAGATGTGCCACAGAGAAAGTGGGCTTTTCACATTTGGCATGGGATTGTCCAATGGTCAGGCAGTTCTGGGTGGAGGTGGTGGGCAGGATTGTTGCGGCCACAGGCCTTCAGGTGAAGCTTGAACCCTTGAATTGTTTACTTGCGTTTGTCCGAAAGCCCAAGAAAAAGAAACTCCCTTATAAGCTCCTACAATTAATGCTAGTGCTCGCTAGGCGCAGGGTAACTATAACTTGGATGGGGCAGAGAGGGCCAGAAGTGCCCATCTGGCTTAAAGATGTCCGAGAGTGGTCCCTAGCCGAAGAAACACGTTTGAAGCTCACCCAAAGGGACGAGAAGCTACAAGAGGACCTAATGGTTTGGCGTGAAATGTGTACCTCTGGGTGGGCGGAGAAGGAGCCCTCTCGCAGGATACAACTGACAGCAAGGAGAGTTGGTTAGATGAAGATGGTGGGCCTCACCTTTGTCGTGTATTTCTATAGGTTCTGAATCAGTCCCCCTTTTCCTGACCCTATTCTGGTTAAACTAACTATCAAGTTAACTAACAGTCAGCCCATGAGGCAAGAAAACCCCCATGATGCAGATACCGTTATCTGACGCAGTCACACTACGGCACAGGAACGTGTTATCTGATTAGGTCATAACGCTTGAGATCTAATTAGACAAGCGACATTCCTCCAGCCCCTGATAAGGCATACGACGTTCTCATAACAAATCAAACCTATGACAACCTGGATAATCCGTGCGGCCATTGTTTTGATTTCACAGAGAACTTTAGTAAAGAATGTGCTAACGAGCAAGTCGTATGACATCTTTATTGACGTATCTATGTCCATCCTTACGTCAATCTCGGCACCTTTAAGGTATAAATATTGCCGACCTTGCCCTATGCAAACACACGCGTGGTGACAAGACGGAGCAGCCATACTTGCCGAAGCCGAGAGCAGAAGCAGACCCCGCTGGCAGCAGCCCCGCCTTCCTGACGCGCTGAGAGACGCGCTGCTATCTCAAGCCGAGAGACCCAGCACCGGCGCTTTCGGGCAGCCCTCGCAGGCAGCCTGGAATATCGAGAGCAGAGAAAGAGATACTATTCCTCATCCATCCTAAATTCCAGGTACAGAACTGAATAACCCCTCACAGAGAATTCTTTAGTTATTCACTTGGCAAAAACAAGCTTAACTTAAACTGTAACTTTCTATTCCCGCCCACGCATTAGACTTAGGTCAGGTACACGGGGTAGGCGTATTTAGAAACACCAGTTGAGTACGTTTAGTCAAATGTATATGTGTATGTAAATATATTTTAATCATTTTAAACATCATATGGCTCAGAAACCATATCAATGTTTTTACAGTATTATTTTATACTATTGCTTTTAATGTATGCACTTTACTTAACTATAAGTATTGCAATAATATCGATCCATTTCTCATGTATGAGAAAAGAGACTGATCAATAAATAACACCTTTTTATTGAACACGCCCGTCTCTTCCTTTTCTCTACATTCTGATGAGACTAAGAATGCACGTACTGACTGAGTAAAATAATTGCCTTGTGCTCACACGACTCTCGAGATTGACTCTTGATTAGGGGAGAGCAAAGTTGTCATGTTCTATGGTTGTCAGAAACTAAATCCCTTCTTGTCTAATCAGGGGAGTTAATTCCTTCCTTGAACATTCGAGAAAGTTTCTAGCGAACTCTGAGCTTAGCTGGCAAACCCAAAAATTAAGTCTAGTATCGACAGTAGTAGACCTAGTTAACGTCTGGCCTAGGCCTTTACTGCTGTAGGTACTATTCCAATGCGCAGAGCCTATTGGGAAAATAGGAGCTACACTACATGGCGCCCAACGCGTTTGGAAAGGGCGATAAAACTAACGTAAGACATTTAGAGTAACTCAGTCGTGCTTTCTCACTCAGACCCCTTTTCCCAAATACTCCAAAGACGTCTGGAGTGGGTGAAAGGTTATATCCTCCAAAACCTCGCAGGAGGGAACTCCTATGTATGGTTCTTGGTCAAGTCAACGTTGAAGGATAAACAGTTCCAAAATATTGTGCATCTAATCTTTGTTCCATAAAGAAACCTGATCTGCAAATAGACATAATACCATCCTGTCTGTAAAATGGGAGACAGTGATGAAGAAAGAGAGGCAGTTAGATTAGCTACTGAACTCGCAGATGCTGATGCTACCATGCAAGCAGCAGACCCGAATATAACACTCATTCCGGTCATTAAAAGGAGATCTATAACCTTAAAACTTATAGAAAATGGACTGACACCTAGAGGTGGCACAGTCATATTCGTAATTGAGGCACACGAATATCGGCAGACAGAGGTATACTATTCATGGATACATTTTCCGGCAGCAAATGCTGTAACAAAGTACTTCCACTATTACAAAGTAGAGGAACCTCCTGAAACGTACACTCCTTTCGAGGAGGTGGAAGTACCACTCAAATTCCAAGAGCATTTGCTCTTATTTGATGGCGCCCTAATAAATAACAATCACATTACAAGGCTCGGTCCTTTAGGAAGACCAGGAGCAACGTGGCCGGTCTTAGCCGGATACACACCACATCCAGACATCGATAGAATGCCTGCAGCAGAGCTGTTAATACAGCTAAAACAACTACTAAAAATTCATAGACAATTAGTTCAGTATGTAATGCGGACTTCAACAATTCAGCCAGCGATTAAACTTCCACAGCTGACCCCTCACCAGGGGAACACAAATAAAATTACACCACAGAACATCCAATCCTGCCTAGGTAAAGTTCCAGCTAAACGGGAACAAATACCATTCTGGTTGGCACAGAAAATTACCCAAATAGAGGCGGTGTTTCCTGACACCACCCCGCTGGAAAAACACAGGATTCTGACTATATGTCTCCCAATGGGAATCGCACCACACATCGAGGACTGTGACACTTGGGGTACAGTCTTTGCTTCCATCTATACAAAAACGCACGGTGTTCCATCCATTTCGGTAATACCAGATGTGCTAAAACAAATTCAAGATGAATACGGTCCAGAACCTGCTTTAACTCTTGGTATGAAATTACTATAAGACTTCAAGCAGGTCTCGGCTATATTACTAGCCAACATAAAAGGTGAAGCAGCAAACGTGGCGATCCGCCAGAGGTTAAAAGAGACAGATATAGCAGACCAACCAGCTGAAATTGCCAGAATCATAGAAAAATCCTATGAAGAACTAGGCAGAGATAGTCTAGGTGGAATACCAGTAAAACCGCAACTGACTACAAGTCCAGAAAAAATATTTTTTAATAATAATAATTCACCAAAAAAGAACTGGGATGGAAACAAACAATCCAATCCTAAAGAAAAGAAATTCCAGTCCCGAGGAAGGTCTCCTAGGCGAAGAGAGAAATCTCCAAACCAAAGACAGAGGTCACCGCAGAGTGACCCCTCTGGGAATAGATATAACCTTAGAAATAGGGATAATATTAAAAAACCTGATAGATATCAAGACATTGATACACGTCCCTCTCAATCTTTTCAGACTTCCTCGCAGAAATCGGAAAGAAGAGGACGATCAGAAGAGCACGCCAAGTCCAAAGACAAGGAACCTGCTCACCTAAAAAAGAAATTACAATTTCCAAAAAAGAAGGTAGCCAGTATCAAGGTAGTTAAAAATGCCGAGAACACTGAGGACACAACTGAAAAACGGAGAGTGGGCTCAGACAATGCTAGACAGCGCAGCAGAGGTGAGCATAGCTCGCAAAGTCCTTATGAATCATCTGGAGACAGTGGACACGAATGAATACCTTCAAGTGGAAACTGCAGACACCAGAGTTAGCAAGCCCCACAAGATATACGAGATAACATTACGTATAGAGGGAGATAAGACTAGGAAAATAAGGGGACTATTTTGGGATAACCTCTCCAAAGGCTATGACATCCTTCTAGCTGAAAAAGACTGGCCACCAGAGTTTGTCAGGGAGTGCCCTCATGGCGAAGAAGTAATTATGCCTGCCTTCTCGAATCAAATACCGATTCATAAAAAATACACACTTGCTAGAAAGTGGGCAGTGGCCTTAGCACCTGCTTTATATAAAAATCATGTAGGATGGGATGAGGACTCCCCTCCTCACAAAATCCAGTTAAAATCACAACCTACTGCACAAAGGCAGTACCCAATTAAGCAAGAAGCTAAAAAACAAGTAAATGAGATACTAGATCAGCTAGAATACCAGGGGGTGATTGAAACTTGCACCTCACAAATGAACAATCCTTTGTTTCCGGTCTCCAAACCAGACAATTCATATCGTCTAGTTTTGGATTACCGACACCTTAACACATGTTGCAAAACCTTTGCAGTGCAAAACTCACACAGTGCTGCACTAATGAATAACATAGTGCGCAAAAAATACAAAACAACCCTGGACATCTCCAATGGATTCTTTTGTCAAAACATAGCACCAGAGAGCAGATATTTAACTGCATTCTCAGTAAATGGCACTCAGAAACAATTCTGTCGGTTAGCCCAGGGGTACAAGAACAGCCCGGGGGTATTCTCAGCGAGAGTAACAGAATTACTACAACTATATGATGATGAAGCATTATCTTATGTCGATGACATTTACTTAACAGATGATGACTTGGAGACTCACTTGAAAAGGGTGAGCACCATAATACTTGGGTTCGCTGCAGAGGGTTACAAATTCAACTTTAAAAAGTCCAGAATTGCCCATCTGACGGTCCTATTCTTAGGATATGAGTTATCAAGTGAAGGTAAAAGCCTGGCTGACAATTTCCTAGAGAAATGTGCCGTAATCCAAGCTCCTAAAACACTAAAAAACCTACAGTCGATTCTAGGTTTCCTAAATTTCGGAAGAACATACATTGCAAATTACGCAGAAAGGGTCAAACCCCTTTATGATCTAATTAAACCAGACTTTAAAAGATCCAGTTGGACTCAAACACACACAGAAATTTTGAGATCCTTACAAACAGACATGCTAATTAAAACAAAATTAGAAACACGTGATAACACACGCAATCTTGTGATTCGAGTCATCCCAGGGAGATGCGGATTCACATACCTGACTTCTAATAAAGGAGAAAAGGTACCAATTGCATTCAAATCACACTTGTACACAGAAGCTGAACAGAAATTCAGTAATACAGAAAAAATCATTCATGCAGTTCAAACCGCAATAGCTAGAGAAAAAGACATAGCTGACGGTAGACACATCACAGTCAGAACAGCAGAATCAGCCTTTGAGGCACTAACAACACCTTGTAATTTACCAACAACAACATTGAATCCGGAATGGATACAATGGGTGAATTCAATCACAACGGACAAAGTATACTACTACTTTGATCCAGAACTAGAAGAATTAAAAAATCTAAAATATGAAAAGACGTATCCTCTGCCAATCGACATTCTTCCTCTACGACATTACGCCTGTGTAATCTATACAGACGGACATGCTCAACCCTCCGTTTAGGGAGAACAAGCATACAACCCCACATGTGAGATTACAAAAGAAGTGTGGCGCGGAGGTATATTAAAACCTCTATTAACAAAATCACACTCAGTAGAAACTAATTCAGAACTACAAACTGAAATAATAGCTTTGAAAATGGCGCTAGATAATGCGGATCGCGAATTCCCGACACTTATAGTGTCAGATTCATATTACTGCGTCAAAGCATATAACAAGGATTTGAAGACATGGATTCAGAACGGATACAAAGATGACACAGATGCACCAATAAAGCAGAAACTGCTCTGGGAACAAATAGCTCTTTTACAAAAAGAACTACCAAAGACTCACGTGACTCACTCACTGATTCATCAGCGTGATGGCGTTCACGTTGTAGGGAATTCATTGGCTGAAACAGTCGCAGCGGCAGCCACTAAACCGGCTCCCGTAGATCGAAAAAAGCGTACATTAAAATACATTGACGGTGAAACAATGCTGGCGGTGAAAACGTCATCAAAAGGCGACTGCTCAGCGTTACCGATCAACTATCCACTCAATTATACATACATAATCGATGCAAACTCCGTCCCTTTTGCTCGAATCCCTGGAGTGGGGGATAGAGTGATTCCAAACATGGACAGGAGAAACTTGTTAATCGCAGACGCACACATGGGCGAGGGTCACAGACACCTTAAATTAAAAGATTCTCTGGAAGAATTACAATCACGGTACTGGTGGCCAGGCATGAGCCTGCACTACACCATGTTTGTAAAAAACTGCCCAAACTGCAACAGAGATCGCAGTGGGGACAGAAGCAGTTTAATACCTCGTCGTATCAAGGCAGATAATATTACCAGCAAAAAGAATGGCTTGCGATTAACATATACAGGCTAGTTTCCACTTATAATGTAGATCACCAGCACTCGGCTGACGTCCGGACTATTATACAAGATTTGCGAGTCTAAATGGCATATACGCTAAGAGCATGCTACGTTCGACCATTGTTTTCACTCAGGCAATCCAGCCTGGGGGGGAAACATGGCCAAATGAGCACAGCCCAGCGGGAATCTTCTCACTTCCTTCCTGAGGGTACGGGATGGTGTAAAGAAAAAACCAAGGCAGAAAGCAATCTATAATAGAAAGGATATTAGGTTCGGGAGCTGGGTGGGTCAAACATTTAATAAGTGTCCAACGTAGTCTAAATAACTTGCCAAGAAATTCTCTGAAGGGATTCAGTCCGTACGAATTATTATTCGGAACTAGGATGTTGATCTCTGACCTTGATAGTCAGACTTCAGTGGTAATAGAAAAAACCTTTGATGTCAAAGACCGTTTGGCAATTTTGCAGGACTTAAACAAAACAAGAAAAGACCTGAGCAACATACAGTTGAAACAACAGCCAACAACCACTGAAGAATCACCACCTGTCCCAGCAAGACCTGTCTGGATTCCAAAAGTCGGGGATCTAGTCAGGGAGAAGATCGCGGTAAAGAAGGAATTTGGGCCTTCTTACAGAAAAGCAGTTCCTGTCTTGTCTGTCAACGGGACAAGATCAGTTGTACTACCGCCACTTGCTGGTAAAAAGGAGAACCGAGTTGTATCCATCGACCTGGTAAAACCACAACATGTGGCCGATAACAAACAGTAGGCCAAGTGGACTCCCAATAAGTAGCAGAACACCAAGGTTTGCTACCAGTACAGAGGTCCTAACAAAGAGGCTCATCACTTTCGAAATGCCTACAGAAGAACAACAAGGACTATGCAACAATGCAATAGAACTCAGACCTCTGAAAACCCAAATAAAGACATTTAGCAGAGACACACCAATCTATACTGAAGTACCAAGTGAAAATACAAAAAACAAAAATCCTGAACCAATTGGAACAATTGACAGAACTGCATCCGGTTACTTCATCAACTTCGATGATTCCTCTGACGGCTTCAGTGAATCAAAGACACAGCCATCATCAAAATCCTTTAAAGACAAAGCTAAGGAACTTTTGAAACATCTGAAAGAAACATATCTGGTTTCTCCATGGATTGAATTTTGGGTGGGTTTTGGTGCATTTATCCTCATACTTTGGCTCATCATGGTATTTACTTTGGGACGCTTCATTGAGGGAAAATATGCTAAAATGGACACAGCAAGTCAGAACATCAACTTGGTCCTCAAACCACACACATCTTCACACGTCGAGAAAAGAGAACTTTCTTCAGAACTTTCTTCAGCCAACTTCACAGCCAATCCGATACCTGGTGGGGTAGCCTGGGACAACACTGACTATGAAATTTATGGTCCGGTCGAGATCCTGAAATATCCACACCAAATCAAGATCTCATTGAGTGATTTTGCAAAACCAAACTCATTTGCTGATGATTGGGACTTCGAAAGTATTAACAACATGATGTCTGACTTAGTAATGTCTGCTAAATTTACAAAACATGATTATTTGCAAGGTTCTACAAATTATGATAGTAAGTAAGTAAGTAAAGCTTTATTTCGATATAGAAACATATCATAAAAGCACAGTAACACAGCATAAAAACGATAATCAAAACAAAGCATCTTACAACTCATTTTCACTTTGCGGTTAAAAAATATCTCATTAATTACACGAGAAAAGCATAAAATTAATTGGAATGGGAGGGGACACTTTGTTGGATCGTCAGTTGTTTAGCAGTTCTTATGCGCCAAGCCCAGCCTAGGAATTTTGCCAAACAGATGGCAAAAAAAGGTCTTGCATCTGAGAGCAGTATTCTTAATGCTTCCAGATGTGAGCGAGTTCCCAGGCACCTACAAAGTGGCTTCAACCACCTCCGTCTAGGGACCATATAGACTCGACACTCAAATAAAAAGTGTGCGACAGATTCAACTTTTAGCTCACAGAATGGGCAGTAGGGTACAGTTTGCAGGGGTGGTTTCCAGGTAGAGGTAAACTGGCATAAAGGTAAAACCCCAACCCTGAATTTAAAATATATTGCCCTATCATGTGAACTGTGAATCAGGTCCAAATATGGTTCCCTGGAGGGGATATCTTTAACCATCAAGAAGTTGGCAACAGTTTTTGGATGATTTGATTTACCTAATCTCTCGTTATCCACCCATGACCAATAAACCTTCTTCAATTCTTGTTTAGGAGGTCCTGTTTTATTTTCCCACGCTGCTCCTAATCCCAGCATGTACAGAACCCTCTTAACCTCTCTGAGCCAGGCGATCTTATGCCAGCCAGGTAAGGACAATACATCTTTTAGGGCATCTGCATAGCTGTGAAGTTCGGGGACGTTCCAAATTCTGGACCATAGTAGTAAGGGGCGTAGTTTAGCTTGCTCGCAGATTGGGCGAGTACCTGCGTCAAGCAAGAGGGGGATTGTGGGGGTGCTCTGGGGTAACCTCATCAGATCTTTATGAAATTTGTTTTCTAAGTGGGCCAAGGTGTCCACTCTCTGGGTACCCCAAAGTTCTGCGCCGTATAATGCTGCGCTCACAACCCTACCCCTATAGATGTCAAGAAGTGCCCCAATAGGTTTTATGGAGGAAGCACGCTGCTCTTTAAGTAAAGCACCAACAACCCGCTTATGGGTTAAAAACACTTTTTGGTGGTGCGCCTTCCAGCTCATACTATCACAAAGACGTATGCCCAGATAGTCAAATTCTTTGACCCGTTCTAGTGCGACAGAGTCTAGAGTGGGGGGTTTGACAGATTTCTTAGGGGGGTTGAGGACAAGAAATTTGGTCTTGCCAATGTTTATGGCCAGTCCCTTGGTGTCACAGAAGGCCTTAAAGCTGGAAAGTAATGACTGTATGCCTGCAGGTGATTTCGAAATCAGAAGGGTGTCATCCGCAAACAGGAGCGTCGGGATTTTCCTTCCAGCCAGGGATGGTGCATCTGCAGGATGTTGAAGGAGGTGCTCTACCACTCCATTGACGTAAAGCGAGAATAGAGTGGGGGCAAGCACACACCCCTGGCGGACGCCCCTGTCTACTGGGATAGACGGTGTTTTTTCTCCCTGGGCACCCCATCTGATTTTGGCAAAGTTGTTGTCATGAAATTTTGTCAGCAAGGCCAGCAGGTAGGGAGGTAGACCTAGTCCATCGAGAACCTTCCACAATAATGCCCGTGGGACCAGGTCGAAGGCTGTTTTTAAGTCTATAAAGACTAAGTATAAACTGCCCCCTCCTAGCACCACTACCTTCCAATAGAGCATTAAAAGGCGGAATGTCTGCTCGACGGTGCCTGTCCCTGATCTAAAACCCGCTTGGAAATCAGACAGTATCTGATTTCCATCCACCCACTCCAGAATCCTGCCCAATACCACTTTCCCCGCTACCTTTTGCGTGGAATCCAGCAAACTGATGGGGCGATAATTAGCTGGGTCTTCCCTGCTACCTTTCTTGAAAATGGGGACTACTTCAGCGCCCCTCCAGGAGTCAGGGAAAGACCCCCCCAACATAACCTCATTAAGAAGTGCAGCAATTAATCTGCTCCAAAATGGGGGATTATTTTTTATCAAGTCGCCCGGGATCCCGTCAGGGCCTGCCGCTTTGTTGGAAACGATACAACTAATTGCCTTCTCTACTTCCAAGATGGTGAATAGGCCTTCATTTGGTGGGAGATCTATAAAGCTGAGCTGTGGGACCGGGTCTGATTGGGGAGGCCCTGTATCAGCCGAGTACAATTTCAAAAAAGGTCAAACCAAGCAACGGCAGGGATATTACAAGTCAGTTGTTGATCAATGGGCTTATCTCTTGATCTTAACAAGTCCCAGAACCCCTTAGCATCTTTCCTTGTGCTCGCCTCCATTAGGTCACGCCAAAAGTTGAAATCATATGCCCGCTTGGCCTCAGTCACAGATTTCCTATAAAGCTTCCTTGCAGACCTGATGTTAGCTTGGTCTTTTCCTTTTACTGCAGCAACAAGATCACCCTTAGCAATTCGGCATTTAGCTGTAAACCACTTTTCGCTTGTTCTCGGGGCTCCCTTTGAAGCGGTTTTAGGGCTGGATTTGAAGATGGTGAACAGCCCACTTAATGCCGTTACAGTCTCTACAAATAACGATAAGACCATCTTACTAGCGCCATTTGTGATGTCAAGCCTCGATTCAGCCTCTAGTAAAATGGTTTCAGCTTGTGTCATCCTTGCCTCATCTGCTGAGACTCTTGCCCATTTAAGACGTCTGCCACAGTTTGAGGGAACAATCTCATGTGAGGCTTTCCATGTCTGATCCAAGGATTCTTGAGACCCAGTTTGCCAGGGGACAGAAATAGTTAAGGCAAGAGGGTTGTGGTCGCTGTCGCAAGTCTCTATAACCTCCATATCGTGGTGGTATGGCCAGAGGTTGTAATTGAGCATGATAAAATCGATTCTGGATGAGTGGCCCGTCCTATTATATGTATGGGCACCCATGGGATCTGATTTAGAGCGCCCATTCGTTGCTCTCAAGTTATACTCCATACAAAGAGCGTTTATATCTATCGCCCTTTGTGTCCATTTAGGAATCGGCTCGAGGTTCAAGATAGGGATACCCCTCCTATTATCCTCCTCGTTGGTATCCAGAATGTCTTCTTTAGCTAAAGGCTCAAAACAGCAATTGAAATCGCCTGCCAGAAGGACGAGAGAATCAACGTCACAGGCAGCCAAGTTGTTGCTTAAGCCCAAGGAATTTAGAAACCCTCCATTCCTGTTGCCCCTTAAGTAGAGATTAAATAGTTCTAATTTCCTTCCCCCTTTGCAATGCAGTGATAGCCATTGCAGATCAGATGTTTGGGTAGTCCTTTGAGAGACACTGAGGTCTAATGCTATATTGATCCAGATAAGAAGACCGCCGGACGGGCGTCCTTTAGAACCTTGGTGGTGTACAGCCGGGACATAGAAGGTCGAAAACCCCACTCTATGTCTTGGTTCCTGGCACCATGTTTCCTGTAGCAAGCAAATGTCATAGGGTGCCAGAAAGGTATTCCACTCCGGGTTATCAAAGTTACGTGCGAGGCCAGCCACATTCCAGCTTAAGATCTTCAATGAAGGTTCACCAGATGTAGAGTTTTTAGGAAAATGGATAAATAAGGGAGGGTTAGCTGCAGCCGAAACAGATGGTCTTGTAAGAATTTCAATCTGGTGGAATTCTGGGGTGGCAGTTCTATCAGGCAGGTCGATCTCCATTAAATTAGATTGTGCAGGAGGAGAGGGGATCGGGCAAAGCCTATCTGTCCTTGTTTCCACTCTTTTGCAATCAGAAATAGTCATTTTAGTTGGTTCCATGACATGGGGCAAGTGGGTCGGAAGCCCGCCTTGTGTAGTTGGAGAGCCGTGGGTTGGATTTCCAACACTGTCTACAACCTGGAGAGACGATACTTTTTCTAGTTGGAAACAGGCGGGAAACATCGAAAGTCAATCGACCTCTTCCAGGCCTCCAAATCTATTGTAGGTTGAAAGGCCATTCCAATGTAGAAGTGTATTCTTTTGCCTCGTGGGGTGGGTTTTCCATGGGTAATGCTGCACCAAGGACCAGTTATCAAGTTGGGTATGGGCTTGGCGTGGAGGATAAAAATAGGATAGCGGTCTTGGTATGACTAAGGATTCTTCGCTGGTAGGCCAGGAACAGATATGGTGTGCCGTGTGTGGGTCTTCGAAAGTTACAACTACACAGTCCCCTTGCTTAGATTTCTTTGTTGGACCCACCCAGGGTATTCTACGGACCATCATTACTCGGCTTTTTTTACCATTGGGAATCGGTCTATTGACATTGAGCCAGTGCATAATTTTGTTATTCAATGACCAGTGGTTTTCGTATTGATCAGAGCCGATCGCAGGAACGCCTGTCAACACGACCACATAGTCATTGGCCTCTGGAGGAAGGTCTATATAACCTCCTCTAAAATTTTCTTTTGGACAACGGCCCTGGATTTCGGCAGGATGGGGTCTAGTGGGTACTCCCTGGTTTAGATTTGCTTTTTGAGGCTTAAAGTTCTTTATGGGAATCTGCGGTTTGGCGGCCTGAGGTTTGGCGGCTATGGAAACTTGGTCCACAGCCACAGTCCTCGGCTTAGGAACAGGCCTTACAGCAACAGGTACTGGTAGGGGGTACTGCTCAGCTTGCAAAACAGGAGCTGACGAATGTGGGTCAGGTAAGGACAAGCCCTGGTTTTCAAGACTTCTCAGGCCAAGAGTGGCCAGAGCAATAATGCTCTTCTCCATCTCGAGTAGGTTGTTTTCTATCCTAGACAATCTTAAGTCGAGCGGTGAGAGAAGTTTTTTTAATGTTTCCCAGACTTGGTCTATAAATTCCTTATCATTTCTACCCAAAACCTGCGTCTGCGCCCCCCCATCTTCTAGGGTGGTAGTAACTAGACCCTCTCCCATACTTTGGCATGCTGGCTGTGTGCTCGAGGAACTCTCAGGTAAAACATTACGTGCCTGAGCGTTGGTCATTGTAAGATGGTTGAAGACTGCCACTTTTGCCTTTTTACGATAGTAGGCCGAGCGTGATTGGCGTTTTCTTTTAGGTTGTGCACCACTAATACAGGAAGTGAAAGAGAATACTTGGGGAAGGGGATTGGGGGTAGGGGTCTGGGCATAGGGAGATACGGGGGAACTTAACTCTTCTGAAATACGTGATTGCTCTAAGGGCGAAGTGAGGGTGGAAATTATCGGGGGCTGGTGTAAGTCAGCCTGAGTGATAATACTTTTAGGGTGGACAGGGCGCACTGGAGTAACAGCAGAGGCTATATGGCCTAAAGATGATTTCTTCGAGAGAGCAATTACCTCAGACAACCTGAGTGCAGCTACTAATTCTAAGGATACCCGGGTTTGAAGTTTAGATATTTCTTCATCGATGGCTATATTTGTACGGGTAATGAAGTCGTCCATAGGGCCACTAATTTGCGAACCATCTTTGGAGGCCTTGCTACGAGTCATCCTAGTGCTCATGGTGATTGCGATGGGATAAGGGTCCTACCACAACTTACTAGTTAAGGTACTTATATTTGAGCTAACCTATCTCAACACGATGTTACAACAAGCAGGTTAGAAGCAGTACGGTGGGTGGGCCAGGGCCGTCCGCTGCCGTCCTCGAACGGCCTCAAACGGCCCGCTCTTAGCCCGGTCTTTGCTCCGGGCTGCGTCCCGCGCTGCGGGAGGAGTAAGCCCAGATATAGCTGTAACTGGGGAACAGTGGGCGTGCCGGCAGGGAGAGCGGACCGGAAGTGGTCAACGGTCTCTCAGGGACTCCTGGGAATTGGAGTCCCTGATACGCTCGCAGCCCTGCAGCCCTGTGCCAAGGGTTGTTCTTGGTCCTCCTCCTCTCTTGGCCGACGAAGCGGCACCCGCGAAGCGGGTGCGGCGAGGTCTGTCAGCGGTCCTCCTCGCAGTGTCTAGTCCCAGTAGCAGCTTAGCGCGACCCAGCAATGCGCTTCTGCAGGTACAGATAAGGTGTCCCAACGTTTATGCCGCTGCAGGGGGTTTAAGAAGGTCTCCGGTGGGCAGTGGGCGTGCCGGCAGGGAGAGCGGACCGGAAGTGGTCAACGGTCTCTCAGGGACTCCTGGGAATTGGAGTCCCTGATACGCTCGCAGCCCTGCAGCCCTGTGCCAAAGGTTGTTCTTGGTCCTCCTCCTCTCTTGGCCGACGAAGCGGCACCCGCGAAGCGGGTGCGGCGAGGTCTGTCAGCGGTCCTCCTCGCAGTGTCCAGTCCCAGTAGCAGCTTAGCGCGACCCAGCAATGCGCTTCTGCAGGTACAGATAAGGTACAGATAGTATGTATTGCTATAACCATTATGGTAACCATTTTTTGCATAAATCTGCACAACCTAGAAATGTTTTAAATTATAATCAATGGGAACATTGTGCTACACCTCCAAAAGGGAGCTCAAGAACCGTTTATGACAAATATTCATATTTTTCAGGTTTTAACACAAGTAATGCTGAAACTTTTTATTTTAAATTGTCAAACAAGACAGGGATGAAAACCATGATAACCAACACAAAATTGATATATTCAGATTCATTCTTTGAAAAAATGAATACTTTTGGATTTGATTATTGGGACAAAAATGTTGATTTGAAAAGTGTTTGGGGTACAAAAGAATGTCAAGTACAGGGTATAGAAGCTTTGTTTAGAGCCTGCATGATCCCAGAACAAATGATATTTTTAAATGACACTGTTCAACAAACCACCTGTCTTGGCTTAGCCAAAATCAAAGATTTAATTAAACCGTCTATTCCAAAGCCAACAATGTTTAGCAATAGCTCTGATACAGATGAAGAGATAGACGTAAACCATATATTAAACCAAAACAGAACACATCCTGATTGGAAACAATGGTTGATCTGGCCCACAGATACAAATCACTGTCAAGATAGATTCCTGAATAAAACACAGGGTTTCAAAATGACCAGGCCAGACCCTAGATATCCCCAAAGACATCACCCAGGGATAATAACAACCTACAGTGTGGGCAAATTATGCCTTCAATGGCTACAGACTTCCACACTGCCTGAAATTAAGCAACACCTAACTTTACTTACTGATGGTGCTGACTTGCGTGATTTCATACTGGGACCACGCAAACAGCGTCAAAAGCGTTTCATAGCAGCCTCTGTATATACAGCATACAATGAGGCCTGGAAGGTTACTCAAATTGAGACAGCAGAAAGAATACGGGAAATTGACCGTATCAATTTGGAAAAATCACTTTCTATAGTGGACAATGGGTTAATGACTCTGTCCTCCAGAATTTTTTCATTGGACAGCATTGTGTCTTCAGCAATCGATATATTATCGCAAGACTTACTGTTATTACAACATGGTCAGTCACAATTGCGTTCCATTGTACAGCTTGGCTGGACGTTACAAAATCTGCGTTCAGGCTATGTGCCTTGGCGTTTAATCAACACAACGTCACTATTCCAAATCTTTAACCTTACTGATAGACAAATCGGTATGGCGCAAAAGGGTGCTGATTATACAATCTTGAGCATTGAAAAACTAGAAAGATTACAGTTGACAATGTCAGAACGACCTGTCAGTGAATGGATAATCCACGGAATCATAAATATTCCAATCTCAACCTTCAGGTTTCAATACTGCCAAAAATATATACAGGCTGGCATGTACGAGAAATTGGGAAAGGGGTACCTTAAAACAACTTGGAACCTGCCCTATTCACATGCATGTGTCAGTAATAAAGGACAGAAAGTGTTTCTTAGTGGCAACAATTGTGCTATGTCACTAAGCGGCACGCTCCTGTGTAACGGAATTAGTTTGCATGGAGCCTGTGAAGGGAATTCATACAACCTTTCATGTCACCAGCAAGGCGCACCTGCAACTGAAATAGAACCATTCTTTCAAAGACTCTATAATGGGAGTTACATTCTCATTGTAGACCGCAGATGTTGCAGTCTTATGCCCGGGACTCCTTATCTAGTAACTACAACGGCGAAGGTCAAGTGCTGTGGACGTTCTTTATTCCCCAGCTCCTTTCCAGACAGGGAGGCAAGGGCATGGCCCAGTTTGAAAATTACTTCTATTCGAATAGATACTTTAAGCAGAATGAAAACAGTGCTTCTTCAGACGCCTACAAGGCTCACGTCATCAAAAGAAACGTATGATCTACAAGTCGCAAGGACGACTGCAGAGATACATACATTATTATCAACTAATTCCCCCGTACATTTCGCGGAAATCCTAAGCGAAATCTTAAATATTTCTGATACCACTGGGGTCTCAAAGGTATTTAAGACAGTATTTTCGATGGCATTAACACCATTCAAAGCCATACTGGGTATTTTTCCAGATTTCGTCCATTCGATTTTTGGCGGACTTCCCCTGATCCTGGGACTAATTGCAGGAATCCTATTCCTAGTCCTTATTTTTCGTTATGGCAACCCATGTCACAGATCAAACTCTCGCGACAATGGAAGATACGATCCTAGCCATTGGATACCGGGACCGGATATCAAAAATCCTGGGACTCTCCCGGCTTAGAGACCTGAACATGACTTGGTTTCTATCATTTCGACCAATGTGGCAAAGGTGTGTTTTACCTGTACTAAGGTGTCTGCTATGCGGAGAAGAATGCGTGTTAGACACCTGTCTGACGCTACAATCGGATGCGCCAGTGGATGCAGATACACTGTTGGTTCCTACCAAGGTTCACGCTTTGTGCTGCCCTCAAAGGCTGCCAATCCTGATGACGGCATTCCTGGAATCTTCACCACTGCGATTGAAGAGTAGTGAAGTTCAAGATGAAAGCAGCATCGAACAGGTACGACCTTCTGTCAGCAATGCGAATCAGAATGTCAATGGAGACAATCATGCGCACGAATGCATGGTTACCCCTATTTCCGACTTAGTGGAACTTTCCCATGAAGCTGTTGACAGTTTTTTCGAAAGCCTGAATGATATGATGTTCTCTCCAGAACAGAAATAGAGACTTTTGAGTAAACTCGCACACGGTGTTCCCTGAATTCGGCCTTCAACTTTAAAAATAAAGTCACATGAACAATTTCACTCCAGCTCACGTACAGCAATATTTTTCAGCAAGCCCCTTAAAATATTTTTCTACATATTTTTTTCCCGGGACACTGATCTTCTGCTTAAAGTAAGAAACTATTCCTAGAGAACTAAAATTTCTATTTTTAGATACTTTATAGACTTTAGCTGCTCGCTGGGATGTTCACGAATATTTTATTATGTGATGAAATGGTCTCGAACTTCCTTTCTGTATAGCCATATTAAGAGCCATTTCATGTGTATTTCTCATATACCAATAAGCAATAATGCATAAAAATGCGTGTTTACTTTTGCATTTAATTCATAGCTTAAGTGCATACAATATATATGACTGCAATTTTTCAGTATATTTGAAAATTTCGAAATGCATTTATGTATTTTGGGGTGGTAAGGTATACACTATACTCTATAGTATGTTGTACTATGTTATACTATGCATAGATTAGTAGATATGACCATAGTTAGCGTGGAGTGGGTGTCGTGTATTTCTATAGGTTCTGAATCAGTCCCCCTTTTCCTGACCCTATTCTGGTTAAACTAACTATCAAGTTAACTAACAGTCAGCCCATGAGGCAAGAAAACCCCCATGATGCAGATACCGTTATCTGACGCAGTCACACTACGGCACAGGAACGTGTTATCTGATTAGGTCATAACGCTTGAGATCTAATTAGACAAGCGACATTCCTCCAGCCCCTGATAAGGCATACGACGTTCTCATAACAAATCAAACCTATGACAACCTGGATAATCCGTGCGGCCATTGTTTTGATTTCACAGAGAACTTTAGTAAAGAATGTGCTAACGAGCAAGTCGTATGACATCTTTATTGACGTATCTATTTTCATCCTTACGTCAATCTCGGCACCTTTAAGGTATAAATATTGCCGACCTTGCCCTATGCAAACACACGCGTGGTGACAAGACGGAGCAGCCATACTTGCCGAAGCCGAGAGCAGAAGCAGACCCCGCTGGCAGCAGCCCCGCCTTCCTGACGCGCTGAGAGACGCGCTGCTATCTCAAGCCGAGAGACCCAGCACCGGCGCTTTCGGGCAGCCCTCGCAGGCAGCCTGGAATATCGAGAGCAGAGAAAGAGATACTATTCCTCATCCATCCTAAATTCCAGGTACAGAACTGAATAACCCCTCACAGAGAATTCTTTAGTTATTCACTTGGCAAAAACAAACTTAACTTAAACTGTAACTTTCTATTCCCGCCCACGCATTAGACTTAGGTCAGGTACACGGGGTAGGCGTATTTAGAAACACCAGTTGAGTACGTTTAGTCAAATGTATATGTGTATGTAAATATATTTTAATCATTTTAAACATCATATGGCTCAGAAACCATATCAATGTTTTTACAGTATTATTTTATACTATTGCTTTTAATGTATGCACTTTACTTAACTATAAGTATTGCAATAATATAGATCCATTTCTCATGTATGAGAAAAGAGACTGATCAATAAATAACACCTTTTTATTGAACACGCCCGTCTCTTCCTTTTCTCTACATTCTGATGAGACTAAGAATGCACGTACTGACTGAGTAAAATAATTGCCTTGTGCTCACACGACTCTCGAGATTGACTCTTGATTAGGGGAGAGCAAAGTTGTCATGTTCTATGGTTGTCAGAAACTAAATCCCTTCTTGTCTAATCAGGGGAGTTAATTCCTTCCTTGAACATTCGAGAAAGTTTCTAGCGAACTCTGAGCTTAGCTGGCAAACCCAAAAATTAAGTCTAGTATCGACAGTAGTAGACCTAGTTAACGTCTGGCCTAGGCCTTTACTGCTGTAGGTACTATTCCAATGCGCAGAGCCTATTGGGAAAATAGGAGCTACACTACACCTTAATGTGGAGCAAGAGGACCGATCCCGGTT
The DNA here is from genome assembly GCF_964261635.1 of Lissotriton helveticus. Lineage (NCBI taxonomy): Eukaryota > Metazoa > Chordata > Amphibia > Caudata > Salamandridae > Lissotriton > Lissotriton helveticus. Next base: position 935,201,566 of record NC_136069.1, read on the forward strand.
ATATACACACTAGAAGTCAGTGGCATGCCCCATGTTCCTTCTTCACTGTAATATGCTTAGGAATTATTATATTTTCCCATTGTACTATTCTCCCCCATGCTACTACCTGTACTACGTGCCATTAATAATGTCAATGGTATGCCTACATATGCTTTGTCGATGCCAATTTGCTTTTGTATTTGTAAAATGTAAACTGAAAAATAAAGTTACGGAAAAAAAACTATGTATTGAGTGAGGTTGTTTGGGACTACAGTAACCTGTTCTTTCACATTCAAGTTAAGGCGTCTGTGGGTGTAAATGCAAACCTATGGGTGTTCAAGTTACTGTGGAAACTTTAAACTAGTGTTCTTGTGTGTGAGTTCAATATGACATACTCAACAGTATGCTTAGATCTGTTAATGTTAAAGATGTTGCTTACACCATCCACCACATTTAGCAGCTGATGATTTATTGGCTACTCTTTTCAGAGTTGAGACTGTTCATCTGAAAGGTTTCTGCTAGAAAGAGAATTGCCTATGCAGGCTAGTAGACATGTCTTAGGAGCATAAACGTGTTTATTAGCAGATAAAGTAAGTGGTAGTTTGTAAGATGTATCACTGGTTGTGCAGCTTTAGGAAAAATGTTGATTCTGGCTTCTGAGTATGTTTATAGGGCATCCAATATTTGTGAATGGGAAAATATTAATTGCTGGATTGGGGTATTTAACACGTCCCGGTGCTTTGTGATTTATCTGATTCTTTTAGGTCCGTCCTCATAAAGGTTATTTGTGACCTTGTGTTAATTTTCAGTGAAGGATGACCATAAATTGCGCCTCTGTTCTATCAACTGACCCTAGGCCCGTCTTCTGTATGCAAGGTGGTGTCCTATACGTTATTGGAATATTTTTCAATGTTTTGTGAGGCAGATAACAGCTAATTTTCTCAACTGACATTTCACATTCAATCAATAAAGCTTAGTAAGTGTCCAATTTCCACTTAAGCTGATTTATTTTCCATCTCTAGATGGCCACCAGTTCTGTTCAATTCAGACTTCCCTTATGAGAATTTACCACAGCATCCAGAAATGTAGGCTCTGGTGAACGAGGCTAAATGAGCATTGTGCATGCTGTGTCCTTGCTGGCTCAAATGTTAACACAAGCTGATGGCTGCTGCATGAAGAAACTTCTAAAATCCCCATGCGGAAAGCCAAGAACAGTTGAGATATTTAAAGTGCGCATGTTTGGCTAGCCATCGCAAGACAGCCGGCCAAAGGGACATGCACACTTTAAACAAGTGCAAACGCAGCCCACCACTTCTCCTTGCTGCTGTCATTCAGCAGGGTGTGCCCCATCCTGACACTCGGATCAGGATGGGATGATGAAAAATAAATTGATAATAAATCACCATTTTATTTTTTTATCTCTGGGTCTTTTCTGCTCATTTTAGTTGGCAGGGCAATGCTTCTCCACTCTACTGGAGAAGCCGCCACTGCTTTTTTGCACAAAAACAATCCTGGTTATAACACATAACCTAGTATGCCAAAACAGCGTCTGCAAGGGATAATGACAGGAATGTGCCGTATTGGATTATACGGTGCATTCCTGCCCTATTGATGTGATGCAGGGCAGTGCAGCAAAGTGACTTGTAGTGCTGCCCTGCGCCACAATACTCATAAATATGGCCCTTAATGTTTTGGACCTTGGTAGGTTCATTTTGCAATACCATAATGTATTTCTATTTTTATATTCTGATTTGTGAAGTACAAATGCAGTTGAGAGCCTCGTCAGAGCAGTATGGATGGAAAAGAGTTGGTTGGAGCAGCACTTATGCTAGCGGAGAAGCAGACTTGCTCAGAGATAACCTTATCTCCAAGCACTGCAATGGATATGATGGGAAAGCCTTTGCCAACTATGACCAAGGAGGTCGAGCACAATTTATGGTTCGTTATCTCTTTGGTTTCTGATTATATGCGGGTGCGCAGGCAGAACAGGAGTGTGTGCAATATCGAAGCATTAGTCATGACCTGAAGTGAAGACTTCAGAATCAGAGCCATTTAATATTTCACTTCATTAAAACCATAACAAAAGTGCATCATACATTGTAAACAAGAGTTTTAAAAAAGGGCAATAACTTATGTAGTAAATTCATAGTAAGACCAGAAGTTGTATGTCATTTTTTACGTTTTAGGCGGCTATTGTTGATTTACTAAAGACATTAAACGTTTGGAATAATATAAGCTATCAGCATGCACTCATAAAAAATAAAGTGCAGTAATCGTAGATAAAAATATAATTTGATTTGAGTAAAAAGTTAAGAACAATTCTTTTTTTTTTTGTGTTTGAAAGCTTTATTGAAAATAAATAATCAATACAGCAAGGTGACATCAGCATAATAAGGGAAGAGGAGGGGATATGAGGAGATAATCATAAGAAAGCTAATGCCACAAGTAAGGAACAAAGCATTTTACGTTTTTGTTGAGGGCGGGAAGGGGGGGGGAAGGGGGGGAGGAAGAAAAAACCATTAAATAAGGCAAAAATGCAAAATTGCAATAATGAGAAATAGTAAGCACAAAACAGTACAGTAAAAGCACCAAGAACTGCAAATACTCGTTCTAAAGGCAGTAAAAAAGTTAAGCATAAAGCTAATAAAACAGCATAAGTGAAACATTGAGGAATGTATCGGTAAGCAGGAGTACAAATATTCAAGGGGGTTTAAAATTGGCAGATGAGAACGTAGAGGGTTTCTTCTTGGCAGCTTGATCCAAATGGAGAGTGAGAGGTAACCAGTATAAATCAACGTTACGAGAGGGTTTACATGAGGTGGCAAAGGCAACGTCGAGTCTATGTGAGTGACAAAGCAAGTTCCACCAACAGATTATGGATAATTTGTTCAGGGACTTCCAATTAGAAGAAATGTGTTGAAGGGCAAGGGCAAGCATGAGATCGAAGAGACCTCGTGAGTGCGAAGGAAGATCAAGGGAGTCAGACAGACTTCCTAGAAATACTAAAGAGGCTGAGAAAGGGACAGAGAAATGAAAGACATGAGAAATACGAGTCCACACCTGTAACCAGAAAAGGCGAACGGAAGGACAGAGAAAGAAAAGATGAAAGGAATCTGCATTGGTAGCATTGCAGGTCCAGCAATTAGCAGTAGAAGAGGATAGAAAGCGAGATAGGGAAAGTGGAGAAAAGTAGAGTCTATGATAGAAGAAAAAGAGCGATTGAGTCAGAGAGGCATTGCGGGAAGTCTTCAGAGATTTAGCCCAGATTTTATCCCAAAGACAAATTGGCCACGTGGAATTGAGATCTTTTTCCCATGAGAGTTCCAACTTGGATTTGGGGCGAGCAGGATCAGGAGCAGAGAAATATCTATAGATAAGAGAAGCTTTAGGAACCTTGGATAGAAGTGGAAGTAGAGAGGAGGACGACGAGGGAGGGATAGCTGAATCCAGAGAATAGTATCGGTCAAGAACCGTTTCCATTAGAAGGAAGTATTTCTTTGCAAAGGAGGCAGGGCAATGGAAGAAGGATTGAAATTGAGGAAAGGAACGAGGAGATAAACCATCGAAAAGATGATGGACCCAGATTATACCCTTCGACCTCCAAGTAGACCAGGCAATAGGTCTGTTGCGTATGAGAATGAGGGAATTATACCATAAGGGCAATAACTAAAAGGATTCACGAGAAATAGGGGCAGTTGAAATCAATGGTCGTAAAAGGGAGGAAGTGTGTCTAAATAAAGGGGGGATAAGGCACGGAGCTTTAGCGGTAAAGTGGAGAGCTTCCTGGAACGAGTATGGGAGTAAGAGGTCGCGTTCAACAGATAGCCAAAGAGGTGAAAAAAGGGTAATGTCTTGTGACAACCAGCGAGAAGCTTGACGAAGAGAAAAGGATTTATGGTAGAGACGGAAATCCGGAAAATTAATGCCACCATTAAGTTTTTGTTTACGAAGGGAGGAGAGTGATAATCGTGCTTTTTTCCGTTTCCAGAGGAATTTGGACAAGATGGAGTCAATACGACGAAAATACAGAGCCGGAATACGGACCGGGAGCATGGAGAGTAGATAAATTAAAATAGGGGCAACCATCATTTTAATGGAGTCAAGACGTCCCCACCACGAGAGGAAAAGGGGATTCCAAGAGGAAAGTAGGGCGTCTATCCTAGAAATAACTGCATTCATATTAAGCCGAACCGAAGACGAAATGGAATTGGAAAAGAGAACACCAAGATATTTTATGTGCTTACTATTCCAAGCAAAACCAGTGGAAGAAAAGAAATGTGGGAGGCAGAATTTATTTAAGGGAAGAATCTCCGTCTTATCCGAATTTATTTTATATCCAGAGACCAAAGAGAAGGACTCAAATTCGGCTAGTAAGGAGGGAACGGAGGTAGTAGGGTCAGAAATAAATAAAAGGATGTCATCAGCATATGCAGATAGTTTAAGTTGGTGGGGCCCATACGGAAATCCAGAGATAGAAGGGTTATTACGAATGGAGGTCAAAAAGGGTTCAAGAGCTAGGATGAACAAAAGGGGGGAGAGAGGACAACCTTGGCGGACACCGCGTTGAAGTACAAAAGGGGGAGTAAGTTGACCATTGACTAAAACAGATGCTTTGGGCATAGAATAGATTAAGGAGACATAGGAAATAAATTTCGGGCCAAAACCATGCCACTTCAACGAAGCAATCAAGAAAGACCAATCAACTCGGTCGAAAGCCTTTTCAGCATCAACTGAGATGGCCGCCAAAGGAATAGATAGGGAGGAAGCTTTACTAAGGACATTGAGGAGAAGTCTGGAATTGTCCGAAGTGAGACGACCTTTAACAAAGCCACATTGCTCTTTCCCTATGAGGTGTGGTAGAAGGGGATCAAGACGGAGAGCGAGAAGTTTAGCAAACAGTTTATAGTCTACATTGACTAAAGAAATTGGTCGGTAGTTTTTGCAAAATTTGGGATCACGACCATCCTTAGGGATGAGGCAAATAGTAGCGTCCTGGAAGGAACCTTGAGCCAGGCCGGTGGAACAAAAGGAGTGAAAGAGAAGGAGAAGATGAGGTAAAAGAATGTCGGAAAAATGGAGATAAAATTCAACCGGGAAACCATCGGGGCCGGGGGTCTTACCTTTGGTGAGAGACAGCAACGCAGTGGATAATTCAGAGAGGCTAAGTTCAGAATCAAGAGCAGAAAAGTCAAGCTGGGAAGTATCAGGAGTAGGTAAACGGTCAAAATAGGACTGAAGAAGATCCGGAGTAGGAGGATGCTCAGGCGTATACAAAGATTTGTAAAAAGAATGAAATTGCTCCAAAATGTCTTTATCAGTATGTAAAAGAGTGTTAGAAGGCGAATAAATAGAGTCAATAAGAGTACGTTCTTTTCGTGATTTAAGATAGTTAGCAAGGAGTTTACCTGATTTGTTACGTCCACCATAGTAACGAGCACTACTTCGGAGAAGATAGGAAGAGGCTGAATCTGTAGTGAGTTTGTTAAAGGCAATTTTAGAACGAAGAAGTTCAGGAGATATCTGATGTGAAGAGGAGGTGTAAAATTGGTGTTCCAGTGACTTTATGTGTGTTAGGGCGACCTTGCGTTTGTGAAGGAATGCTTTCTTTTTTTTGGAGACAAAGTCTATAATGAAACCACGGGCCGTGGCTTTAAAAGAATCCCAAAGGAGATGCAGAGGAATGTCAGGGGTAGAGTTGAGTTGAAAAAATTCTGAGGTGAAAGAACGAAAGGAGGAAGAAAAAAGAGGGTCAGTGAGAAGAGAGGGGTTAAAACGCCAGCGAGAAGATTTAGGAGCAGGAGGAAGAAGATCAAAGACAGTAATAATAGGAGCATGATCAGAAATAACAATAGGCTCAATAGAAGAGGAAAGAAGGTTTTGAGACAAGGAGGAAGAGAGGAAAATATAATCTAGGCGGGAGAATGAAGCATGTGGAGGAGAGAAAAATGAAAAATCTAAGGAGTCAGGATGTGTGAGTCTCCAGGAGTCTATGAGATGAACTTGAGAAATGGTATCAAGGAACTGCTTGTGGGGTGTGTGAGGAGTGAAACGAACAGAGGATTTGCGGTCTAAAAAGGGGTCAATAATCTGGTTACAGTCTCCACCTAATACAAAGGAATCATCCTTGTATTGGATACATTTTGCTGTGATCGAGGGCCAAAAGGAAGAATCAAAGCATGTAGGACCATAAACATTCAATAAAGTGATGGGGATAGAATTTATAAGTAATTTAACCAAAACCCAGCGCCCCTCGTCATCTCTCTCCTCAAGGAGTACCTTACATTTGAGACGTTTGTGAACTAGGATAGCAACACCATTTTTTTTCTGAGAAGCAGGTGAAAAGAAAACATTTCCCACCCAAAGTCTTTTAAGTTTCACAGATTCAGCGTCAGAAAGGTGGGTTTCTTGGATAAGGACAATATCAGGATTATAAGAGGAGAGGTGGGAAAGTACTCTCTGCCGCTTAATAGGATGATTAAATCCTTTCACATTCCATGAAACAACTTTAAATATGAAAACTCAAAAAACTGTTCAAAAACAACAGGTGCATAAATATACTGTATATGTAATAAGGTGAAGTAGAAAAGGTAAGAACTATTTTAACTAGTAAAGGAGTAGGATGAAAAATAGGTGGGAGGATGAGAAAAAGGGAAAAGGGGGGGAATAAAAGAAGGTAGGAAGAAGAGGTAGAGCAAAGAGATGAAAAGAGAAAAGAGAGAATGCATAGAAGACAGAACAAATCCAAAAGGATGTCTGCGGAGAACATACCTGAAGGGGGAGATACAGAAAGGGAGGTGGGGAAGTGGTGCTGCGTAACAAGACAGGGAGACCAGGAACAGAGGCATGACCGCACCGGAACGTCACGACAAAACAAGGGTGGAGATCACAGTGAAGGGGATATCCGAGACACTTCTGTAAAAAAGGAAACAAGGAAAACAAGGAAGTTACATGGGTTAAACACCAGAGGAGCAATGGAAAATATGGTCAACAACAGAAAGGGAGCACAGAAGACAAAAAGGAAGTGGAATCAAGAACGAGAAGCTGCAATGAGAAAGAGCAGTTAAAGACATTACGACTGCAGAACCATGACAGGTGACCAAAAACCAAAAGCACTATAATCAGCCACTAGCGGAGGGTGAGGAGTCCATTCCATCGTTGTTATGTAGAAGAAGGAAATTACGTAGTTCTCCAGGATCCTGGAAAGACCAGGATTTGTTTTGGTGGGTTACTTTGAAGGTACAAGGATGGAACAAGCCATATCGGGCACCAATAGATCGCAATGAAGGCCGAAGAGCAAGGAATTCTTTACGCCGAGAAGCAGTGACATTAGAAACATCTTGAGAAATGAAGACACGTTGACCCTGCCAGGATAATTGACGTTTGGCTCTGGCTGCAGAGAGGATGGATAACAAGTCAGTGTACTTCAAAAAGAGGATGATAACTCCACGAGGTTTCGTAGACGTGGAAGAATGGGGACCCAGTCTATGAGCCCTCTGAATACTGATTGACGTGGAAGGCGGTAAATCCACTAATTTCGGGAGGAAAGAGGTGAAGAAAGTAACTGGGTCATCACCCTCAAGAGTTTCCTGTAGACCATAAAGACGAAGGTTGTTCCTCCTATTTCGGTTTTCCAAATCCTCTGTGTGGCGTTGCAGAGATAAAACAGTCTTTTCCAGAGAGTCTATGCGCCGTGAATTGGAGTGAACCTCCGGAATTTGTTGCTCTATAGAAGAGATACGAGTGTCCATAACCTCCCACTTGTCCTTCAGATGTTGCATGTCTCTGCTCGTTTCTTCAATAAATGGGCGCAACGCACGAATCTCCTCTAGAATTAATGCCATGGAAGGTGAAGGAGGTGAATCTGGTGGAGGAGAATTCTGTTTCAGTCTTTTACTGGATGATTCAGAAGGCGGTGTTCTGGATGCTGATGAATGAGCAGAAGAAGAGCGTTGAGAGGAAGGTGTCGTCATTTTGACAAGGTGTGAGGAGGCAGCCGAGGACGAAGGTGTAGTAGGAGTCTTAGAGGGACGGAATACAAACTTAGGCTTGCGCAGGTTCACCATAGGAGACGAAAATGATGAAAGGAGAACTGGCAAGGGTATACAAATAAGACCCCTGTGGTGAAGAAGAGGCAGGATGAAGGAAATACAAGGTTATAGGTCCAGTTATAACCAATGAGTCGTTGGGATTGGTACCACTGGAGCTTGAAGGAAGCACACCACAGTCTAGCTGGAAAAGAAGCACATTGCTGCAGAAAACCAGAAGGTCAAGAGAGGACGAGTGCTGCTTTTTTACTCTGAAGCCGAAGAAAATGTAGGTGCAACAGGTTCCTCCAATAAAAATGACAGGAATATCCTCAAAGTGGTAAAACAGTACATAGTATGGCGTGGAAAAACATCACAGGAGCATGGAAAGTCATTCCGTGAATGCTGAATGTATATGTCAGGAAGAGGTGCTCCAGGACAAATGTATAGGTGATAACGTGCAGCAGATAGGAAAATAGCGAACCCCCTACACAAGACACAAACATTATAAGTGGAAACTTGTGTGTCCCATCATAGTTGTGAGGGAGAACACGAAGGTCCGCAGCTGCGCATCCAAAATGGCGGCTCCCTGAGTAAGCAGCAGGTCATGAGGTGAAAATAAGGTGAAAATGAGAGGAAAAATAGTTGGCGTTGAGGCAACAGCAGCGTGGGCTCAGCAAAAGACGTGACAGCCAAAATGCAGCGACTCGCTAAGACCGAGTCTTGTCAGGCGAGTAAAGCGCAAGGCACGTCAGTGAGGCAGAGGCTGCGAAATGGCGGCCGTGAAGAGCGCGATGTAAACATCGCAAGTTGCGGAGGAAAAACGGCACCGTCCAAGTAACAGAGAGGACCCGGGTGCTCACCGATAGATCCGGTTTCAGGAACCGCTACTCCGTGATGGAAATTGTCCCCGACACATCAGGAGAACTGCAGGGAAGCGTTCCAGTGCGGCGGAGCTCCGCAACTAGCCGGCCATCTTGCGCGGCAGCCAAGCCACGCCCCCCCCTAAGAACAATTCTTAAGCATTATTTTGACGAACAATTTAAATGAGTGCTGTCACTAGCTCTGGGTTAAAGGAGGAGCTGGCTTAAGTAAAAGAGTGAGGTGATGACCTTGTAACAATCAGTTCACACTGATTGGCTGGCCTGATCTGCCCTGCAATTAATTTCACAAGTTCTTATTCTTCTCTCAGCAAGAGCTGAACATTTCCCAACCCTGCAGCTGAGAAAAGTCTCTTCTGGTTTGAAGCAGGCAGTAACCCTCTTCCTGGGGGTGGGCAAACCACACTCAGTAAAAAGAGGTCTCGGCTGCCTCCCTCTTTCTCCACAAGTGTAGATGTAGATAACAGGCATAATGCCCTCTAGGTGGCACTCGTCAGCCCCCCCCCCCCCCTTCGTCTTTTCCGATGGCTGTAAACTAGATCTAAGTGGGGAAAGTCCAGATCTGTATCTCATATACCTTGTCTTCATTCAGTCATAGTGAATACGTCTCTCCAAAATGTTGTTGAGGTTTGAGTAACGTATAGCTGCCAGCTATCTGACCTCGGGGTGAAGACAGCTTTTTCTTGGAGCACAGAGGCCTTTTTTGACTATTGACTATTTTCTTAAAGGTTTCCACAGAAAGCGAGCCGTCCCAAATGAAGTGCAACTGAGGCATGTTTACTTCTTCCTTCAGATATGCGTAGCCTGGGCTCAAGGGGAGGGGGGGGGGTCTTTTATGATTAACCATAACATTACAGTCTGTTATAGCACTCCCCGAAGGTTCCTTATCTTGATATAACTTGCTTTGGAATCCCAAGATAAAAGCGCATTTGAGCCGGCGATGTATATTTTGGAAGGGAAATGCATATCTGTGTGTTTTAGAATGGCCTCGCTCTATTATGCTTGCGTCACTGCCACGAGCGCCTCAGACCCGTTGGTCAGAGTTGGAAAGAGCTTGGCAGAGATCACCTTCGAAACCGGTAGCTTGCCAGGGCCTTTTAATGAGTTGAAGATGGCACTGAAAGCCAGTGTGTTTTGCAATATTTTCTATTGTGTAATGGTATTTGTTTACAGTGTTTTTTATACCACCTTGTTTCAGGTGGATTAAATTTGCTATGTCCTAACCCAAGAAGTTGAGTCTGTTACCTTTGTGGGGGACAGAGGGACAGCGCAGTTCGGAAGGGTGGTTGACCCCATCTCCATTGCACAAGTGAGCGCACTATGGCCCATCCTTAAGAAACTACTTGTGCTGCACCTTGTGTCATTATTGATAGTATTTTAGTTTTGAGCGGTTGATCTCCATCGCATGAGTTTCTGCATGTTGTGATAGTGTGTTGCTCAACCGCTATAGGGTGTCCTTAGTTTAGCGGAGTAAGACCATCATCCCCTTTGGTTTTGCTTTTTTTGCCCTAAGTTGGCAGGGTATGCCCAGACGTGGGTATCTTGCTCACTTTGCCACTTGATTCAAGCTAGCCTGGCTGATGACGGCTGATTAGCCAGAAATCGGTCCCAGGATGCTAGTTTCAGGTCCAGGGAAGACATGACTTGGCAGTTCAGGCTGGACTGTTTCCATAAGGCACAGGGTCAGACTGATTTGCATACGGCCATGTCTGAACTGGTGTGGGGAGTGAGCTAAAGAATGATGAAGGATTAAACCCAGATCAGTTGACAGGGGGTGAGTGCTTGCATTGTTCAACACTCCTTCCATCACCCTTTTTGGTTTTGCTTTGAAGTGAACATAGGCATATATTAAAGTGGGTGGAATATTAGACTTAGGTATCCACTTTGTTACTTCTAGGATCGGTGTGCCTTGGTGGTTAATAGGCACAACTTCATATAAACAGTTTATTGACACAGAGATGTAGATCCCTAGGCCTTGCTTGGGGTGCCCAAAGACTGAGTCCTTTAGACCTGGTTAGTCAAATGCAAGATACCCCAGAAGCCAAATTTATTGTAAAGCCAATGTTTCTTGTAACACTCTTATTTGAAATGTATTCCAATAGTTCCCTGCCCAGAAGTCTGAATCCTACATCTCTGTATTTTTTTTTAATTGGCTCGCTCTATCATGCTTGTGTCACAGCGACCCATATGTCAGAGTTGGAAGGAGCTTGGCAGAGATCACCATCAACATTGATAGCATGCTAGGGGCTTTTAGTTGGCCTTTAACTGAAGTGAACATGGCACTGAAAGCCACCCTCAGAGCAGCACCCATCCTAGTTATTTGTCCTTTTTGAGTTGACCATCCTGGTCCACTGATTTTAGGCTCCATCCTCCAATGTTTCATTGGCAAATTCTTAGGGAGTTATCATCAGTTGATATAGCTTTAGTAGTTGGAATTCATTGTCGATTGCCTGTTGTAATATTGCTGGTAGTTGTTTTGACTCAGGATTCCTATGAATATGACTTGAATCTTTACTCCTCATGGTACTTCAGGAAATCTTGTTTGAGTCCGAGATAACATGGCAAGATGAAGAGAAGAATTTGCATCTGATTGCTGGGTAACAAGACTATGCGTGGCTGAATCTAAGGGTTGGGTAAGATTGGAAGCTTCCTCTGAACTACAGTATGTGTTATCTTCTACACATCATGACCCAGGTAGTCTTGTAGTTAATGTGTTTACTTGTGCACTGGGCAGGCCCCACTCACTTTCAAGAATCAAGAAATATATAATCTGAGTTGAGGCATGCAACCCCTGACATTATATAGTTAGATGCAAACAATTAGTCAGATACTTGAGCCATAAAGGGGAAACTTCTGCCATAAAGTGTAATAGGTGATATCTAGCAGACACAGTCTAGTATAACATAGAAAACATACCACACAACCCCTGTTAAACATAGCATGGTATAAAACATTATTTGCAACATTAGCATAATGTCACTCGTAGTAGTCATTGATTAACACGTTTGCACTGCCCAAACCTTAATCAGTTTGAGTTCAGTGGCTGAATTTATTCAGTTTAAGGATGACAAATGTAAAATGTATTCCACCTGCAGGGTTGCTTTCCTTATAATTTTCCACACGCACTCTATTTTCTTCTCTTTATGAAAGCTGATCTGGCAAATACAAGTCATGCTTTGGAATTCTCCCGAAGGGGGCTTCAGAAAACGTTGTGCTGATTTTTAAACAACAGGAAACTTATGTTAGCTTAAGTACTTTACCCTCTGCATCCCAGTGGGAGGTTTCCATGTTTCAGTTTTCCATCATATTTTCGGTTCTTTAGTCTGCCATCTGCCGCTTGGCACGCGTTTCATTCTGAGCACTGCTAAACTACTTTAAGAATGCCACGACCCGGAGGAGGCTGTAAACTCACCATTGCCAGCCCAGAAAGACCACTGACAATTTAAGAACAAATATACTCGGATTAAGTTGTATGTCACTGTATCACAATAAGAAGTATTGTGTGATGTACATATTGTTTCCCTAAATATCGTTTACAAAAACATTGGTGCTTGGATTGTTGATGTTCTGTTCTGAACTCCAGTGGGATAATATTTGTGTAAATTATATTTTGGACATGATATTTATGTCTTAAGAAATTCTGATGAATATATTTTAGACTGTATTTAAAGTCAAGTACTGGTTCCTCCTCCTGGACACTATGGCATGTTCTGGCCTAGTTTATTAGGGGCAGATTTATGAAGGCCTTGCGCCGCCGGTGCGTCACTTTTTCCCATGTTAAAAATGACGCACCGGCGGCCCAAGGCCTTCATAAATCTGTTTAATGCAGATGCTAGCGCAACGCAAACCTGCGCTACATTGCGGAAAGCAGCTCCAATGCACCATTAAACAACTTTCCTGCGCAAAAAAATGTTTGCACTAAAACTGTCGTCAGCACACAGCTTAAAGGTCTTGAGTCAAAGAGTGTAACATCTGTGCAAAGTGGCTGTTAAGTATTGGGAATTGAGCAAAAAGTCTTCAGATTCCACAAAGCTACTAGCTACATCAATTAAAAGTCATGCAGAGCAGTATAATTTGGCTGTGTCTGGTTTGTTAGCACAAATGGAACAGGTTAAAGGGTAATGGCGTGATTTTTTTTTCAAGCGAAACATGCGTACTGTGTACGAAAATTTCACACATTATCTGATGAACCATAGGCCCTTCGTCTACGGAAATAGGATTGTATTCAAAGGTGCTCCTCGAGTATAAAACTACTCACACAAGAAGTCCCCCACGTGCCTTTGTGCCGTTGTGCAATGCTAAATGTGCTCAGCATAACGCAATGAGGAAATTTGTGTGTGCTTGTTTTGGACGCTGATATCATCGTATGCAACAATTGTTGTCTATTGGTCCATGGTTATATTTTCCGATCGCACAGTGCCACGATGTAGACTTCTGCGCTGCATTGTGTTGGAAGGAATTTGGTAAATCCTCAGAGTTTCAAAAAATGTTCTTCAGCAAATATTCAGCAAATACAGTGGTGAAACACCCAATAATGGGGCACCCCTGCAGAATGTGCTGACGGGGCTCCCGAGTCTTCTATATCTCATGGATATTCATTGGGATTTGGCTGAATGGGCTACCTCTAAGGATTGGGGGTCCCCCTTCAGGGTTGGTTGAGCAAATGCTTCACTGGCATACATTTAATAGGGCACAGTGCAGCATACATGTTCTTCTACGCCCTTATTCACTTTCAGCACTCTTCTGCCCAGTCACACTCTCTCTCTCTCTCTGTGATCTCTTAGCTAGCTGTCCTCCCCGCTCCCTAAAAACATCTCTTCTCTCACCCTTTTCCCTATCTGAAACTTTGTTATCCATTATCCTTCTCTCTGCCTTGCCCCATCTTTTGACCCTCTCTTTCCTCAGTCTTAACTCCTGAAGCAGCATAGTTTTGGCTTCACCCTTTCATGTAAGAACAGGCCACACACATATTTAAATATGGCCTCATGTATTCTTGTGACTTCATTTCATTAACATGATGTGGTGGGCGTGGCTACCGCGTCACGCAGGATGGCGGCTCTCGTTTGAGCTCCGCTACCTAAACTTAAAAAAATCCTAATTTTAAGACTTTCGGTATTCACAGAAGGCATTTAAGAGTCCTAAAGTTAGGAGTCCTAACTTTACTACTACTAAACTGAGAAAAATCCTAATTTTAAGACTTTAAGTATTTACAGAAGACATTTAGGAGTCCTAAAGTTAGGAGTCCTAACTTTACTATTCCTAAACTGAGAAAAATCCCAATTTTAAGACTTTCGGTATTCACAGAAGGCATTTAGGAGTCCTAAAATTAGGACTCCTAACTTCTGTGAATACCGAAATGTGTAAGTGCCTTCTATGAATACCAAAATGAGTAAGTGCCTTCTGTGAATACCAAAATGGTAGTAAGTTTAGGATTTTGTCTTAAGTTAGGTCTGTGAATCGGGCCCGGTGTCTTTTTGTCTTCATGGTTACTCCATCTATGTTCTTCATATTTCTTAATTACTACTTCATCATTGTTAAACAGTCTCGTTTTTCCTCCCATTGTTGTCTCTGCAGTGTGTCGTCATTGTTTATGTACCCTTGTCTCTAAAGTAATATATGCTTAATGTTGTATCGTGGAACGTTTGTGGTCTGGGTCACCCTGTCAAGCACCAGAAGTACTCTCCCACTTATAAAAGTTAAATTGCCAAATTGCTTTTCTACAAGAAACCCATTGTAACGATGTTGAGGCTCTTAAACTTAAATGTCAATGGGTGGGCCAGGTTGTTTTTTCACCTGCGGTCAACCGCAAGGGTGGGGTTCCAATTCTCTGCCATAAATCTTTACAAATTCACATTTGATCTACTGAAAATGATGCAAATGGACGATGGGCAATACTTCAGGCCAAGGTCCATAATACAATAATCACTTTCTTCAATATTTATGGACCAGTTAAACCTGACCCTGATTTTTGGAATACGATTAAACTTAAATTATCTTCCATTTCCAATCTCAATATTATTGTTGCTGGAGACTTTAACAATTGGCTTGATCCGTTTTCCGATAGAAAATCAAAATACAAATTTAAACCAAACAAATACCATAAATCATTTCAATCTGCTATTGGCTCTCGTCCACTTTTTGATGTATGGAAAACCTGCAGTCCTGATTAAATGAATTTATTTTTTCTCTAATGTTCATCATACAATGTCACATATTACTTATATTTTGGTTTAATAATAAATCCCATTACCCTCTGTTCAATCCTCAGTAATTGGTTCCATGTTTATTTCTGACCATGCCCCCATTTCATCGTCATTTGATCTCTCCCTTACCAACTCTAAACATGCCCGATGGAGATTCAACAACTTTCTCCAATCCAACCAATCCTATATATCTGAAGCCACCTCTTTCATGAATTAATTCTTTCTGTTCAGCAAAGCCAGTGATACCTCTATCCATAATAACTGGGATACTTTTAAGGCACCCTTTAGGGCTTTCACCATTGCATACACAGCCAAAAAGAAGAAATTGCTAAATTCCAAGTATTTCTCTGCTCTCATACACATTAAATCTCTAGAACACCTTTGCGACCTCATTAAGCAAAATCGGACTTAAATAAATTAGCTACTACTGATGTTTGCAATATTTTACTTAAAATAAAATCCAAATATCACAGGGGTCAAAATAAAGCAGGTAAAATGCTGCCCAACTATTTAAAAATCAAAACGGAAAAGAAAACCATCACCACTATTCGTAACACTACTACTGATAAATTACTTCATTCTGATTCTGAAACTGTTACTGCTTACCAAACCTACTATCACTCTCAACATACGGGTGACACTTCTCCCTCTGCTAATGATACTCAATCTTTCTTTGATGATCTTCCCTCTCCTCCGTCTGTGCCTGATGAAATGTCTCTTCTTGAAAAAGATATATCTCTCCAAGAGATCATTGATGCCATTAAAACCTTGAGGAGGGCCAGGGCTCAGGATCCTGACGGCTTTTCCATTAAACTAATCTCTACTTTCTTCTCTATTTTTGCTCCTCGTCTACTTGAACTTTTTAATTCCCTCATCTCCAAATCAAAACCTGAGAGATCCTTTTTAGATGCCCTCATTATAATAATTCCTAAACCTGATAAAGACTATACCCCTTGTCAAAATGATCGCCCAATCTCAATAATTAATTATGATTGTAACATTTTTGCGAAAATTCTTGCCTCTAGATTGGATACTGTTATACCCCTGCTGATCAAACCTGATCAATCCGGTTTTATCAGAGGAAGACTTACTTCTGAAAATGCTACGATGTTATCTAATGTGCTTGCATTGCGGAAAAACTATCCTGACCGTCTAGCCGCATTATCTCTCGACGCTGAGAAAGCATTTGATCGTGTAAATTGGCCTTTCATGTTGAAAACTCTTCACTGGTTTGGTCTTGGCCCTAAATGTATTTCATTTATTAATTTGTTGTATCTTGAACCACGCGCATCTATTGCTGTTAACAGTCTTTTATCCCCCTACTTGAATTTACATAGAGGAACGAGGCAGAATCAGAATCAGAACAAACTTTATTTCGATTGAATTTACAATCATAAAAATTCATTATAAAAAAAATTTCAACAGTTAGAAGGACAATATTGATTAATATATAAAAAACATAAATTGAATATTTCTAACAAGTCAACTGTACAATGATATCCTATGTGGCGAAAGAATGAGAGTTATACACACAGTAAACAGAATATTTTAAGATGCAGAAACAGCAAATTGAGAACGAATTTTCAAGCAAGCCTTTAAAAAGCAAGCTATAGATTTGGCAACATATGGAGTATCTAAGTACTGTAATGCCAAAAGAGCAGGTCTGCATCTTCTCAGCCCAAATTGTCGAAGTAGTGGGACCAACCAGCGTTTACGCGGGGTCTCGTACAAGCTACAGAATAATATTACATGCAAAGTGGACTGGATAGAACAATCGTCACAGGGGCATCTGCTTAGTCCGCGGGACCAATCTAAAGGCTCCGGGAACGAGACAAGACGATAAAAACAATCAAACCGAAATCTGGTTAAAACATATCTATCGTAGTTTGATAAATAAAAAGACAGATATGGTTGGATACCGTAGGAGGATTGTGCCGTCAATAAATGGATATTTGTTTGTTTGCCAATTTCAGAACACAAGCGTAATTCTCTTAAGTGGGTGACACATAGGTTCTTCAGAGTCTTTCTTGGTATAGACATTAGTGAGACAGGATTTGTAAAAAAAGCTAGGCAATTCAGATCATTCAAAAAATTAAAAACATACAAAAGCCAGGGGATCCTTTTCCAGTGAACCAATGACAAGCAGTCGGTAATTAACAGCCGAGTAAGGAGACATTGCTCCTTAGTCCAAATACGATGCCAGAGGAGGATCGGTTGGTATCTAATGGTGTCAGAGAGATAATCCCAACCGAGCTCAACATGGCTACCGTAATTAGGGGCACTGCGAGGAAGAGCTAATACATATTTCAGGAAATCGTTTTCAATTACTTGGAGCTCATTAACAGGAGTGTAGCCCCATACGCCCGCTCCGTAGGTGGCCACACTCACGCATTTTGCTTGGTATATTCTCATTAGTACAGCAGGAGCGGGTTTACCCAATTTCCTTGAAAAAGAGGACAGCGCCATTGTGGTGCGCTGAAACTGCAGTGACTTACTGGAGGTGGCAGGTTTCCAAGACATACGGTCATCAATAAGGATCCCTAGGTATGGATATTTCCTTGCTGTTTCTAACCTAGTACTGTCAATATAAAGAGGTTTGCATTTTGAAGCTTTCTTACCGATTTGCATAACAAAAGTCTTGGATTTGTTGACTTTTAAACCAAGAGAAAGCATATATTGGCAATACTTGTCCAGTTGGAGCTGGAGTTGGATTGGGGTTCTCGCTAGACTGACTGAATCATCGGCGTACAATAATGCGGGAATTGGCCGGGTGTTTATGCAAGGAAGATCCTTGTTGTCTACCAGCATCGCTTGCTCCAGTCCATTTGTATAAATGTTAAATAGGAATGGAGCAAGGACGCACCCCTGCCTAACGCCTTTTGTGATGTTGAAAGAATCCGAAAGCTCACCATTTGTGCCATACCTCACACGTGCTGTGGCATCCGAATAGAGCTCACGAAGAAAGTTCAGGAGTGGAGGATCGATACCCAGAATATACAAAATCTCCCATAATTTAGAGTGAATTACGCAATCAAAGGCGGAGCTTAAGTCCACATAGACCAGGTAAAGCTTACCGCCTTTAGCCCAGGCGTATTTGCCCATGAGTAATGTCAAGTTAAGGGCCTGCTCAACTGTACCCAATCCCTCTTGGAACCCGAATTGTAGGTCTGTTAAGATCTTCTTCTCTTTAGCCCAATCCTGGAGACGTTCCAGAATTAGTCTCCCAGCGACCTTGCCCAGCGAGTCCAAAAGAGAAATGGGTCTGTAACATGCCGGGTTGTCGCGGTCACCCTTTTTAAAAATGGGTAGGAGCACAGAAGAAGACCAGGAATCAATAATACCGACTTGTCGAACGGCAGACATCACTTGCGTGACAATAGGAGCCCATAAATCAAGGTTGCTCACAAAGATGTCAAGGGGGACTCCATCCGGACCGGGAGCTTTCCCGGTCTTTGAGGAAGTCAGTGCGGCAGTCACCTCCACAAGGTCGAAGTGGAGGTCAATAGGATAAATGTTATCCTTAGTGATGTCTGTCTCCTCAGATCTAGTAGTGCCGGGTGTTAAAGGGGAGACCCCAAAGATCTCTGAATAATGGGCAACCCATTTTTCAGCGGGAACAGCCACGTCTAGGTGGCGGACAGCTGTGTCATTCGCTAAGAAGGGAGACTTAACTGTTCGCCAGAACGACGTGGAATCCTTGTTACTAGCACTCTCGTGCAGTTGAGCCCAAAGGTTATTTTTTAGTTCCTGTTTACGGGTTTTTTGGGCAAGCTTGTAGTTCTTTCTTAATGATGCTATTAGGGTCAGGTCACTATCTTGGCTGTGTAGTGCACATTTAAGTGCACTAAGAGCCTTGCGACAATGGGAGTCAAACCACCCCCGGGAATCCTTATCATTTTTCTTGTGTTGGCGGGTAAGCTCCTGCCGAATGGCTTCCAAAATGTTAGCGAAGCTGGAGAGAATCAGCTGAGGAGAAGAAGACTCCACCAAACAGTTTGATATTGAGGGGAGAGTTTTTTTAATAATGCTGCTAGTGACCTCGATAGAGTTAATTTTTGACCATTTTACTGTAAAACCATTAGTTTTACTCATCTCCAGAGAGCGCTGTGTTAAAAGACTACCCTTGGAGTGAGTAGGGGGAACTGAATTGAATATAATGGTGATACTATTAGAATAATGATCACTAAAGGGATCGGTACCGGTTATAAAAAATTTTAAGCGGGTATTGAGAGTTTGCGAACAAAGAATGTAATCAATAGTAGTGGTGAAACCTCTGCCGTGAAAGGTCGACTTAAACTCAGCGGCAGGACACACTAGTTCATTCGCAAATTCAAGGGCTAGTGAGAAAAGACAGTTGTTGAAACCAATCCCAGTGCTAGAATGAGAAAAGTGAGTGATGAGAAGATCATGCTCGTCCTGTAGCCCACAGATACCTTTTTTGTAGTCACTGCATAAATAAACATTGAAGTCCCCGCCCCACACAACATAACATTGCATATGCGAGTTTTTCGCCTTCTGATCTTGCAGGTATGAGGAGATTTCGGTCAGTGACTTTACACAGTCAATGGGTGAAGAGTTGTTATACATATTCACAAAATAGTAAATTGAGCTTTTATCAGGAGCGAGCTTAAGGATTTGATAAGTTGGGGACACCAAAGGTACTTCGTTAACCGGAAATGGAATTTGGTTGGAGATATAGATAGCTAAGCCTCCCTTAGATCTTCCATGGGTAGACGGACTGGCAGTAATGTGAAAAGTTTTATAACCCAGGATGTGAATTGGGTCAATGGCCCAGGTTTCCTGAAGACAGGCTAGTTTATGCATGTTTATCACGTCTATCCAGGACTGGAGAAGTATCTTAGATCTAAGCCCCGCAACGTTCCAGTAGATTACTGGAAAATCCCAGGTAGTTGGGAGGGTGGAGTTTGCGCCTTGTGAATGAGCAAAAGGTGGAGGCTCGCCTAACTGGGTAATTGGGAGAGAAGTAGTGGAAATGAGATGAATGTCAAATGGAATAGAAGAGATATGTTGGTGCCCCATATCAGTCTCCTCAAAATGGGTTGTATGAACCTGGCAGAGATCTTGCAACCGGGAGGCTATTGGTTGAGAAAATGAATTTAACAGGGGGGTACGGGGCTTAGTATGAGAGCCAGGCGGGGTTATCGGAATAATTTCTGACGGCGGAGTTATACCGGTTATAAGTTTAGAGTGTCTCTGGGTGTTAATAGTAACATTGGGGATTACAATGGGGACTGGTGGTCAGTCGACCATATCTAAGCAATCATATCTGTTGGATAACAATGGACCACGCCAGTTGGAAAAATTCCCAGGCACGAGTTGTTAAATCCGTAGCCTGGCCAATGTCCACGGGCTCTATTTCTATCCCAATTCCCCACTCTTGACCAGCTCCAAGGCGGGCCGGGATTGTGTCGTGGCACTGGGGGATAGAAGTAAGACAAATTATGAGTGGCTATTCCTTCTGTGGAAATGTCATCACCCCAGGAGCAAATGTGCTCAACTGTATTAGGGTCAGCAAAGTTCACTATAACGCAGTCGCCCTTAAGAGTTTTAGGCACAGTACCCAGCCAGGGCACTCTGCGCACTGTGGCGACTCTGTTGTCCATAAAGTTAGGTAGAGGTCCATTATTGGACAACCAATATATGACTTTGTTTTTTAATGACCAAACTGATTCGTTTTGGTTAGGGGGGAGTTCTGGAACACCTGTCATGATAACCACAAAGGGGGATGCCTCGGGCGGGAGATGAATAGGGAGGCCCCTCTTCTTTCGGTTGCTCGGGATGTTGTTAAATCCAACAGAGCTTTTGGGAAGGGTAGGGGCCGGGAACTGAAGAACAGATGAAGGTTTTGATTGGGTAGACAACTGGGACTTAGAGGTAGTTAACGGTTGGGACACTAAAGGGTTAGGTAAGATGGATGGTGCTTGAGGCTTAGTGATAATAGTAGGTAGCTGTTTCTGCGTGGGTATCTGTGAAACCTTTTGAATAGTGGTAGTGGAAGTAGAAGCGGTCGGACCGCAGTCAGATTTTTTCGTGGTGGTAGTAGGGGGTCTCTCAGGGGCTGATTTTGGGTCTATAATGGTACCCTTGGTTTGGTTCAAAGCTAAGGACAATTGGGTGAGTTGGGATTGGACCTGGTACATTGTCTTTTCTAAAGGCTTTAGATAGAATTTAATTAGTTCTCCAAATTTACTAAGCAGTAGATTGTCATTACTACGAATGTCAGAGATTAAATTATCGTTCTCGGTCATACAAGTCTCGTCGTCACAACGACTAGGGCAAAGGGAACTATTGTTTGGGATGTCTGAGGTAGAATTTATTACAGTTACTGACGGAAAAAGGAGTGATTGATGAAGGGTTGGAACAAGATTTGTAGTTAAAGAAGGGGGGGGATGAGAAGTGGACGGGGTAGTGGAATTTGATATTTGGGGGGAGTTGGACGTTTGATGGGATTTGCTAGTATTCCTAATCCTTTTTTTGGGAATTGTGCCCTCGCGAACGAGGCAACAATGTCCACTTTCCACTCGTTTATTTCTTTTGTGTCTTGAACCCTTCTTTGAACGCATTCAACAGAACCCCTAAGAACAGGTTTTAAACATAAATCCCACAAAATCAAACTATCTGCTTATGCAGATGATATTTTGATCTATCTCTCTAATCCCTCTACCGCTTTTCCCCCATTTCTACAGGAAATTGATTTATACTCTAAAGTCTCTGGATACAAATTACATTTCTCTAAAACTGATGTATTACCTTTACATTCTACCTGTTATCAATACATGTTTTCCAATATAAATTTCAAATGGTGTCCCTCCAAAATTAAATATTTGGGTGTATGGTTCTCCTCTAATATCCCTCATACTCTCTTACATACTCTTTACTGCACTAAAACTCAAGCTTCAGATATCATTTAATTCCTGGTCCCCTCTTTTTCTTTCCTGGTGGGGTAGACCTGATTCTTTTAAAATGATGATTGTTTCTCTCATTATTTTTTTATTTTCCATGTTACCATTCAAAATCCCGAATTACTATTTTAAACAACTTAATTCTCTATGTACAAAACTTTTGTGGAATAATAAGCCTTCTCGTATGGCCTTAACTGAATTAATCAAACCAAAAAAGGAAAGAGGTGTAAGATTTCCTAATCTTAAATTATGTCATACCGCTTATTTACTTAGACAATTCTATGCTCTAAATAAACAGACTCACGACTCTCCGATGCCTAGATGGCTTGATTTTGAGCGTTCTTTGCTACACGACTTCTCCTTTTCTGACATCTGCTCTATGTCTAATTGGGCCTTTATTTCTCATTATCCCATTTTAAAATACTCCCAACATTTGATACACTCATTGTTCACAGAGGTTGCTACCTTTCAACAAGAGTTCCTTACATCTTCCATTTGGTATAATAAATTCATAAAATTCTGACACAAATCATTTATTTCAAACATTGGAAAGAGAAGGGTATTTTTTATGTTCACCAACTTGTATCTCATAACTCAACAAATATTCAGTGTCCTACAACCATTTTTTTCATCAACATTTTCTTCTGATGTCACCATTCCATCTAAACTCTTTCCACCATTGACCCCTTTGGCCACCTTAAATCCCGACTCCAATCCCGAAGCTTCTATCATATACAAGCTTCCGTCCACCCCCACATCAAATAGACCAAAATCCACTGTTGAATTAGCTTGGGAACAAGACCTCTCTCTATCTCTCTCCACTAACAGATGGAACACGTTATGGGGAAAAAAATCACTACTTCAAAAGCTGCTAACATTACTCAATCTTTATTTTTTCTTTATAACAGAGCTGTTTACACTCCCATTCATATTCAAAGGATTAATCCCTCATCCTCTTCCCTATGTTGGTCTTGACTCTCCTCAGATGGCAGATTGTTACATTTAATATGTTACTGTCCCAATGTTCTTACATTTTGGAAATCCATTTAGTCCATATCTTCCAAGATATTTTATTATAATATACCATTATCAATTCTAAATGTATTTCTTTGATCTATGTCTACTGATTTTTCTGATGTTACATCAAATTTGAAACTGACCTTTTCATTTCCCTTGCATTTAAAGTGATACTAACTTGTTGGAAAGGTAATTCCAAAGTTTGTACATTAACGTGGTGTAACCATATTTGTAGTGAACATATAATTTCTACTGTCTCATCATCAACTCTATCTCAGAAAATCAAATCTGATTTCTTTTGGACTCCCTTCACTTCTTATTTAACCTCTCATCCTTCCATACCTTAGTGCTTTACCTCATTTTCCCCTTGTTTCTCTTTCTTCTCTCTCTTTCTCCCCTTTTCTATCCCTTATCTTCAATAAATCTTTCTCCTAGCTTCCAGTTGTCTTAATATGTACCCTTATTCTTCTTATTCATTTCTTAACCATAAGATGATCTCCTTTCCCTTCTCCTTACTATCTCTAAATTGGATTGTTCGTTAGTATAATAGTTTTTGAAGTTATACATTATATTATTCTTTTGTTTCATCTTATGCTCAAATTGAAACTTTGGTACTGTTACTATTACATCAATAAAAAATGATTTAACAAACAAAACATGATGTGGTGCACTGACCAGCAAAAGAAAGTTAATTTACAGTATAATCTCGACATGTAAGCAAGTGTGCATGCTAATGTCTTCCTTACATTAACATCAAATTGCAGCTCATATATATATATATATATATATATATATATATATATATATATATATATATTACCTACTGGCGGTCGCCAGTAGGTATATATAGTTAGGATTTTTTCCCTATGGGATTTTTGAAAATTCTATGTCTAATAACTTTGGCGTTTGAGGACGGAATTGGCTGAAATTTTCTGGAAAATGGAACATTTTGTTTCTGAGCAGCCCCTAAAAATTTGGGGGGGGTTTGTCCAGGGGGGGCCGAGAAAAAAGGGGGGTCCCAAAACGTGTTTTTAACATTGAGTTTTCCATAGGGCGGTTGGCCTCACTTTTAGCCCGAATGGCTGAATGGATTTGCACGAAACTTGGCAAAATTGTAGGGACTGGTAGCCCGATGTGCCTTTTCTAGGTCTCAATATATGTGCTCCAGTGGATTTTGAGAAATTAACGTTTAAAAAAAGATATATATCTGTAAGCGCGCTCCGGGCAGCGCTCCGGTCCGCGGACTTTAAGCGTACCGGAACTTCGCGTAGCTAAGCTGATTGGCTCTCCGGTGTCTGTCAACATTCTAAACAGTCCGGAGCGGCCGCCATCTTGTCTCTCGGTAGGATTGAGAGACAAGAGGAGGCCAAAACAAAGGCGAAAATGACCATAAGGGGGCATACTAGATCCTCCCTGACCCCCTAGGTTTAATGTGGAGGTTTTAAAAGGGCCCCGCGGGGCAAAAAAAAAAAAAAAAAAAATGTTTTTTTTGCGTGGGGAGCGCCCGGTCCGCGAACCGGGAAGCGTTCTGGGCAGCGTACTGCAATGAAAAATGAATGATAGACTTTTCAAATGCTGTATGTTAGTTGATTGTTGTTTTTGTTGATTATTTTTTATTTTCTTTATTTTTTAAGCATTTTTTTTAATGTGATTGTGTTTCATAATTTATTAAACTTTCTAACATTTCATTGTCAGAAATTTCATAATTATCATGGAATATACATTGTAGTCTCTGAGGGTGTAAAATGTCCTCATTTGCAAGGAGGTTATCTACTGCTTGTACACATTGCAGTAGTTCATTGTCCCAAGTTTCATCGAAAAATTCAATGTCAATTTGATCAATTGTATCAATCAATTCTTGGCTGCTGTCTTGCAGGTCCATTTCAAAAGAAACTTGGTTTTCGCCTTCCATTTTGCCTGAAATTTGAATTAAAAAAATATATATTAGTAGAGATAGGGCAATGTTGGGAATAATTTTAGATAGGCATTTTTTATCAGTGAATTTATCTTTGGGCAGTGTATAGTATCAGAGTGGAAGTAGGAATATAAAAATGTGTATGTGATTTAACGTAAGTAAATTCATAATTATACAAGAGAAGCCTAACCCCAATACTTAACTATAACAGAGAAGTCTCTCTAAATCTATAACTACTACAGAGGGATAGTATATATCTATCAGAAAAAGTTTACCATATTAACTTATAGTGCACAATATACTTCAGTTTTAAAAATAAAAACTTACCTTTAGAAAGAAGTTGAAGGAATTAGTGAAAATACTATTGAAATGTACAGCAAGAAGTAGTAGTCAAAATGGCTGTGTTTTCTTCTCTTCCTTTATATATATTCAGGTATATAACCAATGAAATGTCAGGTAAAAAAAATAGAAAATGAAAGTAACATTTTCATTGGTTGTCAATTCCAACACTTCAGATGTGTTTTGTGAAGTCATTTACCTCAGGGTATTTAGAGAGGTCTACAGGCTAAATGACTAAATGGAATTCCAATCAAATTTGTGAAAATGGTAGGGATTGGTATGTAGTATGAGCTAATCTATATTTGGTGAAATTGTCTCCAGTGGCTTTTCTGTGAACTACTTTCCCACCTTTTTTGATGGTGCGCTTCCCAGGGAGCGACCCGGTACGCGAACCGTTGAGCGCCCCGGTTCGCGAACCTTAAGCGTTCCGGGAGTCCACCATTTTGTGTTTCGGTCGAATTTAGATACAAGATGGAGGGCAAATAATGTTCAGAATGGGTAGAAGGGGGCACGGTAGACTTATCTTGACCCCCTAGGTTTTGTGAGGGTGGCTGAGGAGGCCCATATGTGCGAAAAAAAAAGATTTTTTTAAAAAATTTCGCGAGGTTAGCTCCCGGTTCGCGTACCGGATAGCACCCCGGGGAGCGTACTTTGTTGAAAATTAGAGAAAATGTTAGAGTAAACTAATAATTGTGAGTGATTAGATGTAGGGTAGCTCTGAGAAGAGCTTTTGGGTTTATGGTACATTTAGGTACTTATAAGTAGGTACCAATGCACATTCTTAAATTCAGAGTGAAAACTCTGTTGCCCTCATCTGAGAAGTGAACTCCATCTCCTCTGTAGATATCTTGCATGTAGTAACGCAAGTTATTGTTGTACAGGGAGCCCATTCCATGGTCTCTCATGTAAGCTGAAACAGATTTGTTTACATGCTTCCTCGACTTCTCAATTTGTGGACAAAATTGGTTTGACCACCTCCATTTCTGTCTTTGGCATATATTTGAATATACCAAGGCAGTCTGAGGAAAAAGTGCCATTAATTGCTCAAAGGTGTCCTTTAAAAGCATTTCCAGACCTACACCAGTCAAAGTGCCCAAGTCATTACCTCCACAGTGCACAATTAACAGGTCAGGTTTGGGCAAATGCATAAAGGTTTTCACCAATGGTATCAATTGGTGACATTTTAATCCTCTGTGGCCAAACCACTTAATTTCCACATCTTGTAAATTGAGGTTAGGTAATTTCCTGTTTTCAACGTACCTTTGAGCCCAGTGAATATAACTATGTCCAACAATCCAGACAGAAAACATGGTGAGAGAAGGTTCTCCTGCAGTCAGATGAAGTGTGGCAATGAAATGGCAGTTGAAAAAATGAGAGTTTAAAATGAAAAAAACTGTGGAGTTTCTGTGTTCATGAAGCAGTAACAGTGATTGGTGGATTTTGATTGCTGAAAACAGAAAGTTAGGGTGCACGGATGTGTTCTTTGAAAGATGTATTTTGAATGGTCAATAAAAAATCATTAAATGAAAGAATGCACTGGATATGCAGGTGCACTGAGAGTTCAGAGTTCAATTGCAACAAAGTTGTGTGAACTTGCAAACACCAGAAGTCTTCCAATGAGGTGGTTGCCATGCAGAAAAGACAGAAAGGGCAGAGGGGGGAAGGGTTTTCATTTGAAAAAAAGTGAGGGAAGAGTTTTGATTGGGTGACATGAGAAATATATGTGAAGAATTACAGCATTTCTGTGCTTTTGATAGCTGCAGACTCTGGAGTGCATACCTTTTGCTCTGCTGAAGACAAATTGGTGTGTTTCTGAGACTGTTTTCAAACTCAAAGTATTTGCTAAGGTGAGAAAATATTTCTTTAATTTAGATAGAGAATAGTGTGCTTTAAGGAGAAAATTATGAATTATGTGGCGCAAATTGCTTGTAAATATGCTCCCACCTGTGCATGGAAAATTTAGATTTTGAATGTTTGTGTTACATAGCCATGTTAAAAGTGACCCAACCATGCAGGAAAGGCAATCAAAAAACGCTTTTATGTGTCTTAAGGACATTTTAAGTAATTTTCCCATGTGCAGTGTTTTGAAATTATGAATTGAAAATCGTTTTTGAGGTAAAGGAATTGTTTTTAAATTTATGACAAGGACATAATGGTGTATGCTTCTTTATAAGGCAATTGACTGTCCCTGATGTTATTTTTCCCATTTTAATGTAAGACTTTTCTCTGTGGCGCAAATTGCTTGTAAATATGCTCCCACCTGTGCATGGTAATTTTAAATTTTAAATGTTTGTGTTACATAGCCATGTTAAAAGTGACCCAACCATGCTGGAAAGGCAATCAAAAAACGCTTTCATGTGTCTTAATGACATTTTAAGTCATTTTCCCATGTGCAGTGTTTTGAAATTATGATTTGAAAATCGTTTTTGGGGTAAAGGAATTGTTTTTAAATTCATGACAAGGACATAATGGTGTATGCTTCTTTATAA
This sequence comes from Lissotriton helveticus, assembly GCF_964261635.1. NCBI lineage: Eukaryota > Metazoa > Chordata > Amphibia > Caudata > Salamandridae > Lissotriton > Lissotriton helveticus. The sequence continues at coordinate 935,229,336 of NC_136069.1, forward strand.
GGCAATTGACTGTCCCTGATGTTATTTTTCTCATTTTAGTGTAAGACCTTTCTCTGTGGCGCAAATTGCTTGTAAATATGCTCCCACATGTGCATGGAAAATTTAGATTTTGAATGTTTGTGTTACATAGCCATGTTAAAAGTGACCCAACCATGCAGGAAAGGCAATCAAAAAACGCTTTTATGTGTCTTAAGGACATTTTAAGTAATTTTCCCATGTGTAGTGTTTTGAAATTATGATTTGAAAATCGTTTTTGAGGTAAAGGAATGTTGTTAAAATTTATGTGCGCCATATGCCCCCAAATTTCTTTTTTCAGGGGTGCAGCAGGGTGTTATTGAGACACCCCTGCAGCTTTGGAAAAATTCCTAATTTGTGATGAGCACATTGTTAATCGCAAATTGCACCTTCATTTATATGAGCCTCCTAGCCCATGGAAATGAATGGGTAATTTGCAATTAGCAATTTTCTCATCGCAAATTTGGAATGGTAAAGAATCGCTATTTATTCCTTAAAATTCGCTTTTTTGGAAATGCAATATAGTTATATGATACATATGGCGGTTGATGTCTAACAAGATAAGAAGCTTAGGCATACATTTATGATGACTGGCGCAATGAAGTAGAAATCACTTACTTCATTGGTAGAGCTTTACATGTATTATCTCCTCTGTATTCTTCATCAAGCGTAACTTTAATCTGCAATCCTGAGTAGGCCTCACTTTAAACAAACCTCTGGATAGGCCACATCTTATTGTTATCTTGATTTAATCATTTAAAATGCTAGGGACAGATTTATGATAGGTGTATGCCTCTTTTGCGCCACTTAGAAAACATTGTCCATGGGGAAATGACTTAAAATGTCCTTAAGACACATGAATGTGTTTTTTTAAAACGTTTGCAATTTTTTTGGGTCACTTTTAACATGGCTATGTGACTCAAACAGTCAAAATCTAAATTCGCCATGCACAGGTGGGAGCATATTTACAAGGAATGTGCTCCATGGGGAAAGGTCTTATAATGTAATATGGGAAAAATGACATCAGAGACACTGAAATGTCTTATAGAGAAGCATACACCATTATGTCCTTGTCATAAATTTGCAAACCATTACTTTTCCCCAAAAACGATTTTCAAATCATAATTTGAAAACACTGCACATGTGGAAATGACTTAAAATGTCCTTAATTCAAAATGTGCGATTCCTTAAATGCAATGTATCAAACAAAAAATATGTAAAAAATGATATTAAGGATTTGGAAACTACCACCAACTTCTAGTTTGTGGTAGTTTGCGAATTCTTTTCAAAAAGCATTTTTTTCCAAAAAACAAAAGGTCCCATATGACGCCCATACATGCCCTTAGGGCATGTAGGTGTGCCATATGCCCCCAAATTTATTTTTCAGGGGTGCAGCAGGGTGTTCTTGAGATACCCCTGCACGCTTGAAAAAATTCCTATTTTGTGATGAGCTAATTGCTAATCGCAAATTGCAACCTTCATTCCTATGAGCCTCCTAGCCCATGGAAATGAATGGGTAATTTGCAATTAGCAATTTGCTCATTGCAAATTAGGAATAGTAAAGAATTCCTATTTATTCCTTAAAATTTGCTATTTAGGAAATGCAAAATAGTTTGATGGTAGATATGGTGGTTGATCTGTAACAAGATAAGAAGCTTAGGGATACATTTATGATGACTGGCGCAATAAAGTGGACATTACTTACTTCATTGGTAGGCCTTTACATGTATTATCTCCTCTGTATTCTTCATCAAGCGTAACTTTAATCTGCAATCCTGAGTAGGCCTCAACTTAAACAAACTTTTGGATAGGCCACACCTTATTGTCATCCTGGATTAATCATTTAAAATGGTAGGGACAGATTTATGATAGGTGTATGCCTCTTTTGTGCCACTGTGCGTCACTTTTATGATGCAACGGCGGTGCTAATTTGCAATTAGCAATTTGCTCATTGCAAATTATGAATGGTAAAGAATTGCTATTTATTCCTTAAAATTTGCTATTTAGGAAATGCAAAATAGTTTGATGGTAGATATGGTGGTTGATCTGTAACAAGATAAGAAGCTTAGGGATACATTTATGATGACTGGCGCAATAAAGTGCACATTACTTACTTCATTGGTAGGCCTTTACATGTATTATCTCCTCTGTATTCTTCATCAAGCGTAACTTTAATCTGCAATCCTGAGTAGGCCTCACCTTCAACAAACCTCTGGATAGGCCACACTTTATCGTCATCCTGGATTAATCATTTAAAATGCTAGGGACAGATTTATGATAGGTGTATGCCTCTTTTGTGCCACTGTGCGTCACTTTTATGATGCAGCGGTGGTGCAAAAGATTTGCTATGAGGCGACAACATTACAAATTGATGCATTTAGGCAGATATGTCATGGTGTAAAAAAAACGTACCACATGAAACCGATGCAGCAGTGATGCAAAAGATGCACCATGTCGTAAGACAGGCCTCACTTGGGGCCATATGTATCAAGCTAATTAGCATTCGCAAAGATCAAAATTCTACTAATTTTGGCCTTTGCGAATGTTAATTAGACAAATGGTATGTATCAAACAAGTTTGATGCAAAATAAGGAGTAGCAAAATTTGCTATTCCTTATTTTGCAATTGCACTGAAGGATTTGCAAATTTTGTGACTACTTAAATGCAATGTATCAAACAAAAAATATGTAAAAAATGACATTAAGGATTTGGAAACTATTGTGGTAAATTGGTGGTAATTTGTGAATTCTTTACAAAAAGCTTTTTTTAAAAAAAACAAAAGGTCCCATATGATGCCAACACATGCCCTTAGGGCATGTATGTGTGCCATATGCCCCCAAATTTCTTTTTCAGGGGTGCAGCAGGGTGTTATTGAGACACCCCTGCACCCTTGGAAAAATTCCTAATTTGTGATGAGCAAATTGCTAATCGCAAATTAAACCTTCATTCCTATGAGCCTCATAGCCCATGGAAATGAATGGGTAACTTGCAATTAGCAATTTGCTCATCGCAAATTAGGAATGGTAAAGAATCGCTATTTATTCCTTAAAATTCGCTATTTAGGAAATGCAAAATATTTTGATGATACATATGGCAGTTCATCTCTAACAAGATAAGAAGCTTAGGGATAGATTTATGATGACTGGTGCATCACCAGGGATGTGCCAGTCATCTTGCGCCGCTGTTCCGCCACCCATGGTGTGCTGCATTTACAATGCGGCGCAGCATGGGGCAAAAACGGCACAGATGCTTGACGCATCTGTGCCGTTAAGGTGGCACATTGCTGGAGTTGTATCGCAAGTGCGATGCAGCTCCAGCAAGGCTCAGGGGTGCACCATCTCCACAATGTTGCGTCAAGACCTATGCCTGCTTCAAGCAGGCGCAGGGTTTTGACACAGGTTTCTCCTATCTGATTGTAAATGCGGCACACCATGGGTGGCAGAGCAGTGGTGCACGTTAACTGGTGCATGCCTGGGGATGTGCCATTTAACATAAATCTGCCCCTTTACATTTAAGTATGTGCAGGGGACACAGAGTCGGTGAGGCTTATCCAAGGTTAAGAACAGATGAGTCCTGTTCAGTGAAAAATTAGACATAGGCTTCACCTGCTCAGCATCGCTTGACATGGCTAAATAATAGCTGCAAAATGTTACTCTTGTTAAACAATTTTACTATTATAATCTGTGAGATTTGTCTCTTACTCTGCAACATCTCATTGTTGTTATCTTTCTTTAAAGATAAAGACAACCTCAACATGAGCGACAATCTGCAATCAGTTGATTTTGACCTCATCATTGAACTTGTAATTGAAACATCAGTGGATGTTGATCCATTGGATGATTTAAATCCTGAGGATGAAGAAGAGCGTGATGAGGATGCAGATTTGTCCGAATTATATGATATAGGATGGGAAGCTGACCTGCTTGAGCCTTTGGAACTATAAACATTTATTTTTAAAATTTATAATTAATAAAAAGTAAAAAGGTAAACCGTTTAATTTAAAAATAAAGACACCTTCAAAAGCAGGTTATGTGTTGTGTCTTCAATAAAATATTAAAATATGCTCATAAAATTAGATCAGATTCACATATAAAATAGCATAGGTAACATAAATATAAATGTCATTTCTTTTCTGGTATTTCTGTATTGTAAATTTGCCAACGACTAAAAAATCTTCTAATTAAAATGTCAAGTAGTGTGTTAAGTTTTTTATCACGGTTACTGATTTACTGTTTGGTAATAATGGTTAATAACATTATTTATTATATTTTTCCACAGATTCAACTGCAGATCATTTCAAGATTTCACCATGCCTACAATAGAAAGACAGAGAAAGGCTGCAAAACGTCAAAGACAGCAGGTGAAAAATAATACGCAGCAGTCCTCTAACAAAAAGATTTGTCAAGTCACGAAGAAAGCACCGGGTAAGAGCACAAAACACTTTATAAGAAATATGTGTAATAAAAAAAATATTACTACAGAAAATGTTTCAGTCCATAAAACGAGAAGGAAATCAAATGGAAAAGAAAGGCCAATGAAAAATGTTACTGCTAGAGCAAGAGATAACTCTGTGCATGATAGTAGAAGGAAACAACAGTTTAGGGAGATTCGTAAACGAATGTTCCGGAACAGGATAATTGGCAATTTGTTAAAAAATATTAAGAAAGGTCAACATAAACTAGTTTTTTATAAGACAAAAAAAAAAGTTGAGAAAGTTATTGATCAGGCATTTGAAATTAAACGTAAGTTATTTATTTTGATAATCAATAGAATTAGGAAGCTAAACAAGGCAATTTTTGATTTCAAAAGAAATAGTAGATGGAAGAGAATAGTTAATCGTAGTAATTTTTGTGAAGTTTTTTCTGGAGAATGGATGCATAGTTCAAGCTCTGAGGCATTTTTTAATGAGGAGAGTTATTTCCAGGATAATGATTTGGTGCATGCAGTTGACACCAGTGGTCGTGCTTATGAAGTGAAAGATGGTTGTCCAGTTGAAAAAGAAAAACTTGTGACAACAGAGGCAGAAGAGGTGTTAGGTAATGAGGTTTTAGGAAGACGTGCTAAGGGTCCTGTGTACACCTGGAAGTGTAGTAGTATTTGCAGTGTGCGACAGGATTCCATCAATTTGCTTTGTGATTTTGTACGGTCATTTAATAAGAAAAGTTTGAAGCAGAAAATGATGTTGTTGCAAGAATTAGATCCTTGCAGAGTAAGAGAAGTGACAGGTTTGCATGGACATTCACTGGCTTGTCTTTCCAGGAGAGTATGCCAGAGTGTTTTTCATCATTTCAGGATGCTAGCAGTGCATCATAACAAAGTGAGGAAATTAGTTAGAATGTTGTATTATGCTAAGAGTCCAGCAATTATGCTTAAACAATTATGCGCTGCTCTTTTGCATGGTTCTGAAATAGATGTGAAGAATATATGTGAAGAAATTGAGTTTTGTTACTTTGGAAGTAAAGAGGAGAATGTTGAAATTGAGCAAGAAGAAGAGGGTCTTGTGGAAGATAGTGTACAGGTTTCCAGTACAGATAATTTCCAGAGGGAAATTGCGACGTTTGAGGTGAAATCAAGTGAGAGGCCGAATTTCACTTGTGTGTGTTGTCGACGCACTTATTATAAGAATCAGACTAAGTTAGTGGATTTATATGCAAAAAGTGAAAGGGAAAATAATAGTGAATGGAAGGATTTTGCAACATACTTGATGGTAGAAAATTGTTTTGATTTGGGATTGGATCAACGTGTGTGTACTTATTGTTCTTGCAAATTAAATCAAAACCAGATGCCTGCTAGAGCAGTTCATAATAATCTGGAATTGGTTGAGATTCCTTCTGAATTGAAGGATTTAAATACTTATGAATCTATTTTGATTCAAAGTATCCATCCCTTTCAGGCTATTGTAAGAATGGAGCCAAAGACAGGGAAATTGCCTCCATCAGATTTACAGAGAGGATTAAAGGGAAGAGTTGTTTATTTGCCTCTAGATTTGAAGAAAAACATTAACACAATTGGAGTAGAAAAAGTGGAAGAGGAACCTCTGGTTATCTTAGTTAATGGGGTTCCGACAAAGAATAAGAAAATATGGCAAGATTTAGTAGATGTTAGGAAAGTTAAAAAGGCAACATTGTATTTGAAAAAAAATAATAAATACTATAAGAATGTATATGTTGCAGAAGAGGAAGTAAGTGAGGAAGAGGATAGCGATTTGTGTGCTGGTCAAATTGAGAAAGTAGAACCCTCTACTAGTGAAGAAATATATGAACATTATAGTGTTCATCCTTTGCATTCCAAGGAAGTCATGGGGAATGCTATTGAGTTGTTTCAAATGAAACAAGCCAAAGGGAGTCCCATTAGTGTTTGGGAGGAAAGTTTGGAAGCTCGGTGTTTCCCACAGCTTTTTCCAACAGGTCAGGGAGGAAGATATGATGAGCGACCTCATCAAATTCCTGCTTCTGAATACCGGACTTTGCGATTGTATGCAGGAGATGCTAGGTTTCGACAATGCATTCCTTATTTGTTTCATCTCCTGTTTGAAAGCGATCTGTCTGGACTGTCATATGCAGTGAACCACATCTTGAAAAGTGGTATACACATGCAAAACATCTCGGCAAGTGACTTTATGGATAAAGTCAATGTCCAAGATAGTATTTTGGATTCTCACCTGATTAATCTCATGGCGTGTCAGCGTGGTACTAATGAGTACTGGTACCGTCGTCATGGTGATTTAAAATGTATGCTGAGGAACTTAGGTACTCCCACATGGTTCCTCACTCTGAGCTGTGCCGAGTATGGCTGGGAAGACTTACTTGAATTTCTACGAGAGGCAAATGCTAACGTAGATAACATCGAATTCAAGACACCCGGAGAACTGTGCTCTTTGGATCCAGTCAATGTATGTAGGTACTTCAATCATAGATTTGAAGCTATGATGTCTTTCATCATGAATAAGAAGAATCCACCTCTTGGAGAGGTGTTGGATTTCTTCTGGAGAAAAGAGTACCAAGCAAGAGGTGCTCCTCATATACATATGTTGCTGTGGATCAAGGATGCACCTAAATTTGGAACGGATCCAGAAGACTCAGTGATGAGTTTCATCCAACAGTATTCTACGTGTGCTGTTCCAAACGCAAAGGAGAAGAAAAGCCTAAGAGAAAAAGTTCTGCGTTTCCAAAGCCATCGATGTGGAAAGTACTGCCGTCGTAAATTCCGAAACAAAGACAAGTTCTACACCAAATGTCGTTTCGGCTTTCCACGACCGGTGATTTCTAAAGGAAGAGTAAACAGTTTGATGTCTTCGCTGCGACACAATGTCATGAAGAAATCACCTAAAAACACTTACAATTTGAAGAGGAACGAAGAGTCCAAGTACATCAACGACTACAACCCGGTGATTTTGTCCATGTGGAATGCTAACATGGATATACAGTTTGTGGCTGATAACTGTATGGCTGTGGCTCGGTATGTGACGTCTTACATCACCAAAAAAGAGAAGACAGAATTGAAGGATATGTGGGAGGACATTTCCCATGAAAAGAGCCTCAGCAAGAAGTTGTACAGTTTCAGTCTGAAGATGTTGTCGCATCGAGAAATCGGAGCGTACGAATGTTCTGACCGGTTGTCTTCAGCAAGTCTCTATGCCAAGTCCAGGAGTATCGTTTGGGCGAGTCTTGGTCTTGCAGCAACGCGTAATCGAGTTCTCAAACCTGTGCGGGAAATTGAGTATTTGGCGGAAAAGGAGCCAAACAGTACCGACATTTTGAAGACAAACATGTTGGATACATATTATCCAAATCGAAGCAGTCACCTCAAGAATGTTTGTCTGTATGAGGTTCTGCAAAATTACATATTCAAGAGGAACATCAAAGAAGATACTGAGAAAGGAGTGTATGCTGTAATAGGAAGTGAGGAATGTCTGGTCAAGCAAAGAAAATGCCACTTGGTAAACCATCGAAAATTGAGTGGTGATTCTCCTGGAAAAAAGGAGTTTTTCTATTTAGCACTTTTGCAACTTTTCAAGCCTTGGCGTGCAGAAGAGGAACTGCTTGGAGATTTCCTCTGTTACGAAGACTCTTTCAATGCCACCAAGGAGACCATAGAATGTCCTGCTTTTCCCAAATATGTAGAAATGTTGAATGCGGAAATTGAGCAGGAAGCAACGATTGCAGCCGAGATTGCCAGAGACAGTTCTCAGGACAGTCAGAGTTCTGCTTCATTGAGTCAGGATCCACTAGGAGGACCTGTTATTGAAAATGAAGCTGCCACTGCTATGAATGAAGTGGAAAGAGCCATGGCACATGCTCAGGAGGATGCGGTTAACTTAGAAGAGTTGGAAAGACAACTCAACGTTGAGCAGAGGAAAATATATGACGAAGTTACCATGCAAATTGATCATGGATTAAGTCATGACAAGAAAGAGTGCTCATGTATGTCGTTGAAGCCTGTCCGACTGTACGTGAGTGGAGAAGCGGGATCTGGAAAAAGTTTCCTCATTAAAGCAATTTCATGCTATTTGCAGGAAAGGACAGAGTCATCGCTGTCTTGTGTTGTCACCGCTCCAACTGGACTGGCAGCACATAACATTAAAGGGATTACTTTATATCGTTTACTGATGCTGCCAGTGGAGCATGACAACAAATTACAATATCACAAGCTATCTGGAGATGCTTGTTTTGAAGTTTCAAGAATCTTGAGGAAAATGAAACTTCTTATCATTGACGAAGTAAGCATGGTTCCAATGTCATGCTTGCCTTTGTGCATTTGAGGATGCAAGAAGTTCTCAAAACAGAGTATGATGTGTTATTTGGTGGCAAACACATCATTGTTTTCGGAGATCTTCTGCAGCTGACACCAGTGAAAGGGCAACCTGTGTTCAAAATGCTCACGCATGAAGATACCAGGAAGTGCCTAGGCAGCATTGGCAACGTCAATATATGGTTAAACTTCAATTATGCTGAACTGCATGAAAATATGCGTCAGGCGAAGGATGAAGTTTACAAGACTATTCTACAAGATGTTAGAATTGGAAAAGTGACCGAGCATGGGAAAGAAGCTTTACATGCACGATTACTGTCAAATTTATATCCAGAACAAGATGTTGTGCCTGAGAATATTTTTCAGAAAATTACTGAGAAGAAATCTGGAATATGTTTGATGCCAACTCTTGCAGAATGTGCCAAATTTAACAACAAAATGTTGCATTTAGAAAAGCAAGAGATTGTGAAACTGGAAGCTATTGATAGAGTAGAGCATATGGGATCAACAATTATTTTGTCTGAGAATCTGAAAACAAAATTGGATTCATTAGAGAAGAGTATATCTAAAACTGCAGGTTTTGAAAAGACTCTGAATGTGTGCTTGAACTGCCGTATAATTTTAAGAAGGAATTTACATGTTGAAAGAGGTCTGGTAAATGGATCAATGGGTAATGTTGTTGATTTTGTGAAATACAGAAATAGAGATGGAATTGAATTTTTAAAAATTAAATTTGATGGCATTGAGGAAGTACAGCTAATTGCTCGTTGTTCTGCTAGATTTTTGCTTGTAAAAGACTTATATGTTCGCCGTAAGCAGTTTCCTGTTTGCTTGGCATATGCGGTGACAATTCATAAATCGCAAGGTTTAAGCGTAGACAGTGCATTGGTGAATATTGGCAGTTCTGTGTTCAAGGAGGGTATGGCATATGTGGCATTGTCACGAGTTAGAACTTTATCGGGATTGTACTTGATTGAGTGTGATGTCACAAACATTTGTGCGGATCTAGATTGTGTTAAGGAATACAATAGGTTAAGAAGAGAGTATGCGCCACATTTGCCTCAGTATCCTTTGTTTGAGAAACGTGTGGTAGGCCGGAAACGAAGAAATGAGAACAATACTGGGGAGGTTGTAGCAAAAAGACAAAAAGTCAATGAACCTAAAATTACAAGCAGAAACAAAAAGGATTCTGTTGAAGATGTTGTTGGTTTTCAGTTTGAAAACAGTTCTGGTGTCAACTGCTATGCTAATGTAGTGGTTAATGTTTTATTTTCTCTAAAAAATGTAAAAGAAGAGATTGTGGTCAATTCTGATCAAAGATTTTGCAGTTTGTTAAATTCTGTGTTAGAGAAATGTACCACTGATAGAAGAAACATAGAAAGTGTGTCTGAAATTCGAAATCTGTTAGACAGATGTTCAGGCCAAACACAATTCTCTCAAAATATTCAGCAAGATTGTCAGGAGTTTTTAATGTATATGCTTGATGTATTACATGCTGAAGGTGTAGATGTAGATCAGCTGTTTGGGCGTTCTTATCAATGGCAGCATGACTGCGAGAACTGTATGGTATCAAGTACTACTAGTGTAGACTCAGAAAGATTTATATATTTAACTTTGCCAGACAGTAAATCAGTCTCCTTTAATAAGCTAGTAAAAGCAGCTGATCACAACATGGAGTGTAGCCAATGTAAATCTGAAATGATGTCCACATTATTTATACGAACATATGGCCAGTATGTCATTTTAATGTTCCAACGATGTAGGCCTGATGGAACAAAATTGACAACTTTAATTAAAAATTTTGTAGCTTCGCAGTTGTCAATATCAGGAAGGACTTTTGTAACTGCAGCAATTATATATCACGACGGCCCTTCAATAACATCAGGACATTACACAGCTTATTTAAAGTCTAGAAATGGCTGGTCATTCTGCAATGATTCTGTTTTAATTTTCAAAAAAAAATTGCCGTATGACCTTAAAAACTCTTACCTGGGGTTTTTAAAACCAAAATTTTAGGGAAAGAATCTCGGGATGTGCTCTGTGGAATTTCAAGAAGTTCTAATGGCTCCTACACAATTTGGCCTTGAGGATAAGTGTAGTTCAGAGACATAACTTCTAACCATAGGACTGGACATTATGGAGAAATACGTGCACTTTGAATGAGTTCAGAAAAACTGTATCTTTTTATAAACTAATTGAAGCAGCCAATCAAAACATGGAGTAGAGGGAATGTAAGTCTGCAATGCTGTCTACTGTTTTACATTGCTTTGTGATTAAAAGTGATGTAGAGAATTAAATAATTGTAGTAGTCATAGAGGTAGTGTAAGTCTGCTTGTATCAGTGTCATAGGAAAAGTAGAACATGACTGAGCAAGAAGGGGAAGATATTACTATTCCAGGATTGTGAAAATGATCTTCAACATTTTAATTCTGAAAGTTGCGGAAATGCCAAATGACGGGATTGGCTTACAAGAAATCCAAGAGTTATAAATGGCTCTGACAAGATTTGGCCTTGAGGAAAATTGTGGTAGAGAGCAAGAAGTCATTTATTGCATGTAACGTGTTTTTAAAAACGATGGAGATTTTCTTTCAGAAAGTGGCGGGCTGAAAGTAATAACAGCACAAAAGAGTGTAAGCTGTTCATAGGACATCCTTGGACGTCATGGAAAGTAAGTTAACTTTAAGGAGTTCTGAATTTTGATTTCTGATGTTGTATGGGTTTTTTAAACACAATCATTTTGATTGTGTTTTTTTTTCCCCGCTGTTACATGATGAATACCTTCAAGTCACTGTTTTTAGTGAAATTTGATACATTCTGAGAACAGCAAAAATAAACCATTTAACATGTATAATTAATTCTGTACTGTTTGCATTTATGATGTATATGTAGAACTGTGTAGGAGGCATGGAGAAGGTGAGGCTTCTGTAAGTGTCAAAGTTGTTGCATGCAGTGCTGCACTTCTGCGTATTCTTTCATATGCTAGACTACATCTGCACAATGAGATACCTAAGCAAAGGAAACGCAAGTGATGTGATTGAGAAATGAGCAAAATAAATTGCACGTATTTCAATTACATCACCTGTGTTTCCTATCATTACGAATCACATTGTGCAGATCAAGTTTAGGTCTGTCCAGGGAAACATAGGAGGTTTCTACTTTGTTGAAGAGTGCAGTGGACATGACTCACTTCATTGGTAGACTTTCACAGATATTATCTCCTCTGTACACTTCAACAAGTGTAAATCTCATCTTGAACTCTGAGTAGGCCTCACCTTAAACAAACCTCTGGATAGGAGACATGTTATTGGCATCCTGAAGCGACACTTTCCTGAAACAAGAGCAATGCAAAAGATGCACCATGTTTTAAGATAGGCCTCACTTCATCTGTATCAAGATACTGTTAGTTTAAAATGTATATCTTTAGGACTGTGTAGGGGACCTGGAGAAGCAGAAGCTTCTGTCAGTGTCAAAGTTGTTGAAAAACTATTTGTCCTTCAATCTTTTCCCTTGTCTTTTGTAATTTTTAAATACATGTTTTAATATTTTTCAAATGTTGGTTCTCTCTTTCACAGATTGAAAGTATAAAAATAAAAAGTGAGTAATTTAACGGCAATTATAAGGTAAATAGTTGTACTCTTTTCGTTACATTTCTATCACATTCACCTACTATTAGATCCACTGCTTCACTTCTTTAACCCTCAGTTTCCTGCCTTTGCTACTTTCCTCATTCCTTTCTCTATTACCTACTTACTCAACTCCTTCCACTCTTTTTCTCAGTCCCTCTGTTCTCATAGTTCCTCAGTCTTGTTCACTCACTCCGTCTCTATTACTCTTAGTGTCTGTGAATTACTTTCCCACCTTTTTTTTGGACCGCTTCCCGGGAAGTGGCCCGGTTCGCAAACCAGCAGCGTTACGGGAGTCCACCATTTTGTGTTTCGGTCGAATCAAGATACAAGATGGAGGGCAAATAATGTTCAGAATGGGTAGAAGGGGGCACGGTAGATGTATCTTGACCCCCTTGGTTTTCTGAGGGTGGCTGAGGAGGACCATAGTTCTTCACTCTTGTTCACTCTCTCTGTTTCTATTAATGTCACTGTTTCTGACTGATCAAAAAAAATTTTTAAAAAAAAGAACAGTAACTATAAGGGAAGGAAACAGACAGTTATGTTAAAAGAAAGACAGCTATAGGGAGTAAACTAAGGATACTGTTACCCGCAATCCACTGCTGATGATGTTACTGACCATGTCATGAATGATGTAATATGTGACATCATCAGCAGTGGATTGTAGGTAACAGTATCTCTTATTTACTCCCTAGAGCTGTCTTTCTTTTCACATAACTGTCTGTTTGCTTACCTTATACTTACTGTTCTTTTTTTTAAAAAATATTTTTTTTGGTTAGCTTCCGGTACGCGTACCGGGTAGCGCTCCGGGGAGCGAACTAAAAGAAATAGAGGTTGGCAGAGTTCCAAATATTCTACCAATTTTTTTATAACGGGGAGGTAGTTCTGAAAAGAACTTTTTTTTTAATGTTTTTGTTGTTTTATATTTTTTTTATTATTTTTTGAACATTTTTTTACTTTTTTTGTATTTTCTGAACGTTTTTATATTTTTTTTGGTTTTTTTTGGGGGGGGGAAACAAAAACGATCCATTGTAAAGGGCTCAACAGGAGCAACAAAAAAAAAAGAATTTATTTTTTGGGGCGTCTCGGACAAACATTAACATGATTCTGAATAGCTCTCATAATCAAAATGATGCTACTTTCCCTGTAGCAGATGAAATCGCCGCAGTGCACGCACACTTGCTTCACGTGCCCAAACAACATTTGAATGTTTGGGATCATCTCCCTCGCCTCTGGTCCCGACACCTCTGGAACAACCGATCTTCTTGCCATTGGAAGGGGATTTTGTTGCTCATCACGTAGCTGGGCAGCACTATAATTATTTGGGTGCCACCTACTCATATGCCGATGCATAGTGTGATTGCCGTAACTGTATTTTTTTTCAGTTCCCCTTGACAATCTATCACCGCATATATGGCAAAACACGTAGCTTGCATTCACTTTTTTTTGCCTCTCAGGAAATTTATAGAATTGCCAAATTTAATTCTCTTTTCGATTGTACCTCCTGGGCTCCTCTGGCAAAAACCTTGGCTCTTCCTCCTCTTCCTCCTCTTCCTGTTCTTCCTCTTCTTGCAAAATTACTTCAGCAGGTGGTCCTCTCTTATTTGGATTTGGTGGAGGTGGTGGGTTAGAACCAGCTGAAGCTACTAATGAAGCCATGTCAAAGTGTAAATAAAGGGTCTTTCTCTCACCAAGATGAAAGTCAGAGTGAGGAAAGAAGGAGGGGTTTTCATCATTTGGGAAAAGCAAAAGTTCTAAACCAATTAAAAGTGTTCATTTTAGATCACATGACCTAGTATTACATCATTAGGAAACCAAAAGTGAAATGAACCAATGAAAAGTGTTATTACCGAGTCACATGACCTGCTGTGTTTACGTTACGCGGTCGGCGCCGCGCCCCGGATCGCTTCCGGTTCGCGTACCGCTGCGCTTCCGGGTACGCTAATGTAGCACGTCATATGACGTATCACGCGAGAACGCGAAACGTCATGCTGACGCGACGCGTCACGATGTTGTTTTCTAACGCGACAGTTGCGCAAACGGAACGTTTACCAGTTCGCGGACCGGGTCGCGGCTCCGAATTGAGCTAACGGGAAGCTAACCGGTTCGCGTACCGGGAGCGAAACAATAAAAATAATTTTAAAAAAATTGTATTAAAAACATGTAAAAAATATTTTTCGATTTAAAGAAGAATACATTGTAAAGGTTTTGATATTTGCTATTAAAAAACCATTGAAATTCACTGAAAAAACCATAGGTTATAGACCATATATAGTTAGGAATTAGCATTTACAAAACCTTGAAAATTCACTGAAAAAACCATAGGTTATAGACCATATATAGTTAGGGATTAGCATTTACAAAACCTTATTTTACTCACACAAAACCATTGAAATTCCATATATAGTTAGTTGTACTAACTATATATCACGCACCCGCAATCCACTGCTGATCATGTCACATATTACATCATTCATGACATGGTCAGTGACATCACTGATGACATCACTGATGACATCTCAAATGACATCACTGATGACATCACTGATGACATCTCAATGACATGACTGATGACATCACTGATGACATCTCAAATGACATCACTGATGACATCACTGATGACATCTCATTTGACATTACTGATGACATCACTGATGACATCATTCATGTGATAATACGATGAACTTCTTCAGACTCTAAAATAACCTTAGATACACTCAGTGTAAACAGACACTCACAGACTGTCACTCATCCATGGAGTTACTCACACACCTACTCAGTCATGCAAAGAATCAATTACACCTCCATTTCCTCAACTATACAGTTATACATACCTTACTTATTCAAACATATACTAACACATATTTACTCTCTTTTACAATCCCTGATACAAGTTCACAATGATCAATACAGCCACTCACACATTCACGGACTCTTATGCACAGTTATTTATATATGTCAACTCTCACATGTACTGTGTTTTACATATGTTCTTACTTTGACATGTAGCACTCAGATATCCATTCACTCACCAATGCACTCAGTCAACCGCCCATACACCTGTTTCCACATGCACTTTTGAATCCATATATCTAGTGAATCAACTGCTTACACATCTATGCACAGAGTCATACACCTCCCAGCCACCCACACACACACTCAGTCTCCCATACAAATACTTGGGCAACCAATCAATAACCCATATAGTTACTCATATAGCTACTGATCAACACATGCAGCAGTTTACAGAACAACAGACATAATGATGCACAAATTAAGACAGTTTACTGACTAACCCATGCACTCAGTGACACACATTTAATCACTCACTCATACAGTCAGTCACACACCTACTAATCCTTCATCCAGACACTTATACATCCACTCATTCTTCAATATGTAAGACATTTGAGATGTCATCAGTGATGTCATTTGAGATGTCATCAGTGATGTCATCAGTCATGTCATTGAGATGTCATCAGTGATGTCATCAGTGATGTCATTTGAGATGTCATCAGTGATGTCACTGACCATGTCATGAATGATGTAATATGTGACATGATCAGCAGTGGATTGCGGGTGCGTGATATATAGTTAGTACAACTAACTATATATGGAATTTCAATGGTTTTGTGTGAGTAAAATAAGGTTTTGTAAATGCTAATCCCTAACTATATATGGTCTATAACCTATGGTTTTTTCAGTGAATTTTCAAGGTTTTGTAAATGCTAATTCCTAACTATATATGGTCTATAACCTATGGTTTTTTCAGTGAATATATATATATATATATATATATTCACTGAAAAAACCATAGGTTATAGACCATATATAGTTAGGAATTAGCATTTACAAAACCTTGAAAATTCACCGAAAAAACCCTAGGTTATAGACCATATATAGTTAGGAATTAGCATTTTTAAAACTTTATTTTACTCACACAAAACCATTGAAATTCGCATATATAGTTAGTTGCACTAACTATATATTTTGCGCACCCGCAATCCACTGCTGATGATGTCACATATTACATCATTCATGACATGGTCAGTGACATCACTGATGACATCACTGATGACATCTCAAATGACATCACTGATGACATCACTGATGACATCACTGATGACAACATCCAGTGTCTGTATGTTTCTGTAAACTTTAAATATGTCTTACATATTGAAGAATGAGTGGATGTATAAGTGTCTGGATGAAGGATTTAGTAGGTGCATGACTGACTGTATGAGTGAGTGATTAAATGTGTCTCACTGAGTGCATGGGTTAGTGACTAAACTGTCTTAATTTGTGCATCATTATGTCTGTTGTTCTGTAAACTGCTGCATGTATTGATCAGTAGCTATATGTGTAACTATATGGGTTATTGATTGGTTGCCCAAGTATTTGTATGGGAGACTGAGTGTGTGTGTGGGTGGTTGGGAGGTGTATGACTCTGTGCATAGATGTGTGAGCAGTTGATTCACTAGATGTATGGGTTCAAAAGTGCATGTGGGAACAGCTGTATGGGCGGTTGACTGTGTGCATGAGTGTATTGGTGAGTGAATGGATATCTCAGTGCTACATGTCAAAGTAAGAACATATGTAAAACACAGTATATGTGAGAGTTGACATATATAAATAACTGTGCATAAGAGCCAGTGAATGTGTGAGTGGCTTTATGGATCATTCTGAAATTGTATCAGGGATTGTATAAGAGAGTAAATATGTGTTAGTATCTGTTTGAATAAGTAAGGTGTGTATAACTGTATAGTTGAGGAAATGGAGGTGTGATTGATTCTTTGCATGACTGACTAGGTGTGTGAGTAACTCCATGGATGAGTGACACTCTGTGAGTGTCTGTTTACACTCAGTGTATAAAAGGTTATATTAGAGTCTGAAGAAGTTCATCGTATTATCACATGAATGATGTTATCAGTGATGTGATCAGTCATATCAAATGAGATGTCATCAGTGATGTCATCAGTGATGTCATTTGAGATGTCATCAGTGATGTCATCAGTGATGTCACTGACCATGTCATGAATGATGTAATATGTGACATCAGCAGTGGATTGCGGGTGCGCAAAATATATAGTTAGTGCAACTAACTATATATGCGAATTTCAATGGTTTTGTGTGAGTAAAATAAAGTTTAAAAATGCTAATTCCTAACTATATATGGTCTACAACCTATGGTTTTTTCAGTGAATTTCAATGGTTTTTTAATAGCAAATATTAAAAGCTGTTAAATGTATTCTTTTTTCAAGGAAAAATATATTTTATATGTATTTAATATAATTTTTTTATGTATATATATTATTTTTTTTTTTGTTTCGCTACCGGTCCGCGCACCGGGTAGCTTCCCGTTAGCTCAATTTTATGCCGCGACCCGGTCCGCGCACCGGGAAACGTCCCATTTGCACAACTGCTGCGTTCGAGAACAACATTGTGACGCGTCGCGTAAGCGCGACGTATCGCGTTGCCACGTAATGCGTCTTATGAGGCGCCGCGTTCGCGCACTCGGAAGTGCTCCGGAGCGCGAACGAGGCGCGAAGCGCAGCACTCCGGAAGCGCTCCGGGCGCGGAGCGGGACGTGTAACGTAAGCGTGATAGGTCATGTGACCTGTAAATAACACTTTTCATTGGTTTAGAACTATTTTTTTGCCCAAATGATGAAAACCCCTCCTTTTTTCCTCACTCTGACTTTCATCTTTGTGAGAGGAAGACCTGTTTCTCCATGTTAAAATAATGGCATCTGTAGTAGCTGCAGCTGGTGGACCCCCACCCCCACCACAACCACCTAAGAAGGAAGGACCACCTGTGCAGTTCCTTCCAAACCCAGAGGAAGAGGAAGAAGAAGAGGAAGAGGACGTAGAGCCGAGGCAGTTCTTGCCTGAAGAGCCCCGCAAATCACACCACAAAGACCATTTTATATGGCAATTTTATTCTTTTCCTCAAGACCAAAAAAAGGTCAATTCCCGATATGTGACATGCCTCATTTGCAAAGATGTTTTGTCTAGAGGTACAAACAAAAAGTATAGTTTCCGAAACTATACGATGCGTCACCTCCAAGATAACCTACCAACTCCTGTGGCCAGTACATCGTCACAGCTAACTCTATCGGGACCAGAGGCGAGGGAGACGGTCCCAAGCATTCAACAGAATTTTGTGCACATAAAGCTAGTGTGCATTCATTGTGGTGAACTAATTTCATATGGGAATATGAGTATCATTTTAATTAATAGAGCATTTGAAAACCACAAGTGCTCAAAACGCCCCAAGAAGTAATTTTTTTTTTTGCTCCTGTTGAGCCCTTTCTAATGCCTGTTTTTCGTTGTTCCCCCCCAAAAAAACCAAAAAAACCATAAAATTGTTCAAAAAATACAAAAAAAATAAAAAATGTTCAGAAAAATAAAAAAAATATAAAACAACAAAAACATAAAAAAAGTTATTTTCAGAACTACCTCCCATTTCTAAAAAATTACTAAACTTTTTAGCACTCTTGACTTCATTTTTCTCATAGGTGCGCTTCCCGGTGCGCGCACCGGAGAGCGCCCCGTTAGCGCAATAAAAAAAAAAGTAAAAAAAAACAAGAGAAGGAGAGCATAAGAGAAAGAGAAAGAGAGAGTAATGTTAAGAGACAGACAGCAAGAGAGAGCAACACAGAGGTACTGTGTAATACATAGTAAAACAGTGTAAAAGATATAAGAAAGTGTAAGAGAGAAAATGAAAAAAATATAAGGCTATGAAACAAAGAAAGAGAGAAGAATAATACTAAAGCAGAGGCACACGAAGAATGTGAGTGGCTGTAAAGAGTAAAAGGAAACTGAAAAAATGATGTACAAATAAAAGGTAATAACGGAACCAAATTTAAATAACACTGGTGAGGGAGAGAGAGAAAAAAGTAGTGTCCATAACTAAAGAGGGATGAAATAAGATGGATAAAATCGACTAAAGTTAAAACATGTGGATTGACAGAGAGAAAAAACTGAAAGGAGAAAAGAAGAAGTAACAGAAAGGGAATAATTGAATCAGCAAAGAAATGTAAATAACGTAGTGTGCTTGAACTTCAGGAGAAAGCATAATGAACTAGTAGTGAAAGAGTGAAGAGACAGAGACAATTACAGTAAGAGAGACAGACTGAGTGAACGAGAGTGAGGAACTGTGAGAACAGAGGGATTGAGAAAAGGAGTGGAAGGAGTGCAGTAAGTAAATCGCCCACACAACACAACAGCTATCCTACCTCAAAGCACTCTAAAATATTATTTTACTGTTTCTCTTGGTTTTCCCCTTGTTACGCTCCCCGGTGCGCTACCCATAGTATAAGTAAAGAGGGGTGAAAGAGGGAGAAATATTGAATTAGGATAACACATGGTGAGTGACATAGAGAGTGGACATAGAGAGTAAAGGAAACAGTACCTGAATGGGCTTGAGTAAAACAGCAAAAAAAGTTAAGTAATGCAATGTGTGTGACTTACAGGGAGTCAGTGGGTGTAGGTAGGAGTTTGGATGTGTAAGGTGTGTCTGTGGGTGTGGTTGTGTGGACTGTTTTGGTGTGGGTAGAGATGAGGGTGTGTGAAATATGTGTGAGAAGTGTATGAGTGTGGGGTGTATATGTGTTCGATGTATGTGTGTGTATGGAATGTGTGTGTGTTTTTGAAGAGTGTGTGTGGGAGGTTTTTTTGTGTGTATGAGGTGTGTGTGTGTGGGTGTATGTTACAGGTGTGTGCATGTGTTGGGAGGGGGATGAGCTATATGTGTAGGAGTAAGGTAAATAATTAAGAAAAAGAGAACGAGTGAAGAAGCAAAGGAAGGGAACAGAGGGTAAGTGAAGTAAAGAATAGGGATCAAAAGAAGTTGAATATGAGAGGGTAAATAGGGAAAGGGGAGTAAACATGGAGAATAAGAATAAGTGAAAGAAGCAGAGTAAAAACACAGGAGTGAGGTAGATTGACAAAATGTTAGTGACCTTAAAGCAAAGGGTGATAACAAACTAAATTTTTTTAGTCATACTTACCATATAATAAATGTAACTTTAATTTTTTTTTACTACAGTTGGTATCTGTGACAGAGAGAAGAAAAAATAAGTTATAATTAGTAAAATATGTATTTTAAATTAAAAGACACAAATGAAGAGCTAAAAACATCATAACACTGTATTTAGAAATAAAGTTAGAGTGAAGAACAGAGAAAGGGAAATAAACTAAGGTAGAAGGACAAAAAGAGGGAAAAAGAAATAGAAGGAGAGCAAATTACAAAGAGTAAGGCATATAGATTCACTAAGAAAAAGAGAGAGAAGTACAGAGAAATGAACTGAAGGTAAGAAAGATACTAAAACAATGTGAGTTAGCAAAACTAAATCAGGAAACAGAAGTAAGTAAAAAGATAATGACTGAGACAGAAAACAGTCTAATTAAGGATGCATTTAGAAGAATGAGGAATAGAAGATAACTGAGAGTAAGAGAAGAACAGTCATACAGTGAAAGGATGAAGGGAGACAGAATAATATACAACAATTGAAGGAAATGGACTGAGGAAGTTACAACGTAGACACACTAAAAGAAAAACTGAGTGAGGTGGAGTACAATGAGTGAGAAAAGAAAAAAAGTAAGTCTGCAAAAAAAAGGAAAGAGAGGAGAAGACGACTAAAACAGTGGTACTGAGAGAAAATAATTTGGTGATGAAAGTAAAGAGAAGGACATTGAAAGAAAGGAAATGATGGATAGTAACGGAACCAGAGCAAAAGAAATGGGATGAAGAACGATGAGAGAGGAGCAGTGAATTTGTTGTAACAGAAGTGATAGAAGATAGATAAACACAAATGAAAATAACACAAGTAGAGTGAGGCACTGAGCACAGAGAAGTAGTGAACGAAAAATAGAAAGAAGAGGTCAAAAGTAAGGAGCAAACAAAGATAAGCGAGGGAGAGTGGATGTCAGAGAATGGGAATACAATTTAATTTACACAATCCAAAGTATAGAATAACTTCTACAACATGTTACATAGTTTATTTTTGCTGTTCTCAGAATATATTGAATTTCACTTAAAGTAGTGAGTTCAAATTACTCATCATATGACAGCGGGAAAAAAAACACAATCTAAAAGATTGTGTTTTAAAAAAAACCTTACATACTGACAAATGACAAATGTACGCTAATCTTTGATTGACTTACTTTTCCTTGAGGCCAAATAGTATATCATGGAGGTCCTTTTCTCGTTGCATAGTATTTTGCTGTTCGCTTAGAAATCCATGTCATCGACTTTCTACAAGAAAAGCTCCAAGAACATCTGAAATATTTTCAAAATTTTAATATACTCCTTTTTTTCAGTCATGACTCTTTACTCATTCTTGCACCTTTCCATTTGGCCAAATAGTGTCAGATATATGAGTATATATGAGTACTCCTCCCGTCTTCATAGGCCAATTACCTTTACCTACATTTTGGCTGTAAAAACACTAGATATAAATTTATAAAGCCAAAAGGCAAACGTTGTTTGAAAGTCAAATGATTGTCGTTACATTGAGTCCAACCTTTAGAAGTTTTTAAATAGCATGTGTAATGCCCTGATGTTGTAGAAGGACCATCATGAAAAATAATAGCTACAGTTGCAAAGGTTCTTCCTGATACTGATAACTGAGAAGCCACAAAATTTTTAATAGAAGTTGTCAATTTAGTTCCATCAGGTCTACATCGTTGGAACATTAAAATAACATAGTGACCATAATTTTGTAGAAATAATGTGGACAGCATTGCAGACTTACATTGGGTACACACCATATTGTAATTCGCTGCTTTAACTAGATTATTGAAAGATACTGATTTGCAGTCTGGTAAAGTTAAATATATAAATCTTTCAGAGTCTATTCTAGTAGTACTTGATGAAGCACAGTTATCACAGTCATGTTGCCATTGATAAGAAAGGCCAAATAGATTTTTTATATCTACTCCTTCATCTTTTAATACATCAAACATATATATTAAAAATTCCTGACAATCCTGCTGAATATTCTGTGAAAATTGATTTTGACCTGAACATATATCTAGAAGATTTCTAATTTCTGAAACACTTTCTATTTTTGCTCTATCACTACTACATTTGTCTAACACAGAATTCAATAAACAGCACAATGTTTGTTCCCGATTCTCAACAATCTGTCTTTGTAAATTTTGAAGAAAAAAAACAACATTAACTACTACATTAGCATAGCAGTTGACACCAGAACTGTTTTCAAACTGAAATCTAACAACATCTTCAACAGAATCCTTTTTGTTTCTCTTTCCAATTATACTTTTATCTACTTTATGCCTTTTTGCTGATACCTCACTGCAATTACTCTCATTTCTTCTTTTTCAGCCTACCACACGTTTCTCAATCAGAGGATATTGAGGCAAATGTGGAGCATACTCTCTTCTTAACCTATTGTATTCTTTTACACAATCTAAATCTGCACAAATCTTTGTTTCATCACACTCAATCAAGTACAATCCTGATAAAGTTCTGACTCGTGATAATGCCACATATGCCATACCCTCTTTAAACACAGAACTTCCAATGTTCACCAAAGCGCTATCTACACTTAAACCTTGAGACTTATGAATTGTCACCGCATATGCCAAACAAATAGGAAACTGTTTTCGGCGAACATATAACTCTTTCACGAGCAAAAATCTAGCTGAACAACGACAAATTTGTTCTATTTCATCAATGTCATCAAATTTAATTTTTAAAATTTCAATTCCATCTCTATTTTTGTAATTCACAAAATCAACAACATAACCCATTTCTCCATTTACCAGACCTCTTTCAACATTTAAATTTCTTCTTAAAATGACACGACAATTCAAACACACATTCAGAGTCTTTTCAAAACCAGCAGTTTTAGATATAGTCTTCTCTAATGAATCCAATTTTGATTTCAAATTTTGAGACAAAATAATTGTTCCTCCCATATGCTCTATTTTATCAATAGCTTTCAGTTTCACTATCTCTTCATTTTCTAACTGTAACATTTTGTTGTTGAACATGGAACATTCTTTCAGAGTTGGCAACAAACATATGCCAGATTTCTTCTCGTTAATTTTCTTAAATATGTTCTCTGGAAGAATGTTTTCATTTGGGTACAAATTTGAAATTAATCGTGCATGTAAAGCTTCTTTCCCTTGCTGACTTACTTTTCCGATCCTTACATCTTGTAGAATATTTTTATAATCTTCATCATTTGCCTGCCGCATATTTTGAAGCAGTTCTGCATATTTAAAGTTTAACCATATATTAACGTTTCCAATGCTCCCTAAGCATTTCCTGGTATCTTCATGTGTGAGCATTTTGAACACAGGTTGTCCTTTCACTGGAGTCAACTGCAGAAGATCTCCAAAAACAATAATATGTTTTCCACCAAATAAGACATCATAGTCTGTTCTAAGAATTTCTTGCATTCTCAAATGCACAAAAGCAAGCATGATATTTGACACCATGCTTACTTCATCAATGATAAGAAGTTTCATTTTCTTCAGGACTCTCGAAACTTCGGAACACGCATCTCCTGATAGCTTGTGATACTCCAATTTGTTATCATGCTCCACTGGCAGCATCAGTAAACGATGTAAAGTAATCCCTTTAATGGTATGTGCTGCCAGCCCAGTTGGAGCAGTAACAACACAAGACAGCGGTGATTCAGTCCTTTTCCGCAGATAAGTTGCAATGGCTTTAATCAGAAAACTTTTTCCAGTTCCCGCTTCTCCACTCACGTACAGTTGGACAGGCTTAAATGATGTACATGAGCACTCTTTTTTCTCATGACTGAATCCATGTTCAATTTGTTCTGTGACTTCGTCATATATCTGTTTCTGCTCAAGGTTTAGTTGTTTCACCAAATCTTCTAAGTTAACTTCATCATCTTAAGCTTGTTCCATAGCTCTTTCCACCTCATCCATGGCAGTAGCAGCTTCATTTTGGATAATTGGTCCTCCTAGTGGATCCTGACTCAATGAAGCAGAACTCTGACTGCCTTGAGAACTGTCTCTCGCAATCTCTGCAGCAATTGTGGCATCTTGCTCTATTTCTTCATTCAACATTTGCAGATAATTTGGAAAAACAGGACATTCTATGGTATCCTTCGTTGCATTAAAGGAGTCTTCATAACAGAGAAAATCTCCAAGAAGTTCCTCTTCTTCACGCCATGGTTTAAACAGTTGCAAAAGAGCCAAATAATAAAATTCTCTTTTATCTGGATTATCACAACTCAATTTGCGATGATTAATCAAATTACCTTTTTTCTGTTTCACTAGACATCCTTCACATCCAATGACTCCATATATTCCATTATTGATATCTTCTCTGATGTTCCTCTTATAAATATATCTCTGCAGAACTTCATAGAGAGAAGCGTTCTCAAGGTGATGACTTCTATTTGGATAGTATGTATCCAACATGTTTGTCTTCAAAATATCTGTACTTTCTGGTTCTTTCTCCGCCAAATACTCTATCTCTTGTACAGATTTCAAAACTCGATTTCGTGTTGCAGCAAGACCTAGACTTACCCAAATGATGGTTCTAGATTTGGCATAGAGACTTGCTGACGACAATCGATCAGAACATTCATACGCTCCAATTTCTCGATGCGACATTTTCAGACTGTAACTGTATATTTTCTTGCTTAGACTCTTTTCCTGTGAAATGTCCTCCCACATTTCCTTTAGTTCTGTCTTTTCTTTTTTTGTGATGTAAGACGTCACATATCGAGCCACAGCAATAGAGTTGTCAGCAACGAATTGAATATCCATGTTAGCATTCCACATGGACAAAATCACAGGGTTGTAGTCGTTGATGTACTTGGACTCTTCGTCTCTTTTTAAATTGTATGTATTTTTTGGTGATTTCCTCGTCACAGTATGTCGCAGAGAAGACATCAAATTATTTACTCTTCCTTTAGAATTCACTGGTCGTGGAAAGCCGAAACGACATTTTGTGTAGAACTTGTCCTTGTTTCTGAATTTTCGACGACAGTACTTTCCACAACGATGGGATTGAAAGCGTAAAACTTGTTGCCTTAAACTGTTTTCTTCCGTAGTTTTCGGAGCAGCACATGTTGAATACTCTTCAATGAAACTCATCACTGTCTCATCCGAATCTGTTCCAAATTTGGGTGCATCTTTAAACCATAACAACATATGTATGTGAGGAGCACCTCTCGCTTGATACTCTTTTCTCCTAAAGAAATCCAAAACCTCTCCAAGGGGAGGATTTTTTTTGTTGGTAATAAAAGACATCATAGCTTGAAATCTATGATTGAAATATCTGCATACATTCACTGGATCCAAAGAACACAGTTCTCCAGGTGTTTTGAATTCTATATTTTGTATATTAGCATTGGCCTCTCGTAGAAATTGAAGTAAGTCCTCCCATGCATACTCGGCACAGCTAAGAGTGAGGAACCATGTAGGAGTTCCTAAGTTTCTTAGCATACATTTCAATTCCCCATGGCGACGGTACCAATACTCATTTGTACCACGCTGACATGCCATGAGATTGATTAGATGAGATTCTAAAATATTATCTTGCAGATTCACTTTCTCCATAAAGTCCCTCACCGAAACATTTTGTAGATGTGCTCCACTTTTCAGAATATGGTTTACTGCATAAGAAAGCCCAGACAAGTCACTTTCATACAGTAGATGAAACAAATAGGGAATGCATTGACGAAACCTTGCATCTTCAGCATATAATCTTACAGTTCGATATTCAGATGCAGGAATTTGAAGTGGTCGATCGTCATATCGTCCACCTCGACCTGTTGGAAATAGCTGTGGAAAACAACGAGCTTCCAAACTTTCTTCCCATACACTAATGGGACTTCCTTTTGCTGTTTTAATTTGAAACAATTCAATTGCATTCCCCATTACTTCTTTGGAATGCAAAGGATGAACAGTATAATGTTCATATATTTCTTCACATCTAGACACATCAACTTTTTCAATTTGGCCGCCTGAACAATCACTGTCTTCATCTGCAGCTGTTTCCTCTGCTGCAACACATACATCTTTGTAGTACTCATTGTTTTTGACTAAATACAACGTTGCCTTTTTGACTTTCCTAACATCCACTAAATCTTGCCAGATTTTTTTACTC
Source organism: Lissotriton helveticus (assembly GCF_964261635.1). Classification (NCBI taxonomy): domain Eukaryota; kingdom Metazoa; phylum Chordata; class Amphibia; order Caudata; family Salamandridae; genus Lissotriton; species Lissotriton helveticus. Next base: position 935,255,849 of record NC_136069.1, read on the forward strand.
TTTGTTGGAACCCCATTAACTAGAATAACTAAAGGTTCCTCTTCTACTTTTTCTATACCAATTGTATCAATATTTTTTTTCAAATCTAGGGGCAAATAAACAACTCTTCCCTTTAATCCTCTCTGCAAATCTGTAGGAGGCAATTTCCCTATCTTAGGCTCCATGCGAACAATTGCCTGAAAAGGATGGACACATTGAATCAAAATAGACTCATATGTATTTAAATCCATCAATTCACGGGGAATGTCTATCTACTCCAGATTATTATGAACAGCTCTAGCAGGCATTCTGTTTTGATTTAATTTGTCATAACAATAATAACAAATACGCTGATCAGAACTCAAATCAAAAGAATTCTCCACCCACAAATAAGTTGCTAAATCTTTTCACTCATAATTATCCATCTTTTCACTTTTTGCATATAAATCAACTAACCTAGTCTGAATCTTATAATGAGTCCGTAGACAACACACACAAGTAAAATTCGGCCTTTCACTTGATTTCACCTTAAACCTGGTAATTTCCTTCTCAAACTTTTCTGTATTTAAAATCTGTACATTGTCTTCCACATTACCTTGAATTGCTGTCTCAATTTCTACACTGTCCTCTTGTTCACGAAAATAACAAATCTCAATTTCTTCACAAATCTTCTTCACATCTAATTCTGTTCCATGCAAAAGAGCACTGTTTAATTGTTTAAGCTTAAGTGCTGGACTTTTTGCATATACAACATTCTCACTAATTTCCTCATTTTTAAGCATGGGCGGATTTTGCGAATTGGCAATCCGCGAAATTGCGTATTTACGGATTCGCAATCCGCAAAATCCGCGAACTCTCGCGAATTTGCGGATTTTTAAATTTTTTGTGTGTTCGCAAGGATTTCTGCCAGTTCGCGAGGATTTTGTACCAGTTCGCAAACGCGAACTTACTTTTCGGGTAGCAACGGTCGCGAACATGTTGTTTCTACATCTGGTTCATCACAGCACCCTCTGTTTCACCACTGCCACCCTCTGTTTCACCACTGCCACCCTCTGGCTCACCCATGCCACCCTCTGGCTCACCCATGCCACCCTCTAGTTCATCACTGTAGATTATGGGTGGAAAAGCACACCTGCCCTGCCTCAACTGACATAAATGAATTAGGGGCTGATTAATGTGTTACTGAATGTGAACTTCCTGGCTGGAACCTGCTTCCTTATCTGTAATTGCTTTCTCTGAGCCTGCTGTGAGGGTCAGAGCAGGGTCATAGAATAGTTGCAAGTCGGCAACTGAACTCTGAAGGGGCCCCTCAGGAAGCACAACAGGGAATGGTTACTAATGATAAGATTGAACTTTTGCACCTGCTGAGTGCTTTCAGTTTTGCAAAAATCCAAATATCCAGCAGCATCCACAAAAAGTAATCCTTCCAGGCACTACAGGGAATGGTTACTAATGATAAGATTGAACTTTTGCACCTGCTGAGTGCTTCCAGGTCAAGATCCAAATCAAAGTGACCAGCACATGAAGAAAGCACTGAGAGGAGCCTGCTGGACAGGAACAGGAAGTTGGAGACTGTGGGGCACTTCCTTAGTCCCACCCACCCCCCCAAAATGGACTCCTTGCAAAAAAAAGTGCAGGCAAAGGTCAACCTGAGGAGTTATTCTGATAAAAATCATAATTTTCAAGGTTTATGCTGCCTGCTGGTGGATTTCTTGTGCGAAATTGCAAATTTAGCAATCTCGCAATTGCGAGATTGTCGCTGCCCGCCGCATCTACGTTTTCGCAAGTGTTTACTCCCGCGAAATTGTATAGTATTCTGGTTGGCAAGTGCGACCAAGCAAAAAAATCCGCTTGGCACGGATTTACGAATTTTCGGTAAGTTCGCGAGAGTTCGCGGATTGCGAATTTACCGAAAATCCGCAAAATCCGCGAGCGGAACGTATTTTACGCCCATGCTTACTCATTTTGGTATGATGCACTGCCAACATCCTAAAATGATGAAAAACACTCTGACAGACTTTTCTAGAAAGACAAGCCAGTGAATGGCCTTGCAAACCTGTGATTCCTCTCACTCTGCAAGGATCTAAGTCTTGCAACAACTTCACTTTCTGATTTATACTTTTTTTACTATATGTACGTAAGAAATTACAAAACAAATCAATTGATTCCTGTCGCACACTACAAATACTACTACACTTCCAAGTGTACACTGGACCCTTAGTACGTCTCCCTAAAACTCCATCAGATAACACCTCTTCTGGTTCTCTAGGCACAAGTTTCTCTTTTTCAATCGGACAACCATCTTTCACTTCATACGCTCGACCACTGGTGTCAACTGCATGCACTAAATCATTCTCCTGGAAGTAACTCTCCTCATTAAAAAATGGCTCACAACTTGAACTGTGCATCCATTCTCCAGAAAAAACTTTACAAAAATTAGTCCGATTAATTACTCTTTTCCATCTACTGTTTGATTTGAAAACATCAATTGTCTTGTTAAGTGTCCTAATTCTATTGATTATTAAAATAAATAATTTTTTCTTAACTTCAAAAGCCTGATCAACAATCTTCTCTACACTTTTCTTTTTCTTATAAAAAGCAGCTCTCTGTTTACCTTTTCTAATGTTTTTTAACAAATTTAAAACCACTCTATTGCAAAACATTCGTCTACGAATGTCTCTAAACTGATTCTGCCTTCTATTCCTATAGATATTATTCTCTCCTGCTCCAGTTTTAGGATTCTTTGAAGTTCTCTCCTTCCTTTTCGATTTTACTCTCTCATTTTCTTTTTCTACATGGTGTCCATCATTTTTTCTGGATGTACATATGTTGCGTAAAAAAGACTTAGTTGTCTTACCAGGAGCTTTGTTCCTGTTTTTTGAAGTATCTGTTGTGGAAGAATGCTGTAATTCCGTTGCTGTTTTTGATTTTTCCCGGTTACGCTGTTTCTTTGTCCTTTCCTTTGTGGGCATCTTTGCTTTTTCTTCAAATAACGATTTCAATCTGTGTTAAAGAAAAACAGCAGCACATTATAGACCACTATTACCAAACAACAAAGCAATGACAAAAAGCAAACGATCAATACAGGGTTTCAGATCAGGTGAGGATTCTCCAGTGGTGCACAAAAGGTGAGGCCTGTATTGAAAAATATAGTGGAAGACAGCTCTGTCCACAACTACAAAGAAGATCAGACCTATGTCTAACTCCACTGCACTCTTATACACAGGCTTCACCACCTATGCTTCCCAAGAAAATATTGAGTTATATAGTTATATAGAATTGTATTTTATAAAATTGTGAAGCTCCATGAGAAAGCGTTTGCCTCAGTCTTATTCCTGTTGTGAGGCAGGTGCAAGATTTTGCCTCAGTCTTATCCCTGCTGTGAGGCAGATGATTGTAAATAGGATCTGTGCTGTGTTTCCTAAATGTGATGTCAAAAACGATTTTGGAGAAAATGATTGGTTTTTACATTTTTGATTATAATGTGGCGCAGAGGTTTAAAAAGTGACGCATCTACCTACATGCATCAATTTTTAAATATGGAGCAAAAAGGTACTTGTTTGGGTTTTCCTGGGGAGCGTAGTTGGTGAAGCTTGTGTCTAAGAGTGCAGTGGACTAGGCTTCATGAAGCATATACCTGTCTGCATTCTTAGACGCAGGTGTCAATTTGACTCTTTACAGTGATGTTAGCTGTGTTTTAAATCAGTGTAGGAAGCATATTGAGTTTGTTTGCATAGAGGAATTGTATTTTGTAAAATTGTGAAGCTCCATGTGAAAGCGTTTGCCTCAGTCTTATTCCTGTTGTGAGGCAGGTGCAAGATTTTGCCTCAGTCTTATCCCTGTTGTGAGGCAGATGATTGTAAATAGGATCTGTGCTGTGTTTCCTAAATTTGATGTCAAAAACGATTTTGGGGAAAATAAATGGATTTTACATTTTTGAGTATAATGTGGCGCAAAGGTTTAAAAAATGACGCATACATGCGTCACTTTTTAAATATGGGGAAAAAAGGTACATGTTTGGGCTTTCCTGGGGAGCCTAGATGGTGAGGATTGTATCTAAGTGTGCAGTGGACTAGGCTTCATGAAGCATATCCCTGTCTGCATTCTTAGACATAGGTGTCAATTTGACTCTTTACAAAGATGTTACCTGTGTTTTAACTCAGTGTAGTAAGCATATTGAGTTTGTTTACATAGAGGAATTGTATTTTGTAAAATTGTGAAGCTCCATGAGAAAGCGTTTGCCTCAGTCTTATTCCTGTTGTGAGACAAGTGCAAGATTTTCCCTCAAAACACCAGTGTCTAAGAATGCAGCAGAGATAGGCTTCATGAAGCCTAATCCACTGCACTCTTAGACACAAGCCTCAACACCTATGCTCCCCAGGAAAGCCCAAACAAGTACCTTTTTGGCCCCATATTTAAAAAGTGACGCATGTAGGTAGATGCGTCACTTTTTAAACCTCTGTGCCACATTATACTCAAAAATGTAAAAACCACCTATTTTCCCCAAAATCGTTTTTGGCATTACATTTAGGAAACACAGCACAGATCCGATTTACAGTCATCTGCCTCACAGCAGAGATAAGACTGAGGCAAAATCTTGCACCTGTCTCACAACAGGAATAAGAGTGAGGCAAACGCTTTCTCATGGAGCTCCACAATTTTACAAAATACAATTCCTCTATGCAAACAAACTCAATATGCTTCCTACACTGTTTTAAAACACAGCTAACATCATTGTAAAGAGTCAAATTTACACCTATGTCTAAGAATACAGACAGGGATATGCTTCATGAAGCCTAGTCCACTGCACACTTAGATACAATCCTCACCACCTAGGATCCCCAGGAAAGCCCAAACATGTACCCTTTTTCCCCATATTAAATAATGACGCATGTATGCGTCATTTTTTAAACCTTTGCGCCACATTATACTCAAAAATGTAAAATCCATTTATTTTCCCGAAAATCGTTTTTGACATCACATTAAGGAAACACAGCACAGATCATATTTACAACCATCTGCCTCACAGCAGGGATAAGACTGAGGCAAAATCTTGCACATGAAGCTTCACAATTTTACAAAATACAATTCCTCTATGCAAACAAACTCAATATGCTTCCTACACTGAGTTAACACAGCTAACATCATTGTAAAGAGTCAAATGTATTTCTATTAAATATGCACACATTCTTTATTCCTTTTAAAAAATGTAAAAACTATTTATTTTCCCCAAAATCGTTTTTTACATCACATTTACAAAACACAGCACAGGTCCTATGTAGAAGCATTCTATGTCACGACTAAAACTTCACAATTTTACAAAATACAATTACTCTATGCAGTAAAAACTTTTTACCAAGCATTATCAAAAAGCATGACACAAAGCAACATGTAAAGACCACAATTTGCTTCCAAATCTTCTCCATAGAGTATACAAGTCTCTATGTATATTAAAAGAATCATAACTCACCTTTACAAATATTTTAGGAGATTCAGAACAGTGTCAGATACACACACCAATATTTCTTTAGCAGAGCAAAAGGTATGTTCTCCAGACACTGCAAACCATAAAGGCACAGAAAACCTCTAATTCTTCACACATATCCCTTTTTGTTAACCAATTAAAACTCTTCCCTCTCTATTTTCAAACCAACACCCTTCCCCCCCCCCCTCAGCCCTATCTACCTGTTACCATAGCAACTCCCTCCTCACTGAGCTCCCAGGGTTAAAAGTTTATTCTACAATGTTGCAAATCACCTCAGCAAGGATGTTTGACCTGCGAATACACCAGCTTTTCTGGTGCAAGGTTTCTTTAAATGACTTTTTCTTAACCATTCAAATTACTTCTTACACAGAACACAACTATGCACCCTAACTTTCAGTTTTCAACTATCTCATTCTACCAATCATTGCTTGTGATTCATAGCACTGAAACTCCACAGTTTTTTTTGTGCAAACTCCTATTGTTCCAACTGCCATTTCTTTTCCACACTTCATCTGACTGCATCAGAATCTCCTCTCACCATGTATTCTGTCTGGATTATTGGACATAGCTATATCCACTGGGCTCAAAGGTATGCAGCTACCAGAAATTTCCACAACCTTGACTTACCAAATTTGAAGATTAAATGGATTGGCCACTGAGGATTGAAATGTCACCAATTGATACCATTGGTGAAAACCTTTTTGCATTTGCCACACCCTGACCTGTTAATTGTGCACTGTGGAGGAAATGACTTGGGCACTTTGACTGGGGTGGGTCTGGAAATGCTTATAAAGGACACCTTTGATCAATTGATGGCACTTTTTCCTCAAACTGCCTTGGTATATTCCAATATATGCCCAAGGCAGAAATGGAAGTGGTCCAATCAATTTTGTCCACAATTTGAGAAAGCACGGAAACATGTGAATAAATCTGTTTCTGCTTACATGAGAGACTATGGAATGGGTTCAATATACAATAATAACTTGCGTTACAACATGCAAGATATCTACAGGGGAGATGGTGTGCACTTTTCTGATGAGGGGAATAGAATATTCCTCCTGAATTTAAGACTGTGCATTGGTACCTACTTGTAGGTACCTAAATCAGCCACAGAACCCAAAAGCCCTTTTCAGGGCAACCCTATCTCTGATCACTCCAAATGATTATCTTTTTCTAACTTTTTTCACTATTTTTCACCAAAGTACGCTCCCCGCTACGCTTCCCGGTGCGCGTACCGGGCGCTCCCCCGGCGAAAATTAAAAAAAATATATATTTTTTGGGCCTATATGGGCCTCCTAAGACCCCCTCAGAAAACCTAGAGTGTCAGAGAGTACCTACCGTGCCCCCTTATACCCATTCCCAACGTTGTTTGTCCGCCATTTTCTGACTCAAATCTACCGAAACACAAAATCGAGGACTCCCGTTGCGCTTACCGGTACGCGTACCAGGGCGCTCACCGGTAAGCGCTCCCAAAAAATGTTAAAAATTAATTTACATAAAAACCACTGGAGACACTTTCACCAAATATAAAATAGCTCATACTACACAGCAATCCCTACCATTTTCCCAAATTCGATGGAATTCCATTGAGCCATTTGAGCTGTAGCACTGTCTAAATATCCTGAGGTAAATTACTTCACAAAAACACATCTGAAGTGTTAGAATTGACAGCCAATTAAAATGTTACTTTCATTTTCTACTTTTTTTACCTGACATTTGATTGGTTATGTACCTGAATATATATAAAGAAAGAGAGGGAAACACAGCCATTTTGACTACTACTTCCTGGTGTACAATTCAAAAGGATTTTCACTAATAACTTCAATTGCTTTTTCAAAGGTAAGATGTTATTTGGAAAACTGAAGTATATTGTGCACTTTAAGTTAATTTGGAAAACATTTTCTGATAGTTATATACTATCCCTCTGTAATAGTTATAGATTGAGATAGGCTTCTCTGTTATAGTTATGGATGGAATAAGGCTTGTCTTGTATAATTATGAATTTACTTAGGTTTCATCACATACACTTTTTTATATTTCTACTTCCAGCCTGATACCATACACTGCCCAAAGATAACTTCACTGTTAAAAAATCAAAACTACCTGTCTGAACTTAAACCGAACAGTGCCCTATCTCTACTGATATATTTATTTGTTATGCAATTTACAGCAACACAATGGAAGGAGATCAAAATAAATGTAATATTTCATTCGAACTTGATCTTCAGGACAACCCAGAGGGAGAGAATAACGATTCAGATGTTTTGGATCAGTCTCTTGATGAAGAGTTTCTGAAATATGTGGAAGAAATGGAATCATGTAATCCAAATGAGGACATTCCCGATGACATAATGTTGGAAGTCTTATTGATTTTTGAAAAATCAGAGCAATAAATGTATATTTTATAATTAAAAATTGTTCCAGACATTATTCTTTTTTATATGTAATCAATGAAATAGTACCAAAATGAATAAATCACCCACACAACACAACAACTCTATTCAGAGCTACCCTACCTGTAATCACTCAGAATGATTATTTTCACTATTTTTCACCAAACTACGCTCCCCGGTACGCTCCCCGGTGCGCATACTGGGCGCTCCCCACGCGAAAATCGAAAAAAAAATGATTTTTGTTTTTTTTACCCGAGGGACCCTTTTATGGCCCCCACATCAAACCTAGGGGGTCAGGGGGGGTCTACCCTGCCACCTTTTCATTATTTTCCCTTTTGTTTTTACCACCTCTTGTGTCTCGATCCTACCGAGACACAAGATGGCGGCCGCTGTGGACTGTTTCGAATGTTTACAGACACCCGAGAACCAATCAGCTTGTCGTGCGCAAGTCGCGTGGCGCGCCCGGAGCGCTCCCCGGTACGCGTACTGGGGCGCGCTTACAGATATATAATTTTTTTTAAACCTAAATTACTCAAAATCCACTGGAGCACATATCTTGAGACATAGCAAAGGCACATCGGGCTACCAGTCCCTACAATTTTGCCATGTTTGGTGAAAATCCATTCAGCCGTTCGAGCTAAAAGTGCGACCGACCGCCCTATGGAAATTAACATGGGGAAAACAAGTTTTGGGCCCCCCCCCTTTATCTCGGCCCCCGCTTGACGAATCCCCCCCAAACTTTCAGGGAAGGAGCGGAGAGCCACGAGGCAAAGTTGGTGAAAAATTCAGGCTGATTCCTCAACCGGCATCAAAGTTATTCCAAATTGAATGTTGCGATTTCCCTATGGAAATCAATCCTAACTATATATACCTACTGGCGACCGCCAGTAGGCAATATATATATATATATATATATATATATATATATATATATATAAATATATATATGATCACAATAATCCACAGGTTAGCGTGCTCTCAGAAAAAAGGAAACAGACACATCCTTCAGAGTGACTGTTGTTTACTCCACAACGCGTTTCACCTCTGAAGGCTTGATCACATGAACCGAACAACCAATGTTACACAGCATACATAGTGCACAACAAAGTAACCACAACATAGGACTAATGCATCATGGCGGACATATTGGAACATGTCTTTTCAAAGCTATAGTTCAAATAAAACGTCATAGCATCATCGGAATAAAACTGAAAGCGGCACATGTAATGTATACTGAAAATATAAATGCATGAAATAAAATTAGCCATCGCCCATCAGGATTTCGGTGATAAAATATCTTCCATGTTTGATAAATAAATACAAAATATCGCATGATTGAAAATGCCCCATGTTGATAAAATAATGTAATTTCAACTGAAAACATCATATTAAACATCTTATTAAACATCTTCTCTCATGGTAACATCCAACGCACATTCACACATTGACGCCACCCTCGTGATCATGAAAAGTTAATCTGGACTTGTGTCTGTAGTGTCTGTTTAAACACTGTTTGTCAATAAAGTAAAAAGGGCAGAAAAGACAAAGTGCAAAAGGCATCTTTCATCATGTGTAAAAGTACATCCCATGCATACGACTGCTGTAATGTTTGTGGGCAAAATGTTCCTCAAATTAATGATGAATATCATAAACAACAAGAGAGAAAGAAAACCACTGCAAAGGCATTTCCCTCGCGTATTGGCAAGTGCCAGAGAAACACGTGCAGTCCCATGTTCGACAATAAGCAGCATAGATAGGACGAGAAAAAGAGAAAGAATATATATAAGAGAAGATAGATGAACAAACCAGATGCACAGAATTATCAAAGTACACTATCAAACAAATCTCTATAGAACATGATATAGTCTTACTGCATAGTCCATTATAACAGGGTTACCGTGATAACACTACAATGGCCGTGCTATCATACAGTTTAGTTGAAGTGCTCTTGAAAAACAGGAAAGAGAAAAAGGGTAGGAAGCCCGTGAAGGGTGAGTGCTGGTGATTTGGGCCCCTTCCTTTCCTCCTGAAAAATTAAAATAAAACAAACAATTAAAACCACAGGACTGAGGACCAGACATCGCTGGTAGAACGACAACAGCATGTTAACACTAGGTAAGTGGGGACCCGATCCCTTCCGTCCTCAGGGTGTAGGGGTGGGGACGCGTGACGGCGGTTGGGCGCTGACACTCCCGCACTTTGGGGCAGCGGGGGGCTTGGGCATACCGCATCCTACTGCACGTGCCCTACAGGTCACAGCCAGATTAGATATATGAGGAAGCTGGTGTGTATATGAACTTTTGGATTATTCTTTAACACACAGCATTACAATTCTCCATACGCGTACACTGGATTTCGGGCAGAGGGGACCTAGTATTACTAGGGGAATAGGAACAGATACTATCAGAAGTACTTGGCTTGTTGTGGGACAACCATGGATGAAGATGAAGCACGGAAGGCAGCAGCAAAAATGATGTTTACAAGAAAAACGAATGCTCCTAATAGCAATGAGGAGAGTCTGGCACCAATACAGCCCAAAGATGACAAACTCAAGAGATATGAAAGACTCAAGAAATCTGAGATAACAAAGTGGTGGGAGGCAACCTCCTTGCAACATTATATTGATCACAATATGATACCAAGGGGACTGCGTATATTCACTACACCAACATAAGAGAAACCCAACCCTAAGATGTTGGAAGAATGGTCCAACAATTCTGCGGTAGGCTCTAGAAGAATGTTGGAAATTCTCATTAAGTTTGCATGGCTAGACAGAGACGATATTCTGAAAGAGATCAAAGAGCTTTTGGAAGATCTCAAAAAAAGTATGGATATGACCAGCTTGGAGAAAGCACTTGAAACCATCAAAGACAGACTCAATAAGCACGAAGAAGACATCAAAGCCCGAAAGGAAAGAAAGTTGAAGCGAGATTACGGTGATTATAACAGTGGGCGGATCCTAACTTTTAGTTATAAATATGATCACTTATATAAACAAGATCATTTTGGACAAGAAACATCTAATCAGACGAATGAAAGATCAATTATTGAGGCATCAAGTGCTGAAGACAGTGAATCAGATGTATCTGTACAAAGTCATACACCAGTAGGAAGTAGTAAAAAACTACTTACTTTTTTAGACGGACTTTAAGGAGAGGACGTCTAACCACAAGGTAAACACCAATACCGAAGACGAGAGGACAAACAGGTTGAGGACGGGGCTGAGGAAGAGGTTACGGAGGAACCGAAGAACAAGGCTCAGACAACGGTGGCAAAAAAGGCAGGGGACGTGGCGTCATGGGAACCAACAAGGGACGCGGCAAAAGAACATATTATTGGATGACTTAATGGTGAATAGAACAATCATTAACCTATCACAAAAAGAGATTTGACTGTGACAGAAAAAAGAACTCTTTGCCTAAGCTTATCATTTTGCCCATCTTATTCCTCAGACTATGTCAATACACGTATAGACGTTTTAAAATATGTATGCAAATTGACACTGCAGAAATGGCACACTTAAGGGTCCATGGGGGGCAACGGGAGAGTGAGTCAACACTGGCACAGGAATGTACAATTTTGATATAGGAGATAACATCTTAGTTGAGGCAAGCTCGCTAGTCGACGGACCAGCCTTGCTGCCTCACGGACGGGAGCTATAAATTTAGCCTCCCCATTGAGGCCGGGTTAGACCTATCATAGCGCAACTCCCGGGGCACGGGCAAAGGGGGGGTGTGTCTCTGGTGATCGACCGTCGCTTTGAGTGCTCTATTATCCCCACAGAAGATATCCTCGGGGCTGAAGCTCTGGGATTCTGCTTGACTATTTCACCAGCCCAATCTTGCGCGGGGTTGTTAGTGTACAGGCCCCCTGGGCCTATTGGGTCCTTTCACGAGGGGCTATATTCTGTGATTTCGGCTTTGAGTGTGCAGTTTAAGCACTGCGTACTACTTGGCGACTTTAACATCCACATGGATATGCCGGATGCAGCTGATACCATCAAGCTGGTAGACACCACCAAACCTCTGGGCTTGTTACCTTATTTGGCTTCCCCTACCCACAATAAGGGGCATATGCTCGACCAGATTTTCTCTACAACTCCCATCACAGTTGCCCTCCCTCAACCTGTGCTGTGGTCCGACCATTTTTTAGTCAACTTTGATATTCAACATAAATCAAGTCCCTCGGCTAGAGGAACTGGTTCTATCCCCCCGCCTTCGTGTGCCTTTCATAAAGTTTCTCCTGATATGGTTGCGCAGTATCTGTTGTCCCATCCGTGCCAGTCAATAGGCGATTTGGAACAGGATCTGGACTTCTTTCAAACATGGTTAGCGCAGTGCCTTAAGGAGCTGGCCCCTCCTCAGCGGAAGCTTAGGAACTCTCAGCATGCCTCGGCGCCTTGGTTTACGCCTGAGCTTAATGCCAGTCGTAGGCTGTGCAAGAAGGCCGAACGAGCTTGGCGCTCAAACTATGATGAGCCCCTTAAGGAGGTTTACAAGCAGTGCGTTAAGGTTTACCACAGGGGTATTTTCGTGGAAAAGAGATCGTACTTTGCTAGGAGGATTGAGGAGGCCTCTAATACCAGCAAAGAAATTTTCCTGATTGTAAAGGAATTCACTTCTCCGGCCTCCATCACTCCTAAACGCTCCTTCTTGAAGTCCTGGAACACTTAATTGGCAAGCTTCTTTGCTAATAAGATCAAAAGTATCCAGGCAACTTTCCATCCAGCCGCAGGGACAGCAACCTCCATCATGGCTCGGCCCCCCCTCCAACTTGCGCCGGGGCAGCCCTATCCTGCTAATTTTCCTCCTATTGCACCACAAGACTCGCTTGAGATTCTATCTAAAGATGCGATCGGGGTCACCTTTGGACCCCTGTCCGGCCAAGCACCTTGCCAGATTGGCACATGTGATTAACCCTATGGTCAATACAATTTTGAATCACTCCCTTGAGACAGGAGTCGTGCCTTCAGCTTGGAAGGAAGCCTTGGTCCTTCCCCTTCTAAAGAAGCCGGCACTAGATCCAGCCTCACATGCCAATTACCGTCCCATTTCGTTGCTCCCGGTTCTGGCTAAGCAGACTGAGAAGCATGTGCAGGCAGTCTTGGCGGATTTTGTGGAATCTCATGGCAACCTTCATTATACTCAGTCCGGTTTTCGGGCCAACATGAGTACGGAGACGGCACTGCTTGCGGTGTTGGAAGCGATCAAGGAGGTCCAGGATGATGGAGGAAAGGCACTGCTGGTGTTGTTAGATCTGTCGACGTCCTTTGACACCGTTCCTCATGACCGTCTCTTGGCTAGACTCTTGGAGATTGGGGTAAGGGGAACGGTGTTTAGGTGGTTCGAGTCCTTTCTCTCGAACCGGCAACAGACAGTCTGGGCCCCGCGGTACTCGGCTGCAGTGCCGCCATTGGAGGTGGGAGTCCCCCAGGGGTCGATTCTAAGTCCCACCCTTTTCAATGTCTATATGTCCCCGTTGGCGGCGCTGGCTGAGGCCTGTGGTGGCCAGATTGTCTCATAAGCCGATGACACTCAGCTTCTTTTCACCTGCAATAAGAACAGGGACTTTGATGGAGAGCTTATTAAGAACTGCCTGGGTGCTGTGTTCGGTTGGTTTTACTTAAACCAGCTGACATGTAACCCAGAAAAATCTGAGGTCCTCTTCTTTGGGTGTCCACCGGACCCATGCTGGAAGTACTGGTGGCCGGTTGATATCCTCCCTCCCTCTGACAAGACGGGGATGGCAAAGAATCTTGGATCAAGATGGACACCGACCTGTCCCTTAAACCACAGATTCTGGGCCTGGTGGGCCAATGCTTCAGGATACTGAAAATGCTCAGGAAATTCCTTCCGTTCCTATCCATTGCCCACAGGAAAAGCACCGTGCAAGCCTAGGTAGGATCCAGGGTTGATTACGCCAACGTAATTTACCTCGGCCTCTCTGATTATCTTCTCTCGCGTCTGCAGGTGGTGCAGAATGCGGCCGCTCATGCAATCTTCAGCCTTGGCTGGAGGTCTCACGTTGCGGGCCTGTTGAAATCCCTCCATTGGCTTCCGATACGGAAACACATCGAGTTTAAGACGCTCACCATGGCATTCAAGGCACTCCACGGCTCTGTTGCAGGCTACCTAAGGAAGCGGTTGGGATTTCACATTCCTCCTAGAGCACTTTGCTCTGCGTCCCATTCATTGGCTACTATCCCGGCAGTCAGGCGTGCTCGCATCGGGGGTCGCTCTTTTAGATATCTTGCTCCCCGTGCTTGGAATGCACTGCCACTGTCATTAAGAAAATGCGCTACTCTATTGTCTTTTAGGAAGGAGCTAAAGACGTAGCTGTTTTGCAATTAACTCCCCTCTGCTGTGATGGCTGTGTTGTGTTGGGTCTGACAGCGCCAGGACACTCGGTTCGAGTAGCTGAGCGCTTAATAAAACTCTATATAACATAACATAACATAACAAGTTACTCAGTGAAATTGTTGCCCTAGGACAGTGTGTAGGGGGAGAGGGTGATGTCATCGTCCCTCCCACTCAGTTGCTTACTGAGTTAGACATTGCTACTGATTGCCTAGCAGACACGCATTTCAAACCCAAATCTGTGTTCATACCCAATCTCCCCCATGATCGCATAGACACCTTTCATGAGGTAGTGAGCAAAGCTCTTAATGAATCTAGGCACAAACACAAAAAGTTTAAATACAATGGAGACACGAACCTCTCATACAAACAGAATCAGGCTCTCAAATCACTTATGGACGATGACAAGATTGTCATTCGTCCAGCCGCTAAAGGAGGCAACATTGTTGTTTTGGATCTAAAACAGTACCTGATAGAAGCTGAGAGACAACTTAAGGATGAAATGTTTTATGAGCCTGTGAGCTTTGATAGATACAACAGTAGTATTACCACCATTTGGAATTCACTATGTGAATGGAAAGACAAGGGTATTCTTACCTGGGAGGAATACGGATATCTAAAACAAGATTTTGCTGTTCTCCCAGTACTTTACCTATTGCCCAAATTACACAAGAACTCCACTAGACCCATCCAGTATACCCATCGTGTCATCACGAGGGAGTGTGGGAGAACGTGTTTCAAAATATATTGACAATTTTTTGAGAGTGTATGTTCACAAGTTGGACAGCTACGTCAAAGATACAAAAGACTTTCTCGGAAAAATAAACAACATGGTATGGGATACAGATTCTCTGTTCATCACGTTGGATGTGCAGAGCCTGTATACCATCATCAATCACCAGCATGGCCTAGAAGCATGTAAACACTATCTGAACACCAGACATGTGAAGTATCAGCAACATACTCAGATGTTGCTCGAGATGACGGAATACTGCCTCACGAATAATACATTTTTGTTTGATGGGGCCTTATTCCGCCAGGTCAACGGGACGGCCATGGGATCGTGCTTTGCTCCCAGCTTCGCAAACCTCTTTATGGGAAGCTGGGAGGAGAGCATTAGACCAGTTCCCGGTTTGCAGTCCGATTTTGAACAGGTGTCGATGTGGCTTCGCTACATCGACGACCTGTTTATTATTTGGAAAGGCACGGAAAGTGATGCTAATAATTTCATCACTAAACTTAATAACAACCAATTGAATATCATGCTGAGTGGGAACCTAAGCAGGACAGAGATTAAGATCCTGGATGTCAAACTTCAAGTGAAGGACAACAGGGTTCTCACAACATTATACCGCAAATCCACAGCGGGAAACAGTGTACTTCATGCCCTCAGCAGCCATCCGGAGACTCTGAAGTGGAGTATTCCATTTGGTGAGCTGCTGAGGTCAAAAAGGAACTGCAACACGGAAGAAGTCTATAAACTCGAGTGTGAGGTCATCGTTGGAAGGTTCAGGGAGAGAGGCTACCCGAACTGGGTTCTCAGAAATGCCGTCAAAAGAGCAGGGACGATAGAGAGAGCCCAAACCAAGTCGGAAGAACATCTGTTGGAAGACAAACAGAACGATAAAACCAGGATGATATTTATTGTCAGTTCTAATGCACAGGCCATCCAAAGAATTATCATCAAGAACTGGGAATTTCTGAAAAATAACACAGTTATTGGCGATATGATCCCAGAGAGGCCCAGCATCACTTACCGGAGGGGAAGGAACATAAGAGATATGCTGGTACGGAGTGATTTCACTACATATCCTCCTACCGGCGTGGAGGGCTTCAAGGGTTTTTACTCTTGTGGTCATTGCAAGGCCTGTGCACAAAGCAAATGTCATAAACAAGTGGATATTAATGGAGTAATCAAGAATATCACCCAATTTTTGACATGCAGTTCTGTATTTGTTGTCTATGCCATAGTTTGCCCTTGCAAACAGTGTTACATAGGCAGCACGACCTGTATGGCCAAGAAGAGGATCTTAGAGCACAGTCGGGCCATTACTAATTTTGATCCTAAATATCCGGTGGCCCGTCATTTTTGGGAGCACCATTTCTCCAATGCTTATAGTTGAGCTACATCATTTTAGAACAGATACTCAAAAACCCCAGAGGGGGCAATAGAGTCCTGAAACTGCACCAGAGAGAGTCCAAGCTTATCATAGACTTTCAAACAAAAACACCGAAGGGACTCAATCAGGAAGAGGAATTATCTGTAAACTTGAAAGAATAACAATATACATTGTCATTGCGAACCTGCCTTTCTGTTGAAATCTTGTATCTTTCATCTTTTTTCTGCTATCCATGTGACATCATGTACCCAAGATATTGCAAAAATGTATAAAGGGTTTATCGATCCTGTGGTTTTAATTGTTTGTTTTCTTTTCTTTCGTTTTTCAGAAGGAATGGAAGGGGCCCACATCACCAGCACTCACACTTCACGGGCTTCCTACCCTTTTTCTCTTTCCTGTTTTTCAAGAGCACTTCAACTAAACTGCATGATAGCACGGCCATTGTAGTGTTATCATGGTAACCCTGTTATAATGGACTATGCAGTAAGACTATATCATGTTCCATAGAGATTTGTTTGATAGTGTACTTTGATAATTCTGTGCATCTGGTTTGTTCATCTCTTATCTTATCTTATATATATTCTTTCTCTTTTTCTCGTCCTATCTATGCTGTTTATTGTCGAACATGGGACTGCACGTATTTCTCTGGCACTTGCCAATACGTGAGGGAAATGCCTTTGTAGTGGTTTTCTTTCTCTCTTGTTGTTTATGATATTCATCATTATTTGAGGAACATTTTGCCCACAAATATTACAGCAGTCGTATGCATGGGATGTACTTTTACACATGATGAAAGATGCCTTTTGCACTTTGTCTTTTCTGCCTTTTTTACTTTATTGACAAACAGTGTTTAAACAGACACTTCGGACACAAGTCCGGATTAACTTATCATGATCACGAGGGTGGAGTCAATGTGTGAATGCGCGTTGGATGTTACCATGAGAGAAGATGTTTAATAAGATGTTTAATATGATGTTTTCACTTGAAATTACATTATTTTATCAACATGGGGCATTTTCAATCATGCGATATTTTGTATTTATTTATCAAACATGGAACATATTTTATTACCGAATACCTGATGGGCGATGACTAATTTTATTTCATGCATTTATATTTTCAGTATACATTACAGGTGCCGCTTTCAGTTTTATTCCGGTGATGCTATGACGTTTTATTTGAACTATAGCTTTGAAAAGACATGTTCCAATATGTCCGCCATGATGCATTAGTCCTATGTTGATGGTTACTTTGTTGTGCACTATATATGCTGTGTAACATTGGTTGTTCGTTTCACGTGATCAAGCCTTCCGAGGTGAAACGCATTGTGGAGTAAACAACAGTCACTCTGACGGATTTGTGTCTGTTTCCTTTTTTCTGAGAGCACGCTAACCTGTGGATTATTGTGATCATATTAAATGCCGGATGCTCTACCGGGGTGCGCGCCACCCTCCACGGGTCTCGTGGAGTCCAGTAGGAGCTTTCTTGTGATACATAAATATATTACGCTCGTCAATTCCCAGCTGGTCCCCAGGAATGAAAAACAGCACTCGGGAGGTTCCTCGCCACAGAGTTAGTTTATTTATGAAAAGCTACACCACAGACGCGTTTCGGCGATCTGCCTTCTTCAGTGTGTGTGTTCACACGCACAACCCAGGTACATTTATATAAACATCTGATTCGTCTAAGGGAGACATCCTATTCATGAGCGTAGAAAGAGGACTCAATCCCTCCCATCAACTGCGTGCTCCATTTTGTAGTGGTAGTATAAACCATATGTACAAAGCTTACAACACTATACAGTGTAACATTATACAACCCAAAGATGGGTGCAGACGCTATAGTGGAAGGTATAATTAATCACCGTGCAAAAAATGCACATAACATACAGCCGTGGATCGGCGTTTCTCCTCTAATATTTTACAGCCCACAAGAGTCAAATATGACTACACATTTTTAAAAGTTAATAATTAGTGGATCCAACCCATACACAAAACGGGATATATGCCCGAAGTTAAAGAAAAGAATATCTATATAAGCATAGACAAACTAAGAAGAGAACCAACAGAAAATCAGTGCATATCTTTTTCGTATTTGAACAGAGTCACATGTGCTATAATTCATAGTATTCTCCTATTAGGAAACAAAGAGCCCTTTGAGCCTAAAATTTATCATGGAGAGATACACTAGACAATCAATGATCACTAATGTACACAGTGTCCTGTGGGGGCTTCAAAAACATAATCGAATACCATCAGACAATGTGTCCCAATAGTTAGTCATAGCACACAAAATTATACAGATGATACATAATGATGATACAACCACATAAATATATATATATATTCACTGAAAAAACCATAGGTTATAGACCATATATAGTTAGGAATTAGCATTTACAAAACCTTGAAAATTCACTGAAAAAACCATAGGTTATAGACCATATATAGTTAGGAATTAGCATTTAAAAAACCTTATTTTACTCACACAAAACCATTGAAATTCCATATATAGTTAGTTGCACTAACTATATATCGCGCACCCGCAATCCACTGCTGATCATGTCACATATTACATCATTCATGACATGGTCAGTGACATCACTGATGACATCTCAAATGACATCACTGATGACATCACTGATGACATCTCAAATGACATCACTGATGACATCACTGATGAAATCTCAGTTGACATTACTGATCACATTACTGATGACATCATTCATGTGATAATACGATGAACCTCTTCAGACTCTAATATAACCTTAGATACACTCAGTGTAAACAGACACTCACAGACTGTCACTCATCCATGAAGTTACACACACACCTACTCAGTCATGCAAAGAATCAATCACACCTTCATTTTCTCAACTATACAGTTATACACACCTTACTTATTCAAACATATACTAACACTTATTTACTCTCTTATACAATCACGGATACAAGTTCACATTGATCCATACAGCCACTCACACATTCACTGGCTCTTATGCACAGTTATTTATATATGTCAACTCTCACATGTACTGTGTTTTACATATGTACTTACTTTGACATGTAGCACTGAGATATCCAATCACTCACCAATACACTCATGCACACAGTCAACCGCCCATACAGCTGTTTCCACATGCACTTTTGAACCCATACATCTAGTGAATCAACTGCTCACACATCTATGCACAGAGTCATACACCTCCCAGCCACCCACACACACACTCAGTCTCCCATACAAATACTTGAGCAACCAATCAATAACCCATATAGTTACTCATATAGCTACTGATCAACACATGCAGCAGTTTACAGAACAGACATAATGATGCACAAATTAAGACAGTTTAGTCGCTAACCCATGCACTTAGTGAGACACATTTAATCACTCACTCATACAGTCAGTCACGCACCTACTAAATCCTTCGTCCAGACACTTATACATCCACTCATTCTTGAATATGTAAAACATATTTAAACTTTACAGAAACACACAGTCACTGGATGATGTCATCAGTGATGTCATCAGTGATGTCATTTGAGATGTCATCAGTGATGTCACTGACCATGTCATGAATGATGTAATATGTGACATGATCAGCAGTGGATTGCGGGTGCGCGATATATAGTTAGTGCAACTAAGTATATATGGAATTTCAATGGTTTTGTGTGAGTAAAATAAGGTTTTTTAAATGCTAATTCCTAACTATATATGGTCTATAACCTATGGTTTTTTCAGTGAATTTTCAAGGTTTTGTAAATGCTAATTCCTAACTATATATGGTCTATAACCTATGGTTTTTTCAGTGAATTTCATTGGTTTTTTAACAGCTAATATCTGTAGCTGTAAAATGTATTCTTCTTTAAATCCAAAAATATATTTTATATGTTTATTAATAATTTTTTTTTTTAATATTTTTTTTTCTTCATTCCCGCTTCGCGAATCGGGAAGCTTCCCGTTAGCTGACCTTGATGCCGCGTAATAGACCGCGAGCCGGTAAACGTTCCTTTACCGCAACTGCCGCGTTAGAAAACAACATCGTGACGCCTCCCGTCCGCATGACGTTTCGCGTTGTCGCGTGATACGTCATATGACGTGCTACGTTAGCGAACTGGTACGCTTACCGAGGCGCAAAGCGCAGGTTTCTGGAAGCAAACCGGGAGGCCCTGCAAAGCGCGTAACGTAAACACAGCAGGTCATGTGACTTGGTAATAACACTTTTCATTGGTTCATTTCACTTTTGGTTTCCTAATGATGTAAGACTAGGTCATATAATCTAAAATGAACACTTTTCATTGGTTGAGAACTATTGTTTTCCCAAATGATGAAAATCCCTCCTTCTTTCCTCACTCTGACTTTCATCATTGTGAGAGAAAGACCCTTTGTTACCAGTGAGCAATGGCTTCTTTAGTAGCTTCAGCTGGTGCTTCCCCACCAGCTCCACCACATCCAAGGAAGAGTGGACCACCTGCTGAAGTTATAATTCAGCAAGAAGAGGAAGAAGAGGAACAGGAGGAAGAGCACGAAGAGAGGCACTTTTTGCCTGAGGAGCCCAGGACGTCTCACCGGAAAGAAAACTTCATTTGGCAATTTTTTAAAATTCCCAAAGGTCAGAAAAAAGTAAATGCAAGATACGTAACTTGCCTTATATGTCAAGATAGACTGTCCAGAGGGACCGACAAAAAATACAGTTTCGGAAACTACACAATGCATCGCCATATGACTAGGTGGCATCCTAACAACTACAGTGCTGCACAGTTTCGTAACGACCTAGATAATCTCCCTATTATGGCCAGAAGATCTGTTGTACCGGAAGTAACGGGACCAGAGGGCAGGGAGATGGTGCCAAATATACAAACAAGATTTCGTGAAGTAAAACAAGTCTGCGTACATTGCAGTGGATTCATTTGCTACGGAGGAAGTAGCATCACTCTGATCAACAGAGCTATTGACTATCATATGCAAGTTTGTACGAAACGCCCCAAATAATAAATTCTTTTTTTTTGTTTTGTTGCTCCTGTTGAGCCCTTTACAATGAATCGTTTTCGTTGCCCCCTCCGAAAAAAAACCAAAAAAAATATAAAACTGTTCAGAAAAATTCAAAAAAAGTAAAAAAATCTTCAGAAAAATAATAAAAAAAATATAAAACAACAAAAACAATTAAAAAAAAAGTTCTTTTCAGAACTACCTCCCCGTTATTAAAAAATTGGTACAATATTTGGAACTGTGCCAACCTCTATTTCTCTTAGTTCGCTTCCCAGTTCGCTCCCCGGTACGCAAACCGGAAGCGAACCCAAAATTTTTTTTTTTTAAAAAGAACAGTAAGTATAAGGGAAGGAAACAGACAGTTATGTTAAAAGAAAGACAGCTATAGGGGAGTAAACTAGAGATACTATTACCCGTAATCCACTGCTGATGATGTCACATATTACATCATTCATGACATGCTCAGTGACATCATCAGCAGAGGATTGCGGGTAACAGTATCCCTAGTTTATTCCCTATAGCTGTCTTTCTTTTAACATAACTGTCTGTTTCCTTCCCTTATACTTACTGTTCTTTTAAAAAAAAAAATTTTAGATCAGTCAGAAACAGTGAAAGTAATGAAATATAAAAGACTACGTAGAATATGAGCACTGTATGCAACAACTTTGACACTTACAGAAGCCTCACCTTCTCCATGCCTCCTACACAGTTCTACATGTACATCATAAATGCAAACAGAACAGAATTAATTATACATGTTAAATGGTTTATTTTTGCTGTTCTCAGAATGTATCAAATTTCACTAAAACAGTGACTTGAAGGTATTCATCATATAACAGCGGGGAAAAAAAACCACAATCAAAATGATTGTGTTTAAAAAACCCATACAACATAACAAATCAGAATTCAGAACTCCTTAAAGTTAACTTACTTTCCATGACGGCCAAGGATGTCCTATAAACAGCTTACACTCTGTTGTGCTGTTATTACTTTCAACCCGCCACTTTCTGAAAGAAAACCTCCATCGTTTTCAAAAACATGTTACCTACAATAAATGACTTCTCGCTCTCTACCACACGTTTCCACAAGGCCAAATCGTGTCTGAGCCATTTATAACTCTTAGAATTCTTTTAAGCCAATCCCGTCATGTTGTATTTCCGCAACTTTCACAATTAAAATGTTGAAGATCATTTTCACAATCCTGGACTACTAATATCTTCCCCTTCTTGCTCAATCATGTTCTACATTTCCTATCACACTGATACTGCTTACTATGAAGCAGACTTACACTACCTTTATGACTAGTACAATTATTTAATTCTCTACATCACTTTTAATCACAAAGCAATGTAAAACAGTAGACAGCATTGCAGACTTACATTCCCTCTACTCCATGTTTTGATTGGCTGCTTCAATTAGCTTATAAAAAGAAACAGTTTTTCTGAACTCATTCAAAGTGCACGTATTTCTCCATGACGTCCAGTGTTATGGTAAGAAGTTATGTCTCTGTACTACACTTATCCTCAAGGCCAAATCGTGTAGGAGCCATTAGAACTTCTTGAAATTCCTCAGAGCACATCCCGAGATTCTTTCCCTAAAATTTTGGTTTTAAAAACACCAGGTAAGAGTTTTTAAGGTCATACGGCAATTTTTTTTTGAAAATTAAAACAGAATCATTGCAGAATGACAAGCCATTTCTATACTTTAAATAAGCTGTATAATGTCCTGATGTTATTGAAGGACCATCATGATATATAATTGCTACAGTTACAAAAGTCCTTCCTGATATTGACAACTGTGAAGCCACAAAATTTTTAATTAAAGTTTTCAATTTTGTTCCATCAGGCCTACATCGTTGGAACATTAAAATGACATACTGGCCATATGTTCGTATAAATAATGTGGACATAATTTCAGATTTACATTGGCTACACTCCATGTTGTGATCAGCTGCTTTTACTAGCTTATTAAAAGAGACTGATTTACTGTCTGGCAAAGTTAAATATAGAAATCTTTCTGAGTCTACACTAGTACTACTTGATACCCTACAGTTCTCGCAGTCATGCTGCCATTGATAAGAAAGCCCAAACAGGTGATCTACATCTACACCTTCATCATGCAATACATCAAGCATATACATTAAAAACTCCTGACAATCTTGCTGACTATTTTGAGAGAATTGTGTTTGGCCTGAACATCTGTCTAACAGATTTCGAATTTCAGACACACTTTCTATGTTTCTTCTATCAGTGCTACATTTCTCTAACACAGAATTTAACAAACTGCAAAATCTTTGATCAGAATTGACCACAATCTCTTCTTTTACATTTTCTAGAGAAAACAAAACATTAACCACTACATTAGCATAGCAGTTGACACCAGAACTGTTTTTAAATTGAAAACCAACAACATCTTCAACAGAATCCTTTTTGTTTCTGCTTATAATTTCAGGTTCATCGACTTTTCGTCTTTTTGCTACAACCTCCCCCGTATTGGTCACATTTCTTCGTTTCCGGCCTACCACACGTTTCTCAAACAAAGGATACTGAGGCAAATGTGGCGCATACTCTCTTCTTAACCTATTGTATTCCTTAACACAATCTAGATCCGCACAAATGTTTGTGACATCACACTCAATCAAGTACAATCCCGATAAAGTTCTAACTCGTGACAATGCCACATATGCCATACCCTCCTTGAACACAGAACTGCCAATATTCACCAATGCACAGTCTACACTTAAACCTTGCGATTTATGGATTGTCACCGCATATGCCAAGCAAACAGGAAACTGCTTACGACGAACATATAAGTCTTTTACAAGCAAAAATCTAGCAGAACAACGACCAATTAGCTGTACTTCCTCAATGCCATCAAATTTAATTTTTAAAAATTCAATTCCATCTCTATTTCTGTATTTCACAAAATCAACAACATTACCCATTGATCCATTTACCAGACCTCTTTCAACATGTAAATTCCTTCTTAAAATTATACGGCAGTTCAAGCACACATTCAGAGTCTTTTCAAAACCCGCAGTTTTAGATATACTCTTCTCTAATGAATCCAATTTTGTTTTCAGATTCTCAGACAAAATAATTGTTGATCCCATATGCTCTACTCTGTCAATAGCTTCCAGTTTCACAATCTCTTGCTTTTCTAAATGCAACATTTTGTTGTTGAATTTGGCACATTCTGCAAGAGTTGGTATCAAACATATTCCAGATTTTTTCTCAGTAACTTTCTGAAAAATATTCTCAGGCACAACATCTTCGTCTGGATATAAATTTGTCAGTAATCGTGCATGTAAAGCTTCTTTCCCATGCTCGGTCACTTTTCCAATTCTAACATCTTGTAGAATAGTCTTGTAAACTTCATCCTTTGCCTGACGCATATTTTCATGCAGTTCAGCATAATTGAAGTTTAACCATATATTGACGTTGCCAATGCTCCCTAAGCCCTTCCTGGTATCTTCATGCGTAAGCATTTTGAACACAGGTTGCCCTTTCACTGGTGTCAGCTGCAGAAGATCTCCGAAAACAATGATGTGTTTGCCACCAAATAACACATCATACTCTGTTTTGAGAACTTCTTGCATTCTCAAATGCACAAAGGCAAGCATGACATTGGAAACCATGCTTACTTCGTCAATGATAAGAAGTTTCATTTTCCTCAAGACTCTTGAAACTTCAAAACAAGCATCTCCAGATAGCTTGTGATATTCTAATTTGTTGTCATGCTCCACTGGCAGCATCAGTAAACGATGTAAAGTAATCCCTTTAATGTTATGTGCTGCCAGTCCAGTTGGAGCGGTGACAACACAAGACAGCGATGACTCTGTCCTTTCCTGCAAATAACATGAAATTGCTTTAATAAGGAAACTTTTTCCAGTTCCCGCTTCTCCACTCACGTACAGTCGGACAGGCTTCAACGACGTACATGAGCACTCTTTCTTGTCATGACTTAATCCATGATCAATTTGCATGGTAAGTTCGTCATATATTTTCCTCTGCTCAACGTTGAGTTGTCTTTCCAACTCTTCTAAGTTAACCGCATCCTCCTGACCATGTGCCATGGCTCTTTCCACTTCATTCATAGCAGTGGCAGCTTCATTTTCGATAAGAGGTCCTCCTAGTGGATCCTGACTCAATGAAGCAGAACTCTGACTGTCCTGAGAACTGTCTCTGGCAATCTCGGCTGCAATCGTTGCTTCCTGCTCAATTTCCACATTCAACATTTCTACATATTTGGGAAAAGCAGGACATTCTATGGTCTCCTTGGCAGCATTGAATGAGTCTTCATAACAAAGGAAATCTCCAAGCAGTTCCTCTTCTGCACGCCAAGGCTTAAAAAGTTGCAAAAGTGCTAAATAGAAAAACTCCTTTTTTTCAGGAGATTCGCCACTCAATTTTCGATGGTTTATCAAGTGGCATTTTCTTTGCTTGACCAGACATCCCTCACTTCCTATTACAGCATACACTCCTTTCTCAGTATCTTCTTTGATGTTCCTCTTGAATATGTAATTTTGCAGAACCTCATACAGACAAACATTCTCGAGGTGACTGCTTCGATTTGGATAATATGTATCCAACATGTTGCTCTTCAAAATGTCGGTACTGTTTGGCTCCTTTTCCGCCAAATACTCAATTTCCCGCACAGGTTTGAGAACTCGATTACGCGTTGCAGCAAGACCAACACTCGCCCAAACGATACTCCTGGACTTGGCATAGAGACTTGCTGAAGACAACCGGTCAGAACATTCGTAAGCTCCGATTTCTCGATGCGACAACATCTTCAGACTGAAACTGTACAACTTCTTGCTGAGGCTCTTTTCATGGGAAATGTCCTCCCACATATCCTTCAATTCTGTCTTCTCTTTTTTGGTGATGTAAGATGTCACATACCGAGCCACAGCCATACAGTTATCAGCCACAAACTGTATATCCATGTTAGCATTCCACATGGACAAAATCACCGGGTTGTAGTCGTTGATGTACTTAGACTCTTCGTTCCTCTTCATATTGTATGTGTTTTTAGGTGATTTCTTCATCACATTATGTCGCAGCGAAGACATCAAACTGTTCACTCTTCCTTTAGAAATCACCGGTCGTGGAAAGCCGAAACGACATTTGGTGTAGAACTTGTCTTTGTTCCGGAATTTACGACGACAGTACTTTCCACATCGATGGCTTTGGAAACGTAGAACTTTTTCTCTTAGGCTTTTTTTCTCCTTTGCGTTTGGAACAGCACACGTAGAATACTGTTCTATGAAACTCATCACTGAGTCTTCTGCATCCGTTCCAAATTTAGGTGCATCCTTGATCCACAGCAACATATGTATATGAGGAGCACCTCTTGCTTGGTACTCCTTCCTCCAGAAGAAATCCAACACCTCTCCAAGAGGTGGATTCTTCTTATTCATGATGAAAGACATCATACCTTCAAATCTATGATTGAAGTACCTACATACATTGACTGGATCCAAAGAGCACAGTTCTCCGGGTGTCTTGAATTCGATGTTTTCTACGTTAGCATTTGCCTCTCGTAGAAATTCAAGTAAGTCTTCCCAGCCATACTCAGCACAGCTCAAAGTGAGGAACCATGTGGGAGTTCCTAAGTTCCTCAGCATACATTTTAAATCACCATGACGACGGTACCAGTACTCATTAGTACCACGCTGACACGCCATGAGATTAATCAGGTGAGAATCCAAAATACTGTCTTGGACATTGACTTTATCCATAAAGTCACTTGCCGAGATGTTTTGCATGTGTATACCACTTTTCAAGATGTGGTTCACTGCATATGACAGTCCAGACAGATCGCTTTCAAACAGGAGATGAAACAAATAAGGAATGCATTGTCGAAACCTAGGATCTCCTGCATACAATCGCAAAGTCCGGTATTCAGAAGCAGGAATTTGATGAGGTCGCTCATCATATCTTCCTCCCTGACCTGTTGGAAAAAACTGTGGGAAACACCGAGCTTCCAAACTTTCCTCCCAAACACTAATGGGACTCCCTTTCGCTTGTTTCATTTGAAACAACTCAATAGCATTCCCCATGACTTCCTTGGAATGCAAAGGATGAACACTATAATGTTCATATATTTCTTCACTAGTACAGGGTTCTACTTTCTCAATTTGACCAGCACACAAATTGCTATCCTCTTCCTCACTTACTTCCTCTTCTGCAACATATACATTTTTATAGTATTTATTATATTTTTTCAAATACAATGTTGCCCTTTTGACTTTCCTAACATCTACTAAATCTTGCCATATTTTCTTATTCTTTGTCGGAACCCCATTAACTAAGATAACAAGAGGTTCCTCTTCCACTTTTTCTACTCCAATTGTGTTAATGTTTTTCTTCAAATCTAGAGGCAAATAAACAACTCTTCCCTTTAATCCTCTCTGTAAATCTGATGGAGGCAATTTCCCTGTCTTTGGCTCCATTCTTACAATAGCCTGAAAGGGATGGATACTTTGAATCAAAATAGATTCATAAGTATTTAAATCCTTCAATTCAGAAGGAATCTCAACCAATTCCAGATTATTATGAACTGCTCTAGCAGGCATCTGGTTTTGATTTAATTTGTTACAACAATAAGTACACACACGTTGATCCAATCCCAAATCAAAACAATTTTCTACCATCAAGTATGTTGTAAAATCCTTCCATTCACTATTATTTTCCCTTTCACTTTTTCCATATAAATCCACTAACTTAGTCTGATTCTTATAATAAGTGCGTCGACAACACACACAAGTGAAATTTGGCCTCTCACTTGATTTCACCTCAAACGTCGCAATTTCCCTCTGGAAATTATCTGTACTGGAAACCTGTACACTATCTTCCACATTACTCTCTTCTTCTTGGTCAATTTCAACATTCTCCTCTTTACTTCCAAAGTAACAAAACTCAATTTCTTCACATATATTCTTCACATCTATTTCAGAACCATGCAAAAGAGCAGCGCATAATTGTTTAAGCATAATTGCTGGACTCTTAGCATAATACAACATTCTAACTAATTTCCTCACTTTATTATGATGCACTGCTAGCATCCTGAAATGATGAAAAACACTCTGGCATACTCTCCTGGAAAGACAAGCCAGTGAATGACCATGCAAACCTATCACTTCTCTCACTCTGCAAGGATCTAATTCTTGCAACAACTTCATTTTCTGCTTCAAACTTTTCTTATTAAATGACCGTATAAAATCACAAAGCAAATTGATGGAATCCTGTCGTACACTGCAAATACTACTACACTTCCAGGTGTACACAGGACCCTTAGGACGTCTCCCTAAAACCTCATTACCTAACACCTCTTCTATCTCTGTTGTCACAAGTTTTTCTTTTTCAACTGGACAACCATCTTTCACTTCATAAGCTCGACCACTGGTGTCAACTGCATGCACCAAATCATTATCCTGGAAATAACTCTCCTCATTAAAAAATGCCTCAGAGCTTGAACTATGCATCCATTCTCCAGAAAAAACTTCACAAAAATTACTACGATTAACTATTCTCTTCCATCTACTATTTCTTTTGAAATCATAAATTGCCTTGTTTAGCTTCCTAATTCTATTGATTGTCAAAATAAATAACTTACGTTTAATTTCAAATGCCTGATCAATAACTTTCTCAACTATTTTTTTTCTCTTATAAAAAACCACTTTCTGTTGACCTTTCTTAATATTTTTTAACAAATTGCCAATTATCCTGTTGCGGAACATTCGTTTACGAATGTCCCTAAACTGTTGTTTCCTTCTACTTTCATGCATAGAGTTATCTCTTACTTTAGCAGTAACATTTTTCATTGGCCTTTCCTTACCGTTTGAATTGCTTCTCCTTTTCTGGACTGAAACATTTTCTGTAGTAATATTTTTTTTACTACAGATATTTCTTATGAATGTTTTTGTACTCTTACCCGGTGCTTTCTTGGTGACTTGACAAATCTTTTTGTTAGAGGACTGCTGCTTTTTTTCATTCACCTGCTGTCTTTGACGTTTTGCAGCCTTTCTCACTCTTTCTTTGCTTGGCATCCTAAAATCTTGAAATAATCTGCAGTTGAATCTGTGGTAAAATATAATAAAAAATGTTATTAACCACTATTACCCAACAGTAAATTAATAACAGTCATCAAAAACTTAACACATTACTTAACATTTTTACATAGAACATTTTTTTGTACATGGCAAATTTAGAATACAGAAATAGCAGAAAAGAAATGGAATTTATATTCATTTTACCTGTGCTGTTTTATATATGAATCTGATCTAATTTTATGACCATATTTTAATATTTTATTGAAGACACTACACATAACCTGTTTTTGAAGGTGTCTTTATTTTTAAATTAAACGGTTTAAATATTTACTTTTTATTTATTATAAATTTATAAAATAAATGTTTATAGTTCCATAGGCTCAAGCACGTCAGCTTCCCATCCTATGTCATACAATTCTGACAAATCTGCATCCTCATCACGTTCTTCTTCATCCTCAGGATTGAAATCATCCAAGGGATCAACATCCACTGATGTTTCAATTACGAGTTCAATGATGAGGTCGAAATCAACTGATTGCTGATTGTCGCTCATGTTGATGTTGTCTTTATCTTTAAAGAAAGATAACAACAATGAGATGTTGCAGAGTAAGAGACAAATCTCAGAGATTATAATAGTAAAATTGTTTAACAAGAGTAACATTTTGCAGCTATTATTTAATCATGTCCAACGATGCTGAGGAGGCAGCCGCGGGCCGTGGAGGGAGTTACGGTGGGGCAGGGAGGCGGGGAGGGGGAAGGGCAGGGTGGAGGGACCTAAAAACTGGCATATGAATAATTGCAGGTAAGTACACAATTTAATTATTCAAACGAATTTCGTAGCGTGCACAGCATAGCAAAATGCGATGCTGTGCGCGCTACAAATTTCGTTTAAATAATTAAATTGTGTACTTACCTGCAATTATCCATATGCCAGTTTTTAGGTCCCTCCACCCTGCCCCTCCCCCTCCCCGCCTCCCTGCCCCACCGTAACTCCCTCCACGGCCCGCGGCTGTGAGGAGGTGAAGCCTATCTCCAATTTTTCACTGAACAGGACTCATCTCTTCTTAACCTTGGATAAACCTCACCAACTCTGTGTCCCCTGCACATAATTAAATGTAAAGGGGCAGATTTATATTAACTAGCACATCCCCAGGGATGCACCAGTTAACGTGCACCGCTGCTCTGCCACCCACGGTGTGCCGCATTTACAATCAGATAGGACAAAGCTGCATCAAAACCCTGCGCCTGCTTGAAGCAGGCATAGATCTTGACGCAGGTAGGCTGAAAGCTAAAGCAACAACTAAGTGTCGTGTGCAGAAGTTGCAAAAAAGGAAAAATGGCGTTTAAACCAGTAATGAGCCCATGCTAACTTAACACAGTGTAAAGATATCCAGGATCTACATCAGTTTGGGGTTCACGAACCTGGCAGGTACAAGGCACTGAGGCTTTGCACCGTGCATGTCTCATCCCAAATCATATGTTGTTTGTGAATGACACAATTTCCCAGACCAAATGCTTTGGATTGGCTACTTCTAAAAAATTAAACACCCCTACTATCCCGGAGTTAGAGGAATATGATGGTTGGAGTAATTTTACTCGGTTGTCCATTAAAGATTTACAGGCCCTACTCCGTAATTCTTCCTTTAACATTTCCAGTATAAATCCAAAAGGTTGGCTGCTTTGGCAACGTGCCTTATCCACGGTTTAATAACGCTGCCTTTTGCTTTATATACGTTTTCAAATTGTATGAAATATATACCAATAGGTCGTTATGAACCTTTAGGTAGTGGTTTTCTTCATGAGGTCTGGTCGCTTCCATACACATACAGATTTTCAAAGATGATCAAGAAGTTTATCTGAATGGAGAGGAATGCACTGAGACGCCAGATCATTCACTAATGTGTAGGCACATACAGTTACACGGTTCATGCAACAAACACCGACCAAATATGGCTTGCGTGTTGCAAGGCACGCCAGTTCCTGCTATCATCCCCACGTTCAAGTTGTTGGAAAATGGTAGTTATTTGATGCTCAATAATGAAGATTGTTCTGGGTTAATTAAAAGTATTCCTTTTATCGTAACAGTAAGTGAACGGGTTATTTGCTGCAGAAATGTTCTATTTCCTCCCACACATGAACATAGGGAGTTTTCAATCTGGCCACAAATACCAACCTTGGGAGCACATTTCAACGGCATGGCAAGAATAAGAGCTCTTTTGTCTCAGAGAGAGGTGGCCTTGAGTTCGGCCCGTGAAACTTTCGTGCTTCACATAGCGAACACCCGTACAGAGGTGCAGACCCTTTTAAATACTGATTCGCCTTTGCATTTCAGCGACATGGTTCGGACTATCTTTAACGCGTCCTCCACAAAGGGCCTGGCGCACTTTTTTAAAGTTGTTACCAGTGGTCTCGTGACTTCATTTGAGAAAATCTTTGGAGTCATCCCTGCTTTCTTTCATTCTATTTTTTCCACTGTGCTTGGTGGATTCCCATTTTTACTTGCATTACCAACGGACGCTCTTGTGCTTTTTTACATTTTTAAATATGGATGTCCCTCCTGTGCAAGCTCCCGCCCTGCAGCTGCTGACGCTGTTCCGCAATCGCATGCTTGAATATTATGGCACAATGCTGTTGGCGATATTAAGCACGGCATATGGATTATCTTTTCGATTCTCCTACTTCACCTGTGTCCAGCCTGTATTTCACTGCCTGACCTGTGATTTCGATTGGGCCATTGATTTGTGTCTCTGCGGACCGGTTTCTCCTGACGTCGACTTTAATCAGCTGATGACTCCTATCATTACTCACGAGTTGGTTTGTCCTGGCGAAAGGATTATGGCTGTGGCATTGATGCATGCACTAATTGGTCCCTGGAATTTACTGGCGGCAACACAGTCTTTCTTGGAACAGAGCTTTCTTGAAAACCCACCGAGCTGTCCTCTGATGGTGATAGAGGATCCGGTGCTGGGAGAGCACGTATGTTCTTTTCCGCTTTTAAATTGGATGGCTGAACTCTTTTCGGATGAAGACGGTGACTTCCTATTAGAGGCTGTTGCAGCTTATTTTGCATACACAGTTATGTCATAGACCTTTTTCATGTTTGATATGCTGAGTACTAGCATTTCATTGACAATTCATTGACTTATTTGTCAAGTTTTTATTATTTAGCTTGCCTATTGGCTTAAGCCTCGATAAAGTAGTTGGCTGTTTTATTTTTCTTTAGCCTTAAATTTTCCTAGTTTTTAATGTTTTACCTTGCGGACCGTCCACATATAAAGTTGCAATCTGCTCTCATGAGATGGCACTTCTATTATCTTATTCAGTTCGTTTCCGGATCATGGGGAGGTGTCATCTAGATCCTGGATATCTTTACACCGTGTTAAGTTAGCATGGGCTCATTACCGGTTTAAACGCCATTTTTCCTTTTTTGCAACTTCTGCACACGACACTTAGTTGTTGCTTTAGCTTTCAACCTAATAGTTCATCGTGATTTACATGAGAATAATATGTTATTGCTCTACTATCTGCTTTACTTGTTAAACTATATCTGTACAGCGAGTGCTGAAGTTTCAAGAACAACACGATACAGAATTGTTATGAGGTCTGATCTCCACGACTTCATACTCATAACATAAGTGCAGCTTCTGCCAATTCTGGGCATGAGGCGGGTTTTATATTGCTTTGCCGAACACACATACACAACACTTGATGCGGTTCACATGAAGAGAGAGCTGGTGTATGCTGATGTGATTCCTTCAAATCTAAGACACTAAAGTATGGGCACGCCCTAAACCAACACAAAGAGACCTTCTTAGCAAATAATATAATATGTGTATTAGGGAGGGTGAGATATAAGCAGCCGCGGGCCGTGGAGGGAGTTACGGTGGGGCAGGGAGGCGGGGAGGGGGAGGGGCAGGGTGGAGCCCTCTCCACCCTGCCCCTCCCCCTCCCCGCCTCCCTGCCCCACCGTAACTCCCTCCACGGCCCGCGGCTGCTTATAAGTGTTGCTAACTCTTATTCATTTACAGCATGTTAACATACTGTCACCATTCGCTTTTTATGTACTAGTAACTATGCTGGTAATTTTGCTACTGATAATATGTGTACTTGTATTATCTAAGATACTACGCCTGAGAAGACGGCATTAGTAAATAAACATTTCAAATACACATGTGTTCTTCTTAACTCCATGTTCTGGTTTCTAAGAAATATATAACGACCGACTGTTCATGAGTTCCACGTATCCTGAGGTACTAGAAGTTCATATTCTGGATTGTCTAAACATTGAGAGTTTGTTATATCCAATGTGACACTGTGCCTAGCTTGCTAAGGGGTTTTTGATTACTAAGGTGAGTTTTGGGGCACCCTAATTCGCCGAGGTTCCAATCCTCTGTCCACAGTTCTGTGTGAGAACAGAAACCCTGCGACAGGGGCACCCCTGAGCCTTGCTGGAGCTTCATCACACTTGCGATACAACTCCAGCAATGCGCCACCTTTACGGCACAGATACGTCACGCATCTGTGCTGTTTTTGCCCCATGATGCGCCGCATTGTAAATGCAGCACACCATAGGTGACGGAACAGCGGCACAGAATGACTAACACATCCCTGGTGATGCGCCAGTCATCATAAATCTATCCCTATGCTTCTTATCTTGTTAGAGATGAACCGCCATATGTATCATCAAAGTTTTTTGCATTTCCTAAATAGCGAACTTTAAGGAATAAATAGCGATTCTTTACCATTCCTAGTTTGCGATGAGCTATTTGCTAATTACAAATTACCCATTCATTTCCATGCAGCAGGAGGCCCATAGGAATAAAGGTGCAATTTGCGATTAGCAATTACCTCATCGCAAATTACGAATTTTTCCGAGGGTGCAGGGGTGTCTCAAGAACACCCTGCTGCACCCCTGAAAAAGAAATTTGGGGGCATATGGCGCACATAAATTTTGAAAACATTCCTTTACCTCAAAAACGATTTTCAACTCATAATTTGAAAACACTGCACATGGGGAAATGACTTAAAATGTCCTTAAGACACATAAAAGCGTTTTTTGATTGCCTTTGCAGCATGTTTCAGTCACCTTTAACATGCCTATGTAACGCAAACATTCAAAATCTAAATTTGCCATGCACAGGTGGGAGCATATTTACAAGCAATTTGCTCCACAGACAAACTTCTTACATTGAAATGGGAAAAATAACATCAGAGACTCTCAATTACCTTATAAAGAAGCAGACACCATTATGTCCTTGTCATCAATATTAAAACCATTGCTTTTTCTCAAAAACGATTTACAAGTCATAATTTGAAAACACTCCACAGCTCCTATGCACATAAAAACCCTGTCAGTACTAATACTTCACATTTTCTCCAATTACAATTTCTCAAAGAAACAAAATCTATTTGTAAAACACTTGAGACAAAGCAACATTTGAAAAACACAACTTTCTTCATAATTTTCTCCTTAAAGCACACTATTTTCTATCTAAATTAAAGAAATCTTTTCTCACCTTAGCAAATACTTTGAGTTTCAAAACAGTCTCAGAAACACACCAATTTGTCTTCAGCAGAGCAAAAGGTATGCACTCCAGAGTCTGCAGCTATCAAAAGCACAGAAATGCTGTAATTCTTCACACATATCTCTCATGTCACCCAATCAAAACTCTTCCCTCACTTTTTTTCAAATCAAAACCCTTCCCCCCTCTGCCCCCTCTCTGCTTTTTCTGCATAGCAACCACCTCTTGCAAGACCTCTGGTGTTTCCAAGTTCACACAACAATGTTGCAATTGAACTCTGAACTCTCAGTGCACCTGCATATCCAGTGCAATCTTTCATTTAATTATTTTTTCTTCGCCACTCAAAATACATCTTTCAACGAACTCATCCATGCACCCTAACTTTCTGTTTTCAGCAATCAAAATCCACCAATCACTCTTACTGCTTCATTAACACAGAAACTCCTCAGTTTTTTTCATTTTACACTCTCATTTTTTCAACTGCCATTTCATTGCCACACTTCATCTGACTGCAGGAGAACCTTCTCTCGCCATGTTTTCTGTCTGGATTGTTGGACATAGTTACATCTATTGGGCTCAGAGGTACGCTGAAAACAGGAATTTACCTAACCTCAATTTACAAGATGTGGAAATTAAGTGGTTTGGCCACAGAGGATTAAAATGTCACCAATTGATACCATTGGTGAAAACCTTTATGCATTTGCCAAAACCTGACCTGTTAATTGTGCACTGTGGAGGTAATGATTTGGGCACTTTGACTGGGGTAGGTCTGGAAATGCTTTTAAAGGACACCTTTGAGCAATTGATGGCACTTTTTCCTCGGACTGCCTTGGTATATTCAAATATATGCCAAAGACAAAAATGGAGGTGGTCGAACCAATTTTGTCCACAAATTGAGAAATCGAGGAAGCATGTAAACAAATCTGTTTCAGCTTACATGAGAGACCATGGAATGGGCTCCCTGTACAACAATAACTTGCGTTACTACATGCAAGATATCTACAGAGGAGATGGAGTTCACTTCTCAGATGAGGGCAACAGAATTTTCACTCTGAATTTAAGACTGTGCATTGGTACCTACTTATAAGTACCTAAATGTACCATAAACCCAAAAGCTCTTCTCAGAGCTACCCTACATCTGATCACTCACAATTATTATTTTACTCTAACTTTTTTCACTAATTTTCAACAAAGTACGCTCCCCAGAACGCTTCCCGGTTCGCGAACCGGGCGCACTCCACGCAAAAAACTAAAAAAACGATATATTTTTTTTTTGCCCTGCGAGACCCTTTTAAAGCCTCCACATCAAACCTAGGGGGTCAGGGAGGATCTACTATGCCCCCTTATGGTCATTTGCCCCTTTGCTTTGGCCTCCTCTTGTCTCTCGATCCTACCGAGAGACAAGATGGCGGCCGCTACGGACTGTTTGGAATGTTTACAGACGCCGAAGAACCAATCAGCTTCGCAAAGCTCCGTAACGCGAAAAGTACGTGAAGCGGAGCGCTGTTACAGATATATATCTTTTTTTGAACATTAATTTCTCAAAATCCACTGGAGCACATATATTGAGACCTAGCAAAGGCACATCGGGCTACCAGTCCCTACAATTTTGCCAATTTCGTGCAAATCCATTCAGCCGTTCCATTATTATTATTATTATTTTTTTTGCCCCGCGGGGCCCTTTTAAAACCTCCACATCAAACCTAGAGGGTCAGGGAGGATCTACTATGCCCCCTTATGGTCATTTGCCCCTTCGGTTTGGCCTCCGCTTGTCTCTCGATCCTACCGAGAGACAAGATGGCGGCCGCTACGGACTGTTTGGAATGTTTACAGACGCCGGAGAACCAATCAGCTTCGCTTCACAAAGCTCCGTTGCGCGAAAAGTACGCGAACTGGAGCGCTGCCCGGTCCGCTGTTACAGATATATATCTTTTTTTAAACGTTAATTTCTCAAAATCCACTGGAGCACATATATTGAGACCTACAAAAGGCACATCGGGCTACCAGTCCCTACAATTTTGACAAGTTTCGTGCAAATCCATTCAGCCGTTCGGGCTAAAAGTGAGGCCAACCGCCCTATGGAAAACTCAATGTTAAAAACACGTTTTGGGACCCCCCTTTTTTCTCGACCCCCCCTGGACGAACCCCCCCCCCCCAATTTTCAGGGGCTGCTCAGAAACAAAATGTGCCATTTTCCTGAAAATTTCAGCCAATTCCGTCCACAAACGCCAAAGTTATTAGACATAGAATTTTCAAAAATCCCATAGAGAAAAAATCCTAACTATATATACCTACTGGCGACCGCCAGTAGGTAATATATATATATACACATACATATGTATATATATATATATATATATATATATTACCTACTGGCGGTCGCCAGTAGGTATATATAGTTAGGATTTTTTCCCTATGGGATTTTTGAAAATTCTATGTCTAATAACTTTGGCGTTTGTGGACGGAATTGGCTGAAATTTTCTGGAAAATGGAACATTTTGTTTCTGAGCAGCCCCTGAAAATTTGGGGGGGGTTCGTCCAGGGGGGGCCGAGAAAAAAGGGGGGTCCCAAAACGTGTTTTTAACATTGATTTTTCCATAGGGCGGTTAGCCTCATTTTTAGCCCGAACGGCTGAATGGATTTGCACGAAACTTGGCAAAATTGTAGGGACTGGTAGCCCGATGTGCCTTTTGTAGGTCTCAATATATGTGCTCCAGTGGATTTTGAGAAATTACCGTTTAAAAAAAGATATATATCTGTAACAGCGGACCGGGCAGCTCCCCGGTTCGCGGACCGGGGAGCGTACCAGAACTTCGCGTAGCGAAGCTGATTGGCTTTCCGGTGTCTGTCAACATTCTAAACAGTCCGGAGCGGCCGCCATCTTGTCTCTCGGTAGGATTGAGAGACAAGAGGAGGCCAAAACAAAGGGGGAAATAACCATAAGGGGGCATAGTAGATCCTCCGTGACCCCCTAGGTTTAATGTGGAGGCTTTAAAAGGGCCCCGCGGGGCAAAAAAAAAAAAAAAAATTTTTGTTTTTTTTCGTGGGTAGCGCCCGGTCCGCGAACCGGGAAGCGTTCTGGGCAGCGTACTGCAATGAAAAATGAATGAGAGACTTTTCAAATGCAGTATGTTTATTGATTGTTGGTTTTGTTGATTATTTTTTATTTTTTTAACTTTTTTAAGCAATTATTTATTATTGTGATTGTGGTTGAAAATTTAATAACATTTCTAACATTTAACTAGTTTATTAATTACATATAAAAATGATTAAAGACTCAAACAATTTTTTAATATTACATACAATTTTATTTTTCGGATTGTTTTTCAAAATTTATTAGTACGTCTAGCATTTGACTGTCCGATATGTCCTCTTGTTGAGTGAACATAAGTTCCCACATTTGACCGTCATCATAATGAAGTAAATGATCCACAGATTCTACACATTGAACTAATTCATGGTCCCGTGATTCATCCATGAAATCAGAGTCATCATTGTCCTCAATATCTTTTTCTGTGTTGTTCTCCAGAACAATTTCAAAGGAAACATTCTGCTCACCTTCCATTTTCTTGCTGTAATTTGCATAAAAAATAAATATATCAGTAGAGATAGGGCACAGTTGGGTTTAAGTTCAGACAGGTACTTGTGAGTTTATAACAGAGAAGTAATCTATGGGCACTGTATGGTTTCAGGCGTGAAGTAGTACTATTAAAAAGTGCCTGTGAAGAAGCCTAAGTAAATTCATAATTATACAACAGAAACCTAAATCAATCCATAATTATAATAAAGAAGCCTTTCTCAATGTCTAACTCTTACAGAGGGATAGTATATAACTATCTGAAAATGTTTTCAAATTTATAAAATAATATCTCACCTTCTAAAATCAAGTTTAAGTTGTGGGTGAAAATGATCTTGCAATGTAGTTCAGGAAGTAGTAGTCAAAAATGGCTGTGTTTCTCTCTCTTCCTTTATATATATTCAGGTACATAACCAATCAAATGTCAGGTAAAAAAAGTAGAAAATGAAAGTAACATTTTCATTGGTTGTCAATTCCAACACTTCAGATGTGTTTTGTGAAGTAATTTACCTCAGGGTATTTAGAGAGGTCTACAGGCTAAATGGCTAAATGGAATTCCAATCAAATTTGTGAAAATGGTAGGGATTGGTATGTAGTATGAGCTAATCTATATTTGGTGAAATTGTCTCCAGTGGCTTTTCTGTGAACTACTTTCCCACCTTTTTTGATGGTGCGCTTCCCAGGGAGCGACCCGGTACGCGAACCGTTGAGCGCCCCGGTTCGCGAACCTTAAGCGTTCCGGGAGTCCACCATTTTGTGTTTCGGTCGAATTAAGATACAAGATGGAGGGCAAATAATGTTCAGAATGGGTAGAAGGGGGCACGGTAGAGTTATCTTGACCCCCTAGGTTTTCTGAGGGTGGCTGAGGAGGCTTATATGTGCGAAAAAAAAACATTTTAAAAAAAAAATTCGCGAGGTTAGCTCCCGGTTCGCGTACCGGGTAGCGGCCCCGGTAGCGTACTTTGTTGAAAATTAGTGAAAAATGTTAGAGTTAAATAATAATTGTGAGTGATCAGATGTAGGGTAGCTCTGAGAAGAGCTTTTGGGTTTATGGTACATTTAGGTACTTATAAGTAGGTACCAATGCACATTCTTAAATTCAGAGTGAAAATTCTGTTGCCCTCATCTGAGAAGTGAACTCCATCTCCTCTGTAGATATCTTGCATGTAGTAACGCAAGTTATTGTTGTACAGGGAGCCCATTCCATGGTCTCTCATGTAAGCTGAAACAGATTTGTTTACATGCTTCCTCGACTTCTCAATTTGTGGACAAAATTGGTTTGACCACCTCCATTTCTGTCTTTGGCATATATTTGAATATACCAAGGCAGTCTGAGGAAAAAGTGCCATTAATTGCTCAAAGGTGTCCTTTAAAAGCATTTCCAGACCTACACCAGTCAAAGTGCCCAAGTCATTACCTCCACAGTGCACAATTAACAGGTCAGGTTTTGGCAAATGCATAAAGGTTTTCACCAATGGTATCAATTGGTGACATTTTAATCCTCTGTGGCCAAACCACTTAATTTCCACATCTTGTAAATTGAGGTTAGGTAAATTCCTGCTTTCAACGTACCTTTGAGCCCAGTGAATATAACTATGTCCAACAATCCATACAGAAAACATGGTGAGAGAAGGTTCTCCTGCAGTCAGATGAAGTGTGGCAATGAAATGGCAGTTGAAAAAATGAGAGTGTAAAATGAAAAAAAAACTGTGGAGTTTCTGTGTTCATGAAGCAGTAACAGTGATTGGTGGATTTTGATTGATGAAAACAGAAAGTTAGGGTGCACGGATGTGTTCTTTGAAAGATGTATTTTGAATGGTCAATAAAAAATCATTAAATGAAAGAATGCACTGGATATGCAGGTGCACTGAGAGTTCAGAGTTCAATTGCAACAAAGTTGTGTGAACTTGCAAACACCAGAAGTCTTCCAAGAGGTGGTTGCTATGCAAAATAGGCAGAAAGGGCAGAGGGGGGAAGGGTTTTCATTTGAAAAAAAGTGAGGGAAGAGTTTTGATTGGGTGACATGAGAAATATGTGTGAAGAATTACAGCATTTCTGTGCTTTTGATAGCTGCAGACTCTGGAGTGCATACCTTTTGCTCTGCTGAAGACAAATTGGTGTGTTTCTGAGACTGTTTTCAAACTCAAAGTATTTGCTAAGGTGAGAAAATATTTCTTTAATTTAGATAGAGAATAGTGTGCTTTAAGGAGAAAATTATGAATTATGTGGCGCAAATTGCTTGTAAATATGCTCCCACATGTGCATGGAAAATTTTGATTTTGAATATTTGTGTTACATAGCCATGTTAAAAGTGACCCAACCATGCTGGAAAGGCAATCAAAAAATGCTTTCATGTGTTTTAATGACATTTTAAGTCATTTTCCCATGTGCAGTGTTTTGAAATTATGATTTGAAAATCGTTTTTGGGGAAAAGGAATTGTTTTTAAATTCATGACAAGGACATAATGGTGTATGCTTCTTTATAAGGCAATTGACTGTCCCTGATGTTATTTTTCTCATTTTAGTGTAAGACCTTTCTCTGTGGCGCAAATTGCTTGTAAATATGCTCCCACATGTGCATGGAAAATTTTGATTTTGAATGTTTGTGTTACATAGCCATGTTAAAAGTGACCCAACCATGCTGGAAAGGCAATCAAAAAACGCTTTCATGTGTTTTAATGACATTTTAAGTCATTTTCCCATGTGCAGTGTTTTGAAATTATGATTTGAAAATCGTTTTTGGGGAAAAGGAATTGTTTTTAAATTCATGACAAGGACATAATGGTGTATGCTTCTTTATAAGGCAATTGACTGTCCCTGATGTTATTTTTCTCATTTTAGTGTAAGACCTTTCTCTGTGGCGCAAATTGCTTGTAAATATGCTCCCACATGTGCATGGAAAATTTTGTTTTTGAATGTTTGTGTTACATAGCCATGTTAAAAGTGACCCTACCATGCAGGAAAGCCAATCAAAAAACGCTTTTATGTGTCTTAAGGACATTTTAAGTAATTTTCCCATGTGTAGTGTTTTGAAGTTATGATTTGAAAATCGTTTTTGAGGTAAAGGAATGTTGTTAAAAATTATGTGCGCCATATGCCCCCAAATTTCTTTTTTAGGGGTGCAGCAGGGTGTTCTTGAGACACCCCTGCACCTTTGGAAAAAATTCCTAATTTGTGATGAGCAAATTGTTAATCGCAAATTGCACCTTCATTTATATGAGCCTCCTAGCCCATGGAAATGAATGGGTAATTTGCAATTAGCAATTTTCTCATCGCAAATTTGGAATGGTAAAGAATCGCTATTTATTCCTTAAAATTCGCTTTTTTGGAAATGCAAAATAGTTATATGATACATATGGCGGTTGATGTCTAACAAGATAAGAAGCTTATGGATTCATTTATGCTGACTGGCGCAATGAAGTAGACATCACTTACTTCATTGGTAGAGCTTTACATGTATTATCTCCTCTGTATTCTTCATCAAGCGTAACTTTAATCTGCAATCCTGAGTAGGCCTCACCTTAAACAAACCTTTGGATAGGCCACACCTTATTGTCATCCTGGATTAATCATTTAAAATGCTAGGGACAGATTTATGATAGGTGTATGCCTCTTTTGTGCCACTGTGCGTCACTTTTATGATGCAGCGGTGGTGCAAAAGATTTGCTATGGTATGAGGCGACAACATTACAAATTGATGCATTTAGGCAGATATGTCATGGTGTAAAAAAAACGTACCACATGAAACCGATGCAGCAGTGATGCAAAAGATGCACCATGTCGCAAGACAGGCCTCACTTGGGGCCATATGTATCAAGCTAATTAGCATTCGCAAAGATCAAAATTCTACGAATTTTGGCCTTTGCGAATGTTAATTAGACAAATGGTATGTATCAAACAAGTTTGATGCAAAATAAGGAGTAGCAAAATTTGCTATTCCTTATTTTGCAATTGCACTGAAGGATTTGCAAATTTTGTGACTACTTAAATGCAATGTATCAAACAAAAACTATGTAAAAAATGACATTAAGGATTTGGAAACTATTGTGGTAAATTGGTGGTAATTTGTGAATTCTTTTCAAAAAGCTTTTTTTCAAAAAAACAAAAGGTGCCATATGACGCCAACACATGCCCTTAGGGCATGTATGTGTGCCATATGCCCCCAAATTTCTTTTTCAGGGGTGCAGCAGGGTGTTCTTGAGACACCCCTGCACCCTTGGAAAAATTCCTAATTTGTGATGAGCAAATTGCTAATCGCAAATTAAACCTTCATTCCTATGAGCCTCCTAGCCCATGGAAATGAATGGGTAACTTGCAATTAGCAATTTGCTCATCGCAAATTAGGAATGGTAAAGAATCGCTATTTATTCCTTAAAATTCGCTATTTAGGAAATGCAAAATAGTTTGATGATACATATGGCAGTTCATCTCTAACAAGATAAGAAGCTTAGGGATAGATTTATGATGACTGGCGCATCACCAGGGATGTGCCAGTCATCCTGCGCCGCTGTTCCGCCACCCATGGTGTGCTGCATTTACAATGCGGCGCAGCATGGGGCAAAAACGGCACAGATGTGTGACGCATCTGTGCCGTAAAGGTGGCGCATTGCTGGAGTTGTATCGCAAGTGCGATGCAGCTCCAGCAAGGCTCAGGGGTGCCCCATCTCCACAATGCTGCGTCAAGACCTATGCCAGCTTCAAGCAGGCGCAGGGTTTTGATGCAGCTTTCTCCTATCTGATTGTAAATGCGGCACACCATGGGTGGCAGAGCAGTGGTGCACGTTAACTGGTGCATGCCTGGGGATGTGCTATTTAACATAAATCTGCCCCTTTACATTTAAGTATGTGCAGGGGACACAGAGTCGGTGAGGCTTATCCAAGGTTAAGAAGAGATGAGTCCTGTTCAGTGAAAAATTAGACATAGGCTTCACCTGCTCAGCATCGCTGGACATGGCTAAATAATAGCTGCAAAATGTTAATCTTGTTAAACAATTTTACTATTATAATCTCTGAGATTTGTCTCTTACCTTGCAACATCTCATTGTTGTTATCTTTCTTTAAAGATAAAGACAACCTCAACATGAGCGACAATCTGCAATCAGTTGATTTTGACCTCATCATTGAACTTGTAATTGAAACATCAGTGGATGTTGATCCTTTGGATGATTTAAATCCTGAGGATGAAGAAGAGCGTGATGAGGATGCAGATTTGTCCGAACTATATGATATAGGATGGGAAGCTGACCTGCTTGAGCCTTTGGAAATATAAACATTTATTTTTAAAATTTATAATTAATAAAAAGTAAAAAGGTAAACTGTTTAATTTAAAAATAAAGACACCTTCAAAAACAGGTTATGTGTAGTGTCTTCAATAAAATATTAAAATATGCTCATAAAATTAGATCAGATTCACATATAAAATAGCATAGGTAACATAAATATAAATGTCATTTCTTTTCTGGTATTTCTGTATTGTAAATTTGCCAACGACTAAAAAATCTTCTAATTAAAATGTCAAGTAGTGTGTTAAGTTTTTGATCACTGTTACTGATTTACTGTTTGGTAATAATGGTTAATAACATTTTTCATTATATTTTTCCACAGATTCAACTGCAGATCATTTCAAGATTTCACCATGCCTACAATAGAAAGACAGATAAAGGCTGCAAAACGTCAAAGACAGCAGGTGAAAAAAAAAACGCAGCAGTCCTCTAACAAAAAGATTTCTCAAGCCACGAAGAAAGCACCGGGTAAGAGCTCTAAATATTTCATAAGAAATATTTGTAGTAAAAAAAATATTACTACAGAAAATGTTTCAGTCCATAAAACGAGAAGGAAATCAAATGGAAAGGAAAGGACAATGAAAAATGTTACTGCTAGAGCAAGAGATAAATCTGTGCATGATAGTAGAAGGAAACAACAGTTTAGGGAGATTCGTAAACGAATGTTCCGGAACAGGATAATTGGCAATTTGTTAAAAAATATTAAGAAAGGTCAACAGAAACTAGTTTTTTATAAGAGAAAAAAAAAAGTTGAGAAAGTTATTGATCAGGCATTTGAAATTAAACGTAAGTTATTTATTTTGATAATCAATAGAATTAGGAAGCTAAACAAGGCAATTTTTGATTTCAAAAGAAATAGTAGATGGAAGAGAATAGTTAATCGTAGTAATTTTTGTGAAGTTTTTTCTGGAGAATGGATGCATAGTTCAAGCTGTGAGGCATTTTTTA
The DNA here is from genome assembly GCF_964261635.1 of Lissotriton helveticus. Lineage (NCBI taxonomy): Eukaryota > Metazoa > Chordata > Amphibia > Caudata > Salamandridae > Lissotriton > Lissotriton helveticus. The sequence continues at coordinate 935,300,556 of NC_136069.1, forward strand.
ATGAGGAGAGTTATTTCCAGGATAATGATTTGGTGCATGCAGTTGACACCAGTGGTCGTGCTTATGAAGTGAAAGATGGTTGTCCAGTTGAAAAAGAAAAACTTGTGACAACAGAGGCAGAAGAGGTGTTAGGTAATGAGGTTTTAGGAAGACGTGGTAAGGGTCCTGTGTACACCTGGAAGTGTAGTAGTATTTGCAGTGTGCGACAGGATTCCATCAATTTGCTTTGTGATTTTGTACGGTCATTTAATAAAAAAAGTTTGAAGCAGAAAATGATGTTGTTGCAAGAATTAGATCCTTGCAGAGTAAGAGAAGTGACAGGTTTGCATGGTCATTCACTGGCTTGTCTTTCCAGGAGAGTATGCCAGAGTGTTTTTCATCATTTCAGGATGCTAGCAGTGCATCATAACAAAGTGAGGAAATTAGTTAGAATGTTGTATTATGCTAAGAGTCCAGCAATTATGCTGAAACAATTATGCGCTGCTCTTTTGCATGGTTCTGAAATAGATGTGAAGAATATATGTGAAGAAATTGAGTTTTGTTACTTTGGAAGTAAAGAGGAGAATGTTGAAATTGAGCAAGAAGAAGAGGGTCATGTGGAAGATAGTGTACAGGTTTCCAGTACAGATAATTTCCAGAGGGAAATTGCGACGTTTGAGGTGAAATCAAGTGAGAGGCCTAATTTCACTTGTGTGTGTTGTCGACGCACTTATTATAAGAATCAGACTAAGTTAGTGGATTTATATGCAAAAAGTGAAAGGGAAAATAATAGTGAATGGAAGGATTTTGCAACATACTTGATGGTAGAAAATTGTTTTGATTTGGGATTGGATCAACGTGTGTGTACTTATTGTTGTTGCAAATTAAATCAAAACCAGATGCCTGCTAGAGCAGTTCATAATAATCTGGAATTGGTTGAGATTCCTTCTGAATTGAAGGATTTAAATACTTATGAATCTATTTTGATTCAAAGTATCCATCCCTTTCAGGCTATTGTAAGAATGGAGCCAAAGACAGGGAAATTGCCTCCATCAGATTTACAGAGAGGATTAAAGGGAAGAGTTGTTTATTTGCCTCTAGATTTGAAGAAAAACATTAACACAATTGGAGTAGAAAAAGTGGAAGAGGAACCTCTGGTTATCTTAGTTAATGGGGTTCCGACAAAGAATAAGAAAATATGGCAAGATTTAGTAGATGTTAGGAAAGTCAAAAAGGCAACATTGTATTTGAAAAAAAATAATAAATACTATAAGAATGTATATGTTGCAGAAGAGGAAGTAAGTGAGGAAGAGGATAGCGATTTGTGTGCTGGTCAAATTGAGAAAGTAGAACCCTCTACTAGTGAAGAAATATATGAACATTATAGTGTTCATCCTTTGCATTCCAAGGAAGTCATGGGGAATGCTATTGAGTTGTTTCAAATGAAACAAGCCAAAGGGAGTCCCATTAGTGTTTGGGAGGAAAGTTTGGAAGCTCGGTGTTTCCCACAGCTTTTTCCAACAGGTCAGGGAGGAAGATATGATGAGCGACCTCATCAAATTCCTGCTTCTGAATACCGGACTTTGCGATTGTATGCAGGAGATGCTAGGTTTCGACAATGCATTCCTTATTTGTTTCATCTCCTGTTTGAAAGCGATCTGTCTGGACTGTCATATGCAGTGAACCACATCTTGAAAAGTGGTATACACATGCAAAACATCTCGGCAAGTGACTTTATGGATAAAGTCAATGTCCAAGATAGTATTTTGGATTCTCACCTGATTAATCTCATGGCGTGTCAGCGTGGTACTAATGAGTACTGGTACCGTCGTCATGGTGATTTAAAATGTATGCTGAGGAACTTAGGTACTCCCACATGGTTCCTCACTCTGAGCTGTGCCGAGTATGGCTCGGAAGACTTACTTGAATTTCTACGAGAGGCAAATGCTAACGTAGATAACATCGAATTCAAGACACCCGGAGAACTGTGCTCTTTGGATCCAGTCAATGTATGTAGGTACTTCAATCATAGATTTGAAGCTATGATGTCTTTCATCATGAATAAGAAGAATCCACCTCTTGGAGAGGTGTTGGATTTCTTCTGGAGAAAGGAGTACCAAGCAAGAGGTGCTCCTCATATACATATGTTGCTGTGGATCAAGGATGCACCTAAATTTGGAACGGATCCAGAAGACTCAGTGATGAGTTTCATCCAACAGTATTCTACGTGTGCTGTTCCAAACGCAAAGGAGAAGAAAAGCCTAAGAGAAAAAGTTCTGCGTTTCCAAAGCCATCGATGTGGAAAGTACTGCCGTCTTAAATTCCGAAACAAAGACAAGTTCTACACTAAATGTCGTTTCGGCTTTCCACGACCGGTGATTTCTAAAGGAAGAGTAAACAGTTTGATGTCTTCGCTGCGACACAATGTCATGAAGAAATCACCTAAAAACACTTACAATTTGAAGAGGAACGAAGAGTCCAAGTACATCAACGACTACAACCCGGTGATTTTGTCCATGTGGAATGCTAAAATGGATATACAGTTTGTGGCTGATAACTGTATGGCTGTGGCTCGGTATGTGACGTCTTACATCACCAAAAAAGAGAAGACAGAATTGAAGGATATGTGGGAGGACATTTCCCATGAAAAGAGCCTCAGCAAGAAGTTGTACAGTTTCAGTCTGAAGATGTTGTCGCATCGAGAAATCGGAGCGTACGAATGTTCTGACCGGTTGTCTTCAGCAAGTCTCTATGCCAAGTCCAGGAGTATCGTTTGGGCGAGTCTTGGTCTTGCTGCAACGCGTAATCGAGTTCTCAAACCTGTGCGGGAAATTAAGTATTTGGCGGAAAAGGAGCCAAACAGTACCGACATTTTGAAGACAAACATGTTGGATACATATTATCCAAATCGAAGCAGTCACCTCGAGAATGTTTGTCTGTATGAGGTTCTGCAAAATTACATATTCAAGAGGAACATCAAAGAAGATACTGAGAAAGGAGTGTATGCTGTAATAGGAAGTGAGGGATGTCTGGTCAAGCAAAGAAAATGCCACTTGGTAAACCATCGAAAATTGAGTGGCGAATCTCCTGAAAAAAAGGAGTTTTTCTATTTAGCACTTTTGCAACTTTTCAAGCCTTGGCGTGCAGAAGAGGAACTGCTTGGAGATTTCCTCTGTTACGAAGACTCTTTCAATGCCGCCAAGGAGACCATAGAATGTCCTGCTTTTCCCAAATATGTAGAAATGTTGAATGCGGAAATTGAGCAGGAAGCAACGATTGCAGCCGAGATTGCCAGAGACAGTTCTCAGGACAGTCAGAGTTCTGCTTCATTGAGTCAGGATCCACTAGGAGGACCTGTTATCGAAAATGAAGCTGCCACTGCTATGAATGAAGTGGAAAGAGCCATGGCACATGCTCAAGAGGATGCGGTTAACTTAGAAGAGTTGGAAAGACAACTCAACGTTGAGCAGAGGAAAATATATGACGAAGTTACCATGCAAATTGATCATGGATTAAGTCATGATAAGAAAGAGTGCTCATGTACGTCGTTGAAGCCTGTCCGACTGTACGTGAGTGGAGAAGCGGGAACTGGAAAAAGTTTCCTCATTAAAGCAATTTCATGCTATTTGCAGGAAAGGACAGAGTCATCGCTGTCTTGTGTTGTCACTGCTCCAACTGGACTGGCAGCACATAATATTAAAGGGATTACTTTACATCGTTTACTGATGCTGCCAGTGGAGCATGACAACAAATTACAATATCACAAGCTATCTGGAGATGCTTGTTTTGAAGTTTCAAGAATCTTGAGGAAAATGAAACTTCTTATCATTGACGAAGTAAGCATGGTTTCCAATGTCATGCTTGCCTTTGTGCATTTGAGAATGCAAGAAGTTCTCAAAACAGAGTATGATGTGTTATTTGGTGGCAAACACATCATTGTTTTCGGAGATCTTCTGCAGCTGACACCAGTGAAAGGGCAACCTGTGTTCAAAATGCTCACGCATGAAGATACCAGGAAGTGCCTAGGCAGCATTGGCAGCGTCAATATATGGTTAAACTTCAATTATGCTGAACTGCATGAAAATATGCGTCAGGCGAAGGATGAAGTTTACAAGACTATTCTACAAGATGTTAGAATTGGAAAAGTGACCGAGCATGGGAAAGAAGCTTTACATGCACGATTACTGTCAAATTTATATCCAGAACAAGATGTTGTGCCTGAGAATATTTTTCAGAAAATTACTGAGAAGAAATCTGGAATATGTTTGATGCCAACTCTTGCAGAATGTGCCAAATTTAACAACAAAATGTTGCATTTAGAAAAGCAAGAGATTGTGAAACTGGAAGCTATTGATAGAGTAGAGCATATGGGATCAACAATTATTTTGTCTGAGAATCTGAAAACAAAATTGGATTCATTAGAGAAGAGTATATCTAAAACTGCAGGTTTTGAAAAGACTCTGAATGTGTGCTTGAACTGCCGTATAATTTTAAGAAGGAATTTACATGTTGAAAGAGGTCTGGTAAATGGGTCAATGGGTAATGTTGTTGATTTTGTAAAATACAGAAATAGAGATGGAATTGAATTTTTAAAAATTAAATTTGATGGCATTGAGGAAGTACAGCTAATTGCTCGTTGTTCTGCTAGATTTTTGCTTGTAAAAGACTTATATGTTCGCCGTAAGCAGTTTCCTGTTTGCTTGGCATATGCAGTGACAATCCATAAATCGCAAGGTTTAAGTGTAGACAGTGCATTGGTGAATATTGGCAGTTCTGTGTTCAAGGAGGGTATGGCATGTGTGGCATTGTCACGAGTTAGAACTTTATCGGGATTGTACTTGATTGAGTGTGATGTCACAAACATTTGTGCGGATCTAGATTGTGTTAAGGAATACAATAGGTTAAGAAGAGAGTATGCGCCACATTTGCCTCAGTATCCTTTGTTTGAGAAACGTGTGGTAGGCCGGAAACGAAGAAATGAGAACAATACTGGGGAGGTTGTAGCAAAAAGACAAAAAGTCAATGAACCTAAAATTACAAGCAGAAACAAAAAGGATTCTGTTGAAGATGTTGTTGGTTTTCAGTTTGAAAACAGTTCTGGTGTCAACTGCTATGCTAATGTAGTGATTAATGTTTTGTTTTCTCTAAAAAATGTAAAAGAAGAGATTGTGGTCAATTCTGATCAAAGATTTTGCAGTTTGTTAAATTCTGTGTTAGAGAAATGTACCACTGATAGAAGAAACATAGAAAGTGTGTCTGAAATTCGAAATCTGTTAGACAGATGTTCAGGCCAAACACAATTCTCTCAAAATATTCAGCAAGATTGTCAGGAGTTTTTAATGTATATGCTTGATGTATTACATGCTGAAGGTGTAGATGTAGATCAGCTGTTTGGGCTTTCTTATCAATGGCAGCATGACTGCGAGAACTGTATGGTATCAAGTACTACTAGTGTAGACTCAGAAAGATTTATATATTTAACTTTGCCAGACAGTAAATCAGTCTCCTTTAATAAGCTAGTAAAAGCAGCTGATCACAACATGGAGTGTAGCCAATGTAAATCTGAAATGACGTCCACATTATTTATACGAACATATGGCCAGTACGTCATTTTAATGTTCCAACGATGTAGGCCTGATGGAACAAAATTGACAACTTTAATAAAAAATTTTGTAGCTTCGCAGTTGTCAATATCAGGAAGGACTTTTGTAACTGCAGCAATTATATATCATGACGGCCCTTCAATAACATCAGGACATTACACAGCTTATTTAAAGTCTAGAAATGGCTGGTCATTCTGCAATGATTCTGTTTTAATTTTCAAAAAAAAAATTGCCGTATGACCTTAAAAACTCTTACCTGGTGTTTTTAAAACCAAAATTTTAGGGAAATAATCTCGGGATGTGCTCTGTGGAATTTCAAGAAGTTCTAATGGCTCCTACACTATTTGGCCTTGAGGATAAGTGTAGTTCAGAGACATAACTTCTAACCATAAGACTGGACATCATGGAGAAATAAGTGCACTTTGAATGAGTTCAGAAAAACTGTTTCTTTTTATAAGCTAATTGAAGCAGCCAATCAAAACATGGAGTAGAGGGAATGTAAGTCTGCAATGCTGTCTACTGTTTTACATTGCTTTGTGATTAAAAGTGATGTAGAGAATTAAATAATTGTAGTAGTCATAGAGGTAGTGTAAGTCTGCTTGTAGCAGTGTCATAGGAAAAGTAGAACATGACTGAGCAAGAAGGGGAAGATATTACTATTCCAGGATTGTGAAAATGATCTTCAACATTTTAATTCTGAAAGTTGCGGAAATGCGAAAAGACGGGATTGGCTAACAAGAAATCCAAGAGTTATACATGGCTCTGACAAGATTTGGCCTTGTGGAATCTTGTGGTAGAGAGCAAGAAGTCATTTATTGTATGTAACATGTTTTTAAAAACGATGGAGATTTTCTTTCAGAAAGTGGCGGGCTGAAAGTAATAACAGCACAAAAGAGTGTAAGCTGTTCATAGGACATCCTTGGACGTCATGGAAAGTAAGTTAACTTTAAGGAGTTCTGAATTTTGATTTCTGATGTTGTATGGGTTTTTTAAACACAATCATTTTGATTGTGTTTTTTTTTCCCCGCTGTTACATGATGAATACCTTCAAGTCACTGTTTTTAGTGAATTTTGATACATTCTGAGAACAGCAAAAATAAACCATTTAACATGTATAATTAATTCTGTACTGTTTGCATTTATGATGTATATGTAGAACTGTGTAGGAGGCATGGAGAAGGTGAGGCTTCTGTAAGTGTCAAAGTTGTTGCATGCAGTGCTGCACTTCTGCGTATTCTTTCATATGCTAGACTACATCTGCACAATGAGATACCTAAGCAAAGGAAACACAAGTGATGTGATTGTGAAATGAGCAAAATAAATTGCATGTATTTCAATTACATCACCTGTGTTTCCTATCATTACGAATCACATTGTGCAGATCAAGTTTAGGTCTGTCCAGGGAAACATAGGAGGTTTGGACTTTGTTGAAGATTGCAGTGGACATGACTCACTTCATTGGTAGACCTTCACATGTATTATGTCCTCTATTCTCTTCAACAACTCGAAATTTCATCTGCAACCCTGAGTAGGCCTCACCTGAAACAAAACTCTGGATAGTAGACATCTTATTGGCATCCTGAAGCAATTACTTAAAATTTTAGTGTCTTGCAACACTTTTCTGAAACAACAGCAATGCAAAATATGCACCATGTTTTAAGATAGGCCTCACTTCATCTGCATCAAGATAGTGTTAGTTTAAAATGTATATCTTTAGGACTGTGTAGCTTCTGTAAGTGTCAAAGTTGTTGAAAAACTGTTTGTCCTTCAATCTTTGCCCTTGTCTTTTGTAATTTTTTAATACATGTTTTTATATTTTTCAAATGTTTGTTCTCTCTTTCACAGATTGAAAGTATAAAAACAAAAAGTGAGTAATTTAACGACAATTATAAGGTAAATATTTTGTACTCTTTTCGTTACATTTCTATCACATTGAACTACTATTAGTTCCACTGCTTCATTTCTTTAATCCTCAGTTTCCTGCCTTTGCTACTTCCCTCATTCCTTTCTCTATTACCTACTTACTCAACTCCTTCCACTCTTTTTCTCAGTCCCTCTCTTCTCATAGTTCCTCACTCTTGTTCACTCACTCCGTCTCTATTACTCTTAGTGTCTTTGACTGATCACTGTATCACTATTTGTTCATAATGCTTTCTCTGTGTAGTTGAAGCACACTAAGTGGCATATTATGAATACAGCCAATAAAATTATTGCTCTTTTTATTGGCAGAAAACTGGTGCAAAAGCGGCTTTAGCGGCAGTTTTCTGCCGCAAAAGCAGCTTTAGCGACACATTTCTGCCGATAAAAGCTGCAAAACTTTTATTGCCTATGTTGATAATATGCCCCTATGTTATTTACATTAGGGCTATATTGTCCAGTATAACAATCAAAATTGCTCTCCAAAGACACCAGGCAAAGCAGACGCTCCCTCAAACAGATCACCAAGCGTAATTTACCCTACTTACAGCCTAGCCTGTTCTCTGTCGAGACTTTAGCAATCTTTAGAGCACAAGATAAGATCTTTTCACATGGAAGAGTCAGACGTATTGCAATTCTACTTAAGAAACAAGCATTGGCATAGACAATAGGTCTCGCCTTTGGGACCTTATACGTGTTTAGCCATGCAACAGTTGATGTTGCTGCACCAAGGATATTATGCTGCATAACTAAATACTTAGAAGGTCCCAAAGGCGAGACCTATTGGCTATGCCAATGCTTGTTTTTCTTTCACTTCGTTATCTATTTTGTTTTTCACAATTATACCCTCTTCTGTCTTTTCTTCGGTAAATAGATCTATTAAACAGTATCTCTTCTTTACTCCCTATAGCTGTCTTTCTTTTAACATCACTCTCTGTTTACTTTCCTTATACTTACACTTTTTTTTTTTTTTTTTAATTTTTTGGGTTAGCTCCCGGTCCGCGTACCGGGAAGCTAACCCGGGAGCGAACCAAAAGAAATAGAGCTTGCCAGAGTGCTAAACATTGTAGCAATTTTTTTTGAAAGGGAAGGTAGTTCTGAAAAGAACTTTTTTTTAAATATTTTTGTTGTTTTATATTTTTTTTTATTTTTTGAACATTTTTTGTTTTTTTTGTATTTTTTGAACGATTTTATATTTTTTTGGTTTTTTGGGGGGGGGAAACAACAAAAAACAGGCGTTGAAAAGGGCTCAACAGGAGCAAAAAAAAATTACTGGGGGCGGTTAGGGCAATTATGGTGTTCATATGCAAGGTTGAGTGCATTGATGCTCATGTTGCCACAAGCTATTAATGCACGACAGTGCATACATAAATGTATCATATGCCCAAGATTTGGTTGGATATTTGGCACAGTTTCCCGTGCCTCCTCTGGTGTTAAAGAAACCGATGTTGTTGGTCTCGCCACAGGAGTTGGTCTAGGATTGTCCATCATATCCCTTAATTCCGCCCGGCTGTAATTTAGGGGATGTTTCCTCGTCATGTGCCTATGCATGGTGTGATTACCATAACTGTATTTTTTGTCCGTCCCTCTGGACAATTGTTCCTTGCATATGAGGCATGTTGCGTACCTGGCATTGACCTTTTTTTGGCCAGGAGGGATGGAAAAAAACTGCCATATGAAACTGGCTTTCTTTCTTGAAACCCGGGGCAACTCTTCCAGGAATTGTGGTTGTTCTCCCTCCTCATCCATTTCTTCATCTTCCTCCTCAGTGTTGGTAACCACCTGGGGAGGTGGTCCTCTCTTCCCATGAGGAGGTGGAGGTGGTGGTGGGGGTGCACCAGCTGCAGCAATCAATGAAGCCATTTTCACACAAGCAAAATAGGTCTTCCAAGAAGCAAAATAGGTCTTCCTCTCACAATAATGAAAGTCAGAGTGAGGAAAGAAGGAGTGGTTTTCATCATTTGGAAAAAACAATACTTCTCAACCAATGAAAAGTGTTATTTTTAGGTCACCTGACCTAGCCTTCCATAATTATGAAACTAAAAGTGAAATGAACCAATGAAAAGTTTTATTAACAAGTCACATGACCTCTAACGCTCATGTTACGCGCTGCGGAACGCTCCCCGGTTAGCTTCCGGTTCGCTGCGCTTCGCGCCTCGGTCCGCGCCCCGGGACACTTCCGGGTGCGCTAACGCGATACGTCACAAGACGCATTTCGCGGCAACGCGATACGTCGCGCTTTCGCGCCGCGGATCGCTTCCGGGGAGTTGCGTTTCGCGCCTCGGTCCGCGCCCCGGGGCACTTTCGGGTGCGCTAACGCAGTACGTCATAAGTCGCATTACGCGGCAACGCGATACCGTCACTATGTTGATTTCTTACCGGTTCGCGGACCGGATCGCGGAATCAAATTGAGCTAACGGGAAGCTTCCCGGTTCGCGGACCGGGAGCGAAACAAAAAAAATATTTAAAAAAAATTATTAATAAACATATAAAATATATTTTTGGATTTAAAGAAGAATAAATTTTACAGCTATAGATATTAGCTTTTAAAAAACCAATGAAATTCATTGAAAAAACCATAGGTTATAGACCATATATAGTTAGGAATTAGCATTTACAAAACCTTGAAAATTCACTGAAAAAACCATAGGTTATACACCATATATAGTTAGGAATTAGCATTTAAAAAACCTTATTTTACTCACACAAAACCATTGAAATTCCATATATAGTTAGTTGTACTAACTATATATCGCGCACCCGCAATCCACTGCTGATCATGTCACATATTACATCATTCATGATATGGTCAGTGACATCACTGATGACATCACTGATGACATCTCAAATGACATCACTGATGACATCACTGATGACATCTCATTTGACATTACTGATCACATCACTGATGACATCATTCATGTGATAATACGATGAAGCTCTTCAGACTCTAATATAACCTTAGATACAGTAAGTGTAAACAGACACTCACAGACTGTCACTCATCCATAGAGTTACACACACACCTAGTCAGTCATGCAAAGAATCAATCACACCTCCATTTTCTCAACTATACAGTTATACACACCTTACTTATTCAAACATATACTAACACATATTTACTCTCTTATACAATCCCTGATACAAGTTCACAATGATCCATACAGCCACTCACACATTCACTGGCTCTTATGCACAGTTATTTATATATGTCAACTCTCACATGTACTGTGTTTTACATATGTACTTACTTTGACATGTAGCACTGAGATATCCATTCACTCAGCAATACACTCATGCACACAGTCAACCGCCCATACAGCTGTTTCCACATGCACTTTTGAACCCATACATCTAGTGAATCAACTGCTCACACATCTATGCACAGAGTCATACACCTCCCAGCCACCCACACACACACTCAGTCTCCCATACAAATACTTGGGCAACCAATCAATAACCCATATAGTTAATCATATTGCTAATGATTAACACATGCTGCAGTTTACAGAACAACAGACATAATGATGCACAAATTAAGACAGTTTAGTCACTAACCCATGCACTCAGTGAGACACATTTAATCACTCACTCATACAGTCAGTCATGCACCTACTAAATCCTTCATCCAGACATTTATACATCCACTCATTCTTAAATATGTAAGACATATTTTAACTTTACAGAAAAATACAGTCACTGGATGTTGTCATCAGTGATGTCATTTGAGATGTCATCAGTGATGTCATCAGTGATGTCATTTGAGATGTCATCAGTGATGTCATCAGTGATGTCAGTTGAGATGTCATCAGTGATGTCATCAGTGATGTCACTGACCATGTCATGAATGATGTAATATGTGACATGATCAGCAGTGGATTGCGGGTGCGCGATATATAGTTAGTACAACTAACTATATATGGAATTTCAATGGTTTTGTGTGAGTAAAATAAGGTTTTTAAATGCTAATTCCTAACTATATATGGTGTATAACCTATGGTTTTTTCAGTGAATTTTCAAGGTTTTGTAAATGCTAATTCCTAACTATATATGGTCTATAACCTATGGTTTTTTCAATGAATATATATATATATATATATATTCACTGAAAAAACCATAGGTTATAGACCATATATAGTTAGGAATTTGCATTTACAAAACCTTGAAAATTCACTGAAAAAAACCATAGGTTAGAGACCATATATAGTTAGCTGGACATTTTATTGACATAAAACCAATGAAATTCCATATATAGTTAGTTGCACTAACTATATATCGCGCACCCGCAATCCACTGCTGATGATGTCACATATTACATCATTCATGACATGGTCAGTGACATCACTGATGACATCACTGATGACATCTCAAATGACATCACTGATGACGTCACTGATGACATCTCAATTGACATCACTGATGACATCATGACACACCAATACCAGTTACTACATACGCACTCACTGATTCCTACGTCTACACACACATTCACTCATTCACCCATACAATCACTCATACATACAGTCACTCATTATTACAACACTATCATATGCACTCATACACCTATGCAGACACTCACACACTGCCACTAATCCATGGAGTTACTCACACACCTAGTCAGTCCTGTAAAGAATCAATCACACTTCCATTTCCTCATCTATACAGTTAAACACAGAACACCATACTTCAGGTACATCACTGATGACATCACTGATGACATCTCAAATGACATCACTGATGACATCTCAAATGACATCACTGATGACATCATGACACACCAATACCAGTTACTACATACGCACTCACTGATTACTACGTCTACACACACATTCACTCATTCACCCATACAATCACTCATACATACAGTCACTCATTATTACAACACTATCATATGCACTCATACACCTAGTCAGTCCTGTGAAGAATCAATCACACTTCGATTTCCTCATCTATACAGTTAAACACAGAACACCATACTTTTTCACACAGATACTAACACATACTTACTCTCTTATACAATCACTGATACAAGTACACATTGATATGCACAGAGTCACACACCTCCCAGCCAGCCACACACACACTCAGTCTTCCATACATCCACTCATTCTTCAATATGTAAAACATATTTAAACTTTACAAAAACACACAGACACTAGATGATGTCATCAGTGATGTCATTTGAGATGTCATCAGTGATGTCATCAGTGATGTCATTTGAGATGTCATCAGTGATGTCATCAGTGATGTCACTGACCATGTCATGAATGATGTAATATGTGACATCATCAGCAGTGGATTGCGGGTGCGCGATATATAGTTAGTGCAACTAACTATATATGGAATTTCATTGGTTTTATGTCAATAAAATGTCCAGCTAACTATATATGGTCTCTAACCTATGGTTTTTTTCAGTGAATTTTCAAGGTTTTGTAAATGCAAATTCCTAACTATATATGGTCTATAACCTATGGTTTTTTCAGTGAATTTCATTGGTTTTTTAAAAGCTAATATCTATAGCTGTAAAATATATTCTTTATTACGTGACGTATCACGTAGCCACGTGAGACGCCTCATGACGCATCGCATAACCGTGACGTATCGGCTCTGCAGCGCAAACAAAACCCATAACGTAAGCGTGCCGGAGCACGCTTACAGATATATATATTTTTTTAACCTTAATTAGACAAAATCCACACGTGCACATATCTTGAGGCCTTGTAAAGGCACATCAAACAAACAGTCCCTACAATTTTTGCCAAGTTTGCTGGAAATCTATTCCCTTCATTTTTTTTTACTGTTTCTCTTGGTTTTCCCCTTGTTACGCTTACCGGGACGCTACCCGGTACGCGAACCGGACGCTCCAAAAACACAAGATGGCGGACTCCCGTTACGCTGCCGGTTAGCTGCCCGGTTCGCGTACCGGGAAGCGCCTCTACCGCGAAAAATCGCTGGGGACTTTAATATCCCCCTCATCAATCCTAGGGGGTCAGGAGGGGTTTACCTTGCCCCCTTTCCTTCATTTCCCCCTTCTTTTTTCACCACATCTTGTCTCTCGAACCTACGGAGAGACAAGATGGCGGCCGCTCCGGACTGTTTACAATGTTGACAGCTACGCTGCCGGTTAGCTGCCCGGTTAGCTGCCCGGTGAGCTGCCCAGTGAGCTGCCCGGTTCGCGCACCGGGACGCGCCTCAACGGCGTAAAATCGCAAAAAAAGTCTTTTTTTTTTTTTTTTGCCCCGCGGGGCACTTTATTATCCCCCTCATCAATCCTAGGGGGTCAGGAGGGGTCTACCTTGCCCCCTTTCCTTCATTTCCCCCTTCGTTTTTCACCACATCTTGTCTCTCGATCCTACCGAGAGACAAGATGGCGGCCGCTCCGGACTGTTTAGAATGTTGACAGACACCGGAGAGCCAATCAGCTTCGCTTCGCGAAGTTCCGTTACGCGTCAGGTACGCGAACCGGGGCGCCAACCGGAGCGCTGTCACAGATATATATTTTTTTTTAAACGTTAATTTCTCAAAATCCACTGGAGCACATATATTGAGACATAGCAAAGGCACGTCGGCCAAACCATATCTACAATTTTGCCAAGTTTCATGTAAATCTATTCAGCCGTTCGAGCTAAAAGTGAGTCCAACCGCCCTATGGAAAAATGAATGTGAAAAACGCGTTTTGGGACCCCCCTTTTTTCTCGGCCCCCCCTTGACGAAACCCCCCCAAATTTTCAGGGGCTGCTCAGAAACAAAATGTGCCATTTTCCACAAACGCCAAAGTTATTAGACATAGAATTTTCAGAAATCCCATAGAGAAAAAATCCTAACTATATATACCCACTGGCTATCGCCAGTAGGTAATATACATATATAAACATATATAATCTGCATATCTATATAAATATAAATGCATGCATACATATACATATATGCATACATATGCATGTTATTTACATGAAAGTTTTAAAAACACTAATAAAAGCAAAGCTAAAAAGCCACCTCATTACAAACAGAATGGCTTTAACTTAAACGAGGGCGAGATCTATTGCATTTTCAATGCTTGTTTACTTTGGTTCTATCAAGAAGGCATTCAGATGTGTCACACATTTGCCATAAATTCTGAATGTTAGCACTCTAGTTGCTCATTAGATCACTGTAGTAAAGCTAGTGCTCACCAGGGAAGTCTGCTGCTAATCATGGTTTGCAGCCATTTTCCCGCATTTTTTATCCCGCAGACTTTCAGTCCGCATACCATTATCCCGCAAGGTCATTGACCTCGCATACCATTATCCCGCATTTTTTCAAAACGCATGTGCATTTATCGCGCATGCCTTTACAAAGAATTACGTTTTAAAGGCATGTATGGTAAATGCATTTGCGTTGTGAAAACCACGATGACGAGAGAGGTAAGTGGGTTTGTGTTAATTTTTTTCGTGGGTTAGTGATTGTGTAGTGTAGTGTTGTGTAGTGTAGTGTTGTGTTAGTGTAGTGTAGAGTTGTGGTGGTTGTTTAGTGTAGGGTCATGCTGGGGGTAGTGTTTTAGGGTTTAGGGTTGTGTTGTAGTGTTTGCGTAGTGTAGGGTCATGCTGGGGCTAGTGTTTTAGGGTTTAGGGTAGTGTTGTAGTGTTTGCGTAGTGTAGGGTCATGCTGGGGGTAGTGTTTTAGGGTGTAGGGTAGTGTTGTAGTGTTTGCGTAGTCAAGGGTCATGCTGGGGGTAGTGTTTTAGGGTTTTGGGTAGTGTTGTAGTGTTTGCATAGTGTAGGGTCATGCTGGGGGTAGTGTTTTAGGGTTTAGGGTAGTGTTGTAGTGTTTGCATAGTGTAGGGTCATGCTGGGGGGTAGTGTTTTAGGGTTTAGGGTAGTGTTGTAGTGTTTGCCTAGTGTAGGGTCATGCTGGGTGTAGTGTTTTAGGGTTTAGGGTAGTGTTGTAGTGTTTGCGTAGTGTAGGGTCATGCTGGGGGTAGTGTTTTAGGGTTTAGGGTAGTGTTGTAGTGTTTGCGTAGTGTAGGGTCATGCTGGGGGTAGTGTTTTAGGGTTTAGGGTAGTGTTGTAGTGTTTGCGTAGTGTAGGGTCATGCTGGGGGTAGTGTTTTAGGGTTTAGGGTAGTGTTGTAGTGTTTGCGTAGTGTAGGGTCATGCTGGGGGTAGTGTTTTAGGGTTTAGGGTAGTGTTGTAGTGTTTGCGTAGTGTAGGGTCATGCTGGGGGTAGTGTTTTAGGGTTTAGGGTAGTGTTGTAGTGTTTGCGTAGTGTAGGGCCATGCTGGGGTGTAGTGTTTTAGGGTTTTGGGTAGTGTTGTAGTGTTTGCGAAGTGTAGGGTCATGCTGGGGGTAGTGTTTTAGGGTTTAGGGTAGTGTTGTAGTGTTTGCGTAGTGTAGGGTCATGCTGGGGGTAGTGTTTTAGGGTTTAGGGTAGTGTTGTAATGTTTGCGTAGTGTAGGGTCATGCTGGGGGTAGTGTTTTAGGGTTTAGGGTAGTGTTGTAGTGTTTGCGTAGTGTAGGGTCATGCTGGGGTGTAGTGTTTTAGGGTTTTGGGTAGTGTTGTAGTGTTTGCGTAGTGTAGGGTCATGCTGGGGGTAGTGTTTTAGGGTTTAGGGTAGTGTTGTAATGTTTGCGTAGTGTAGGGTCATGCTGGGGGTAGTGTTTTAGGGTTTAGGGTAGTGTTGTAGTGTTTGCGTAGTGTAGGGTCATGCTGGGGTGTAGTGTTTTAGGGTTTTGGGTAGTGTTGTAGTGTTTGCGTAGTGTAGGGTCATGCTGGGGGTAGTGTTTTAGGGTTTAGGGTAGTGTTGTGTTTGCGTAGTGTAGGGTCATGCTGGGGGTAGTGTTTTAGGGTTTAGGGTAGTGTTGTAGTGTTTGTGTAGTGTAGGGTCATGCTGGGGGTAGTGTTTTAGGGTTTAGGGTAGTGTTGTAGTGTTTGCGTAGTGTAGGGTCATGCTGGGGTGTAGTGTTTTAGGGTTTTGCGTAGTGTTGTAGTGTTTGCGTAGTGTAGGGTCATGCTGGGGGTAGTGTTTTAGGGTTTAGGGTAGTGTTGTAGTGTTTGCGTAGTGTAGGGTCATGCTGGGGTGTAGTGTTTTAGGGTTTAGGGTTGTGTTGTAGTGTTTGTGTAGTGTAGGGTCATGCTGGGGGTAGTGTTTTAGGGTTTAGGGTAGTGTTGTAGTGTTTGTGTAGTGTAGGGTCATGCTGGGGTAGTGTTTTAGGGTTTAGGGTTGTGTTGTAGTGTTTGTGTAGTGTAGGGTCATGCTGGGGGTAGTGTTTTAGGGTTTAGGGTAGTGTTGTAGTGTTTGCGTAGTGTAGGGTCATGCTGGGGTGTAGTGTTTTAGGGTTTTGGGTAGTGTTGTAGTGTTTGCGTAGTGTAGGGTCATGCTGGGGGTAGTGTTTTAGGGTTTAGGGTAGTGTTGTAGTGTTTGTGTAGTGTAGGGTCATGCTGGGGGTAGTGTTTTAGGGTTTAGGGTAGTGTTGTACTGTTTGTGTAGTGTAGGGTCATACTGGGGGTAGTGTTTTAGGGTTTAGGGTAGTTTAGTTGTTTAGTGTATGCTAAAGGCATATTCGTTCTAAAAGTTTTCGTTATTTTAATTTGCGGCCTAATAGTACATGCAGGATTTTTTTTGCGGACTGATGGTATGCGGGATTTCGTCATATATTCGCTAATCATACTTTCTATGGCAAAATGAACCCCCTTATTTTGTTCCTTTTTAAATTAAATGTTTTAAGAGTTAACACTTTATTCCAATCAAGATGGCGTCAGGTGTGCCATACCTTTGTAATAAGTAGGACTGTTAGCACTCTAGTTGTTCTTTAGAACACTCTGGGACATTCTGTCATTGGGCTATAGTTGGGCTACATCTGGCTGATATTTGGGCTACATTTGTTTTTTTTTTCTCTGGTGGCCATCTTTGGGCTACATTGGGCTACATTGGGCTACATTGGGCTACATTTGGGCTCCAACATATATATAGCCCAATGTAGCCCAATATATATTTTTCAAAGTTAATTTTCGTAAAAACCACTGGAGCCTATATCTTGAGACATAGCAAAGGCACATTGGGCTACCAGTCCCTACAATTTTGCCAAGTTTGGTGTAAATCCATTCAGCCGTTCGAGCTAAAAGTGAGGCCAACCGCCCTATGGAAAATTGCATGGGAAAAACACGTTTTGGGACCCCCTTTTTTCTCGGCCCCCCCTTGACGAAACCCCCCCAAATTTTCAGGGGCTGCTCAGAAACAAAATGTTCCATTTTCCTGAAAATTTCAGCCAATTCTGTCCTCAAACGCCAAAGTTATTCGACATAGAATTTTCAAAAATCCCATAGGAAAAAAATCCTAACTATATATACCTACTGGCTATCGCCAGTAGGTAATATATATATATATATACGGCGGCGGCCTGTGCCGTGGGGAGTGCACCATCACCTGTGTGGAAATAGGAACCTTCAATGCAGTGTGAGGCAAGTGCTACTAAACTTGTTAGGAGCGCTGCACAGAACTCATCATGAAATAAACAGCGCGCAGAAACCTCGAGTGCCACCTACTACAGGAAGAGACAATTTGCCGGATAATACATTACACACTCGACTTTACTATAAAGAAATATGAACTCAAAAGGCATCCAACAGGACTACAAATCCCATAAACAATGGAGCGAAGTGGAAATTGTCCTGCGCATGCCACGTGATTTGTCTCAATAAAGTTCACAAAAACGGAAGATGCCTAATCGAGTGTTGTTTGTTTGTTGGCAGCCCCTGATGATGGGACTTGCTCCCTGAAACGCGTCGGGCGAAATAATTTGGGCAGTGAGGAGACACGCGCTGAAAATGAAACAGACGCCGGATGGCTGAGAACTGTCGAAGTGCCTTCCAAACCTCAGGCGATTTGGGAGTTACATGAAACACGGCGGCCTGTGCCGTGGGGAGTGCACCATCACCTGTGTGGAAATAGGAACCTTCAATGCAGTGTGAGGCAAGTGCTACTAAACTTGTTAGGAGCGCTGCACAGAACTCATCATGAAATAAACAGCGCGCAGAAACCTCGAGTGCCACCTACTACAGGAAGAGACAATTTGCCGGATAATACATTACACACTCGACTTTACTATAAAGAAATATGAACTCAAAAGGCATCCAACAGGACTACAAATCCCATAAACAATGGAGCGAAGTGGAAATTGTCCTGCGCATGCCACGTGATTTGTCTCAATAAAGTTCACAAAAACGGAAGATGCCTAATCGAGTGTTGTTTGTTTGTTGGCAGCCCCTGATGATGGGACTTGCTCCCTGAAACGCGTCGGGCGAAATAATTTGGGCAGTGAGGAGACACGCGCTGAAAATGAAACAGACGCCGGATGGCTGAGAACTGTCGAAGTGCCTTCCAAACCTCAGGCGATTTGGGAGTTACATGTAACACGGCGGCCTGTGCCGTGGGGAGTGCACCATCACCTGTGTGGAAATAGGAACCTTCAATGCAGTGTGAGGCAAGTGCTACTAAACTTGTTAGGAGCGCTGCACAGAACTCATCATGAAATAAACAGCGCGCAGAAACCTCGAGTGCCACCTACTACAGGAAGAGACAATTTGCCGGATAATACATTACACACTCGACTTTACTATAAAGAAATATGAACTCAAAAGGCATCCAACAGGACTACAAATCCCATAAACAATGGAGCGAAGTGGAAATTGTCCTGCGCATGCCACGTGATTTGTCTCAATAAAGTTCACAAAAACGGAAGATGCCTAATCGAGTGTTGTTTGTTTGTTGGCAGCCCCTGATGATGGGACTTGCTCCCTGAAACGCGTCGGGCGAAATAATTTGGGCAGTGAGGAGACACGCGCTGAAAATGAAACAGACGCCGGATGGCTGAGAACTGTCGAAGTGCCTTCCAAACCTCAGGCGATTTGGGAGTTACATGAAACACGGCGGCCTGTGCCGTGGGGAGTGCACCATCACCTGTGTGGAAATAGGAACCTTCAATGCAGTGTGAGGCAAGTGCTACTAAACTTGTTAGGAGCGCTGCACAGAACTCATCATGAAATAAACAGCGCGCAGAAACCTCGAGTGCCACCTACTACAGGAAGAGACAATTTGCCGGATAATACATTACACACTCGACTTTACTATAAAGAAATATGAACTCAAAAGGCATCCAACAGGACTACAAATCCCATAAACAATGGAGCGAAGTGGAAATTGTCCTGCGCATGCCACGTGATTTGTCTCAATAAAGTTCACAAAAACGGAAGATGCCTAATCGAGTGTTGTTTGTTTGTTGGCAGCCCCTGATGATGGGACTTGCTCCCTGAAACGCGTCGGGCGAAATAATTTGGGCAGTGAGGAGACACGCGCTGAAAATGAAACAGACGCCGGATGGCTGAGAACTGTCGAAGTGCCTTCCAAACCTCAGGCGATTTGGGAGTTATATATATATATATATATATATATATATATATGTATATATATATATATATATGTATATATATATATATATATATATATATATATATATATATATATATATATGTATATATATATATATATATATATATATTACCTACTGGCGGTCGCCAGTAGGTATATATAGTTAGGATTTTTTCTCTATGGGTTTTTTGAAAATTCTATGTCTAATAACTTTGGCGTTTGTGGACGGAATTGGCTGAAATTTTCAGGAAAATGGCACATTTTGTTTCTGAGCAGCCCCTGAAAATTTTGGGGGGGTTCGTCAAGGGGGGGCCGAGAAAAAAGGGGGGTCCCAAAACGCGTTTTTCCCATGTTAATTTCCATAGGGCGGTTGGC
Source organism: Lissotriton helveticus (assembly GCF_964261635.1). NCBI lineage: Eukaryota > Metazoa > Chordata > Amphibia > Caudata > Salamandridae > Lissotriton > Lissotriton helveticus. Next base: position 935,320,832 of record NC_136069.1, read on the forward strand.
CTCACTTTTAGCCCGAACGGCTGAATGGATTTGCACGAAACTTGGCAAAATTGTAGGGACTGGTAGCCCGATGTGCCTTTTGTAGGTCTCAATATATGTGCTCCAGTGGATTTTGAGAAATTAACGTTTAAAAAAAGATATATATCTGTAACAGCGGACCGGGCAGCGCTCTGGTTCGCGGACTTTTCGCGCAACGGAGCTTTGTGAAGCGAAGCTGATTGGTTCTCCGGCGTCTGTCAACATTCCAAACAGTCCGTAGCGGCCGCCATCTTGTCTCTCGGTAGGATCGAGAGACAAGAGGAGGTCAAAACAAAGGGGGAAATAACTATAAGGGGGCATAGTAGATCCTCGCTGACCCCCTAGGTTTGATGTGGAGGTTTTAAAAGGGCCCCGCGGGGCAAAAAAAAAAAATAATAATAATAATCGAACGGCTGAATGGATTTGCACGAAACTTGGCAAAATATTAGGGACTGGTAGCCCGATGTGCCTTTGCTAGGTCTCAATATATGTGCTCCAGTGGATTTTGAGAAATTAACGTTCAAAAAAAGATATATATCTGTAACAGCGCTCCGCTTCGCGTAACGGAGGTTTGCGAAGCTGATTGGTCATTCTGTCACTGGGCTATAGTTGGGCTACATCTGGCTGATATTTGGGCTACATTTGTTTTTTTGTGTGTCTGGCGGCCATCTTTGGGCTACATTGGGCTACATTGGGCTTCATTGGGCTACATTCGGCTAATTAGCAAATAGCTCATCGCAAACTAGGAATGGTAAAGAATCGCTATTTATTCCTTAAAGTTCGCTATTTAGGAAATGCAAAAAACTTTGATGATACATATGGCGGTTCATCTCTAACAAGATAAGAAGCATAGGGATACATTTATGATGACTGGCGCATCACCAGGGATGTGTTAGTCATTCTGTGCCGCTGTTCCGTCACCTATGGTGTGCTGCATTTACAATGCGGCGCATCATGGGGCAAAAACAGCACAGATGCGTGATGTATCTGTGCCGTAAAGGTGGCGCATTGCTGGAGTTGTATCGCAAGTGTGATGAAGCTCCAGCAAGGGTCGGGGGTGCCCCTGTCGCAGGGTTTCTGTTCTCACACAGAACTGTGGACAGAGGATTGGAACCTCGGCGAATTAGGGTGTCCCAAAACTCACGTTAGTAATCAAAAACTCCTTAGCAAGCTAGGTACAGTGTCACATTGGATATAACAAACTCTCAATGTTTAGACAATCCAGAATATGAACTTATAGTACCTCAGGATACGTGGAACTCATGAACAGTCGGTCGTTATAGATTTCTTAGAAACCAGAACATGGAGTTAAGAAGAACAGATGTGTATTTGAAATGTTTATTTACTAATGCCGTCTTCTCAGGCGTAGTACCTTAGATAATAAAAGTACACATATTATCAGTAGCAAAATTACCAGCATAGTTACTAGTACATAAAAAGTGAATGGTGATAGTATGTTAACATGCTGTAAATGAATAAGAGTTAGCAACACTTATAAGCAGCCGCGGGCCGTGGAGGGAGTTACGGTGAGGCAGGGAGGCGGGGAGGGGGAGAAGCAGGGTGGAGAATACAAGTACACATATTATCAGTAGCAAAATTACCAGCATAGTTACTAGTACATAAAAAGCGAATGGTGACAGTATGTTAACATGCTGTAAATGAATAAGAGTTAGCAACACTTATAAGCAGCCGCGGGCCGTGGAGGGAGTTACGGTGGGCCAGGGAGGCGGGGAGGGGGAGGGGCAAGGTAGAGAGGGCTCCACCCTGCTTCTCCCCCTCCCCGCCTCCCTGCCCCATTGTAACTCCCTCCACGGCCCGCGGCTGCTTATATCTCACCCTCCCTAATACACATATTATATTATTTGCTAAGAAGGTCTCTTTGTGTTGGTTTAGGGCGTGCCCATACTTTAGTGTCTTAGATTTGAAGGAATCACATCAGCATACACCAGCTCTCTCTTCATGTGAACCGCATCAACTGTTGTGTATGTGTGTTCGGCAAAGCAATATAAAACCCGCCTCATGCCCAGAATTGGCAGAAGTTGCACTTATGTTATGAGTATGAAGTCGTGGAGATCAGACCTCATAACAATTCTGTGTCGTGTTGTTCTTGAAACTTTAGCACTCGCTGTACAGATATAGTTTAACAAGTAAAGCAGATAGTAGACCAATAACATATTATTCTCATGTAAACCACGATGAACTACTAGGTGGAAAGCTAAAGCAACAACTAAGTGTCGTGTGCTGAAGTTGCAAAAAAGGAAAAATGGCGTTTAAACCGGTAATGAGCCCATGCTAACTTAACACGGTGTAAAGATATCCAGGACCTAGATGACACCTCCTCATGATCCGGAAACGAACTGAATAAGATAATAGAAGTGCCATCTCATGAGAGCAGATTGCAAGTTTATATGTGGACGGTCCGCAAGGTAAAGCATTAAAAACTAGGAAAATTTAATGCTAAAGAAAAATAAAACAGCCAAGTACTTTATCGAGTCTTAAGCCAATAGGCAAGGTAAATAATAAAAACTTGACAAATAAGTCAATGAATTGTCAATGAAATGCTAGTACTCAGCATATCAAACATGAAAAAGGTCTATGACATAACTGTGTATGCAAAATAAGCTGCAACAGCCTCCAATAGGAAGTCACCGTCTTCATCCGAAAACAGTTCAGCCATCCAATTTAAAAGCGGAAAAGAACATACGTGCTCTCCCAGCACCGGATCCTCTATCACCATCAGAGGACAGCTCGGTGGGTTTTCAAGAAAGCTCTGTTCCAAGAAAGACTGTGCTGCCGCCAGTAAATTCCAGGGACCAAGTAGTCCATGCATCAATGCCACAGCCATAATCCTTTCGCCAGGACAAACCAACTCGTGAGTAATGATAGGAGTCATCAGCTGATTAAAGTCGACGTCAGGAGAAACCGGTCCGCAGAGACACAAATCAATGGCCCAATCGAAATCACAGGTCAGGCAGTGAAATACAGGCTGGACACAGGTGAAGTAGGAGAATCAAAAAGATAATCCATATGCCGTGCTTAATATCGCCAACGGCATTGTGCCATAATATTCTAGCATGCGATTGCGGAACAGTGTCAGCAGCTGCAGGGTGGGAGGTTGCATAGGAGGGACATCCATATTTAAAAATGTAAAAAAGCACAAGAGCGTCCGCTGGTAATGCAAGTAAAAATGCCAATCCACGAACCAGAGTGCAGAAAATAGAATGAAAGGAAGCAGGGATGACTCCAAAGATTTTCTCAAATGAAGTCACGAGACCACTGGTAACAACTTTAAAAAAGTGCGCCAGGGACTTTGTGGAGGATGCGTTAAAGATAGTCGGAAACATGTTGCTGAAATTGAAAGGCAAATCTTAATTGAAAAGGGTGTGCACCTCTGTACGGGTGTTCGCTATGTGAAGTACGAAAGTTTCACGGGCCGAACTCAAGGCCACCTCTCTCTGAGACAAAAGAGCTCTTATTCTTGCCATGCCGTTGAAACGTGTCCCAAGGTTGGTATTTGTGGCCAGATTGAAAACTCCCTATGTTCATGTGTGGGAGGAAATAGAACATTTCTGCAGCAAATAACCCGTTCACTTACTGTTACGATAAAAGGAATACTTTTAATTAACTCAGAACAATCTTCATTATTGAGCATCAAATAACTACCATTTTCCAACAACTTGAACGTGGGGATGATAGCAGGAACTGGCGTGCCTTGCAACACGCAAGCCATATTTGGTCGGTGTTTGTTGCATGAACCGTGTAACTGTATGTGCCTACACATTAGTGAATGATCTGGCGTCTCAGTGCATTCCTCTCCATTCAGATAAACTTCTTGATCATCTTTGAAACATCTGTATGTGTATGGAAGCGACCAGACCTCATGAAGAAAAGCACTACCTAAAGGTTCATAACGACCTATTGGTATATATTTCATACAATTTGAAAACTTATATAAAGCAAAAGGCAGCGTTATTAAACCGTGGATAAGGCATGTTGCCAAAAAACCCGCAATCCTCTGCTGATGATGTCACTGAGCATGTCATGAATGATGTAATATGTGACATCATCAGCAGTGGATTACGGGTAATGGTATCTCTAGTTTACTCCCTTATAGCTGTCTTTCTTTTAACATAAGTGTCTGTTTCCTTCCCTTATACTTACTGTTTTTGGTTCGCTTCCGGTTCGCGTACCGGCGAGCGAACTGGGAAGCGAACTAAGAGAAATAGAGGTTGGCACAGTTCCAAATATTGTACCAATTTTTTAATAACGGGGAGGTAGTTCTGAAAAGAACTTTTTTTTTTATTTTTCTGAACAGTTTTATATTTTTGGGGGGTTTTCTTGGAGGGGGCAATGAAAACGATTCATTGTAAAGGGCTCAGCAGGAGCAACAAAACAAAAAAAAGAAGTATTTATTATTTTGGGCGTTTCGGACAAACTTGCATATGATAGTCAATAGCTCTGTTGATCAGAGTGATGCTTTTTTCTCCGTAGGAAATGAATCCATCGCAAAATGCGCAGATGTGTTTTACATCACCAAATCTCATTTGTATATTTGGCACCATCTCCCTGCCCTCTGGTCCCGTTACTTCCGGTACAACAGATCTTCTGGCCATAATAGGGAGATTATCTAGGTCGTTCCGAAACTGTGCAGCACTGTAGTTGTTAGGATGCCACCTAGTCATATGGCGATGCATTGTGTAGTTTCCGAAACTGTATTTTTTGTCGGTCCCTCTGGACAGTCTATCTTGACATATAAGGCAAGTTACGTATCTTGCATTTACTTTTTTCTGACCTTTGGGAATTTTAAAAAATTGCCAAATGAAGTTTTCTTTCCGGTGAGACGTCCTGGGCTGCTCAGGCAAAAACTGCCTCTCTTCGTGCTCGTCCTCCTGTTCCTCTTCTTCTTCTTCTTGTTGAATTATAACTTGAGCAGGTGGTCCACTCTTCCTTGGATGTGGTGGAGGTGGTGGGGAAGCACCAGCTGAAGCTACTAAAGAAGCCATTGCTCAGTGATCACAAAGGGTCTTTCTCTCACAATGATGAAAGTCAGAGTGAGGAAAGAAGGAGGGATTTTCATCATTTGGGAAAAACAAGAGTTCTCAACCAATCAAAAGTGTTCATTTTAGATTATATGACCTAGTCTTACATCATTAGGAAACCAAAAGTGAAATGAACCAATGAAAAGTGTTATTACCAAGTCACATGACTTGCTGTGTTTACGTTAAGCGCTTTGCAGGGCCTCCCGGTTTGCTTCCAGAAACCTGCGCTTTGCGACTCGCTTCGCGTACCAGTTCGCTAACGTAGTACGTCATATGACGTATCACGCGACAACGTGAAACGTCATGCGGACGGGAGGCGTCACGATGTTGTTTTGTAACGCGGCACTTGCGGTAAAGAAACGTTTACCGGCTCGCGGTCTATTTCGCGGCATCAAGGTCAGCTAACGGGAAGCTTCCCGATTTGCGAAGCGGGAACGAAGAAAAAAAAATATTAAAAAAAAAAATTATTCATAAACATATAAAATATATTTTTGGATTTAAAGAAGAATACATTTTACAGCTACAGATATTAGCTGTTAAAAAACCAATGAAATTCACAGAAAAAACCATAGGTTATGGACCATATATAGTTAGGAATTAGCATTTACAAAACCTTGAAAATTCACTGAAAAAACCATAGGTTATAGACCATATATAGTTAGGAATTAGCATTTACAAAACCTTGAAAATTCACTGAAAAAACCATAGGTTATAGACCATATATAGTTAGGAATTAGCATTTAAAAAACCTTATTTTACTCACACAAAACCATTGAAATTCCATATATAGTTAGTTGCACTAACTATATATCGCGCACCCGCAATCCACTGCTGATCATGTCACATATTACATCATTCATGACATGGTCAGTGACATCACTGATGACATCACTGATGACATCTCAAATGACATCGGCCGCAAGGGTAAAAGCCCTTGAGGACAGGTAAGTTAGGGGTCTTTTCAGGAGCTATATAATGACTAGAAACCAAATGATTTTTTAATGATCTCGCTTTTCTGAATGTAATCAGAGGATTAGGGGGTAAGTCTGCTTTAATGATGTTATCCGACAGTAAAATATTCCAATTCTTTCTCAGAATTTGCTTTATCTGGCCTGCATTGCGAGAGTAAGTGGTTATAAGTCGAAAACCACCATTTTTTGATTTATCTTGTTGTTTAGATTTCAGTAACTCTTTACGTTTCATTTTTTTGACTCTCTCATAGGCCTTACATAGCACACTATCACCATATCCCCTAGTTTTAAACCTCTTTCTGAGAAAGAATTGGAATATTTTACTGTCGGATAACATCATTAAAGCAGACTTACCCCCTAATCCTCTGATTACATTCGGAAAAGCGAGATCATTAAAAAATCATTTGGTTTCTAGTCATTATATAGCTCCTGAAAAGACCCCTAACTTACCTGTCCTCAAGGGCTTTTACCCTTGCGGCCGATGTAAGGCCTGCAGGTTTAGTAAGCGGACGCTTACTTATAAAATACCTGGTGTCAGCATCCCCAAGAGAATCAATAAATTTTTAACTTGCTCCACGCCATATGCCATTTACTGCTTAACATGTCCGTGCGGCCTAAATTATATTGGGAGCACCACTAATGCAGTAAAACTTAGGATATTAGAGCATATGCGTGCGATTGCTAAAAAGGATGACACTTATCCAGTGGCCAGGCATTTTGCTAGATTGCACAATAGCAACAGGGATCTGCTAGCTTATACTTGTATTGACAGCGTGCCTTCTAGCATTAGAGGGGGGGACCGTCTACTTAGACTCAGACGTCTGGAATCCAGATATATTATTGACTTACAGACCAAGCATCCGCTAGGCCTTAATATGCATGAAGAATTATCTGTTCATTTAGGCTGACTGCTCCAGATGTCTATATACCTGTATTCCTGTACATTTCTATGACTGTGGTTTTATATGAATCTTGATTATGTAAATTGATAAGTTTTATAACATTCAAATGAATTTGGGGACACATGCTTAATTTTGAAGCCCATCCAGGGCGTTATAACTGTGTGATATTATGAATTGGAGTATATAACTGCGTGATGTTATGAATTGTAGTATTTACTACTAAGGATGTGACATCCTCTAGTTGAGCTGAGTTTTATTGCTTGCCCATTTTGGGCCAGAATACAATGACATAATTTTAGATGTCAGGCTCTGGTGATATCGAAATGTTGATTAATTTATTTTAATCACACGCCCATCCAGGGCTTGATGAATGCATTATAATGATTGCACGATCAAGGTTACCCGTGATCGGATTGTCCTTGAGGGATTTTAACACTAGTAATGGTCTAGGCGTTTAGTTGAATCATGATGTTTCTAATTCGCCTGCATTATATGTTTATTTCACTCCGTTCCAATATGGCGACCAAATATCAGCAGGTTTAGTCCTATGTTTATTTCAATTGATTCTAATTGATTTTGCATGTTGTTTCCTTTTTAAATGGACGCACGCCTCGGCTCTCTGCACAACTTGACGAAGCCCCAAGGCGAAACGCGTCGTTGCTGTTGGTTTCCCTATTAAATCTTTGTGAAACCTCCCCTGAGTGTGCTACCTTCCTTTTGGATCGATGTTCCTGGGATTTTGGAGCTTATATTTAATTCGGGCACACCCCCGAAGTGGCGTGCACCCACTCGAGCGTGCAACTGGCTGGTGTTTGTAGCTTCCTCATATATATATATATATGTATATTTATCTAGAGCCATTGCATTGGACTGAATTGCCAAGAGACACGTCGCCAACAGCATGAATAATATCTTTTAAATGTGCTGATAATTGAGAAGATTATTTTATTCTGAAAAATCACCCTTTCAGTGTGGCGGCCATATGGAGCGTTCATTTGCAAGTCCTGCCTCTATTGCCACACTGAAAGAGCGCCAATCAGGAGAGACATTTCCTTTAAAAAAAACATAGCGCTGTACAACATATGTTTACACCTGAAAGCACTGAAGAAAGCTTACTGCTGAAACACGTCTGCTAATAAAGGTGTTTTAAAGCTATCCCCCGAGTGCCTTTGTGTGCTATACCTTGCATGCGCTGGAGCCTGCATTACCTACTGGCGGTCGCCAGTAGGTATATATAGTTAGGATTTTTTCTCTATGGGTTTTTTGAAAATTCTATGTCTAATAACTTTGGCGTTTGTGGACGGAATCGGCTGAAATTTTCAGGAAAATGGCACATTTTGTTTCTGAGCAGCCCTTGAAAATTTGGGGGGGGTTCGTCCAGTGGGGGCCGAGAAAAAAGGGGGGTCCCAAAACGTGTTTTTAACATTGAGTTTTCCATAGGGCGGTTGGCCTCACTTTTAGCCCGAACGGCTGAATGGATTTGCACGAAACTTGGCAAAATTGTAGGGACTGGTAGCCCGATGTGCCTTTTGTAGGTCTCAATATATGTGCTCCAGTGGATTTTGAGAAATTAACGTTTAAAAAAAGATATATATCTGTAACAGCGGACCGGTTAGCGCTCTGGTTCGCGGACTTTTCGCGCAACGGAGCTTTGTGAAGCGAAGCTGATTGGTTCTCCGGCGTCTGTCAACATTCCAAACAGTCCGTAGCGGCCGCCATCTTGTCTCTCGGTAGGATCGAGAGACAAGAGGAGGTCAAAACAAAGGGGGAAATAACTATAAGGGGGCATAGTAGATCCTCGCTGACCCCCTAGGTTTGATGTGGAGGTTTTAAAAGGGCCCCGCGGGGCAAAAAAAAATAATAATAATAATAATCGAACGGCTGAATGGATTTGCACGAAACTTGGCAAAATTGTAGGGACTGGTAGCCCGATGTGCCTTTGCTAGGTCTCAATATATGTGCTTCAGTGGATTTTGAGAAATTAACGTTCAAAAAAAGATATATATCTGTAACAGCGCACCGCTTCGCGTACTTTTCGCGTTACGGAGCTTTGCGAAGCGAAGCTGATTGGCTCTCCGGTGTCTGTAAACATTCCAAACAGTACGTAGCGGCCGCCATCTTGTCTCTCGGTAGGATCGAGAGACAAGAGGAGGCCAAAGCGAAGGGGCAAATGACCATAAGGGGGCATAGTAGATCCTCGCTGACCCCCTAGGTTTGATGTGGAGGTTTTAAAAGGGCCCCGCGGGGCAAAAAAAAAAATAATAATAATAATCGAACGGCTGATGACCATAAGGGGGCATAGTAGATCCTCGCTGACCCCCTAGGTTTGATGTGGAGGTTTTAAAAGGGCCCCGCGGGGCAAAAAAAAAAAATAATAATAATAATCGAACGGCTGAATGGATTTGCACGAAACTTGGTAAAATATTAGGGACTGGTAGCCCGATGTGCCTTTGCTATGTCTCAATATATGTGCTTCAGTGCATTTTGAGAAATTAACGTTCAAAAACAAGATATATATCTGTAACAGCGCTCCGCTTCGCGGAGATAAAATTATATGTGTATTACCTAGCTGTTGCTAACACCAGTTAGCGACGGCTAGTAGGAGATAGCGACCATCTTGGGTCCCACTTTGCATGTGAGTGATATTTATCACTAATGACATGCAAAGTGGGCATGCCAAGATGTTAGCGACTGGAAACAGTCGCTAACATCGCTATCTCCTATTATCAACTTTTGGAAATATTCGAGATAAGCGCGAATATCTCCAAAAAGTAACAGCTGCCCTGAGCAGTTCTTAGCCATGTTATCCAATGGGAGGTGGATAACATGGCTAAGAGCATTAGCTCGGTAATGCATGAATATCGCGGAGTTTTCAGCGACATTAATGCATTGCGCTCGTTTTTTATCGTATTTGCGATAAACCTTGATAATAGCAAGGTTTATCTGCGATAATTTCTGACGGTAAAAAAATCGTTGCTAAGCATCGTTAGGGATAAATATCGCTTAACCTTGGTAATATGCCCCAACGTCTGTTAACGTTCGATTCGAAGGAAATCAGGAATTGTTGAAAAACATTGTGTGCGCCATCTTGTCTTTTTTCAAATGCCACACTTTTGTCGTGCACGGCAGCCATTTTAGATGCCTTGACCAGATCCACTCTGTGAACGCTGTCGATCCTTAGCATGGCTCCCCACCCTCGCAAGCATCTCCCCCAGGCAGTGGTCACCCCCGCTCTCTGTTTTATGCATGGGTAATAAACCTCCCCCCATCTGCGCTGTTCTTCCCTGAGAATCACACCCTGTGCCCGCCCGACACCTCCCTTTCGCCCTATTCACTACCGCACCCTCTGACACTCCTTTTCCTCTGTGTCCGATTGTCCAGGCCGGTCCTAGGCTATCAGCTAGCCCTGCAGATGTAGTTTATGGCCACAGCTGTAAAGAATCACCCGTCTTCAAAGGAGTTATAGTAGATCAAGGCCCACACTCGATGAGATCCGTCACAGCAGAAGCGTTGCTATTATCTGAAAACCATTCTGTATTGTGATTGGGGAGGGGACCGAGCGTGAAGCGGAAGATTCCAGGGATGACTCTTTGTACATCAAAGTTTTTACAATTATGTGTCACATTAAAAATATATAGCACTCCGACAAAGTAGTAAGATTATAAAACTTTAATAATTTATAAATATATACAAGAAAACAAAAATAGTAATAACATATAAACATTTTTAGAGAAAAACAACGAAGTAGCGGTCGGCTGTGCGAATAGTCCCAACGCAGCACAACGTCCAGATTTCCGGCGTGGGGCGTCGCGGGGGGTGGGTGATCAGTAGCAAACTGTTGTGCGAATAGTTCCAAGGCAGCAGAACGCGCCGAAATCTAGATGACACAAAAGTGATGTCTAGTAAGTTGCCACCCAGCAAATAACGGCGTGGGGCGTCGCGGGGGGTGGGTCATCAGTAGCAAACTGTTGTGCGAATAGTTCCAAGGCAGCAGAACGATGGCACCAAGGTGATGTCCAGTAAGTTGCCGCACTGGTTTTGGTATCCTACAATGCTGCTCCGAATAACGGCGTGGGGCGCCCCGGGGGAGGCGGCGTGAACGGGCCTCTCCAGGTGGAGTCTCGTCTGTTGTAGTGGGGCGCCCCTTTACCGTTTCAGTTGCCATTCCGTCCGCTTTTGGTCCACTGTGTCAAAATCCGCCATTCAGCTGAGTTGCGCCCACTCTTGCGGTGCAGCGATAGGCGGCTGTCACAGGACTCTCAAAATGGCGGCAGGCTGTTTCCTTTTTGGGCCTGGTCCACTGAAATGGCCCTGGGACACCTTGGAAATCGGACGCTTGTCTGCTAGGTCTTGGACCCCATTCTCGAAAGCGTCCCCTCCGCCTTGAGAATTCATCAAAAGTTTTGGGGGCCCCGACTCCTGCAGGCTTCTGGTGGGGAGCGGCTGCCATGATTGCTCGCGGAATGACCACGACGGAGCTACGAGATGGTGGTGCTCTCATGGTGACGCCAGCTTCAGTCTGAAACATCCAGAAACAAGGTGGGGCTTTCATCGTTTGGGGGAAAAAAAAAGTTTTCATCCAATGAAAAGTGTTGTTTTTAGGTCATATGATCAAGCCTTCCATCATTAGGAAACCAAAAGTAAAATGAACCAATGAAAAGTTTTATAAACAAGTCACATGACCTGTTATGCGGCATAGGGTATAAAATGCGGAGAAAATACGTTGGCACGTGAGGCGGCGTCAGTAGCGGACCGATGTGCGAATAGGCCGAAGGCAATACAACGCGCCAAGATCCGGATGGCATCGAGGTGGTGTCATAGTTGAGAGTTCTGAGCAGCGGTTGTAACACTGTCTGAAGCTTATTTGCAGCTGCTGCAGCTTCACTACGCGCCAAGATCCGGATGGCACCGAGGTGGTGTGTAGGAAGTTGCCGCACTGGTGTGGCCATCCTACAATGCTGAAAGTCGGCGTGGGGCGCCCCGTTGGCCTGTGAGTTTGCGTCAGTAGCGGACCGATGTGCGAATAGGCCGAAGGCAGCACAACGCGCCAAGATCCGGATGGCACCGAGGTGGTGTCTAGTAAGTTGTCGCACTTCTGTGGCCATCCTACAATGTTGAAAGTCGGCGTGGGGCGCCCCGTTGGCCTGTGAGATGGTGTCAGTAGCGGACTGATGTGTGAATGGGGCCAAAGGCAGCGCAACAATATTTTCTACTATATTTCCGGTGTAGAAGAGACCACAAGGCGCTGAGATGCCAAGATCCGGATGGCACCGAGGTGGTGTCTTGCAAGTTGTGGTACTGGTGTGGCCATCCTACAATGCTGAAAGTCGGCGTGGGGCGCCCCGTTGGCCTGTGAGATGGCGTCAGTAGCGGACCGATGTGCGAATAGGCCGAAGGCAGCACAACAATATTTTCTGACTGACACCACAAGGCGCTGAGATGCCAAGATCCGGATGGCACCGAGGTGATGTCTAAGTTGCGGACTGATGTGCGAATGGGGCCAAAGGCAGCGTAACAATATTTTTTGTATGGAAGATACCACTAGGCGTTGAGATGCGAAGATTCGGATGGCACTGAGGTGATGTCTAGCAAGTTGGTGTGGTCATCCTACAATGCTGAAACTCGGCGTGGGTCACCCCATTAGCCTGTGAGATGGCGTCAGTAGCGGACCGATGTGCGAATAGGCCGAAGGCAGCACAACGCGCCAAGATCCGGATGTCACCGTGGTGGTTTCATAGTTGAGAGGCACTTCATCTGCAGTGGGGCGCCGAGATCCGGATGGCACCGAGGTGATGTCTAGCAAGTTGCTGTACTGGTGTGGTCATCCTACAATGCTGAAACTCGGCGTGGGTCGCCCCATTAGCCTGTGAGATGGCGTCAGTAGCGGACCGATGTGCGAATAGGCCGAAGGCAGCACAACGCGCCAAGATCCGGATGTCACCGTGGTGGTTTCATAGTTGAGAGGCACTTCATCTGCAGTGGGGCGCCGAGATCCGGATGGCACCGAGGTGATGTCTAGCAAGTTGCTGTACTGGTGTGGTCATCCTACAATGCTGAAACTCGGCGTGGGTCGCCCCATTAGCCTGTGAGATGGCGTCAGTAGCGGACCGATGTGCGAATAGGCCGAAGGCAGCACAACGCGCCAAGATCCGGATGTCACCGTGGTGGTTTCATAGTTGAGAGGCACTTCATCTGCAGTGGGGCGCCGAGATCCGGATGGCACCGAGGTGATGTCTAGCAAGTTGCTGTACTTGTGTGGTCATCCTACAATGCTGAAACTCGGCGTGGGTCGCCCCATTAGCCTGTGAGATAGCAGTTCTTTGGATTTGGGCCTGGCTCGTCTGCTGTAGTGGGGCGCCCCTTTACCGTTTCAGTTGCCATTCAGCTGAGTTTCGGCTGCTCTTGATGCTACAGCGACAGGCGGCTGCAACAGGACTCTCAAAATGGCGGCCTGTTCTTTGGATTTGGGCCTGGTCCACTAAAATGGCCCTGGGACACCTTAGAACTCGGACGCTCGATTTTTTTTTCCTTTCCTGTACATGCAAAAAAAGGTAAATGCCCGGTACGTTACACGCTTCATCTGCCACGATGAACTCTCTAGAGGAACCGAAAAAAAATATAGTTGTGGCAACTATACCATGCATTGTCATATGGAGAGGTGGCACCAATTAATTATAGTGCTGCATAAAAGAGAGATTTGGAGGAGAACCCCTGACCTGCTAGTACATTCATCAAAGAAGTGGCACTGAGAGCTTCAGAGGCAAGGGAAACGGTCCCAAATATTTAGAAGAACTTTGGAAAGATTAAAATGACATGTTTAGATTGTGGCAAATTTATTTCATGTGGACATCTGAGTGTTACTCTAATAAATACAGCATATGAACATCATCATAGTCGATGGTTGGTAGAGACATTTTGACTATATCCTGGACCTGCCCGTCCTCGCCCAAAATGGCGCCAGAATAAATGGGACTCGTAACTCCTTGTTGTGTACTGGTTGCAGAACCTTGAAATCACGAGATACGTATGCAGTTTTGAAGCACATGGCGGGCGGGGACGAGAATTGATTGAATATTTCGACATCCCTATTGATATTAAGTTCTGATGTGTTATTGATTACTGTACTGTTGAAAGTTCGAATTAACGTCACCCATGGTACTTGCCCGCAAATGTATATCTAGATAATTTTATTGTAACTGGCCCTGTCGTATTTTAATTATAAAATGTACGTCCACCGATTCCGTAACTGTTAGACACCTTAGTTCTTGCAACCTAATGGCCCGCCCGTTACGTTCCTCTACAGTGTAAATGTCTATTTATCATATACGATTACAGTTTGCTCCGTGGCCGGCCCACGTGGTTATAGGCTCGTATTTGTATAATGAAATTTTCACAATAAAGGTTTTTAAAAGAAAACATGGTAGTAGTATATACATTGGTAAAGTTTTTAATAATAGTCACTGTTTTAGAATCATTAAAAGGCAAGTGAAATAAAGCAGACCAATTACATGAAGGGTAAAAGGTATAATACGAAGGAACGCAGTAAAGATAAATGGTCAAGGGCTGTTGTGTTTTCTATTCCTGCAACATAAAGTGATCGATAAGAATCTCATATTCAGGCGTATCGGCGACTAAGACAGCAGGTCGACCCTCTTTTGCTCAACGGCTCCGTCATGGGACGAAGAAACGCTCTTTTTCTCGAAAAAAGAATATATTTTACTTGCAGGACAGTTGTAAAATTTCCGGGAAAGTACATTAGCCTGGAACATTATAACATATATTTAAGAAAAAATAATGTTCGGAAGTAATGAAAAGCGTAATTTTTAGGTCATATGACCAAGCCTTTCATCATTACAATAAGAAAAGTAAAATGAACCAATGAAAAGTTTTATTAACAAGTCACATGACTTGTTATGCTTACGTTACGCGCTGCGCGCCCCGGATGACTTCCGGATGCGCTAACGCGGCGCGTCATATGACGCATTACGCGACAACGCAGGTACAGAATATAGTCAAAATGTCTCCACCAACCAGCGGTCGGAACACAACCCCTTTCAGCAGGCTAAATAGTTCTGTTAAATGACAACAGAAGGGACAGGCAACAAGAACCATCAGTCAAAGAGGGGAGGGCTAGTTCTTCTCTACCGGGTTACATTGGGGCGCTACCGGAACTGATCGAATTGGTAGTCTACAGTGTTTCTGGATGTTTCAGACTGAAGCTGGGGTTAGCATGAGAGCAGCACCATTTCGTAGCTCCGTCGTGGTCATTCCGCAACCAATCATGGCAGCCGTTCTTTATCGTTATTTTGGGCGGGGTGGGTGGCGGAGCAGAGCTGTTTTGCAGCCATCATTGTGTGGAGTTCAGTTCATCTCACTAGTTTTGTATTTGTCATGAGGGGTTGTTCCTAATGTTTCTATTTTAGCGAGGTCAAAAAGAGATCCCATTAGTGGCCTACTGATTTTGCTCGATTCCTTTTCTTTTTTTTTACACGATTTTTCGTTATCTGCAAAGACTAAACAGAGTATTGCGACTCTGTGTTTGTTTGTAAATAGAGAATGAACCAAAGAGAACTAATTCTAAAACAGTAAATACTTGGATAACAATGAATCAAATGGAGAGAGAAGCAGGCACGACGGATTACAATGGGGGCAAAGACCTGCGTTAACTACCTTTCACTATCTGCAAAGAGAGAGTACTCCTAATAGAAATGAGGGGGGGGGGCACCATTCAAAGCAGATCAGTGTGCATAAACACGAAAATGTTTTCACTTACCACGTACTTGACATTCGACAGCTTATGATATTTGCTATTAAAAAACCATTGAAATTCACTGAAAAAACCATAGGTTATAGACCATATATAGTTAGGAATTAGCATTTACAAAACCTTTAAAATTCACTGAAAAAACCATAGGTTATAGACCATATATAGTTAGGAATTAGCATTTAAAAAACCTTATTTTACTCACACAAAACCATTGAAATTCCATATATAGTTAGTTGCACTAACTATATATCGCGCACCTGCAATCCACTGCTGATGATGTCACATATTACATCATTCATGACATGGTCAGTGACATCACTGATGACATCACTGATGACATCTCAAATGACATCACTGATGACATCACTGATGACAACATCCAGTGACTGTATGCTTCTGTAAAGTTAAAATATGTCTTACATATTGAAGAATGAGTGGATGTATAAGTGTCTGGATGAAGGATTTAGTAGGTGCATGACTGACTGTATAAGTGAGTGATTAAATGTGTCTCACTGAGTGCATGGGTTAGTGACTAAACTGTTTTAAATTGTGCATCATTGTGTCTGTTGTTTTGTAATCTGATGCATGTGTTGATCATTAGCTATATGACTAACTATATGGGTTATTGATTAGTTGCCCAAGTATTTGTATGGGAGACTGAGTGTGTGTGTGGGTGTCTGGGAGGTGTATGACTCTGTGCATAGATGTGTGAGCAGTTGATTCACTAGATGTATGGGTTCAAAAGTGCATGTGGAAACATCTGTATGGGCGGTTGACTGTGTGCATGAGTGTATTGGTGAGTGAATGGATATCTCAGTGCTACATGTCAAAGTAAGTACATATGTAAAACACAGTACATGTGATAGTTGACATATATAAATAACTGTGCATAAGAGCCAGTGAATGTGTGAGTGGCTGTATGGATTATTGTGAACTTGTATCAGGGATTGTATAACAGAGTAAATATGTGTTATTATATGTTCCAATAAGTAAGGTGTGTATAACTATATAGTTGAGGAAATCGAGGTGTGATTGATTCTTTGCAAGACTGACTAGGTGTGTGAGTAACTCCATGGATGAGTGACAGTCTGTGAGTGTCTGTTTACACTGAGTGTATCTAAGGTTATATTAGAGTCTGAAGAGGTTCATTGTATCATCACATGAATGATGTCATCAGTGATGTGATCAGTAATGTCAAATGAGATGTCATCAGTGATGTCATCAGTGATGTCATTTGAGATGTCATCAGTGATGTCATCAGTGATGTCACTGACCATGTCATGAATGATGTAATATGTGACATCATCAGCAGTGGATTGCAGGTGCGCGATATATAGTTAGTGCAACTAACTATATATGGAATTTCAATGGTTTTGTGTGAGTAAAATAAGGTTTTTTAAATGCTAATTCCTAACTATATATGGTCTATAACCTATGGTTTTTTCAGTGAATTTTAAAGGTTTTGTAAATGCTAATTCCTAACTATATATGGTCTATAACCTATGGTTTTTTCAGTGAATATATATATATATATATTCACTGAAAAAACCATGGGTTTCAGGAGTTATACAGTTAGGAATTAGTTTTTAAAAAACCTTTGAAATTCACTCAAAAAACTATAAGTTTTAGTGGTGTTATAGTTAGCTGGACATTTTACTCATACAAAACAAATGAAATTGCTCCTATATAGTTAGTTGTACTAACTATATTTCGCGCACCCGCAATCCACTGCTGATGATGTCACATATTAGATCATTCATGACATGGTCAGTGACATCACTGATGACATCTCAAATGACATCACTGATGACATCACTAATGACATCATCCAGTGAATGTGGTTTGCTTCGTTATTTAAATATGCATTATATATATAGCAATTTATATTGAAGAATGAGTGGATATATATAAATAAATATTTGGATGGAGGATTTATTAGCAGTCTAATTGACTGTTTACTTGAATAATTTATAATGTCTCACTAAATATAGTGGATAGTGACTAAAATGTGTGAATATCTGTATCACTTTGTCAGTTGTTGTGTAAACTGATTCTACAGTTGGTTACTAGCTATGTGAAAGTCTATATTAGTTATTGATTAGTTGACTGAGTATTTGTATGGGAGTGTGAAAGTGTGTGTGGTTCGGTGGGGGGTGTGTGACTGTCCAAAGATGTGTGAATAGTTGATTCAGTAGATATATGAAGTTAAAACTACATGTTCTAACAGTTTGGGTGAGGGAATCCCTTTAAGGGTGTGGTGATGAGCAAATATATTTCTCAAAGGTACAGGTCCAACAAACTAGAAAAATAAAAGGCAGTGTATGTGTCAGTTGTTGTATATAAATAAGTATACATAAGACACAATGATTGTGTGAGTGACTGTATGGATAACTGTATACTTGTAATAATGATTTTATAATTCACTAAGTATGACTTACTATCTAAATGAATAGAAGAAGTGGTGTTTGTATAAGTGTTTTGCTAAGTAAATATGTAAGTATGATCCATTGTTTGCATAAGTGAGTAGGATGACTTCATATGTGAATAGGATGCGTGCTGTTGTTTAATGTCGATATAGATGTATAAGTATTTTTGATAGTGTTCTATTGTTCGTTGACAGCATGTATGAGTGAATCCATAGGTAAGTGATTAGATGTGTGTATACATCTATGAATCACTGAGTGGATTTTTAGATACTTGTATTGCTGTGACAATGGATTTAAATATGATACTCTTAATTTTAAAAACAGTGATGAAAAATTGTAATAGTGTATGAAAAGGTGTATGTGTTTGTCACGTGGATGATGTCATCAGTGATGTCATGTGAGATGTCATCAGTGATGTCACTGACCATGTCATGAATGATCTAATATGTGACATCATCAGCAGTGGATTGCGGGTGCGCGAAATATAGTTAGTACAACTAACTACATAGGAGCAATTTCATTGGTTTTGTATGAGTAAAATGTCCAGCTAACTATAACACCACTAAAACTTATAGTTTTTTGAGTGAATTTCAAAGGTTTTTTAAAAACGAATTCCTAACTATATAACTCCTGAAACCTATGGTATTTTCAGTGAATTTCAAAGGTTTTTTAAATGCTGATTCCTAACTATATAAGGCCTGAAACCTATGGTTTTTCAGTGAATTTCAAAGGTTTTTTAAATGCTAATTCCTAACTATATAAGGCCTGAAACCTATGGTTTTTTAGTGAATTTCAAAGGTTTTTTAAATGCTAATTCCTAACTATATAAGGCCTGAAACCTATGGTTTTTTTCAGTGTTTTTATTAAAAAAATTGATTGGTTAACTGGCTTATTAAGTGTATCTTAGTGAATACATATATTAGCGAGTAATGTTTAAATATTTAAATATATAATAATAATAATAATAATAATAATAATAATAATAATCCACATTTGTAAAGCGCACCATCACCCGTAAGGGTCTCTAGGCGCTGGGGGCCGTCGGGAAGATTAAGCAAGCTATTGCCCAGAGTCACATGGTGCTGGGCTAACCTGCCGCCGGAGCCGGGGATCGAACCCTGATCCCCAGATTCCAGCGTCAGTCGCCCTGGCCGCGGCGCCACACCTCTCCCTATATGCATGAGTGATGTAATATGTGATGTCATCAGCAGTGCATTGCAGACGTGCAAGTTATAGTGAGTCAAACTAACTATAACGTGGGAATTTCTATGGTTTTATGCGAGTAAAATTTCCAGCTAACTATAACTGGTGTGAAACCTATGGTTTTTTCAGTGAATTTCAAAGGTTTTTTAAATGCTAATTCCTAACTATAACTGGTGTGTAACCTATGGTTTTTTCAGTGAATATATATATATATATATATATATATAAAATTTCTATGGCAAAATGAAACCCCTCCTTTTGTTCCTTTTCAAATTAAATGTTACCACTTTATTCCAATCAAGATGACTTCAGGTGTGCCATACTTTTGTCATAAGCAGGACTGTTAGCATTCTAGTTGTTCTTTAGAACACTCTGGGACATTCTGTCATTGGGCTATAGTTGGGCTACATCTGGCTGATATTTGGGCTACATTTGGGCTCTTTTGTCTCTGGTGGCCATCTTGGGAGACTGCATATCAGAATTTTTTTAATGAAATATAAGAGGATTTGAGAAGCCACTCAAAATGTGCCCTAATTTTTCTTTCTTCAGCACTAATCATAATTTCTATGGCAAAATGAACCCCCTCATTTTGTTCCTTTGCAAATTAAATGTTTTAAGTGTTAACACTTTATTCCAATCAAGATGACTTCAGGTGTGCCATACTTTTGTCATAAGTAAGACTGTTAGCGCTCTAGTTGTTCTTTAGAACACTCTGGGACATTCTGTCATTGGGCTATAGTTGGGCTACATCTGGCTGATATTTGGGCTACATTTGTTTTTTTTTGTCTCTGGTGGCCATCTTTGGGCTACATTGGGCTACATTGGGCTACATTGGGCTACATTTGGGCTCTAACATATATATAGCCCAATGTAGCCCAACATATATTTTTACAAAGTGAATTTTCGTAAAAACCACTGGAGCACATATCTTGAGACATAGCAAAGGCACATCGGGCTACCAGTCCCTACAATTTTGCCAAGTTTGGTGGAAAACCATTCAGCCGTTTGGGCTAAAAGTGAGTCCAACCGCCCTATGGAAATTAACATGGGGAAAACACGTTTTGGGACCCCCTTTTATCTCAGCCCCTGCTTGACGGATCCCCCCCAAACTTTCAGGGAAGGACCGGAGCGCTGCGAGGCAAAGTTAAGGAAAATTTCAGGAAGATTCCTCAACCGGCTAGAATGTTGCGATTTCCCTATGGAAAACAATCCTAACTATATATACCTACTGGCTATCGCCAGTAGGTAATATATATATATATATATATATATATATATATATATATATATATATATATATATATATTCCCCAAGGTTCCTGGTTTCCCCAGAAAAATGGGTCGCACTCCTCATAGGTTATGTTTACTACATTCTTTATGTTCCATTAGCACTATTTTCAGGCTTGACATGAGACGAAGATTAAGACCTACGCGTTTCAGCATTACCTCATGCCTTGCTCACGGTAACATCTTACTTTGCTTGTGTTCATTCTATAGATTTTTTAAATCAGATGACATTATTTCCTACACGCCCATGGAGCCATCCTGCATTCTGGGACATGTAGTTTGCTCATGTGAATGACAAAACCTCTGTCTAACATTGTTTTACTAGGGCGCTAGGTGGCGCCAGACCGGAATGGACACCATGGTGTAGAGCTCCCGCAGAGTCGGGCGTTTTAAGAAACATTACCCCCATCCTGCCTGGAAATCACTTCCATTCTCCAGCACAAATATCGTTGTTTCGGTGTGGAGCGACGGCGGTGTAAGTTTGGCCCTGCAGCGCAAACCGGGACGCGACATACAGGCTTGTAAAGGCGGAGCGGACTGCCGGATTTGACACCGCTGGTGGCCTGCGGCAGCTGCAGCATCTACGCGAGGCAGGGATTACAGGCCTATCACCCCCTGGGGCGGCTGCAATCGTTGAGTGAGCGGAGGCGTGACTAGAGCCTTCCGCCCGGGCTTCCCTGCCCTCATCGGCTGCCTGAGCGCCTAACGTAGATCTATCCTCGGGCTGCTCCCGCTGACTGCGGTCAGTGTGACATGGGACGGAGGGTGAGTCCTGCTGGGAGAGGCCATTGCCTGCCGAGTGTGTTGTGCAGAGGAGACAAAGTGACATCTGGCATGTGGCGGTAGCGGGGGACGAGAGAGCTCGCTGTGGGCAGAAAAACCTTGGCCCTCCCCCGAGGTGTACGGTGGAACTGAGCGGGCCAGTCCGCCATTTTAGGCGCCAGCTGCCACGAGGGGACACTTGAAGCTTTGGTTCCTCTGGTGACAAATAGAGTGGCAGAATACTGCACAACCACCCCGCAGACTCATACTCGCCCTCCCCCCCAGTCCCACACGATCCCCTGCTTTTCTCACACCTGGGGGACACAGCACCGTGCCAGAACCCTGATCGAGGCGCTGAGAATCAACTGCCATTTTACAGACAACGCCAGGGCCTGGCGAGGACAAGCATGTTGGCGGCGCGTGGGTTAGGGGGACCTCTGCAGCAAGCCTGCACTGCCCGCACTGCCCCCCTGTTGAGGGTACTGCTCACAGGGCCACAGAGAGGCCTTCTGGAACACAGACCTGCTTGGGCTAGTCCTGCGGATTGCTCTGGAGGGCGGACTGAGCCCCTGCCTATGCCCTGAGTGCTGGACATTACTACTTTTGGTGGCGTTGACATTGCCCCCCCCTCCTCCCTTCACCCTCGGGCGGTGGTGTTGGGGCTACGCACGAACTATCGCCATGGGTAAGGCAGAACCGAAGCAGTCAAAGCTGCCTTTTGACACTCGCAAGACGCCTAGCTCTGCATCCAGAAGCCAGGGCGATGACGATCTCCCTGAGACGAGGGACCCTGGCTGGAAAGATATGCTGGTGAGCATGCAACAGAGTCTGACATCTATTGACTCTAAAATAGACACCATGTCCCTCTGCCTGGACAATGTCGTAGCTAAACTGGACGGCCATGAGGAAAGACTAAAGGAGGTAGAGCAAAGAGTGTCAGATCTCGAAGATGGTGCGAGCACTAGCAGGCAACACACATCCCAAATGGACAAACTCCTGAAAGTTATCTCGGGGAAAAATGAGGAATTCCCCTCGAGGCTGAACAACGTCCGTATGCTAGGCCTAGCAGAATCGACTAACACAGGGAGGTTGGAGGACTTCATGGAGAAATTACTAGCTGATCTCTTTGGTAGGGACTCCTTCTCCGCGCAATTAGTTATCGAGGGAGCACACCGCTCCCTGGCCACCAGGCCGCCCCCTGGGACACCGCTACGCCGGATCATAATGAAATTCCTTAACTATCGCAACCGGGACACGCTGCTGCGACTGGCGAGGGAAAAGGGTGAAGTGAATTATGAAAACACCACACTCTCCTTCTACCCTGTTTATACACAAGCGGTGCAGGAAGCCAGAAGGAAGTTTATAGCTGTGAAAAAGCAACTCTAATCACGCAGAATTCAGTATGCCATGCTGTACCCTGCTCGACTGCGGATCCACCACAGAGGCTGACAATATATCTTCTCA
This sequence comes from Lissotriton helveticus, assembly GCF_964261635.1. Lineage (NCBI taxonomy): Eukaryota > Metazoa > Chordata > Amphibia > Caudata > Salamandridae > Lissotriton > Lissotriton helveticus. The sequence continues at coordinate 935,343,670 of NC_136069.1, forward strand.
ACGCCTCAACAAGCAGAAGAATTTCTCAAAAAAGACCAACGCTCCGCCTCGCAGGAGGCAGTGGCAAGACGCAGATCATGCTCTAAGTCACCGTTATCAGACCCTTCTTGAACTCAGTAGACCAAGCAGATTGCATACGGACATCTCAGGGTCACTCTACAAACTGGTGATGTATGATTGTTGTTTTCTTAAAGCAAAGGCACGAACTGTCGCCTGGCCACTCGCCCTTGTCCCGTCAGATCGAGCCCTGTAACAAGGGGGTTGTGGATGGGTGAAACAAGAGTGGCAAAGTGGTAATGGTGGGAGCCCCTAGCGGCCCCCTATCGAGGGTGTTCCCCCTATATTGTTATTTTTGTAATGGCACTTTCTGTGTGGGATTGGACACTAGGTCCTATGGGTGGTTTTTGTGGGGGGAGGGATATTTTTTCCTGGCGAGTTGGGGCAGCCGGTGTGGGCGGGAGGGGGGGAATGAGGCACAAGGTACAATGTTTCTAGTGTATGGTGAGTCAAAGCATTTGGATTGGATTGTGTTGATGAAGTCTAGATGTCGTCTCTATAGTTATGGGTGCACGGGGCAGGGACAACGCAAGTCTTAACGTCATGACTTGGAACGTCCGGGGCCTCAATGACCCTCGGAAACGGCGACAGGTCCTGGGCTACCTGGATAGGCACCACGTTAGCATTGCTTCCCTACAGGAAACGCATTTGGTGAAAGGAAGCACTCCCCAATTTGCAACCCGCTGGGCTTCTCATGGGAGCTTCGCCTCGTACTCCTCTTATGCCGGGGGGTGGCTATATTGATTAAACGTGGAGTCAGATTTGTGGAGGGTGGGCAGGAGGTGGATTCAGAGGGACGGTACTGTATGTTGTGGGGGTCACTGCAATCGCATGAAATTGTATTTGTAAACTATTACGGGCCAAATGTCGATGACCCCCATTATCTACAACTGATCAGAGGCAAAATCCGAACGCTGGGATGTAGATATATTGGGTGGGGAGGAGATTTTAATACTGTTGTGAATCCCAATTGGGATAGATCGCATGCTACGGCAACGCACTACACCACTTCCCAACCCACCTTACAGGATATTGTGACAACTGAGAGTCTTGTAGATGCCTGGCGTTTTTTCCACCCTATGCAGAAGGAGGGCACAGACCACTCATCCGTACACAACACCTGGGTCAGACTGGACTATGTGCTACTAGCAAAGGGCATGTCTCATTGGGTGGAGGGGGTGCACCATATGGCCAAGACCTTTTCTGATCACTCCCCCCTGAAAGTCTCCCTACTACCACCCGTGGATCTAGCACCTTTCCTTAGCTGGAGACTTAACCCCCTGCACCTACAGGATGCCGTCTTCAAGGCGGAGTTGGAACAGGAGATGACTGAGTTTTTCCCCAGAAACACCGACTCTGTGGCAAGTTTAACAACTGTCTGGGAAGCCTTTAAAGTTACTGTTAGGGGGTGGTGCATCTACAAGGGGGGGGGCATCCTGTAAGATCTTCGTAGGACCCTGCACACTTTGGAGGTCGAGTTGAAAGCTAATGAGCGGGAGGCTGCGGATAGTGAGAACTCCAACTCCCCGAAGGCACAAAAACGGGAGAAGCTGTCGGAATATAATGAGATGGCTGAACAGGAATGCAGGTTTTGTGGAAGACAGGGGGTCGCTAGGCGATACGGGGCAGGCGACAGGCCGGGACGCCCCCTAGCTGGGGCAATAAGGCCCCCCCGCTTCAGGATTTATGCCACTGAACTGCAGGACCAACAGGGTGAGATCCGCAGGTCCCTACCATACCAGGTGGACATCCTGACTGATCATTATAAGACACTATACACATTGCGGAGTCAATCCCAACTAAAATTGGGGGATTATTTTGAAGACGTGGCCCTTGCTTGGCTCGGACCCTTGCAACATAATTTTTTAGCATTAGACCTAGAAGTAGACGAAATTAAGGAGGCAATAATGAGCATGAAATCGGGAAAATGCCTTGGTTCGGATGGGATTCCTATTGATTTTTATTAAAGCTATATTCACATTTTAGCTCCTATCCTTAAGGCAGTATTTTATGAAGCGCTGGAAGAGGGCGTACTCCCAGGTACTATGCGAGAAGCGCACATACTGCCTTTGCTTAAGCCCGGGAAAGCTCCTGATCAATGCGATTCCTTTCGGCCCCTGTCTCTCCTTAATACTGACACTAAAATACTGGCCAAGGTTCTGGCCATCAGGCTGAACCTTTTACTTGCGAAGATAGTCCTACCGGATCAAGCTGGCTTTGTTCCTAACCGGGCCACATCCCACAACCTCTGCACGCTACTGGCGATCCTCCAGGACATAGACCCCAAATGCGCGGCGGTGGCAGTCTTTTTGGACGCCACCAAAGCGTTTGACTCTTTGGAGTGGGACTACCTGTTGGGGACCCTGGCGTATATGGGGCTGCCGGAACAGTTTCTACAATGGGTCAAACTCCTTTACAAAGCGCCAATGGCCAGGGTTCTACTTAATGGGTCCAGCTCCGATCCCTTTCAAATCACCAGAGGGACAAGACAAGGCTGCCCACTGTCCCCGGTTTTATTTGCTATTGCCATTGAACCCCTGGCGGCCAAGCCGCAGCAGCATCATAATCACAGGGGCCTAAAATATTTAGCCCGACAAGTACTAGTCTCCCTTTATGCGGACGACAACACCCTGTATGTCCACAACCCGAGTGACAACTTTAACCATGTACTAACGGAAATTACCAAATTTGGAGCGATTGCCGGAGTACAGATTAACTGGGGAATGTCTGCAATGTTTCCATTAACTGATAATACCCCCCCTCAACCCCTAGATTATCCACTGCAATGGGAGGAATACGAGGTTAAGTACTTAGGGATATATGTCTCAAGGGATAAAGAAGCACTTATGAGAACGAACTACGGACGAGCCATATCTAAAGTAACAGATAACATCTCATCCTTGCTTAAACTTCCCCTGTCCATCGCTAATCAAGATGGTGATAGTCCCCAAATTCTTATATTTGTTCATTAACATTCCTTACCACCCTGGGTCACACTTCTTTGCCACCTTAAAGACGCAGCTTATCTGCTTGATCTGGGGAGGGAAGCGCGCACGGCTGAAACTGGACACACTAACACTCCTGTATAGGTACGGCAGCTTTGATGTCCCAGACTTTGAACAGTACTATTATAGTGCACAGGCACACTACGCGGTGTACTGGTTCCACCCCCCCCCCTTAAATGCCCCATCTCACAGTAGAAGATGGCCATATGACGCCGGTCCCTTCGACTGGGTATGTGTTTGTCCCACATAAGGAAAGGGATAGGGACCCTACTACCGTGGATTGCACGTTGAAGGTCCTACACTGGCTGGCGAAGGCGGAGGGTGTTACACAGCTCTACTCCCCTAGACTACCATTGCGTGACTGTTTGCTTCTCCAGGTGACCACGCATAAGATTTGTCAAAACTTGCTAACCAGACTGCAATATTTCAGGTGGGGGGATCTCTTTTTCGAAGGGACGTTCCGGTCGAAGGAACAATTTTTCTGAGACAATTCCCCTGCATTCATGGATTTGTTCCTCTACACTAGGCTCAGACAGAGCGTACGGGCCATATGTCCTGACTTCCCTGCGGAGCCGGAGGTGTTCTCCTCCCTTCACCTAATGCTACAGGAAGACACACTGAAACACGCCACGTCTGTATTATATGCGAGAGTCCGATCTGTGCCCCCCCGCTGCATTCCAGAGCCCGGACTGAATGGGACAGGGACCTGCCTGTACCACTCACTGATGAGCAATGGGATCTGGCATGTATGCAGACGGAATGCGTCTCTGGCAGCAGCAGGCTTCGCTTGCTGCACTTGAAATTCCTGCACAGACTCTACCACATACCTGCCCAATTACACAGGATAGGCTTGAGGGAGGATGATAGATGCCTTAGATGCAAACAGAGCCCCGCAGATTTCATACACTAAGCCTGGACCTGCCCCAAAGTGGCAGACTTTTGGGGGGAGGTCTTATTAGGGCTCACCGATATGTTAGGACTCACCATAGAACCCCTCCCCACAACGGCTCTACTGGGGCTAAGCGCAGACATTAATACCCCACATGGGAAATTTCTTCTACTGGGCATTTTGCTGGCACGCCGCCAGGTGGCGTGCCGAAGGGGTAGTGGTAGAGCACCCAAATTCAAGGGATGGTTACACGACATGTTCACATGGCAGGATAACTTACACACTTATGCGGAACAGATGACATTGAAATCTAGGCCTAAGAATATCTGGGGCCCGTTACTGGCCTATCTTAGAGAGCACCCAGATGAAAGGGACGTGGACCAACTGGAGACGGAGGAGGTGGCACATGATCAGGGTGGAGCGGAGGGCGGAGGAATGCCGGAAGGGGACTATGGCTCGGCCGCCGAGTAGCCACAAGATGCTTCGAGGGCTCCTATAAAGCCTGTTTTACCATTGCCTTGCCTACTGTATGATACTTGCACTCTATGGACGCTCAATTGCCAGACTGTATATGACGATATTATTTCATTGTGTATTAACTTGCTCAGTGCTTGTCTCACGATACCACTATGCGTTACCGAATTGTTGGGGAGCATATTTGGGGGGGGGGGATAGGGGTATTGCGGGAGGGGGAGGTTGTGGTAGGTGGGTATTGATGCTGTACCGCACTTCAAACCAATTTTTTCATGTGATGTATGTATTTTGCGACACATGGAAATGCATAAATAAATAAATAAATAAAATAAAAAAACATTGTTTTACTAAAGTCGTGGCATGGAACTTGATTTATTTACATTTACACATTATATATATATATTTTTTTTCAAGTAATTTATTTATTTATTTACAATTTTTCTGATAATTCCAGTACAACTTTACAGTACAGATTTTACATACATGTAAAATTCAACAGTCATCGCCCAAAAGAAGAATATAAAATACACAAAAGAGAAAAAACCAAGTAACCCAGGAGGAAGCGTAAAAGGACACATTGTATATTTTTAATTCTCCCTATTCTTCCATTGCTCAATGGGTAACCAGATCCTACCCCCCAGTGCCCTAGACCTTCTACCTTTCCTATCATAGATAGCTTTCTCCAAATTATATGTGGAGAGTAACCTTGCTATCCATGTCTGAAATGTCGGTGCCGATTTATCAATCCAGGCTCTTGCAATAATAATCCTAAAAACTGCCGTAACCATAAACATAAATTCTGGATATACATTATTATCTCCTATACTAATACCTAACATTATCAACTCATCCGTTAATTTGGTCTTTAACCCCAGAGATCTCTCCAGAAATTCCTCTATTGCCAATTTTAAAGTGTAAAGTTGTAGGCATTGTGCAAACATATGAGTAATATTGGCGCTTGTTGAGTTGCAGCGTGGGCAAGTTATTCCAGTGCTCCCCCCCCACTGGGCAATTCTAGCAGGTGTATGGTACAACGAGTAGACTGTCTTATAGTGTTGAGTTTGTAGCGTTGCTGAGCACAAGACAGTTCGGCCTAGGTCTAATGAGGCTTGAAGAGCTTCAGGATGGGCCCTTACTTGTTCCACCCATTTATTGCCATATTTTTCTCTATCATCTGTTTTATATTGCTGTAATTCTGCGTACAATTGTCTAATCGTGCACTGTAGACTACTCCCTAGATAGTCCATTATCCTACAATTTGTCAATCCTGCTGTCCCACCCCGTTTTATTTGAAAGTAGCTCCTCACTTGTAAGTATTTAAAAAAATTATTCCCTGATATTCTAAATTTGTTTTGGATATCCTGGAACAGTAAGAACCCTCCTTTTACATCCAACAAGTCTCCTAATTTCTTAATCCCCCTGCCATCCCACTCTTTCATGACTGCATCCCTGAAAATCTCTGCAGGAAGCTCGTTGTTCGTATACAGCCTCAGGTATCTATTATACCTCCCCAATCCTAACTTTTTCTTAATTGCCCTCCAGATTTTATATACAGCGCGCAAAGTCTTGAACCTCGTGTGTTTAAAATAGGCAAAATCCACTGTCGTTACTAAGGCATTCTCTGCCGCCTTTCCCAAGATTGTTTCGTAGACGTTCCCTTGACCCGATCTCTCACCCTGCTGTTCACTTCCTCCTAATAACCCTTTAGAATATTGGAGAGCTGCCGCCCAATAATAAAATCTAAAGTCCGGTGCCCCCCAACCTCCCTTCTCTCTTGATAGTGTCAAAAATCGATATGCTCTACGTGTCTTCCCCTGTGCCCAAATTAATCTATTCACTGTTGATTCTATTCTATTAAACCATGTGCCATCAAAGTATGAGGGAATTGCTCTAAAAATATATAAAAAGTTTGGAAAAGTAACCATTTTAATAAAATTAATACGTCCCATTAGTGTCAAATGTAGATTATTGACTCTCTCCATATTTCTTTTAACCTTCCCTAAAAGTGGTTCCATGTTAATTTCTATTAGGTTCTCTAAGTCCGCAGTCACCCTGACTCCCAAGTACATTGCTTCTGAGACTACTCTTGTATCTTCAAATATTGTATATCTATTTTGCACTACCTGTGTCTTTCCTCTATTTATTAAATACCCTGAGCCCGCTCCGAAATTCCTTGCCTCTTGTTCTATTTCAGTCAGTGCCCCCTCCGGTGCTGGTGTTGTAATAGCCACGTCATCCGCGTAGGCGAATAATTTGTAATCCTTCTCATGCAGTCTGACTGGGGGGATCCTATTATTATGTGTGAGCCTTCTTAAAAACGGGTCCAGATATATGGCAAATAGTAAAGGCGAGGCTGGACAGCCCTGCCTAGTCCCTCGTCTAATCTGTACTGCCTTCGTATAGGATTTATTAATTCTTATCCTGGCTAAGGGTTGTTTATAAAGTGCCTGGATTGCTGTTATATATCCATTGCCTATACCTGCCCATTCCATGGCTTTCCAGAGATAGTCCCAGGAGACCCTGTCTAAGGCCTTCTCGGCATCCAAAAAAATAGCCGCGGCAGGGTCTCCTGCAGCCTCCGCTGCATCTAAGATGGTGATCATCTGCCTAGTATGTTGGGTAGTCCCTTTGCCTGGGATAAAGCCATGTTGTTCTGGGGATACCACCCCCTCTATAACCTTGCTCAACCTATTAGCCAGTGATTTAGAAAATATCTTTGCATCCGCATTTAGTAACGTTATTGGCCTATATGAGCCTGGTTCCGTTGGGGGTTTGTCCTTTTTAAGTATTACTATGATATCCGCACCGGCCCAAGATTGTGGGACTATTCTACCCCCCTGTGCCATACAACAAATTGCCCACATGTCCTTAGCTAGCACATCCCAAAAGGTCTTATAGAACTCTGCAGGTATTTGATCTTGACCTGTTGCTTTGCCAGAGGGGAGGCTGAATGCCGCGTCCCTTACCTCCTGGACTGTTAGCTGCAAATCTAACTTATCTCTCTCCTCCGTGCTTAACCCAACCTGGGGTACATGTGACAGATATTCCATAATCCCTGTCTCTAGATTTGCGTTGTTTGTGTCTTGCTCGTATAAGATCTCATAAAACCTTCTAAACACCTCCTGTACCTCCTCTACCTTATTAACAATTGTCCCTGTACTATCCTTAATTTCTTTTATCTCCCCTGCTGCTAGTGTTTGTCTGGTCCTAATTGCCAGGAGGTGTCCCACCCTTTCATTAAATTCGTAGCATTTTTCTTTTTTTGCTAGATAATTCCCTGCTGTTTTCTGCGCCAATATAGCGCCTGCATCTGCCTTCTGTACTTCCAAGGCCAGCAGGATCTGCTCAATACGTTCTTGCCTACCTATTGCAGCCACTAGGCCCTCTTCTAGGTCCTCCAGAGCTCTAATCTTCTCTTCCATCTTCTCCTTTTCCTTCTTACTTCTTAACAATGTATAACTTAATGTCTCCCCCCTCACTCCCGCTTTAAAAGTGTCCCATACCATATCCACTGAAGCCGAGTACCTATTCATGTCCCAGAATCGTGTTATCCATTCCTGCATCATTGTAATATATTCCTTCTCCTTCAACAACCCCCGTTCAAATGTCCATGTGGTTGTTGACCTATCCTTATTTTTAGCCACTGACATACTTAGAACCAGCGGATTATGGTCTGACACTATTCTGGGAAGACGTTCTATTGTGGCTCTACCTACAAGTGAACTAGATATAAAGAAGTAATCCAGTCTGGCAATCGTTTTATGTGGGGCTGAATAGAAAGTACTCCCTGTACCTATTGGATTTTTTTCCGCCCACATGTCCACCAGAGCATTATGTCGGACAAGATTTTGTACTGCTTTGTATGTCTTTTTTTTCCTCCCTCGGTATCTACCCCCACCCCTGTCAGTTAGGCCATCCAAACCATTGATGTTAAAATCCCCACAACATACCATAGGTTCTGGCCACAGTGCTAATTCTCCATCCATAAATTCAATTAACTCAGGTTCATCTTCAGTTGACCCATACAATGAAGTAAGTGTGAATCTTCCAGCCATAGTTTCCATATCCAGCACCACCCATCTCCCATCTCGATCCTCCTTTTTCTTTTTAATTTTTACAGTGCCTTTCCTAGCCAAGATCGCCACTCCCTTACATCTCCCTTCCTGTCCTGTATAAGCAAGAACCTCAATTCCCATTTGATCCAGCATAAACTTGTCTTTGCCGGCCACATGCGTCTCCTGTAAACAAATTATGTCAATTCTCCAGAATCGAAGCAATGCAGCTAGCTTTTGTCTTTTCTCTCCATTATTTAGTCCACAAATGTTAATCGTGATTACCCTGACTGCCATTTACTCATGCTTAATTTTGCATTCTTTTCAAATACCATCTTGAAATTATCCAGCCGCATTCTCTCTCCCTTTTGCATTTTAAGAATCTGTACTGTATTTCTACACCAACCATCACCTGTGCCAATGCCCCCCCCTTGCCCCCCCTTCCCCCCCACTCTGCTGTCCCACCCCCCCTGCTACAGGCAAATAGGTCACAACTGACCTATGCGTGACCACTGAGCGTTGTAGTGTCGCCCCCCTCTCCTTCCCTCAACTCTCCTTCACCCATTGTTACTCCCAAAAACCAGGCTCATTAAGCTGAGTATTTTTCTCCCATCAACCTTCTCATTTTTCTCTCTTTGTAATTTCCCTTTTACTTCTTCCTAGCTCCTCCTTGTTCTGTTAATTCTGCCAAAAATTCCCCCGCCTTGATCTCTGAAAAGAACATTCTTGTTCGACCTGCAGAAATAACTTTTAGCTTTGCCGGGAACATTAAGTAAGCCTCTGCCCCTTGTCTCTGAAATGCTGCAATCAATTGCCTGAGTCTCCACCGCCTCTCAACTGTTACATGGCAGAAGTCTGGTCTAGCAAAAAATGTTATTCCTTCGACAGTCTTCCTAGAGTCTGGTCTGGCTTTCTCCATCAGTTCTTGTCTTGCTAGAAAGTTTCCAAAAAACACTAGCATGGCCCTTGGAAGCGCATCTGTACCCCCTTCTCGCCTTTTCTTTATTGAAAGTGGAAACATATGGGCTCTCTGTACTTCTTGCTCCCATTGCCATGGCACCTCCGGGAAGGCCCCTTTTAACAGCTTGATAACGAAACCTCTGGGGTCTTGCCCCTCCACACCTTCCTCAATACCATGGAGTCTGGCGTTATTACGCCTCTGGCGATTTTCCAAATCTTCCACCTTCCATTGTAGATCCTCCACAATCTTTGTCTGCTCCCCTCTAGATATCTGCCAGTCTGTGACTTCATCCTCTAGTCTTCCAGTTCTCTCTTCAACTCCTAAGACTCTCTCCTCAACTTCCTCAATTTTTTTGTTTATTTTCCTGATTGAGGCTTGAATTTTTTTGGTATCATGCCTAGCTCTCCGACTTTCAACTCAGGCTTCTATTTGCATCTGTTTTAATGTGGCAAACATTATATCCAATTTTCCTCCTTCGCTTTGAACCTCTTGTCCATCCTCTTTATACATACTAGAGGTGGCAGAGTAATCCCATAGCAGTTTCTTATGTGTGCTCAGGGGCAAGCCTGCCCTTCTAGATACCATCTTGCGCCTTTTTTGAGTGCCTCTCCCCCTAGAGCCTCCACTGTCTCCAGAACTCAAGCTTAAATCTGAGGTGTCTCTCCCTTCGTCGCTGCTTGCTATCGTTGATTCAGACTCTTCAGGGACCGAGAAGAACCTGTCCCCCTCTGCCCCCTCCGTGAAATCCGCCTCTGCCTGGTCTTTCTGTGATCTGAGGCTCACTACACTCTTTGCACCATTATTTCCTTGCAACTGGACTTGCTCCTCGAGCATCTCTGCCTCCACCTCTTTGAGGGCGTCTAGCATCAGTCCAGTATTCAGTACCTCCGCCCCACCAGCGGCCTCTCTCACCTTTCTTTCGGCGTCGTCCAACTCGCCTTGGCTCCCCTGCTCCAGCTCTTGCTCAGCGCCGTCCGCCGTCCTCACTGTCGGGAGCTCCGCGAGGAGCGTGAGGTCTGTGTACGCCGGTTGCCTGGTGACGCTTCTGCTTGCGTCCTCGAGGACGCTGCTGCTTGTTCCATCAGACGGCAGGCCTGCCGTGAGCGGCGGATTTGCCATGAATGATCCTGATATACCCGGAGCTGTTTTCAAGCTGAAGACTTCTGAGACGGAAGGCTGCCTGTAAGTGGGGTCTTTCTCTCTTTTCCTCTTTTCTGGTAGATCCTGCATCGATTGATTACTACCGCTTCGTGTGTCTTTAGCCAGCTTGAGCTCTTTCTCCTTCTCACTAGCTCTGTCCAGCTTGCGCTGCTGGGCTTTGGTTGCTGTAGATACGGCGGGTGTCGAGCGTTTGGCAGAAGGCGGCATTTTAGCTTTCGGTATGGTGCCCGATCTCGCGGCATCATTCTGGCATGTCTCTTTATTTAAGCCGCTGGGCATGAGCTGCTGCTGTTTATCTTTACCTCGGAACGCCATCTCTCCCTCAAACCCGTTTGTGCGGAATGCCTTGAACAGGGAGACAGAGAGTATCTTCGCTTTTTCCCATATGCGTGCGAGACTGCCAAGTACACCGTTGCGCCTCTTCCTCCCCGATCTGCTGTCTCCTCCTTGCTGACCCTCTGCCCAACATAAGATGAGTTGCATACTACTTATTGAAGTCCATCTAGCGCCTGGGACTAGTCTTGGGTCGGAGAGGGGTTGTGATGCGACTTTCTCCTACAGCGCTTCAGCGGCCATCTTGCCCCTTGGGGAGCATATTTGGGGGGGGATAGGGGGATTGCGGGAGGGGGAGGTTGTGGTAGGTGGGTATTGATGCTGTACCGCACTTCAAACCAATTTTTTCATGTGATGTATGTATTTTGCGACACATGGAAATGCATAAATAAATAAATAAAATAAAAAAACATTGGTTTACTAAAGTCGTGGCATGGAACTTGATTTATTTACATCAGTATTTACACATTATATTTCACGTAACAAATAATTGTTGGCTGCTAAAAGATCACTGTAAAATCATAAGTAACTATCTCTTCAAACTTGGGAGGCAATACCTTGCATAAGGAAATTGAATCTGATTTAAGTTGGGAGCAGAGACAGTACAAACGCGAACAACTGTCGAAATGTCATGCACTGAAGTGTTCCGCAAATTGAAAATCGGGAGAGACTGTAATATATGTAAATAATGAACATACAAAGACTAGTGTAATATAATGTGTAAATACTGATGTAAATAGATCAAGTTCCATGCCACGACTTTAGTAAAACAATGTTAGACAGAGGTTTTGTCATTCACATGAGCAAACTACATGTCCCAGAATGCCGGATGGCTCAGTGGGCGTGTAGGAAATGATGTCATCTGATTTCAAAAATCTATAGATTGAACGCAAACAAAGTAAGATATTCCAGTGAGCAAGGCATTAGGTAATGCCGAAATTCGTAGGTCTTCTTTTTTGTCTCATGTCAAGCCTGAAAATAATGCTTTAATGGAAAATAAAGAATGAAGTAAACATAACCTACGAGGAGTGTGACCCGTTTTTCTGGGAAACCAGGAACCTTGTGGAATGTTGTAGTGGTTTTGGTTTCTACCGCAGGAGTAACGCACCGCAAAAGAGCGCCACGTATGCTAACCAAGGAACCGTTTGGATGAATATATATATATATATTTCCTCGAATCTTCTGCTTTCCCACCTTGTACACAGAAGTCACGGCACCACAGCAGCAGTAATTTTCAATTATTTATTCTTTTATAACACCATGTGCATTAGCATATATATATATCCACTCAAACACTTCTCACCCACCGGTAGAAGAGCAAAGGACACAGCAGGGGTATCACTGGGGTTCAAAGGCTGCTTTGTTTGATGTTTTTAGGCAGACCAGTTTCAGCATGTAGCTTTCTTCAGTGCCAGCAGTCTAAGTGGCGTTTCCCACCAAAAGTCCCACAGTGCAGCGTAATGGTGTCCAGTACTAGTGGAGAAATGTGATGAAATTAAAATTCACTCGCCATGTGACCCCTTCTCTCTACCATCAAAACACAAACAGGCACCAAGTTGGAGGCGCAAATCCAGTGACGGCGTCTCGTCAAGCCGTCTTGACCCGCCGTTTTCACAGCAGCTTCAGTGCTTTGTAGGTTTCAATGGTGGGTCACAGATTCGTCCGATGCCTCGGTAACTTCAGAATTTTCCCATGTTTCTGTGACCTGCTTATGTGAGAGGGTCCTCTGTGCGCACCACAGGCAGCGCGTCAATATCCACTCAAACACTTCTCACCCACCGGTAGAAGAACAAAGGACACAGCAGGGGTATCACTGGGGTTCAAAGGCTGCTTTGTTTGATGTTTTTAGGCAGACCGGTTTCAGCATGTAGCTTTCTTCAGTGCCAGCAGTCTAAGTGGCGTTTCCCACCAAATGTCTTTATGGTATAGCCCCACCTTCTCAGTGGAATGAGGCTCACCTGCGCTGGATTCATCTTCACGCTTCGCAAAGGACGAGGACTACCAGTCCCACAATGCAGCGTAATGGTGTCCAGTGCTAGTAGAAAAACGTGATGAAATTAAAATTCACTCGCCATGTGTCCCCTTCTCTCTACCATCAATACACAAACAGGCACCAAGTTGGAGGCGCAAATCCAGTGACAGCGTCTCGTCAAGCCGTCTTGACCCGCCGTTTTCACAGCAGCTTTGGTGCTTTGTAGGTTTCAATGGTGGGTCACAGATTCGTCCGATGCCTCGGTAACTTCAGAATTTTCCCATGTTTCTGTGACCTGCTTATGTGAGAGGTTCCTCTGTGTGCACCACGGCAAAAAAGAAGTAGAGCACTCTGGGTAGTTCTCAAGTTTAGGTGGAAAGAAGCTCCTGTTAGAGCACTCTCAACACCAGCGACACTCTAGATCTGCTCACCTCAAATGTCTGTTTTTCTGTCAAAGTCTTTAAGCATAGGATTAGCACAGTGCCATCCACACCGAGATAGAAAAGGACAAAGTATTTTGCCATTTCTACAGCAAAGTCTTTAAGCATAGGACTAACACAGTGCTGTCCTTGCTGAGCAGTAAAATGACAAAAGCAATTTATCGGATGTATGACGTTATAACGCATACTATTACTCCGCAGACCATTACAACGCGACTTTTACTCCGCATACCGTTACAACGCATAGCGCCTTGGGGCGCTGGATAGTGGTAAGTATAATTTACTATTCTAACTCCAGTCCCCGTGGACCCTAGGGAAGGTGTTGGATAGTAAATTATACTTATTCCCTATCCTAGAGCGCCCCCCAGCGCAATGCGTTGTAATGGTATGCGGAGTAATGGTTGCGTTGTAATGGTAGTGCGGAGTAAAAGATCCGTTGTAACGGGTGTATACCCAATTTATCACTCCAGGCACAGTATTACAGCTTTGAAATGGTAAAATACCAACTCAAGCCAACCTGAAATGAGTAAAAGCAACCTTTGACACAGTGTTTCGCTCTAACTAGAGCTCTTCAGAGAGGTATAGCTTTGTCCAGACACAAGGGAGCACCCAGTATAAGTCAAAACAAAACCCTGTCAGGCATAGAGTGACACATAAATTATGCAAAAACGAAGGAGAGCACTCTGGGTAGTTCTCAAGTTTAGGTGGAAAGCAGCTCCTGTTAGAGCACTCTCAACACCAGCGACACTCTAGATCAGCTCACCTCAAATGTCTGTTTATCTATCAAAGTCTTTCAGCATAGGATTAGCACAGAGCCATCAACGCCGAGATAGAAAAGGACAAAATCTTTTGCCATTTCTACAGCAAAGTCTTTAAGCATAGGACTAACACAGTGCTGTCCTTGCTGAGCTGTAAAATGAAAAAAGCCATTTATCACTCCAGGCACAGTATTACAGCTTTGAAATGGTAAAATACCAGTTTCAGTTCAAACATCTTTATTCGAATATTTCATCATAAAAGACATCCATAACAGGATATACCATAAAAAGTAAATGTAATATAAAAATACCACAATGTTATCTCAAACATGATAAAATACATCATAAAACCACAATTTGTAATACAGTATTAAATCTGGAAAGACGTGAGATGAAAGATAATAATAAACCATTGATTCAGACAGGTAACGCATGGGTGCCTACTCTGATTATCCACATCCACCCCAGAAATTTGGCAACCGAGATTGCCACAAGTTCAGATGTGTTAGTCCTCAACGGCAAAACTGCGTCCTGTGCCACCCGCGTTCCCAGAATTTTACAAATTGGTTTTAACCACTTTAGCTGGGGCGATCTGTAAGCTGGGCAAACAAAAAGGACATGGCCTATGGTTTCTTTTAGATCCCTACACCAAGGACAAAACTCATCAGACTGCCCCCGCCATTTACAAGTGAAGGATCTAACTGGCAGCGACCCAATTCTAAATTGGTGGTATAGTTTCCTGTCGCTACTCTTCGTGATGAGATCCCAATAATCCTCCATTGAAGGAGCCAATTTGTGTGTCAGAAATCTACCGGTCAAGGTAGGAAGATTAGACTGTATTGCTAATTTGTTTAGAAGGGACGCCCAAAATAATGCTTTAATATCCCTTTTAGATGGAAAAGTACTGACATCAGGCCCATGCCAAAGTTGGCCAAGGCCCATGTTTTCCAAGATGGATCTGACAGTTCTAAACCATGGGATATTTCCAGAGCCTAGTATAGATCTTAGCTCAGCAATTCCATTAGCAAATCGGGCTAGTTCAGGTGTTGTCCAAATTCTCCTCCACAAAGCGACAGTCCTGAAGCGGGCGGCATCATCAATAGAATGGCAACCTAAGTCGATTAACAAAGGTGTCATGGGAGTAGAGGGGGGCAGGCCAACCTAATTACGTAAAAACCTGCGTTGAATTTTGACCAAAGGGGAGAGATCCGCATGTCCCCATAGGTCCGCACCATACAAGATGACCGAGCCTATTTTAGCATTATATACTTTTAATGCTGGGCCAATCCTCTTTGTAAGAGAGGATCTCTGCTCCCTGATCAAACACCCAATCAATTGTGCAAACTTAAGAGAAAGCACATTGAACTGCGTCTTCCATCTAAGCCTACTCTCCAAAACCATCCCAAGATAGGTCATGGACTCCACCTGCTCTAGCTCTTGGACATTCATGAAAGCCCTCCCCTTCAATGGCTTGCTTTTGGTAAATACCATAAATTTGGTGTTGTTTATATTGACCTGGATGTTGTTGTGTATACAAAATACCTCAAATCTATCTATGGCAGTTTGAAGCCCCTTCTGCGTTTTTGAGAGGTTTAGGGTGTCATCTGCGAAGATAAGGAGTGGAAATTTATCTCCGCCTAGGGCTGGGGCATCTGTTGGAGTGTTCGCAAAGTACTGCACAACCCTGTTAATAAATAATAGGAACAGCGTCGGTGCAAGTGCGCACCCCTGGCGGACCCCACGGGTAACAGGGAATTTCTTGGTAACCTCCCCCTGCATGCCCCATCTCACCTGGGCAAAATTGCCCTCGTGAAGGCGTATAACAATTTCCAGCAAGTCATGCGGCATTCCCATAGTTCTCAAGGCATCCCATAACTTATGTCTTGGCACGAGATCGAAAGCTGACTTGAGATCTACGAATGCCGCATAAATAACTCCTCCACCCAGGGTGACAACCTTCCAATAAATTAGTAAGAATCTAAGCACCTGGTCGATGGTACTGACACAGGGTCTAAACCCAGCCTGCATAGGAGATAAAACGTTCTCAAGATCCATCCAGGCATGGATTCTAGACAACACCATCCTCGCAAAGATTTTTTGTATTGCGTCGATAAGGCTAATGGGGCGGTGGTTCCCGGGTACGGACCGATCCCCTTTTTTAAATATAGGTAATATTTCCGCCCCTCGCCAGGAATCAGGGATAGGGGCCCCAATCATGATGGCATTAGCTAACGTTGTAAGGTATGGCTCCCAGTTCAAGGGATCATATTTAAATAGATCCGCAGGGATACAGTCCATGCCGGGGGCCTTACCTGTCTGGACCGTTCCCAGCGCAATCTCTACGTCCTTGTTAGTGAACATACATGTTAGGCACGGGCTATGTGGCAAAGGGGGTATAGGTTCCACAACAGTGGCCGGTGTAGAATCGGGGCACCTAAACTGTGATGCAAAATAGTCAACCCATACTTCCACTGGCTCATGATTCACTGGAACTTGGGAGGCTGTGGAACTACCCCATTTGATAATCTGCCAGAACTTAATCTGATTCCCCGCCTTACTTGCCTCCAAGAGCTCGGACCAATAATGGTCATCCCATTCTTTCTTTGCTATTATTTGGGCTTTTTTATATGCTGACCTAGCTGTCCTAATGTCACTTGAAACCCGAGATCTTACAGCTTTGACTAAGGTACTATATGACTGCCGGCAAGATTTATTACACCAATTATTCCTCAATACAGGGACGGGTTTTTTCCCAGGTTTGAGGCTTTTGGAAAATAATGATTTTAGGGAAATAAAAAGCTGCTCATGAAGCAAGCTTATAGGTCCGAGGGAGTCCCAAGAGTCAACCAAAGCCTGGAAAGCACACAAGGTGGAGGAGACTTTCTGGGATATTAAATCTAATGTTCCAGGGTCATCGACTACTCGGCACCACCGAACCCTACGCTTGTCGTTGGTTAAAAAGGCTTCTGCTGTGGCACATTCAGAGTCCCTATCACCCCTCTGACTACCGTCAAGTTTCAGACTAGCGACCAACGGATTGTGGTCGCTCTCAGGGCGGGCTATAATTATCATATCCACAAGTAGCGACCAAAACTCAGCTTTAATCAAAATATAGTCGATTCTACTTGTGCTGGTTCCATTATCAAACGTAGCCTGGCCTAGCTTGTCAGAACATGTGCGTCCGTTAGCGTCTCTCAGCCCCCATTCAAGGCACAGACCCAGCCAGTGTAAAACAGCCTCGGTCCCCCTTTTAATAGGTTTAAGATCCAATTGTGGAACATTCCACAATGCATCTTCTTCTGCCAAGATATCCTCACCCTCGCTAAAGAGGGGTTCGAAAGTGCAGTTAAAGTCCCCTGCCACAACAACAAACTTATCCCTGCCAATAAAATCTAGTAGGAGATCCAGCTCAGTGATAATCCTGGGGCTTCGCCCTCCAGGGAGACCTCTGGCGTAAATACCCACAACGAAGATCTCCAAGTAGTTGGGCCTGTGAAGTTTAATCCCGATGATATCTAAGCTGCTTACAGATACTTCTGTGGGCTTATAATGGAGCGACTGCTTCACCCAAATAACAAGGCCACCAGACGCTCTGCCCCGAGTGCCCTTAATAGCAGGTTTGTAAAAGTTAAGGTACCCCAATCTGTAGATGGGGTCAGAGGCCCAGCTTTCCTGAAATATGAGGATGTCAAAATCATCCACAAAATCCGCCCATTCCCCTATGGCTATTTTACTAGCCAACCCAGCAATATTCCATGACAAGATTTTTAGTGGTGGGGCTTGGATGATAACTTCAGGCGGAACAACCACCTGCAGAATGGGGTCTATGGGCCGTCCCTCCTCCTTCGAGGGATAATCAAGTAAGCTCTCCGTAAGAGGGCGGTCCATATAAGGACCGTCCACTCCCTCAACTTCCTGCCTACCCTCCCTATCCGAACCAACCCCACGAGAAGATAACATCACCCCAGGGGAAACGGCAACCACTGCACTATCAGCCAACTGAGCCATCGCCAGTGGATCCATACTATTTAGCTGAGATCCAAAGTGGCTCCAGAATTACACGTTGGTCAATCCACCCCCTCCAGTCCCATAAGGGACTCCAACCTATTCCTTAAGGGGATGTTGTGCCCCAGCCTCTCCATATGATGACCATCATACATACTTCTGCCATGTGGAAGAAGGGCTGGGATATATGGGCCCTGTCCTAAACCAGGATAGAAATAGTCAAGGGCCAGGGATTGGATGTCACCAACTTTGCCGAATCTGGGTTTTCTACAAATATGGTTCACCACCCAGGGGTCTCTAAAATTCACAATTACACAGTCCCCCTCTCGGTCCTTTGGGCAGCGTCCCATCCAACTCACCCTTCTAACACTTAAGATCTCTGTATTACATGAGGGGGGAAGTGGCCTATTCTTATTCAGCCAATAAGTGACTTTATTTTTCAACTCCCTCTGGGATTCCGTATTCACCACCCCCAAACCAGGGACTGCAACCAAAGTAGTCGTATAACGTGCTGACTCTAAGGGGAGGTTTATGCAGGGGAGCTGATGTTTATTAGTCCCCTTCCCAGAGGTTAAGTACCCATTAGGCCGGTGAGCAGACAATATTTCCCTTTGGTCTGACTGCGAACTTGACTGTAAGACAGGTTGAGTACCAGGGACCCTACCCGAGACTAAGCCCCCTCCCTTGGTGGCCCTAGACTTATCTTCTCCTGTAGTGCTCTTTGTCACGCAAACAGGGTTGGACGAGATTTTAGGCTTAACAGGTAAAGGCTGTTTAACCGGGCCAATACCACACTATTTGTCCTCTGCACTGGGGGGGAACTAACTTTGTTCGCTGGGCACACCCTTCCTTTAGCTAATGTGTCCAATGTTCTGGAATTACCAGTGACTAGCTGTTCCAACAGATCTAATTTCGAGCTAATCATCCTGGTCCTCTCTAGTAACGGAAACATCAGGGATTTAACAAGAAACTCGATTTTCCCCAAGTGTTCATCATTTGTGCTACTAGAGGATGGTAGGTCACTAAGGACAGGAATAGCACTACCCAACATCGAAGTCTGTGCAGGGCTGGGTGAAACCTGCATCACATTGTTTATCTTTTGAATTTTGGCAGTTCCACCCCTCTGCGGACTCCCCCCTCTTTTCCTCTTAATAAGTTTAGTTGTAGTTTTAGCTGCACGAGTAGTGCTTGTTGATGGAACCGGAGAAGCAGCTAACGGGGTAGGACTGATTATCGGGGGATGGGTATCAATACTAATACTTAGGTCATCAGAGTCCGTACTAATAACTGTGGAATTCAATATTAAGGAGACCGCAGCATTATCTGAGGCTGCCAAAACATTGCTAGGATTGGGGCTCTGAGTAAGCAAGGGATCTAATAGCCTCGGGATGCCTGGGGAAGTAGCCAACCCAATTTGACCCAAGGATGAGCGCTTCCCCGTGACAAGGTCTATGGACAACCTTTTCTCTGCAAGGGCAATTTCTTTCTCCAAAATCACGGTTGCTCTCGTTAAGAACTGATCCATAGTGCCAGACACGCCCCCCCCTGGTGTTTTAATAGTAACAGTTCTACTCTTCCCGGATCTTAATGACATATTAACTCCGACTCCAAAGACCAATTACTCGCAATGCAGTAGCACAGAGCAAAGTAGAGAGTAAGTAATGAGTGGATAAACAAATCCCCAATGTGAAATTGAAAGGGACAGGTCCCAACCCAACCTTGACCAACCTCGGACGGCCTCAGACGGCCCACCCTTTGCCCGGGCTTAGCCCGGCTAGTCCCGCGATGCGTGAGGAGAGCGTGTAGAATACGCAAAAGTAGGCAGGGACGGCACGGGAAGAGGCACCAGCTGCAGGTTTCACTTTGAATGCTGGTCCTCGCAGTCCCGGCGTCCCGAGACAGATGTCCCGCAAACCAGGTTAAGGAGTCCGATGAGAAGCCGCCAACGCTGTGGGCAGTGGTGAAGAGCCGACACAGGGGTCCAATGAAGCACAACCAGGATAGTTGCCAAGAACTGCTACGAGCGGCTCCCGCGGAGCGGGGGCCGCGAGCAGTTAAGTGCTGGTGGGAGTAGGCGGGGACAGCACGGGAAGAGGCACCAGCTGCAGGTCTCACTATGAATGCTGGTCCTCGCAGTCCCGGCGTCCCGCGACAGATGTCCCGCAAACCAGGCTCAGGAGTCCGATGAGAATCCGCCAACGCTGTGGGCAGTGGTGAAGAGCCGACACAGGGGTCCAATGAATCACAACCAGGATAGTTGCCAAGAACTGGTACGAGCGGCTCCCGCGGAGCGGGGGCCGCGAGCAGTTAAGTGCTGGTGGGAGTAGGCGGGGACGGCACGGGAAGATGCCCAGCTGCAGGTCTCACTATGAATGCTGGTCCTCGCAGTCCCGGCGTCCCGCGACAGATGTCCCGCAAACCAGGCTCAGGAGTCCGATGAGAAGCCACTAACACTGTGGGCAGTGGTGAAGAGCCGACACAGGGGTCCAATGAAGCGCAACCAGGATAGTTGCCAAGAACTGCTACGAGCGGCTCCCGCGGAGCGGGGGCCGCGAGCAGTTAAGTGCTGGTGGGAGTAGGCGAGGACGGCACGGGAAGAGGCACCAGCTGCAGGTCTCACTATGAATGCTGGTCCTCGCAGTCCCGGCGTCCCATGACAGATGTCCCGCAAACCAGGCTCAGGAGTCCGATGAGAAGCCGCCAACGCTGTGGGCAGTGGTGAAGAGCCGACACAGGGGTCCAATGAAGCACAACCAGGATAGTTTCCAAGAACTGCTACGAGCGGTAAAATACCAACTCAAGCCAACTTGAAATGAGTAAAGGCAACCCCTGACACAGTGTTTTGCTCTAATTAGAGCTCTTCAGAGAGGTATAGCTTTGTCCAGACACAAGGGAGCACCCAGTATAAGTAAAAAAAAACCTTTCAGGCATAGAGTGATGCATAAATTATGCAAAAAAGAAGGAGAGCACTCTGGGTAGTTCTCAAGTTTATATATATAAAGACTAATCTCGAATGGCATCACTCCTCCACGGCACAAAAAACAGGTACGGACCACTCAAGGGACGATATCGATGATAGAAGGGCTTTATTTAATCAATGTGTCAACCAGTCAGTTCTGGCCAGTGCCCCAGCATTATATATATATATATATATATATATATATATATATATATATATATATATATATATATATATATATATATTACCTACTGGCCGTCGCCAGTAGGTAGTTATAGTTAGGATTGATTTCCATAGGGAAATCGTAACATTCTATTGGGAATAACTTTGGCGCCGGTGGAGGAATCTGCCTGAAATTTTCCTCAACTTTGCCTCGCTCCTTCCCTGAAAGTTTGGGGGGCATTTGTCAAGTGGGGGCCGAGATAAAAGGGGGGTCCCAAAACGTGTTTTCGCCATGTTAATTTCCATAGGGCGGTCAAACTCACTTTCAGCTCGAACGGCTGAATGGATTTTCACAAAACTTGGCAAAATTGTAGGGACTGGTAGCCCGATGTGCCTTTGCTATGTCTCAAGATATGTGCTCCAGAGGATTTTGAGTAATTTAGGTTCAAAAAAATATATCTATCTATAGCCGTGCCCCGGTACGCGCACCGGGCGCGCTACGCGACTTGCGCACGGAAAGCTGATTTGCTCTCGGGTGTCTGTAAACATTCGAAACAGTCCGCAGTGGCCGCCATCTTGTGTCTTGGTAGGATCGAGACACAAGAGGTGGCAAAAACAAAGGGGGAAATGACCATAAGGGGGCAGGGTAGACCCCCCCTGACCCCGTAGGTTTGATGTGGGGGCCATAAAAGGGTCCCGCGGGACAAAAAACAATTTTTTTTCAATTTTCGCGGGGGGAGCGCCCGGTACGTGCACCGGGGAGCGTACCGGGGTGCGTATTTTGGTGAAAAATAGTGAAACACACACACACACACGCACACACAGATACCTTACAGACACACCCCACACATCCCACACACACACCTCCCCCCCACACACACATACACACCTCACAGACACATCCATACATCCCACACATACACACACATCCTACACACATACCCCCCACACCCACACACACCTCACACACCCAAACCCCCACCTACACCCAAACACCCTACACACCCACACACACACCTTACACACCACATCCCCACCCACACCCACATACCCTACACACCTACACACACCTATACACCTCATCCCCCCCAGACACACACACACACACATACACACCTCACAGACACACCCCACACATCCCCCACACAAACCTCCCCCCCACACATGGGGAAAACTCAGTGAAACACTAAAATAATAATTTAAAGTGCTTAGAGGTAGGGTAGCTCTGAATAGAGTTGTTGTGTTGTGTGGGTGATTTAAGTACCAACATGTAGGTACCAATGCTGAGTCTTAAATTTAATGTACACCGTTTCCTCTGTAGATATCTTGCATGTTGTTACAGAAGTTATTGTGGTATATGGAATCCATATCATAGTCTGTCAGGAAAGCAGAAAGAACATGGAGGCAGGAGATGAAAAAGAGATGTCAAATACTCATTGGAGATAATATAGTGGGAGATAGGAAGTAACTATGAGCAAAATTACTATGTAACATAAAAAAGTTGCACAGTATACTATAAGTCTGAATTTACATTATAATCAATTTGGTACTAGTTTATGAATTACACATAAAAATGAATAATGTCTCGAACAATTTTTGATTATTAAATATACATTTATTTTTCTGATTCTTTTTCCAAATTTAACAGAACTTCTAACAACACATTGTCGGAAATGTCCTCATTTTCAATCAGCGAATCTACTGCTTCTACACATTGAATTAATTCATAGTCCCGTGATTCATCCATGAAATCTAAGTCATCATTGTCTTCAATACATTTTTCAGCGTTGTTCTCCAGAACAATTTTGAAGGAAATATTCTGCTCTCCTTCCATTTTCTTGCTGTAATTTGCATAACAAATAAATATATCAGTAGAGATAGGGCACTGTTGGGTTTAAGTTCAGACAGGTAGTTTTGATTTTTTAACAGTGAAGTTATCTTTGGGCAGTGTATGGTATCAGGCTGGAAGTAGAAATATAAAAAAGTGTATATCATAAAGCCTAAGTAAATTGATAATTATACAAGACAAGCCTAACTCCATCCATAACTATAACAGAGAAGCCTATCTCAATCTATAACTATTACAGAGGGATAGTATATAACTATCAGAAAATGTTTTCCAAATTAACTTAAAGTGCACAACATACTTCAGTTTTCAAAATAACATCTTACCTTTGAAAAAGAAGATTAAGTTCTCAGTGAAAATCCTTTTGAAATGTACTTCAGGAAGTAGTAGTCAAAATGGCTGTGTTTCCCTCTCTTTCTTTATATATATTCGTGTACATAACCAATCAAATGTCATGAAATAATAGTAGAAAATGAAAGTAACATTTTAATTGGTTGTAAATTCTAACACTTCAGATGTGTTTTTGTCAAGTAATTCACCTCAGGATATTTAAAGAGGGCTACAGGCCAAATGGCTCAATGGAATTTGGAAAATGGTAGGGACTGGTATGTAGTATGGCCTATTCAATATTTGGTGAAAGTGTCTCCAGTGGTTTTTATGTAAATTAACTTTAAAAAAATTTTGGGAGTGCTTCCCGGTGCGCGCCCCGGTACGTGTACCGGCAGCGCTACGGGAGTCCTCCATTTTGTGTTTCGGTAGATTTGAGACAGAAAATGGAGGACAAACAACGGTGGGAATGGGTATAAGGGGGCATGGTAGGCACTCCCTGACCCTCTAGGTTTTCTGAGGGGGTCTTAGGAGGCCCATATAGGCGAGAACAAAAATTTAATTTTTCGCGGGGGGAGCGCCCGGTACGCGCACCTGGAAGCATACCGGGGAGCGTACTTTGGTGAAAATTTGTGAAAAAAGTTAGAGTAAAATAATCATTGTGAGTGATCAGATGTAGGGTAGCCCTCAAAAGAGCTTTTGGGTTCTGGGGCTGAATTAGGTACCTACAAGTAGGTTCCAATGCACAATCTTAAATTCAGGAGGAATATTCTATTCCCCTCATCTGAGAAGGGCACACCATCTCCTCTGTAGATATCTTGCATGTTGTAACGCAAGTTGTTGTTGTATATTGAACCCATTCCATAGTCTCTCATGTAAGCAGAAACAGATTTATTGACATGTTTCCTTGCTTTCTCAATCTGTGGACAAAATTGGTTGGACCCCTTCCATTTCTGCCTTTGGCATATATTGGAATATACCAAGGCAGTTTGTGGAAAAAGTGTCATCAATTTCCCAAAGGTGTCCTTTAAAACCATTTCCAGACCTACCCCAGTCAAAGTGCCTAGGTCATTTCCACCACAGTGCAAAATTATAAGGTCAGGGTGTGGCAGATGGTGAAAGGTTTTCACCAATGGTATCAATTGATGACATCTCAATCCTCTTTGGCCAATCCATTTTATGTGCACATTTGGTAAATCAAGGTTGTGAAAATGTCTGGTAGCTGCATACCTTTGAGCCCAGTGAACGTAGCTATGTCCAATAATCCAGACAGAGTACATGGTGAGAGGAGGTTCTGGTGCAGTCAGATGAAGTGTAGGAATGAAATGGCAGTTGTAACAGTAGGAGTTTGCAAAAAAACTGTGGAGTTTCAGTGCTCTTGAATCACAAGCAATAATTGGTGGATTCAGATAGTTGAAAAATGAAAGTTAGGGTGCATGGTTCTGTTATGTGAAAGAAGTAATTTGAATGGTTAAGAAAAAGTCATTTAAAGAAAGATTGCAGTGGATAAGCTGGTGTATTGAGAGGTCAAACATGCTTGCTCATTTGATTTGCAACATTGTAGAATAAACTTTTAACCCTGGGAGCTCAGTGAGGAGGGAGTTGCTATGGTAACAGGTACAAAGGGCTGAGGGGGGAAGGGTGCTGATTTGAAAATAGAGAGGGAAGAGTTTTGATTGGTTACCATGAGGAATATGTGTGTAGATTTAGAGGTTTTATGTGCCATTAATGGCTGCAGTGCCTGGAGAACATACCTTTTGATCTGCTAAAGAAATATTGGTGTGTGTGTCTGACACTGTTCTGAATCTCCTAAAGCATTTGTAAAGGTGAGTTATGATTCATTTAATATAGATAGAGACTTGTATACTCTATGGAGAAGATTTGGAAGCAAAATGTGGTTTTTTAATGTGACTTTCTTAATGTTTTTTGAACATGCTTAATAAAAAGTTGTTGCTGGAAAGAGGAATTGTAGTTTGTAAACATGTGAAGTTTCAGTAGTGACCTGGAATGCTTGTTCATATGACCTGCGCTTTGTTTCTAAAATGTTATTCGAAAAACGATTTTGGGTAAATCAATGGCTTTCAGTAGTGAACATGAATGCTTGTACATAGGACCTATGTTCTGTTCCTAAAATGGTAATTGAAAAACGATTTTAGTGCAAATCCATGGCTTTAACATTTTTAAAAAGGAATAAATAGTGTGTGCATAATTATATAAAAATGTTTGATTGTTTTACAAACATGTTACCTGTTTTACCTCAGATTGGGAAGCAGAGTGGGTTTCTTTGCTGTTGGTTTGTTTCATTTTTTGGGTAATGCTTGGTAGGAATGTTTGCAAGAGATGGGAAATTTATTTTGTGAAATAGTGACTTTTCAGTACTGAAATGGAATGATTGTACATAGGACCTGCACTGTGTTTCTAAAATGTTATTGAAAAATCGATTTTGGGGCAAATTAATAGCTTTTACATTTTTGAGAAAGAATAAAAAGTGTGTGCATGATTAAATAAAATATTTTGAAGCTTTCACAATCATGTCACCTGTGTTACCTCAGATTAGGAAGCACACTGAGAGCGTTATTTATGAAAACAGCGATGCGTCACTTTTAACTGTGCACTCCTTGTGACACCAATGATGCATTATATTTAATGTATGATGCATCATGTTTCTAGGACTTACATCAGTATTTCTGATGTATCTGTAAGCGCAAAAGTGGCTTTCAGTAGTGAAAATGAATGCTTGTACATAGGACCTGTGTTCTGTTCCTAAAATGGTAATTGAAAAACGATTTTAGTGCAAATCCATGGCTTTAACATTTTTAAGAAGGAATAAATAGTGTGTGCATAATTATATAAAAATATTTGATTCTTTTACAAACATGTTACCTGTTTTACCTCAGATTGGGAAGCAGACTGAGTTTCTTTGCTGTTGGTTTGTTTCATTTTTTGGATAATGCTTGGTAGGAATGTTTGCAAGAGATGGGAAATTTATTTTGTAAAATAGTGACTTTTCAGTACTGAAATGGAATGATTGTACATAGGACCTGCACTGTGTTTCTAAAATGTTATTGAAAAATCGATTTTGGGGCAAATTAATAGCTTTTACATTTTTGAGAAAGAATAAAAAGTGTGTGCATGATTAAATAAAATAATTTGAAGCTTTCACAATCATGTCACCTGTGTTACCTCAGATTAGGAAGCACACTGAGAGCGTTATTTATGAAAACAGCGATGCGTCACTTTTAACTGTGCACTCCTCGTGACACCAATGATGCATTATATTTAATGTATGATGCATCATGTTTCTAGGACTTATAGATAAGTCAGTATTTCTGATGTATCTGTAAGTGCAAAAGTGATAAATTGCTGGAGTGTGTCACAAAAATGACGCAACTCCAGCAATGCATCCTTTCACATGGGGAAAGCCCCATGTGAAAGCATTTGCCTCAGTCTTACGCCTGGTGTGAGGCAGGTGCAAGATTTTGACGTAACAGTGTCCTAAAAGTGATGCAGTGAAATCTCATAGATTTCACTGCGTCACTATTACGAGGCTTTTGCGGGGGAATGCCCCCTCTGTGTATATTACACCTGACAGAGGTATAATGTGGTGCAGAGGTTTAAAAAGTGAGGCATCTACCTACATGCGTCACTTTTTAAATAAGCGCAAAAAGGCACATGTTTTATGATGCCGATGCGTCAAAAAAAGTGACGCATCAGCAGTGCAAAACTGACGCAAAGCCTCATAAATGAGGTTCAGCTTTTTTTGCACACTACTCCAGTTTAGTCCTGTCCACTGCACTCTTGGACACAAGCCTCACCTTTTGTGCTCCCCTGGACAGGCTTCATCACATCTGCACTCTTGCTTAGGCCTCATAATCTTTTTTTAGAATAAAATTTGAAACACAGAGTAAAGGTCATATGTATAAGCTTTTCATTGCACTACTGAAACATTTTTGGGGCAAATTAATGTCTTTTACATTTTTGAGAAACAATAAATAGTGTGTGCATGATTACATAAAAAAATTTGACCTTTTCACAATCATGTTACCTGTATTACCTCACATTCGGAAGTAGATTGTGCAGATGAAGTGAGGCATGTCCAGAGGGACAGAGGAGGTGAGGCCTGTGTTCAAGACTGTAGTGGGAGAGAGGCTTTTCTTGGAGAGCGTAGGTGGTGAGACCTGTGTCTAAGAGTGCAGTGGACTAGGCTTCATGAAGCCTATCTCCCACTGCACTCTTAGACACAGGTCTCAAGTTCTTTGCACCCGTGGACAGACCTCTCTTCTACTACACTCTTCAATAGAGGCCATACCTCTTGTGCACCCCTAGACAATCCTTACCTCATCTGCAACCCTGAATAGACTTCAACTAATTGGCATGCTTAGACAGGCTTCAGCTTATTTACACCCTTGGACATGCGTCACCTCATCTGCACCTACTTACTATCAATTATACTCAATACATTGAGGCCTGTTCAGAGGACAGAGATGACTGCCAGCGCTACCTTTACCTGCCTGAACCGCTTTTTTTTCTTGCCAGCAAACCCAGTGGGGTGGTTTCTGAAATTTCCATTCACCGGCTGCACTCCCCCCCGCCGCCGCCGAGGAACACCAGGTGGCCGCTGAGCGGAGGGAGGAGAACTACCACTCCCGGCATCCCCTGCGGGTGCTGATGCCCGAGACGCGCCTGGAGGCGGTTAAAAACACACGGGAGGTTCCGCGACGCGGGACGCGCGCGGGACTGAGCTCGGGGCTAAGAACGGGCAAAGGGCGGGCCCTCTGAGAGACCGACAGAGACTGGACTGGGCCATCTCCCTAAGTATTAATATACTATCACTTAGGGCATTTACATATATATAGCATCAATTGAGGCGAAAGGAAAGAATTCAAGTAAAGCTACGAAAAAGACTCCTATCCATACGCGATCTGTAAGTAAGAAACTCACATTGGCTCAAACCCCCTTCCTACCTTAACCGCTATTGACAGAATGTTGCAGCAAACAATTGGGGTTGTTGTGAATGCAATTGAAAAATCTGAGAGACGGCTATCTTTACCACCGAGTATGTGCCTCATATCACAACCACCGCAAGTAGTCAGCTCCCCTGGAAATATTACCAATGTAACAACATCATCTCATGACTCGATATTACTACAGTCTTATGCAGGTTTGCCTGGGAATGAGTTAAATCAGGTTAATGTGCCTCCTGCTAGGGAGAGCAGACTATCACTAACCCCTAACCTATCGATAAGTGGTATACCTCCAATATTGAACGATATACCTGGTGCTATTGTGGAGATGGAAGGAGGTGATAATAACGATATTATTCCTATCGCCGACTCAACTAACACAAGTATGTTGAGTGGTATGAGTGATCATGGGCATATACGGCCTAAAATTAAACAAGTATATAACAGGAAAATGTTGGTTTCTAACAGACTAGGAAAGACATATAGGTGCAAAAAGAAGAAGGCAGTACACACAACTTTGGATAACGGAAGAGGGGGGGAGACACCGCAGCACAGTAGAAATAAACACCCAAAGGAAAAAATTTCCCAAACTAACGATGTAGGGCTGGCGCAATATTTAGAGAATATGATACAATCATACATTGCTCCTATAACTGCAACGCTAGAATCCTTAAATAAAAAAGTGGAAAACTTGGAGAAATTGGGGATAGCAAATTTAGATATTCTAGAACAGCTTGGCGCCCAAGGGAAGCTGCGCGCAATCAGCGCACCAACGGAGAAGCCAAATAAAAATATGCCAAGTAGTATAGCTAGACTGCCTGGTATCCCCCAAACAGTAACTACATCGCCCACAATAACAAGCAGACCAAAGATCCCTCCCCCCCCTGCATCAAACAGAATACTGGGCCAGGTTGCTGACATGGGACGAAGGGAGATGGGTGATCAAATGTATAACAACACGAACCCGCCAGCACCAAGGCATCAGAATAATTATGTTATTCCCGCCATGATTAATTTACCTCCAGAAAGCAGACCGTATGTAGCCATCCTCGCTAATGTCCCTAAATTGAAACCTACTCAACACGAAAATCAGGAGACCCTGAAAAATAAAACCTTATATTGACTTGTGAAAAATTGCGGATTCCCTACACGTGGGGAAGTTAGATCATCTCCACACAAAGAGTAGGATGGGTGGGACCAAGTAAAAAAGAGATAAATGGGGATTGTATAGTTGTAAAATACAGGACGACTGAGTGGGCAAGAGACTCAATCTTGAACGCCCCCATGCCTTCGAATCATGAATATAACATCACTCTGTTCCCCCTTGATTATTTTTATAGGGATCAGACAGGAAGACAAGTCACAATGCAGCATTTCGCCCATCCTAGAGCTGTACACCTCAGCCACCCAACCACACATTATGCACCAGCCGCACTGTATAATGCATATGACCATTTCGCGATCCCAACTTTTAATAGATTCCATCCCTTGATGAGAACGACTGACTGAGGACATTATCCCCTGTCTCATATCATGCAGTTGTCGCATCAGACGGATTGGCCTTGCCCGAAGAAAGGCAAGGGGGTAAAAGTAGGGAACACATTGTAACGAAGCCAAACATGGTCTATACTGAACAAAATAAAAGCAATGATACAAGCGTGCTGAGTGTACCCACCCAGACAGACATAAATTTGAACTTAAATCCTGAGATATTAACATTAACGGCTAATCCCGAAGTTGCAGAATGCGACCCCGTTGATTTTTTAAAGATCATTACCTGGAATATTGCGGGAATTGCCGCTAAAATAACCACCCCATTCTGGGATAAATTTGTCACGCAGGGTTATGACATAATATGTCTGCAAGAGACATGGCACAGAACACAAATACATGTTGAAGGATACACCACCTACAGTGTGAATGCAGTAGCATCCCAAGCAGGTAGAGCGAAAGGGGGATTACTGACCCTGGTTTCCACTACTTTAACTGAGTTCAGTGCTGGTGGATACATGGAAGTGGGACAGCATGCATCAATTTTACGCTTGACACACAGTAACTGTAGGGATTTAGTTATTGTGAACTTCTACAATAACATTGTGGGGCCCAATCGGGGAATAATTGTATCTGATATAGAAGAGTCAATAGATGATACACTTGCGTTATCAAGGAACAGCCCAGCAATACTTTGGGCAGGAGACTTCAATATCAAATCATGTAGTCACGCTCAAAAGGGTATCTGTGGGCACCGAGAGGAACATCCTGGTGGTGAAAGTACCATGCTTAACCACTTTCCACACAATAATTACGGCAGTGTTTTGAATAACTTGGTAGCCAAGTTAGATTTGGAGCTACTTGATTTCACGAAGAATAAAAATAATGAGAAGTGCCCAACATTTAGAGGGAGAGACTCATATTCTAATATTGATCATATTCTGGTGTCTAAAGATTTGGTTTATTCCAATGTCTGGGTAACAGAACAACCAGTGAGTGATCACAATAGCATATCGATGGAGCTAATGGGTTGGGGTCCGAAAACAATTGTGTATGAAAGACCCATCCATGGGATTGTGGCCTAATGGCATGAGAATTAAATGGATTAAAGTAGATCCCACAGTTTTTTTGGCAAATATACTCCACAAATACAGTAACGAGGTAAGCTACTGCTTAGGACCTAACGTGACCCCGTCTATTTTCCTATCAAATGTTTTACAAATAACTACCTCTATTGAGAAATCTCTGGAAGCAAGAAGTAGAAAGCGGAGGGGAGGTAAGGTCACGTGGTTTGATAAACAGTGTGCCCAGTCTCTAAAAAAGGTTGCACTGGATGCCAAGCCAAGAGATACAATTAAGATTAGAGAAGAGCGGCTTAACTACAAAACTGCTTTGGCATCTAGAAAGAAAGATTTGCAGAATGAGGCATGGTCAAAATTGGATAGGGCTGCTGAAAATAAAGACCATAAACTATTCTGGGAAACTGTAAACAGCTTTTTCTTAAAAATGATAACATCCCTGTAATTAGCTCACATGTTAGTTGTCGCGCATGGATAGCCCATTCTAGTGGGATTTTTAACTCAATTTCTAATTCAGATGGGCCAATTTTAAGGGACAATTTAGCACCATGTACCAAATGGCAGAAAATGGAGGTATCTGTGACACTCCATGAGGTTACAGATGCAATAAGAAGTAGCAAGGGTGGCAAGGCCCCTGGGCCGGACGGTGTGCCTATGGACTTTTATAAATATTAATTAAACCTATGGCACCAATTTTGACACGTTATTTTAATGCAGCCATAGAGGATTGGTTACCAACTACATGGGGGCAGTCAATCATTGTGCCACTCTATAAAAATGGCCCCAGGACCGAAGCCCAAAACTATCGGCCTATCTTACTTCTGGACTCGTCAGTTAAGATTCTTAGTCGAGTTCTAGTAGTGAGATTGGAAGTTTGGGCTGAGGAAAATAACATTCTATCCCCAGTGCAGTATGGGTTTCGTAAGGGGATGGGCACAATGGAGCAGTGTGTGAACCTGGAGCTCCTAGTTAGCAAGTACACCAAAGCTAAGGATGGTAATCTATTCTTGTGCTTTGCTGATCTGAGCTCAGCATTCGATCTGGTGGAACACACACTGCTCTGGCCGATTTTGTTGTCAATGGCGGCCCCAACTGAAATTATCCATCTGCTGGCCAGGCTATATGCTAACCTGACCAGTAAAGTAAGATTTGGAAGAGATGGTGAATGCACACCTGTGTTTAATATCAAGAGAGGTATCCGACAGGGGTGTATACTTGCCCCACTACTGTTTTCTCTTTTTATAAATCAAGTAGATGAAATTTTAAGACAGACTAATGTAGACGCCCCTATTATTAATGGTAACAGAATCCCAATCCTTTTATACGCGGATGGCGCGGTCCTTATCTCCAGGACCCAAAATGGGTTGCAACTACTGATTGATAGGTTTTATACATTCATTGAGAACAGGAAATTAAAAATTAACAAAGGAAAGACCTTTACAATGTCGTGCGGCAAGAAATTAAGAAAATGCAGGTCCTTCTTTTTAAATGGAGAGAAATTAGAACCAGTTAAGAATTTTTGTTACCTCGGCATCACCTTTTCAGGAGATGGCAAATGGGCAAGCGAACAAGACAGCGTCAATTTTAAACTGATCAGGAACACAAATAGTGTTTTTAGATTTGCCACCAAATTAGGGGACCGCAGAATCCGTGAGATGCTGTCCATATATAACTCACGATGTATATCCTCTGCCATATATGGGGCCGGGATATGGGGATATAATGCCAAGAGTGCCAACTTGATCAAGCGTGAGGAGAATGTGTTTTTAAAACGATTATTGTGTGTCCCAATTACAGCCTCAACGGAATTGGTGCATAGGGAGCTTGGTATAAATCATGTTGATGACCTTATTGCTTTGCGCCCCCTAGCCCTTTGGCACTCGATCTGGGCAAAGGAAGAGACAAAATTCCCTCAGGACGTGATCCTTGACTGTCTAAAGCTTGACCGCCACTCAAATATTCCCTGGCTAAGTCACATACAGTATTGGTACAATTTACTGTATGGTCACAATATATATACAGACCTATTAACAGGGCCAGCGCTGTCAAAGCGGGAGCTTAAAATGTCATTCCTTAAGTACTCAGATGGGGTAAGACTGGAAAGATGTGAAAAACAAAGTACAGTTAACTTTTACCTGGAATATAATATCAGTGAAGGTTTCCAAACTTACCTTACTATTGTGAGCATTAATCGTCATCGCTATGTATTAACCCGCCTGCGGTTGGGAACTGTGCACCACCTAGTGGCATTCCCTACAATCAAGAAACCCGGGACATGTCCATGCCCATGCGATGGTCAATCTATACAGAGTGTTTGCCATTTTTTACTATGTTGTAATTTTTAAACTCATTTTAGAAAGTTTTATCTGAAACCCATCTTTTTAAAATATAATATGCGCAATACAAAATCAGCGATGCAATTGATATTTAACTTAAAGACCCATGATGTATGTTTCTATGTGGCTAATTATATTTCAAAATGTACTTTTCATCGGAAATCAATTATTGTATAAATTCCCCTATGATGCACTTTATTGAAGGTTTTTATTATTGTTCAAATTGATTTTAAATTTTTGTGTAAAAAATGCGTATTTTGGCCCATATTACCTTGTGCACTTTATATTGCGATGTTTGCACATGTCCAGTTAGCACCCCTGGGGTGACTGTATATTTCGACAGGGGAAGAAAGAAACAAATATTTTGCACTTTTATAATGCCAATTTGCACATGAGCACTAAATATGCACTTTCTTAAACATAAGACTCGAGAAACTAATGTATAAGAATGTAAAGGAAGGATCATATAACACCTTGCACTTTACCCCGCCACTATTGTACATACACCAGTATAAGTTTGCATTAAGCGATTGCACTTTATTAGGATTAAGAAATTAGTTGCTTAATGTGCTGTAAACTACATGACTGTACGGTTGGCGTAGTACAAAAAATGTTTCTGCATTTTAATCTTGTATTATGTATTGATGGTACTTGGGAAACAAATGAATGTTGTTCCCTTTTAATTATGTTGTTGCTATATGGTTGTATTTATACACACTGAATAAAGCATTTTGAAATTGAAATTGAAATTGACAGAAATGAGGTAAGGCTTGTGCAAGGGTAAGAGGAGGTTAGTCCTCTCCATTGTAGTCATGGACACTGAATGCTTGTACATAGGACCTGCACTGTGTGTCTAAAATGTTATTTAAAAAACGATTTTGGTGGGGAAAAAAATGACTTTTAGTTTTTTGAGAAGGAATAAATAGTGTCTGCATGATTAAATACATATATTTCATCTTTTCACAATAATGTCACCTGTGTTACCTTAGATTAGGAAGTAGATTGTGTAGATGAGATGAGGCATGTCCAGAGGGACAGACGAGGTGAGGGCTGAGTTCAAGACTGTAGTGGGAGAGAGGCCTTTCCTGGAGAACATAGGTGGTGAAGCCTGTGTGTAAGAGTGCAGTGGACTAAACTTCATGAAGCTTATCTCCTACTGCACTCTTAGACACAGGTCTCACTTTCTTTGTACCTGTGGACATACCTCTCTTCCACTACACTCTTCAATACAGGTCTCACCTCTTCTGCACCCTTGGAGAATCCTCACTTGATCTGTAACCCTGAATAGACCGTTTGCTTTTTGTCATTGCTTTGTTGTTTGATAATAGTGGTCTATAATGTGCTATTTTTTTTTTAACACAGATTGAAATCAAGATTTCAAGAGTAAGGAAAGATGCCCTCAAGGCAAAGAAGAAGGAAAAATGAAATACGGTTACAAACAAAAACAGCAACGGAATTACAGCACTCTTCAACAACAAATACTTCAAAAAACAGGAACAAAGCTCCTGGTAAGACAACTAAGTCTTTCTTACGGAACATATGTAGATAAAAAAAAAATGTTGGACAGCATGTAGAAAAAGAGAATGAGAGAGTAAATTTGAAAAGGAAGGAGAGAACCTCAAAGAATCCTACAACTGGAGCAGGAGAGAATAATATGTATAGGAATAGAAGGCAGAATCAGTTTAGAGACATTCGAAAACGAATGTTTCGCAATAGGGTGGTTTTAAATTTGTTAAAAAACATTAGGAAAGGTAAACAGAGAGCTGCTTTTTATAAGAAAAAGAAAAGTGTAGAGAAGATTGTTGATCAGGCTTTTGAAGTTAAGAAAAAAATATTTATTTTAATAATCAATAGAATTAGGACACTTAACAAGACAATTGATGTTTTCAAATCAAACAGTAGATGGAAAAGAGTAATTAATCGGACTAATTTTTGTAAAGTTTTTTCAGGAGAATGGATGCACAGTTCAAGTTGTGAGCCATTTTTTAATGAGGAGAGTTACTTCAAGGAGAACGATTTTGTGCATGCAGTTGACACCAGTGGTCGAGCGTATGAAGTGAAAGACGGTTGTCCGATTGATAAAGAGAAACTTGTACCTAGAGAACCAGAAGAGGTGTTAACTGATGAAGTTTTAGGGAGACGTACTAAGGGTCCAGTGTACACTTGGAAGTGTAGTCGTATTTGTAGTGTGCGACAGGAATCAATTGATTTGTTTTGTAATTTCTTACGTACATATAGTAAGAAAAGTCTAAAGCAGAAAGTGAAGTTGTTGAAAGACTTAGATCCTTGCAGAGTGAGAGAAAACACAGGTTTGCAAGGGCATTAACTGGCTTGTCTTTCTAGAAAAGTCTGTCACAGTGTTTTTCATCATTTTAGGATGTTAGCAGTGCATCATACCAAAATGAGGAAATTAGTGAGAATGTTGTATTATGCAAAAAGTCCAGCACTTAAGCTTAAACAATTAAACAGTGCTCTTTTGCATGGAACTGAATTAGATGTGAAGAAGATTTGTGAAGAAATTGAGATTTGTTATTTTGGTCAAAAAGAGGACAGTGTAGAAATTGACACAGCAATTCAAGATAATGTGGAAGAGAATGTACAGATTTCAAGTACAGAAAAGTTTGAGCAGGAAATTACCAGGTTTAAGGTGAAATCAAGTGAAAGGCCGAATTTTACTTGTGTGTGTTGTCGACGAAGTCATTATAAACATCAAACTAGATTAGTTGATTTATACGTAAAAAGTGAAAAGATGAATAATTATGAGTGGAAGGATTTTGCAACTTATTTGTGGGTGGAGAAATTTTTGATTTGAGTTGTGATCAGCGTATTTGTAAATATTGTTATGATAAATTAAATCAAAACAGAATGCCTGCTAGAGCTGTTCATAATAATCTAGAGTTGGTAGACATTCCCCGTGAATTGATGGATTTAAATACATATGAGTCTATTTTGATTCAATGTGTCCATCCTTTTCAGGCAATTGTTCGCATGGAGCCTAAGATAGGGAAATTGCCTCCTACAGATTTGCAGAGAGGATTAAAGGGAAGAGTTGTTTATTTGCCTCTAGATTTCAAAAAAAATATTGATACAATTGGTATAGAAAAAGTAGAAGAGGAACCTTTAGTTATTCTAGTTAATGGGGTTCCGACAAAGAGTAAGAAAATCTGGCAAGATTTAGTGGATATTAGGAAAGTCAAAAAGGCACCGTTGTAATTAGTCAAAAACAATGAGTATTACAAAGATGTATGTGTTGCAGCAGAGGAAACAGATGCAGATGAAGACAGTGATTGTCCAGGCGGCCAAATTGAAAAAGTTGATGTGTCTAGAAGTGAAGAAATATATGAACATTATACTGTTCATCCTTTGCATTCCAAAGAAATAATGGGGAATGCAATTGAATTGTTTCAAACGAAAGCAGCAAAAGGAAGTCCCATTAGTGTATGGGAAGAAAGTTTGGAAGCTCGTTGTTTTCCACAGCTATTTCCAACAGGTCGAGGTGGACGATATGACGATCGACCACTTCAAATTCCTGCATCTGAATATCGACTGTAAGATTGTATGCTGAAGATCCAAGGTTTCGTCAATGCATTCCCTTTTTGTTTCATTTACTGTATGAAAGTGACTTGTCTGGTCTTTCCTATGCAGTTAACCATATACTGAAAAGTGGAGCACATCTGCAAAATGTTTCGGCGAGGGACTTTATGGAGAAAGTGAATCTGAAAGATAATATTTTGGAATCTCATTTAATTAATCTCATGGCATGTCAGCGTGGTACAAACGAGTATTGGTACCGTCGTCATGGGGAATTGAAACGTATGCTAAGAAACTTAGGAACTCCTACATGGTTCCTCACTCTTAGCTGTGCCGAGTATGCATGGGACGACTTACTTCAATTTCTACGTGAGGCAAATGCAAATATACAAAATATAGAATTCAAAACACCTGGAGAACTGTGTTCTTTGGATCCAATGAATGTATGCAGATATTTCAATCATAGATTTGAAGCTATGATGTCTTTTATTACCAACAAAAAAAATCCTCGCATTTGGAGAGGTTTTGGATTTCGTTTGGAGAAAGGTGTATCAAGCGAGAGGTGCTCCTCACATACATATGTTGTTGTGGATTAAAGATGCACCCATATTTGGAACAGATTCGGATGAGACAGTGATGAGCTTCATTGAAGAGTATTCAACATGTGCTGTTCCGAAAACTACCGAAGAAAACAGTTTAAGGCAACAAGTCTTACGCTTTCAATCCCATCGTTGTGGAAAGTACTGTAGTCGAAAATTCAGAAACAAGGACAAGTTCTACACAAAATGTCGTTTCAGCTTTCCACGACCAGTGATTTCTAAAGGAAGAGTAAATAATTTGATGTCTTCTCTGTGACATACTGTGACGAGGAAGTCACCAAAAAATACATACAATTTAAAAAGAAACGAAGAGTCCAAGTACATCAACGACTACAACCCAGTGATTTTGTCCATGTGGAATGCTAACATGGATATTCAATTTGTTGCTGACAACTCTATTGCTGTGGCTCAATATGTGACGTCTTACATCACAAAAAAAGAAAAAACAGAACGGAAGGAAATGTGGGAGGACATTTCACATGAAAAGAGTCTAAGCAAGAAA
Organism: Lissotriton helveticus; assembly: GCF_964261635.1. Taxonomy (NCBI): domain Eukaryota; kingdom Metazoa; phylum Chordata; class Amphibia; order Caudata; family Salamandridae; genus Lissotriton; species Lissotriton helveticus. The sequence continues at coordinate 935,381,573 of NC_136069.1, forward strand.
TTATACAGTTACAGTCTGAAGATGTTGTCGCATCGAGAAATTGGAGCATATGAATGTTCTGATCGATTGTCATCAGCAAGTCTCTATGCCAAATCTAGAACCATCATTTGGGTGAGTCTAGGTCTTGCTGCAACACGAAATCGAGTTTTGAAATCTGTACAAGAGATAGAGTATTTGGCGGAGAAAAAAACAGAAAGTACAGATATTTTGAAGACAAACATGTTGGATACATACTATCCAAATAGAAGTCCTCACCTTGAGAACGCTTGTCTCTATGAAGTTCTTCAAAGCTATATTTATAAGAGGAACATCAGAGAAGATATCAATAATGGAATATATGCTGTCATTGGATGTGAAGGATGTCTAGTGAAACAGAAAAAAGGCCATTTGATTAATCATCGAAAATTGAGTTGTGAAAATCCAGACAAAAGGGAATTTTACTATTTAGCTCTTTTGCAACTCTTTAAGCCATGGCGTACAGAAGAGGAACTACTTGGAGATTTTCTCTGTTACGAAGATTCTTTTAATGCAACCAAGGATACCATAGAATGTCCTGTTTTTCCAAATTATCTGCAAATGTTGAACGAAGAAATAGAGCAAGAAGCCACAATTGCTGCAGAGATTGCTAGAGACAGTTCTCAAGACAGTCAGAGTTCTGCTTCATTGAGTCAGGATCCACTTGGAGGACCAATTATTCAAAATGAAGCTGCCACTGCCATGGATGAGGTGGAAAGAGCTATGGAACAAGCTCAAGATGATGTAGTTAACTTAGAAGATTTGGTGAAACAACTAAACCTTGAGCAAAAACAGATATATGACGAAGTCACAGATCAGATTGAACATGGATTCACTCATGAGAAAAAAAGTGCTCATGTACATCATTTAAACCAGTCCAACTGTACGTAAGTGGAGAAGCGGGAACTAAAAAAGTTTTTTGATTAAAGCAATTACAACTTATCTGCAGAAAAGGACTGAATCACCGCTATCTTGTGTTGTTACTGCTCCAACTGGGCTGGCAGCACATAACATTAAAGGGATTACTTTACATCTGATGCTGCCAGTGGAGCATGATAACAAATTGAAATATCACAAGCTATCTGGAGATGCGTGTTCCGAAGTTTCGAGAGTCCTGAAGAAAATGAAACTTCACATCATTGATGAAGTAAGCATGGTGTCAAATATAATGCTTGCTTTTGTGCATTTGAGAATGCAAGAAATTCTTAGAACAGACTATGATGTCTTATTTGGAGGAAAACATATTATTGTTTTTGGAGATCTACTGCAGTTGACTCCAGTGAAAGGACAACCTGTGTTCAAAATGCTCACGCATGAAGATACCAGGAAGTGCCTAGGAAGCATTGGTAACGTTAATATATGGTTAAACTTCAAATATGCAGAACTGCTTCAAAATATGCGGCAGGCAAAGGATGAAGATTATAAAAATATTCTACAAGATGTAAGAATCGGAAAAGTAAGTCAGCAAGGGAAAGAAGCTTTACATGGACGATTAATCTCAAATTTGTACCCAAATGAAAACATTCTTCCAGAGTATATTTTTAAGAAAATTAATGAGAAGAAATCTGGCATATGTTTGATGCCAACTCTGAAAGAATGTTCCATGTTCAACAACAAAATGTTAAAGTTAGAAAATGAAGAGATAGTGAAACTGGAACCTATAGATAAAATTGAACATATGGGAGCAACAATTATTTTGTCTGAAAATTTTAAATCAAAATTGGATTCATTAGAGAAGACTATATCTAAAACTGCTGGTTTTGAAAAGACTCTGAATGTGTGTTTAAATTGTCGTATGATTTTGAGAATAAATGTAAATGTTGAAAGAGGTCTGGTAAATGGAGCAATGGGTCATGTTGTTGGTTTTGTGAATTACAAAAAATAGAGATGGAATTGAAATTTTAAAAATTAAATTTGATGGCATTGAGGAAATAGAAAAAATTTGTCGTTGTTCAGCTAGATTTTTGCTTGTGAAAGACTTATATGTTCGGCGAAAACAGTTTCCTATTTGTTTGGCATATGCGGTGACAATTCATAAATCTCAAGGTTTAAGTGTAGATAGCGCTTTGGTGAACATTGGAAGTTCTGTGTTTAAAGAGGGTATGGCATATGTGGCAGTATCACGGGTCAGAACTTTATCAGGATTGTACTTGATTGAGTGTGATGAAACAAAGATTTGTGCAGATCAACATTGTGTTAAAGAATACAATAGGTTAAGAAGAGAGTATGCTCCACATTTGCCTCAATATCCTCTGTTTGAAAAACGTGTGGTAGGCCGAAAAAGAAGAAATGAGAATAATTGCAGTGAGGTAGTAGCAAAAAGACAAAAAGTAGATGAAACTGTAATTGTAAGGAGAAAGAAAAAGGATTCTGTTGAAGATGTTGTTGGATTTCATTTTGAAAACAGTACTGGTGTCAACTGCTATGCTAATGTAGTGGTTAATGTTGTTTTTTTTCTTCAAAATATACAAGAACAGATTGTTGAAAATCGGGATCAAAGATTCTGTTGTTTGTTGAATTCCGTGTTTGAGAAATGTAGCAGTGATAAAGCAAAAATAGAAAGTGTTTCAGAAATTCGAAATCTTCTAGACATATGTTCTGGTCAAAATCAATTTTCACAGTATATTCAGCAGGATTGTCAGGAATTTTTAATGTATATGTTTGATGTATTGGAAGATGAAGGTGTAGATATAAAAAATCTTTTTAGCCTTTCTTATCAATGGCAGCATGACTGCGACAACTGTACTTTATCAAGTACTACTAGAATAGACACTGAAAGATTTATATATTTGACTTTACCAGACTGCAAATCAGTGCCTTTTAATAATCTAGTTAAAGCAGCGGATCACAATATGGTGTGTACCCAATGTAAGTCTACTATGCTGTCCACATTATTTCTACAAAATTATGGTCAGTATGTCATTTTAATATTCCAACGATGTAGACCTGATGGAACTAAATTGACAACTTCTATTAAAAATTTCGTTGGTTCTCAGTTATCAATATCAGGAAGAACCTTTGCAACTGTAGCTATTATTTTTCATGACGGTTCTTCTACAACATCAGGGCATTACACATGCAATTTAAAAAGTTGTAAAGGTTGGACCCACTGTAACGACATTCATTTGACTTTCAAACAACGTTTGCCCTTTGGCTTAAAAAATTCATACCTAGTGTTTTTACAACCAAAATTTAAGTAAAGGTAATTGGCCTTTGAAGACGGGAGCAGTTAATAAAGGTTATTTTGCTGTTTAAAAATATATTCTGAGTAAAAGTGATCCAGGTAATATAAAAAATTGACTTGTCATATAGGTACTGTAAGTGGATTTCATAGTATGTGATATTAGTATTATACAAAATGATGAACATGAGTGAGTCAGAGATGGTTTTACAAATACTTAAATATTGTGAAAATGTTGTATGAGCCTTTCTTTCAGAACGTCGGAAAAAAGGTAATTTCAGAGTTTCTTAGAGTTAATTTGAAAATATACTCATACATCTGACACTATTTGGCCAAAAGGAAAGGTACAGGAATGAGTAAAGAGTCATGACTGAAAAAAAGGAGTATATGAAAATAATGAAAATATTTCAGATGTTCTTGGAGCTTTTCTTCTAGAAAGTCGATGAAATGGATTTTTTAGTGAACAGCAGAGTACTTTGCAACGAGAAAAGGACCTCCATGATATACTATTTGGCCTCAAGGAAAAGTAAGTCAATCAAAGATTAGTGTACATTTGTCATTTGTCAGTATCTAAGTTTTTTTTTAAAAACACAATCTTTTAGATTGTGTTTTTTTCCCCGCTGTAATATGATGAGTAATTTGAACTCACTGTTTTAAGTGAAATTCAATATATTCTGAGAACAGCAAAAATAAACTATGTAACATGTTGTACAAGTTATACTATAATTTGGATTGTGTAAATTAAATTGTATTCCCATTCTCTGACACTCATTTTCCTTTTTCCTCTCTCTTTCAGCTCTCTTTACTCACTCACACTGCCTTTCTCTCACTCTGTTTCACACCCATTCGTTTACTGCACTTCTTTCACAACCCCTCATTCTCATTTCAACTGTCTGCATCCCCTCTCTCCCTTGCTCCACTTTTCAGCTTTCAGTCTCTCTGCTTTACTTCCCTTTTCCGTCTTTTCCTCCTTTGCTCTTTTACTAATTCCTCTTTACTCACTGAGCAGTATTGTCGCACTCTATCACTATAACTCACCCACTCTCCCTCGCTTATCTTTGTTTTCTCCTTTCTTTTGACCTCTTTTCTCTATTTTTCGTTCACTACCTCTATGTCCTCAGTGCCTCACTCTCCTTGTGTTATGTTCACTTGTGTTTATCTACCTTCTATCATTTCTTTTACAACAACTTCACTGCTCCTCTCTCATCGTTCTTCATCCCATTTCTTTACTCTGGTTCCATTACTATCCCTCATTTCCTTTCTTTCAATGTCCTTCTCTTTACTTTCATCACCAAATTATTTTCTCTCAGTACCACTCTTTTAGTCGTCTTCTCCTCTCTTTCCTTTTTTGCTCCCTTACTCATTTCCTTTTGTCACTCATTGTACTCCACCTCACTCAGTTTTTCTCTTAGTGTGTCTGTCTACTAACTTCCTGACTCCATTTCCCTCAATCGTTGTATATTATCCTCTCTCCCTTCATCCCTTCACTTTGACTGTTCTTCACTTACTCTCAGTTATCTTCTATTTCTCAATCTTCTAAATGCATCCTTAATTAGACTCTTTTCCATCTCTGTTATTATCTTTTTACTTACTACTGTTTCCTGACTTAGTTTTGCTAACTCACATTGTTTTAGTATCTTTCTTACCTTCAGTTCATTTCTCTGTTCTTCTCTTCCTCTGTGTCAGTGAATCTATATGCCTTACTCTTAGTAATTTGCTCTCATTCTATTTCTTTTTTTCTCTTTTTATCCTTCTACCTTACTTTATTTCCCTTTCTGTGTCCTTCACTCTTACTTTATTTCTAAATACACTGTTATGATTTTTAACCTCTTCATTTGTATATTTTAATTTAAAATACACATTTTACTAATTATAACTTATTTTTCTTCTCTCTTTCAACGATACAAAGTGTAGTAAAACAAATTAATTAAAGTTACATTTATTATATGGTAAGTATGACTATAAAAATGTATTGTGTCATCACCCTTTGCTTTAAGCTCACTAATTTTTCTCAACCAACCTCACTCCTGTGTGTTTATTCTGCTTCCCTCACTTATTCTTATTCTCCATGTTAACTCTAATTTCCCTATTTCCCCTCTCATATTCAACTTCTTTCAATCCCTATTCTTTACTTCACTTACCATCTGTTCCCTTCCTTTGCTTCTTCACTCATTCAGTTTTTCTTAATTATTTACCTTACTCCTACACACACACCTCATCCCCCTCTCAATACATACACACACCTCTAACATACACCCCACACACACATCACACACATACCTCATACACACAGAAAATCCCCCCACACACACTCTTCACATACACACATACATTCCATACACACACATACATCGCACACATATACACCCCACACCCATACACTCCTCACACATACTTCACACACCCTCACCTCCACCCACACCAAAACACCCCACAAAGCCACACACACAGACACACCTTACACACCCACACCCCGACCTACACCCACTGACTCCCTATAAGTCACACACACTGCATTACTTATCTTTCTTTGCTGTTTCACTCAAACCCATTCAGGTACTGTTTTCTTTACTCTCTTTGTCCTTTCTCTTTGTCACTCCCCATGTCTTATCCTAATTCAAATTTTTCACCCTCTTTCACCCCTTTTTACTAACACTAACTGGTCTTTTCTTACCCTCACTCACCGTTCTTCATTTATCCCGGTTACGCCACTACCCTTCATTCTCAATTATTTACTGTCCTTTCTTTTTCTTTCAACACCCACTCACATTCTCCCACTATCTCTACTTTAGTCTTCTTCCTCTCTCTTCCCTTCTTTCGCTCCTTTAGTCATTTTACTTTTCTCACTTTCACTCTATTACACCTTCTCTGTTTTTTACTATGTAATAAACAATCCCTCTGTGTTCATCCTGTAGCTGTCTTTCTCTTAACATTACTCTCTTTGTGTTCTTCCCTCATGCTAACTCCTTCATTAAATTCTTTTTTCTATTTTTTGGGGGGCGCGCCCCGGTACGCGTACCCTCAGAAAAAAAAACTGACAGAGATTCATTAAAAATATAGGGTTATTTTTATAAATAAAAGGTAGTTCTAAAAAGAACTTTTTTTTTCTTCTTTTTGTTGTTTTATATTTTTTTAATGTTTTTTGGAACATTTTTTTTTTGGGCTTTTCAAAACAGTTTTATATATTTTTTGTATTTTTTATAGGGAAAAACAAAAAAAGGGGAATTGAAAATGGCTCAACTGGAGCAAAAAACAAAAAATGAAAAAAATTACTTTTCTTTGGGGCATTTGTGATTGTCTCCAGCAAGGACGACGAGCTTTAGGCTCTTTTCACCATAGGAGATGAGCTTGCCACAATCAATACATGTGATTCTAAATTTTGCAAATCGAGGTTGAATACAAGGCATCGTCTCCGTTGTTTCTGATCCCGATGGACTGGGTTGCTTTCTTTTGGAGGAGGTCCTTGAATACTGGGGGAGGTTACTGGCCAGTTCCCTGATCTCTGCAGCAGAGTAGTTGTTTGGATGCTTGCGGGTCATATGTCTGATCATGGTATTATTACCAAAGGAATATTTTTTGTTTGGGTTGCCCCTTTAGAGTTGTTCGCCACAGATTAGGCAAGTTACCTTGGCCGCATTCACTTTTTTCTTGCCCTCTGGGATTGAAAAAAACTCCCATACAATGTGTGGCCTTGGCTGGTATGGGGCATTGTCTTCAGCCAGCCATCTTCTCCCCTCCTCCTCTTCCTCTTCCTCCTCCTCCTCTTCCACCACAGCAATGTACTGTTGTGGTGGTCCTCTTGGTGGTGGTGGTGGTGGTGGTGGTGCAGATGCTCCAACTGTTGCAGCTACAGTAGCCATTTGAAAGTACAAAATAGTTCTCTCTATTGCTGAAACAGGTCTTCCTCAGTCAAAGGACAAAGTCAGAATAAGGAAAGAAGGTGGGGTCTTTCATCATTTGCAAAAAACAAAGTGTCCTGAACCAATGAGAAGTGTTATTTTCAGGTCATATGACCCGGGCTTTACTCATTTGGAAACCAAAACTGTTCTGCACCAATAGAAAGTGTTATTTTCAGGTCACATGACCCGACGCGCTTACGCTACGTGCCCCGGGGCGCGCCCGCGGGCGCGTAGTGTAAGCGCATCAAGATGTTGCGCGATCGTATGCGCTCGCGTGCTTCCGGGTGCGCTTACGCTGTGCGTCATATGACGCATCACGCGTCTACGCAATAAGTCACGATGTTGTTTTCGTTCGCGAAAATAGCGCTAACGGGACGCTCCCCGGTACGCGCCCCGGGGCGCACCGCAACATTGCGCTGACCGGGGCGCTCCCCGGTACGCGCCCCGGGAGCGCCCCGGGGTAAAAATAAATAAATAAATTACATAATTATACAATATAAAATTCATTATAAAAAATATTACTTTTCATACCTATAGAGATTTGCTATTAAAAAACCTATGAAATTCACTGAAAAAACCATAGGTTTCACACCAGTTATAATTAGGAATTAGCATTTAAAAAACCTATTAAATTCACTGAAAAAACCATAGGTTTCACACCAGTTATAGTTAGCTGGAAGTTTTACTGCCATAAAACCAATGAAATTCCCACGTTATAGTTAGTTGGACTCACTATAACTTGCGTGTGCAATGCACTGCTGATGACGTCACATATTACATCACTCATGACATGGTCAGTGACATCACTCATGACATCACTGATGACACCATCCTTGTGACAGAGTGACAGACCTCCTTTCACTGTAATGTAACCCTTGAAACACATATTCAAAAATAGAAACTAACATTTTCAAAAAAATGGAGATACCCATACCAGTTACAACAACCAATTCAGTAATTCCACCATCTATATACACATCCACTCATTCACCAACAGTTCTATGTAGTCACTCATACATATACTCACTCATCATATGTAGTGATACACCTATACATCCTGTTACACACCGACAGTCATCCAAAAGATACTGTCACACATACTCACACATGCAAATAAACTATTAAACATCCATTTATTTGCATATACAGTTATACACACACTACCACTTTACTTTTAAGGAAACTTACACATACTTACTCTCTTAAACAATCACTTATAGAAACACATACTAATTTAAACAGGAACTCTTACAATCCCTCACTCTCACATATACTCACTTATATACATCAATATTCACATATACTACATTAAAACATATGTAGTTACTGATAAAGACACTAGTGAGACAGTCATTCACTCACTAACATACACATATACACACTCATCCACCCATACAGTCCTGCACATGTGTTGTATTCAATTTCAATTTTCAATTTATAATCTTTATTCGGTACTTAAAAAGACACCATAAAAGCACAAATACAACAAACGCATAAAAAAATATTTAAGCAACATCAATAAATTTCCATAAAAAAAGTATAAATGTTAAAATTTATCTGACACTCTAAAAAAAAGACAGGGGGATCATCAGTTTAAATGTTCAACGGGACAAGTAATATTAGTGGCCAGTTTCTCTAGTGTTCCTCAGTCTTATTGCTATTCGAATAAAGTTTATGGTGCAAAAAAGAGTGTAAGCGTCCTCCGCTTCCTGTAGGAACCTCAGGGCCAGTCTTGCGTGTTTAAACTTTAGGTCTTTCAGGATCCCCACCAGGAACTTGCGTCTTGGCATAGTATACAATGGGCACAGTAGGACAAAGTGAAGGGTATCCTGCGGAGACCTGTGGTCGCAGCCGCAGGTACCCTTCTCTTCCACGGTGTGAGGGAACCCAGCCGGGACCGCAAGGAGGTGATGAAGCATGTTAAGTCTAAAGCGGGTCATGACAAAGCGATCCTGGGCGTTAAACATGACCCTTAAATAAGGTTCCATGCCATGCTTCACTGTGAGTTCATTATAGGAAAAGTTAGTGGGTTTGTGATATTCTTTTCCAGCCCTTGCCAACTTCAGCTGTGCGGAGAAAAGTTTTTTCACCAGGGCCTTGCTCTCTGGTGTGATGGAGTCTGGGGATGTGAAGAGGTTAGAACAATCAATTTCTACTAGAGATTTCTTGACAAATTTCAGCCATGGGATGTTTTGCCCTTTATCTCTTTTGAGGCAGTCCCCTATGATTTGTCTTGTTAGGGACGCCTCTGGGTTGGTCCATACTTTAACCCATGCCAGGAGAGGTTTGATTTTAATTTTATCTTCTATGAAGGTTTCTCCTACTTCTTCATGGATGATGTGGGCTGATACACACTGCGGGACTTTCAGAATTCTCCTCAAAAATTTGTTTTCTTCCGTCTGGATCTGCTGTACTTTATTTTCCAGGAAGCCCCACACTTCTGCACCATAAGTTACTTTCGCACAGCAGATTGACCTATATAGGTTCAGTATTTGTTCCGGGGACCATTTTCCTAGTCTCTGCCCGTATCCCATGATGGCTCCTACCGAGGCTGCCAGTTTCGTGGAATGCTTTTCTACCAGGGGTTTAAAAGTGAGATGACAGTCAAATAATACCCCAGGTATGAAAAGGTCTTGACCTGGTCTATTTTATGTAGCCCAATGTGGTAGGAAAAGGACCCTTTTGTGGGTTGCCCTGATGACATGACATAAGATTTTTCCAGGTTAGTGGACAGGTCTAATTTATCCATGAACATGACGAACCCATCAATCAGTTTTTGCAATCCTAAGGGCGTTCTGGCAAGCAAAACCGCGTCATCGGCGTAGAGTAGTATAGGTACCGCACGATGACCGATTTGAGGTGAGTCCACCTTGAGTTTAAGGAGATCCTTTTCCAGCGCGTTGATATAAATAGAGAAAAGGAAGGGCGCGAGGATGCATCCCTGCCTTACTCCGCTCGAGCACGTAAAGGGGTCGGTCTTGTTTCCCTCTTGGTTATATCTCACACTTGCAGTGGTGTTCCGGTGGAGATTTTGCAGGGTGTCTACTAGTGGTTGTTCCACCCCCAGTTCTAGTAACATGGCCCAAAGCTTACTCCTGTTTACGCGGCCAAAAGCCGCCGAAAGGTCCATGAACCCCATATGAAGGGACCCCTTCCCAGCGATGGTATATTTGGCTATCAGAAGGTATAAATTTAAGCATTGATCAGTGGTAGATCTACCTTTCCTGAAGCCATATTGCGTTTCCGAGAGGACTTGGTGCTCCTCGGCCCAGTCTTGTAATCGCTGTAGGATGACACGCCCCAGTACCTTAGCTGTCACATCTATGAGCGAGATGGGTCGATAACATTGGGGGTCATCACGGTTCCCTTTCTTGTAGATTGGAACTATGGTCGCCGTCGACCAGGACTGAGGCAGTCCTGCCACCACTGCCTCGTTTAGTACCCTGGTAAGCAGCGGCGCCCACAGGTCCGGTCTACTTAGGTATAGGTCTGGTGGAATGCCGTCCGGACCCGGGGCTTTGTTTTTGCTAAGCCCAGTTATTCCCATTTCAACTTCTTTCAAGGAGAAGTCCAACTTGGCCGGCTGATGATCCCTGGGAGCATCCTCCCGGGATAGATGACTTGCATGGTTATATAGTCCATGGAAGTGGGTCTGCCATTGTTCCGGCAAAATGATGTTTATAATTTTTGGTGCCCCTTGGTCCTGAAAGCATGGGGAATTAATCACTTTCCAGAAGCTTGCGGAGTCTTTCCTTTCGGCTGCTTCCCTTAGATCTTCCCAAGCTTGGTTTTGTAGACTTTGCTTGCGGTTCTTCAGAGCTTTTTCATATTCAGCTCTGTTCTGTGCCACCATGATCTTGTCCCTAGGTTTGGAGTGGAGACTATCTTTCAGTTTTTTAAGCACCTTGGTGCAATTCGAATCAAACCACCGAGGGTTTGAATGCGTTTTGTTAGACCCAGTGGTCTTTAAAGAGTTGTTTACGTGGTGCGCAATTTCTTCGAATGCCCTGATCACCCGAGCACCACACACGCTTGGGTCCAGACAGTTGTCTATTGCAGCTGAGGCCTCTGTTAGTAATTTTTTATAAAACCTGTCCCCATCGATTTTGGCCCATTTGATTCTTCTTCCCTGATCCACTGCTTTTTCCATAATGTCAGATCTCCTTGGGCCCGAGTTAAAATCAAACCCTTCAAATGTAATAGTGACCGGATTATGATCACTAAAGCTGCTGGCCTCGACTTTAGTGTTGCTAATATTTCTTTTTAGAGTGGGGGAGACTAGGATGAAGTCAATATAAGAGTGACAGCCTCTTCCTTTGTATGTTGGGGTCAGTTCTCCATTTTCTCCCAGTGCCACGAGGTCTAAGGTTTGAATTAAGTTCTGTCTTTTCATAAGTCTCTCTAAATCCCATCCCTCTTTTGAGTGTACGAAATGTGGGCCTTTCATTAAGGTGCATCTCGACCAGTCTTTGTTGAAGGGTTGTAATCTATCACATAGATGACAGTTAAAATCTCCCATTAATATAAAACTTGGGGGGTTTGGTGTCTTATTAAAAGAGTTCAAGGTTCTTAAACATTCGTCCAATTCTTTTACAGCTATTCCCTTCTCCGTTGTTGCAGGGGCATTATACCAGTTAACTAGAAAAAGGGTTAGTTTTGGTGAGGTGAACCTTAATACTTGAAGATTATGTGAGGCCCATTTAATGCCGGACCAGGTGCCCTTGATGTCTAAGTTGACATATATGGCGAGCCCTCCCCTGGCTCTCCCGGAGGTTACTTTTTTTGCTGGAACGAAGAAGCTTTTATAGCCTTCCATGCTGTAATTGTTTGGGTCAGTGGCCCAGGTTTCTTGCAGGCATATGATATGGAATTTGTTTATGTGGCTAAGCCATTCCTATGATTCAAATTTGGCCGCTAGCCCTGCGATATTCCAGGATATAACAAGTAATTTTGGTTGGATCATTTCCTTTGGGGTTCCTATCGTGTCTCCTGATGAGATCATTAAGTGTTTTCCCACTTCCTTTGAGGAGACAGGGACGGGATGTGTGCTACTGGGAGCGGCTAGTCTACTGTGGGCAACTAGTCTGCTCTGTTTATTGGTTGTCCTATGTTTTGGGGGATTTGTACACTCTCCTTTACCATGACTTGTGTTTGGTGGTATGATACTGCCCCTTTTGCCGGGCACCATTTCTGGACCATTGCCTACCCCATTTCTCCTTCCTTTTAATGATAATGGGCTTGCCTCGTTCCTCGTAGCGAACTTAGGGGATTGATTGTCCCGTCCATGTCAATCGACCCCATCCAGTATGCTGAACCTGTTCCAGTGTGCGTACTGTATTAGGGCGGAGTCATGATTTGGCATGATAAAGTTTGGTCTTTGCCATTGGGGGGGTCCATGTTGTGATGGTCCATGCCATTGAGGAGGACCGTATTGGGATGGACCATATTGAGGGCCCATGGAGGGGATACTAGTCGGTGGTCTGTTGCTCTGCCTAGGTCTTTGGAATGAAAAGGGGTAAAAGTAAGATAGATGAACCGGGTGAATCTGTGAGCGAGTATAGCTCGGGGGGACATTGCAGATAAAGTTGACTGCTGCCATGTCTCTGAAATTTACCGTAATTATGTCCCCTGCTATGGTCTTAGTGCCTTTACCGATCCACTCCCCCCTTCTTACAGATAGAATTTCCCCATGAATATTAGGGGGTAGGGGTCTATGTGTTTGTAACCACTGTGCACACTTATTTTTCAGTTCTACTTGTGTTTCCCGTTGACCCTCCTTAAGAGGTGGGACTCCTGTTAAGACCACTACAAAGGGCAGTGCTTCGGGCGGTAGATTAATTGTCCTGAAGCGGGTGGCTGTTATATTTTCTTTGGTAGTAGTTATGGGAGGAGTCGGATTGATCTTTGGGTTCACTTTAGGTGTTTGAACATTGTTTCCTTCCAATGTTTGGGAGGGTCCCGGGGGCAATTTGTAATTTTCAGTAGTTTTTAGTTTGTTGCCATTGCCTGTATTTGGTGTGAGAGCCGCTTTTTGCGTATCTTTAATGCTTTTTTGAGTATCTCTATTGGGGATCTTTGTCGCCGCAACGGGAATTGTAGAGGCCTTGTCTTTAGTTAGGCTTTTGGATGTGGCATCATTCCGTTTTATTGGGGCGCCTTCTTGCACTAACTGGGTTTATTGGCCAATCCCCCTATTGTTTACAAGTGATGTTAATCTGTCTATTTTAGCTATGAGGGGTTTTAGCAGCACGTTAATAGAATGCTCAAGGTCCGTTTTAAGATCGGCCACCATGTTAGCGATCCAACAGGGTATTCCCGGTGTAGGTGGGTTTATGGGTGTTACCAGATTGTGATTTCTGGTTTTTAATAGTCCTTTTTTGCCCCCGCGTTTAGGACCATCCTTGTGCAAAATTTTCTCTGTGCTATGATGGTTATTATTATGGTTTTTTGATTGTGCGCCAGATCTCTCACTGCTGGTTTCAGCAGGCGCCTGGGCGCAAGGTAGGTCAACAAAAGGAGAGGCAGGGAGTAGCAGGCTAGAATCCAGTTCCTCTGCCAGCTCTCGCTCTCGGGAAGCCTCCGATAGGTTGATGAGGGATTCCTGGGTTTCCTGAATGATTGTCACCGGGGGTAGGGACATTTTCCTTTCGGTGTTTGCGATGGCATTGGATACCGCCCCTATAGTTTGTTTGAGCATTTTGTCGATGGCAGTTAAAGTTGGTAAAGGCGGGGGTGGGTCCGTTTTGGCTTTTGTGTTCGATCTTAGGGTAGGCATCTTGGGCTTCTTGACGATCTTCCTCATGGTCCGCAGCTCCACGTGCGTGGGTGGATTTATCTAGTGCGAGTGGGTTCGGATGGTAGCCCAGTATACAAGATGCGGTATGCGACTTTAGGGGGGTGGCCCAGCCCGGCCTCTTCTGGCCTCTGAGGGCCACAGAGGGCCCGCCCTTTGCCCGGGCTTAGCCCGGCGTCCCGCTCGCGTCCCGCTACGCGCCTCCCTGTTTTAATTAAGCCAAGCGTTGCGGCCGGGGGGCGTGTCTTGGTGGGGGCGCGGCCGTGCACACCTGTGCAAGGCAGGGGCTCCTGGTCTTTGGAGTCCCTGCAGCTCGCGCCCTCTGCTGGATCTGATGCTTCCCCCTCCTCCTGCCTCTGTTGTTCCCAGTCTGCCGTTCTCAACCCCACGCCTCACGCCGCACAGCGGCACCCGCGGAGCGGGTGCTGCAAGATGTTACCTTGCGGCGGGGCGGTCAATCCCACCTGGGATACAGGGAGGCCAGCTGGCTAACACGGGCAGTTCTGCAATATGGCAATATGGCGTTTTGGCGAGTTCAGAGGCAACAACACCCGGTACGTTTCTTCCTCCAAGGGTTCCCGCTTAATACTGAAAAAGCGTCCTTCTTTGTAGGACTGGTCGGCCGGGGGGCGTGTCTTGGTGGGGGCGCGGCCGTGCACACCTGTGCAAGGCAGGGGCTCCTGGTCTTTGGAGTCCCTGTAGCTCGCGCCCTCTGCTGGATCTGATGCTTCCCCCTCCTCCTGCCGCTGTTGTTCCCAGTCTGCCGGCCTCAACCCCACGCCTCACGCCGCGCAGCGGCACCCGCGGAGCGGGTGCTGCAAGATGTTACCTTGCGGCGGGGCGGTCAATCCCACCTGGGATACAGGGAGGCCAGCTGGCTAACACGGGCAGTTCTGCAATATGGCAATATGGCGTTTTGGCGAGTTCAGAGGCAACAACACCCGGTACGTTTCTTCCTCCAAGGGTTCCCGCTTAATACTGAAAAAGCGTCCTTCTTTGTAGGACTGGTCGGCCGGGGGGCGTGTCTTGATGGGGGCGCGGCCGTGCACACCTGTGCAAGGCAGGGGCTCCTGGTCTTTGGAGTCCCTGCAGCTCGCGCCCTCTGCTGGATCTGATGCTTCCCCCTCCTCCTGCCGCTGTTGTTCCCAGTCTGCCGGCCTCAACCCCACGCCTCACGCCGCGCAGCGGCACCCGCGGAGCGGGTGCTGCAAGATGTTACCTTGCGGCGGGGCGGTCAATCCCACCTGGGATACAGGGAGGCCAGTTGGCTAACACGGGCAGTTCTGCAATATGGCAATATGGCGTTTTGGCGAGTTCAGAGGCAACAACACCCGGTACGTTTCTTCCTCCAAGGGTTCCCGCTTAATACTGAAAAAGCGTCCTTCTTTGTAGGACTGGTCGGCCGGGGGGCGTGTCTTGGTGGGGGCGCGGCCGTGCACACCTGTGCAAGGCAGGGGCTCCTGGTCTTTGGAGTCCCTGCAGCTCGCGCCCTCTGCTGGATCTGATGCTTCCCCCTCCTCCTGCCGCTGTTGTTCCCAGTCTGCCGGCCTCAACCCCACGCCTCACGCCGCGCAGCGGCACCCGCGGAGCGGGTGCTGCAAGATGTTACCTTGCGGCGGGGCGGTCAATCCCACCTGGGATACAGGGAGGCCAGCTGGCTAACACAGGCAGTTCTGCAATATGGCAATATGGCGTTTTGGCGAGTTCAGAGGCAACAACACCCGGTACGTTTCTTCCTCCAAGGGTTCCATATGTATTCAAAACACATACAAACAGGGAGTCAGTCATTCATGCATCTATGTGCTACGTAATACCCCCACCAAACCATACAAACATTTATACTGATACTAAGAAAAACATCTAATAACCCATATACCTACACATATAGCTACTCACCAACCCATGCAGCCACTTATACACAAAGAGGTGCCGCTCGTGTGAGGAGTTTCCCTTGTCTTCTGGCCTGAGTCACGCTACAGGAGTAGCTCGCCTTGAATTTGTTTCCAGGACCTTTGCCATCGTGAGGAGGGAGGCGTGAGGCCGCAGAGGAGGTGAGAGGCGCGGCCCCGGGACTGCGAGGAACAGCCTTCATCATCTACAGCTGTGTCCTCTTCCCGGGGGAGCCGCGCCCCCTCCCAGTGCCCGCCCCCTTGGAAGCCTTTCCCATATCAGTAGGCCTAGGACTGCGTACCGCGGGACGCACGCGGGACGCAGCCCGGGGCGAAGCCCGGGCAAAGGGCGGGCCCGTTGTTGCCCGTTAGTGCCCGATAGAGACCGGACCGGGCCACCCCCCCTTCACCGTCGAAGCTGCAGCAAGCTAACATCATGCCACCAAAAACTAGGAGCAACACCAAGACTAAATCCAAACACGCGCAGGAGGTAGCTCAAATAACGGGTCCCATTGACCTGTTCATCACCCGGACTCACGAGGCAATAAATCAGAGTATTGCCCTGATGTAAAAGAGAGTGTCGTTAGATCTCATGAACGCGAACGCAAAACGTTCCTCTTTAGGCGCCATTGCAAACGCCACCTCTCCTATTCATCCCAACTCTCACAATTGTTCCCTCCCCGTGACCTTGTTAACACCAGACATAAACACAGTACCTTCCATAGTAAACCTCTCTGTAACACAGTCCGAGTCGGACCCGTCATTTAACTCGGACGATTTGGAAGCAACCCCTGACCTGGCGATCTGCCAAATCCACGAGGACTCCCAGATAAACACCAACCTGCTCCAGCAAGGCGAAAGGGAAGGAGCCATCCCAAAACGAAATATCCCAGCTGTCGAACAGGCAGTAACCATGACCCAGACTTCTGCCTATGTTATCACCCACCTGAACACCACAATGCCGCAAAGCATCCGACCTCCCAGTGAAACAATATACCCCACCTGGTAATCTCAAATGAGACCTCTGACAACTTATGCAGAACATGCAAAGTTACTTCGCAAGTTCTCACCACTATTAAGGATCTCTTATTTCAACATTTGAAACCCATTCAACTTAGCATTAGGAACCTAGAAGCACAGCAAAATATAATTTCTGCCACCCTTCTTGACACTAACACGCGCATCGAAACAAGGGGACAACGGAACCCACCGCAGCAACCAAAAAAACAACCCCAAGCTCAATCCCATAAAGTAGTTGACCTTTCTAATACAGTACCTCTAGCCCAAAAAAACCTCAAACAAAATGTTTCAATCCAGAAGCCACCAACCAAAATGCCCCAAACCCAGCAGAATAAAAACTCTGTTGCATCTAATCAACAACCAGATAACACCGCAACGACCATTGTAGTCACCCCAGGTCCAGTGGTAAATAAAGACACCAGCAGAGCCCACCCGGACAAAAAGCTAATATCTTCTCCACCCAAACCTGCGGCATCACAGCCTACTCCTAAGAACACTATTAAAAAAGCATCAGCAAACAGACGCCCTGCTCATTTGCCGCCTGAGGCTACTCCCTACACGATAGTTCTCACTGGTGTACCAGAACTTACTGATGATACTTCTGAAACGGCATGGTCACTTAAAAACAAGGTCATGCAGTGGCTAAGCATCAACAGACCCCTCGAATCCCATCTTTCTGGAGGGATCTCCACAGCTCGTAGGGTAGCCTGGGTAGGTAAAACAACAAAACTAATTTGCGGTGATTGCATCGTAGTAACATGCAAAGATCCCTCTGCAGTGGACTTTATCTGCGCCTGGCCCTCACTGGAAAAGAAAGGGGGGATTGATGCCCGACATCTTTCTTATTTCTATCCCCCAATGAGACAGAATCGCAATACTGCACCTTGGTCATGGCACCAGTTTCCCGCAGAATCATGGAATCAAGACCCATGGAACCATACGGAGTATTCACATGACTACTCAGGTAGGAATGCGCCGAGAGAACGGCCGAGAGAACGGCCGAGGCACCACTGGCAAGAAAGACCCTGTCAAATCTACGAAGGCTGGCAGGGACTTTCATTGCAAAACCGTTTTGATTGTCTTGAGATGGTCGATTGACCACCCAGGGACGAACCCGGTCATATAAGATCTGTCAGTATACTCCAACCTGTCAACCCCATACAACGTCTGGTACCCCCAGACCCCTCTCCTGACAGCCATAAAAACCTATTCCAGCAACTGTCCACCGCTCCCTTCAACACTCCGAAAAAAGTCATTTACACCACTCTTCAACCTGAAGGCGAGAGCGCTTCTGGACTGTATTGCAAACCAACTGCAGCCATCAAAAACTCAGTTGGACCCCTGCGGGTTAGTTCACGACAACTACCAGTAGTAGCTGAAGTAGACAACAATCAGTCTAATCCTTCCCATGTCTTGAAAGAATCCACAAACCTGAGCGTTTCGGTCGCATTCTGGAACATCGCAGGTTTAACCACAAAAATAACATCCTCCACGTGGCTTGACGCAGCAAAGCAACAACAAATTCTGTGCCTGCAAGAAACCTGGTGCACAACTCCACTGCATCTGGTGGGTTATAAAACCTTTTTCACCAAAGCAATACCAGGAAACATGGGTAGACCAAAGGGGGGGCTCACGACCTATATTGCCAACACCCTCCCTTTCAGAGCAAAACTATTAAAAGAGTCACCCACTTTCCAAATCATTCAAATTACGCAACTAATAGCATTCAAAGGGAACAACCACATAATTATCAATTACTACAATAACTCAGGCACCCTGGAATGCTGTCGTTATCTAGAAGAAATAGTCGCATTCCTGACTGCGCCAGAATATGTCAATAACAAAACTCCATCTTACTTTATCTGGGGTGGCGACTTCAATCTTACACTGTGCTCAAAACATAAAAATGGGATCTGCGGGCTCCTAAATGATCTAGGGAATCCAATACCACATTTTGCACATTCGCCATGCGGCAACAAACTAAATGAAATCCTGTTTTCCCTAGACTTGGACTTCGTCAACGAATTAGTTGATCCGCAGCAGGATTATTCACCCACTTTTCACGGGCGAGCCTGTTCCACAATCATTGATTATATAATGGCCTCGAATTCCTACAAAGGGCAACTAACCAACTACGAGATTGGGACAAACCCAATAAGCGATCACTATCCGCTCAGTGTGGTAATTAACATGAAACAAGCTGGGCCACACCCTGCCAAGTCCGCATCCCTTGATCAACACTTGATCTCTATGAATAAACTGAATGGGTATTCAATTAAATGGGCAAAAATAGACCCAGAAGAGTTGACAGAGAGGATTCTCGAGAAAACACACCACTGGCTATCGCAATGTATGTCTCCGGAGACTCCACCCGAAATAATTGTTACCTCCTTCCAAAGCATACAAAAAGCCGTCAGGGATGAGCTATTTGTCAAATTAAAAAACAAGCCCAAGCTCCCCGCTGAGAGATGGTTTGACACCTCCTGCCGGAAGGCTCTCACATCTCTTAAAGAAGCCTTACGCAAGCAGCCGAGAGATCCCCAGGAAGTTTCCCAGCTGAGGAAATATTACAACACCGTCCGACAAGACCGCAAGAAACAGATCAAACGAGACCTCTGGCTACGCCTTCATGATAGTGCCCAAAGGAAAGATAGCACCGCTTTTTGGCAGACAATAAGATCACCTTTCTTGGCCAATAACAACGATCCAGACCATCTTAATGTGGCAATAACTGAGGAGGACTGGGTTTCCCATTTTTCAAAAATCTTTGGAACACCAGCAGATGCCACACCAAACAATCATATCCAAAAAGCTGAATTGGAGGAAAACACCATCTATCCTATTAATATACATTTCTCCCTTAATGAAACCTTAAAGGCAATTAAGGCCTCAAAAATCGGCAAGGCTCCCGGCCCAGACGGAGTTCCAATGGATCTGTTCTTACATGACGTAGACTTCTGGTCAAAAATAATTACACGGGTCATGTCAGCTGCAGCATCCTCAGGCCTTTTCCACTCATGGTCAACCTCAACATTACTACCTATTTTCAAAAAAGGTGACCGCAACGATCCCACCTGTTATAGACCTATCTCCCTTCTGGACTCCACGGGAAAAATTGCAGGCCGCTTACTCCTGGACCGACTACAATCTTGGGCCCAGGTGAACAACATCATAACTGACCTGCAATATGGCTTCCAGAAGGGGCTTGGGACCGTGGAACAGGCCCTCAATCTTGCCCTCCTGGTTGACAAATATGTCCGTGCAAAAGGAGGTAACATCTTCCTAGTCTACGTAGACTTAAGCGCGGCGTTTGACTGTGTCCAGCACGCAAAGCTTTGGCAAATCCTAGCGGATCTTGGCGTGGATCCCCCATTACTAACTTTCTTAAGAGAACTCTACACCAACGCAGAAGGCCGCATACGATTTGGCACTAGTGGCGAACTGTCGCGCCCTTTCCAGATAACGAGAGGAGTCAGACAAGGTTGTGTACTGGCTCCCTTCCTGTTCAACCTCTACACAAATGGGCTTGAACAGGCGTTGCTGGGAGGGAGCCAGGACCTACCACAGATTAACCATCGATCGATACCAACCCTCTTATATGCTGATGACTCAGTTATCCTAGCACGGACCTCAAACGAACTTCAGCTGCAGCTTAACAAATATGTAACATTCATGGACTCTCTTGGCCTAAAAATTAATATCAAAAAGACATTCACAATGAATATTGGCCCCAGGACAAAAGTTTCTAAACCCATTCTGATTAACAAAAACAGACTAGATAAAACTGCGGTGTATCCATATCTGGGCATCTTAGTGGATGACAAAATGAACTGGCACAAGGCAGTGGAAGCCAGAAACCTCCACTTCCGCCGAGCAACCTCAGCACTAACATCTTTTTCGAGGAAACTGGGCAAACCTGCTCCATCTGAATTGTTAGCCATATATTACGCTAAATGCCACAGTGTGGCCACCTATGGAGCTGGAATTTGGGGGCATGGTCGCATTGACCAGCTCCAGACCACCGAAAACGCCTTTATCAAGTACATTCTTGCACTTCCCCAAAGTTCTCCGATACTAGCCTCACACCGGGAGCTTGGTATGGAATACATCGTCGATACCATCTGATGCCAGCCCATCTTACTGTGGCATCGAATATGGTGTAACCCTAATAGTCACCTAACTCGCTCCCTTATTACTGATTGTTTAGGCTTAACAAATTGGCGGAAGATCCCGTGGCTAAAGTACATACACAACTTCTTGAAAGATCTGGATTGTGAGCAATACTTCCTCGAACCACCTTCAGTCGAAGATATCTCAAGAAAGCAACTAAAGCAAATGGCTATGGCCCATCTGAGAGACCTTCGAAACCAGGCAGAGATTATTAAACCAAAAAACGAAAAGATCTGCTTACTACAGGCAGGAAAAGTAATCCAGCCTTACTTGACATATTTTTTATCGAACTATGAAAAGTTTTTACTCACGAGACTACGTTTCGACGTTTTCTTTCGTTTGGTCACATTTCCGGAAACAAAGAACTGGTCCTGTAACCTGATGAGATGCCCCTGTGACGGAGTTTCTTTACAATCCACGATTCACGTTATCCTATTCTGTAAATATTATAAATCAGCAAGGAAAACGTGGATCATTCCTACTCTCAGGTCCAGTGGTCTCAGACAATCCTACCCAGCTCTTTCCTATCTACAATCTCCGAAATCTCCTCATGAAGCCAAACTTACAGTGACTTTTCTTAAGGCAGTTATTATTGCACGCCGTAATATCCTTAGTTAAACAAATATTTTTGCAAAAAGCAAATTGACTTTACTGTCTCAAAAAGTTCCTTTGTACAGTGATTTCATTCTCTTTGACTTTACTTATTTAAATTTCTTCTGTGTGTAATACTCTTTTAAATGTACTTTTTATGATTATTCAAATTCTATAATCGAATAAAAGTTGATGAAACTGAAACACAAAGTGAAACATTAATACATATATTTAAATATTTAAACATTACTCACTAATATTTATTTTTCAGAAAGCCACACATTCACTGGATGGTGTCATCAGTGATGTCATGAGTGATGTCACTGACCATGTCATGAGTGATGTAATATGTGACGTCATCAGCAGTGCATTGCACGCGCAAGTTATAGTGAGTCCAACTAACTATAACGTGGGAATTTCATTGGTTTTATGCCAGTAAAATTTCCAGCTAACTATAACTGGTGTGAAACCTATGTTTTTTTCAGTGAATTTAATAGGTTTTTAAATGCTAATACCTAACTATAACTGGTGTGAAACCTATGTTTTTTTCAGTGAATATATATATATATATATATATATGCAACACCAATTGGTCCACAAGGGAAGCACACTGTTGCACAGCGCGTGCCGGTGTCGAGGACGGACAAGTCCTCGTATTGAATTATTCACCAATTTTCTTCTTCACAAGGAAGAAAGCGCACACCAGCAATTCAGAGTAATATTTTTATTGCAAACATGCAATTATCATCACCGAACCACCACCAACGCATAGCAACCTCCATGGGTCTTGCTCACGGTAAGTGGGTCCTATGTTTGTGTTTTCTTTTTTATAGAGCTCCCATTTCTGCCAGTTAGGAGGCATTATGGGATATGTAGTGTCCAAATCTTTCACTGGATTTTCACATTCGATATTTTCACTTTCACTTTATTTTCGTTCTCTGCAAGACTACATATTTAGTGGTCACCAAGTTCAGTATAAGTTAGACATTCGTGTGTGTTGTGTTCTTATTCTGCATTCTTGATTTTTATTTTCTTTGTCTTCTTGTTAATTAGCTTTTTTCAATATGATGCTTTATTGAGAATGACAAAATTTTTACTTTCTTTGCTCTTGTTTGGACATCCATTTTTAGTTGTTTATTAGACAGTATCTCATGTTAAAAACCAATTTTGTTTCATTATTTTGAGTAGTCCCTTGTGTTTATTTGTATCAAAAGGCCGCATTAATTCTTTGATCACAGTGCATCTTAAAAATTACGACTTGAAGACCTTCATAATGGCTAAGTTCCCCCATTATATGGGTTGGTGTCAATTGAGGTTTTGGAGGGTTGTCTGTTTTGATACTGAACATTTGTCTTGCACAACTTGTACAGGTGAACATATAGTTCCTAGTCTGCATTCAGACCAAATGGGGTCTTGGTTTTGAACCGGATTATCAGTTTTGACTCTAATCTCCTTTGTTTTCAAGTTCTGTTGCCCCCTCTCTCATTTTTTTGGAACAGTTACCAATCCATTAATATTTTTATATCTTTCCAAGATTTTTCCCTATGAGTTTTCAGATGCTTTGCAATCTCATAGTTGGTGTCATTGTTATCAATTGCTCTAAGATGTTTGAGAATCTTTTTTTTCGAAGGGCAAATTGTACTTCCTATATAACATAGTCCACAGTGGCATTCAATGAAATATACCACGTACATTGTGTCACATCTGATCCTTTCCATGATATTAAAAGGTTTCCTCATGGAGTCTCTCACTACAAAATTGGTGAGAGACCAGAAATTTCATATCAGAAAGCGCAATCATTGAAAGATAAGCTAGTCAAAAGCCATATGACACCTAATAAAAAGACAGACTGGCTAAAAGAAAAGCAAAAAGGATTTGTACACTGCAATAAATGCAAGGCATGTTAAATAGGCAAGAACACACAAGTGGTAACAGACTTCATGGGGAAACCTTTTAATACTCACTGTGTAGTTGAATTGGTTACACTGTAAATTGAACGTGTGGATGATGTTAACTACCTTTTATTCCTTTGGCACCTAAAAAGGTCAGTTGCTGGAAAATTTGGACCGAGGGGTCAGCGCTCTAGCAGATGGTAGGAAACGAGGATAGTTAGGTCCTGGAATAGGGGGAGTTAGGAAACATTTTAAAGTAGTTCAGACCCAGTCCCAATCCTAGAGCCCATGTCTCGATTTAGAGGATCGGCACAGTTTTAGCATTTCAAGAAAGATTGGTAACAGTGAAGGTGTGAGTATCAATTGGGTTGCACATTCTAATGGGTTGTGTTTAGCTTGCAGTGTTTATGGAAATTGTGTGATGTTTGGTGAAGATGTTTTTAATGTTGTGTGATTGTGACACTTAACATGGAGATGTTGAAGTTGTCATCAGGTCTGATGTGGCCTAAGATCACGGGATGATGTTACAAAGTGTAAAAGACCCTGTATTTGTAAATTTCTAATAACGTTTTGTATTGCATGTCGTAAAACGTCATCAACTGCACAATTGACATTTATCTTTTCATGTAAAATTGAGGTGTGATTGGTGTGGTGGACCCTTTGTGTAGGGGGAAGCTGTACTAATTGGGGAAAGTGTCTGCGGGTCGAGGTTTCATTTGAGTGTGTTTGGATAGGTTGGAAAGTTTTATTCTGAATTACTTCTTGTATGATTGAAAACTGTTTCATTAGCGGCGCAGACAAAATTATTTGTTACAGTTCCTTTGTATTTGCTTGTATATGTATTGCTGAGGGGAGTGTATCCATGAAAATTGTAAAGCAGGGTGAGCTCCTTTAGTAAGTGAGATTGACGTCACACTGTTGCGTGCTGAGATTAGTCATTTGGTGTAACCCTGCACTGTCATTGATTGTGTACATCACTTAGTGCCACCCTGGTATTGGTTGTTGGTTTAGAATGTGAATTGTGAGTAAACTATTAGTTCTGACCCTGAAGATAAATTCTAATTGTGATTATTGACATGCTTACCTGAAAATGAAATGTTTAAATTCATATGAGATTTGATTAGGGGGGATGTGACAATGCCTGTTAGGGAAGTAGAAGAGGCACCACCTGAGGATACTGCTGAACATTATATGGCAATAACCATAGGGCTTCACACATGTAGTTGGCTTAAGCGATGGCATAAGATCACTGAGAAAGAAGGTGCCCTGGAATTTCCATGCTATGATGCATTCACAGTTTGAAGCACTTAATGCTTGGGAGTGTGCAGCTCTTCCTTGAGAGAAAGAGAGGTACCAGGGGAGAGCTAAAAAGGCAGTACGTACTTCTGCTTATATGAGGTGGGATGCAGAACATATATGATAGAAGGAGCTAAGTGGTAACCTGAAGTAACAGGTGATGAATTCAAGAAAGAACGAAAGAATAGAGGAACATGGTAAAGGGAATAAGTTAAAGGAGCAAGATGAGAGAAACAAAAACAGTGATTGTAATTCCAATGACAGTCTTTAAACGTGTTGGTGTTGGGATACCCACCTCTGTATAATGAGTCCCATACAATGGGAGGTGGAAGCGCCAGTGTATATGGCAACTCAGGAAGTGGCTACCTCACCTATAAGTGAGAACCATAGTATGATAGGAGCCACCCCTTTAAATGTGAATCAAACCCACCCAGAAGGAAATCTAGGAATCTGTGTCTCTGGTCCTTTAACCACCACTAATGTCCAAGATGCTCTTATGGTCCTGGTTGCTATTAGACTGTGGGTCCTAAATAAAGTACCAGTTCCAAAGGGAATGTAGGGCATAATTTGTCTGTTCCTGCAAAGTTGAAAGCCCCAGAGAGGGCTCTACAAAGCTTAAATGTGAAGAGATGTGTCCCTTTAGTTCCAATGAATGCAAGTTCTTCTTGTGGTACAGGTGCAGATTCAATGATGAACCAGTTAGCATTTGGACATTTGAGGTAATTCCCGGGATTTTCAGAGCTAGGTATGCTTACTTGGGAGTCATCTTCAAACGCACACAGTTTCACCCCTAAAGAGGAGATAGTAGCTAAAGCCTCTGGAATGCAGCCAAATTTGAGTGGTCAGGAATTAGATGACTGGTTGAAAGTTGTTAAGGCCACTTTGAATGAGAGTGGAAGCTCAGAGTTGAGTCAAAGAACCATTAAGTCATTGTTGAGGATAAATTAGAAGGATGTGGGTAATTAAAACTTGACTTGGATGAAATAAGAGGTGGAAGTCTTGAATTGGCCCAGTTGAACACTTATCAGGAAAGTGGTCTTGTGTTTATGCATTTAGAAATTATTGTAAGGAAGGTACTGTCTCTGTGAAATAATTTTTAAAATGTATTATTTGTAAGGGAGTGTTATTTACTATGCAATTGCTTTTATTTGTTGCTTAACAACCCGACTAAAGTTTATTGAACTGAACTGGTTGAACTGGGTGAGTATGTTACCAGACGAGTAAGGCAGGCTCATGATAAATTGTCCAAAGGAGCTCAGAAATATGATGTAGATGTGGATCGGACTAAAGCTTTACAGAAACGAAACTGACTCTGTTTTAGTGAGAAGGACATAGACTCTTAGCTACAGGGATTTGGCGTAGGGCAGAGCAGCAAGTAATCTTGTTGCACTGCATTATGCCAAAGTGAAAGGGTAGGAATGCATCGTATTTATACGATACAGTGCATTCCTGTTTCTTTTCCATGCGCTGGTGCCATTTTAGTACCTAGCACCAATGCAGGCACCCTTGCACCATGGTGCAAAGGTTCCTGTGCTGTTATAAGGATTGTTTTTGTGCAGTAAGGGGCACCTTCCTGCACAAAAACAATCCTAAGAGGTGTTTTGCTCTTTCTATTCTGTAGCACACATAGAAAGAGGAAAGGACGAGGAGAAATAATGACAATTCTCCTCATTAGACCTCATCTCGGGAAGCTTAAGGATTTAACACTTCCCCAAGTTGACATGATCTTGTAAATCTAGAGTAGCAACAAATTCATGTGTGGTACATGGTAAAACGCACCACAATGCATATGCAACACCTCCAGAGCGCAAAATAACACAAGGCAGCGCTTTACGCTGCCTTGCTTTACTCCATATCTATGAGGCCATTAAAATCAATCAATCAATCAATCAATCCTATCATTTGTAAAGTGCACTACTCACCCGTGACTGTCTCAAGGCGCTGGGGTGGGGAATGATGCTACTGCTCGAAAAGCCAGGTCTTGAGGAGTTTTCTGAAGGTCAGCAGGTCTTGGGTCTGCTGTAGGTAGATGGGGAGAGTGTTCCAGGTCTTGGCAGTGAGGTGGGAGAACGATCTGCTACCGGAGGTCGCTCTTCGGAAGCGGGGGACTGTGGCAAGAGTGAGGTCAGCGGAGGAGAGCTGGCGGGTGGGGGTGTAGAAGCTGAGTCGTCTGTTGAGGTACGTTGGTTCAGTGTTGTTGAGTGCCTTGTGTGCGTGGTTGAGGAGCATGAAGGTTATCCTCTTGTTGACCAGAAGCCAGTGCAGGTATCTCATGGTGGGGTGTGATGTGGCTGTGGCAAGGGATGTTGAAGATCAAGCGTGCAGAGGCGTTCTGGATGCGTTGGAGCCGTCTCAGGAGTTTGGCTAAGGCTCCTGCGTAGAGGGCACTTCCGTAGTCCAACCTGTGCTGACGAGGGCCTGGGTCGACAGTTCTTCTCGTTTCAGTGGGGATCCACTTGTAGATCCTGCAAAGCATGCAGAGGCTGTTGAAGCAGGAGGAGGAGACGACGTTGACCTGTTTAGTCATGGAGAGGGTGGAGTCGAGTATGACCCCTAGGTTGCGTGCGTGGTCAGTGGGTGTTGGGGTGGTTCCCAGTGCGGTCGGCCACCAGGAGTCGTCCCAAGCTGAAGGGGTGGGATCTTGTCCGAGTTCAGCTTCAGTCAGCTGTTCCTCATCCATTCAGCGGCGGCCTTCATTCCTTCGTGAAGGTTGGTTTTGGCGGTGTGGGGGTCCTTGGTGAGGGAGAGGATCAACTGGGTGTCATCGGTGTAGGAAATGATGTTGAGGTCGTGCCGACGGGCGACGTGGGCGAGCAGTGCCATGTAGATGTTAAACAGAGTTGGTCTGAGGGATGAGCCCTGGAGTACACTGCAGATGATCTTGGTGGCTTCGGAGCGGAAGGGGGGAAGGTGGACGCTCTGTGTTCTGCCAGAGAGGAAGGGGGTGGTCCAGTCCAGGGCCTTCTCCTGGATCCCGGCGTTGTGGAGGCGTGTTCGTAGTGTATGGTGGCAGACCGTTTCGAAGGCGGCTGACAGGTCCTGGAGGATGAGGGCCGCCGTTTCTCCATTGTCCAGCAGGGACTTGATGTCATCAGTGGTGGCGATGAGGGCAGTCTCGGTGCTGCTGTTGCTGCGGAACCCGGACTGGGAAGGGTCCAGGACATTGTTCTCCTCAAGGTAGCAGGTCAGTTGTTCATTGACGGTCTTCTCCATGACCTTTGCCGGGAACGGGAGCAGGGAGATGGGCTGGAAGTTCTTGAGGTCCTTGGGGTCCGCCTTGGGTTTCTTGAGTGAGGCATTGATCTTGGCATGCTTCCAGCTCTCAGGGAAGGTTGCTGTCTCGAAGGAGGTGTTGATGACTCTCGGGAGATGGGGTGCGATGGCTGTGCTGGCTTTGTTGAAGATGTGGTGTGGGCATGGGTCTGACGGAGATCCGGAGTGGCTGGTGTTCATGGTCTTGATGGTGTCGTCATCATTGATGTTGGTCCAGGAGAGCATGCGGTTGGTGCAGATGGTGTTCGTGGGGGCGGAGGTCTCAGTGGTTGTCGGGGAGGTCATGGCGTTGAAGCTGTCATGGATGTCTGCGATCTTGTGGTGGAAGAAGGTGGCCAGCGAGTCGCACAGGTCTTGGGAGGGTGGGACGTCATTGGTGTTGGAGCTGGGGTTGGAGAGTTCCTTCACGATGTTGAAAAGCCATGCATAGTGGCTTTGCATGTCCCATAGATATGCTTTATTGTGCCACCTGACCATCACAAAAAGAGACACTCCAGAGACACAGGGTACTTGTAAATGAGCCTCTTAGAGTCTATGAGAATACCAGGATTGAAGATGCATATTCAGAAATTAATTCAAAGCATACAGACCTGGAGTGTACTAGATAAGTGGGAAGGTAAATGGGCAAAGAAGAAGGGTCCCACGAGATCTATGGAGGAACTGCCTCCTCCCGGGAGGGGGGAGTGAGAGCTACAAGTTTTGAGAGGTTGTTGCAGGCTTTCAAACAGCATAGTGGAATGGAAACGTTGGAGCCCAAGGTCATGGGACTTTTTGTGTCCAGGTTTGTGACAGGTTTGGGACCTGAAATTAGCAGGATGATTCAACTGCATTTGATTTGATGGCAGAATACAGTTGGTTGATGATATTTTGAGATATGACAAAAAACTGTAATGATGAAGTAGATATGAGGTAGAAGAAATTGAGGGAGAAACTCATGGTGGCGCAAGTGAAGGCTGCTCAGAGGGCAGGCATGAAGCCAAGTTCCACTAGGGTTTGCGGAGGGCCCGTCAATCTTCTATCAGATCCTTAAAAAGAATTGGGAGTCTTTGGTTATGCCCTGTAACTCTGTCCTGGTTCAGTATATTGATGCTGGTTGCGTCAAATACTCAGGAAACTTGCAAGATGGATACTGTTGCCCTAATGAGCCACTTAGCTGAGAATGGACATAAGGTGTCCCTCAGTAAGTTTCAATACACTAAACAGTCCTGTATCTCAGGCATCAAATTGGAAAAGGAGTCAGGAAGGTGTCACAGGAAAGAATGTTGGTTATTCTGCAAATCAAGCCACCAACAGCACAGAAAGAAATCAGAATGTGCTTTGGAATGGTGATCTACTGTTGCCAGTGGATACCCAACATTTCCTTAGTGAGCAAGTCTTTAGCGTTTTCTTCAATCCCACATCATTTCATGACCAATTCCACCAATTACCAGGCTATCTTGGATGACAATCATGCATACCTCAACAAGGCACAATAACCTACTTAGTGTGGACAGTGCCAAACAACAAGCCGCGACATCACCAGAGCAAAGATGAAGAAATCAGTAAGGGCTTCTGAACTTTTAAAGTAGTGGGACACACATTCATACACTGCTTCCTAAACCCAGTGCCCAATACTTCCCACCTCATAGGCTTTCAAACTGAACACACACAAGCACATACATTTAAACACATGCTATCGCATACAAAGCCAGTCAAATACATACACATGCACTCACTAGCACATAGACAAAATCACATTCATACAAACACAAAGATTACCTGCTCCTTCATGACATAAGCATCCATGCTCTTTGATTCCTGACTCCTTACTCTGGTTAGGCTAGCAGAGCACCAGTACCTGGGGCATGAGCGTCTACCAGAAGCAGAAGCCAGAACAGGGTTAAAGGTACTGAGGTAGGCCTTCTTTCTCTATTCTGTCTTTTGATTGGGTAAAAGGGACCATGATTGACCAGACCTGAAGCTCGATTATCTAGCATGCTGCACTCTACGATGCTATGCAGCATGGCAGATAGTTACTGTGTCTGTGTGAGGCTGGGCTGTAACTACCCCCACCTGACAGATGCAATCGAGCAAGTGGAGCCCTCTTCTGCTGTTAAGGTTTTTTTTTGTGAATTTTTATTTATAGGTTTTGTTGAACATTTTTAATATTTGAAACATAGAATATTGAGGTATTAATACATAGTTCACAATTCCTTATTTACGACAGGTATAGATATAATTCGGCATGATATAAATCCCTTTTTTTGCCCAGTTGACTATCTATACTAATATAATAAAAAGAGAGCCCAAACCTTTGAGGCGGGTAATCTCAGGAACCACAGCACCAATCACAACACACAATACAGCGTTGGAAAGGGCAGTTGCAGCAGAAGGACATCGGCTATGCAGATGCCCACCATATACATTTAAGAGGTGACAGAACCGTGCCAGCAAAGTAGTCCCTTGTGGGCGTGTCTGCGTTATGCTGTGGGCGTGTGCTGGGGGAGTAACAAACGCTGGGGGCGTGTGGTACGTTCCGCCCTTCATCCCATGTCTCATATCGTGTGCTGTGGGCGTGTGCTGGGGGCGTGGGCGTGTGCGGGGCGTGGGATTACGGGGAAAAAAGCGAGCGTTGTGCCAAATATTTAATTGTTTTTTCTTCCCAGGTTCTGTACATTCCAGCTCCGGGTGTCCACCCTTCTCCCTTTAAATACCCCTGCACCCCATAATCATAATCCACCCTTACTCCTTAAAATACCCCAACACCCTTAAACACTAACCCATCTCAACCCTATAAATATACCCTGTACCCCAAAACCCAAACCTATCCCTAAACCCTAAAAATACCCCTGTATCCCAAAACCTAAACCTAGCCCTGAACCCTATAAATATCCCTGTACCTCAAAACCCAAACCTACCCCTGAACCCTAAAAATACCCCTGTACCCCAAAACCCAAACCTAGCCCTGAACCCTAAAAATACCCCTGTACCCCAAAACCCAAACATACCCCTGAACCCTAAAATACCCTGTACCCCAAAACCCAAACCTAGCCCTGAACCCTTAAAATACCCCTGTACCCCAAAACCCAAACCTACCCCATAACCCTAAAAATACACCTGTACCCCAAAACCCAAACCTAGCCCTGAACCATAAAATGAACCCTGTACCCCAAAACCCAAACCTACCCCTGAACCCTAAAATACCCCTGTACCCCAAAACTCAAACCTAGCCCTGAACCCTAAAAATACCCCTGTACCCCAAAAACCAAACCTAGCCCTGAACCCTTAAAATACCCCTGTACTCCAAAACCCAAACCTACCCCTGAACCCCGAAACCCCATGCAGCCATTAATTAATTACATCTTTTATACAAGTTAGGAACATCCCCATCCTGCAGATATCTGTGCAGATATAATTTTAGGCCCTTACATTTTCACACAGTTTGTAATTTCTCCCTGTTCGCCATAGAGCCTTTTTCTAGCATGCTACTTATTATCTTCCCTCAATATCAGTAGTACTTTCAACTGGATGTGCTATTAAATATGTCTTAAGGGGTTTCCATATATCTTATGGGACGCAATGTGAGTGGGAGCATTTCCGCATAGGTGAGCAATTGTTTTTGACAGTACAAAAAATTCCCCATCCAGTCCTTAAATTTAGGGACTCACCCGCCCCCATCTACATGCAAGTCTACACTTTGCCATTAAAAATCCAATTGCAGCGTATTTTCGATACCCTGCGTCAATTTGCTCAGTGTACCCCGGCAGAGCCACTTCCAGAGACTGTGTTATCCTCTGTGATGTCATTTGACCCATTGCTTTAAAAAATTGTTGCCTATATTCACTAATTGTATTGCAGTTCCAGGCTAGATGTAGGAAATCTGTGCATTCTGCCCCACAAATGTCACATCTATCGTTATCCCTCAGCTTGTATTTGTACATCTTAGTGGGTGCATAATAAATATGGTTCAGGAGTTTGAAAATGAATATTACATAGACGGTTGCTGGTAGATACCTGCTCTGTTTGTGTACAACAGTATGCCCACTGTTTATCTGACATTACACATCCTAGATCTCTGTCCCATTGTTCCATTGAAGGGCATTGGCTGCTTACCTGACTATTGTGCACATTAAGGTACAATGCAGAGACAGCACGAGTCGTCGTCTCTGATTGTAGTATTAATTGCAGCGGGGGTAAAGTTTCTGGTTCTTGTTCGTATGAGCGTGTGTTTTCTCTTATGCCTTGTCTCGGTCTTACATATAAACAGATGTCCATGGGGGTGGGTGTTGTGTTTGGAAATATCTGATCTAATGTACGGAACTCCCCTTCTTGATACAGATCTTCCCAGTGTGATACACCTGTCTTTTTCATGACTTTTTTAAAGCATTCTCCCGAATCACTTGTACATAAGGATGATATACTAATGGGAGTAGTGGAGAATATATTCCTGGAGCATGCAATATTTCAGCGATGTGCCGCCATACAATCACCGTGCCTGTGACCTACATATTGACTTTCTCACAAGGTTTAGTGGCGCTAAGTTTCTTGCCTGCCAAAGGGACAGGGTCCGCTAGCCATTGTTCCACTGCCACTTGCAGCATATATCTGGGTGGAACCAGTAGTGCACATAGTGGGCTGGTGCACAAAAACAATACAATTCCAATTAGGAACATCAAATCCCCCCTGGGAGTAGGGTCTAGTAACTATATCCCATTTTAGAATTGGCTGTTTACCTTCCCATGTCAGCCTAATCAATTCTGTACATAGAGCTGTAAAGAAAGCCTTCCAGGGTGCTATGATATATTCATGAATAGATATAATAACTGGGGTAAAATCACCATCTTTATCAAAGATGTTCTACCTGCCAAGGACAAGGGTAATAAGATGCCATAATTCAGACGCATAATTTCAGGGATATCTGTTGTAACATGTATCCCTAAATATTCTACTTTCGAAGTACACCATTCTATTGGGAAGTCGTGAGAATACGATGTCGTAGCAGAGGTAAGTGTGAAGATTTGTGACTTCACCCAATTTATTTGAATAAGATTGCTCCAAATTTGATGAATTCTCTTAAAATGGGATTTAAATTCTGTTGTGGGTCTCGGAGGTAAAGAGTGGTATCATCTGCATAAAACGAGATGAGTATCTGTCGTTGATAACATCTCAAAGCTTTCTCCTTATGGTGTTGTCATAATTTGTCCACAAGCGGTTCAATTGCTAGTGCAAAAAGTAAAGGGGACAGCGGGCATCCTTGCTTTGTTCCTCTTGTGATATAAAAAGGAGATAATTGTGCATTGATCAAGACTCTCACTGTCGGGGAGCAATACAGCAGGCCAACCTAGGACAGAAAACCCCTTGGTATTCCCATGCGTTGTAATATCCCCAGTAAGTAGGTCCACTCTACCGAGTCAAAGGCTTTCGTGGGGTCTAGGAAGACTGCCACAAGTGCCAGATCAGGATCTACGTTTTTCAGTATAGAAAATAGCATGCATAGATAATGGGACGTTGCTCGTCCTGGATTGAACCCAGCTTAGCCGGGTAACACTAGTTTTTACATAAGCAGGCCCAATCTATCAAACCGTATATCATAGCAAAGATTTTTGCGTAATTGTTAATAAGAGACAACTGCCTGTATGAATCACATTGATCTGCAGGTTTCCTAGGCTTAAGGATCGACGTTATGAATGATTGTATCATTGATCAGGGAAGAGTGCCAGTTTCCTGGGCTTCTTCATATACCTTTTTCAGTATGGGTATGAGTATATCAATATACCTTTTATAGAAGTCTATTGGAAGCCCATCTAAGCCTGGTGCCTTCCCGGATTTCATTTGCATTATTGCGGCTCGGATTTCATCCTCTTCAAGGGGAGCCGCTAGGAACTCCCTCTGTGAATTCCCCAACCAGCCCAGTACCAAATCATCTAGATAGCTGACTAGATCTAATGGCTGTTGCTTACCTGTACTGTATAGTGTGGCATAGTGTGTATTGAATATCTTAAGTATGTCCGTGTTATCTCTATGTTTAGTACCCTCATTGTCTAATATTTCTAGTACGTAACTGAAAAAGCTAGGTTTACAAATTACCTCTGCTAGGGCTTTTCCCGGTACCTCCCCCTCCTCAAAATTGAAATATTTGCTTCTGTAGCGAACCTCTCAGTCTGCTGTATATTTATACTCCGACAGCTTCTCTCTAAATTCCTTTTGAAATACCCCATTTGTGTCGTCTCTCATCTTTCCTTCTAGTCTCTTCAATTCCACTTCTAATTTCTGTAAGGTTTGTCGAATATCAGGAAGAACCCCAAGCTTTTCGTGATGCAGAAGCCACGTATTGTGACCTTGAAGACCTCCCCTACTGTTTCAATACGTGTTACTGACCCTAAGTTACGTTGAAAAGAATCCTCGATCTCTTGCCCCATCTCCATTTGGAATGCCATGTCTAACAAGGTAAGCGGCATCAGTCTCCAGTTTCCATGAGGCACACCTATCACCGGAGAAGTTAATGTTAGTCGGACTGGGTAATGATGCGAGTATGTTCTCACTAGACGTTCTACTGTGTCTATCAATGGCCCCATACCTCTAGATTTCACCCAGTAATCCAACCTACCCCAAGTTGCATGCATCGCAGTGAAGTGTGTGCCCTCCTGTTTCCCAGGGTGTATGTGTCTCCATGCATTTATGTGTGTGGAACCTATCTCAGGGATTTTGCCCCATAGCATAGCATGAAAATCAGGGTTGTCTACATTAGGTCTATGGCAGCATACCAACGTGACTGATTCAGAACCCAGTCTACCCCACATGATATAATAGCGCCATGAGTGATCTTGTGTCATGCGACATGGGGTGTATGGAATGTTTTATTTATCAAGATTGCCGTCCCTCTTGAATAAGAGGAGTATGAAGAAACAATCCTATATCCTGCCCATTTGTGATTGAAGGAGGGAGCCTTGGGGGGTCAAAATGGGTTTCCTGCAGCACCGCTACTTGGATCTGATGCTGATCCATGTATGCTAGGACCTGCTTACGTTTTCGTGGGTCTCGTCATAAGCGTCAAAGGAGTTAACTTTAAGTATATGTTCACACTCACTCTTTCCCAGAACATGGTTGTCAAATGAAGATCTCTTCACGAATATGTATAATTTCCCTTTATGTTTCCAATCTAGGGTCAAGGCTGTTCGATTTCCTTCCACTAAATGCTCTATTTCCTTCTTAGTCCACCTATGTAATAATAATATTTATGTCTGTCTTTCAATTAGATTCCAAATTTCTCTTACAGTAATCAACTAAATGTCAGCCTCTGTTAAAATACAAGTCAGATTGTGTCTGTGAGCACAACCAGTGTCTTTGTTCATGATAGGTTTAAAGAACCTTTCACTGATTCCTGGGAACTAAGCATTAGGGTCAGTACAATGACTTAGATGCTCAAGTATGGGGGAGCTGCGAAAAAACTAAATACTGTCTGGAAAAAAATATAATCAGAATGTTCTGTCCCATACAGAAGGCTCATCAAACTACTACAGGTAACACCATACATCAAAGCGATATGGTGGTAAGTGATACCTTCTGCAGCTGATGCAGGCAATTGTGTGCAGACATAGCAATCCCTGGCATCCATTGTGTCAATATACTCATAAAGCAGTTTAAAATAAGCATTTTTAGAACAATTGCCTCTAGATGTTTCTACATGCAATTCTGACTCAACTAATGGATAAGAGCTATCTCATCTAGGGTGTGAAGATTTGGGATTACTTGCATACTTTTTCTCTACTAAACTTGATGTAGATGAGTATACTCCCGCAAGCAAAATGATAAGTCCTACACTACAATTATTAATGTGCTTGCTATTATGTATCTATGACTACTAATGTTCGGTGTGGCTTCCATTACTTCCCTACTAGAGGACTGTTGGGGGATGTTAGCAGCAGCAGAGTCCTCTCTGTCGATTTCCCACTGTACAAATTGCAAAATCAAAGTTCATAAAGTATGCAGTAATTTTATTGTGTCCAAATCTTCATGAGACTACCTTAGCCCTACCTTAGCCCTAGTCCATGTTCTTCAAGTGACAACCTTACTCTCTTTCGGCAGACTCGGGCCTCAGTCTCCTACTTAATTCTCATACATGGGGCCTTATTTTGATGTCAGACAGGCTTGTGTCTGACTGATACCGTTGCGGATACGGGTCCAACCGACCTCAGGTCAGCGGTCCAGACTGCTGAATTTTGATCTGACTGCACATGATGAGGTCACAAGCTCGCATACAGAAAAGTGAGTTTCTGTTCATCCTTGCATCACATGTCAGAGACCTCACGGTGCCTGTGACACGGTGCAGGAATGAACAGGGGGGCACCAACCATAGGTGCCGCCTCAGCCCCCAACAGGAGGCTGCTGGTTTAAGTGGACCCTGCTAGGGGTCCGCAAATTCACTTTCCGAAAAGGTTTCCATGTTGGAAAGCCCAGCATGGAAACCCTGTCAGAAACCGACACAGTAATTCGGCGGCGTCTGCCCAAAAAACGACCGCATGGGTAAGTTCGCAGTAGTTGCGCAAAAAAAAACCTGCGAACACGCCAAAATAAAAAAAATTTGCAAGTTCCACTAATTCGCGGATTTTACGGACCACGAATTCGCTTTCGCGCGAATTCGCAGAACACAAATTCGCAAATTTCGCCCAAACTTAATTGTAATAGGCTCTGAAGATGAAGATTCTGAAAATGTCTGAGAAGGTGCCTTAGCATAGAGAAGAATGACAATGTTGGGCATGGGTATGAGCCCATCTCATTAAAAAATATCATGATGGAGGATGGATTATTTCCATCTACTTGGAGTTAGCCCTTGGAGAGTTGGGGATTGTTTGAATTAGAATTTCTGTCTCTCAGAGTATGCACCATGTACAAGCAGGAACTGCCACTCTAATCACAGTCCGTTAGATACACACTAAAAAATAACCTGTGCTCACCCTCAGATAGCTTGGCACAGAGCAGTCAGAATTATCCAAAGAGGCAATGTGTAAAGTATTTGTGTAACAAACATACACACACACACACAAACACCACACACACAGTAACACAATGAAAATACCACAAAATCCTTCACACAGGGTTAAAACAGATTTTATTTTACATGAGTAAGTAAAGACCGAAATAACAAAACTTCAATAAGTAGAACCAGATTTATGAATCCTTAAAGATTCAACCAAAATGCAGTGCTCATAAACAAATGGTGATTAGGGTTTACTTTAGGTCGTGCTAGACTGGGGTAAATCCAACGTTCAGGCGGACCGCAATGGAGGGCAGGCCAGCTACAGGACTCATGCAGGGCCCGCTGAAAAGTACCTAGGATGGAGGATGAGTCGATGTTGATGACTCGATGCATGGGCTCTGATCCTCGCAGACGATGAAGGCTTCATTGACAAACCCCTTTATGATGGAGACACGGCGCAGTCATTGAACTGCCATCACTGTCAAGCCGCGCAATCCGTCAAAGCGATGCCTTTGATCAGCATCGGCATGATTCATCAGTAACTAATGCCACAAAGTCATCACTGCATCAATTTTCATGGTTCTGCACAGCATAGGCTCACTTTCAAGGGCCCAGAAATCAGATTGGCACCACTTGGTAGGGCAAGACTAGTCAAGTCAAGTCAAGTCAAAAACCACTTTATTCGATTCAGTTAAAAATCATAAAAGCATTCTACAATCAAAGGGAAAGGGGCAGTACATATTCATTTAACAGTTATATTTAGAGATAACACACATCAGTAAAAATTTATAAATACACAATTTAAAAACATCAATCATTATATATTCACATTTTAAAAGAAAACAGCTATAGAGGAATAAATATTTAGCTAAAAAATTACTAATACAAAAAACATTTACCATTTCCACCTTTCAAGCAAAACCCTTGTGTTACGTTTTAAGTCGTCTCCTCCTGATCCTAACAGCAGCAACAAGATAATTGGCCACGCTAAACATGACCAAAGCTGAATCCAACAATTGGAGATACAGGAGGGCGGGTTTGGCCTGATGGAAGGCTTTATCCTTCAATAAGGGTAACAGGTATTTTTGTCTGGGCACAATAAAAAAAGGACAGAATAACATAAGGTGCATATTATCTTGCGTTGAGAAATTGTCGCAACTACAAACAGGAGCATCCTCCTCCTTGTACCAGACTTGGCTATCACCAAGGACCATGTAAATCTGGTTAAACCGAAATTTAACCAGAAGCCACCTGTGGAAAGGGATGTTAACAATAGCAAAGTACGGTTGTATAGTAAAGCAGGTGATGGTCATAAAATGGGCTTTCATCGTGGGTTTGGTAAGTTGGCGTTCCTCCCTCTCCATAAATTTCAATTTAGAAAAATTGAGCTTAACCCAATCTAGATCAGATTTCTTTAGACCATGGGGGGCAGAGAAAATCTCTGGTCGACCAAGGTCCAAAGAGCACTTTTGAATGTATGATAGCCAAGCTATTTTTTTTGAGTTATCCAATTTTAAAGAGTCTGCCAGTATTTTATGGTTCAAACCTAGATTGTTATTGGCCCAGGTCCTAATCCATAATAAAATAGGAGCCATTAAGAGGGTATCAATAATATACCCTAAACCAAGTTCCTGGTGAACTGAAAACGTGGCTGTTGATTGTGGAAGCCCTAATATTGAACGAAGGAACTTGTTTTCTTCCCTTTGGATAGCTTCGCCATTCACATATCCACACAGACCTGAACCATACCTGGCTATAGCCACCGATTTTGCCCTGTGCAAGTTTAATAAAGCACCAGTTGGCTTCCCCCCCAGTCTCCTCGAGAAACTTAAAATAGCATTGGCCGAGCTCCTCACTGCTTTGGTTTTAGCTGTAATTTGAGGAGCCCAGCTTCCTTTAGCGTCAAAAATTACACCCAGATAAGTAAAAATGTTGACATTTGTGATCACGTCACCATTGCAATAGAACTGCTTTGTGTTATTTTTGGCGGCCCCAAAGGCCATGACGTGAGATTTGGAATTATTTATCACTAAGTCAAGTGAAGACATAAAATCATTAAAGCATTTAAAAGTCTTTGCAAACCTAAATGGGTCCGAGCTATCAAAGCTGCGTCATCCGCGTACAGGAGAACAGGGATGCGTGTATCCCCTGCACGCGGAGTGTCCAAGGTAGCAGTTAAAAGAGTCTTCTCTGAAGGAATTTATATATAGAGTGAACAGCATGGGTGCAAGAATGCAGCCCTGCCGCACGCCCCTACTTGATTTGAACCAAGCTGTACGATTTCCATCATGATCCATTCTAATAGAAGCTTTTAAATCCTTGTGGAGTTCTGCCAAAAAGTATACAAGTGGAGGATCAAGTCCCAATTTTAGCAACATGGTCCACAGCCGAGCTCTATTTACCAAATCAAAGGCCGTGGACAGGTCCATAAATGCTACAAAAATTGACCCTTTTTTTGCAATAGTGTATTTCGATATTAACAAATGAAGATTTAAGCATTGGTCCTCTGTTCCTCTACCAGCACGAAACCCATACTGGGCATCTGATAAAATATCGTTGTCTAGAGACCAGCTGTTAATTCTTGCTAACAAAACTTTGCCCAAAATCTTCATAGAGGAATCCAATAAGGAAATTGGACAAAAACACTTAGGGTCACTTCTTAGGACCTTTTTAAAAATGGGTACTATAATTGAACATGCCCAGGTTTTTGGCAAACCCCCCTCATACACACAATTAAAAACATTGGCTAAGATCTCAGCCCACATCTCAGGATTGAGTTTGTATAGGTCCAAAGGTACCCCATCTGGTCCGGGAGCTTTATTAGCAGCAGAACCTGAAATTGCCAGTTCTACTTCAGGTTTACTAAATTTTAACTTAGTAGGGGGAGTTGGGGAGCCGGGCAGTGTAAAAGCCTCAACTGGTTCATTTGAGCCGTATATGTTAGAAAAATGTTTAATCCAGTCAGCTTCAGGGATGTTAATTTCAAGATCCGTGTTGTTTGTTTGAGCAAATAACGGATTGTTAATTATGGACCAGAATTTGGAACTTTGTTTAAGGGTTACAGAATCCATTAATGAATCCCATGCTTCATCTTTGATGGCCTTTTTTCGCGACTTAACCGCCAAAGCATATCTTTTTCTCAACTGTGCCACCAAAGACCTGTCTCTAGGGGATTGTTTAAGGGCTTTCAACAAGGCCGAGTGTGCCTTGGAGCAGGAGCGATCAAACCACCCAAAGGCTGGAGCAGGACCCCTCCTTGGTTTAGCTATAAGTTCCTTTTCTACTCTGGCACAAATAGCTTCAAAGGCACTAACTACCTCCTTCCCCCCCTTCTCTCTGTCCCTACATTTCTCAATTTCCACTGCCATTTTTTGCTCAATTTGGGCATGAAAATCCTCAGGGCAAACTTTACACCATTTAAGGCGCCTTCCCTGGTCTCTACTCTTTACGTCCCTCACAGCGGTAGCCCTCAAATCCCCTTTGCTCAAGCCAGAAGAAGCATCCAGAACTAACAACACCGGGTTGTGGTCACTAAACCCGCTTACAATTGCATTGTAAAACAATACATGACGCAAGAGCCCCGGGGACATAAAAAAGTAATCGATAATCGATTCGCTCCCTCTTGCATTGTACGTGACCACACGGTTTGTTAAATCTGAGAACCCTGGTTCGTAGAGATCATTGGACGATAACAGATTTTCCATTGCCACACCCTTCGGAGTATG
Source organism: Lissotriton helveticus (assembly GCF_964261635.1). NCBI lineage: Eukaryota > Metazoa > Chordata > Amphibia > Caudata > Salamandridae > Lissotriton > Lissotriton helveticus. Next base: position 935,422,273 of record NC_136069.1, read on the forward strand.
TTCAAAGTGTGGCAGTGATGTGTGATCTGGACCGGTATCATCTATGATCTGGCAGTGTAATTCACACAAATGAACATTAAAATCTCTAATCATAATTAGCTGAACAAAAGTGGTTTGTTTTGACATGTAATTATTTAAAAAGGAGGATAAACCTTCTAGAACAAAATTAGGGGGTCCCCCCTGCATGGAGTTATAACAGTTTATAAACACAAGCTTATTCTTATCTGCCAAAAGAATTTCCACCAGATGAAAAAAATGTGAGGAACTGGGGATCTCTTTGACTGTCCCTGCTAATTTTACTGAAACTAGAAATAGCAGTCCCCCTCTATCCCTTCCAGCCGTGGAGCTCTGCGCACTGACAAAGAATGAAATATAGCCATCTACCCAGAATCCCTTATCTTTTGACCAAGTTTCTTGTAAGGCAACTATATCGTGTTCCTTCACTTGCTGTAGCCAAATCGGATCATCCTGTTTGGCCCGTAGGCCCGCGATGTTCCATGATAATAACCTGATGTGCCCCCGATTCAGTTCTAGAGGGTCGTTTATGGCAGTATTAACCATAACATCTAATGTGGTGGCCTCTGCACTAAATAGACATGGGACAGTCAGGTTATCATGCTCAGGCTCTAGTCATTCGATATCTATTCGGTCGGCTAGAGCCGTGAACCTATTTGACAACAACAAGTCATTTGAGGCACTGATCCTTACAGAATTGGCCAGGCTACTGCCCTTGGTTGGCTTTGTCACCCAGTCATTACCGCACATAGGCGAGATAAGTTTGTCATCCGCCCAGGTATTTTTGGAAAAATGCGACTTATTGTTTTCACTATCACCTGGCCTATAGGCTCGGGGGTAGAAAAAGCCAAGGGGCATCGCTCGGACACCTGTTACTACAGGGTCCAAAGGAGAACCATCCCAGAAGAGGCGGCTAGCGACATTTCTAGATTTAAAATTAACAATTACACAGTCTCCTTCTAAATTTTTCTTGCTTGTGCCCACCCAGTTGACCCTTCTGCTTGTTACAATATTGTCTGCGATGTTACTCTCTCCCGTGCAATTAGCATTACACCATTTTTTTACATGCCTAGAAAGAGTGTCCTGATGTTCCACCACCCCATCTGCGAGTTTAGGCACGTTAACCAGAATTGCTACAAAAGGTGTTGCATCCGGGGGTAGATTTACTGGGGGTACCCTTCTTGTCACAGCTCCCCGCTGGTCTCTATGCCTTACTGAGGTATTAACACTAGGAACCGCCTCCGTCATGGGAATATATATCCCCTCCTCCACTTTCCCTTTTTTTTGAATAGAGTTATCAGTGACCACATTAGAAGTAACAGTCGATCTATTTATGAAAGGACCCCAGACATTAGGGGCAGGAACCTGGACAATTGAAGGACATGGTGCCATAGGTGTAAGAGAAGAGGGGGCCTGCCTATTAAGAGCATCATTGATACGCTCACATTTTGCCACAAGAGTCTTGACACAATCCTTCAGAGTCTCAGTGATGTCAGAAGCAATCTGGATTAATGCGGCTTCCAGTCTTTCTGTAAACAGTTTTTCCAGTAAAGACGCGATGCCCTCCTCAGTTACATAAATTGGCTGTAAAGGCCCAGGCTGGTTTAAAGCAGACTCACAAGCAACTCCCGGGGTCGTAGGTAAAGATGGTATCACTGTCTCCGGTAAAACCGGTAGAGGGAGAATTGTGGGGGATTGTGGCAGTGTGGGTCTGCAGGAATCAATAATGACCCTAGGTTCCAACGGAATGCAGTTTATGACAGACGCACTAGATATGTTAACTCCCCCAGGGCTGGTAGCAAGACCCAACTCACGCTCTGACTCTGCAATCTGTGTTGATAGCTCCCCCACCTTAGTTGTTAAGTACGTAATAATGCTGGTCGTGTACTTTGGTACCTTGGCTTTCACCTCGCCATGCGCCGTTGTTGCCAGTTTGCGCTTACTCATGGTGAAAGGGATGTGGCCCGTCCCGTCCCTGGTCGTCCTTGGACGGCCTTAGACGGCCCGCCCTCTGCCCGGGCTCCGCCCGGTGTCGCCCGCGCGCGTCCCGCGACGCGGAGGGATAGGCTGGGCTTTGTAGCGCCTCCGGGCGCGAACACAGCGGGACACAGGAAGTACACGCAAAGCCCGCTGGGAGCTGTAGTCTCCAGCCGCTCCTGGATGGATGATGGCGGCGAGACCTACAGCGTTCCCAACCCAGGGGCAGGAGCTGCGTGCTGGCGTGCTGACCGGTGAGTGAACCTGCTGCCGTTTGACCCCCGCTCCACCGAGGGATAGACTGGGCTTTGTAGCGCCTCCGGGCGCGAACACAGCGGGACACAGGAAGTACACGCAAAGCCCGCAGGGAGCTGTAGTCTCCAGCCGCTCCTGGATGGATGATGGCGGCGAGACCAACAGCGTTCCCAACCCAGGGGCAGGAGCTGCGTGCTGGCGTGCTGTCCGGTGAGTGAACCTGCTGCCGTTTGACCCCCGCTCCACCGAGGGATAGGCTGGGCTTTGTAGCGCCTCCGGGCGCGAACACAGCGGGACACAGGAAGTACACGCAAAGCCCGCTGGGAGCTGTAGTCTCCAGCCGCTCCTGGATGGATGATGGCGGCGAGACCTACAGCGTTCCCAACCCAGGGGCAGGAGCTGCGTGCTGGCGTGCTGTCCGGTGAGTGAACCTGCTGCCGTTTGACCTCCGCTCCACCGAGGGATAGGCTGGGCTTTGTAGCGCCTCCGGGCGCGAACACAGCGGGACACAGGAAGTACACGCAAAGCCCGCTGGGAGCTGTAGTCTCCAGCCGCTCCTGGATGGATGATGGCGGTGAGACCTACAGCGTTCCTAACCCAGGGGCAGGAGCTGCGTGCTGGCGTGCTGTCCGGTGAGTGAACCTGCTGCCGTTTGACCCCCAGGGCAAGACTAACAGTTGGCAGAGTCCAGGTGCTGTTGCACAGTTGTAGGAAGTCTCTGATGACCCTGACTCTTCAGAACAGGGAGCAAGCCAGCAAGCCAGCAAGCCCTTAACATCACTCTGGGTTTAAGTGAGATGGGTCCCATCCTTGTTCTTAGCAGTGCAAAGATCAGCAGGCAGCAGGGCAGCTCAGCAAAGTAGATAAACAGTTCTTCCAAAGTAAAAGTCAAGCAGAGTGGCATAGCAGTCTTTAAACCTGGCAGAGCTCTTCACAAGTCCAGTAGCGTTCTGTCTTGGTAGGGTCAGAGCCCCATTACTTTCTTCCAGTTGTGCCTTTGAAGTGGGTGTGACTTCAAAGGAGGCCATTGAAATGCCCAGTTCCCCCTAACTTCTCAGCCCTGGCTCCACATATCAGTAGGGGATAATCAGACCTTTGTGTGAGAAACAGGACACTGGCTATTCTTGTGTAAGTGTCAGTAATCCCTCCCTTCCTGCCCAGGGAGAGCTATCAGAATGCAAATGAATTCAGATGAGTTCTCTGTCACACCTACACTTGCTATGTTGGTGGCTGTCTAGAAGGATTGCACAAAGTGTGTTTGTCACCCACCCCAGATGTGTATTGGAGACAGGCTGCATGCACACAGAGCAGTAAGAGGAGAGAAATGAGAGAACAAACAGGAAAAAACAGCCCAACCCCAAGGATGGGAATGCCAAGGCTCTACAAAAAGAAGCCCCAGAAGACAACCAAGCAAATAAAGGAGCAAGCACAGCGCAATTGATACCATCGGTGTTAGATCAGATAGAGGACCAGAAAGAGCAATCTCAGAATGATATGGAAAACCTTTTAACAGGACGAGGATCAGGACGACGAGGTGGTGGTCAGGGGGTGTGGAAGCACGACCCTCCTATAGGGCAAACAACAGAAATAAAAGAGGATGAAGAAGATGAAACAGTGGGTAATTGAGGGAGCGATCCAGGGGAGAAATTCTACTCACTTACTGAACCTTCTGACTCATCGGACGAAGAGCAAGACCTAGTGAGAGGAATCAAAACAGGGTCTTTGGATGGATCAATAGTTAGTCACAGGAGTGAACTGAATTTGCCCAATCTTGCAGAGTTGAATTTGGATGAAACTATGGTGCAAAAAAAGAAATAAAATCGAGAGAAAGAGCAAGAGAGGACAGAGCCGGCTAGGACAACTAGGATTCAGATGTAGGAGATTTCACTCTCCCGAAAGCTACAACCACAGGGGATAAAACTGATGACCAAAGTGCCAAAGGGGTAACAGCTAAATCAGAGGAGATATCTCTGGCTTCAATATAGCAATCTATTCTAGCACACAGGGTGGAAACTCGTACGGAGAATCTCAAGACTCATGCAGTTTACCGTAAATTGCAAAACACCGTCAGAAGGATAGCCAAAACCTGCAACTAATTTTCGGAGAGAATAACTGAAGCAGAAGGGCGCATATCGGTGTTAGAGGATGAAATGGTCCCACATAAAGCCACTATAAACGTTATTACCTCAGATCGCGATGATACTCAGCTTAAACTGATGAATTTAGAAAATCGACTATGAAGGAGCAATTTAAGGATACTGGGCATCCCAGAGGGGTCGGAAGGAGCGGACTTTCATAAGTTTGTGGTGGAATTATTTTCGGAAGCATTTCCCGATCTATCGATGTGGGACTGGAGTCCTAAATTGTAGAGAGCTCCAAGGTTTCCGTTTAAGCAGGGGGGAACGAAAAAGGGCCATTCAGAAACCAGACCTAGGGCAATTTTGATATGTCAAAATAACTTTTTGGCCCTTCAGGGAGTCTATGACAAGGCTCAACCCGACAAGAAGCGGTTGGGAAAGGGGATACACTTTTTTTGTAAGACCCGATTTCTGCCATTATACTGTTGAAAAGAGGTGGCATTTGCAACAGCGTATAATCCCTTTCCAGAGCAAAGGTGTACTTGCTTTTCTGTTGAATCCTGCAACACTGAAAGTGGTAAACAAGAGTCAAGCATGCTTTTTTTGTCAGTAATCCAGGCAAAGGAATTCTTGTATACTATTTGAGCAATCACAGGGGAAAATATATAATTTATTTTGGGAGAAGCGTTGGATATATACTATAGAGAATCTGTATAATTGGAATGTAAGGAATGCTCAATTTGAAACATAGATCCTGAATAACTGCAACTGTAATTTAGCTCGAATGGATTGGTTAGAATGATTTGATAAGAAGGGAGGGGGTTCTGAGAGGCGAGTCTTTCCCCATCGCAGGGGCCATGTGCCCTTTTGCCAATGAAGTTGGGGAAGGGTGGGGGGGTTTGGGGTGGGATGGGAGCATAGGGGTGGTGAGAGGGGTAGTAGAGGAGGAGGATGAGTGGGGGGCACAGGGGTAGCAGTGGAGGAGGGTTTAGGGGGCAAGGGGGAAGGTTTTTTGGGGAGAGAAAATTGATAAAAAGTGGAAATCGGGAGTACACAATGAAAAAAAGGAAAATAAAACGTGATAAGCAATGGTGAGCAAAGGCAATAGGAAACTTAAGAAATGGGGATGGATTGTTTGCAAATCTGAACATCTAATGTGGCTGGCTTGAATGTTATGTTATGTTATGTTAATTTTATGTTTTATAGCGCACGGCTACTCCACAGAGTGTCCCGGCGCTTTTATTAAACCTGTAGCAGAATAACACAACACAGCGATATAAAAACAGATCAGCAGGCAGAACAAAACAGAAAGAGCAGCCTAAAGGGCAAAAAGCCAAGTTTTGAGGCCCTTCCTAAAGGTTAGCAAATTGGCAGTGCTACGTAATGCCAAAGGCAGAGTATTCCAAAGCTGAGGCGCTAACAGCCTAAAAGAGCGACCTCCAATACGGGCCCTTTTTACTCGCGGGACCACCGCAAGAAACAGTGATTCAGATCTTAACGATCGAGCCAGATGGTAAAAGACAAGTCTCCTTTGGAGATATTTTGCTCCTACGGCATGAAGAGCCTTGTGGGCCAAGGTCAAGGCCTTGAAAGCTATCCGCTTCCGGATGGGCAGCCAGTGGAGCGACTTCAGAAGGCCAGAAACTCTGGCACACCTATTCAGGCCATATATGGCCCATGCGGCTGAGTTCTGGACCACCTGCAACCGCTGCAAAAGATATTTCGGCAGGCCCAAGTAGAGGACGTTGTAATAGTCCAATCTTGAGCCGATTAAGGCCTGCACCGTCGTCTTCCTATGCTCCTCTGAGAGCAGAGGAAGGAACTTACGGAGCATCTTGAGGAGGCCAAAGCATGTTCCCGTGAGACCAAGGATCTGAGATCTTAACGTCAGACCATTATCCATCTTGATCCCCAAGTTCTTAGCTAACTGGGATGAACACGCTGGAGCGAACATGCTTTCGGGCCACCATTCCTGCCAATCCGGATCAGATGAGCAACCGAAGAAGAGTACCTCCGATTTGTCTGAGTTGCACTTGAGGCTGTTAAACTGGAACCATTTAAAAACAGCCCCAAGACACTCACGAATACTCTCTCCATCAAAATCTTCTCCTTTCCTGCACGTAAAGAGGAGCTGGGTATCGTCGGCATAGGATACGATCTGGGCCCCAAAAGACTCCGCCAATGCCGCCAAAGGGGTCATAAAGATGTTAAAAAGAGTCGGGCTCAACACAGAGCCCTGTGGAACTCCGACTCCCAAAGGCGGCATCACGGCAGAGCTGGATGAGGCCCAGACCGTTTGTCGGCGGCCAGCCAGGAAAAAGGCAGGACAGGTAAACCCAGATATGATATGTCTCCAAGAGATGCACATTCCCTGGAAGAACAAGGATTTGTTGGAAATCAGGGGGTATAATCTTGCGGTGTGGTCCACACAAACTACCATGATAAGGGGAGTTGCCATATACGTGAAACAGAGTGCAGGGGGGATATTCGTAGAGCAGCAGATAAATGGGGACATTGGGCTAGAATGGAGTTAAGCACAGGGTTAACCCTGGTCAACATATATAGGTCCAATTTAGATGATGAAGCCATCTGGGAAGAACTGGAGGTGAATTAGCTACATGGTCACAAATACTGATCATATGCAGAGATTTTAACATACATATAGAAGTGGATATGCAATCGCAGAGGTATAACTATTCAGGGAGGAAAACAAAAGTATATAGAGCAATACGTACACTCAAGGAAACTCATTGGTTATTATATGTATGGAAAGAGAATAAATGAAAAGACCCTGGCTATGCATACTTTTCACACCTACACTTTCTATGTTAGTGGCTGTCTGGAAGGATTGCACAAAGTGTATTTGTCACTCACCTTCGATGTGTATTGGAGACAGGCTGCATGCACACAGAGCAGTAAGAGGAGAAAAATGAGAGAAAGGCCCACCTTCTAAAAGTAAACACAAGGAGATGATGGACAGAGCACTGAAACGTTTCAGACACACATCCCCATCACAGATCCGAGTTGAATCCATTAATGTTCTTTAGCTCTCTTTTCCACCCCAGTACAGATCCAGCTATATGCAAATCAGTCTTCACCCTGTGCCTCATGGAAACAGTGCTGCCTGAAATGCCAAGCCAGGTCTTCCCTGGACTGGAAACAAGCATCCCGGGACCTGTTTCGGGTTAACACCCCTCACCAGACAGGCTAGCTTGAATCCAGTGGCAAATTGAGCAAGGGACCCACGCCTGGGCATACCCTGCATACTTAGGGTGAACAAAGCAAACACAAGGAGATGATGGACTGAGCGCTGAAACTTTTCAGACACTTAACCCCAGTCACAGATCTGGGTTGAATCCATCTTTGTTCTTTAGCTAACTTTGCCACCCCAGTTCAGACACAGCTATAAGAAATCAGTCTTGGCCCTGTGACTCATGGGAACAGTCCAACCCGAACAGTCTTCCAACAACCTGGCATCTGTACATGGACTCTTCCACCTCTGAGTCTACCCAGCCAAGTTGTGCCCCCTAGTCCTGGACCCTTGGATTTGGGTTTAATGTTCTTTGCCTACTTATGTGGATCCCGCGAACCGATGAATCGCTTCAGCTGAGCAACACATCTCTGAAGCAGATCCACGCAATGCTCAACAAACTAGGCTCTAATGTACTCTGTTCAGTGGGCCTAACTTGGTCCTTGTAGCCGGCCCATACCCTATCATGGTCTGCTGGAACTTGTGACTTTGTCCCGGTCCAGCGCATCCAGAGAGCCATAGTTTTTTATGCATTTTGGTGCTGTTTTCCCTAAAAATGTTAACATTTAATATCTACGGTTCGTCTTATCAGATTGTTTGTTTTGGTATTGTTTTATTTATCAAACAGTACTTTAACTTTTTAATACTGCTGTGGGCTCCTTTTGTGGTGTGTTCTCACTGTGTTACTGTTTGAAGTGCTGCAAAAATACTTCGCGTTTTGCCTCAGAGTTAAGCCTGACTGCTCTGTCCCAAACTACCCGAGGGTTCGGCATAAGTTAATTTAGGGTCTGCTTGCGACTTCTCTCTGAGAAGAATTGGCTGCCCCTTGAGTAGGGTTTCACCCCCCTCAACTAGTTACCCAATTCTTTAAAGATACTAAGCATGGGCTGAAAATTCGTTCCGCTCGCGGAATTTGCGGATTTTCCGCAATTTCGCGATCTGCAAATCTCGCGAAATCGTGGTAAAATCCGCGAATCAGCGGGGACGAATTTTCAGCCAAGCACTTACAGGGTTACAGCCGCAGGCGCAAAAGTTAAAGCTAATTTTTTGTAACCTTTTACAAAAGGGTTACAAAGAAATTAACTTCAACTTGGGCACCTGCTGCTGTAAGCCTGTAAGTGCTTCCTGGCGCCTGGTTGCCTGCTTGCAACTATTCTCTGACCCTGCTCTGACCCTTGAAGCAGGGTCAGAGAATAGTTACAAGTAGGCAATGAGGCGCCTGTCACGAAAATTAAACCTCAACAGGAAGCACTGACAGATATAAAAACAAGCATTTGCAATTCAATAGGTCTCGCATTAGGAAAGTTTGAGCTATTGGTCTTGTAAATGACAATTTTTTTTATTTATGTGTTGGTTTTGAAAATAGCTAAATTAATAGCTTTGTCATTTACAATGCCAATAGTTATAACTTTCGCAAATGTGACACCTATAGCATTTGTAACGCAACATGTTTTGTATTTACGTGACTTAGCTGTATTGATATTACAAATTACAATGGCTTATAATTTTTTTAAATAGTTAATACTTAAGTAAAATTGATTTTAATTTATAATGGCAATAGCTTAAACTTTTGTAAATAACTTTTGTGAAGATTATGTTCAGTGTATTTTATTGTGGCGAAAATCCAAGAACAGAAGTGAAATATTAACATCTTTTTGGGACATTTGTAATAAAGTTTGAAACATTGAGAGAACATATTTGAACCAGTTGTTGTTGAATGGTTGCGCAGATTGATGCTGGGATGGCGCTGAGGGGTGCTGAGTGGTGCTATGGTGGTGCTGAGTGGTGCTGTGGTGATGCTGAGTGGTGCTGTGGTGGTGCTGAGTGAAACTAGGATGGTGCTGAGTGATGCTGGGGTGGTGCTGAGTGGTGCTGTGGTGGTGCTGAGTGATGCTGTGGTGGCGGTGAGTGATGATGGGGTGGTGCTGAGTGGTGCTGTGGTGGTGCTGAGTGATAATGTGGTGGTGCTGAGTGATGCTGTGGTGGTGCTGAGTGATGCTGTGGTGGCGCTGAGTGGTGCTGTGGCAGTGCTTGTTGGTGCTGTGGTGGTGCTGAGTGATGCTTTGGTGGTGCTGAGTGATGCTGTGGTGGTGCTGAGTGGTGCTGTGGTGGTGCTGAGTGATAATGTGGTGAAGCTGAGTGATGCTGTGGTGGCACTGAGTGGTGCTGAGTGATAATGTGGTGGTGCTGAGTGATAATGTGGTGGTGCTGAGTGATGCTGGGGTAGCGCTGAGTGATGATGTGGTGATGTAGAGGGCAGAAAGGCACAAAAAGCAGTCTAACAAAGGGCAGAAGGGCAGAAAAACAAGGGAAAAACGAGTCTAACAGAGGGCAGAAGGGCAGAAAAACAAGGGAAAAACGAGTCTAACAGAGGGCAGAAGGGCACAAAAAAACGAGTCTAACGTGGCAGAAGGGCAGAAAAACAAGGTAAAAACGAGTCTAACAGAGGGCAGAAGGGCAGAAAAACAAGGGAAAAACGAGTCTAACAGAGGGCAGACGGGCACGAGTCTAACAGAGGGCAGAAGGGCACAAAAACAAGGGAATAACAGAGGGCAGAAGGGCACAAAAAACGAGTCTAACAGAGGGCAGAGGGGCAGAAAAACAAGGGTAAAATGAGTCTAACAAAGGGCGGAAGGGCACAAAAAACAAGTCTAACAGGGGGCAGAAGGGCAGAAAAACAAGGGAAAAACGAGTCTAACAGAGGGCAGAAGGGCAGAAAAACAAGGGAAAAACGAGTCTAACAGAGGGCAGAAGGGCACAAAAAACGAGCCTAACAGGGGGCAGAATGAATCCCGCCCTGCGTGTTTGTCCACGAAGTTGCCACCTTTTTGTGCAATACCTCTACTCAACTGGAGTACTTTCTACTGTCTAATCAGTAAGTGCTCCCTCGTTGGCTAAATGTATAGGGGCATATTTACCATAACTGGCGCATCCCCAGGGACGCGCCAGTTATTGTGCGGCCCAGCTCCGCCACCAATGGTGCGTCGCATTTACAATGCGGCACACCATGTGGCAAAAACGGCACAGATGCGTGACGTAAAAGCAGCGCATTGCTGGAGCTGCGTCGCGCTTGCGACGGAGCTCCAGAAATGTTCTGGCGGGCCCTATCTCCCCAATGCTGCATCAAGCCTTGCGCCTGCTTCAAGCAGGTGCAGGGTTTTGAAAAATTGGCCTAAAAGTGACTGAGTGAATTCTTGTAGATTTCACTCAGCCACTTTTAGGAGGCGTTCCTGCGCAGGAACGCCCTCCCCTGTGCCGGAACGCCTCCTGATGGCGCAGGGCTTTACAACGTGACGCATCTCTCAGATGCGTCACGTTGTTAATACCCAGCACCATGGCGCATCTTTTGTGGTGCTGCTGCTTCACAAAAGGTCTCGGTAGAGGGTGGCAGTGGTGAACCAGAGGGTGGCAGTGATGAAGCAGAGGGTGACAGTGATGAACCAGAGGGTGGCAGGGGTGAACCATAGGGTGGCAGGGGTGAACCAGAGGGTGGCAGTGATGAACCAGAGGGTGACAGTGATGAACCAGAGGGTGGCAGTGCTGTACCAGAGGGTGGCAGTGGTGGACCAGATGTGCTGTGATGAACCAGAGGGTGGCAGTCTTGAACCAGAGGGTGTCAGTGGTGAACCAGAGGATGACAGTGCTGTACCAGAGGGTGGCAGGGGTGAACCTGAGGGTGCTGTGATGAACCAGAGGGTGGCAGTGGTGAACCAGAGGGTGGCAGAGGTGAACCTGAGGGTGCTCTGATGAACCAGAGGGTGGCAGTCGTGAACCAGAGGGTGGCACTGGTGAACCAGAGGGTGACAGTGCGGTACCAGAGGGTGGCAGTGGTGAACCAGAGGGTGGCAGTGATGAACCAGAGGGTGGCAGTGGTGAACCAGAGGGTGCTGTACCCATACACAGCCGCATGGGTAACTTTGCCATGCAAGCGGCCCGCAAACACGCAAAAAGCTCCGCGAACACGCAAAAAACCCAGCGAACATGCAAAATACCCCGCTAACACGCAAAAAACCAAAAATCCGCAAATTTGCACAAATTCGCGGATTTTGCGGAACGCGGATTAGTAAATTTCGCCCATACTTAAAAGATACCAATTAGGGTGAACTTGTGCTGTACAAATAATGTATGTTATGTTATGTTATGTGTTGCTATGTTATGTCAATGCCATGTCATGTTATGTTATGTTATGTTATGTTATCTTAAGAGAAGTGGTTAAAGGGGTGTTATTATAAGCACCTATATAGGGTGGCAACTGGTGAGGAGCATTTTAGAGAGTAGAGGGGTAACAGGGAAAGACAAGATTAGTGGGAGATGAGAGGCCATTCAAATACAGTAGAAAAGATGATGTATGATGTTTGGGAGCATTTTGAGGACAGTATGTGAAGGTGAGAGGACAGAACTCCTAAGCTTGTGCCTCAGGGAATGGGAAGTTACCAACCGCCAGGGGATTAGGAGGGGTTGCCACAGACATGGCGTATACCACACAGGAGGGGCCCGGGGGGGCTTAGACCCAGCCAACCTCAGACCAACCCTAGCTTAACCTCAACCTAACCAGAGCCTACCACGCTTCCTCGGCCACAGCATCAACCTCGGCCCAGCCCCAGTCTCACCTTTTTCACCAGCCTGATCTCTGTAGCTGGGCAGCAGGTCAGGCATAGTGCAGGAAGACAGCATTGAGTGGTATTGAGCCCCTGATAACACCACAAGTATAGCTATGGGAAGCCAGGAGAAAGTTGAGTAAGGCAGAGAGACTGCAAGCCAAGGAGCGAGGCTAGGAGCAAGCCAAGTCAGACAAAGAAGGCAGAATAACACAGCAACCACAAAGAACTGCAAAAGAACATCCTAAGAATGACTGGCACCAGGCATTAGGGAGCGAACTCCTGGCAGTGGCACAGAGGCAGTTGGCATTAGGCTGGTGCAGCTTATGCAACAGCTCAGGGGACGCAAGCATTCACAGTGTGGACAGGAAATATTTACAAATGCAAGTAAGAGATACACAACCCCAGACATGGCGCAGGCAGCAAATCCATGCAACACACTCCAACGAAAGCTGCCTGTGTTACAACAAGGAGCAAGGAACAAGGACAAAAGCAAGGCACACATGCCAATCAAAACTGTATGCTCGCCGATGAGCTGAACACCCTAGAAGACTCCGACCGCGTTAGCAAATCCAGCGAACAGATCAGGCAAACTAGGCAATTGAGGCCAACAGAGCGGGGCACAAGATCGTGCAGCATGTTTCTGCATTCTACACCAACTGGAAGGACTCACAGACAGTTTTTGAGGCCCATAGGAACAGCCTCATTTCTAGAAGGGCTCAGAGAAGAGCGTTCCTTGTGGACTCAGCTGACGAAAGACAGGGACTCAGCCCCAAAACATTGCCGAGAGTAGTCTGAACATTGCCGCAGATGGAGGGGCAGGCCAGTCTCTCATCAGGGGCATAACATCCCATACCTGTAGTCTGGCCATAACAAAAAAAAACTATACACCAGTATCTCACTAGACTGGAGGCGGAATCACTGGGAAACAACACTAGGGACACAGGAGGATCAGGGGAAACAAAGATAGACTTAATGCCTGTCAGCCCAGAAGGGCCGAAGCAGAGCGAGGCACTTGCCATACACTGTATAGATTGCCCCAGCTTTGAAAAATCAATAATCGCTGAGATGGAAAAGCTTGCAGCCACAGCAATGGATAGCAATAGCCTCCAAAAATGTATTCATAACTCCTCCAAACATAGCACACCAAAGAAACCAATGGAGCAAGTAGAGGTCATTGAGATTTCGTCAATAGTAAATGAAGGTTGCATACTTGGCAACATTTTGAAACAAGAACTGGCACAGTTGATGCAGGGGCATAGGGAAAAAAGGCCTGGGAAAAACCAACATTGGAATTACTCAGAAAAAGGCAGGTATTGAAATAGAGGCCCCAGTACATCTACCAAACAACCAGCAACATGGCACTCTTGATGATATTACAAACACAACTGACCTCAAAACTGACAGAACTGCTCCCCCCGAATGAGCAAATCTGGAATGGCGCCATGTCAACAACTCTGCACTCTAGACACAGAGCCTAATGTACCAGGAATGTACCCGGAATTAAGGAGGGATCCAGGCAACAATCCATTTAAGGACCATCACCAGAAACAGACAGTAAATCTCAGCTAAGGGTGGGGGAACCCAGTGGGGGAACAAGGGACACACATCCTGTAAACTGTTTCCAAAGCCCTGACACCTAACATAGGGAGGGCCCTGACCATATTTTAAACACAATAAATTCTTCTTTGCTGGCTGCCATCAAATCAATCCATAAATTAGACATACAAGTGGAGTTAATTCATATGCTGGCACAGAGCGTCCTGACAATTTACAAAGAGTTGGATAGGCTTAATGCCAAAGTTAACCAGTGGGCCTACAAAGACAAGGGAGTGGAAGCAACCACAAGTAATGCAAGCAATGCAAGTGAAGCCATTGTTGAAAAGCTAACCACATTGCCTGATGTATTATCAACACTAATACACCATTGCAGGGAAGCTTGGACTAACATACAAAACAGGAAAATGCCCAATATGGATAATTCCCTCTCCAGAGGCAACAATGGGATAACAGTAACAGGAGAAATAACAGGCACCACAGAGTAAAAATGCTGCAGAACTTCAGAAAACCTGAATATAGAGGCTCATATTGCCTGCAACAACTACAGTGGTAGCCCTGCCACAAGCTTGCAAGAGGAGCACTTAAACCAAACAAGAAAGCCAAAAGAAATGACAGAAAGTGATGTAGGGCAGCTCTCCGGACGACAAAAGAAAGACCTGCAGAAATCATTGTAAAACTCCAAAGGGAAAAACAGTATGACCTTTATCATTCAAAGAAAATCTATAAAGACAGTTCCAGAATCAAACATTGAAACCAGCCAGGCAGCGCCTAGAACAAACAGCAGCCCTAAAGCCCGTGGACTATCCCATCTTTCAAGTAAAACAAAGAATCCCCGACAAGGCAATGCAGGTAAAAAAAACCTTTGCCAGCCAGATTGAAAGCAGATCCATTAGCATGAGTGTGCAACCAGCAGTAAGCCTAAAAAGGAAATCGTCACCCAAACACTTTTGCACATAGGCCACAACCCCCCAGATAAGGTCCTACTCTGAGGTAGTGCACTCCAGCATCAAAAGCTCCTCCAAGAGCAAGTACCCCGCAGCTCCCTGGACAGAGGAAGGTGCTATACAAGACCAATAGAGTATTGGCAGCTCAAACAGAAGCAACTAGTCCTATGGGAAGGCAATTGCGTGAGCACCTGGGCAATGCACCATTGGTGACAGAATTGCTTGCTCGTGCAGCAAAGGAACAGCCATCACCAATGGAGGCATATTGCGAAAATCAAAATGTTGACAATTAACAAGCATTGCAGCAAAGGAGACAGCGTCCCCTGTCAGGGAGCCCAGAGGGACTGGCAACGTCTTAGTATCAGGCCAGCTGGAAAAACACAAGTGGTACCATGCTCAAACAAACATTAGACATGGACCCATGAACCAAAAATCATGACTGGCGAATAGATGCACCTGAATGACAATAGAGATATAGAAGAACAACCGGAGACTAGCTTATCAGCCACTCTGATCTTTACAGTCGAGTTCAAAACAAGAGGCCCATGTGATATTTAATTCCGAGTGAATATCCTATTCCTCTTAATGTGCATACCTTTGCTTGCCTACTTAACATCAGCGTACTTAGCATCAGTACATTACAAGCACTTTATCTGAATCAGTCAAAGAGAGTCAACACTGAGGGAGTGGACAAGTTGGGTAGATTTACTAAATATAATTGCAGAGAAAGATGAACTTAAGGAATGTGGCCTACGCATACACAACTGTGCAAAGGAAAAATATCCCCACGTACTATTCCAGAGATCACAATACCAAGCGGTACAACAATCTATGAAAAGTGTACTAAGGGGCACTAAATCAATTATTCTGCAGACTTGGGGAAATAAAATCATAATCCAGGTGACAAACAGGGAACTACCTGATTGGGAACTACCTGATTGGGCTCGGATACCCCCAGTATGGCATATCAAGGGGATACCAAACTCCTAGCACAGGGAAAAAAATTAGCAGACAACAAGCTCCAGGATTAGTATATTAAACTGAAATGTGGCAAGCCTCAAATCTGTAATAGCCAAC
Organism: Lissotriton helveticus; assembly: GCF_964261635.1. Lineage (NCBI taxonomy): Eukaryota > Metazoa > Chordata > Amphibia > Caudata > Salamandridae > Lissotriton > Lissotriton helveticus. Next base: position 935,438,027 of record NC_136069.1, read on the forward strand.
AAAGAAACCATGAAACTCTTACAAACAGGCAACATTTTATGCTTACAGGAAACATGGCTGACAACACCCAGCCCCATTGTAGATTTCCAGGCAATCCACACATTGGCTCTAGAGACGAATCTCTTTGGAAGACCCATTGGTGGGCTTTCCATCTTCATAAAACAAAATCTGCAAGAATGTGTCAAACAATGGCGCACGGACTCACCTGATGTAAAGATCCTTATCATAAATGGCATAGCAATAGAGGGAACACTAACTACTATTATAGTAATAAATCACTATGTTAATACACAAAGGAAGGCAAAATCATCAAAGATCAAGACGATCACCAACCTGTTCAAAGAGTACCTCTACGAGCACCCGTGGCATGAGTGCATTGTGGCAGGAGACTTTAACATGAGAGATCTTTGCTGCCCTTAGCCAAGGAAATTTGAGCTGGGGTATGCAGAACAAACAGGACTTGTGAAGAGCAAAACAAAGCCTACTTTTAAAAATATCTCCATGTAGGACTACATCTTCCTAAGTGAGAAAACTCCTAAGGAGGTGTGTAGAGTACAAAGTCCAACACCATTGCGAGTGACCATCAACCATTAGTGATTCTGATGAATGTAAGTACCACAATGCATGAGGAACACACTCCTGCTGGCCAAATACTCCACACAAATACTGGTCCATCAGTAAAAAAAAATCAAATGGGGTGATGCTTGGTGGGCCAGATATCTACGGTGAAAGCAAGGCATACAAATATTAGGGATTGAGAATAACTGGTCAAAGATAATAGAACTGCTATTCAAAGCACTGTCTGCATGCAAGCAAGGTCATCACAAAAGCAAACCTATAGAAAGAAGGTACACATCCTTTTTGACAATAAATAATTCAAAGAGAGAAAAAGTAGGGGCCACTGGATCTTCTACGTAGAAGACGAGGTACACATGGACAAAGAATATCTTGAAAGCAACCAGAAAATCACACAGAAATTGCTTGGCAGCTGAAACAAAAACATACAGAGGAGGAGAATTGAAACATATACACTCCCTACTAGTGTCCAACAAGCCAAGGGACATTTTGGGACTATGTCAACAGCCTTAATGGTGGGACCCACATAAGGAATGCTGTACCCACTAATGAATGGTTAGCTCACACAAAAAAGCTTTACTTTGACACAGATAAAATCTCGGGCTCCAACATGGAGATAACGGGCAACTATCCTGAATATCTAGAGGAGTGATATACCATCATAACCGAAAGGGAAACACTAATCACTCTGAAGGGTATTCAGAAGGATGGAGCCTCCATCCTAACAACATACTGGGGAGCATTTTCAATGAGGATAGGGAATCCTGTACCCCCTAAAGTTGCTAAGTGGGGTATCTCAAGGAAACTCTGTATACTGGCATATGGGTCCGAATCAAGCTTACGCAGACCCATGCAACCGCAAACATCTACACGAATAGGGGGGCTAAAACTGGACTGCATGATTTCTACCACTCTGTTTAACTTGTACACCGTGGATCTAGGTGAGGCACTATTGAAAACAAACATATTGCCACCCAAACTGGACATCCTTAGACTACCCATAATGCAGTGTGCAAATGATTTGGAATTATAAGGTCAAACCAGAATTGGCATGAAAAGGGTCCTAGAAACCTTACATCTGGATAATACAAAGATCTTTCTGCAGGCAAATGCCACAAAATCAAAGGTCCTGGCATTTGAAAAGCTAATGGTGTACCACTGGCTCTGTATGTGCAATATCTAGTGCATCATGGCCTTTTGCTCATAGCATGTTCTTGCACATAAGCAGCTAATGCTGCCACGAGGATTTTGCTTGGGCTTTAAATGTCACACTCTTTTATATTGTCTCAAACTGCTTTATGAACAGCTTACACATGGGTTTTAATTAACCGGTTTTAAAATCAGAATACTTGAATTCTGCTCTTATGCTCTAATATAGATGTTTCTGTTTTCAAACATTTTTAAATAATTCTAAAATAAAGACAATATCAATATTGCTAGACACACGCCCGCATACTATGGTGTGCAACTTGGCAATATTGGTTGACAAACCCAGGTCACTCATAAACTAAACAAATCTCTCCTGTAACCTATGAAGACCCACTCCGGTTCTTGACATTAGAATACAATTGTCTGCATTTACCAATGCAGGGAGGGTCTTTGCTCATCACCCTTAGTGTATCCGCCTCTACTTTTAACAGAAATAGATCAGGATCATTAATATATGAACAAAAAAGAAAAGGCTACAAAACACACCCTTGCTTCACACCATGCTTGATCTTGATTGGGGTTGTGCATTCACCATTAGGCCTATACCTAATGTACCTGAGACATCTGTCCGAATTTGGCATAAAAAATGAACGATTCAAGCATCCACGCCTATTTTTTAGCATTCTTCCCAAGAGCTTACCTCCACTGACACACTCAAAAGCGGAGCTGATTCTCTTGGCTTCTGGTCAAAAGACATATGGGCAGCTTGGTATTATTTTCCCAAAGGTGAGACCATAATGAGGTAAAGAAATCTCAACCCTGTTTCTGGAATCAAGTCAGTTGATCCCCCAAACTCCACTGTCAATTTCTTAAAAAATGCTATGGGGGATTTAGATAGAAATTAGCAACACAGAAGAAATATTGACTGATACACATCTCTCAGTCAATGACTTTAACATAAATGGCAACACTATCATTTCGACTAAGAATGAGAAACAGTTGGAGTGTACCAAGGACCCATTAACCATTTTGTTGGTTTCTTCACCCAGGATAACCCTCCACCACCAAAAAAGAAAAAAAATCAACATCTTCTCTCTCCTCCGTTAAGCCTCCATCCTTGAACTTAGGGGTTGGACAGGGGGCCAAAGTGTCTTTTTTATAATAATGAGGATTTGTTGAACTTTGAAAAGGTCATTTTTTTCAATGCAAACTCTATATTTAATGAATGGGGGTCTTTGGCGAGAGATGCTATGGTGCCCATACTCAAGAGACTTAATGCTGTGGAATTGATCGTAGCTAGCTGTTTGCAGGGAGACAACAAACACAAATTCATTATAGAACCCAAACAGCCTGTAACTACTAACCCAATCACTAATGTGGCACCGACCAAATGTGATAAGGCTTTGTTGCTTAACGCCCTGCATTGCCCCGTAAGTCTGCACTTCAAGCAGGTCCCATGAAATAAGCTGCATGCAGAGGGCCATGGAATTCTGTCTCCATGTGGCAGTAAGGTGATTAAAAATCCTAGCTACAATAAAAAACTATTTTAGATTTGCTCCTGCACACCACTCCTTTTGTACTAGTTCTGATGAACGAGCTGCCCACAACCATCTTTTTCTGGAATCAGAGCTAGGAAGAACTGCACAATAAAGCCATTCATTTTCTGTGAAAAAGGATTAGACTCACCAATGATTTATTTAGTCTTATTATAATGCCCCAAGAGTGGGCTGGGTTGGCAGAGGAGCAAAAATATACAATGGAGACTGTGTGTACTCAATTTTAGATCCACGCCTTTAGTGGAGCGGGTACTATTTGAACTCAATCCTAAAGTGCAACTATTCTACCGCATCAAAGCAATCCTACTAGGTTTGTTTTCTACAAACCCTCTCCTCTGGAAAAGAGTGTTCTTCCCTCTTATGCTTCTAGTGTTACAAATCACCTGTGAGGGGGATTCAATGCTCCTACTCCCATTAGGGGTTTGCAATATCAATTATTATTAGGTCTTTACCTATAACTCAGTATTATCCAGTTCCAAGTGTAATCTCAGAGAAAAGAGTTGTCCACCCTAGACAATGGAGGCGCAGATGTGCTTCCAGGATGTTCAGAGGCAGTTGAGGCAGCATGTACATCAAAGGATGAATTGAATATTAGGTTGGCTTGGTCACTGACAGTTGCAAGAGTCCTGTTTATTTCAGAATCAAACACGTTCCTCCTAATTTGGAATGCCAGGGGCTTAGACAGCAAACTATAGAAAACTGATTGGCTATATTTATTAACAATTTTCACTTGTTATGCCTATGAGAAAGACGGGTCATTGAAAGATTTCACATCAATGGGCACATTACTTTGCAAACACCAGCATTAGGATTTGTGAATGGTAGTGCCAACGGGAGACAAATAACTACAATTGCAATGCTTCTGCCGGGATGAGTGTTAAAGGACTTCCTATGTTCCCCATACTATCAGCTCGCTGTTTTCCAGTTAGGAATGGGGGTCACTTTGTTAACAATACATTTCATTAATAATGTTTTTAATTGTGATATAGTCCATGTGGTAGGCAATCTGGAGAGAGATCTGGGAAACCTATGTTCAAATAATAGCAAGGAAATCCTGTGGGGAGTGATTTCAATACACACTTATGCACTCTACCTTCAACTCAGATGATGACGTTCTGACACAATGCCTTAACAATGGTTATGAGGAGGCAATCAATAATCTATTAAGAACACATTCTCTATTGCTAATAAATGCATTGTCCCTCAAGTGCATTTTAGTGATACTTTCACTGGTAGAGGTGATGGGAGTATGATTGATTTTATTTTAGCTACACATAATTTGTGTTCTTTTCTTTCTAATCTCAAAACTCACTATAACTGTTTTACTGACCATCGCCCTTTCAATATAGAACTTACAATTCCTACTCCCAAGGACAGTATCCATTTCATAGATCTAGTGACAGACTTAGATCTGGCTACACCTGATGATCATAGTCTAAGGACTCGATTCTGATGTAGTATGGAAGGCCTCCGAATCAGATTAAACTTTACCAGATCCAATTCTTAGCCCTTGTTTACGACCAAATCTTACACAGGTCCGAACAACCAAGTACAATGCGAACATCGTGTACACGCCAACCATATTGTTTCCGGGACCCGAACCTGTCCGAACGACTTGTTCATAGCCAAATCGTGCCCTGCAATGGAGCCCTATTCTGACTGAGCAAGTAAGATGCATGATTCGGACAGCTGCTTTACCTTACTCTCAGTGAGACGAAACGGCTGTCGGAAGCGTGCACTGGGGGGCTGTAGCAGGCCCCCCTTCACCTGGGGCCCTCCGAATCTGTCATGGGGTGTGCCATGGGTCCCCCTGATCCAGGCATGCACAGTGTGGCGGGCACCATGGGATGCACACCACAGGGTGTAAGATTTTCCCCACCCACCCTTTTTCTGCTATGAGAGCCGGTGTACAGGTGTTTACAAGGGCTCCCATAGCGTTCAATGGGAGTCCGAGCGAACCGAGTCCATAAGCATACAGCAGCATCATACTCGCTCGTTCAGACTCCTGGAGCAATCCTCACATGGAAAGCCCCCCGGATCCAAGTCATATGGAGGGCTTTACTAGCGAGATCGGAATCTTGCCCTAAAATGGAACAGGATTAAGAGTGGGAGGCACAATCCAGTGGGCTATGAGACAATTTAAAGATAAAAAACTAACAGTTTAAATATGGGGACAACGCCAAAGAAATCATCTAGTTATAGAAGTCCAATGTTCGCCAATGGTAAATGTGGTGTATTAAATAAGATGAAATGTTGCAATAGCAATCAATACGAAGTATTGAGGTGGTTAGGTGCTCTCATCTTTGGATCGGGGGAGCTCACATATGCCTGAGTTGCATAATACCGGCCCAATCACTGGGGGTAGTCTACCCGCACCACCTGTCTTTTCCACATTAGTTATAATAGAGCACCAGATTTTCTCAAATTTGCACATGTACTCATGGACAAATGGTGTTAGCCATTCCATACCATATATGGGCCAGACTCGCCCCCTCCATATATTACCAGAGGGTTTCGACTGGAGTTTCCATAGTTGGGCTATGCTAAGTTGTGCTCCTAGCAGAAGATCAGTAATCAATTTTCCCATAGGGGAGGTCAACGGGTAGATTCATTGAGCTCCTGAGTAGCCAAGAAGGATCGTCATTGGGAGAGAGTAAAATGTGTTATTGATTGTTTTTGAGGTAGACTGTCTCACTAGAAAGTTTGAATGGATGGACAGGACAACCAAGAGTGAATCAGTGGGACCCTTTTCTATGCAGCCATTCCAGTAGGTATCTGAGCTGCCAACCATAGCATGTGGTCATGTGGGGGTGAGGTACCGTCTGGTTAGCAACTTGTAAGCAATGGCTCTGTGTTGTATACACAGGGACAAACCCACTGTCCTTCTCTAATTGTTCCTCCAAGTGTCATCAGGGATGCCAAAGCCCAAATCACTTTCCCAAAGTGCAACGTTTGTGAGTTTCAGGTGTGGGCCAAGTATGAGGATATATTTATACAGCCAGAGCGTGTTAGTACTGAAAAGAAATTCCAGATGTGTTTAATCTTTGCTAAGGTGTGTGCGTAGTGTTCAAAGTCCCACCCAGTGCAATGCTTGTGTGCGGCAGTATGTGTCTTGTCTGGTCAGAGACCATTTTTCAATTAAGGTTTCCTGAGTTGGATGTCCCCATAATCAAAAAGGTCTTTAAGGCAGGGGGTTTTCCTACAGTCCAAGCGGAAAACCCAGGGTTGGTGATCCTTGGTGGAGCTCTGGATTGTGGACCTTCTTGCATGTCAGAAGGTTCCACTAGTCTAGCAATGTTGATTGTGCTTCCAATCCAGGGCTGGATTCAGGTGAGCTGCCCATGTGTAGGTAATCACATCAGGGAAACCCAGTCCCCCTTCATCCATGCTAATCTTATCATTTTGCCTTGCCACATAAAATCAAAAATTTTCTGATGGCTATGCAGCAGTGCCTGTTAGGAATGGTCAGGTGTGGTGTTTGTATTGTATACACGAGGCTCAGCATGAAATCCATCTTCAAGTTACTTAATCATCCCAACCTTGAAATCTCTAGCTTCCCTCAGAGATAGAGGTCTTTAAATAGGGTCCTCAGGAGGTGCAATCATAGAAAGAGTGAGCAGGTAAATCACTAGGTATTTGATGGAAGTTCTACCCAGGCAAACCTAGCATTTTGAATCATGTCTTGCCTTTCCCTTTGGTGTTCCGCTACGCCCAGGCTATGAGATTTTTAATCATTTAATTTGAGGACAGAGACTGCTGCAAACAAGCTGAATTCTGTTCGGAGGGCCAGAAAGGAGCGTTCAAGATTGTTTATGAAGCAGAGAATTCTGTTGGCGAATAAGGCTAATTTGAGGTTGGTTGCTCCCACTGTCACTCCGCAAATATCTGTATGGTTCTGAATTTGAGCTATTAGTGGTTCCATAGATACAGTGAAGATTGGGGGGAGAGAGGGCTTATGCCTAGTGCAATTGGAATTCTCATGGTATATACGCCATTGATTCTAATTTTTGCTGAGGCAGATTTGCAGTTTGCCTGAATAAAGGTTCACATTTTGGGACCTAGTCATGTTTAAGATTAAGCTTTGTGAGATAGGGCCAATCGATCCTGTTGAAGGCATTCTCTGCATTCAGTGAGAGAAGCACCATTGATTGCTCGCGTATTTCAGCTCCTTCCATTATGACCACTTGCAGATGGGTATTGTCAGTCGCCTGTCTATTTTTGGTAAAGCGGAATGTTGGAATTAGATTAACATTGGCCAAATGTTATGAAGTCTGCAAACAAATATTGAAGTGAACAGTTTGGCAACACAATTAAGTACAGCAATAGGGTGCTATGATGTGCATAATGTTGGGTCTTTGTCCATTTTGAGAAGCAGTGTGATATAAGATTCTAACACAGTGTTAGTGTGTATGAAGGAAGTAAAAAAGCAGTTGAACACTTTGGTGAGAGGCTCCACTAGTGGGGAAGGGTAAGCTTTATAGAAGGGGGCTGAGTAGACATCAGAGCCTGATAATTTCTAAACCGGTAGGCTGTCAATTGCCTCAAGCACCTTGTCTACAGTGATTTTGGTCTCCAGGGAGGCCAGGTTATCCTGTAAGTTTGGGGGGAGTAATCATGTAAATGAGTATTTTGGGCTGCTTCATTATGATGTTAGTGGTTAAACAGCGATAAATAGTTTTGCTGCAAAGTGGCGAGGATCTCAGATGTTTCAAATGTGGTGTGGCTGTGGCTGTGGCTGTATGTGATGCATGGAATACGTTTCCCGGTTTTGGTTATTCATAGTTTGTATGCCAATAACTTATCAGCTTTGTCCCCCTTTTTTGTAATATGTCTGCTTGAGGTATAAGAGATTCTTGGCAGCATATTTCATCTGTAGTAGTTCCAATCCACCTATGAGCAACAAAGCTTTCTAATGGTGGCACCATACCCATTCCAACTGTGATGTGCTTCAGGTTGAGTCAACTTACTCTCAATATCCACCCATTTCTGTTTGTGGAGATGTTCGAACATGGCCGTATGTGAGATCAATTGCCCTCGACAAACTACCTTAGCTGCATCTCACACGACCAGTGGAAAAACCTCCCAGATATTGTTTTCTTTGAAGTATTGTTCTATCAGGTCTTTTATACATTCCCTCAGACTAATATCTCTTAAGGCCATCTTATTAACTAGCCATGGATGGGGGGTGTTTCTGAAGTTGATGTAAATTCAGTCAAAGTCAGATTAGGGTATGATCCAACAGTGATCGGACCCCGTTGGAAGTGTCCACCAGTTTGGGGAGCAGCTTTCTGATAACTAGAAAATAATCTATTCTTGAATATGCCTTTTGTACATATAAATACAATGTAGAGTCCCTATCAGTTGGGTAGTGGAAACGCAAAGCGTCCACTAGGTTCATATCTTTGAGTCCTTGTGTTAAAGAGGGTGGAGGCAAAAGATCAGTGTGTCATGGGTGAGATTGGTCCGCTAAGGGAAAATGGGTAGTGTTACAGTCTACTCCTAAGATTATCTCCGCACTGGCAAAGTGAGCCACTTTGGCAAATAATGTAGGGGCATTTTTATGCAGATTTTCCATCACCATTGGGCCAAATAAGGGGGCACAAGGGCGACGCAAAATCTAAGTAGGATGTATCAAGTCACGCATAGCCACCCTGAGTGGATTGATAAATCCAGAGTAAGGCAACACAGTACAAATCACTGCTGTGCATACCTCTAGCAGGGTGGTGTTCCATGGGTGGAGTGTAGGTGTTCCCACGCATCCAACCATGAATTGTGATGCATTCCCAGATTTATCATTAATAGTAAACCTGAGAATGCGTCAAAGGCTATGCCTCCCCAGGTGAGGTGTAACAAGGACAAATATCTTTATTTATCCTAGTTATTTCCTCTTTATATGTGTGATCCATATTGCAGCACACACATAAAGAGGAAAATGCCTCACAGGATAGGTTTTGTGCAAGGTATATGTGCCTTGACTCACTTTGGCTCAAATGGGTCTCCCATCTCTTGTTTTTGAATAGGCTAATGGGGGAAGAACAGGATAACAACCTGAAAAAATAACATGTGGGGTTCTGTACCCTTTTGAAAGGTCAGGGTAGGTAGGGTAACCTCTAGGAGGTCTACCAAGTTTAGTGGCACTATTGTACAAAAATGGGGGGCTGACTCTGATGGTGTTGGACTCCACCGCCTCCTCCAGCTATTAGGAAACTGAAAGAAAAGAAAAGTACCACTACATCAACGACTGCTTCTAGATCGTCTGTCTGTGGATAGAGATTCAAACTGGGGTAGCAGCTGCTCAAGCTGGTGTGTCAACATCTGAAGACAACAGACAGGCTTCTCGATCCTGAAGATGGGGCTATCACTTTGCCTCCTTTCGAGTTGCTCTGGAACATTGGAAGTGTCTGACTCTGATGATATCTCCATTGCCAAACTGAGAGCTTTCCTCCCTTCTTATAGGTCTCGATTCGTGCAGCGTTTGTCCTTGATCGTGAACAGCAGTTTGTATGAGAAACCGCAGAAATATGGGATCTTTCTTTTTAAAGATGTGCCAAGATCTTATGGAGATCCCTTCTGCATGCCAAGATTTGAGCTGAGACACCCTGACGTAGGAGAAGAGTGTCCCCACTAAATGTAAGAGGTTCTTGAACTCTTAGCAGCAAAAAGGATCTTTTCCTTAACATGATAGTAGTGAACTTGCACCAAGATAGCTGAAAATAGCTTCCTCTATTGTAGAATTCCAGAGTAGACCCAGTGGGTGCAATTGAGGAGCACTGGGGTCTAATCAGATTGGTGCAGAAGATGGCCTAAGAGGTCTTAAGCATATAACTCCAGCTCAGATGCTGCCAATGTGAATACGATGCACCTGATCTGGACATTGTTATGGCGGGATTTGTTTTAAAGATTATTAAGCTTGTCCTATGTGGGCTGGTGTTGGCGCTCTAACGTCTTTTAATCAAGGTACCTGAGTGGATGTGTCACGAATATTGTCAGGTAAATATATTTCAACTTGTGCCAATCTGGATTCTGTTTTCTGGAGTGAATGATCAAGATCCTATATAGTTTTGCGAACATTTTTGCTTCCAAAGGTTAATGTCTTCTCTAAACTCTGTCAGAAGAATGTGGATATCTTCCTTTGTTACAGCCACATGCTAATCAGGAGCTTTATCAGATCGTAAATGGAGGTGCAAACAACCATTCTGTGTAAAAAGGCATCCCCTTTTTGCAGTAACTCCTTTATCTGGGAGGATTTAGAGGATTTGCATCTGTTAGAAGCCATGGTGAGAAAGAGAGAGAGGAGTAGAGGCCGGTCTCAGACGCAGGCCCTGTGATGATGTTCACACAGCTCTGCAATAAATTGTTCCCATGTCCAAAGGAGGGGGGGCATCGCTGCTCAAGGGGCGGGGCAGAAGAATCCCCAGATTAATACCCTCTAAGGAGTCTCTATGGGAGTAGTGTGGGTAGGATGGTGTGCCCAATGCTTCCTCGTCATTGATTAATTCCACTGTATGGCTTATGGTGCTATCAGAGATCATAGGGGGTCCCTTTCCCTGCTGCCATATGTCTATAGGGCCAAACTGCAGGATATCTGTAGATAAGTGACTGCTACTTCAAGGGCAAATCACGTGCGGCCTTGGGAGAGTGAGTAGGTGAAGCAAAGCCTCTTTGCTGTGTAGACTGGGGCCACGCTTGTGAACAATCTTCTCTCTATAGGTCCATCACTAGCCAAGGGCCTTTCCTCTGTGGGCGCTGCACACCATCCCTCTTCAGTGCGACGCACCCCAGCATGTCTTCCCTCTAGTGCAGCGTTGTAGTGAGATGCCAAGATTCTCAGCCAGAGTGGCTGCCCTGTTACCACGGTAATCATGCGCAGCCATCTTGGCAATCTGTTCTTAGGAAGCGCTTACTCCAATCCTGTTTCTGCATGTGGGGACTGTGCAAATCGTCCCCTATCCAATCTGAAATGTCTCCCAGGCTTTTATTTACACAGTACTAACACAAAAACATACAAAGAGAATAGAAATACCTGGCTCACTCATTTGGTTCAGTTTAGAAAGATTGTATTCTTTGTGCATCAAAGATGCACTTAAAATACATGGCTGCAACTTGAAAATTATTGCAACAAAGGCATGCAGTTCGTAAGAGAATATAGAAGGGTAGAGAAAAGGATGGTCGGTATAGAATACAGTCTTAAAAGGGAGGGGGTCTCTCCAACTTTAGGAACTGGGGCCTCACACACCCTGCTGGGTGTCATACTTTATCATTTTATTTATTTATTTGAAAGGTTTTATATAGCGCTGGCTACACCCGGAGGTATCAGAGTGCTTTATAAGAGCAACTAGAGTCGGGAGGGGAGAAGCAACCCCAAGGCCAAGGGGGGAAAACATGGCGGCGGCCGCTTGAGCCGCTGCAGCGCTCTGCTTGTGCCCTCCCGTTTTTCCGAATGATTTACTAAACGAGGTCGGTTCATGATGCGGTTTTCGGTGAAATCAGCTAAGGTAGCGGAATACTTGGATTCAGATGATTATTAATCGAATTGGTTATGGTAAAAAAATCAGCGTTCACTCGTACCTGCATCCCTTGTAAACTGCCTGATGGAGTGGGAGAGGGCGTGTTTTTCCGCGAATACCGCCGTGGAGGAGAAGGTTCGTGCGGTCAGGCTTGACTGTGGTGAAGAGGAGGACGCTGTGCGCCGAGGGCGTACTCTGACATTGTCTGGTGGTTTGGTTTGGAGCCTGGCCGCCCTGGAGCTCCGACGAGGGCGCAGCATCCGTGGCTTACTTCCTGGCCGCCGAGAGACGGTAGCTAATGCAGAGGCGGAGACGGTCGTGTTTCCTGGTGTGGCTCAGAAGGTAGGAGAGGCGTCGTTGTTTCAAGAGCGAGGAGACAGTGACAGTGGTGATAATAGCGGGGGCGCCGGTAATACATCAGAGGCAGCATATAATCTGAGAAGCTGCAAAACCAAGGTCAGTAAGGAGGGGCTGAATAAAGGCAATAAAGACAAGAACAAGAAAACTGGGCCTCGAGCTACAATCTCACCTGATGTGGGCATATGTTCATCTGCAGCAAATGGTGTAAGTGGGACTGGCGGTGAGTGTGAACTTGTGGCCAAATCAGCGGTGTTTGAGAGAAGAGATATCTCAATCAGTGATCGCCTCTGCAGTACCAAAAAGAAGCCCTCCTCTTTCCTGACAGGGCAGGTTAAAGCAAAGCGTGTTTATACGCGTAAACCACCCAAAGGGTCCAAAGGGTCTAAGACTCAAAGCGTTGCCTCAATATCTAAAATAACTCCATCATTGAGGCCATATTTCAAGGCTGTACCGCAAGTAGTGCTATTATCGGATAGATTTGAAAAGATACCTGCAGAAAATACTGGACTTGAGAGACGGGTGAGCTCTAAAGATCTACTGGGTAGGGCAGACTCTCCGCTAGAGATGGCAACGGGGGGCGCAGACATGCCCACGAACCTGGGAGTTAGCGTGGAAGGAGATAACGGTCAGTTTGCTAACATAGAGAGAGAGATGGGTGATCCAATTGCTGGTGCATCAGGACACCTCCCACCACTGACTTTGGTTTTGGCACCCCCTTTGGCTCCACCTTTTGCGTTAGCACAATTGGGCGGTCAACAGGGGTCTACACAGGGGGCCGGGGCTATTACATCAGATAGCTTACCCTCATTGTCTGATGTTACCCAATTCACTAATATAAATGTAGATTTGATCACCACTTTGCAGGCGTCTTTTCAGGAGATGTTTTCCTCTCTATCGATAGATATAAAAAAAGGATTTGAAACCTCAGCGGCTAACCAAGCAGATATTAGATGTTTTTTGTGAAAGCCTAGACAAAAAACTAAGCGACCTGTCAATGAGAACAGAAGCCCTAGAGGATAGGGTGACAGGTTTGTCGTTACACCTGGATGATGCTAAGTCAAATATCGTCACTCTTAGGAAAGAAGATCAAATTCTATCAGAGCGGATGGAGATGCTTGAGAATAATGCCCGAAGGAATAATCTTCGTTTGATGAATATTCCTGAAGATAAGGAAGGTTCAGACATCAAGCAGTATGTTATATCACTACTGAAGGAGGCGCTAAGACTAGATCAATCGGAAGAAGAACTAGCGCTAGACATTCAGCGCATATACAGAGAGCCTTTTAAGAAGAATCCTCAAAGAACCAAGCCCAGAAAGGTTTTGGTCAACTTCCTCACGTACTCCCTCAAAGAAACCATTCTTAACCTGGCATTAAAGCAAAAAATTGTGAGTGCAAAGGGGTTCAACTTTCAAGTGAGATCAGACCTATCAAGGGCCACACTTGACAGACAATGGGAGTTTGGAAAGAGGCTTGAGGCCTTTAGAAGCTATGGTGCAGTGGCTCAATTGGTTTTTCCCGCTGCACTGAGAGTTATGCATAATAACACCATGCACAATATAAGATCAGTCCAGGCAGCAGACGAACTGTTGCTCAATATAGGTAGAGAAAAAGGAGCAGGCAAATAGAGTGGCTTTTTAGGGATAACCAAGCTAATTGTTTAGCATCTAAAGAAAAAGGGAGGAGAAGAGAAGAAAATGGAACTAAAGCTGATAAGAAAGTAAAGAGAAAGCACATAAAACATACAAAAAAAATATATAAATAATTAATAAAACATATAAGAAGGTGATTTACACATAGGTTAGTTTTAATTCTTCCCACTTATACTTCACGTTAGTGTCATTCTCCTTGCCTTTATTTTCCGACCATAAACAGGAAGGGAGTCCACAACAGAGTGCTATCTTCTGGTTTTCCCAGATAGATAAAACAAGGGTTTTCCAGGGGGGGAGGTGGGTCAGACAGGGGCACTGGGGGGGGGGTTGCAGGGGGGAAAACAAAAAAAGAGTCCTCTTTTTCGCGGTAGGTTAGCTTTTTGTGTGATTTGGTTAAGACATGTCTCAGTTAGAACTTTTTTGTATGGGCATATGGATTACAGAGCTCTTTTTTTCTGGTCTGTGGGGGCGGAAAACATGAAAAATTGGAAACATTATATCAATGAGTAAATTGTCTATTCTCTCCTGGAATACCAATGGGTTGCGCACTAGCCCTAGGAAAAATAATATCATGCAATATCTTCGAGATTCAAGTGCACAAATATTAGTACTCCAGGAGACACATTTGACCGATCCTGAAATACAGATACTGGTTAAGAGAAACAGATGGATTGACGCTTGTATAACGACGTCACAAGCAACCCACACTAGAGGTGTGGCAGTTCTATTTAAAAAATCTATAAAAGCGAGGCTGCTTTAGAATATTGTAGACCCAGGTGGACGATGGGCAATAGTGTCAGCCATAATATATGGTGCCCCAATAACGATAGCAGGATACCATGGTCCTAATCAGGATGATCCATCAGCATTGAAGGTCCTATTTTCACATCTATATATGTTTCCTGATCCAGTTATCCTAGCGGGGGATTTTAATATAGTTCTAGACCCTTTAGTGGATAAATCTCCATCTAATAGAGCCAAAGTTTTGTCTAAAACTAGGACTTATCTGCAAGATAATATGAAGCAATTAGGATATAATGATATCTGGAGAACAATGCATGGACAACATAGAGGAGTTACGTTTCGAAATTATAGGTTTCATCACCAATCTCGTATTGATTTTATCCACTTCCTTGGGATCCCAACTGACTTTATATCCTGTTTTAGTTATTTTTGGTATCTCTCCAGAGATTCATGGTCCAGCAAAAAATGTACTCTTCTTTTGTATCCTGTTGGCAAGGAGGGAGATATGCAAGAAATGGAAAGACCCTTCACCTTCAACCTTGCTTGACTGGTGAAGGTCAGTATTACAAACAACAAAGATGGACCTTTTATGATCTGGAAATCAAAGTAAGAGAAATTTTTGGAGACTACTAAATTGGTAACGGACTTGGTTTGATCTTGGTTTTTTTTTTTTTGGTTTTTACTTTCCCCCAAGGTCCAATGATTATGCAGCTTGGAATCCCTCTTTTCCACTTGACTTTACTCAATACATTGAAGGCAACACACGATTGGGTATATGAACGCAGTATGTGTCCCAGACGGGTGCTCTAAAGTAGTTTTGCTGGATTATGACACTACTTACTGTGGGGCAATTAGGGCGACGTTTCTCGGAGCTCCTCCCAGTTTATCTGAGACAGTAAGGTCATTACCACTTGCTACTAGTTGGTCACCAAGGGCGAAGATGAGGACAAAAAAAAAAGAGCAAGTAGAGTCAACAAAAACAAAACACTAATACAGAGCAAAGAGAACGACAAACAGGAAAGAGCACATCTCTCTATTTCTTAGGACAGCCAGGGTGCTGGGTGATTAACGAGTTATAGTACATGTCCTGTGAAGCCGTTTTTCCTATTTACGGGGGTCAGCCTGTGGTTCCAGCAACACACTGGTAGGAATTCTGTCCCAAGGTGCAGTATCCTGACCTTCACCTCCCTCCAGCGCTGCAACTTTTATCCCTGCAGAGCCGCGCTAGACCCTCGTGGGACTCCAAGCCCCAGGGTGCCCTGTAATCCAATCCAGCGGCCTCAGGTGTGGGGGAGAAGTCTAGCTTGCGTTCAAAAGCGCTGCTGCCTTTCCTGCGGCGCGGGTCTTGTGAAGGCATTTTTCCTATTTGTGGGGGTCAGCCTGTGGTTCCAGCAACACCCTGGTAGGAATTCTGTCCCAGAGTGCAGTATCCTGACCTTCACCTCCCTCCAGCGCTGCAACTTTCATCCCTGCAGAGCCGCGCTAGACCCTCGTGGGACTCCAAGTCCCAGGGTGCCCTGCAATCCAATCCAGTGGCCTCAGTGTGGGGGAGGACCCTAACTTGTGCTCAAAAGCGCTGCTGCCTTTCCCGCGGCACGGGTCCTGGGAATATGTTTTTCCTGTTTGTGGGGGTCAGCCTGTGGTTCCAGCAACACCCTAGTGGGAATTCTGTCCCAGGGTGTAGTATCCTGACCTTCACCTCCCTCCAGCGCTGCATCTTTCATCCCTGCAGAGCCGTGCTAGACCCTGGTGGGACTTCAAGTCCCAGGGTGCCCAGGAACCCAATCCAGCAGCCTCAGGGAGGAGCCTAACTCACGCTCAAAAGCGCTGCTGCCTTTCCCGCACGCGGGCGAAGCCCGGGCCAAGGGCGGACCCGTCTGCGCCCGTCAGAGCCTGAAGGAGACCGGGCTAGGCCATTCACTTTGGTTTTGTTGTAAGATCACCCTGCCACTTTTGAACTTGTGCAGGAACTGCTCTATAAGGTGGGTGTCCTCATCGTACAATTGATCTATACATTGCCAGAACAAACCACTTAATGACATAGATTTTCACAATCTGTTGTAATTTTTGCCCCTGGTGAAACCCCTAAAGCAGAATATATTATATTGTGACTGAATTCTTGTCCCCTCTCCACACTGACTATCTAAACTGACCTAAAAGGAGTCCTGGTTGGTCAACTAAAATGGGGAGGCGTATTTGCTCTGGGAAAAAAGCGGCAGTATCCGTGCAATCACCCACTAGCCACCAGCCTAACTCGATAGACAAGATGCTTCAGAGGGCTATAGGGGTGGTTTCAAATGAGATTGAACTGACTGAAAGACGCTTATCAATAACACCAGATCTAGCCCTATCCACCTCTAACACTATTTTGCAATCTGTTCTGCCTGTCATCAATCCAGACCCCCCAAGTTCCCAAGTTAGAACACGAGAAATAGTACACGACGTGCAAACCCTGGACTTGCTCAATGGGGATACCTCTTCGGTCTCTCGAAAAAGAGCGAATGTTAAAACGGCTACAAAAGCTGGGAAAACTTGGAAGAAGGGAGCCAAGGATCCAGCAGAAGATGGAGTACCAGGAAATGCAGGGCTGGGGGGGCATGTGAACGATGGCACAGAAAAACCTCAGAGGGTGATAAATTTGGTCAGGGACGTGCACTTGGAAATAAGAAATATAATCAAGGAAGAGTTGACCCCTCTGACCATCAAGGTAGATAATTTTGCATCCTCACTAGATGACTTCATTAGCAAGGCAGGTCCTAGTGAGAAAGACCCCCACCAACAGACCAAGTCCCCTAGCCCACCAAGCCCACCTAAGAAATGGTCATCCTTTAGTAACCACCTTCAATCCGACTCCACAAGCTCAAAGCATTAGGGAAGAAGTAGTGGCTCACTCAAATACATCTAATAAACCAACTGATAGCACCACTAGCTTGGAAAGCTGGGAACAAAGTCGGAGGTGGGAGACTGGTAGACAGCAAAGATCCCCAGTAGAAGATTGCCAAGTGTGAACAAATATGCAAATCTTGGGTTCAAAGTGCAGAACTAGAGAGGGACAAGATCTGTGAAATGTGTCTTCGGAGGGAAGTTCAGATTTACCATGCAACAACCTCCCCCGACTCCACACCATATGTTATAATTCCAACAAATGTGCCAGAACTCAAAAAGGGGCAAAGGGAATCACATTATGAGCTAAAAAATAAATGTATTTTCGGCTGTCCAAGCAACTTCAATTTCCGCACAAGGATGCGAGTGAGATTTTATTCACGCGCAGGGTGAGGTGGGTGGGCCAAAGAGCAAAAGATTTAAATTGTGATACCATTGTGATCAATTTTAGAAACCCACAGGTTGTCAGGACACTCCTGATGCTACACCATTACATGTTTGAAGGGGCCCCAGTTAATAACCTTTGGACAGTCAGTGGAAAAGGGCCCAGACGCCAATATGAGCAAAATGATAGCAGGAGGCAAGAGCATATAAATCAACCACTTTTCAACCTTCCACTTGCAAATAGATACGCAATCTTGGATTCCGTTGACTGACTAGAACCAATATTGCAATCAAATTCAGAATCTAGGGAAATAGAACAGATAGTAAGGAGGACTGAGGGAGTAGAAGCTACCTTTAACAAGAAAATGGAGAGGCCACCTAAATCACATTGCATCAGGCACACCTCCATCGATAGCACAAACTGCAATGGGCCACCAGCAGCTGACTCCAGTTTCTACAGCTATTCCATCTAACAACAAACACAAGTTCCATGTCTTATCCTGGAACATTGCGGGCTTGATTTCCAAACAGGGCAACCCGGAGTGGGGTTCCCTTATTGATGCACACAACATCTCAATGTTCCAGGAGACCTAGGCAAGAGTAGACACCCATAGACTGGGTTATGTGACTTTTTGTTAGGCAGCCACAAGTGGGGGAAGGGTAAGACCCGCAGGAGGACTCTGTGTCTGGGTTGCTGTGCACATAGGATGCACTGCAAAACAGACTGACATATCCTCACGCGACATACTCTGTGTCATCCTGAGCTTCCCCACCAAGACTAGAATAGCCCTAATCAATGTCTACTCCCGTCGGGTCATTTATGGTCAGGAGTCACCAACTCTTGAGCATTTTTCCAGCTTTTTACATACCATCACAGATGGCACCCTAGTGGTACCTGCTGGCACTTTTAATTGCCAGTATGAGCCACTGAAGGATTTATTGGGGGCGATATTGATGATAAAGACCAGCACGGCTCAATCCCAGAACTGAATGCCCGACCAACCCGAGCCTGGACCCCATTGTTGCTTCAAATGAACACTCTCACAATGACCCATTCCCCCAGGGCGTGTAATGGCCGAATGAAATCTGATTCCCCAGCTAACCACACCTATAATAGACCTTGAAGTTTGTCCATTTTAGATTACTTCCTGTTGGATACTAAATCCTTGTGATCGATTTTTATGTTATACCTAGGCATGACAGCGACCACAATGCCCTGGTCTTAGAGCTGATATCACCTTGCCCTGAGGGTGTCCAAGTTGGCAATCATCATTTAAATAGGCTCAGGTTAACCCTGACTGGTTGTAGGAGGCAAATGAGAAGGGGGGACATTTGTAATTCCCAGGACAAGTTGGCCTCTCTTTACAAAATTGTCACTACATACCTTGAAGTTGCTAATCAAAGACCTAGTGGGTGACCTGGCAAGCGTCTATTTTCCTATTGTAAAATCTAAACAAAAGGTGTTTATGGGCCGCTCTTGGTATAATTGCGACTGTCGAAGGGCTAAGGAATCACTGATCCTTGGAATTAAAGCAAAGGACAAATTAATGATAAAAGATAAGCGAATTGCCCATAGAAATACAATCAACGCTGCAAAAAAACAGTGGGAGGGTGGCAAATGGGAAAGCATGAGGGTGGCTTTATGCTCAAGGGACATGTGAACCTTTTGGAACCTAGTAAACACCGGTTCCAAAGAGGGTAAATCAGCAATAGAGCCAATTCTTGGGGCAGAAACCTGGAGGTCCCACTTCAAATTGCTATATGCAAGGGGAGAGGAAAAACCAGGCCAAACCATGGACGTACCAACCTGCTTTCAGCAGTCTTCCCCCATTGTCCCAGAAATCACTTTAAAAGAGATAATGGCCGCATTGAACAGAGTGACTCCCGCTAAAGCGCCTGGCTTAGATAAGATCCCAGGCGATGTCTTTAGGAACTAACCTATTATTTAGGCCCCATATTTCTGGAGCCTATTTAATGCTATTATTCAGAGATGCCAATTCCAATGACCTGGTATGGGGCAGAGATTATCCCGATTTTCAAGAAGAACTCTCCACTTCTCCCTGCCAACTATCATCCAATTAGTCTCATAGATATCTCGCAAAAAATATATTTATGAGTACTTTTGGATCAGTTAGAGAGGTGGATGGAAGAGCACTCCATACTTAGTCCCTACCAGGCTGGCTTTAGAGCAAGGATGTCACAATAGATCAAATTTTAAGGCTGCAAATCCTCTATTGGAAGACAGTGCTCCTGGAGAGCCGCAGTTTATCCCCTGGTGGCATATGGTGTAATCCCCCGTGTTTCTGAGTTAAAAGCGGGTCCCAGAACTGAATGCTAGGGACAATGCGTTCTACAGGCATTCAGCATAATTATTCTTGTCCCATTTCTATTACCATGATGGTTTGCCAATATCAGTTGTCTGCATTGGTTGTCCTATTCACGTGATCAAACTTCTTCGGGAAGTGAAACGCGTTGTAAATAAACACAGAGGTGAACTTATACAATTGCAGAGTTTGGTATTCCTGAGAGTGCGCGGATTTGCGTGCATTTCAAGTGGAATATATATATATATATATATATATATATATATATATATATATATATGTGCGCTCACGTGTAAGGACACGTTCACACTCGCGGGGAGAAACTTGAACTCGCCTTTCTTGCCACAGCGTGCTTGAATAGCTGAGGAGCTCAAGAGAAAGTGATTCAATCCCATTTCGCCGTGGAATTCCTGACGCGTTTCGAAGGCTCCCGCCTTCTCTTCAGAGGATTTGGCGAACTGATGATGGGAATGCAGGTACCAGCCCTGATACTGATCATGGCACGCCCCTGATGCGCAGTCCAAATGTCCCAGTGCCTGCTGGGACTGGTAGTCCTGTTTAGTCTTGGCGCCCCATGTGTGGATCGAGGCGGACGAGTGGTCTCCCCTCGCCAACCAAGCGACCTCACGATATCGGAGTAGCAGACGGATGTATGCCCGTCAAACTAGCAAGCTGGATGCTTGCCCTAGTCGGCTCCTACCTTGAGGCTGCTTGGCGGTGCTCAGCGTGTATGCAGGGGCTCTGCTCGCTCGTTACCATCATGGCGCTGCTGCACTCTTCTGGCGGGTGCGGTAAAAGGATGGTGATGGTTCCATCCACATATGTGCGCTCACGTGTAAGGACACATTCACACTCGCGGGGAGAAACTTGAACTCGCCTTTCTTGCCACAGCGTGCTTGAATAGCTGAGGAGCTCAAGAGAAAGTGATTCAATCCCATTTCGCCGTGGAATTCCTGACGCGTTTCGAAGGCTCCCGCCTTCTCTTCAGAGGATTTGGCGAACTGATGATGGGAATGCAGGTACCAGCCCTGATACTGATCATGGCACGCCCCTGATGGGCACTCCAAATGTCCCAGTGCCTGCTGGGACTGGTAGTCCTGTTTAGTCTTGGCGCCCCATGTGTGGATCGAGGCGGACGAGTGGTCTCCCCTCGCCAACCAAGCGACCTCACGATATCGGAGTAGCAGACGGATGTATGCCCGTCAAACTAGCAAGCTGGATGCTTGCCCTAGTCGGCTCCTACCTTGAGGCTGCTTGGCGGTGCTCAGCGTGTATGCAGGGGCTCTGCTCGCTCGTTACCATCATGGCGCTGCTGCACTCTTCTGGCGGGTGCGGTAAAAGGATGGTGATGGTTCCATCCACATATGTGCGCTCACGTGTAAGGACACGTTCACACTCGCGGGGAGAAACTTGAACTCGCCTTTCTTGCCACAGCGTGCTTGAATAGCTGAGGAGCTCAAGAGAAAGTGATTCAATCCCATTTCGCCGTGGAATTCCTGACGCGTTTCGAAGGCTCCCGCCTTCTCTTCAGAGGATTTGGCGAACTGATGATGGGAATGCAGGTACCAGCCCTGATACTGATCATGGCACGCCCCTGATGGGCAGTCCAAATGTCCCAGTGCCTGCTGGGACTGGTAGTCCTGTTTAGTCTTGGCGCCCCATGTGTGGATCGAGGCGGACGAGTGGTCTCCCCTCGCCAACCAAGCGACCTCACGATATCGGAGTAGCAGACGGATGTATGCCCGTCAAACTAGCAAGCTGGATGCTTGCCCTAGTCGGCTCCTACCTTGAGGCTGCTTGGCGGTGCTCAGCGTGTATGCAGGGGCTCTGCTCGCTCGTTACCATCATGGCGCTGCTGCACTCTTCTGGCGGGTGCGGTAAAAGGATGGTGATGGTTCCGTCCACATATGTGCGCTCACGTGTAAGGACACGTTCACACTCGCGGGGAGAAACTTGAACTCGCCTTTCTTGCCACAGCGTGCTTGAATAGCTGAGGAGCTCAAGAGAAAGTGATTCAATCCCATTTCGCAGTGGAATTCCTGACGCGTTTCGAAGGCTCCCGGACTTAGTTTGGGATCCCATGTATGTTTTGATTGTGATGGATATAACAAGCTTATATACGTGTATTGAGCACTCGCAAGGCTTAAAAGCAGTTGAATATTTCATGATGAAGAGACCTCTGAAATATGCGGGACACAGTACTATGTTGCTGGAGTTAACGGAATTTTGCCTGTTGAATAATTTCTTTCTTTTCCAGGGTGAGCTTTTTAAACAAATCTCCGGGACCGCCATGGGAACCTGCTTCGCCCCCAGCTATGCGAATTTATTCGTAGGCTGGTGGGAGGAGCAGGTGGCCTGGTCGGAGGGGAATATTACTTGGACTAGCAATGTGATTAAATGGCACAGATACATTGATGACCTCTTCCTGGTGTGGAGAGGGTCAGAACAAAGTGCCAAAGATTACATTTCACATTTGAATACTAACAATGTCAATTTGAAATTCACCGGCGAGGTTAGCTCAGTGGCAGTGAGCTACCTCGACCTTCGTGTAACTATCATTGACAACCAAGTAACAACATCCCTGTACCGCAAACCCACCGCTGGCAACAGCGTTTTACACGCTGAGAGCGGACACCCGGCGAACCTGAAACGAAGTATCCCCTACGGGGAGCTATTGCGCCTCAAACGCAACTGCTCACGAGAGGAAGACTTCCAAGATGCAGCAAAAGATAGTGTGGTTAGGTTCATACAAAGAGGTTACAGCCCTGCTCTCTTAACCGAAACTCTTAAACGAGTGTCCGGGACTGATAGAGCCGAACTGCTAAAGGAAAGAATAAATCACAAGAAACCCGATGAGGGCAAATTCCGTTTAATAACATCTTACAGCAACAATGCCAATAGACTAAAAGGAATCTTACGCCATAGTTGGCATATTCTATAGACTGATCCCATTATTGGGGCAGATATCCCCAACAACCCACTAGTAACTTTCAAAAAAACAAAGTCCATTAAAGATCTACTGGTACACAGCCACCTAGAGACTCCCATTGCTAGGACTAATACTTTGGCAGAAATGAAAGGATTCTATCCTTGCGGTAAATGCAAGGCCTGCGCTTATAGCAAAAGGGTCTTGGGTTACGAAATCCCTGGGGTCATGAGGAAGAAAACCATTGGGTCCTTCATTACATGTCAAACACCTTATGTGGTGTATTGCCTAGTATGTCCATGCAACTTAAAATACATAGGGAGCACCATAAAAAGCGTGAAGTTGAGAATCCTTGAACATATGAGGGCGATAGCCAACAAGGATTTGACATCCCCTGTTGCTAAACATTTTGCCATTAAACATCGGAGCAATAGGGATATGCTACAATACTTCGGGGTGGATCAAGTACCGGAACATGAAAGGGGCGGCAACAGATTGTTGAAGTTGAGACGTTTGGAGTCTCGTTACATCATTGACCTACAGACAAAAATTCCAACTGGTCTGAATAGTGGGGAGGAATTAGCCATCCACCTGGGTAAATAAATTGAATCTGTAAACAGCCAGCCATCTCATCTAACTCTGTTGGAATCTGTCTTAACTTGGGGGGGTGCCCCCGGGTATTAATACGCGGTTTCTAGTGATAGGAGCCGCCCAAGCCGATCCACGGCAAGATAGTAATGGAATGTTTGATTCATTGGGCGATTTTATTTACATATGTGAGATAAAATGCTTAAACGCGTGCACTCAATAAGAGAAAAAAATTGTCTGGATAATCATGAAATGTAAAATGTATATTTAAAATGTACTTGTTTTGATTAATTTTATCCCACAACAGACATTGACAAAATTTGTATCTAATTGGCTAGCCGATTCACGGCTTCAAAAATCAACTGTATTATGTTGTTTAAAATATAATTTTGCCCACTGATTAATGTAACAATGTTACCTTTGCACATTCCAATATGGCGCCCGTAGTTTTGAAACGGGTAGTCCATTCACAGTTTCCATCAGAAACACCGCGCTGCATAAAATGTCTTCCCGATAGCGTTTTTGTAATTACATTGACAAAGGGCTTGGCCCGAAACGCGTCTGCACTAGGATTAAATTAAAGAAACTCTGAAACTCACCCCGCGAGTGCTGCTTTTCTTCTTCTCTCTCGGCCGGGAGAGAAGTTTTTGGAGCTTTGATATTACACGGTGCGCCAACCGTGCAGCGGCACCCACCGCTGGAGCCCCGTCTTTTGGTGCAATTGGAGCAAGGATATATATATATATATATATATATATATAATATTTATATTACCAACTGGCGGTTGCCGGCAGGTAGTTTCTATAGGAAGAGCATTTCCTCATTGGTCAATAACTTTGGCGTTGTTTGACAAATGTTTGTGAAATTTTCAACACTATCAGGGAAGTCATTTCATCTGCAGTCTCGAAAATTTTGGGGTTATCTGTCAAGTGGGGGCTGAGAAAAAGAGCCGGGTCCCAAAACTCTTTTTCTCAATGTTAATTTCCATACAAAGCTTTAGACACGACTACAGCCCGAACTGCTAAACAGAATCACATCAAATTTGGCAGAAAGGTAACTGAGTCCAGAAAGTGACCTTTTCATTAAATGGTGTAAATCCGTTCAGTAGTTGCTGAGAAATTTAAAGATTTCTCAGCTACACAACTGAGGCTGTGGTTGATCCGCAATCCCTCCTGATCTCTAACCTGAGATCGGATTGGCAGCATTCTTGTGACTCAGTTGCACCGAGTCACAATAAAAAATGTTTAAAAAAAAAGAAAGGTGGCAGGGTAGAAACACCCTGACCCACTAGGAGTTTTGGGGACCCCCAGGGCAAAACAATATTTTTTCTTTTAATTTTCATCAGGTGTCACATTGGATTCATGACTCCCACTGTAAATGAAAAAAAACAAATCACAGGCACCTGCGCTTTGTTTAATTAGGCCCTTGGGTGGGCCAGGTCCCGGGGGCATTATGAAGATTATGATGGGGCTTGTGTGGGCCCCCCGTAGCACGAGGACCACCACCTCCCCAAGGCCAACTCCACAAAGGAGGGGGCTGCGCTTCCTCCCTCCAGGAGCTTTAGATGGAGACTGCAATGTCCTGGGGTGCCCACCCAGGGACATTGCAGTTTGCTATGGCTTGGCAGGAGCCATAGCAAACACTGCTCCTCTTTGTGGAAGCAAAAGCATTAAAAAGCCTTTTGCTTCCACAAAGTGGAGTAGAATTGCTTTTGGACAGAGGGAGCTGCATGTTAGGTGTTCCATGTGTCCAAAACAATGCCAGCTCCTGCAGGAGTTGGGAAGCCAGCAGGGACCATGGAGGCCTTTGGGCTCCCGCACGGCCCCCATGAGTTGGCCATGCCCAAGGGTAGGGGTCCAGGGGCAATATAAAGCGTGGCCCTAGGGAATGGGGTTCCTGGGGCTGAAAAAGGCCTGGGGAGGGGTGCCGTACAGCTCCTCTCCTTTTTTAAAACATAAATTAAGTCCCAGCTTCAGGTTCCCTAATGCGAGGGTGATGTGGGAAATTAGTTTCAAGACATCCTGTCGCCCCTGCAGAAATTCAGGGTGGGAATCTGACATACCCTGACACCTTACATCTGGTCCTAGGGTCCCAAAGGTACCCCACCAGGGAAAAAAAACATTTTTTTCTTTTGAATTTTGTGTGGAAAATTGCAGCGGAGCCTGGACTCCGATGAAAATTAAAAAAAACAAGTGTGGGCTCCTGCGCTTGTTTTGAAAAGGACCCCTGGGTGGGCCAGATACCAGGTGCATTAAAAAAAAGGAGAAAAAGGAGAGGTGTTCACAAGGGGTCTCCTCCTGAGGCTATTTGAGCCCGGGAACCTACCAGCACACCAGGGCTTTATTTCAAATAATGAAGGAGGACTGTGAGGGCCCCTCTCTTGGGCTTCTAGAAGCCACAGGGCCCACCACCACCCCGTGCTTTATTTTTAGTAATGTACCATGCAGTCCTGCTCCTGGGCTTCTAAAAGGCCTAATCACCACTTCCTCCTCTGAGCAATATAACAAATTTGCAGGGCTGCACAGACCCCCCTGGACCCTCAGGACCACCACCTCCCTGGGGCTTAAAAAATAAATATTATTGGGAGGGGTCCACATGGCCCCCTAACCATATATTGCCCCGGGGACCACCTACTCCCCGGTGCCAGCCCATCAACTCAGAATAAGGGGGACTGCACAATTTACCTCCTTGAGCCATATATGGCCCTGGGGACAGGGATCCCCCAGGGCCGGCCTCCTTCTCTGTCTCAGGGGGCCCTTCTGAATGTACACAGTTTGAGAAACATTGTACATGAGGAAGATGCTAGATTTTTTTTTGCAAAATTACAATATAATTCTGCTACAGGAAACATGGTGCCTGGAGGCATTGCACATAGTGGTTTATGTAGGGTTTCATTGCCCAGCACAAAAATACCAGAAATGTGGTCATCCGAAAGGGGATCCTACTACCTATTGCTTAATCAAATTCAACTGGGTTATAGAGCATTTGGATATGGAACTTAATTGGCTTCAAGTTATCAAACTGACCCTAAAGTTGACAAATAAGACTTGTAAGATTCTATTGCTTGTACATGTTTATCTACACCCAAATAAAGAAAACAGAGAGGTTAATATGGCAATTCTAATCAAAACAACAAAAACTTTACAGAAGCAATAGAACTATGAAACAATATTGGTAAGCGATGACTTCAGTACAGATCTTAGTCAAATCGGCGAAATCAGGAACAATCGTATCAGGGTTAAGTTTAAGAATAAACTAGAGAAACTAGGATTTGAAATCTTTAAATGGAAAATCAAAGAGCACAAAAAATTAAAAAATTGATTATACCGCTATTACTGAAGCAGCATTATCCAATGTAGAATATTTTCGCATCCATCCATGCTCAAAAGGGGATCATTTTCCGCACTTAATTGGGATTTATTGGAATAAGTATACAATAAGAGGGGGGACGGAGGGCATTTTTCCACTCAACCAGGAGTGGGAAGGTCCAGCATAAAAGGGAGGCCCCAACGAACGTGTTCAAAAGTGGGTTTATGCTGTTCCTCTGGTATACCAACAATCCAACATATGGATTCCCATCTATGACCCTTCCAGGGAATAGTGGGACCCAGTCACTTGGGACTCTACCAACACCTATCCCAGAGGAACAGCATAAACCCATTTTTGAACACATTTATTGGAATAATACACAGATGTCAACCACAAATATTTAATGTCTCCACCGATAACATACATTCTGAAATGCTTAAAATGGCGGGGTGAGAGGATTAAGGCAATAATGGTGAAGTCTATCTCAGTGCCGGATCATTTGAGCTCATTAAAGGCAACTTAATCACACAAGAGGCAGTAGATCCATAATTCAACATTTGAGTAATGGCGTGGCAATGCCTGAGAGATCTGCCATTGGTTACATTTCTACTAGAACCCGGACAGCTAAAATATATCGATGGACTTAAAATAGGAGGGGGTAGTATAAAGAACACCTGGAACAACAAGGAACTACACAGGCAAAACGCTCAAATACTAAGGGAAACCAGACTCATGGCACAGGCTCAAAGACAAGGAATGAGAACCACTAACATTTTGCTTCAGAGTACAAAAACTAAAAATCAAATATAAGAAAGGTTGCTGGGAATGAAGAGTGAAACATTAATTCATCTATCATGTATTTGTCCTGTTCCCTTGGCACAAAGGAAGATTCTTCTGAAACCACTTTTCAGAAATATGGGAATAAGTACATGCCGCAAGCCATCATCCCTTGACTAAATGGATGTTCAGCTGTTCTTCCTTGTAGGGGAGCCAAGTTTAGAACACCTTTATTTAAGGAAATTTCAAATATGGGGTAACAGGACTAGGAATATTGGTTATACTCTGTTTTCTAATAATAACTGCCGGGAGAAATGAATTATTAATGGTTTTTAAAATGTGTCATTTTATAATATAACGGTGTCCGTGAATGATAATCGGGAAAAGTAAATAGTGTATACAAATCAAATAAAGTTTTTGAAAATTAGCATTTAGAAATGCTCTTAGCTTTTAGTTTTTATGATAATCATAATGTACTGTTGTAATGGTTTCAAATAACTAAATACAATCACGATTCTGACCCATCTCCCAGCTGGCAGAAGCCATGAAAGTACTCCTGCTTGTTGTGAGTGGAGTTTTTATCCATTTCCCCGCCCAATGTCAAGCAGGCAGGAAAAGAGAGGAAAACATTGCTCTCACACACAGGGAGCTGCATGGTTATCAGCTCACTGGTTGAAAGAGCAATGCCAGCTTCCGCCGGAGTCGGAAATCTGGCAGGGACCATGGGGGCATTCAGGCTCCCCCCACAGTCCCCAATGGTGCTGACTGAGTACCCTCAGTCGTCTCCACCCAGCTTTTGAAGGCTGGACTCTGGGGGATGGGGTTATGGGGCCAAAATCGGCCTGGGGGTTGCCTGGTTCCCCTCCACTATTGAATTTAGGCCAGGTCCCAGTGATGGTCACCTGGTTCAGGGGGTCATGCAGCATGTGCTGCAGTATGTGCTTGTGCACAGTGCTCCTGACATACCACAGACTGCAGTTTCATGTGAACACATACACTGCTAATTCTGTTCTGTATCTGCAAGTGCTCTTAATTGTTCTCAGTTGTTTCTGAAAATGTGTTTTGTAATCAGTGCAGCTTTTTCCAATCGAACATTCCCTGCACCTAGAACTCTTAAAAAATGTATCTTTGGCTTCAACCATGCATTAATCGCGAATGCATGTGCCAACAGGAATGCTGTGATTGCCTGGACACAACCTGAACAGAAAGCTGTGGCCACCATTTTATCAATCCAAAATGGTCTACACTCACAAACCCAGACAGACAATGATACATCTACTAAGAGACTCAGTGAAATACTCAGACACCAACGCGTAGACTGACTCAAACACTGATGCACCCACTCAGAGACCCACTTATACACTGATGGACTGACTTACACATTCAATCAGAGACTGGTGCACCCACCCAGAGACCCACTAAGAGACTGACAGATCCCATTAGAGACACACTCAGACATTGACCCGCCTAGACAAAGGCCCTCTCAGACACTGAGACAGTAACTCACCCAGTCACTGACCGACTAACACACTCACGCATTCACTCACAGACCCACTCAGTCTTACACACTCTAAGAAAACACGTCACATTGTCAGTCAGTCAGTCAGTCATAAGCTTTTATTCGATATGCAAGATATCTTATAAGCACATATACAAAACAATCATTACAGGGTACAAAAAGACGTAGCTTTAAGAAGTCAGTGTAAGAACTCATTTAAAAAGGATAAAAGGACATAAAACGCCCATGAATAACTTAGCTAAAAAAGAATTAAACCGCTACTGACAATCTCTTACATCGAATAAGCCAGAACTGTTTTAAAAATGTAGCTATTCCGCACACAATGGGGGGGGAAGTGTCCGTGGTTAGGATGCGCAGGGCGACTAAGTGGCTACGTGTACCCAAAATTCGGAAGAGGGGTTTCAACCAGTACCTCCGAGGCCTGGCATAGTCCGGACATTCAAATAGGACATGCACAATAGACTCAACCCTGTTCGGCAACATGCACAATTCGGGGAGGCACGGGCCACTGATGTCCAATTTGATACCACAGCACCTAGCGGGAGGGATCCAACTCTAAATTTAAAATAAAGGGCTCGATCAAAAGGGAGGGTGATCAGGTCCAGGTAGGGTTCAAAGGCCACAATATCTTTAGTTTGTAAAAAGGAGACCGTGGACTTGCAGTGCTTCGAGTTTGTGATTAGGCGCTCCGCCGTCCATTTCCAAAAGAGCGCTTTAACAAATCTTTTGGAGGGGCTGAGCGTGAAGACCAACAGTCCCCTAGACCAATCTTCTCCAGGAGCTTTTTGGTTTCACTCAGCCATCTGATCTTGGCCCAACCCCCCAGACTCATTATTTCCCCCAAACCCTCGGCGTAAGATTTTAAATCCTCTCCCCTCCAAATTCGTGTCCATAGTAGGAGAGGGCGAAGCTGAGCCTGATCTTTGATGCTCTTACAGCCCGTGTCCAACAACACTGGTACAGATGGCGTGCTCAGTGGAATGGAAATGATGGATTTTAGAAGTTTGGACTCCGCTGTCGCTAGGGCATCCAATCGGCAGTGGCCCCACAGCTCAGCCCCATACAAGGCAGATGTCACTACTTTGGCCTTGTAGATGTCAATTACTGGGGAAAGCGATCTCCTAGGTGAGGCCCAAAACTCCCTCACGAGTGCTCCTCCTACTCTTCTGTGGTTTAGGACCATTTTCTCAATGTGATTTGCCCAGGACATCCTATCCGTAATCCGAATACCGAGGTAATCGAATTCGGCTACTTTCTCTAAGGCAACCGAATTGAGTGTAGGTGGACGGCCAAGTTTCCTGGGAGGATTTAGGACTAGGTATTTTGTTTTGTCCACGTTTATAATTAAGCCTTTAGCAGCGCAAAACTCCTGGAAACGCGTTAGCAATTTCTGCAGGCCTTGGGGGGTCTTGGAGATCAAAAGCGTGTCATCCGCAAAAAGCAAGGTGGGGATGCGGACTCCTCCGAGACAGGGGGCGTCAGCTGGTTCTTTTTGCAGATGTTTTACCACCCCATTCACATATAGTGAGAATAGGGTGGGCGCCAAGACGCAGCCCTGTCTTACACCCCTTGACACTGGGATCCTCTCAGTCAGTTCTCCGTCTTTGCCCCAGCGGACCTGCGCAAAGGTATGGTCATGGAGGCTAATGAGAAGGGACAAGATGTAAGGAGGTAATCCCAACTCATTGAGTACCCTCCAGAGCTCTTCCCGGGGGACTAGGTCAAAGGCAGTCTTCAGGTCTATAAAGGCCAAATAAAGACTACCCTTGCCCAGATCCACAACCTTCCACCCCAGGAGTGCCAACCTAAACACCTGCTCTATTGTCCCCATACCAGCCCGGAAACCTGCCTGAAAGTCCGATAGGATTTTGTTTTCCTCCACCCAATGTAAGATCCTTCCAAGGACAGCTTTACCGGCTATCTTTTGGGAGGAGTCTATCAGACTTATGGGGCGGTAGTTCCCCGGGGTTTCCCTACACCCTTTTTTGTAAATCGGGACCACCACCGCCCCTTTCCAGGATTCTGGCACTGCCCCTCCCATCATGATGTCATTTAAGAGAGCGGCAATGATCCTATCCCATTTTACTGGGTAAGCCTTCATAAGATCCCCTGGGAGGCCATCTGGGCCCGGTGCCTTACGAGGCGCCACCCATCCTATGACCCCCTCAATCTCTGAGGGAGTGAAAAAATCATATGCATGGGGTTCAAACGCTAATCTAAGCCCCCTCTCAACATTTAGTTCCCCATCTGGGGGGAGGTATAGGGACCCGAAGTGTTTTACCCAGTGTTGAGGGGGGATATTACAGGGTCTCACAGATGCATCGGGTTTATTCCGTGTGCCTATGAGATTCCAAAAGGCCCTAGAATCCCTAACCTTACTACCCTGAAGTAGGTCCTCCCAGAATTTGTCTTCCCACTCCAGCCTAGCAATCTTAAGGGATTTATTATAGGCCTTCCTTGTTTCCTGTATCTCACTTCGGGATTTGCGTTTGACTGCCTCAACTAGCTTTGCCTTATGAAACCTACATGTTTGGGTATACCAACCCTCAGCAGGTTTTCTAAATACTTTGTTGCCCAAGTTAATAGGATGAGATGTAAACACACTTGATAAGGCTTCTACCAAGGAGACAAAAAGTCCACTCGCACTACCCACCCCCTCTGAAGAGGTTCTAAGGTCTATTACCGCTTGATTTAAGAGGGTTTGGATTTCCCCTACCTTTCCCTCAGAGAGAATCAATTTTGCCCATTTTATTCGTCTTCCACAAGGGGAGACTTCGGACACGTCCGGGGGTACAGCTACCGGGTAAATGTTATCCTTCCTTAAGGGGCGCCACCACTGGTCCATACTCAAGGAGAGTGAGTTGTGATCACTTTCCGTCGTATGGGCCACCTGCATGTACTTTACAAAAGACCATAGACACACATCTATTAGAATGTAGTCCAACCTAGAGGTGTGTCCTGGCCTATTATACGTGTGGGCACCCCCCCTATCTGAGGTTGTCCTCCCGTTTGCTGCCCTTAGATTAAATTCCAGGCTCAGGGAGTATATCTGGAGCGCCACTTCTGTCCACCTTCTGATCGGTGGGATGTCCAAAACCGGAATCCCCAACCTAATATCATCCTCATCCTGGTCGGCGGAAACGTCCGAGCCCAAGGGCTCGAACGTACAATTCATATCACCCACCACCATTATACGCCACATTGTCATGCACTGACTCACAAACCCAGTCAGGCAGTCTTGCACACTCTGAGAGAACAACTCACATAGTCATGCAGCCACTCACAGACCCAGTCAGACACTAATGTACCCACTCACATACCCTCTCAGACACTAGTACACTCATTCACAGACCCACGGGACAGCTATGCACCTACTTAGTCACCCAGTCAAGTGATGATGCACCCACTCACATACATACTCAGACACTTTTGCACCAAGTCTCTTATCTACTCAGAAGCTCATGCACCCACTCACAGTCCCACTCAGAAGCACAATCAAAGACTTGTGCACCCACTGCCAGACCCACTGAGACAGTTATGTACCCATTCAGCCACACAGTTAAATGGTTATTCTCTAACTCGCTGACCTAGTCAGACACATGCATCCAGTCACAAACCCAGTCAGAGACTGGAACAGACAGTTACAGATACACTCAGACACTGACGCACCCACTCGCAGAGTCATGCTCGGCGGACACTGTCACTCAAAGACGGACATGCTTACTGATGAACCGATTGGTATAGTCATGCACCCAGTCAAAGACCCACTTAGAGAGTCTACTCAGACAGACATGAAGTCACTCACATAGGCATTCAGAGGTTCATACACCCACTCTAAGACCCCCTGAGAGACTGATGCATCTGCTTACAGATTCACTGAGATTCATGCAGTCACTCAGACCCCCACTCAGATTCTCATAGACTCATTGAGACACCAATACAGACACTTACACACTCACTAACAGACCTATTGTTATTTTCATGCAGTGACTTATACACCCACTAAGAGATGTACCAAGAGACTCATGAGTTCACTCAAAGACCCTGTCCGAGACAGATACCCACTCACAGAACCATTGATACACTGATGCACTGAGTGATAGACCCACTCAGAGACTCATTGAACCCAGTCACCCACCCACTCAAATACACGCCTATCGACAGAGGCAATAATAGAGTCATACACCTACACACAGACCCACTCCGAGACTCACATGCCCACTTGTTGACCTAGTCATACACTCATACATCGACTCACAGTTCATACTTGGACTATTATGTACCCGGTGAAATACCCACTAAGAGTCTGATACACCCACTCACAGACCCACTCAGATTCTCATGCATCTCCTAACAGACCCACTGAGACATTTACGCATCCAGTCACAGACCCACTCAGACCCTCAAACCCCCACTAAAAAAGACAGTCCCACGTTCATACACCCAGTCGCATAATCTGTTAAATCATTTATACACAGTGTCAAAGACATATTCAGAGATTTATATATGGTTTTATACAGGTATTTAGATAGTGATGTATCTAATGTGATAGTTAGAATGAATTACATAGTTATACATTTTGAATGTGGTGGTGGCTATTAAGTCTTGCTTTCGCTTTGCGTTTTCACAACGTTTTCATGATCATCACTGTTACCGTCATGCTAGTGACTCCAGACCTCACAGCGAAAAAAGAAAATTGGTTTGGAAGACGTTTTTTATAGAACCTCATTAAAAAAATATAAGTTAAAAAACTGCAAAAGGTGTGCATATATGTATTGTACACTTTTTGAAAAAAGCGTAATCTTGAAGGTAGATTGTTTCTTCAAACTCAAAGAAATTGTCTTTCATAGCTCAGTGTGCCAAGTGTGAACGAAGTTCGTCTTTTGTATCCTGAAGATACGTTGTATCTTCAGGAAACAAAAGACGTACTTTGTCTTTTGCCTACAGTTGAATTAGACACGGAGCAAGACCTGCTGGTCTCGTTCGATGTTGAATCACTGTACACATCGATTCTACAAGACAAGACTCTGAATACCATTGCCTCTATCCTGAATGATACAAATTTGGACTCCATCCCCCCGGTCCACTTTATCGTGACCTTGGCACACTTAGCTATGAAAGACAAGTTCTTTAAGTTTGAAGAAACAATCCACCTTCATGTGGCTGGAACAAGTATGGGGAGCGTTTTTGCACCGAGCTTGGCAAACCTATATGTCCACAATTTCGAACAGGAACATGTTTTGAATGACGGTAATCTCTTCTATAAGTCAATCAGACTATAGAAGAGATATATCGACGATATTTTGGTGGTGTGGAGTGGGGACCTTGAGTCAGTGACACAATTCCAACAATGGCTTAACACGCGGAATAACTTCTTGAGGTTTACCCTTGAGGCACACAAAACCAAAATAGCCTTCCTGGATTTATCCATCTTTGTCACACCGCCAGGTTTGGAAAGTGAACTCTATCGTAAACCGATGGCACGGAATTCCCTCTTGAGATATGACAGTCAGCACCCGAAGGCCTTCCATGACAATCTGTCATGTGGCTAATTAATACGGGTAAGACGTAACTGTTCAACTCTCGAACTATAGAGACTTCATGCCCGAAACTTATCAATACAACTGATGGAAAAGATGTACCCAAGAAAACTAATCAAACGTGCATAAAAGCGTGCCACGAACAAACATAGAGAGGCGCTATAAGAAGCTAAGATTGAAAAACCACCCCTAGGACGCTTGACCTTTGTCAACACTTTTAGCACCCTTATGAATGGCATCCAGAAGTGCAGTTGAAAGAACTTGCGACTCTTGAACAGCTGCAAGGAGAAAATCCCAATGCCGCTATTCGCTTTCAAAAGAGGGCACAATCTACAAGACAAATTGGTACATACACGACCTATGGAACAAGGACTGAGAAAAGTTGGAACACTTTGGGATCTACCGGCTGTTCTGGGGCATTTTCCCTGCGGGTCTTGTGCTGTTTGCCCACAAACTAGGCATTCCAAAACAGTTGATATTGGGACCACAGTGACAATTTGATTTACTTGATACAGTGCCCCTGCAAATACCAATATGTAGGGATGACGACCCGCAAGGTCAAACTAAGGATGCTTGAACACAAAAGCATATTTAGATGCAGAAAAACCAACACCAAATGACAAGGCACTTTTCTGACTGTAACCATCAAGCAGAGGAGTTTACATGGACTGTTTTAGAAAAACCTTATATACCACCTCATGTCAGTGACAGAGCCAGGTTTCTCTTTAACAAAGAACAGAAATGGGTGTTCAAACTGCATAGTGACACTAAGGGCCTGAACGATGACATACCGTGGACGGCCTTATGACACTCCACAATATTTAACATCTTATCAAGGAGACATAGCCTCCTTTTACTAGGCATTCCCACTCATTTGGCCAAAAAAAACATGACTTATGCATGGCGCATTTCTTAAAATAGCAAGTCACTCTCACAATATTTGACGCAATACACTAGAAACACTAGAGATATTTTTGACAGCCGAAACAACATGAAAACTATGGACCCCATTAGGATTGCGGGCGGACTTTGCCCGCCCGCCATCCTCGCGGTACTAGGGACTGCCCGCCATAAGGGCGGGGTTCCCGTCGGCAGTATTAGGATGCACTTGCCACAGTGGCATCCCGCATTCCTACCATTGTGGTGGGCGGTGCACTCAGCACCGCCCGCCACAATGGCAGGAAAGCATCCTGTGCACTTCCATGAACAGCATGGCAGGCACAGCGCAGTGCCTGTCATGCTGTGCATGGAACTCCCCCGTGTGCACCCCCCACCCCCTGGAGTCCCTGGGGGCCCGCAACGGGCCCCCGCGGGGATTCTCCACATGCCTTTCCGTGGCGGCATTGCCGCCACAGAAAGGCATTCACAATTGCCCATCATAATATGGCTGGCGGTGTCTGATAGACAACGCCACCATATTATTCCTTTTAAGCCCCGGCCGCAAGGCGACCGGGGCGGAAAAGCGACTGACGGTCTTTCCGTCCGCCGAGGTCCCACCCGCCATACTAATATGGCGGGGGGGAATTTGAATGCAGATGTCGGGCGGATTGCCCCCGTGGATACCGCCAGCCTGGCGGGGGCAATCCGCCCGACATCATAATGGGCCCCTAAGTGTTCTGCGTTAGCATGAATAAAGAGGCAATGAAACATGCTCTGCCTCTTTGTCCAAAACGTTTGATGGAACACACTGGATACACTATTACAGCTGCAAGAATGGTTAGTCTATGTGTACTAAATCAGTATAAATGCAGAGACAGTGAACGTGGTCCTTCTGCTCTAAGCGACCCGAGACAACTACCATTTTTAGGCATGATGACGCTTTTTCATGGCTGTGAATGCTGTACTCATTATTCAAGCTTTTTTTTTTCCACGAAGGGTGTTCCCCACATTGTAGACAGTAGTTTTTTGGTATTAAAAGACATTTTTAGCTCGAGAATACGCGCAATTAATGAAATAAGTCTTTCTAATAAAGTTCTTGGAAAGGATCCTCAGAAAATTACCACTTACGGGTAGGGTGATCTAAACTTGTCGTCCCGGTAATAATATCGCGCGATTTTGATATTCCGAAATATTGTGCGAATTGCCACATTAAACTACAGCTTCCTGGCTAGATTACATCATTTTGTAGTTCTAGATGAGAAAAATACGCGGCGCCATAAGGTCGCGAGCTGTTTAAAAAGAGGGTAACAAAGTGCCTAGGGACCTCTCACTGACTCAGGAGAGTCCGAGGCACCGACAGAGAGGTGAGTGAAAGAAATCTCATCATTAGAAATCGCATAAAGATGTATGAAAATATCGCTATTTGCGAAAACAGGAAATTCTCAAATTAAGAAATCGCAATTAACACTAACATCAGTCAGGTGTTAACCAATTTGGCTGTATAAAAAAGACTCCCCAATGCATTTTTTCAAAGCACAATGGCTGGACTCTACCTGATAGCTAGGAGGCTGCGCATTCAAGCTCTTGCACAGAGGAGACAGAGGCAGGAGAGAATCTTCAGTCTGCGGATAACGCTTTTCCAGCAAACAGAAGAGGGAATTTTTGAAAAATACAGACTGCATCCACACACCATTTTGGACCTAGTTGATGAATTGAAGACATTTTTGGATCATGAAACAAACAGAACACATCCAATTCCTACACATATGCAGGTATTGTGCTCCCTGCACCTTCTGGCTTCTGGTTTATTTCAAAGGGTCATTGCAGAGGTTGGATGTGTGTCTCAGAGTGCTCTATCACTTTTTTAGAGTTTTCCTAGAAGCAATGATGAGGAGGCTTAAGCATCATATCTACCTCTCCAGCAATCAACAAGACATTCAAGAATCAAAATTGGAATTTTATCAAATTGCACGTTTTCCACATGTGATTGGATGCACAGATGGCACCCATATTGCCATCACTCCACCTGCTGCCACAGAATTTGTTTACAGAAATAGGAAATGTTACCATTCCCTGAACATTCAAATGATGTGAAATGCAAAGTACATAATCACTGATATTGTGGCTCAGTATCCAGGGAGCACTCATGACTCTTACATCTTTAGGCACAGTGGATTGCATAGACGTCTGAGTGCTGGTCAATTTGGAGAAGGATTTCTACTTGGTAAATATATATTCTTTTTCAGACTTATTTGTTACAAACTTAATTATTATCTTTCTATGAACTGACGCTACTTAAATGTCTCAATGCAGGTGATAGTGCCTATGCTGTGCGTGATTTCATCTTGACCCCTTATCTAAACCCTGCAAATGTACATGAGAGGAGATATAATAAGGCACACCGTTCAACACGTGGAGTCATTGAAAGGACTTTTGGAATTTTAAAAAGTAGGTTTCGTATGATTCACAAAAGTGTGGGTCTTTACAATATAATCCAACAATGTGCTGCAAAATTATAACTAGCTGTGCAACGTTACATAACATGGCCATAAGAAAAGGACCACATTTGGAATTGAGTGACTCAGATTCTTCTGATAATGATGAAATACCACCCCCAAGAAGAGTTGCTGCAGGAGTGGGAGCTGCAGCTGGACGGCAAAGACATGCAGAAATAACACACAATTACTTTTAGGTAAGAATAAAAAGCAACAAAGATTTTTACTTTACCAAAGTAAAATTTTATATATTCAAAAACAAAATACATAGTGGTTTTATCAAACTTGAACCTGTTACTGCACAGGACATTATAGTAATACCAGTTAGATAATACAAGTGCTTATTTTTTCAAACGAAAATATAGACAGAAAGAAAAGATTACTTTCTGTGTGGCCTAGTGCTAGAGCGCTGCACTGCTTCCATGCTCCTACTAGCTGTAGCAGGGGTCGCATTCCTACCACTCCTGCCCTGACTAATTTCAGATGTAGGTGTAGGATTGCTACTGCTTCTACTTGTAGTCTCCTCTGTATCACCTTGATCAAAAAAAGCACTTGCACCAGAGTTAGCTGTTTGCAGCAATTCAACTGCAGAAGTCACCTTATCTAACCCTTTTGCAACACTCCGGGTGCAATCTGTAACCATGCGCTGCATGGTCACACTGCGCCTTGTGAAGTTTGATGTAACACTACACAGTCTGTTTATTGCTTTGGAGTACCCTAGCATCCTGGAATGTGCACGGCGTGCTGCCCTATTCCTGCTTTATTCTGACCGCTCGATGGCCAAGCAAAGTCTGTCCATGGAAGCAGCTACTTCCCTCATCCCTTCTCCAAAGCCAGCGTTGCTCCTATTTAACTTTAAAAGCTGCCTGTTGATTGATCTTAGGGCCTTGTGCTGCTTCTGCTGTACATCCAACATGTTCTGCTCCAAACCTGCAAACACAGTAGGAGTGTCCTCCACACCAACCCTATTGGCCCTTGATCTTTCTAATGCGTAAGCTCTTCTTCTGTTTGGATTACTTTGGTATGTATGGTCAGATGTAAATACTGTGTCCTGTGCTCTGTCTCTTGACCCTTCAGGTTCAATTTCTTCATCCTCAAAAGGAGGCAGAGGGGCAACATGTCTTCTATTAGGCCTTACAATGGGATTGGAGTCCACCTCCTCATTTACACTTTCATCAGCAGCTGACAAGTCCTGAACATGTGAAGAAATGTCTTCCAAATCTTCACTTGGATGTTCTGTATGTGCTGTGCATGTAGATAGAGACATATGAGATTGTTGTGTGCTTCTCTTATTGATTGCAATAAACTGTTCCTAAAATTGGACTTAAACTATGTTTTGTTTTGTTTTTCAAATAATTAAAAAAAGCAACAAATTACTTTTCTCATGTAATAAAAGTTAAGAAATGCAAATGTTCTGTGAAAAGATAAGTTCAAATGAATAAGAGTCAGGGAACCTAATTGAATGGGTAAATACTATGAGCAGCCTCTAACATGGACAACATGCATGACCCACAACAGAACATACATACCAGCATCCTTCTTACCTTCTGCTCCTTGTCCAGGCTCTGAACTGTCAATATGTGCAACTCCAATAACACTCTCAGGCAAGAGTGTTGCCTCTACAAGCTCCTCATGAGGAGTGAGCTGGTCTGCAGTGGATGTTCCCCCGCCTGTCTTGCTTGCTTCCTTAATCCTTTCAGCAAGTTTTTCTTTGGAGCGCAGGCGCATATCATACCACCTTTTTCTAAGTTCTTCGATGGTTCTGGGGGTAACTCCAACAGAATTTACTTTCTCCAGTATCTCAAGCCAAATTTTCCTTTTTCTAGCCTCAGGAACTTTCAAAGCTTGCTTCCCAAACAGCAACTCATGGTTGCAAGCCATCTCTTCAATAAGAGTTTCCTGCTCCTTCTCTGAAAATTTCGGTTTCCTTTTTCTTTTCTCTCCAGAAGGAGTTCCTTGTGAATTTTCATTCTCCATGCTGCAAGGAAACAGGTCTGCACAGCTGCCAAACAATCTTCCTACTGCCACTGGGTGTGGCTCAGGCAAGCAGGTGCAGGTAATCAACAAGACTTCCTGACTGTGATGTCATCAGCTTGTTCCTGCATTAGCAGATTCACGTTTTTTGCAATTTCTTAATTTGCGAAATTCGTAAAATAAGGAATCGCAAAAAATTCGCAGAATTTTCTGCGATGTTTAAGAAATCGCAAAAAAGTTGCTAAAATGTACATACATCGCATATTGCGATTTCTTATTTGCGATTCGCAAAAAAACGCAAATGAATACATTGATACATCTACCCCTTAGTCTTCCATTCTACATCAAATATAGGTCTTAATGTAGGGCTCATGAAAGGTAGAGGTAATCTGGAATAACACAGCGATGTCACTTTAAGTTGCAAACATACGGGACCAACAAAATGGTTGTATTCCGTGACCATAGATCGCATGCTGGATAGCATGCAGAGATACAAAGGCGAGTATAATAGTTGAACTGCCAATTAGACAACCCAGTCTTTTGAGGTGGGTTTTCAGGTGTCTTCCTTTTTGTAAAAAAGTTGTCCACTATCGAGTAGAGCATATTATATGATATAATCATGAAGGCGCAGAGGCTTTGAATAGAACTGTGTCTTCTGCTCCCCTCAATAGGTATTTTATTTACTTTCCCTACAGGGCGGGGTCTTCCATACCTGAGTTGTTAACAGGTGAGGTGAGGTTTTTATCTCATACAAAACAGGTGAGTGCACCGGCTCAAGTATTTACACAGCAGTGCAAGAAATTAAATCACTTGTGATTTAAATTTGCTATTTAATGTTATCTAGCTATGAGACTCTATTTCTGATGAGCATCGATAATTGGGTTATCATTTCACAACAACGATGTATGTGCTTTTCTTTTACAGGTGTGAAGATCACTCCGCTTGCATTGAGGTATTTTTACATAAAGGTTGTATTTTGACGACTACTTTCAGCACATTTTACTTTTCAAAGAATGCAGTAGCAATCTTGTATTTAGGTCCTGAAGAAAGCCTGGGTGACGGGGCTCATAAGGATGAAACTAGTTGACCATATTGTGAAGCAGCCTATTTGTTGAAAGCTGCTTTTGCACTATGTTAATAGGATTGGCAGGGATCTTTGTATTAAAGTGTTTTTTTCTTTCCCAGTTCCTTTTTAATCTCACTCACATGCACTGCACTGACAACTCCATCACCCAAGCCATTGATATCCTTTTTTGAAAGAAGTAAATAGATGACCAAAGTTGTCTTCTTCTCTTTTGCTTGCACCTCCTTCTGCTGCTATACATGTGGCCTGGTCGCAATCCGATCCATATAACTTCCCCCAGTGATCTGGAGGAGTTGTGGTAGGAAGGAAGGATATCAAAGAGATGACACTGACCACTCTTGGTAGTTGATGGAAATCCTATAATCCTGCGAAGGTCGTTTTTCCTTGATTATTTATTTTTGTGCATTACACTTTGGATACGTGTTGGGTGTTTGTAATCTTAGTTGTTGTGATAATCATCTCTGAGACCACCAGATTCTTTTGTAGTTGTGATTAATTGTACTGGGGATTAAATCTGTAGATTGGTCTTTACATTTTCCCTTGAACCCTTTTCTCACCTCCTGGAGCTGTAGTGAATATGTTAGAGTATACCAAAGATAGTTTGAGGGAAAAGCATCATTAATTAAGCAAAGGTACCCTTCATTTGGATTCCCAGTCTACCGCAGTCGGTGTGCTCAGGTCATTGCCACCACAGTGCAGAATCATGAGGTCAGAGGCTGGTGAATCCACAATGCTTTTAAACAAAGGCAGCACTTCAATCCTCTCTGCCCAATCCAATTAATGTCCACAATCGCAAAACCCAGGTCCCTGTTAATACTGCTCTTTCTTGCAGCCGCAGCAGCCCGATGGACAAAACTGTGGCCCACAATTTACACTCTAAGAATTTTGACGAGAAGCAGCAGTAGCAGACAGGAAAAGGCTTGAGCTGAATGAGGCATTTTGTACAATGAAAATCTGTTAAAATTCATGTGTGGTGGTAGTTTCAAATTTCATTGGATATAGGGAATATGCAGGGGAATAAAAGTAGGTAGCATTTGAAAAAGATTAGTAAATAGATGTTTCACTAGTTCTGGTAAATAGAAACAAAAATATACAGATTTATATATGCTTTGCAGTGAATGTATGATGTTACAATACATACATTTACAATGCATGCATTTACAACGCAGTTTTTACATCGCAACATCCTTTACAATGCATTCTTTTACATAGCATGACATTACATTGCATTATACCTTTACAACGCAAACCATTACAATGCACACCTTTACATTGCATTTAAGGTAAGTGTTGGATAGTATAGGGGTAATAATTACTATTCTAACTCCAGTGAGTGCAACAGTAGGGTAAGTGTTGGATAGTGTAGGGGTAAAAATTACTACTCTAACTCCAGTGGGTGCAACAGTAGGGTAAGTGTTGGATAGTGCAGGGGTAAAAATTACTATTCTAACTCCAGTGAGTGCAACAGTAAGGTAAGTGTTGGATAGTGTAAAGGTACTATGTGTTGTAACAGTATGCGTTGTAATGACTTCCGATGTAATGCATGCGTTGTAGTGACATGTATTGTAATGACATGCGTTGCAGTGACATGCAATGTAATGGCTGCATTGTAATGACATGCTATGTAAAGGATGTTGCGATGTAATGACTGGTTTGTAAAGGTTGTTTCCCCTTTGCAGTATATGCAGTAAACCTCCCTCCCATGATCTAATTCGACTTGATAGGATTGGGAAAACTGGTGGAGGGGTAGCCTGCATTTATCGTAACTCTCTATCAGTTAAACAAGCAGACTCCATTGAACTGACGTCGTGCGATTATCTTTGCATCAATATCTCAGACTCTAAGCACATCACTTGTAAGTTACACATATTTTACCACCCTCCTGGTGATAACTTAACTTGTATTGATGAGATTATGGAGATCATGGCATCCAACTCCAACTCCCTAGTTCCTCATATTTTCTTAGGCGATTTCAACCTCCATTGGAATAATTCTAGTGATCGTATTGTAGGCTGTTTTAAAGAATTTCTATCAGAACAGGAATTATCCCAATTCTGTGACAGCCCAACGCATAACAAGGGAGAGACTTTGGACCTCGTCATTGCAAAATCTAACATCATCCTACTGGAATCCATCACTCCCTGTGATTGGTCTGATCATTACTGCATCCTCTTCTCCATCAATACTGAAGTAATGCATAAAAGGGGACAACCGTCAAAGTTAAAACAATGGAAACGGAATCTACAAAATATCAATCCCATCTCCCTAGTAAACCAGTACAACTCCGCGCTGTCCCTAATGTCTGACATAACTGATGTTCATGAGCTTACAACCTTCTACAACGACAAGATGCTTGAAACTCTGGACT
The DNA here is from genome assembly GCF_964261635.1 of Lissotriton helveticus. Classification (NCBI taxonomy): domain Eukaryota; kingdom Metazoa; phylum Chordata; class Amphibia; order Caudata; family Salamandridae; genus Lissotriton; species Lissotriton helveticus. The sequence goes on from NC_136069.1 coordinate 935,481,620, forward strand.
CCACAGCTCCACTACAGGAAAAAAATGTTTCCACCAAGAGATCCAAACCTTGGTTCAATGAAGACCTGAACTTGGAGCGTAGACAGCTAAGAGCTGCTGAACGTCTTTGGAAATCAGCTCCTAGCACTTCCAACCTTGATCATCTTAGAAAATTGAGGAACTCATACAATAGGAAGATTCTTAAGGCAAAGGCAGACTTCTTCCGAACTCAGCTGAACTTAGCGAGCAACCGACCAAAAAAATCTTTGAAATCATCAAGGAACAATCTTGCAATACAACTAACTACAGTGAGTTAAATGACCTGGCCACACCTACATGTGATGTTCTTGCCAGTTTCTTCCATGAAAAGACTAAAACTATTGAGCTAGACATACAATCAAAGCTGGCCACCCGCCATCCTATGGCTCTAGATCCCAAATTGGACGGTTTATCTGAAGACCTTATTAATTATATTAACCCAAGGGAAGTACCAAAAAACAATGCCTCCTGGCACACCTTCTCGCCAATCTCTCAACAAACTATCTTCAACACTCTACAAGAAATCAACCCTTCCAATCATTTCTCGGATCCCTTGCCACCTGCCCTATTCAAGATCTTGAAAACCGCTATACTACCTTTATGGTCTAAAATTGTAAACGCCTCCTTGATTCAAGGTGTCATTCCGGATTGCCTTAAAATAGGACAGGTCACTCCTATACTAAAGAAGGCTGATGTTTCTCCAGCTGATCCTAACAACTACCGTCCTATAACCAATATCCCCACCTTGGCTAAACTATTGGAGAAATGTGTTCAAATCCAATTATGCAATCACATTGAGAGCTTCAACCTCTTAGACAGTCACCAATCGGGCTTCCGTAGTGGGCACAGCACTGAATCTGCACTCACGCACATTATGGATGATATACTAATCATGCTTGATCGAAATGAATCATGCCTTTTAATACTCCTTGATCTGTCTTCCGCCTTCGATATGGTCAAGCACGATAAGCTACTAGCCCTATTGGAAAGAAGGATGGGCCTCTCGGGCGTTGTGCTACAGTGGTTCTCCTCCTTCCTGAATAACAGATCTCAAAGATTCAAGATGAAGAACTCACTCTCGCAACCATCCATGGTCACTCTTGGTGTACCTCAGGGATCTGCCCTTTCACCCATTCTCTTCAATTTGTTAATGGAGCCCCTGGCGAATGCTCTGAATTCTGCGAACATTCTATATCACCTTTATGCGGATGACACGCAGCTATACCTTAAAATCTCCTCGCCAGATGACTTCGTTGCTCTTAACACTACGCTTCTGAACACGCAAAGCTGGCTCACCAACAACCATCTCATGCTAAACACCAAAAAAACGGAATTCATCCTCATCTCACCACCAAACTACACCCCAAAGATAGACCTCTGGTTAAAACACCTAACCTCCTTTGACTGTGTCCCCCTCATCATAGACTCGGCTAAATCCCTAGGTGTCACCATTGACAAACATTTGAATATGCAGGCGCACATCTCTGCTGCCACCAAGGGAGCTAATCACAAAATGAATATATTAAGAAAACTTAAACCCTTCCTCACCCAGGCTGACCTAAAAGTTGCTGTACAAGCTCTGGTACTACCTAGACTAGACTACGGAAGTACCACCCTCGCTGGTCTCCCGAAATACAGGCTTGCACCGTTGAGAGCAGCTCTGAATGCTGCGTCTAGACTGGTATCAGGAACCAAAAGAAACAATCACATCTCACCAACCTTGAAAGCACTGAACTGGTTGCCTTATGAAGCAAGAATACACCTTAAAGTGGCGTGCATGACGCACAAAGCAATTCACAACAATACACCCAGCTACTTGGCGCTAAAGTTAGAAAAATCAGGTGGCTGCAGACAACTACGAAGTGCGACCACTCTACTTCTGAAACCCCAATCCTTCAGAAAGAAGAGAACAGGCTGTAGAGCTTTTTCAGGGATTGCTCCAAAGATCTGGAACTCTCTTCCACCCAGAGTGCGTGGAATCACATCCCTTACTGTATTCAAAAAGGAAGTAAAAAGTCTATTAATGAACAAACTAATGTCCTAAATCCAAGTATGGGACTTATCTGGCTGCATGTCTTTTATCACATCCCATGTTGCTCCACAATTGTTTGCTAATTAATGTTTTTCGTGGGATATAGATCTGTGCGGCTGATAGCACAATGTCTAATGTAATATGTTCTGCAGATGCTATTGCTCTACTATGACAATTTGACATGTTGTTTGTATTGACTACCTTTTCCATGGCTTATTCTTCTATTGTAAATCGCTCTGATACCCTCGTGGGTCACGTTCGCGCTATATAAGACTTTATAAATAAACCATACCTGATGGGGTTCATTTTGTAACTAGTATGGTCTTTCTGGAATGTGCTGTGAACATGTGACCTACTAGTTCTAGTGGGTTGCTATGGAGAATATGTTGAGGCTGTTGTAAGGGAAGGGTATTAGGAGTTAGGTATCAATTTTTTTAAATTGGAGACGTTTATGCTCAGTGTTTTATAAGGAGGGTAAGATTACTTAGTGATGATTTTGCAATAAAGTGCAGTATAGTGTTAAAAAAATGAAACTATAAAGGTAAGGTTGCCAGCTATATAGTATATATTCCTTAGGTGTTGGATAATTACAGGGCATAGAGGGTGAGATATGTTCTTTCATTATATCCAGAGTGAGATATGTGATATACCACTGCTAGGATTAGTTTAAAATGCAGTGTTTCAATATGGATTACCCTTAGTGCATATCGGCTCTCACTACCAGCATGTAAAATCAGTTTGTCAATGTAAACAAGTAGGTTTTAGTTCAGATAGCTTGCCTCTGTATGTATGAAATAAGGCATGGCTCTTTCTGGTTAAAATAATGTGTTTCTGTAACTTAGTGTGAATACGATTATGCCAAGCATCATATAGACTTTACCAGCCATGATGTAACTGACATACATATTTCTAAGGTAAATTGGCTCTCACTCACCCAGTCATGGATCAACAAAAGAATGTATATATTCACTAAGATACTTACAAAGTAGATATATGTCTAGCAAAACCAGTTGCATATGTGTTTCTAAAAACTAACAGATGCACTGAGATATTAATTTAGCTATGTATGTTCATATTTCTACAGCTTTGAAAACAGACAGTCAGTTACTGGTGCTTTTTCTTTAAAATGTTATGGGACTGCTAGCTAGGCCATTGCACAAGGTGCTATATGGTTAATATGGCAGATATGTACTTTGAATATTTGAGTGAGCTATATATGTGCTTATAAAGATTGTTTTACTTAAGTATACATGCAGTGTGCCATCCACATTTCAATCTGACATACCTAAGTAGAAACTTAGGCATAATGTCTTGGGTGTGGTGTAATTATACATGCACTATACCATACAGACTTTAATCTGACACAGCTAAATACAGAATCACAGACCTAATAAAAACACCGAGCATGCAGCCCCTTTACACAACCACACAGGTTACCAAGAGATGCAGTCATTTAGAAACACATTTATACACTCATGGAATCACAGCATCAGAGATGGACTGAGACACTCATTCACATATCTGATAAAGAACTGATACTTTTAAGAGCAATATGCACAGAAGTAGACCTAGCATCATGTTTTTGGCCTTGTACAGTGTAGCCTCTGGATGCAGTTTTAGTGGCAAGCCAACCTTCATATATACACAAGGTATGAACTGATCTTCTACGAAATATAAGTCACCATTGAGATAGGCTGTAGCTAGGCCATAGGGGAGGCTAATGTGTGCTTCAAAGGTAACACATGTAGGGCCCAATGTAGGTGGCCCATTACCGGTCGGTAAACCCGAAATTCTGGAAATTTCAGGCTTACCGACAGGCATTGGGCCATTTCAGATGTAGGGGATGATTCGGTAAATACCGAATCGGTATGTACCGATCCGGTATTTACCGAATCATTATTTACCGATTCGGTATTTACCGAATCGATAAATGGCATGTAGGAAGCACTTTTAAGAGTGCTTATGTGCTCTAAGGATTCGTTATTTACCACCAACTATTAATTGGTGGTAAATACCGAATACCTTTAAAAATGCAAATCTGTGCATTTTCAACAGTGCCATTTGGCAGACATACATGCCCTTAGGGCATGTATGTGTGCCACATGTGCACACAAGCACTATTCAGTGGTGCAACAGGGTGTCAATGTGACACCCTGCCACCTTTGAATGTTTCCCTATTTTACCAAATCGGTATTTACTCATTCGGTAATTCACATTCATTCCTATGGGCCTCCAGGCCCATAGGAATGAATGGGAATTACCGAATTGGTAAATACCGAATCGTACTGATTTGGTAATACTTACCGAATAAATACCTACATCCCATTTACCGAGTCTAAAATACAGAATCGGTAAAATTCGGTATTTTAGAATCGGTAAATCTTCATTACCTACATCTGGCCCGTAGTGTCAAGATTCACTGAGCTATTAGGGTTATACAAACTTGTGCCCCATTAAACATCCCCGCTGCCACACGCAGTTAAATCTCATGCACCTCAGTGGAAAAGTAGAAAGGCACTAAAATACCCATTGACACACTACTCGACACCCTAATCAAAATACTACTCAAGCACTCATGCAATTATGCATACACCACTCATTCAATCAATCTTCTATCTATCTCTCATGCACTCCTTCTAACATATAAGCACCAATCTTGCACTCATGCAATGATTCATCCACCACTCATGCACTCATGCAGTTATTCAATCATTTAAGCACCTCTCACTCACTTATTGAATCATCCATGTATTACTTATATATTCATTATAACATTCATTCACCACTGCTGTACTTATGCAACCATAGCTACACCAGTCATTCAGAGATGCTTATACACTGATTCATTTTTTAACTGTAAAAAGTGTTGTGTTTTTTTTAAAAATATGTGTTTTTTCAGTGATTTCTCAACTTTTACAAATCAATTTTTCTTTTTGATGCAAAAAATAGCCGCAACTGGCAGTGGAGAAAATTGAAGAAGCTCTCAAAAACATGAGAATACTGTTAAGGACCCAGAGACAAAATCAACATTTATGAGTCATGCAACTCCACAGTCCATACATATGTTGCCCTCTCTCTAAATTCTAGAGCCATATATTCAGGCTGTCTTTGTACTTCCGAAGGGAGTCTTTGTCCTGGTGTTGATGTAGTTGCTTGAGATGTAGATGGTCATTCAGCCTCTCTTTGTTTCATTGCAGCTTTCAATACGTTGCTGTGGTAGTTCTTGGGGTGGAAGAGCATCGAAATAATATTTTTTACTTGTGCCTCTCAACAACTTTTATCACAAATTGTGCATGGCACAATTTTAGCCACAGTTTTGGATTCTGCCGAAGGAATTATGCATTGCTGCTTTTTTTCTGAGAAGGCCCCTCATTTTCAGACTCCCCAGAGTGTACTTCCTGCACTTCTTGGTCATCCTGCTCCTGCTGGTGTCCCACCTGTTGTTGTTCTGGTGGTTGGATTGCCATTCTTATGGCAGCACCCACCGCAATGTTAGAAATGGGGAATGCGACTGCCACCCTGGCAGTTGCAACCTAATTAGCGGAGCAGGACTGCTGCACGTCTGGCGGACGGTCCCAGCACCACGAGGATGGCGGGGGGACTAAAGTCCGCCCGCCCTCCTAATCAGCCCCTTAATTTGAAAATACCACTCAATCATGAGTCTTAATTGATTCATATTCAACCCCTAATATGCATCATATAATGTGATATGTATAAATACATATTATACACATTACCCAGATCACGTTTTCATCCCAGTTATCAGGCGTCGCTACAATCATGTAAAACACCAAGTAAAAGGTATTTACTTTAAAAATAAATTCTTACAAAAATAGAAATTTGAAGAGTATATCAGTAAAAAAACAGGTCAAATATTATTTAAAATATGTGTAAGTATGTCTTCCCGAGCTTTAAAAAAATACGTATTTCGTGACTCCCAACGTTGCCGTGATCTACAGAGTCACCGCAAACACATAAAATATCACATTGAAGTGTATTTTTTTTTTTTTTATTACACAGGCTCAAGCATAAACAGCACATTAGTAAGCAATTTGTGTCTAATATTAATTAAAATCGATCATTATATATATGTTTTACAGTACCTAAAAAACATGCACCCTTCACCATGTCATCGCGGACATCGAGATATCATCATGAATATAAAACATTTAAAAGAATAAAAAACAACATTTATTAATCCACTGAAGGAAATACATGGTTATAAAAATACAGGTGCCAGAGCCATTATAGATAGGAAATAAGTTTTGAATTTTTTTTTAAAATCATTTAAAATATCAAAGGTTACAGTGACACTATAATTCTGAAATAAAATTTGAAAAACCTTAGAAATTCACTAAAAAAACAAAGGTTACAGGCAAGTTATAGTTAGTATATAATTTTTTTAAATGTAAAAATTCCCTCCCAAAAACTAAGTTTACAGGGACGTTATAGTTAGGCTAAGATTTCCCTCATACAAAACCAGTGATGTAATTGGCAATGTCACGGACCATGTCATGAGTGATATCATATGTGTGCTCATAAGCAGTGCATTGCGGGGGCACCAGATATAGTTAGCTCAGGTAATTGTAACTTCTAAATTTCACTTCATTTGTATGAGGGAAACCATAGCCTAACCACAACTTCCCTGTAACCTTTATTTTTTCCAGTTAATATATGTTTATGTATGTGTGTGTGTACATATGTATATATATAGATATTCACTGAAAAAACCATAGGTTTCACACCAGTTGTAGTTAGGAATTAGCATTTAAAAAACCTATTAAATTCACTGAAAAAACCATAGGTTTCACACTAGTTATAGTTAGCTGGAAATTTTACTCGCATAAAACCATTGAAATTCCCATGTTATAGTTAGTTGGACTCACTATAACTTGCGCGTGCAACGCACTGCTGATGACGTCACATATTACATCACTCATGACATGGTCAGTGACATCACTCATGAGATCACTGATGACACCATCCAGTGAATGTGTGTCTTTCTGAAAAATAAATATGTGTTATATATGTATATGTAAAAGTTGATGGAAGAATAAATGTTTGAATAAGTGTTTACATGGATGTTTAAAAAAAAATGTTGATTGGTTAACTGGTTTATTAAGTGTATCTTAGTGAATACATATATTAGAGAGTAATGTTTGAATATTTAAATATAAGTATTAGTGTTTCACTTTGTGTATAAGTGGCTGCATGGGTTGGTGAGTAACTACATGTGTATGTATATGGGTTATTAGACGTTTTTCTTAGTATCGGTATGAGTGTTTGTATGGTTTGGTGGGGGTATTACTTAGCACATAGATGCATGAATGACTGACTCTCTCTTTGTATGTGTTTTGAAGACAGCATATGTGCAGGTCTGTATGGGTGGATGAGTGTGTATATGTTTGTGTTAGTGAGTGAATGACTGTCTCACTAGTGTCTTTATCAGTAACTACATATGTTTTAATCTAGTATATGGGAATATTGATGTATATAAGTGAGTATATGTGAGAGTGAGGGATTGTAAGAGTTCCTGTTTAAATTAGTGTGTGTTTCTATAAGTGATTGTTTAAGACAGTAAGTATGTGTAAGTTTCCTTAGAAGTAAAGTGGTAGTGTGTGTATAGCTCTATATGCAAATAAATGGATGTTTAATAGTTTATTTGCATGTGTGAGTATGTGTGAGAGTATCTTTTGGATGACTGTCGGTGTGTAACAGGATGTATAGGTATATCACTACATATGATGAGTGAGTATATGTATGAGTGACTATATAGAACTGTTGGTGAATGAGTGGATGTGTATATAGATGGTGGAATTATTGAATTGGTTGTTGTAACTGGTATGGGTATCTCCATTTTTTTGAAAATGTTAGTTTCTACTATTGAATATGTGTTTCAAGGGTTACATTACACTGAAAGGAGGTCTGTCACTCTGTCACAAGGATGGTGTCATCAGTGATGTCATGAGTGATGTCACTGACCATGTCATGAGTGATGTAATATGTGACGTCATCAGCAGTGCATTGCAGGCGCGCAAGTTATAGTGAGTCCAACTAACTATAACGTGGGAATTTCAATGGTTTTATGTCAGTAAAATTTCCAGCTAACTATAACTGGTGTCAAACCTATGGTTTTTTCAGTGAATTTAATAGGTTTTTTAAATGCTAATTCCTAACTATAACTGGTGTGAAACCTATGGTTTTTTCAGTGAATTTCATAGGTTTTTTAAATGCTAATTCCTAACTATATAAGGCCTGAAACCTATGTTTTTTTCAGTGAATTTCAAAGTTTTTTTTTAATGCTAATTCCTAACTATATAAGACCTGAAAGCCCACCAGGAATCTCCAGTATGCGCCAGGGGACTGCATTGCAGAGAGGTGTAATGAAGTCACGCCCCTTTTTACACCTCTCTGCAACGTAGCCCCCATGCATGTTTGAAGAGGGGGAACTAATTCCCCTTGCATACTGGGGGCCCCTGGGGGCCAACTAGCCCACCTGGAACCTCCAGTATGCACCAGGGGGCTGCATTGCAGAGGTGTAATGAGGTTATGCCCCTTGTTACACCTCTCTGCAACGCAGCCCCCTGCCGCGTTTGCAGAGGGGGAACTAATTCCCCTTGCATACTGGGGGTCCCTGGGGGCCAACTAGCCCACCAGGAGCCTCCAGTATGCGCCAGGGGGCTGCATTGCAGAGAGGTGTAATGAGGCCACACCCTTTTTTACACCTTTCTGCAACGCAGCCCCCGTGCATGTTTGAAGAGGGGGAACTAATTCCCCTTGCATACTAGGGGTCCCTGGAGGCCAACTAGCCCACCTGGTACCTCCAGTATGCGCCAGGGAGCTGCATTGCACAGAGGTGTAATGAGGCTATGCCCCTTTTTACACCTCTCTGCAATGCAGGCCACTGGCGCGTTTGCAGAGGGGGGACTAATTCCCCTTGCATACTGGGGGTCCCTGGGTCATATCTGCCCAAACACTGATATTCCGAACAATTGAAAATGACTTTTCTTGAGAAAAATTTGGATTTGGATGATCATGTCCTATACTTTGGAATTTTTGAAAGACTGACTTTGAGGATGCTATAAATTACTCAAGTCTGCCCGAATTGTGTGGGTAAAATTGATACCTAGTCACTTTGAATAAGAATGTACTTACGTCTCGTCTAACATTTGGAAGAAATATCTAGTTATATGATAACAGGATACCGACATAACTTGAAGGAAATAAGAACGCCCTGAAGAAGTTCTGTTGTACAGAACGAAACATTTCGGCTGGCTGTGGTACATAAACTTAAGGAAAATAAAAGCATTTGAATATACACCAAGATTCAGCGCTTCAATAAGGACTCTAAGTGATATGATTTGATTGGACTTATTGTGCACGTGGTGCTGTGCCAAACTTTGGAATATTCTCCACTACTCTCTACTACTTACTCTCTCCTACTCCACTACTTTCAAATACTCACTCTCTACTACTCATTCTCTAATACTCTACTACTCTCTACTACTCTCTCTCTACTACTCACTCCCTACTACTCACTATCTACTACTCTCTACTACTCACTCTCTACTACTCTCTCTCTACTACTCACTCTTTACTACTCACTCTCTACTACTCTCTACTACTCACTCTCTACTTCTCACTCTCTACTACTCTCTAATACTCAATCTCAACTACTCTCTCTCTACTACTCACTCTCTACTACTCACTCTACTACTCACTCTCTACTACTCTCTACTACTCACTCTCTACTACTCTCTCTCTACTAGTCTCTACTACTCACTCTACTACTCACTCTCTACTACTCTCTACTATTCTCTCTCTCACTCTCTACTACTCTCTACTACTCACTCTCTACTACTCACTCTCTACTACTCTCTACTACTCACTCTTTACTACTCTCTACTACTCACTCTCTACTGCTTTCTACTACTCACTCAACTACTTACTCTCTACTACTCTCTACTACTCACTCTCTACTACTCACTCTCTACTAATCTCTACTACTCACTCTACTATTCACTCTACTACTCTCTACTACTCACTCTCTGCTACTCTCTCTACTGCTCTCTACTACTCTCTACTACTCACTCTCTACTCTCTATTACTCACTCTCTACTCTCTACCTCTATACCTCTCTCTACTTCTCGCTCTACTAGTCTCTACCTCTCTACTGCTACCTCTCTACCTCTACCTCTACACCTCTACCTCTCTCTATACGCACACATATACACATATATATGCATATGCATTTATATATATGTATGTGTATGTATATATATATATATATATATATACATACATATATAAACATATATAATCTATATATATATATAAGTACAAATATAAATGCATGCATACATATACATATATGCATACAGATGCGTGTTATTTACATGAAAGTTTAAAAAACACTAATAAAAGCAAAGCTAAAAAGCCACCTCATTACAAACAGAATGGCTTTAACTTAAACGAGGGCGAGATCTATTGCATTTTCAATACTTGTTTACTTTGGTTCCATCAAGAAGGCATTCAGATGTGTCACACATTTGCCATAAATTCTGAATGTTAGCACTCTAGTTGCTCATTAGATCACTGTAGTAAAGCTACTGCTCACCAGGGAAGTCTGCTGCTGGTATTCAAAGTGCATGTTTCAGTCTGCATGTCAGAATTTCTTTAACCCCTACCGCGCTACCGCGTTTTCCTGCTGTGCGCTGAAAAAAAAATGGCTTGTTTATGACAAAGCCAGCTCGTCATCCGCGTAGCGCAGGTAACGCCCATGACGAGCTGGCTTTGTCATCAGCACTGAAGCGGTTAATGAAATAGAAGAGGACTTGAGAAGTCACTCAAAATGATCCCTAATTTTTCTTTCTGAAGCACTAATCATACTTTCTATGGCAAAATGAACCCCCTCATTTTGTTCCTTTTTAAATTAAATGTTTTCAGACTTACCACTTCATTCCAATCAAAATGGCTTCTGGTGTGCCATACTTTTGTCATAAGTAAGACTGTTAGCGCTCTAGTTGTTCTTTAGAACACTCTGGGACATTCTGTCATTGGGCTATACTTGGGCTACATCTGGGTGATATTTGGGCTCTTTCGTCTCTGGTGGCCATCTTGGGAGACTGTATGTCAGAATTTTTTAATGAAATTGAAGAGGATTTGAGAAGTCACTCAAAATGTGCCCTAATTTTTCTTTCTGCAGCACTAATCATACTTTCTATGGCAAAATATACCCCCTCATTTTGTTCCTTTTTAAATTAAATGTTTTAAGAGTTACCACTTTATTCCAATCAAGATGGCTTCAGGTGTGCCATTCCTTTGTAATAAGTAGGACTGTTAGCGCTCTAGTTGTTCTTTAGAACACTCTGGGACATTCTGTCATTGGGCTATACTTGGGCTACATCTGGGTGATATTTGGGCTACATTTGGGCTCTTTTGTCTCTGGTGGCCATCTTGGGAGACTGCATGTCAGAATTGTTTAATGAAATAGAAGAAGATTTGAGAAGTCACTCAAAATGTGCCCTAATTTTTCTTTTTGCAGCACTAATAATACTTTCTATTGCATAATATACCCCCTCATTTTGTTCCTTTTTAAATTAAATGTTTTAAGAGTTACCACTTTATTCCCATCACGATGGCTTCAGGTGTGCTATACCTTTGTAATAAGTAGGACTGTTAGCGCTCTAGTTGTTCTTTAGAACACTCTAGGAGGCTGCAGTAGAACACAAAGGAATCAACTGACAGTCTCTGTCCTTGTTGGATGTACATGTTTTACTGAGAATGTCAGACTTCATTCTCACATGACTGAGAAAGATAATGTGAATTTACAGAAAATATGCTTTCAGTTTAGCTTATAAATCCCCTTCCAAACCACTGTGGGAAAATCATGAGATATTAGTTTTCTTTCAAACATGATTCATGATATCACAGCAGAAGGCTTTTTCACATGGTAAAATCACCTTAGAACACACCACAATTCCTAAAATGAGTATGGTACCATCAACAAATGATTTATAATGTAACTAAAGTCCTAAAACCCTCTATTAACTACAATGCTTTTTAATGAGGTGCTATCATGTATATTGGTCCCAAGATGGCTGCCAACACTTCTTGGATGAAGTGCTGACAGCCAATCAGATCAGCTGTGTGGTTAGGCTCCGCCCAGATATATATATTTTATTGAACCTAAATTACTCAAAATCCACTGGAGCACATATCTTGAGACATAGCAAAGGCACATCCGGCTACCAGTCCCTACAATTTTGCCAAGTTTTGTGGAAATCCATTCAGCCGTTCCGGCTAAAAGTGAGTCCAACCGCCCTATGGAAATTAAAAGGTGGAAAATACGTTTTGGAACCCCCTTTTTATCTCGGCCCCCGCGTGACAAATCCCCCCCAAACTTTCAGGGAAGGAGCAGAGCGGAGCGGGCCATTTTCTTTGAGAAATTTGCGACGATTCGTCCACCGGCGCCAAAGTTATTCCCAATAGAATGTTGCGGATTTCCTATGGAAATCAATCCTAACTATAACTACCTACTGGCGACCGCCAGTAGGTAATATATATATATATATATATATATATATATATATATATATATATATATTCACTGAAAAAACCATAGGTTATAGACCATATATAGTTAGGAATTAGCATTTAAAAAACCTTATTTTACTCACACAAAACCATTGAAATTCCATATATAGTTAGTTGCAGTAACTATATATCGCGCACCCGCAATCCACTGCTGATCATGTCACATATTACATCATTCATGACATGGTCAGTGACATCACTGATGACATCACTGATGACATCTCAAATGACATCACTGATGACATCACTGATGACATCTCAAATGACATCACTGATGACATCATCTAGTGTCTGTGTGTTTTTGTAAAGTTTAAATATGTTTTACATATTGAAGAATGAGTGGATGTATGGAAGACTGAGTGTGTGTGTGGCTGGCTGGGAGGTGTGTGACTGTGCATATCAATGTGTACTTGTATCAGTGATTGTATAAGAGAGTAAGTATGTGTTAGTTTATGTGTGAAAAGTATGGTGTTCTGTGTTTAACTGTATAGATGAGGAAATCGAAGTGTGATTGATTCTTCACAGGACTGACTAGGTGTATGAGTGCATATGATAGTGTTGTAATAATGAGTGACTGTATGTATGAGTGATTGTATGGGTGAATGAGTGAATGTGTGTGTAGACGTAGGAATCAGTGAGTGCGTATGTAGTAACTGGTATTGGTGTGTCATGATGTCATCACTGATGTCATTTGAGATGTCATCAGTGATGTCATCAGTGATGTCATTTGAGATGTCATCAGTGATGTCATCAGTGATGTCACTGACCATGTCATGAATGATGTAATATGTGACATGATCAGCAGTGGATTGCGGGTGCGCGATATATAGTTACTGCAACTAACTATATATGGAATTTCAATGGTTTTGTGTGAGTAAAATAAGGTTTTTTAAATGCTAATTCCTAACTATATATGGTCTATAACCTATGGTTTTTTCAGTGAATTTTCAAGGTTTTGTAAATGCTAATTCCTAACTATATATGGTCTATAACCTATGGTTTTTTCAGTGAATTTCATAGGTTTTTTAATAGCAAATCTTTATAAAAATAATACATTTTAAATCTAATTTTATATTTTATAATTTTTTTATTTTTTTTTAATATTATTTTTAGTGCGCTCCCGGGGCGCGGACAGGTGAACGCACGGGTAAGCGCAATCTGGCGGCGCGCCCCGAGGCGCGTACTAATGCGCGTCCCGGAAGCGCTATTGTCGAGAACGAAAACAACATCGTGACGTATCGCGTAGCCGCCACGCCTTGCGTCATAAGACACGTATCGCGTAGCCGCGAGATGCGTCTTATGACGCACCGCGTAAGCGCACCCGGAAGCGCATACGATCGCGCAACGTAAGCGCCCCGATGCGCTTACGATACACGCCCGGGACGCGCCCCGGGCGCGTAGCGTAAGCGCGTCAAACCATGTGACTTTAAAATAACACTTTTCATTGGTTCAGAACTTTTTTTTTTCCAAATTGTGTGAAACCCACCCATTTCTCTCACTATTGCTTTGTACTTGGAGAGAGCAAGAGCTGTTGTGTCTACTCTATCTCCTACTTTTCTGATCTCCAGCAATGGCTGCAAGAGAGTCATCCAGCAGTGATTCAGAGGGATTTTTGGATGAGGACCCTCCTCAGCAAAAGAAAAAAACCCATTTCATTTGGAAATTTTACGACATCCCAGAAGGACAGAAAAAAGTGAACGCTCCCAAAGTAACATGCAAAATATGTGGGAGTAGTTTATCCAGAGGCAATCCTCTGAAAAAATATAGTTTTGGCAATGCCAATTTGATCCGGCATGTCAAAAGAAGACACCCTAACAACTTTGCCAGGGAGAGTGTCAGAGAGCTGGCACGGAATGTACCAACAGATGGCGGCAGCACCTCCACTGGTGGAGCAACACCTTCGGGACCACCCCGTGGAAGAATGATCCCTAACATTCAGCCGGTGTTTGCGGGCATCAAATTTTTGTGCGCAGAGTGTGACGAACTGCTCTGCTATGGGGAGCAGAGTGTTGAACTGATTGCCCTAAAGAAACAGCAACACCGCTGCTCTTCCAGTCCCTAAATTTTCAATTTTTTTTGCTCCTGTTGAGCAGTTTTGGAATCCTTGTTTTTGTTTTTCCCTTGAAAAAAATACAAAAAAAATATAAAATTGTTTTAAAAAGTCTAAAAAAATATAAAACAAAAAAAACAAAAAAAAAATATATATAAAACAACAAAATGAAAAAAAAAGTTCTTTTCAGAACTACCTCCAATTTTTAAAAAGAAGCTTTATTTTTTTTAAAGTCTGTCATTTTTAATCTCCATGGTACGCTCCCCCGTACGCTCCCCGGTGCGCGTACCGGGCGCTCACCCCCGCGAAAATCGAATTTTTTTTTATTTTTTTTTTCACCCGCGGGAGCCTTTTATGGCCCCCACATGTAACCTAGGGGGTCAGGGGGTGTGTACCCTGCCCCCTCTTGCTCATTTCCCCCTTTGATTTTTGCCACCTCTTGTGTCTCAATCCTACCGAGACACAAGATGGCGGCCGCTGCGGACTGTTTCGAATGTTTATAGACACCCGAGAACCAATCAGCTTGCCGTGCGCAGATCGCGTGGCGCGCCTGGAGCGCTCCCCTGTACGCGTACGTGGGAGCGCTCCAGGCGCGGCTCTGGATATATATCTTTTTTTGAACGTTAATTTCTCAAAATCCACTGGAGCACATATATTGAGACCTACAAAAGGCACATCGGGCTACCAGTCCCTACAAATTTGCCAAGTTTCGTGCAAATCCATTCAGCCGTTCGGGCTAAAAATGAGGCTAACCGCCCTATGGAAAACTCAATGTTAAAAACACGTTTTGGGACCCCCCTTTTTTCTCGGCCCCCCCTGGACCAACTCCCCCCAAATTTCCAGTGGCTGCTCAGAAACAAAATGTTCCATTTTGCTGAAAATTTCAGCCAATTCCGTCCACAAACGCCAAAGTTATTAGACATAGAATTTTCAAAAATCCCATAGGGAAAAAATCCTAACTATATATACCTACTGGCGACCGCCAGTAGGTAATATATATATATATATATATATATATATATATATATATATGTATATTCACTGAAAAAAACATAGGTTTAAGGCGTGTTATAGTTAGCTAGACATTTTACTTGTATATAACCATTGAAATTCCCCCGTTATAGTTAGTTGCACTAACTATAACTCTCGCGCCCGCAATCCACTGCTGATGATGTCACATATTACATCATTCATGACATGGTCAGTGACATCACTGATGACATCTCAAATGACATCACTGATGACATCATCCAGTAAATGTGGTTTGCTTCGATATTTTAATGAGTATCATATATATATATATATATAGAAATCTGCCTTGAAGACTGAGTGGATGTGTAAGTGTCTGAATGGAGGATTTAGTAGCAATGTGATTCACTGTCTAAGTGACGAATTTAAGTGGGATAGCGATTAAACTATGTGAATACCTGTATCACTCTATCACTTGTTGTGTAAACTACTACATACGTTGGTTACTAGCTATGTGAAAGTCTACATTAGGTATTAATTAGTTATGTGAGTATTTGTATGGGATAGTGAATGAATGTGTGTTTGGTTTGGTGGGATGTGTGTGACTGTCGTAAGATGTGTAAATAGTGGATTTAGTAGGTATATGAGGTTAAGATTTATGTTGAAACAGTTGTTTGGGTGAGTGAATCTCTTCATGGGTGTGGTGATGAGTAAATATATTTTTCCATAATATATGTCCAATGTGACAATTGTTGTATACAAATAAGTATACATAAGACTCAGTGATTGTATGAGTGACGTATGGATAACTGTATGATTGTAATAGTGATTTTATAACACACTAAGGATGAGTTACTATCTATATGAATAAATAAAGTGGTGTTTGTGTAAGTGTGTAGCTTAGTAAATATAAGTATGATCAATTGTTTTCATAAGTGAGTAGGATGTCTGCATAAATAAATAGGATATGTGCTGGTGTGTAATGTTGATGTAGGTGTATAAGTATATTTAATAGTGTTCTATTGATCTTTAGCATGTATGAGTGAATCTATAAGTAAGTGTTTAGATGTGTGTGTAGATGTAGGAATCACTGAGTGGGTTTTTAGAAACTTGTACTGGTGTGTCAATGGTTTCAAATATGGTACTTCATATTTTATAATGAGTGCTGAAAGGTTATGCTACTGTATGATGAGGTGTAGATGTGTGTGTAGATAAATGAATCACTGAGTGGGTTTTTAGAAACTTGTACTGGTGTGTCAATGGTTTCAAATATGGTACTTCATATTTTATAATGAGTGCTGAAAGGTTATGCTACTGTATGATGAGGTGTATCAGTTTGTCACATGGATGATGTCATCAGTGATGCCATCAGTGATGTCATTCGAGATGTCATCAGTGATGTCATTTGGGATGTCATCAGTGATGTCACTGACCATGTCATGAATGATGTAATATGTGACATCATCAGCAGTGGATTGCGGGCGCGCGAGTTATAGTTAGTACAACTAACTATAACGGGGGAATTTCAATGGTTTTATACGAGTGAAATGTCTAGCTAACTATAACAACCCTAAAACCTATGTTTTTTAATGAATTTATAGGGTTTTTTAAATGCTAATTCCTAACTATAACTTGTCTGAAACCTATGGCTTTTCAGTGAATTTCAAAGGTTTTTTAAATGCTAATTCCTAACTATAACATGTTTGAAACCTATGTTTTTTTCAGTGAATTTAAAAAGGTGTTGTAAATGACAATTTATAAATGTATTAATTGTTATTTGTATTTTTTTAATACTGATTTTCTACATTTTTTAAAACAATTTATTTTTAGATATTTTATTTTTTAAATGACATTATAATTACATTACAAATTACATTACAAAATATACTTTCTCAGAATGAATTACTTTAGTTTAAATACTTTGCAAATAGGCAATAGTCTTCTAAGTACAGTAGTTACCGTGGTTGTAATGCGCAACACAATATCAGACACAATGCAACATTGAGGTCAATGTGAATTTCTAGTTAAATGAAATTAGTTACTTTTTGGATTACTTTTTAACCACAGGACTGGATCCTAGATTCAGTACTTGGACATCTCCTGTAAACAGTTGAGTAAAAGCATTTTGGTTACAGTAGTGATTTTTAAGGAATATTATTGTATTTTAAAAATTGACACTTAAAAACTTTTTCACATAGATTCACCAATGTTGTCCTATGGGAAGAAATTCACTTAGCAGGTAAGTAGTGTTAACATTACTTTTTCTTACTCAGTGGTGGCTCCTGGATCCAGCATGGGTGCATCTCCTGTAAACAGTTGATAGAATGTGTTTAAGTCATACAGGCAATATTTAAGGAATATTTTTAGTTTGTGCAAATATACACTTAGAAACTTTTCAGGGGAAAACCAGACAATGGATTCCTATGAAATACAAGTTACTGGTAAGAACGGTTAGAATTACTTTTCAGGATCAGTACTGGGCTCAAAGAAGCAGATCTGAGGTCACTCCTGATAACAGGTGATTAAAACGGAATTCGTAGTTCTGCTGATTTTATAGGAATTTTATAAAGTTCAAAAACTCCACACTTAGAATAATTTTCAAGTGAAACCAGCCAATGATGGCCTATGGAAGGAAATTCATATTACTGGTAAGTATGGTTAGAATTACTTTTCAGGATCAGTACTGGGCTCAAAGATGCAGCACTGAGGTCTCTCCTGATAACAGGTGAGTAAATCGGAATTCGTTGTTCGGCTGATTTTAGGTGAATATTTTAAAGTTCCAAAACTCCACACTTTTTCCAAGTGAAAACCAGTCAATGATACCCTATGGAAGGAAATTCACTTAGCAGGTAAATAGTGTTATTGTTACTTTTTCTTACTCAGTGGTGTATCCTGGATCTTGCACTGGTGCATCTCCTGTAAACAGGTGAAAGAATGCATTTAAGTCATACAGGCGATTTTTTAGGAATATTTGTAGGTTGTGAAAGTAGACACTTAGAAACTTTTCTGCTGAAAACCAGACTATGGATTCCTATGGAAGGAAATATAAGTTACTGGTAAATATGGTTAGAATTACTTTTCAGGGTTAGTGCTGGGCTAAAAGAAGCAGCACTGAGGTCACTCCTGATAACAGGTGAGTAAATCGGAATTCGTAGTTCAGCTGATTTTAGAGGAATATTTGTACAATGGTGAAGGGAGGGGCTGGGCCTAAGGGTGACATGAGTGCAAACACGCCCTGTGGGGCGTTTCAAGTTGCGTGATTAAGTGCACTTGAATCCTTTAGAAGAATATTTGTATGTTTCAAAAATCAACACTTGTAAGCTTTTCTGCTGAAAACCACACAATGGATTCCTAGGGAAGGAAATACAAGTTACTGTAAGTACGCTTAGAATTACTTTTCAGGGTCAGTGCTGGGCTAAAAGATGCCGCACTGGGTTCTCTCCTGATAACAGGTGAGTAAATCGGAATTTGTAGTTCAGCTGATTTTAGAGGAATATTTGTACAATGGTGAAGGGAGGGGCTGGGCCTAAGGGTGACATGAGTGCAAACACGCCCTGTGGGGTGTTTCAAGTTGCGTGATTAGGTGCCCTTGAATCCTGAGGTCCCCTGGGGGTAAACTAGCCCACCAAGTACCTCCAGTATGCGCCTGGAGGCTGCGTTGCAGAGAGGTGTTCAAAGGCCACGCCCCTTTTTACAACACTATGCAACGTAGCTCTGTGGCGCTTACTGGTGGTAGCTGGTGGGCTAGCTGGTCCACAGGGACCCTCAGTATTGACAGGGAATTAATTCCCCAACTTAAACCGCGCCATAGGGCGTGTTTGCACACATGTGAACTCAGGCCCCGCCCCCTCCCTTCATCACTGTGCAAACGTGCCCTGTGGCGGGTTTTAAGTTGGGGGATTAACTCCCCTTGAATACTGAGGGTCCCTGGGGTGCAACTAGCCCCTAGGGGACGTCTGGATTGAAGAGGAATTAATTCCCCAACTTAAATTGCCCCACAGGTCGTGTTTGCACACATATCACCTTAGGCCCCGCCCCCTACCTTCAACACTGTGCAAACTCGCTCTGTGGTGCGTTTTAAGTTGGGGGATTAAGTCCCCTTGAATCCTGCGGGACCCTGGCGGCCAACTAGCCCACCAGGTACCTTCACTAAACGTCAGGGAGCTGCGTTGCAGAGAGGTGTAAAAAGTGGTGTGGCCTCAGAACACCTCTCTGCACCGCAGCCCCCTGGCACATACTGGAGGTCCCTGGTGGGCTAGTTGGCCCCCAGGGACCCCCAGTATTCAAGGGAAATTCGCTGCCCCTCTGCAAACGCACCAGGGGGTGCATTTGCAGAGTGATGCTGGTAGGGGGTGTGGCTTCCGGCCCACTCCTGTTTTTTTTATTTTATTTTTTTAAAGAAGGGGGGCTGTGTAGCAAAGTTTGCAATGACTGGGTGGGAGCAGCGGGGCTTCCGCCCTGTCATTGCAAACTACAGTGTCCCGGGGGTGGGCACCCCGGGACACTTTTTACAAGCCCCGGGGGTGGCGGTCCCCGGGGCTAGGGGGCCTCAGAGCCCCCTACTCCTAATTTGAATTATCCCCGGGGTAGCGTTCCTGGGGCTGGGGGGGCATGAGAGCCCCCGCACTGAATTTCCCTAAGCCCAGGGGGGTGGCAGTCCCCGGGGTTGGGGGGCCTCAGAACCCCCCACTCCTAATTTAAATTAGCCCCGGGGGTGGTGGTCCCTGGGGCAGGGGGCCCTGAGAGCCCCCCCACCCATTTAAAACAAGCCCTGCGGGTGGGGCCCTCAGGACTGGGGGGCCTCAGAGCCCCCCACTTCTAATTTAAATTAGCCCCGGGGGTGGCGGTACCTGGGACTGGGGGCTCTTTGGGTCCCCATTACAATTAAAACATTGCCCCCGGGATTTGGCCCACCCGGGGCTAAATAGCAACGAAGCACGACAGAACACGCTTCATTAAAAAAAAATAAAAAATGTGGTCGAAATTCGCGCTGGGTGCGCGAATCTCACTGATTTTTTTTTGGGCCCTGAGCAGGCCTAGGGGGTCAGGTTAGTCAGGGTGTGCCTACCCTGCCCCCTTTTCATGTTTTGCTGCGTTTGTTTTTGGTTTCCTGTGCCTCGTTTCTACCGAGACACAAGATGGCTGCCAACACTTCCTGATTTTGACAGTTGTCAGCCAATTAGCTGTCAGCTTGTGCACGGCAGGGTGCTTGTAGGCTGCGCTTAGGGTACGCGGATAGATCTTTGGATCCACCGCGCCCATGGATATGTAAATAACTTTACCTGTCATTTTCTCAAGACGACTGAACAGATTTACACCAAATAAGCAAAAGGCACAAGTTTGAACTGAGGACTACCTCTACCACCAAATTTAGTGTAATTCCATTCAGCCGTTGGGGCTGTAGCCGTATCTAAAGGTCCTACGGGAAATTGCATGGGGAAAACACGTTTTGGGACCCCCCTTTTTTCTCGGTCCCCGCTTGACCAATCACCCCCATATTTTAAGGGAAGGAGCGGTACTGAGCTGGCCAAAAGTTTGGAAAATTTTGCGCAGATTCATCAATCGTCGCCAAAGTTATTGTCAATAGAATGTTGTGGATTTCCTATGGATAATAGGTCCTAACTATAACTATCTACTGGCGACCGCCAGTAGATAATATATATATATATATATTCACTGAAAAAACCATAGGTTATAGACCATATATAGTTAGGAATTAGCATTTAAAAAACCTTATTTTACTCACACAAAACCATTGAAATTCCATATATAGTTAGTTGTACTAACTACATATCGCGCACCCGCAATCCACTGCTGATGATGTCACATATTACATCATTCATGACATGGTCAGTGACATCACTGATGACATCACTGATGACATCTCAAATGACATCACTGATGACATCACTGATGACAACATCCAGTGACTGTATGTTTCTGTAAAGTTAAAATATGTCTTATATATTGAAGAATGAGTGGATGTATAAGTGTCTGGATGATGTATTTAGTAGGTGCATGACTGACTGTATAAGTGAGTGATTAAATGTGTCTCACTGAGTGCATGGGTTAGTGACTAAACTGTTTTAAATTGTGCACCATTGTGTCTGTTGTTTTGTAATCTGATGCAATTGTTGATCATTAGCTATATGACTAACTATATGGGTTATTGATTAGTTGGCCAAGTATTTGTATGGGAGACTGAGTGTGTGTGTGGGTGTCTGGGAGGTGTATGACTCTGTGCATAGATGTGTGAGCAGTTGATTCACTAGATGTATGGGTTCAAAAGTGCATGTGGAAACAGCTGTATGGGCGGTTTACTGTGTGCATGAGTGTATTGGTGAGTGAATGGATATCTCAGTGCTACATGTCAAAGTAAGTACATATGTTGGTTGGTTGATTGCTTTATTTCGATATGCATACATCATAAAAGCATTACAAAAGATAAAACAGCATGTCGAGAAAGGGAGACTGTACATTTAGATTTAAAAAGAATAAGATCACAGTTAAGTAGAATAAATTATCTAAAACAGCATTAAATTGATACGGCCAGTCTTTTAAGTCGAATCAACCAAGCCCATTTAAAAAATTTAGAGACAGCACAAACAATGTTGGGGGCTGTATTAGTTAAAAGTATCCGAAGGGCGACTGTGTACTGGCGGGTGCCCAATTCTCTGCAAATTGGTTTGAGCCATCGTGATCTAGGGCGCCCATAATCCGGACATTCAAATAGAAGATGTGGCACAGTCTCTGGTTTGTCAGGGCATAGGGCACAGTAACGTGATGCAGGCTCTGACTTGTTCCACCTGGAGCAAAGGTCGGCGAGGGGTAGAGTTCCTAATCGGAATTTAATGTACAAGGACCGGTCCATGGCGATGGTGATTAGGTCCATGTAAGGCTCAAGCGCAGCAACATCTTTTATGAGCAGAAAGGCTGCAGTGGCTTTGCAGTGCTGCTGGTTACTGGTGCGCTTCGCGGAGACCCATTCCCAATACAGTTTTTTTAGAGAGTCCTTTGGGGGGGCTGAGCGGGTAAGCCAGCAGGATTCCAAGCCTAGGTCCCTTAAAAGTTGGTTGGTAGCCCTGAGCCATTTGATCTTCCGCCAACCAGTGGAGCGCATCACCTCTGCTAACCCGTCAGCGTAGGGTTTTAGATCCGGAACCCTCCACAGGCGGGCCCAAAGCAGGAGAGGACGAAGTCGTGCCTGATCCCCAATTGCTTTGCAGCCTACATCCATTAGCACCGGAACTGTTGGAGTGCTCGACGGGATAGCAAGGAGGTCTTTGATAAATTTGTTCTCGGCCTTGCTCAGGGAGTCCAGTTTGCCTTGACCCCACAGTTCAGCTCCGTAGAGTGACGCGGAGACAGCTCGTGCTTTATAGATGTCGATCAGTGGGGCAACGCAGTGTTTGGTAGAACTGCTGTACTCCTTGAGTAGGGCCCCTCCAACCCTTTTGTGGCCAATTATCATGTTGTTGATGTGTGCGGTCCAGTTCATTGAATCACTTAGACGGATTCCCAGGTAGTCAAATTCAGCCACTCTTTCAAGGGGGGTTGAGTTCAGGACAGGGGGACGGCCCAGTTTGCGGGGGGGGTGCATGACTAAATACTTAGTCTTGTCCACGTTAATGACAAGGCCTCTGGTGGTGCAAAAGTGCTGGAAGCGATCCAAGAGTTTCTGAAGGCCTTGGGGCGTCTTTGAGATGAGGAGGGTGTCGTCCGCGAACAGTAGTGTTGGAATTTTTACGCCTCCCAGAGTGGGAGCGTCTGCTGGTTCGCCTAGCAGGTGCTCTACCACCCCATTAATATAAAGGGAAAATAGGGTGGGAGCCAACACACAGCCCTGCCGCACTCCCCTCTCGACCCTGATCTTATCGGTCATTTCCCCGTGTAGGCCCCATCTAACCTGGGCAAAGGTGGCGTTATGCAATTTGATAAGCAGGTTAAGTATGTACGGGGGCATCCCTAAGCCGTGCAACACCCTCCAGAGTTCCTCCCTCGGAACCAGGTCAAAGGCAGTCTTTAGGTCTATAAAGGCCAGGTAAAGACTGCCTTTGCCTAGCTCCACCACCTTCCAATACAATACCATAAGCCTAAACACTTGTTCTATAGTTCCGGTACCTGACCGAAAACCGGCTTGCATATCGGACAAGATGTGGTTGTCATCCACCCATTCTAAAATTCTCCCCAGGATAGCTTTCCCCGCCAGTTTCTGACTCGAGTCTATTAGGCTTATGGGCCTATAGTTCCCAGGAAGGTCCCTGCACCCCTTTTTAAAAATTGGTACTACCACGGCCCCTTTCCAGGAGTCTGGGACAGCACCTCCCATAATAATTGCATTGAGAAGGTCCGAAATCAGTACCCCCCATTCATCTGCATAGGCTCGAAGGATATCTCCTGGGAGGCCGTCCGGGCCAGCAGCTTTTAGTGGCACCAGGGTTTTAATCTGGTTAGTAACATCCCGTACAGAGAACAAGGCCAGGTCTCTGTCTAGGGTGTATGGCGGGAGAATGAAGGGATCATTGAGCTGGCCTTCGATGGCTGAATAGAGTGCTTGAAAATGGGTGAGCCAGGTCTGGGGATTAATGCTACAGGTCCTGAGTGTATCATCAGGACGACTCCTATTTCCCACCAAGTCCCAGAAGCCTTTGGCGTCTCTCCTTTTACTGGCTGCCAAAAGGTCCTGCCAGTAATTGTCCTCCCACTCCTTCTTTGCATTTTTTTGGCAAAGGGAATAGTGTCTTTTGGCCACCCTGGTCCTGATGGGCTTTTTGGATTTAACTGCTTCAATAAGAAGCGACTTCGCCTCCCTACACTTATCGTTAAACCAGCCCTGTCTAGCCCTTAAACGGGGATTCCTCCTATTGGTATTAGCCGGGACTATAAAGAGGTCACTGATAGCCTGCGTTAGGGCACAGAACCTAGTAGTCACATTCGACAAACAACCGGCCTCGCAAGGCACAGGGTTGTCTAAAGCTGTGGTGAGAAGTTGCCTTATGGCATTAGTCTTCTCCTCTGAGAGGGACAGTTTTGCCCATTTAAGTCGTCGACCGCAATTGGAAACTGCTGTCGAGTCCGGGATGGAATTACAGAGAGTTCTACTCTCAGTGCCAGGTAGCCATCTATCAGACAAAGTGAGTGAGAGGAGATTGTGATCACTCTCTACGGAGGGTGAAATCACCATGTCTTTAACCATGCTCCACAGGTTAACGTCAAGAAGAAAGTAATCAATTCTAGACGAGTGTCCAGGCCTGTTGTATGTATGGGCTCCTGCTTTATCTGATCCTGTCCTGCCATTAGCGGCCCTTAGTCCAAACTCCATGGTTATGGAGTTTAACTGGAGGGCCACCTCTGTCCACTTTTTAATGGGGCTGAGTTCTGAGGGCGGTATCCCCCACCTATTGTCATATGCCTCTTGGTCTTCCGAAATTTCGAGGCCTAGGGGCTCAAACGTACAGTTAAAATTGCCTGCCACCAGAGTGCAATGCTTATAAGGGGACGAACGCAGCAGGGCTTCCAGGCAAGCTATAACTGGGGATTCTCTGCCCCCCTTTGTACCTCGGGCATAGATATTGAAAATATTTAAAATGACTCGACCCTGAGGGTTTTTCAGGGAAATATTAAGCAAGTCCGGGCATTTGGTGTCCCGCACCACCACCCTGCAATTAAGTTCAGAGGCCACCCAGATGAGGAGCCCGCCAGAGGGGCGCCCCCTACCAGATGCCGAGAGGACAGCTGGTGAGTAGTGGGTAGAATATCCTGCCTTGTGTAGAGGCTCCTTGCTCCATGTTTCCTGGAACAGGCATATGGAGTGTTGCTCCACAAGCGAGTCCCAGTTGGGCAGTGCCAACTTTCTCTCAAGGCCTGCTACGTTCCAACTGAGGACCCTAATAAGTGGGTCCGTCACAGCCGCAATGCCGCAGGTCTCGACAGGAGCTGGTGATCCTATGGCACCCTCGAGTGATAACCCGACTAAGAGGTCGGATGGCACCCTCACCTCCCCAGATTCCCCTAAGGTTTCGTCATCAACCTGGTCTCCTAATACTGACAAGGGGCTATGAATTTTAGCAGAAACAGGGGGAGCGACTCCGGCCCTCCTATTCGCAAAAAACTCGTGGGCAGCGTCACGAAGTCAACAACCCCCCGCGCCCCAAAACGGTGGGAGGGGGCGTGTGCACGCCTGCGTTACAGTATTACCAAAGAAGAATTGGCCCTGAATAGTGCTATTATGGGGGAGTTGTCCAGAATGGGTGGAAAGAGTGGTCGGGACAGTCCGTGGGTAGAAGAATGTTAAGTCGACTGCGTCAACACCCGTTCCAGCCACGGATCGCCCTTGAGAGCATATCGAGTGGGCAACTCTTGCGTCTTGGAAATTAACCACCACACAGTCCCCTTCAAAAGATTTTTTCCCGTGTCCAATCCAACCCACCCTGCGTACGCCAAGAATTAGGCCGTCCACTCCCGGAGGAAGGGGCCTGTTGATTTTCAGCCAGTGGATGACCTTATTCTTTAGCGCCTGATGATTTTCCTGCTGGGTATCCTTGATAGGGGGGACTTTAATGAGGACAACAACAAACGGGTGGCACTCAGGGGGGAGGTTAACTGGGGGACACTTACGTGTTGGTTTCTGCGGAATAGCCACTGGAGAGGGGTTTTTAGGCGGAAGGGTGGTGGGTTTAGCCTTAAGAGTTGTCGCTGTACCGCCAATTTTGGCGTGTGGAGCGGCCCCGGATTGTGAGTTAGGTCCCGTCCCTCCCTTCTGATGTTTCTTTTGGCCTGGATTGGGCACAGGAGTTGTTGCAGCTGGGGGGGGAATGGCATGCACTTGGGCAGCATGAGTGGAGACATTCGGCCTTGCCTGCCTCGCACCTGCCTGGGAGGCGACCGAAGAAGCATTCCCAGGGGCTGGTGACTTGGGCGGCAATGTCGACTGCTCTCCTGGAGGATGGCTCACTAAAGCCTCTTTTCCAGCGTTCCTAACCATCTTATCCTCGCTAGGCTTCGGCTGCAGTTTAAGCAGGGTTTTCAGGGAAAAGAAATTGTCCCTGGTGACCTGTTCAAATCGGTCAAGCCTGTCCCCCAGACTTTTAACTTGATCGATGAGTGGTACCAGAAGAGACTTGACCAGTTTCTCGATAGGCTCCAGGGAGAACCCCTCGTTAGCTAGGTCAAGTGCTGCTGGG
Organism: Lissotriton helveticus; assembly: GCF_964261635.1. NCBI lineage: Eukaryota > Metazoa > Chordata > Amphibia > Caudata > Salamandridae > Lissotriton > Lissotriton helveticus. The sequence goes on from NC_136069.1 coordinate 935,508,468, forward strand.
ACCAGCGGGGGGGATAGCACTGTATCAGCTACAATTTGAGGGGCGTTGGGATTCCCAGGTAGTACAGGTCCTCCGGCACCTAGAAGTGTGGGGCCCCTTTGGGGCTGATACCTGGGGTGCTTATTGAGCATGGAGTGACAACCCTTCCGAATGCTAGTCGCCCTTTTCCTTTTCCTTGGCACCCGGGTAGATCGAGTCTGGGACAGTAGTTGTGGATCAGATGCGGGAACAATGGGGCTGGATTGGGACAGAATGCCAGGGGAGCTGACTGTGGGGGGGTCGGGACAGGATTCTACAACCACAATACAAGGACTGGCTGGGTGAGGAGCTAATAACAGACTTTCTACCCCGTCTGTTCCAACCTCTAATGAAGCAATATGCGACTCCCCGGGTAGGTCCCCAAGCAAGGGTGCAGGGGAGATGGAGATCAATGTGGACGTCGCATGTGCCGAAGAGGAACATTTGGAAGGGGGGAAGTCTAGTGAGAGGCGCCGTTCCGATATGGCGATCTCCTTGTCGATAACAGCCGCCACCCTGGTGAGGAATTTGTCCATGGAGCCAAACATTGCACCCCCTGGGGCACCTTCTCCGCCGCCCCTCAAGGCCTTACCAGAGCGAGTTGACATACTGGAATCAGGGCCCACAGAGAAGCTCCAAGAATTTGGACCCGTTGCAGTGGGTGTAAGGGGGGAGGCCCAGCCCTGCCTCCTCCTGCCCCGGACGGCCACAGACGGCCCGCCCTTTGCCCGGGCTTCGCTCGGCGTCCCGCGAGACGGTAGGCGGCCTGTTGAAATAAGGGGCGTTGCAGGCTGGGGGCGTGGCTATCAGGGGGCGTGTCCACGATCTTCCTGGGTGTGCAGGGACTCCTGGGAGACGGAGTCTCTGCCGCGCACCACCGCTGAGCCAACTGCCACACTCCGAGTCTCCCACACAATCCGCAGCACAGTCCTGTCGCCTGAGCGCGAAGCGGCACCCGCGAAGCGGGTGCGGCAAACTGCAGCGCTGTTAGCAGGAATCCACAGGAGGGTCCAAGAACTGCTGCCCAGCCCAACACAACACACAGCAAGATGGTAGGTGTCTCTCTATTTGTTTATCCTTATCCTTATTTTCAAAAAGATTTTTTTTTTAGTTAATGCAAGCTCCTGTTCACAATTGCACTTTCCTAACGTTCAGAGTACTTTCAGGAGCCATGTGAAAGTTAAGCACATTGGATGTTGCAGTCCGAACCCCAGAGGGGAGGGGGGGGGTGCCTTTGCTTGGGCTCTGGTTCACAGCTCGCAGTTCGAAGTGCCTGACAATCTTACAACAGATGAGCGTCAATGTTTTTTAAAAAACATGCAGGTTTTCTCTGCCGCTTTTCTTTACCGCGCAAGCCTTGTTTTGATTACGTTTACAGTGCTAAATACACAGACCGGACAAGGACTCAGGCGTAGGAAACTCAGAGAGGTAAAGATTATTACCGGAGTTCATCCAACCGGGAACTGGGCAAGGAGCAGGTGCAAAGGGCCAGAGGTCCGCGAATCCCAGGGAGCCCCAGGGGCTCGGGTTGGAGGGGATAGCTTGGCTATACTTCGCCAACTCGAATCTTATCCCACAGCACTTCAACCATTGCACTTCGAGCTCGAGACAGTTCCACTGCCAATCCCCCGAGCTCACCACCAGTAGAAGGGACTCACCCACCGCTGCTGTCACTGCTGCGAAGAAATACAACTGAAGCAGAAAAGCAGAGAAATGGTCTGTCTGTCGGAAGAGAACAGGTCTGCGAGTCCGCCAGTCCGCGGGGTTCGGAGCCCAAGCCAGGAGGGGGGTCAGCTCAGTACATGTGGTAGTTGACATATATAAATAACTGTGCATAAGAGCCAGTGAATGTGTGAGTGGCTGTATGGATTATTGTGAACTTGTATCAGGGATTGTATAACAGAGTAAATATGTGTTATTATATGTTTCAATAAGTAAGGTGTGTTTAACTATATAGTTGAGGAAATGGAGGTGTGATTGATTCTTTGCAAGACTGATTAGGTGTGTGAGTAACTCCATGGATGAGTGACAGTCTGTGAGTGTCTGTTTACACTGAGTGTATCTAAGGTTATATTAGAGTCTGAAGAGGTTCATCGTATCATCACATGAATGATGTCATGAGTAATGTCAAATGAGATGTCATCAGTGATGTCATTTGAGATGTCATCAGTGATGTCATCAGTGATGTCACTGACCATGTCATGAATGATGTAATATGTGACATCATCAGCAGTGGATTGCGGGTGCGCGATATGTAGTTAGTACAACTAACTATATATGGAATTTCAATGGTTTTGTGTGAGTAAAATAAGGTTTTTTAAATGCTAATTCCTAACTATATATGGTCTATAACCTATGGTTTTTTCAGTGAATTTTCAAGGTTTTGTAAATGCTAATTCCTAACTATATATGGTCTATAACCTATGTTTTTTCAGTGAATTTCATAGGTTTTTTAATAGCAAATCTTTATAAAAATAATACATTTTAAATCGAATTTTATATTTTATAATTTTTTTATTTTTTTTTATATTATTTTTGGTGCGCTCCCGGGGCGCGGACAGGTGAACGCACGGGTAAGCGCAATCTTGCGGCGCGCCCCGGGGCGCGTACTGATGCGCGTCCCGGAAGCGCTCTTGCCGCGAACGAAAACAACATCGTGACATATCGCGTAGCCGCCACGCCTTGCGTCATAAGACACGTATCGCGTAGCCGCGAGATGCGTCTTATGACGCACCGCGTAAGCGCACCCGGAAGCGCATACGATCGCGCAACGTAAGCGCCCCGATGCGCTTACGATACACGCCCGGGAAGCGCCCCGGGGCGCGTAGCGTAAGCGCGTCAAACCATGTGACTTTAAAATAACACTTTTCATTGGTTCAGAACTTTTTTTTTTCCAAATTGTGTGAAACCCACCCATTTCTCTCACTATTGCTTTGTACTTGGAGAGAGCAAGAGCTGTTCTGTCTACTCTATCTCCTACTTTTCTGATCTCCAGCAATGGCTGCAAGAGAGTCATCCAGCAGTGATTCAGATGGATTTTTAGATGAGGACCCTCCTCAGCAAAAGAAAAAAACCCATTTCATCTGGAAATTTTACGACATCCCTGAAGGACAGAAAAAAGTCAACGCTCCCAAAGTAACCTGCAAAATATGTGGGAGTAGTTTATCGAGAGGCAATCCTCTGAAAAAATATAGTTTTGGGAATGCTAATTTGATCAGGCATGTGAAAAGAAGACACCCTAACAACTTTGCCAGGGAGAGTGTCAGAGAGCTGGCACGGAATGTACCAACAGATGGCGGCAGCACCTCCACTGGTGGAGCAACACCTTCGGGACCACCCCGTAGAAGAATGGTCCCTAACATTCAGCCGGTGTTTGCAGGCATCAAATTTTTGTGCACGGAGTGTGACGAACTGCTCTGCTATGGGGAGCAGAGTGTTGAACTCATTGCCCTAAAGAAACAGCAACACCGCTGCTCTTCCAGTCCCTAAATTTTCTAATTTTTTGCTCCTGTTGAGCAGTTTTGGAATCCTTGTTTTTGTTTTTCCCTTGACAAAAATCCCAAAAAAATATAAAATTGTTTTAAAAAGTCTAAAAAAAATATAAAACAACAAAAACAAAAAAATATATATAAAACAACAAAATCAAAAAAAAAGTTCTTTTCAGAACTACCTCCAATTTATAAAAAGAAGCTTTTTTTTTTTTTAAAAAGTCTGTCATTTTTAATCTCCATGGTACGCTCCCCGGTACGCTCCCCGGTGCGCGTACCGGGCGCTCCCCCCGCGAAAATCGATTTTTTTTTAATTTTTTTTCACCCGCGGGAGCCTTTTATGGCCCCCACATCAAAAGTAGGGGGTCAGGGGGGTGTACCCTGCCCCCTTTTGCTCATTTCCCCCCTTTGATTCTTGCCACCTCTTGTGTCTCAATCCTACCGAGACACAAGATGGCTGCCGCTGCGGACTGTTTCGAATGTTTACAGACACCCGAGAACCAATCAGCTTGCCGTGCGCAAGTCGCGTGGCGCGCCTGGAGCGCTCCCCGGTACGCGTACCGGGCGCGGCTCTAGATATATATCTTTTTTTAAACCTAATTTACTCAAAATTCACAGGACCACATATCTTGAGACCTAGCAAAGGCACATCGGGCAAACAATATCTACAATTTTGCCAAGTTTCGTGGAAATCCATTCAGCCGTTCGAGCTAAAAGTGAGGCCAACCGCCCTATGGAAAATTGCATGGCAAAAAGACGTTTTGGGACCCCCCTTTTTTCTCGGCCCCCCCTTGACGACCCCCCCCCCCCCAAATTTTCAGGGGCTGCTCAGAAACAAAATGTTCCATTTTCCTGAAAATTTCAGCCAATTCCGTCCACAAACGCCAAAGTTATTAGACATAGAATTTTCAAAAATCCCATAGAGAAAAAATCCTAACTATATATACCTACTGGCGACCGCCAGTAGGTAATATATATAACCTTTGGTTTTTTCACTGAATATATATATGCACTGAAAAAACAAAGGTTACAGGGATGTTATAGTTAAGGAATGGAATACAAAAACCCATAAATATAGAAATAACCTATGGGAGAGATGTGCCTTGCAGTAGTGAAAAGCAATTTTAACAGTAGGCTTTCCTACCAGGACATGTAAAACTAAAAAGTACATGCCCTGCCTTTTAAATGCACTGCACCCTGCCCTTGGGGCTGTCTACGGCTCACCTTCAGGGTGACTTATATGTAATAAAAGAGAAGGTTTGGACCTGGCATGCAGGTTAACTTAACTTGCAAGGTTGAAATGGCAGTTTAAAACTGCACACACATGCTCTGCAGGGACAGGCCTGAGCCATGTTTAAAGGGCTACAGAGCAGCTGGCACAATCAGTGTTACCTGCCAATAGTAGCATTTAATTTACAGGCCCTGGGCACCATATAGTGCACTGTACTAAGGACTTACAAGTAAGATAAATGTGCCAATTGTGGATAAGCCATTGTCACCATGTTTAGACACAAGCACAGTAGCACTGGTTAGCAGTGGTAAAGTGCCCAGGAACTGAAAACCAGCAAGCATGAAGTTAGCAAAAAAGCTGGTCAGGAGGAAAAAAGGCTAGGGAAACTACGCTGTGGAAGGTAGGTCTAATATACCCCTACAAACCTAGCAGCCCACACCTAAAATATAACTAGGAAAAATAGGTATAACACAATTTACATAATTAATAATCAATGAGATAATTAATTAATGATTAATTATTACTTAATAAAGTTCCCACTCTGCACCTCTACAAACCCAGCAGCCCACACCTAAAATATGACTAAAACGTATAATTATTACACAATTTACATAATTATTAATCAATTAAAATATAAATAGTCACTCTTCTAAGGAATACTTGTGTGACTGAGATAATTTAGTTCCAAACATAGGCAAGATGCTAAGAAGGATCATGAAAATATACAGGTCATAGCTAGAGTGCTGCAGTTGGACAAAAAAGTAAACCTGTGATAGAAATATTTGGAAAGGACGTAATAAGGTTTGGGAAGCAGGACTCTAAATGCCATAAAGTGCATGGTTCCAATCAAACATTTGGAATGGAAAAATGTCTTCCTAGAATCAATATTTCCTCATCCTTGCCTGGAAACATTACAGACCATGGCAGATTAAAGTTTTGTTTGTGTCTGTAAGAAGGAACATCCTAGAAACAAGCAGACGCTAATACTTAGGGAAATACATCATGAAACATAAGTGTTCATTTGACAAGAAATAAACTAAATCTTTGCAAAATGTTCTCTACTTCTGTGTTTGTTCTATAATGTTATGTTTTTGTTTTTATGTCACATTGTATGAAATCATATCACCTCATGCTATTTTACACCATTTTTGGTTAGGTTTTGGAAGCTTATAGAGCCGTCTAAGAGTTTCAAACTTCTTTTTGGTGTTGCAGCTTGAATACCAGAGTGCATACAACAGTAATTGTTAGCAGAAAAGCCGCATTTTCAGATCCTTTGGGAAATTTCCTTAAGCAGACGCAAATTCATGTGATACTGCCTCCACATGAAAATAAAGGAATGAACAACAATCACTTAAAACCTAAAAAAGAGGGGACAGGAGCCACAAAGAGTTCGGTGGACTAAGAAGAACAAGTTAAAAGTAAATGTATTTCTACAGTTTCAAAATATTTCTTGCTGCAAAGTTTTTAGCCAATTACATTGAAGAAGTCAAGCTTACTATTTTAACTCCTGACTAGGAAAGGTGCATATATTGAGGGTGGGGTCAGATTTACTATTCCAACTCCAGTACAATGAAAACTGGGAACAGTGCATACACTGGAGGGGTCAGATTGACTATTATACTATTATAATAGAATGTTATAATATACTATTGACTCTAACAAATGCTGAGGCAAGTGCAAACTTGGGGGTAGAGATTTACTCTCTTAACTCCAATAAGTAATCATTGGGGAAGTGTATATGTGACGGGGGTGTCAGATGAACTATTTTGACTCAGTTGAACAAACATTGGAAAGCGTGCATTCATGGGAGGGGATAGAATAGTAAATCTATCCCCTCCCATGTAAGCACGTTTTCCAATGTTTGTTCAACTGAGTTAAAATAGTTCATCTTCACCTTACTATTTTAACTCCAAATTGACCAATAATTGAGAAAAGAACATACTTGGGTACGTGGGGGCTGATTTACAATTTTATCTCCAATTCAACTAATTTGGCAAAAGAGCATGTATGTGTTGGATTGCATTGACAACACCCCAGTATTATAATTTGTTCTTAAAAGTCATTTAACAAAATTAATCAAATTATATATATTTTTTCAAAGTAAGCCTATTTTTAAAAAACAATATAAATGATGAGAAATGTCACTCAAATTATATAAAACATAGAATTATGATAAATTGAATAGGCACCTCTAGCCCACCCATAAAACACACATAAATGTAACCCCCTTTGGTGCCATGGACATAATGGTTACCAAAATGCATCAGTGCTGGTGTGCCATGGACATAAAAGTTACATCCAAGGGACGCTACCACTTTGTACCTCGGCTGAGAACAGTAGAGGGATTTCCTTTTTTTACTATTTTACCTCAGGAGGCAAACCTCCTAACCTCCGAAGGTATTTTTTTCGAAATTCAATGTCGATCGCACGCATGACACACTGACATCATTACATTGAAACTGAAACTGGAAATGAACCAATGGACTAATTTCTGTTTCAGTGCACCGAAACATATGGGAGAGCTATCATTGGAACAGTTAGAATCTCCCCTTTCCAATGATAACCTTCCCTAGTGGATCCATTCTTGGGGATCACCACAGGAGGGTGATCCATAAGCAGGGATTCACCACTAGACACCAGGAAGGGGGAGTGGCCATTTGGGCAAGGGCCTTTTCTCTCTCCATTTCTATATGGGCATATTCAGTCTTTTTGTCTCCCCTGGGAGGCAGATGGTGGAAGCAGCACACTAGACACCAGGGATTCTTTTTGTTAATGCTTAGGTGTGGGAGCTGCCCTAAATGGGACCTATAATACCACCCTCTCCCAAAAATTTACCACAGTCTTTCTGACACCCTGAGGTGCAGATTGAGGCAATAACCCCCGATCTTCCACACAAGGGGGGCCAGAAAACTCACTAGGCACCAGGGATGGTTGTTTTCTTTTAATAAAAGAGGGGTTTGGGGATACCCACAGTGGGCATACCAATGCCTCCACCCTCAACACAAAAGGGACAGTATTTCCACCCCCCAGGAGGCAGAGGGGGGTTATTATCCGGATCTGCCCCTGGAGGCAGAAAGCCACCTAGCTACCAGGGATTTGTTTTTATTACCTAGCAGTGGGGCTGCCCTAAATGGGCACAATAATGCCCTCACCCCTCCCAGGAATTCGCCAGTCTTTCTACACCCCTGGGATGAAGATGGGGGCAATAGCCCATATCAGCCCCCTAGAGGGGTCAGGAAGCCCACTAGGTACCAGGGATGTTTTTTATCAAAGAGGTTTGGGGGCTGCAAACAATGGGCATTCCAATGCCCCTACCCTCAATACAAATAGGACAATCTTTCTGCCCCGCCAAGAGGCAGTTGGGCCTGTTTGTCCTGATCTGAAAATCCACTAGCCACCAGGGATTTTTTCTTGGTAAAAGAGGGGTGGGGGCTGCAAGTATGGGCATGCTAGTGCCCCCACCACCTAAAACCAAAAGGGACTGCTGGGTGGGGATAAATGTATGCTGGCACGATGATCCCAGACAGGAATGTAAGGAAAATGTGACTTTTGTTTAGCTAAATGTGAGGTTTGCATAGGATTCTGTGTAGGATTTGTTGGGGTGTTGGGGGATCACGCATGTCACACCTCCCTGAACTCCCATGGGTGTCTAGTTTCAGAAATGTCTGGGTTTGGTAGATTTACCTACATGGCAGCTAAGCCTGGGAACAAAAATGCAGGTGCACCCCTTTCTAAAGCAGGTGGGTTTGCGATAGATAATGTTGATGTCTCCACTATACGTTTTGGGCTCTACCCTGTCAAGGGTAGTTGACCCACCCATACATGTGAGTTACCATTTTTATTGGAAGACCTCTGATATGCTAAGTGGTATAATATCTGCATCGGTCTAGTGATTCAACAACTTTTCCACACAGAAATGTGAGAAAAATGTAACTTTGTTTGCAAAATTTTAGGTTTTCAGGATATTCTGGGTAAGAAAACATTGGAGGATCCATGCAAGCCACACCTCCAAGGACAACGTTTTAGCTTTGCAAGGGATTCTAGGTAACAGAACCTGGTGAGATCCACAGAAGTCACTCCATCCTGGATTCCCCTGAGTGTCTAGTTTTCATAAATGTACAGGTTTGCAAGGTTTCTCTAAGTGCCGGCTGAGCTAGTTCCCAAAATGCAAAGCTAGGCACATTGCAAAAAAAAGAGTCAGTTTTCAGAGGAAAAATGTGATGTGTCCACGTTGCATTTTGTGCCGTTTCTTGTCGCGGGATCTGGGCCTACCCACACAAGTGATGTCAGATTTTTGTCAGGAGATTTGGGGGAATGCTGGGTGGCTGGAATTGTGTGGCTCCCTGCAGATTCCAGAAATTTACATCACAGTGATGTTAGGAGAGTGTGTTTTTTTGACAAGGTTTGAAGTTTGCAAGGGATTCTGGGTAACAGAACCTAGAGAGAGCCACACAACTCACCCCCTCACGGTTTCCCCTGAGTATCTAGTTTTCAAAAATGTACAGTTTTGGTAGATTTCCATAGGTGCCGGCTGAACTAGGGCCCAAAACCCATGGCTAGGCAAAATGTAAAAAAGGAGTCTGTTTTCTGTGGAAAAACGTAAAGTGTCAATGTTATACTTTGGGCTGTTACTTGTCGCAGGCACTTGGCCTAGCCACACAAGTGAGGTACCATTTTTATTGGGAGACTTACGGAAATGCTGAATGTTTGTTATTTTGTGGCTCCCTGCATATTCTAGGACTTTCCATCACAGAAATGTGATGAAAGTGTTTAGTTTTTTTTTAAAAAGTTTGAGGTTTGCAAGGGATTCAGGGTAACAGAACCTTAAGAGAACCACACAAGTCACCCCATGCTGGATTTCCCTGAGTCTTCAAAAATGTACAGGTTTGCTAGGTGTCCCTAGGTGCCAGCTGAGCTAGGGTCCAAAATCCACAGCTAGGCACATTGCGAAAAGGGTCAGTTTTTAATGGAAAAAAGTATGGGTCCACTTTGTGTTTTAGGTCATTTCCTGTAGGGGACAGCAGGCCTACCCACATTGGTACCATTTTTATCGGAAAACTCACCAAAATGTATTTATTTATTTATGTATTTACTTTAAGAGTTTTATATAGCGCTGGCTAGACCCGGAGGTATCAGAGCAATTTACATGAGGTTCTACAAAATTACAATTATACATCAGTTACAATTTACATCATTTGCTAGACAAACATTACAAGAGCATGGAAGACGAGATAAGTGAAAGTGAAGAGGGGAGACGAAGGAAAGTCTGCCCAAAGTATTGCTGGGTAGGTGACGGTCGGGGGGGGGGAAGCCCCAAAACCCATCTCCTCTACAGCAATCAGGTAGCTTCACCGGGCATTGGCCAAATAGCTAGGTCTCAATGGGAAAACATTTAAAGAACATAGAGGACGAAATAAATGGAACGTAGAGGGGTAATGGGGTAGGGTAAAGGAGTAGAAGGGACCATATGACAAAGAGACACAGGAAAATCTGCCCAACGTCCAGCTGGGTGCTGCTCCCAGTATGGTCGGCCACGAGGAGTCGTTCCAGGCTGAGGGGGTGGGTCCGAGGATGAGTACCTCCGTCTTGTCTGAGTTTAACTTTAGACGGCTGTTCTGAATCCAGTCGGCGATGACTTTCATTCGCTTGTGTAGGTTGGTTTTGGCGGTGTGCGTGTTCTTGGTGCGGAAGAGGATGAGCTGGGTGTCGTCCGCGTGTGAGATGATGTTGAGGTCGCGTTGGCAGGCCACTTGTGCGAGGGGGGCCATGTAGATGTTGAACAGCGTCGGGTATGAGGGATGACCCTGGGGGACGCCGCAGATGATGTCAGTGGCCTCGGATCGGAAGGGCGGGAGGCGGACGCTCTGGGTTCTGCCAGAGAGGAAGGACGTGGCCCAGTCCAGGGCCTTCTCTTGGATTCCGGCTTCTAGGAGGCGTGTCTTTAGAGTGCGATGGCAGATCGTGTCGAAGGCGGCAGACAGGTCCAGGAGGATGAGGGCTGATGTTTCGCCGTTGTCTTGTTGGCACCTGATGTTGTCTGTGGCGGCGATGAGGGCTGTCTCGGTGCTGTGGTTTCGTCTGAACCCGGACTGGGACGGGTCCAAGATCTTGTTGTCTTCCAGGTGGCGGGCCAGTTGCATGTTGACAATTTTCTCGATGACCTTCGCCGGGAACGGGGCCTGAAGTTCTTGAGATCCTTGGGGTCTGCCTTGTGCTTCTTGAGGAGGGTGCTGATTTTGGCGTGTTTCCAGCTTTCCGGGAATGTCGCTGTTTCGAAGCAGATGTTAATGACCTTTTGTAGTTGGGGTGCGATGCAGCGTCTGCTTTCTTGAATACGTGGTGTGGGCACGGGCCTGGCGGAGATCCTGAGTGGATGGAGTTCATGACCTTGCGTAACTCGTCGTTGTTGACGTTGGACCAGGAGATCAGGCGATTGGCACTGGTGGTGTTCACAGGGGAGGTGGGTTCTGGCATAGTCGGGGTGGTCATGGTATTGAAGCTGTCATGGATGTCAGCGATCTTGTGGTGGAAAAAGATGGCCAGTGAGTTGCACAGTTCTTGTAAGGGCGGTATGTCCTTGGCATTGCCGCTGGGGTTGGAGAGTTCTTTTACGATGCTGAAGAGCTCTTTGTTGTCGTGTGCGTTGTTATCCAGGCGGTCTTTAAAGGAGAATCTCTTGGCTAATCTGATGAGGTGGTGATGTCTGCGGGTGGCGTCCTTGTGGGCTGCGTGGATGTCTGGAGTGCGTTCATGGAGCCATACCTTCTCTAGTTTCTGGGAGGCGCGTTCGAAGGTCTGCAGCTCGTCGGAGAACAAGGTGGTTCTCTTGCTGGCGTGGTTGTTGGAGGGTATCTTGAGTGGGGCGAGGGTATTGGCACAGTCTGTGATCCACCGTTTGAGGTTGCGGGCTGCGGCGTCTGGGTTGGTGGGGTCGTTGGGTGGGTTCTGGGCGAGGGTGGTGATCAGCTGGTCTTCGGTAACTTTGCTCCAGCAGCGGCGAGGCAGCTATTTGGTGCGGTGGTGCGTGGTTGGTTTGTTGAAGGTGAAATGTTTGCAGCGGTGGTTGGTCCAGTGGAGTTTGGTGGTGTGGTCGAAGGCCGGGAGGCGGACGCTCCGAGTTCGGTGGAGGGGTCTAGTGTGTGTCAAGCGGCGTGGGTGGTTGCGGTGATGAGTTGTCTGAGGCCGAGGTTGGCGAGGTTGTCGATCAGTTTGGCGGAGTTGACGTCATTGTGGTTTTCGAGGTGGAAATTCAGGTCCCTGAGGAGGATGCAGTCTGTGGAGGCGAGTGCGTGGGTGCTGGCGAGGTCGGCGATGGAGTTGCTGAATTGTACTTGGGGTCTGGGTGGTCTGTAGATGAGTGCTCCTCTGAGGGTGGTGGTGCGGTCGGTGTGGATCAGGAAGTGCAGGTGTTCGGCGGTGTTAAGGGTGTCGTCAGCGTGGGTGGCGACCTTGAGGGTGGACTTGTTGAGCGTGAGTGGCGACCTTGAGGGTGGACTTGTGGACAATGGCTATTCCTCCTCTGATTCCATTGGCGCGATTCCTGCAGGTGATCTTATAGCCGTCCGGGATGGCTATGGCGGTGTCGGGCGCTGAGAAGTCGTTCCACCAGGTCTCGGTCAGGAAGGCCACGTCTGGGGCGGAGGTGTCGAGCAGATCCCAAAGCTCGACGGCGTGTTTGCGTGCGGAATGGGTGTTGAGGATATGCAGCGGAGGTGTTTGGGTCCAGTCCTTGGAGGTTTGGTGGTTCTGTCGTAGGTGAAGCTGCAGGTGTGACAGGTGAAAGGTCCGTGAGTCCGTTTCAGTGTGGCTTGGAAGCAGGTGTGGTTCCGGCTGGCGTTGATTGCGTGGAGGGTGCTGGCGTCGTAGCGGAGTCTGGTGTTATGGCGTTCTTGGGGTCAGGGGTTCAGGCGCTGGGCGCGGTCCAGGCACGGACAGGCGCAGACAGGCTTGCCTTTGGCGCGCCAGCAGAGCGCCCGCCGCGCGTGCCCACTGCGTGGCTTCAATAAGAGGTGGGTAGCGAGAGAGGAGCAGCTGGGAGGCGTGAGCGGGGTGGGCAATGGGTGTCAGAGGGGTGGGGCTGCAGGGAGGGAGCGGGAGACTGTGGCGGCAGGAGCAACGAGGCAGCTGGCGGCTGTGTGGTGGCGTGGGGAGCAACCTGTCTGTGAGCAGGGTCAAAGGTCACTCCTACGCCACTGTGCAGCCCCCTTAAGAGGTAGAAAGGGAGGGAGGAGCAGCTGGGAGGCAGGAGCGGGATGGCCAATGGGTGTCAGGGGGGCGGGTCCGCAGGGACGCAGCGGCGGGAATGAGGGAGCAGGAGACGGCAGCGTCAGGAGCAACGAGGCAGCTGGCGGCTGTTTGGTGGCGTGGGGAGCGACCTATCGGCAAGCAGGGTCAAAGGTCACTCCTACGCCACTGCGCAACCCCCTTAAGATGTAGAAAGGGAGGTAGAAGCAGCTGGGAGGTGGGAGTGGGGTGGCCAATTGGTGTCAGGGGGGGGCCACAAGGACGCAGTGGTGGGAACTAGGAAGCGGGAGACGGCTGCGGCAGGAGCAACGAGGCAGCTGGCGGCTGTGTGGTGGTGTGGGGAGTGACCTGCCTGCGAGCAGGGTCCACAGCCCATCTCCTTTATAGCTATCTAGTAGCTCCACCGGGCATTGGCCAAATGGCTAGGTCTCCACGGAAAAACATTTAAAGAGCATAGAAGATGAGATGAAAGGAGCGTAGAGCGTAGAGTGGAAGGGGGTTAGGGTAGAGAGGTGAGGCGAGGTATGATGGAGAGACGAAGTAAAGACTGTCCAAAGTCCGGCTGGGTAGGTGAAGGTCAAGGGGGAAGTCCACAACCCATCTCCTCTATAGCTATCAGGTAGCTCCACCGGGCATCCGTCAGATAGCTAGGTCTCCGTGGTCGGAGGTAAGTTCAGCAGGTTCTACGTCTTGATAGGGGATAGGTGAAGGTCAGTTCAATGTCTGGTTTTGTCCTAGAGTAATGGCATAACATGGTGGAGACCACTCTGTCAGCCATCTTGTGGTCGGGCAATGGAATTTTGACCTTGATGTTACATTCGTCCAGTCCCCATTATTGCATGGGACCAAACTAGGCGCCAGCAAGTCCTCCAAGCTCCCATGGTGATCACTAGAAGCCACCCTCTGCTCACCCACTCCCCGCCTCCAACTCGCATCTGCTGTATATCTGTGGAATCATGCGCTTGGGAATTTGATTTGGCCACCCAAGTTTCATGTGGTATTGCGCAGTCGTGCTCCGGAGCTCTAAGCCTTCAAGATTAGGCTGCTCCCTCTGATTTGACATGCAGAAGTAACTATATGACTAACAATGCTGTGTCACCTAAACGAATGGCAGAAAAGATCCTCAGACAATGCTGGCTATCTGGTGGATAGGTTGAGTTCACAACGGTTGGTGACTGACTCAGGACTGAAATATTTTGGGGGCATACCTGGGTGGACCAGCTCTCAGGGACCAGCGCAGCTCCAACGCTCCCCTCCGCCGCCGCAAACCCAGACCTGCGGCTGCAGTGATAGGGGGGCGAAATTGACCCTAAACTACATTACCCAGACGTCCTAGTGGCGGAACACGCCGCCACGCGGAAATCTAGTGCCAGGAGGCACTTCAAAAGGACTCCAGCACCGGTGGAGCGGTGGGACTGAAATCTTTTGGGGGCATACGTGGGTGGACCAGCTCTCAGGGACCAGCGCAGCTCCAACACTCCCCTCCGCCAGCGCAAACCCAGACCAGCGGCTGCAGTGCGAGGGGCGAAATTAGCCCTAAACTACATTACCCAGACGCCCTAGCGGCGGAACCCGCCGCCACATGGAAATCCTGCACCAGGAGGCGCTTCAAAAGGACTCCAGCACCCGCGTCGTGGGATCGCGCGCGGGTCGGCGCCAGGTTAAGCCCGAGCAAAGGGCGGGCCATCTACGGCCATCAGAGGCCAGAGGAAGTCGGGTCGGGCAACCTCTCTTGGTTTTGTGGATTAAAGGATACGACCCTAGAGACTACCTACGAACTCTTTTGGTTTCCTTAAAGAGACAAAATACTGGTAATTAAGATACTCACCTGACTTTTTAACTGTGTATTGCTCAATAGTCCATTGCACCATGTCTTCTAAAGGGGCCGCCAAACAAATTATGTCCCAGAATGGTTCAATCAAGGGGACTTTGGACCACTATCTAACTAGGGTATCATCGGCATTAGAGAGAGTAGAACATAGTCTTGCCATAAATATTTCACCCAGTATGCGATCCCCCACGATGCCAACAGATTTAGCCAACTCCTCCTTAATAAGGGAACTAAATGAAATCTGTAACAGCAGGTACATCTCAATAGAACAGGAAAAGGAGCAATCTGGTGCCCCGGCAAGCCCCATGGAGAATATAAGCCCCAGTTTAATGCATCACCTCAACTAAATAAAAGTCCTCTGGAACCCCACCTCCTAATAACAGACACAGTTAACAATCAACCGATAGTACTCCCCCAGGTCCCTCTTGCCAACAGAAAGCATAAAGGTGCGGAAGATATAGGGAGGCTAACGAAACTACAGAAAATAAACCCAAGTCCCCCACGGCTCATTGCCACCACTCGAGAAATATCTAAGGCATGTCCAACATTGGAGACTCCTGTATCTATTTTACCGTACAAACTATTGGCCCAGCTTGAAGAGCTGATTAAAACCTTAATATCCCCGCTGATAGTAAGGATGGATAGAATAGGGGAAAAGGTCACGATGATAGAAGTATCCATCAAGGCAAACACGCCTACAAATAGAATGTCTGGGCACAAGCAAACTCAGAACTTAGCTGCCTCCAACATGCCTAGCAAAATGGCCCAATACCGACCAGTCGCTACTAGTTTATTAGCTTCAAAAGCCAAGGAAGTACTTAAAGAATTACCAAGAGTATCGAGTTCTGCTCCTAGAGCAGGACTGATTAACGTAGCCACATTTTCTGAGTGGTCTTTTGCCAATCAGGGTAATATCCAAAGAAAAACTAATTGTATAAACCTACCTCCAGAGGCAGCACCTTTTTTGTGTGTGTCCCTTCGGGAGTGCCTGAGCTTACAATCGGGAAAGTTGAAGGTTATCAGGACCTTAAAAACAAGGTATCAAAAATAGACCCCTTCCACCACATATTGACGGTAGTATCCTAAATGTTAGAAGGGTGGGGTGGGTAGGATCCCGTCCCAAGGACTTAGCTAGAGGCCTGGTTATTGTATATTTCAGGGATAACCAGGTTGTCCCATTTCTTCGTAGGTGGCAGCCACAAACAGGAGACGGGCCAATAGCAACAAGGGAACTGTGCGATTTTTATCCCAGAATCGCTTATCCGCCACCCTCAAGATGGAGTGTAGAGAAAAACTACTTGAAGGGTGGGAGAGGTCCCGTACCGAGTAGCTACAGGATACCTACCTTCAACCGTTATGACTTACTCTATGGCTTACACACGCTGAACTGATAGGATAAGGATATCATCCCAATGACCGTCCATAAAGCACAGACACTTTTTCCCGTATGAAGTACTCCATGGCGATGCCAAATCCAATGAATTCTAATTCTAACTGATGTTGCCAAGTGCTCTTTCCTTTATAGATCAAACATAGCTTTACATGCCTTTTATACTTTTTATTGTTTTTAAATTGTTAAATCTCTTTTGGTTTGATTTCGTATTGTTTGTTCACAAGGAAACCTGATTTGGATAGGGAATTATGTGTAAAACTATATTGTATATGGAATTTTATGCTGTATGCTTTTATGGTTATTAATTTTAACCGAATAAAGTACTTTGAACTTTGACTGACTCTGTGGCATTAAATTGCAGTAGGCACCGGAAGAGTGCAAAGCAGGCTGCAGCTACGAGTGAACTTGGGTGCCATATTAGGGTCAGGCCGCACGCAGTGAGAGGACGCCAAGTGATAAAACTAGTTGTACATGAGAATGCTCTGTGTCCCCTAGCGGATGCCACTTTAAAAGTCAGTGTTGAGTTGATTAGATCTACAGCAAGACTCTCTAGGCGAAGGTTGAAGCGTTTGCAGTATCCCATTAAACGGCCGCCATCTTAGGGTCAGGCTGCATCGAAAACTTCCCTCGCAACTTAAAGCATCTTTTGAACTGCCGCAAAGGTGACTTTACCTTAACAGAGGTGAATTTTAGGGTCCTGATGTTGGACTCTCGTTGCGGCAGCAGAAGGTCGAAATTGCCACGCGGTCCATGGGTGAGTTGACACCACGGGTGCAGTGCGGACGGGACCCCCCCAGGAACAGGAGCAGCAGCGGTAGGCTTTTGGGTGCCGTGAAACCAGCGGAGTGCAGTTCTTCAGGTAGGTGAGCTCTGGTGCCGAGACACAAGGCACTTAGCTTGGTGGGCAGTTGTTGCTCGCAGGGCTCAGGCTGCAGGTGGCAGGAGTAGAAACTGCAGTTTTCAAAGGCTCACGTCTGCCACTTTTAAAAGCCCGATGGTGGCACTCTCAAAGGGCTGCAGCTCGGTCTCTGAGTGGTTTACAGCATATTGTAGCATCTCAGATAGAAGAGGAGAGGTTCCGATCCTTTCATAATGCTTTTTCAGCGTTTTACTGGCTCATCACAGGAGGATTATGATGTTTGCTAGGCGGTTGTTATTCTGTGGCTTCTCACACATTCCAAAACTCTCCATCACAGAAATGTGAGCAACATGTTTTATTTCCTACAAAGTTTGAGGTTTGCAAGGGATTTCCCTAAGTGTTTAGTTTTCACAAATGTTCAAGTTTGCTATGTTTCCCTACCTGCCAGCTGATCTAGGGCCACTCACACACTCACCCACAAATCTATACTGACACACATCCACTCACACATCCATACAGCCACTCACACGCCCACTCATAGACCCATACAGCCACTCATACACCCATTTATAGGCCACACAGCCGCTCACATATCCACTCACACACCCACATATCTTCTTACACTCTCACAGATCGATACAACCATTCACACACCTACTCTCAGATACACAAAGTCACTCACACAAACACTCACAACCCATACAGCTACTCACACACCCTCATAAACACTCACATACCTATGCATATACCCACTAATGAACCCATACAGGCATACATCACTCATATACCCAGACATCCACTCACTCCTATACTCACCGACCCACACAGTTACTCACAGACCTGCACAGTCACTCACACGCCTAATCACAGACACTCACATTCACTCCTACAGCCATATAACCACTCATATAAACAGTCACAGACCCATATAAACACTCACACACCTACTCATAGACCCATACAGCCCCTCACACACCCACTCATACACCCACACAGATACTCACACACAAGCTCACATACCCATACAGCCAATCACAGCCCCAGAAAGCTATCCACATACACATTCACAGATACATACAGCCACTCACACACCCACTCAAAGACCCACACAACTACTCACAGACCCATGCAACCACTCACATACCTACTCACAGACCCATACAGCTACCACCCACAAATATACTCACATGCCCACATAGACACTTGCACACACCACCACACACTGATACAGTCACTCACACACCCATGCACTGACCCACAAAGCTACTCACATGCCCACTCATAGACCCCTACATACTCACACATTCAGTTACACACCCATGCAGCCACTCACAGACCCTTACAGATACACACACTTACTCACATACCCATACGGCTGCTCACACACCTATTCATAGACCACACAGGTACTGACACACCCACTTATAGACCCATACAGCCACTCACTCACCCACTCAGAAACCCATATAACTACTGACACACCCACTCACAGACCAAGACAGTGATTCATATATCTACTCACAGGCCCATATAGCTACTCACTCACCCACCCCCAGACCCAAAGACCCACTTAAGCATCAACTTTGCCACACACATACAAAATCACTCACACACCCATTCACAGACCCACATAGCCCATGATAAACCCACTACCACCCATTCAGACACTCAAAGACCTAGTCACATACCCACAAACTCAATCATACATCTACTCACAGACCCATGGACCTATGCACATGCCCACTGTATTACATGTGTTGTTGTTTTAAATGAGTGCTTTTGGTTGGAAAAAGATCTGTGGATCTGTCACAGAGCCAAAAGGCATTGCTGTCTGTACTGAATGTGTGCTTTTGGTTTGGGACACGCAGATCTGAGTGAAAAAATGAAAACAAAAGGATTTGAAAACAAAACAAACTAGTGTTTGGTAAAAAGGTTGGCTCTGAAAAGAGCCTTTATGATTATGATGTGTAGATGATATCTTTACAGAGAACAGAATGCAGTCTTTCAAGTTGTTGATATATTCCATCCTTATCGAAGCGTAAATTGTTGTAGTATATAAAGTCCATGTTGTAGTCTCGTAGTAATGCAGAAACACTTTTATTGACATGATTCCTGGCTTTGTCTTTCTGTGGACACAATTCAGTTGACCACTTCTATTTCTGTCTAGGCAAATGTTGGAGAACACCAATGCAGTATGTGGGAAAAGTGACATTAATTTACCAAAGGTATCCCTCATTAGGATTTCCAGTCCTACCCTAGTAATTGTGCCTAGGTCATTGCCACCAAAGTGCACAATTACAAGGTCTGGATGTTGGCAATTGACAATGCTTTCAACTAAAGACAGCAACTAATGCCACTTTAACCCTCTCTGGCCAACCCAAGTAATGTCTACATTAGGTAAACCTAAATCTCTGTCAATGCTACTCTTTATAGCACTCTCTCAGGAACAAACCACAAAATTGTGGCCCACAATCCAAACTCTGACCATTTTGAAGACAAGCAGGAGTAAGCCACAGGAAAAGTCTGAAGCAGAATGAGGCAGATTTGAAAATGAAAGGCAGCACAGAGGGCACCCATGACTGTGGGAGTGGGTCAGTGGTCCAGGATGGTGATTTTCAGCAGCCTTGAGCGTCCCCGGAGGTAACCAGGGGAACGGAGGAGATCGGCCGGACTAATCTCAACATGGCGCCGCCCGAGTGCGTTGAACGGCGGCTCCCCCGTGATCACGAGGCACATCCGGCCTCTTGGAAAGGAGGACTGAACCCCATTGTTGCTTCTGTGGAAGCCTGGGTGCAGATCGGGCAGTACAAGGAGATTGCGGTGAGAGGCGCTTGCCGCGTGGGTGTTCCCGCTGTGAACAGCGAACTGTGGCCACAGACAATGGAGACCTCGTGAGGGCCGAGTTCCTGCTACCTGGGCAGTTGATGGTGAATGGTGCCAGTCAGAGGTCCAGGGCCGCGCAAGTGCACAGCAGCAGTAGGGACTTCTCTTCATTGGCCTGACGGGGCAATTTCTGCCAGAGCCGGGTCTCCACGGCACCCGAGCGGTGACGGGAGCGCCTACATTGGGCCTGGAGCCCCCTGCCCGCAGACAGTCCCCTGTTTGAGTATCCGGTGCAGCCCCATTGGACCAGGACTGAGCGCTGCTACAGGGCAGGAGCCATTGGAGGCCCTGAGAGCCGGCTGCAGCGAGGGACCTGCACATGGAGGAAGGGGGCCAAAGTTTTGGAGGCCCATGGGGCGCAACTAGTTCGGCGGGTCACATTCCGGGGCCTGAGTGACGTTGAGCCACCCGCCAAGACAATAGCTGCAGGTGGGGATTCCTGGGAAGTTGGTGTCTAGCGCTTCCCTGGAGCCGGGCCCATCATGGGTCGGAATAGGGCACTGGGCCAAACTAACCAGATAGAAAAGAACACGGTGGCGATGACCCGGGAGCAGGGTGCGACGGGTGGCGGCCAAGACGACAAGCATGATGACAGGGGCTCGGATCCCTCCCTGAAAGACATAATGAGGGCCATAAGAGAGTTTCGTGGCGCCATGAAGCCAAAACTAGACTCTGTGACAAAAGAGGTGAACCTCCTGCAAGTGGACTCCCGCAAAATGACCGAAAAGGTCGCGGCGGCGGAGACCGGCATAGGTGGGCTCTAGTTGAAGATGAAGCGATTGAAGGAACAGGTGGCTGCACTCTCCAAGAACCAGACCGACATTCATGCCCTCCTGGAGGACCAGGAAGGCCGGTCTCGGTGAAACAACATTCACATAGTGGATGTGCCGGAGGGTATGGAGGGGCCCTCGACTGACTGGTTTGTGGAGGACCTCATTCTGCACCATCTGAAGCCGAAACGTCTCTCAAACTTCTTTTCTGTTGAGCGGACGCACAGAGCCTTGGGAGGCAAGCCCAAGCCAGGAGCCCCTCCATGCATGATCATTGCAAGCATCCTCAACTACAGGGACCGAGATGCCATATTGCAGGCGACACCCGTCCACAGAGATCTCCACCAAGACAACTCCATCATTCACTTCTTTCTGGACTTGACGCTCCAGGTGCAGCGACAATGGCACTACTTTGATGGGGTAAAGAAGGCGCTTCGAGAAAAAGGTGTGAAGTACATGATGTTGTTCCCTGCACGGCTCAAGGTTCTAGAAGGAGAAAAGGCCTACTTCTTTGACATGCCGAAGGACGCTGGCGACTGGTTGGAAGGCTGGCGCACTGTTTGTCGGCAGGGGAGGCGGCATGAAATGCAGGTGAACCGAGGTGACCGGGAGGTGTGTTCAGAGGCAGTGCGAGTCTCCGGGGATGATGAACGACAGCAGGTGGAGTGACTATGGTATGGTGAAGGTATTGCTGCGCTCAGTCTATGGCCCTGATCGAACTTCAACCTTGGGCCGGAGGGATGGATGGCTGGGTGGGTTGGCTCCCTGGAGGTGGGGGGCCAAAGATGGACTTTCTCCATGAACCTGGTGAGAGACATTGACAGAGACTGCCCACAGACCTTGGTATGGACTGGATGAAGGGCCGAGAGGTGGGGGTATAATGTTGTAGGTGGGACGCTTGGGGTTGTATAAGAAAAGGGGGTGAGATCCGTTATTGGCTGTATGTATCTTCCTTAGGTCAGTGGTCCCACGTTTCCTCTTGCATGGTTCTAGTTGTGGTATCGGGGCGACAGGCACTCTGCAAGTTTTATTGGTGGGTGGTTGGAGGCTCACCAGGCAGCGTGGCAGGGAGGGGGGAGTAGGGTGGTTGGGGTGTTGGGGGGAACGTGTGGCAGGGGGAGGGTTTTTTTATATCAGGGACAGGTTTACTATGCTCATTTCTTTGTCAGTCCGTTGGCTGGGGAGGTTGATGGTAGCTCAATACAGGGCTGCGGGGTTCATTCGTGGAGATGGGGAGACACTGATTCAGGATGGGTTCCCAGACAAAGGTTGAAATTTGGACGTGGAACGTCAATGGCTTGGGCAATAAGATTAAACGGACTTTAGAGTTGCAACACCTGAAGTGGTTCTCCTGAACGAGACACACCTGCAAGGCAACAGATGTCAAACGTTAGACCACTTTGGGTACAAAATGGCTGCCCACTCGGGATTCACGTCTGGGCCCAGGGGTGTTGGTATCTTAATGCGTAAGTCCTTCCCTATGGTGATCTCTGGCACGTAGACCAACGACTCCAGCTACATGGTGGCCGATGGAGGGATGGAGGGATGGACGGTCGTATTCTACTCCTGTTATGTCTTGCCGGGCCTCCACTCCAAGACCTATGAATGATTGGACTCCTTTCTGACAGATCTTCCCCTGGGGACTCTCCTGGTGGGTGGAGACATGAACGCTGTTATGAATGCTGACCTGGATAGATCGGGTGGGTGGCAGGGATTCAAGGGGGAGCAGGGACTGAAGGGATTTCTAGGAGCCTTGGGTCTGGGTGACTTATGGCGGATGCATCATCCCTCCCAGAGACAGTACACATTCTGCTCGGCCAGACATGGGTCCTTCTCCAGATTGGATCACCGGCTGGCGCACACTGACCAGCTGGGTGACTATTCGGAACCCCATATAATGGCCAGGTGTCTCTCTGACCACTCCCCAGTGAGCGTTCTTTTGAAGGGCCCGGTCTCCAATAAGGCAGTTTTCCCGTGGATAGAACTGTGGCACCTATGGGATGATAAAATAGGAGACAAACTCCGGGAGGGCTCCCAGCTCTATTTTGAAGAAAATCGGGGATCAGTAGCATCACTTATCACACTTTGGGAGGCGTACAAGACCGTCTTGAGAGGGCAGGCACAGGCCTTGATTGGGGCCAAAAAGAAGGAGGAATCTTTACAGATTAGGAGGCTTGAATGTGAGATAAATGATCTTGAAAGTAGGGCAGACGTCGCATCCTTGATAGACATTCGTCATGCTCTTGCACTTAAGCAGGGCTATAGCGGAGAATGAGGCGCGAGCCTATTCCCTGGCTACACAACACCGGATCTATGATATTAGTTATAAAGAGACTTTGTGCTTCCCACTCTGTCCCAGGCGCGGAGGGATGGTTTGGAGACAGTTTTGACTGGAGAGGAAATAGTGGTGGCGCTCAACTCCCTACAGTCTGGAAAGGCACAGGGGCCAAACGAGTTCCCGATTGAGATCTTCAAGAGGCAGGCGAATCATAGGCCCTCACCATCAGATGTACTTAGAAGGGCGACAGGTAGGTACACTATTGCCTGACCAGAGAGAGGCAATGATCGTGGTCATCCACAAAGACGGCAAACCGGACAATCATTGCTCCTCCTACTGCTCGATCTCGCTCATCAACATTGAGGCGAAGGTGTTGGCCAAGGTCCTGGCAGATAGACTGCTCCCGGTCCTGCCAGATCTGGTACATGTCGACCAGTCGGGTTTCATGCCACGCAAGAGCACCAGGCATAATCTGCGTCACCTCTATGGCGTGCTGTATATGACAGAGGGCGTGGGGGGGGGGCACAAAGACAACATTGATAGCGCTGGATGCCGCAATGGCGTTCAACACCACTGAATGGCTGTACCTATTCATGGTCCTGCAGAGACTGGGTTTTGGTCCGATTTTTTGCAGTTGGGTGCGCCTCCTCTATGAGCAGCCACTGGCACGCATGCGGGTTAATGGATCGGTGTCTAGAGCCTTCTCACTCCAACGGGGCATGAGGCAGGGATGTCTCCTGTCCCCCCTCTTAGTTGCCCTGGCGCTGGAGCCCCTGGCCCACTGGATCAGGAGGGACAGGTCGTTCTGGGGCTTGGCACTGAATGAGGACTGGGAAGAGTGCATTAGCCTCTATATGGCTAGGCCCTACCAGTCGATGGTGCAGGCAATTCACCTCTTAGAGCTCTTTGGTAGCTACTCGGGTTATAGAATCAATTGGGCAAAATCAGTTATCTTTCCGCTCTCGGGCCCTCCTCCGTGGATACCGACCAGGTGCCCTACGGTGATAGCGGGGGATGGTTTCAAGTACCTAGAGGTGTACATTACCAGATATAAAGCGGCGTTCCTGTCTACAAACTTGGAGCCCAAGTTGACACGCCTTATCACGGACGTAGGCCATTGGCGCACGCTGCCTCTCTCCCTAATGGGACGTGCCGCAATGTTCAAGATGCTGGCGCTGCTTCATCTTCTGTATATATTGCAGAACACACCATACCCGATCCCGCCAGGGTTTTTTAAAAGAATATCACAGGCAGTCCGGATGCTCCTTTGGGATGGTGGCAACCCCCGCATAGCGCTGAGTAAACTCACGAGGGGGGTGTAGGATGGGGGTCTGGCCCTCCCAGACGTGCAATTATATTATTGGGCGTCTCAGCTGCAGGTGGTCAATGACTGGGTATACGCTGATAGATCGCAGCCAGCCTATAGGGTGGACTGGTTCTTGATGCTGGGTGGGAACTGCAAATCAATCACTGTTATATGCCCGCAGGGCACAAGCTGCCTGGCCCTCGCATACTGGAGTGGTGGTTCAGTGCTGGAGGGAGGCAAATAGATTTCTGGGGTGGACGGGCTCCCTGACGGGTAGGACCCCTTGTGGCTTGGGGAGCAGCTAAGAGAGGTGTCTGAATTGGAGTGCTTTCGGGGATGGCAACGGATTGGTAAAGAATACTTAGGGGACGTGTGGAAAGGGGCCTCCCCGCTCATTTGAATATCTGCAAAACGAATACGACCTGCAGGAATCCCAGAGCTATCACTACCTGCGCCTCACACATGCCCTGCGTTCACAATATTCGAGGGGGCATCTCTGTTCTGGAATACTCCCCTATGCAGGATCGTTTACTCCTCAATCTCATCCCTGAGAAGCCCACATCCACGATGTTGTGTAAGCTTATAAATAATATACCTGGTCCTTTAGTGTCACTGAGGGCGACTTGGGAGCGGGATTTGGGCCCATTGGAGGATGACGACTGGCAGGACGCCTTGCAAAGCCCTCTGGAAATTGCAATTCGCGTTCGGTTCCTTCTAGTGCAGCTTAAAAATTTGCACTTTGTGTATTACACTTGCACCTTATTGTACACCTGGGGTGGGTGTCAGTCCGCTCTCTGCGCACGCAGCTGTGGGGGGAAGGTTGCTTCTATCACATATTGTGGGAGTGCCCAGAGACAGTACCCTTTTGAACCAAGGTCACAGATATGATGGCAGAGGTGGGGGGCTCCCCGGTACCGAGGGAACCCAGGTGGTTACTCTTAATTATCAAGAGGGCCACTGACTGGACCAGATATGGGGAACTTTGGCTGGAAATGGCAGCCGGTGTAGGAAAAGTAACATCGCCAGTCCCTGGGGGGTACATACTCGTCCACAGTCGGACCAGTGGGAGCGGGACCTCAATTGGTGTCAGAGAGCGGGAGAGACCATCCACAAAAGTAGGAAATGTGCCAAAAAATTGAATAAGATCTGGGGGCCATGGAGAAGATGCAGGGGGATGGGGGTGGTCTGGGATTGGGACCTTAACCTGAAGGTCATGCTAGTGGTTAATACTGGCCATTCTTTCTACTGTACACTGTCTGCTTACCTGATGCAATGTGACCAATGGATTGTAATGTTAACTGAAATGAGCAATGTTAATAAAAAGATTGATAAAAAAAAATACTTATTGTTGTTGATTGTAGGATGTGCCCGAAAAGTTGACATGGACATCCTATGGTGCCTCAACTGTGCCTCAAATAACCTGATTTAAACTGTGACTTTGCTAACTGTCTGGGTCATGTAACAGGAACCCCCTTTTTGGATGTATGGAAAATCAATAAAAATATGTTTACAAAAAATGAGTATGTGGGTGATGGTCTTACTGGCTTTGGGGGGATCCACATGAAGGTCTTGCGGAGGATGTGGACAGTGTTGAAGCAGGTGGTGGAGATGGGGTTGATCTGTCGAGTCAAAGTGAGGGAGGAGTTGAGTATTATGCCAATGTTTCAGGTGTGGTCCGTGGGGGTGGGGGGTGCCGAGGGCAGAGGACCATCAGGAATTGTCCCTTGTGGAGGTGTTCAGCAGAAATATACCTTACAGGTAATGTACTTCACTCTGTGCATTTTTTGGGTAAGCACAGCAATCCAAGCTGAACTATCACATCTGAAAAGAAAATTCATTAATTCGAAATCCATACAAATGTGGTACACACCACAGTACAGACAAATAAGCAATATCCCAGGATATTGGATTTACTATCAATCCCATAACCAACTCTATTCCTCCTGCTAACATAATATTCTCAAATTGGGAAACCAAATATGAATAATACATTATCACAAAAGTAATCAATCAACCAATAGAGTCCATGATTCTTAACACATTCACAAACTCAGTTTCTCCCTATTCATACTTAAACTCAGACACCATTCAGAAACCATTCAGAAATGCATCAACTAGTCCCTTCCCAGGAAGATCCAACTCCAGAAAATTGGCAAATTTCCAAAAACGAAGTCCTCGTTCAATTTAGGCATAAATAATACGAAAACTAAAACTAACATCTTTCAGGGACACCTTAAAGAGGATGTGCTCTTGCACTGACCGACCATCCTCTCCTACCAATATTTGTAGGAGCTGAACCCCAATATTGAAAGAACCCCAAACTTAGTATTAGGCAGTTCAGCTCCACGGTTCCTTACTAATGATCTAGCGGCAAAATACTACCCTCCCACTGAATAGCACAAATCGAGCAGA
The DNA here is from genome assembly GCF_964261635.1 of Lissotriton helveticus. Classification (NCBI taxonomy): domain Eukaryota; kingdom Metazoa; phylum Chordata; class Amphibia; order Caudata; family Salamandridae; genus Lissotriton; species Lissotriton helveticus. Next base: position 935,535,181 of record NC_136069.1, read on the forward strand.
GTATATCATTTTTAGAAACTGGGACGACAAAAGAACTCACTTCTGATTCAAAATTAAGTTCAACATTGTTAAATACAGTATTGCAAAAGTGAGCATTACAGAGAAATTAGCATTTTCTGCCTTAAATGCCCAGATACAGAATACAGAATACGGAATCACAAATCGTAATCAATAAAAATCTCTTTCAGTTCTAAGGCCCTTATTTACGGGGATTTGGTGTAGGGCAGCGCAGCAAGTCATCTTGCTGCACTGTCCTACATCAAAGTGAAAGGGCAGGAATGCACTATATTTTTGCAATAAGGTACATTCCTGTCCTTTCCCCCTGCATTGGTCCCATTTCGGCAGCCTAGCACCAATGCAGGCACCCTTGCAGTCTGATGCAAGGGTGCCTGTGTTGTCAGTAGGAGTGTTTTTGTGCAGGCATATTCCTGCAAAGAAACAATCCTAATGTAACAGAAACCCCCTTTTTGGATGTATGGAAAATCAATAAAAATATGTTTACAAAAAATGAGTATGTGGGTGATGGTCTTACTGGCTTTGGGGGGATCCACATGAAGGTTTTGCGGAGGATGTGGACAGTGTTGAAGCAGGTGGTGGAGATGGGGTTGATCTGTCGAGTCAAAGTGATGGAGGAGTTGAGTATTATGCCAATGTTTCAGGTGTGGTCCGTGGGGGTGGGGGGGTGCCGAGGGCAGAGGACCATCAGGAATTGTCCCTTGTGGAGGTGTTCAGCAGAAATATACCTTACAGGTAATGTACTTCACTCTGTGCATTTTTTGGGTAAGCACAGCAATCCAAGCTGAACTATCACATCTGAAAAGAAAATTCATTAATTCGAAATCCATACAAATGTGGTACACACCACAGTACAGACAAATAAGCAATATCCCAGGATATTGGATTTACTATCAATCCCATAACCAACTCTATTCCTCCTGCTAACATAATATTCTCAAATTGGGAAACCAAATATGAATAATACATTATCACAAAAGTAATCAATCAACCAATAGAGTCCATGATTCTTAACACATTCACAAACTCAGTTTCTCCCTATTCATACTTAAACTCAGACACCATTCAGAAACCATTCAGAAATGCATCAACTAGTCACTTCCCAGGAAGATCCAACTCCAGAAAATTGGCAAATTTCCAAAAACTAAGTCCTCGTTCAATTTAGGCATAAATAATACGAAAACTAAAACTAACATCTTTCAGGGACACCTTAAAGAGGATGTGCTCTTGCACTGACCGACCATCCTCTCCTACCAATATTTGTAGGAGCTGAACCCCAATATTGAAAGAACCCCAAACTTAGTATTAGGCAGTTCAGCTCCACGGTTCCTTACTAATGATCTAGCGGCAAAATACTACCCTCCCACTGAATAGCACAAATCGAGCAGAGTATATCATTTTTAGAAACTGGGACGACAAAAGAACTCACTTCTGATTCAAAATTAAGTTCAACATTGTTAAATACAGTATTGCAAAAGTGAGCATTACAGAGAAATTAGCATTTTCTGCCTTAAATGCCCAGATACAGAATACAGAATACGGAATCACAAATCGTAATCAATAAAAATCTCTTTCAATTCTAAGGCCCTTATTTACGGGGATTTGGTGTAGGGCAGCGCAGCAAGTCATCTTGCTGCACTGTCCTACATCAAAGTGAAAGGGCAGGAATGCACTATATTTTTGAAATAAGGTACATTCCTGTCCTTTCCCCCTGCATTGGTCCCATTTCGGCAGCCTAGCACCAATGCAGGCACCCTTGCAGTCTGATGCAAGGGTGCCTGTGTTGTCAGTAGGAGTGTTTTTGTGCAGGCATATTCCTGCAAAGAAACAATCCTAAGAAGCTTGTTCCTCTTTCTATGAGTGCTGCAGAATGCAGCACACATAAAAAGATAAAAAACAAGGAGTAATAAAGACATTTCTCCTCATTATGACTCACCTAGGGAGGCATAAGGATTTGGCCCTTCCCTAAGTTTACATGCTCTTGTAAATCTGGGGAAGCATCAACATCCATGGTAGTTGCATGGGAAAACCTACCGTAATGCTCATGGAAAGACTCCTGAGCGCAGAGTAAGGTAACACAGTGATTTGCGCTGACTTGCCTTACTCCATATCTATGAGGCAATTCAAAGCCAAACAGAGTGGCTTTACATTCACTTAAAAGTATGATTTCTTAATTGGCACTGCTGGAGCTTCACAAAAAAGTGATGCTCCAGTGGCACGAGCGACTCGTAAATATTCCCCTGAGTGTCAAACTAATAATTAGTACTGAAAACATTCTAAGTGAGGAACAAAATATTCAGAGTTTCAGGGGGAAAATGGAAAGTCGCCCCATATCATTTAAAAACAGGGCTTTTATACACAATGTATGCATACATATGACCCATTACTATCTGACCCAGAAAAGGGAAGCATAGTTATAATTCAGATAATTTTCCCCAGACTGTCCAACCTACAAATTTGGCCTGGGCTGCAACTGCTTTCCGGGCACTGTTAGATCTCTGAAAAAAGAAAAACCAAAGGTGATGATGGATGGAGGTCTGGACTGTTCGGGCTGGACTGTTCCCATGAGGCACAGGGTCAGACTGATTTGCATATGGCCATGTCTGAACTGGGGTGGCGGAGTGAGCTAAAGAACGGTGATGGATTTAACCCAGATCAGTTGACTGGGGGTGAGTGTTTGTATTGTCAACACTCCGTCCATCACCACCTTTGGTTTTTCTTTGTTCGCCCTAAGTTGGCAGGGTATGCTCAGACGTGAGTCCCTTGCTCACTTTGCCACTGGAGTCAAGCAAGCCCGGCTGAAGACGGCTGTAATGCCAGAAACCGGTCCTGGGAAGCTTGATTCCGGTCCAGGGAAGACATGGTTTGGCAGTTCGGGCTGGACGGTTCCCATGAGGCACAGGGTCAGACTGATTTGCATATGGCCATGTCTGAACTGGGGTGGCGGAGTGAGCTAAAGAACGGTGATGGATTAAACCTAGATCAGTTGACTGGGGGTGAGTGTTTGTATTGTCAACACTCCGTCCATCACCACCTTTGGTTTTTCTTTGTTCGCCCTAAGTTGGCAGGGTATGCTCAGACGTGAGTCCCTGGCTCACTTTGCCACTGGAGTCAAGCAAGCCCGGCTGAAGACGGTTGTAATGCCAGAAACCGGTCCTGGGAAGCTTGATTCTGGTCCAGGGAAGACATGGATTGGCAGTGCGGGCTGGACTGTTCCCATGAGGCACAGGGTCAGACTGATTTGCATATGGCCATGTCTGAACTGGGGTGGCGGAGTGAGCTAAAGAACAGTGATGGATTAAACCCAGATCAGTTGACTGGGGGTGACTGTTTGTATTGTCAACACTCCGTCCATCACCACCTTTGGTTTTTCTTTGTTCGCCCTAAGTTGGCAGGGTATGCTCAGACGTGAGTGCCTTGCTCACTTTGCCACTGGAGTCAAACAAGCCCGGCTGAAGACGGCTGTAATGCCAGAAACCGGTCCTGGGAAGCTTGATTCCAGTCCAGGGAAGACATGGTTTGGCAGTTCGGGCTGGACTGTTCCCATGAGGCACAGGGTCAGACTGATTTGCATATGGCCATGTCTGAACTGGGGTGGCGGAGTGAGCTAAAGAACGATGATGGATTAAACCCAGATCAGTTGACTAGGGGTGAGTGTTTGTATTGTCAACACTCCGACCATCACCACCTTTGGTTTTTCACTGTTAGATCTTAGATCTCTGCCTAAGCATACCACTGACATCTGGGACCAACTATCTTCTGAGAATCCTGACATCGGATTTCTGATTGAAACCTAGCTCAAACCTAGGTCCCCCCCGCTATTGCGATGGCACTCCCCGATGGCTACTGCATTCAAAGGCTGGATAGACAGTTTAAGGTTGGTGGAGGTATAGCCATTATCCATAAAGACATTATTAAAGTATCAACACTCAAGCAATGTTGCAATGATAAAATATACATTTTGGTTCATAGAATTGATTCATTTTTTGTTATTAGGAGACTTCAATGTACATAGTGAGAACACCTCTATTCAGGATGCCTCTATGTTTCTCACCAACCTGGCCACCTTAGGACTAGGGAAGATCAACTATGGTCCTAAACATTCAGCAGGATACACGCTGGATCTTATCCTGACTAACTCTCCAAATACCTCTTGTGAAGTTCCTTGCCTGCCCACATGAACAGATCATTCTTTAATTGACTTCCAAATTAGGGGACCTAGGGTCAACCCTGCCCTTTCCACTGCCTTCTTCAGTCTCCATAGACAGTGGCATAACATAACTCCTGACCGTTTTATGAACCCATTCCTGGAAATTATTAACCTGGAATCAGGGAATGTTGAGGAATGTTTGGCCAGCCAGCCAGCCACAACTCCATAGTGAAAACAACTATAGATCAGCTGGCCCCATTAAAACATTACCCTAAATCAGCCAGACACCCACACACAGCTTGGTATTCTCTAGATTTACGGAAGGGAAAATGTCTCTGTAAAAACCTGGAAATACGCTGGTGTCACACCCATGATGTAAATGATAAAGAAAAGTATAATACCGCTCAGGCTCAATATCATAATAATTTAAAGTACGCAAGCAGAGCCCACATTGCAATGCAACTTAACCAGGCAGGGAGCGCCCCCCAAAAATTATACCAAATCCTTAAATCCTTTGCTAATCCAAAAGCCTGCAACAATGAAGATGCTCCATCTCAAGAACTCTGCGAAAAAATAGCTAATCATTTTGTACAGAAAGTTGAGCTCATTTATCATAAAATCATTAAAGACTGGAACCCTCTGCAAGACAATGCATTACGCCGTCCTCCATCCTTGACCAATGTGCATTCGCTGGAAAGCTTTCCCCCTCTCACAGTTGATACTGTGAAGACACTACTGAACACAGTGAAATCAGGCTTCTCTTTAGATATTATTCCAGCCAAAATGCCCTAGCTACTTTTTAAACAGTTGTCCCCATCTATCTGCTCAACCCTCAGTCTTTCACTGAGAGAGGGTAAACTATCACTTGAATGGAAGGCTGCACAGATAATTTCCATCCAAATGAAAGCTAATGCTCCAATGGAGGACCTATCCAACTATCGTCTAATTTATCTGCCACCACCTCTGAGCAAGTTATTGGAAAAGAAAATCAATAAACATCCCTTTGACTATGTTAAATCTACTGATTGGCTTGACTCCTCTCAGTTTGGGTTAAGGCCAATGTACAGTTCGGAGTCAGCATTGATTGCCGTTACTGACAACAAAAGGCACTCCCTTAACAACGGACAAGCAGTACTACTTGTGCTGCTGGATCTGTCAGTGGCTTTCGACACATTTTCTCATCACAACCTACTCAGGAGACTTAGAGAAATTCGAATCCAAGGACAAGTCTTACAGTGGATCTCGTGCTTTATTACTCACCTGGCTCAGACCATTAATCTTGGCCCTTTCCACTCACAGATCATGGAATTGACTAAAGGAGTACAGCAGGGTTTCTCCCTTAGTCTCACTCTGTACAACATTAATGTTGCACCTTTAGCTAGTCTACTTTGAAAGCTGGGCTTCAGACCAATCTTGCATGCTGATGACACCCAGCTTTAATTGTCATTTGACAAAAATTCTCACAATACCCAGACTGCTTTTTCGGAAGGCATGACCACCATCGCTATCTGGATGAGGAATATTTCCTGTAGCTAAATGCTGGGAAAACTGAGATCATGCTATTCGGACTCAACTGTGGTCCCCAGAATGGTGCCTCCCAAATTAGACGACACCTCGGTGCCTAAGATTGTGGTAAAGAACCTAGGCATAAGTCTGGACCAGAAACTCACAATGAAAAAGCAAGTTACAACCACCAAGGGCTCTTGCTTTCATATGTTAACGCAGGGTATTTCCCTTTCTTCTTCTAACGGTACGGAAAACATTTATCCAGGCACTACTGATAAGCAGCCTGGACTACTGTAATGCTCTCCTGATTTCAGTGAGTGAGTCCTCCCTAAGTAGGCTTCAGGTACTTCAGAGCTCAGCGGCTCGCCTTGTTCCAAACTCCTCTGCCACAACAGCTTCTCTCCCTCTATTACAATGTTTGCACTGGCTTTCAATACGCAAGTGGGTCAAATTTAAGATATGCTGCATTGTGCACAACAAACTAAAGGTTAAAGATCCTGGCTATCTCGCAGAAAAACCTACTCAATATCATCCAACCTGACCTCTACGCTCAGGAGCCAAATCTTTGCTCCTTGTTCCGCTTTAAAAAAAAAAAAACACTTGTGGGAAAGCATTCTTCCACTTAGCCCCCTATTACTGGAAACAGCTCCCTACTCATCTACCAAAATGGCCTGAATACCTTTTATTCAGAAAGCTCCTTAAAACCAAGCTCTTCTAATACACCCAATTGTCATCGGTCTTGTCTGCTGCTCCTCGGTAGCGCGGAGATACCACTTTGGGAGTGATTCGGGCACTTTACAAGTTAATATTAGTAATAATAATATTACTTAATAAAACTTTAAACTCAGCATGGCACGATCATGGTTAGGTCACATTGGCAAATCAAGAAAGAAATCGTAAATTAGAAAGGCTAACACATTTCTTAAGGTAGAAGAAATGTTTCCCTTGTTTCCTCAGTATCTTTACTATAGAGATGCACAACCCAAATTGAAACATTTTTAAACAATAGCCCGTAGAATCATATTCTTTTTCATGCTTCCATCAGAGCTTCCAATGAAAATCCTTTAAAATAATATATGAGGTAAATGATGGAAGGTTTCACTCACAAGACATGATTTCTTTTTTTTTTTAAATGTATTTATTGTTCAATCCATAGCATATAATACAAACACAATCAATTATTTAGACCTCTAGATCAGAAATTAAATTCCACAATATAACAAAGTTATTTGTTTTCACAGCAACATCTCCATATGGTGAAGCATTGGTCCCCAAATCTTCACCCCCAGTGCTTTCTTCTTCAATGATTTCAGACAGTACAAACTATATTCCAAATTAAATATATTGTAGAATCTTGCTCGCCACATCTCAAACAATGGGGCATCGGGTTGGAGCCACAGTGAAGCAACACATAATCGAGCTGCTGCAACAGCTATAAATATAAGATACCTAAATGAATAACAAGCCTGCCCAATTTGTGTACCCTTGCCAACTCCTGTTAACATTACCTCTTTAGAAATAAACACATCAGCCCCCGTAATCTCCGTTAAAAACTGCTCAATATGATTTCCGAACTGAAACAATGCTTCACATATCCGCTTTTTCCGTATGACATCTAAAACATTTCCCATCATGGGTCCCCCCCACTTCATCATTTTTATCGGGGTATGGTAAAAATTGAATAACGTCTTGTAATCTTGAGTTTGTAAATTTGCTTTAAAAGAACTTTAGCAGCAGTATCAATTGATTGTTGCACGTATGTGTCTGCGGGCTCAAACCGTGCCCTCCACTTCCCATCCTGATTCTCTATATCATCCGATTGTGCTTCAATCAATATTCCATATGGTGTCCCTATTTGGCTCTTTTTTTAACTGCCTCTACTGGAGTATTGGGAGCTATCGCTAGATGCCTATAATGTTTACCTAAATAATCTCGTATTTGTAGATATTTGAAAAAGTCATTTTTTTGCAATTTAGACTGTTCTGTTAAATCATAAAAGAAGCGAGTACCCCTCCACAATAGATATCCTCTATTTGTCTGATCCCCTTATCTCGGCAACTATCCACCTTTACATCCCAAAAAATGTTGGGGAATATAGCTGTAGAATTCAATGGTGTATATTAACTTATCTGAGTTATTGATAGCATTCTGTATACTGTTTTCCAAGCTTTATATGCTGTAATCATGACTTTCAACTCTGTTCATTTAAAATAACTGGATTCCAAAAATGTCAATAAAGCGTTTCTAAACTATGCCCCATCAAGATTTGATATATATTTGGTGCTTCTGCTAATTGTGCTTCCTCTTCAGTCACAAGATACCGCATATTTTGTAAGAGGGATGCTAAATAATAAAGTGTAAAATTCGGTACTGCCCACCCCCTCCACTCTAGTGGTAACATCATGTATTTCGAAGCTGGACTGGCTTTCTTTTGACCCTAAATGAACCTATCACATAAAGATTGAAGCTTCAGGATTTGCAGGCGAGTCAGCTCCAGTGGGACTGCCCTGAAATAATACATAGCCTTAGGGAGAATATACATTTTAAGCACATTACATCTCCCTACCATCTACAAGAGTAAAGACTCAACCTCATCCAATTGTCATTTAGCCGAAGACACCATATCTCCCCAGTTTACTTCAACTAGATCTTGAAGTGACATCCTCATTTTTATACCCAAATACATGGCTTCGTCCATAACCCGTCCTTCTCCAGGACATGCTCCTTCAGTACATACAATCTGGGTTTTGGCTGCGTTCAACTTGTATCCAGCCACTTCACCAAACTTCTGGGTTAAGTTCTCAATCTCCATCACTGCTTGCTCTGGATCCGATATTACTACCACTATATCATCAGCGTATGCGAAGACTCGCACTTGATATTGCCCACAGATCAGAGACTTTATCCTATTTGTTGTTTCGAAAAGTACTAATAGCAGGTTAATATATATAGCGAATAACAAGGGCGAGAAGGGATACCCCTGCCTTGTTCCCCTGCTAATATATTCTGGGGCCGACTCCCTGCCCATCCATTACACATATTTTAGCCCGAGGAGTTTTATACATAGTTTGTATAGCCCAAATATAGCGAGGCCCAAACCCATTTTGAGCATGACAGCCCACAGAAACGACAATGACATGTGGTCAAACGGTTTTTCAGCGTCTAGAAAAATTATGCCTAAGCTCTTTCGCTGTACATTAGCATAGTCAATCATTGCAATCACTCTATTTAGGTGATTAAGCATGCTCCTGCCCAGTATAAAATCGTGCTGATGCCTGGGGACTAACAGAGTAGTAACTTGAGCCAGCCTAGCTGCCATAATTTTTGAGTACAGCTTGCCATCCGCATTTATCAATGATATTGGTCTGTTCAATCCTGGGAATTTCGCCAGCTTGTCTTTCTTTTTAAAGAGCACAATGTTGGCTTTGTCGCAAGATGGGGCAAATTCCCCACCTGAGCCTCTTAAAAAGTAGATAACATATCATCATTTATAGCTTGAAAAAGTATTCGATATACCTCCAGCGGTAGTTTGTCTGGCCCTGCCGCTTTGCCACCAGTCAGTGAACCCAATACTTCCTCAAGTTCTACCATTGTAATCGGGGATTCTAATGCTGCTCGCTCTTCTTGTCCCAGACCCACTAAATCCATTGTTTGTAAAGCCGTCTCTATATTATCTTTGTCCACTGTTTCTTGTGTATAAAGCTCTTTATAAAAGGTGTGAAATACCTCCAATATTATATCCATGGTTTCTACCACGCTCCCCTTTCCATCTTCCAATGATACTATTTTCTGTGCCGATTGCCTACCTCTAAGCCTTTTAGCCAGACACCGACCTGCAGCTTCCCCATATTCATACCTTTCTTCTTTATAAGTTTTATATTGGCCAGCAATTTCCTGACACCAAATCCTATTGATCTTAGCCTTACAGAATGCAATCTTAGTTTCTGTCTCCTTGACACCCTCTCTATTTCTTATCACTTGTATAAGTTCCCGTTCCCCTGTCTTTAACTCCTCCAAGAGGCCCAACATATGATTCTTCTGTTGCCTTTGTTTCGCCAACCCGTAACTGAGTGTTTCACCTCTCAGCCCTGGTTTCAGGGCATCCCATACCATCGACTGGGTAGCCGTGTCTCTATTACTCTCCAAAAATTGTTTTACCCATATTTTAATATGGTCATTATACTGACTGTCCCCTAGGAGCTTCCTATTAAAAGTAAATGACCTATATTTTCTTGCCTGACTTATACTAGAGAGGTCCAGTACCACGGGGCCATGGTCTGACGTGACTCGTAGGCATTCCTGCATCTTTGCGCCTACAATAAGTAGCCTTGACATAAAAATATTATCCAACCTAACTAATTTAGTATGGGGAAATGAATAAAACGTGTAGCCTGGGACTTCATGGTTTACTGCTGTCCACACATCAACTAATCCATGACTCAGCAAAAGGTGTTGCAAGGCCCTGTAAACTTTAGGTTTACGCCCTATATACATCGCATAATCCACACCCCACATCTTCCCTTCCCCATGTATGTTAAAGTCCCCACATAGTATCAGCGAGGTGTCCCACATAGCCAATTCCACATTTAAATATTCCAATGATTCAGCCTCATCTAAATTCGATCCATATACTGTACAGATAACTACCTTACTATCCCCTACACTACACTCCGTTATAGCCCACCTCTCTAAATTGTCCCACTTCTCTCTTCCCATCCTAGACACTCCTTGTCTAGCTAAGATCGCAACACCCCTATTCATGATAGACTGTCTGGTTGCTGTAATCAATGTATATCCCAACTCATTCAGTATCTTGGAATTAATCCAGGGCACATGTGTCTCTTGTATACACAAGATATCAGGATTTATCATCCTTAAATCGGCAGCTACTCCATTCCTTATATTAACCTTGTACAGTCCGTATACGTTAAATGTACATATGTGCAAGCCCCTATCAATCCCCTTAGCAGCCATTTAAAAAACAGCTTTCACAATTGTATCTCAATACCATGAATATCACTATATAAGTCATATTATTTCTATTATACATGCTATGAACTGATTTTTCCCTCTTTACCTTTTGCCCAACCTTCCCCTTACTCCCAAGTGACCCCCCCACTCTAGCCTACCACCTACCCCACGGATCCCACCCCCCAACGAGACCCTCCCCAATCGCCCTTGTGATGCTCTGTGAATAGCCCACCTAGTGCTCACTCATCCCTCACTGTTATCCTACTTCAGAGTTTACAATCTTGACTCCCTCTCTCACCCTTTGTTGACCTATAGGTCAAAAGACATGTTATACAATCACATGAACCACTACATAGTCATCAATCCTAATGATAAAGACTGAAGATATTCCTTGGCTGCAATTTCCGAGGTAAAAAAAACGTGTTTGCCCTTTGTTTACAAGCTTCAGAGTCGCTGGATTTAACAAAAATACTTGTGTGCCTTTGACTTGTTTTTTTGGGGGGGGCATTTTTTTTGTTGCATTTGACTTGAAATGGATTGATCAGTTGGCGCATCTGCCACCTTTTCTCCACTGTAAAATGGCAGTAGTTCGGTCTGACAAAAAATTGAACACCCTTCCCAGTCCTCTTCCTATCAGGCAGTGCCAGATCGTATACTGCCTGTCGCACCAAAAAATGATTTAATGATATCAAAATTGTCTGTGGCTGCTGTGGAGGTTGTCCATTTTTTACTGTCCGTTGCCTAAAGGGAAATCTGTGCGCCCTTTGCACTTCCATTGTCCAATTCCACTCTTTAAGTTCGGGAAGAGCTTCCTCAAATATTTCAACCACAAATGTGGGGACATCTTGTCCCTCAGCCCCCTCAGGCACCCCCAAAATTCTGAGAATATTTCGGTGCAGTCAATTTTACATATCCACAAGTTTAATCTGTACATCATCTTTAGTAGCCTTCATAGCTTCTTTGAGTCCCTTTTGTGTCTCCATCTGATCCTCAAGCGCTGAGATGCGTGTCTATGCTTCCGTCATTCTCTCTGTAAAATTGTTGCATGTTTTAGCAAGCCTTCTAACCGTATACCGCAACTTCCTGCATGCCGTATGTGTTTTTAAGTTCTCTGATTGTGTTTCCACTCGATGCTCTGATAGACATCTGTAGATTGCCCCAACGATATTTCACCCTGTATTTTTTCAGCCATACACCCCGCTGCCCGGTCAGAGAGATTCAATCGGTCAGGCATCATCTCCCCAGAGGAGGAGAATTCCCACTCTGGGAGCTCCCTCCCTTCCATACCTGGCCCTCCTCCTTTAATCAGCTTACGTACTGTGAGTGTTTCCGTACCTACTGTTCCCAGAGCAACACTCTCTGTCTCATTGGCAATATTCATTGAGGAACTTCGTGAGGACCCGTTCTCCTGCATCTGATGATCCTCTTCATCTGACTCCTCTGAATGTTCTGAGAGGGAATAGAACTCACTTTCTTACCACTAATGCCTTCAGTCTTTTCATCACTCGTCCCACCAGTTTCCTCTGTTAACACTGACCTTTCTTTTTCTACGGCATTGTCCATAATAGTCTGGCCAGGCTCTAAAACATCCATGGATACAACCTTTTCTGTTATGCCACATTCGTAGGTAATTTTCCCAACACTCATTACTTGCCCCTCGGTTCTCATGTTTTGTCCTTCCATTGATGGGGTAGTCTTTTGTGGCACTGTGGATTTCTTTCTGACTACCGCCTGAAAAAAAATCTGTGGGATCATGCCAGCTGTCTGTTTTTGTTCCTTGCTTTGGGCATTACTATCCCATTCTTCTTCTCCTACAAGTTCCTTAGAGCCACTTCCAACCAGTGCCGCTCTGGTTCCAGCCAGAGTCTCACCACTTGCTCTTGTTTTCTCACCACAGGCAGTTTTTGGCTGCATTGTTGACTATTAGTTCCAAAAGAGACACGTGATATGTATTATTCCTGCCAAAGAAAGTACTTGCTCCGCAGCCACTTCCTACTGTCTATCAGTCTATCAGTATTGCCAACATCAGCATTTATACTCAGCATGTGTTGCTCTGTGCGGTGCTGGCTATCTACTGCCAGCCTTCCTAGACCGTTGAGGAGCGACCGCTCGCCAACTCGCCGACACTTCAGCACCTTCCACTCTCAACACTGGCCCCTAGCACCCGTGAACACAGTCCTCCAAGTTCGCTACCCCGCCGCTTGCTGTTTGGCGCTTAAGTGCCCTCAATATTCCAGTGGGCGTACTTTCACGATCTATCTGCTGATATCGGCCACTCACCAGCACCTTGATTCTCGGCCCGGGCAGCCATACGCCCACTTAATCAGCACTCTTCTTCGCCGCACAAGACATGCTTTCTAAGACCATAGTACATTTACATCATTGCTCTTCATGTCCATGGAAACTGTAGGGAGAGAAGACTTGCAGCGGATATCTGATTGGAAGAAGGGTTGAGCAGTCACAGGATAAACAGAAGACTAAAAGCTGCAACTTAAAAGAAAATGTTGCTGCATTGCACAAAAAGTGGCATAACTAACCTACCTTGTTAATCGCACTTCTAAATGAGATAATACTCTTCTAAGTGCAAAATCATTCATTCATCGGTTACGGTCATAAGCATCATTAAAATTACGTATTTACACAAATATTTTCTTACCTAAAAGTGCACATCACAAAAAACCTCAACACACCCACAATGCAAAATGTTAATGATTCTGGCCTTGTCTTTATGACTTCAAGTGTTAGATGTTTGCTCCATAACTGACACGTCATTTCCATTGTTTGTCCCTTAAGTATATGTAAATTAAATCTCCTATTGATTGCACTTCAGAGTGTAAATGTGCGCATTTAGCAAATGGAAACATTTGAGACAGTTTGCACTGACGCAAAAACATGTCAAATCTATTTGTAGCTTTTATGTTGTTTATTTGTCAGTGAATGGGACCAAAGGTTTTTGAACCTTGGTGAAACATATCTAGGAAATTTTGCAGTGGCATGGAAAATGTTAAACGTATGAAAACGCCTTAGGTCAAATCAGACTGAACAATATTTTGATACATACATGTATATATATATTTTTTGGGGGATGTTATTCATGGACTTGCATTTCTAATGTAAAATCTCTTTTAGATGCGCAAAATAATTTATAACACAATACAGGGTGTTCTACATGATTGTCATTGGTTCTGCAGTTCATATTCATGCTTTTTCACCCAGTGAAAAACAACTTTCTGTAAAACTCACTGGTACAATATGTTTACAATGTTTTGTATTATGCATACAGCAGCCCAGTACAAAACTGATTTGCCCTTTTCTTTTCACCAGTGGAAACTACCTGTATTATCACTCTAGCAGGCTTTTATTTCAGATATCACATAGCTAGAGTACAGCGTTTGCCCAACCCTTCAAGGGGCCCCCATTCAGCTCAAGGCCAATGATCATCTTTGAGATCCTAGAGGTATAGGGGCCCCTCATCACATTCCTACAGGGGGGCACATAATTGTGTGTTACGCCACTGAATTGCTTATTTTCTCCAGATTTACTTTTAAATATGGCTCAGTCGTCAATTTAATATTTAAATCTTGATTTTCCCTTGGTCACTCTACCCTTGTTACTTTGTTGCATACGAAGTTCATTCATGGTTTATAACAGTCTTGTCTTGCTTAAGCGAGAGGCAGATTCCAGGAGTCTTATTTATTCGTCTTGCTATTTACTTGCAATTTATATGGCTGAAACAAGAACACTAAATTATCTTGGACTTCCTCAGTAAATAATATACAGAGTTCATTATCCACAGTTATCCTCCCCGCTTAAATATGTAACGCTCCAATTATCTAACATATGAGGAAATGTGTTCTATTAAATTAATACATAAACCCAAGAGCTTTCCTGATTCTTCTGAAAGTTTCTAACCCTTTTCATATTAATTAGAGCTGGGCCATCCTTGTGATTAAAAGCAGGAGGGCTGAGTGAGGGAAAGAAGGAGGAAAGAACCAAACATTGGAATGAAGCCCTTTTGCCTTTAATCATGACAGAATGTTTCCAAGAAAAGATAATGCAATGAAAAGAAACGTTTGGTTTGTTAAGACATATTTTGGCCATGTTTGTTTCTATTTCCAGTGGTCACTCAGCATGAAAGGAAGGGGGAATTAAACATGCATTTGTTGTATATATAATAATGCCACATTGAGTCTCATGCTTATATGCGGTGGCGTTTATATCACCATCTCTTTCCATATGTATTTCATCTACAGTATGCTATTATCCAAGTGTAAATTATTCAGAATGGTATTTTGTTTTCTAACGAAGTCCAGCTTAGACAGTGCATTTATCAAAGCACTTTCGTTGGAAGTATAATCAATAACCTTTGACTTCAGAGTTTGTTTTTGTTTGGTACAGTAACGACCTGCCAAGTTCCTGTTGAGATAAACACCCCCAGCCATACTAATGACTTTGACCCACTCCCTGTCATGCTTATTTGATCTTCTCTTAGACTTCAAACTTTAGTATTGCACGTCATCATTAGTTCTATAGGCCTGCATTATTGTTTGCAGGTAAGCAGACATTAATATTGTTAACCTTGCTGCAAAGCAACACAACTCTGTACACTAACGGGGTATAGAAAGCAGGTAGAAATGGTAGGTGACGGGGTGATGTAGGTGACCATATATACATATATATATATATATATATATATATATATGTATATGTATATATATATATATATATATTCACTGAAAAAACCATAGGTTATAGACCATATATAGTTAGGAATTAGCATTTACAAAACCTTGAAAATTCACTGAAAAAACCATAGGTTATACACCATATATAGTTAGGAATTAGCATTTACAAAACCTTATTTTACTCACACAAAACCATTGAAATTCGCATTTATATAGTTAGTTGTATTAACTATATATCGCGCACCCGCAATCCACTGCTGATCATGTCACATATTACATCATTCATGACATGGTCAGTGACATCACTGATGACATCACTGATGACATCTCAAATGACATCACCGATGACATCACTGATGACATCTCAAATGACATCACTGATGACATCACTGATGACAACGTCCAATGACTGTGTATTTCTGTAAAGTTAAAATATGTCTTACATATTGAAGAATGAGTGGATGTATAAGTGTCTGGATGAAGGATTTAGTAGGTGCATGACTGACTGTATGAGTGAGTGATTAAATGTGTCTCACTGAGTGCATGGGTTAGTGACTAAACTGTCTTAATTTGTGCATCATTATGTCTGTTGTTCTGTAAACTGCTGCATGTGTTGATCAGTAGCTATATGAGTAACTATATGGGTTATTGATTGGTTGCCCAAGTATTTGTATGGGAGACTGAGTGTGTGTGTGGGTGGCTGGGAGGTGTATGACTCTGTGCATAGATGTGTGAGCAGTTGATTCACTAGATGTATGGGTTCAAAAGTGCATGTGGAAACAGCTGTATGGGCGGTTGACTGTGTGCATGAGTGTACTGGTGAGTGAATGGATATCTCAGTGCTACATGTCAAAGTAAGTACATATGTAAAACACAGTACATGTGAGAGTTGACATATATAAATAACTGTGCATAAAGAGCTAGTGAATGTGTGAGTGGCTGTATGGATCATTGTGAACTTGTATCAGGGATTGTATAAGAGAGTAAATATGTGTTAGTATATGTTTGAATAAGTAAGGTGTGTATAACTGTATAGTTGAGAAAATGGAGGTGTGATTGATTCTTTGCATGACTGAGTAGGTGTGTGAGTAACTCCATGGATGAGTGACAGTCTGTGAGTGTCTGTTTACACTGAGTGTATCTAAGGTTATATTAGAGTCTGAAGAGGTTAATCGTATTATCACATGAATAATGTCATCAGTGATGTGCTCAGTAATGTCATCAGTGATGTTATTTGAGATGTCATCAGTGATGTCATCAGTGATGTCATTTGAGATGTCATCAGTGATGTCATCAGTGATGTCACTGACTATGTCTTGAATGATGTAATATGTGACATGATCAGCAGTGGATTGCGTGTGCGCGATATATAGTTAGTACTACTAACTATATATGCGAATTTCAATGGTTTTGTGTGAGTAAAATAAGGTTTTGTAAATGCTAATTCCTAACTATATATGGTGTATAACCTATGTTTTTTTCAGTGAATTTTCAAGGTTTTGTAAATGCTAATTCCTAACTGTATATGGTCTATAACCTATGGTTTTTTCAGTGAATTTCAATGGTTTTTTAATAGCAAATATCAAAAGCTTTAAAATGTATTCTTCTTTAAATCGAAAAATATATTTTATATGTTTTTAATACAATTTTTTTATGTATTTTTTTTAATTATTTTTTTTGTTTCGTTCCCGGTCCGCGAACCGGGTAGCTTCCCGTTAGCTCAATTTGGTGCCACGACCCGGTCCGCCAACCGGTAAACATTCCGTTTGCGCAACTGCCGCGTTAGAAAACAACATCGTGACGCGTCGCGTAAGCGCGACGTATGGCGTTCTCGCGTAATGCGTCTTATGACGCGCCGCGTTAGCGCACCCGGAAGTGCTCCGGAGCGCGAACCGAGGCGCGAAGCGCAGCTCCCCGGAAGCGATCCGGGGCGCGGCGCGCAGCGCGTAACGTAAGCGTAACAGGTCATGTGACTTGTTAATAAAACTTTTCACTGGTTCATTTCACTTTTGGTTTCCTAATGATGTAAGGCTAGGTCATGTGACCTAAAAATAACACTTTTCATTGGTTTAGAACATTTTATTTTCCCAAATGATGAAAGCCCCCACCTTTTTTCTCACTCTGACTTTCAACTTTGTGAGAGGAAGACCTATTTTGACTAATAAGCAATGGCTTCATTAGTAGCTGCAGCTGGTGCACCCCCACCACCACCACCACCTCCTAGGAAGAGAGGACCACCTCCTCAGGTAATCCTCAATCAAGAGGAGGAAGAAGAGGAAGAAGAGGAAGAAGAGGAAGAGGAGCAAGGGGGGAGGCAGTTTTTGCCTGAAGAACCAAGGAGGTCCCATGTAAAAGAAGATTACATCTGGCAATTTTACTCATTTCCCCCGGGGCCAAAAAAAAGTTAATGCCCGCTACGTTACCTGTCTCATCTGTAAAAAAAATCTGTCCAGAGGGACTGATAAGAAGTACAGCTATGGCAATTACACTATGCATCGGCATATGGAGAGGTGGCACCCTGTAAATTATAGTGCTGCGCAGGTACGTCACCTGCAGGAAAACCCCCCTCCTGTGGCCAGTACATCATCTGGAGAGGCAGTGACGGGACCAAAGGCAAGGGAGATGGTCCCCAACATCCAGTTGAAGTTCGGGGAAGTGAAGCATGTGTGCATTTATTGCGGCCAATTAATTTGCTACAGGGAGAGTAGCATAAATTTGATCAACGTAGCAATTGAAAATCATAAATGTCCAAAACGCCCCAGAAAATAAATTATCTTTTTTTTTGTTGCTCCGGTTGAGCCCGTTATAATCAATGATTTTCGTTTCCCCCCCAAAAAAAAACAAAAAATATATAAAACCGTTCAAAAAACACAAAAAAAGTACAAAAATGTTCAGAAAAAAAATAAAAAAAATATAAAACAACAAAAACAATAAAAAAAAGTTCTTTTCAGAACTACCTCCCCTTTATAAAAAATTGCTAGAATGTTTAGCACTCTGGCAACCTCTATTTCTTTTGATTCGCTTCCCGGTTCGCGCGCCGGTACGCGAACCGGAAGCGAAACAAATTTTTTTTTTTTTTTAAAAGGAAGAGTGAGTATAAGGGAAGGAAACAGAGAGTAATGTTAAAAGAAAGACAGCTAGAGGGAGTAACACAGAGATACTGTTTAATACATCTATTTACCAAAGAAAAGATGTAAGAGGGTATAATTGAGAAACACAAAATAGATAAGGAAGTGAAAGAAAAAAAGGAGAGTAGAAGAATAATAAACAAGCGTTTCTTGGAGAATATGAGTGAATTTTCAAATTAAGAAGAAAAACAGTAAAGGATGTGGAATGAGAGGTAGGGATAGAACCGGACTAAAAGAACAACCCTGAGGGAAAGTGTTAAGAAAAGAGTGAGTGAAAGTAAATAGGAATAAAACAAGATGTATGACAGTGACTAAGGTTAAAACATGTGGAATAACAGAGAGAAAAAACAGAAAGCAGAAAAGAAGAAGTGAGAGAAAAGGAATAATTGAAACAGCAAAGAAATGTAAATAACATAGTGTGCTTGAACTACAGGGAGAAAGCATAATGAACAAGTAGTGAAAGAGTGATCAGTCAGAGACAGTAAGAGTAATAGAGACGGAGTGAGTGAACAGGAGTGAGGAACTATAAGAACAGAGGGACTGAGAAAAGGAGTGGAAGGAGTAGAGTAAGTAAGTAATAGAGAAAGGAATGAGGGAAGTAGCAAAGGCAGGAAACTGAGGGTTAAAGAAATGAAGCAGTGGAACTAATAGAAGTTAAATGTGATAGAAATGTAACGAAAAGAGTACAAAACACTTACCTTATAATTGTCGTTAACTTAGTCACTTGTTATTTCTATACTTTCAATCTGTGAAAGAAAGAACAAAAATTTGAAAAATATTAAAACATGTATTTAAAAATTAGAAAAGACAAGGGAAAAGATTGAAAATCATCCAATTTTACAAAGAAATAAAGTTAGAGATAAACATGCAGAAAAAAAGAGAAAGAAACGGTGATAGACAGTCAGAGACAAAAAGAAATTGTAATAGAGTAAATTAGTAAGAGAAAAAAAAGGAAGATACTTTCAGTGACAGAAAAAAAGGATAAAAGAGAAAACTAAATTGAAGTTGTGTAAGCTACTAAAAGAAAGTGAGTAAGGTAAACTATTTAAGGAAAGGGTGAATAAGGAAAAGGGAGTGAGGGAGAGAGGAGACAGAGGAAGTGAAGGAAAGAGTGTCAGATACAGACTGAGTGAGGCAACAAAGAAAGATAAATGAGTGAGGATGAGTTATACTAACTGATTGCACCAAAAAAGGAGAACCCAAAAATATTTAATTTAGAAAACAAAAGGAGGAAAGATGGAAAAGACAAGCGAAGCAGAAGGTCTAAAAGCTGAAAAATGGTGCAAGGGAGAAAAGAAAAAAGCAGAGTTGGATTAGGGAAACAAAGGTTGAAAGATAAGTGGAGTTAGATAGCAAGGGTGAAAGAGAATAAAACAAAAGGCAATGTGAGTATGTAAGGAGGATTGATAGAAGGTAGTAAAAGATGAGTGAGCATGAGATAAGATGAGTACAAATTAAAATTCACTATACAAAGTACAGAATTAATTATACATGTTAAATGGTTTATTTTTGCTGTTCTCAGAATATATCAAATTTCACAAAAAATAGTGAGTTGAAGGTATTCATCATATAACAGCGGGGAAAAAAAACACAATCAAAATGATTGTGTTTAAAAAACCCATATAACATAACCAATCAGAAATCAGAACTCCTTAAAAGTAACTTACTTTCCATGACGTCGAAGGATGTCCTATGAACAGCTTATATTCTGTTGTGCTGTTATTATTTTCAGCCCGCCACTTTCTGAAAGAAAAGCTCCATCATTTTGACAAATATGTTACATAGAATAAATGAGTTCTCGCTCTCTACCGCACTTCTCCTCAAGGCCGAATCGTGTAAGAGCCATTTATAACTCTTGGAATTCTTCTAAGCAAATCCCGTCATTTTCTTTTTCCGCAACTTTCAGAAAGAAAACGTTCAAGATCACTTTCACAATCCTGTACTAGTAATATCTCACCCTTCTTGCTCACTCATGTTCCACATTTCCTATGACACTGATACTGCTTACTATGAGGCACACTTACACTACCTCTATGACTACTACAATTATTTAATTCTTACAATTTAAAACAGTACATAAAATTATATCAACTCCTAGAATCGTTATAGGCCAGTTACCTATCCAAAATTCTCTCTTCTGAAAACAGAAAGTAAGAATATTTTTAAGTCAAAAGGCAACATTGTTTCATAGTCAAATGTGAATCATTTCCGAAACATCAGCTTTTTTTACATTTTAAATAAGCTGTGTAATAAGCGGATGTTGTCAAAGGACCATTTTGTCATATAATAGCTGCAGTTACAAATGTTCTTCCTAAAATCAATGACTGTGTAGCCACAACATTTGTAATTAAAGTTGAAAACTTACTTTCATCAGGTTTATATAGTTGGAATTTTAAAATTACATTATAACCAAAAGTTTGTACAAATAATGTGTACAGCATTGCAGACTTACATTACCTCTACTCCATGTTTTGATTGGCTGCTTGAATTAGCTTATTAAAAGAAACAGTTTTTCTGAACTCATTCAAAGTACAGTTATTTTTCCATGACGTCAAGTGTTATGGTAAGAACAACGTTTGCTTTGGGAAATACTCTGTTGTCCTTTAACTAATCCGTGCCCACCACTTTCTGTAAGAAAACCTTCTTTTTTTTTTTTCAGGAACTACTTAAAACTCAAAAATAACTTTTTACTCTGTACTACACTTATCCTCAAGGACAAATAGTGTAGGAGCCATTAGAACCTCTTGAAATTCCTCAGAGCAAATCCCGAGATTCTTTCCCTAAAATGTTGGTTGTAAAAACACCAGGTAAGAATTTTTAAGGTCAAAAGGCAATTTTTTTTAAAAGTTAAAACAGAATCATTGCAGAATGACCAGCCGTATCTAGACTTCAAATAAGCTGTGTAATGTCCTGATGTTGTTGAAAGACTGTCATGATATATAATTGCTGTAGTTACAAAAGTCCTTCCTGATAATGACAACTACGAAGCCACAACATTTTTAATTAAAGTTGTCAATTTTATTCCATCAGGCCTACATCGTTGGAACATTAAAATGACATACTGGCCATATGTTCGTATAAATAATGTGGACAGCATTGCAGACATACATTGGCTACACTCCATGTTGTGATCGGCTGCTTTTACTAGCTTATTAAAGGACACTGATTTACTGTCTGGCAAAGTTAAATATATAAATCTTTCTGAGTCTACACTAGTAGTACTTGATACCCTACAGTTCTCACAGTCATGCTGCCATTGATAAGAAAGGCCAAACAGATGATCTACATCTACACCTTCATCTTGCAATACATCAAGAATATACATTAAAAACTCCTGACAATCTTGCTGAATATTTTGAGAGAATTGCGTTTGACCTGAACATTTGTCTAACAGATTTTGAATTTCAGACACACTTTCTATTTTTGTTCTATCAGTGCTACATTTCTCTAACACAGAGTTCAGTAAACAGCAAAAACTTTGATCCGAATTGATCACAATCTGTTCTTTTAAAGTTTCTAGAGAAAAGACAACATTAACCACTACATTAGCATAGCAGTTGACACCAGAACTATTTTCAAATTGAAAACCAACAACATCTTCAACAGAATCCATTTTCTTTCTGCTTATAATTTCGGGTTCATCGACTTTTCGTCTTTTTGCTACAACCTCCCTACTATTGGTCACATTTCTTCGTTTCCGGCCTACCACACGTTTCTCAAACAAAGGATATTGAGGCAAATGTGGTGCATACTCTCTTCTTAACCTATTGTATTCCTTAACACAATCTAGATCCGCACAAATGTTTGTGACATCACACTCAATCAAGTATAATCCCGATAAAGTTCTGACTCGTGACAATGCCACATATGCCATTCCTTCCTTGAACACAGAACTGCCAATATTCACCAATGCACTGTCTACACTTAAACCTTGCGATTTATGGATTGTCACCGCATATGCCAAGCAAACAGGAAACTGCTTACGGCGAACATATAAGTCTTTTACAAGCAAAAATCTAGCAGAGCAACGACCAATTAACTGTACTTCCTCAATGCCATCAAATTTAATTTTTAAAAATTCAATTCCATCTCTATTTCTGTATTTCTCAAAATCAACAACATTACCCATTGATCCATTTACCAGACCTCTTTCAACATGTAAATTCCTTCTCAAAATGATACGGCAATTTAGGCACACATGCAGAGTCTTTTCAAAACCAGCAGTTTTAGATATAGTCTTCTCTAATGAATCCAATTTTGATTTCAAATTCTCAGACAAAATAATTGTTGCTCCCATATGCTCTATTCTGTCAATAGCTTCCAGTTTCACAATCTCTTGGTTTTCTAAATTCAACATTTTGTTGTTGAAGATGGCACATTCTGCAAGAGTTGGCATCAAACATTTTCCAGATTTCTTCTCAGTAATTTTCCGAAAAATATTCTCTGGCACAACGTCTTCTTCTGGATACAAATTTGACAGTAATCGTGCATGTAAAGCTTCTTTGCCATGCTCGGTCACTTTTCCGATTCTAACATCTTGTAGAATATTCTTATATTCTTCATCTTTCGCTTGACGCATATTTTCACGCAGTTCAGCATAATTGAAGTTTAACCATATATTAACGTTGCCAATGCTCCCTAGGCACTTCCTGGTATCTTCATGTGTAAGTAGTTTAAACACTGGTTGTCCTTTCACTGGTGTCAGCTCCAGAATATCACCGAAAACAATGATGTGTTTGCCACCAAATAACACATCATACTCTGTTTTAAGAACTTCTTGCATTCTCAAATGCACAAAGGCAAGCATGACATTGGAAACCATGCTTACTTCGTCAATGATAAGAAGTTTCATTTTCCTCAAGACTCTGGAAACTTCACAACAAGCATCTCCAGATAACTTGTGGTATTGTAATTTGTTATTATGCTCCACTGGCAGCATCAGTAGACGATGCAAAGTAATACCTTTAATGTTATGTGCTGCCAGACCAGTTGGAGCGGTGACAACACAAGACAGCGATGACTCAGTCCTTTTCTGCAAATAACATGAAATTGCTTTAATGAGGGTTACATATGAAATTTAGGCTTGTTGAAGAGTACAGAGGAGATAATACATGTGCAGGCCTACCAATGAAGTGAGTCATGTCCACTGCACTCTTGAACAAAGGCCAGACCTCCTCTGTCTCCCTGGACAGGCCTAAAACTCATCTGCACAATGTGATTCGTAATGTTAGGAAACACAGGTGATGTAATTGAAAAACTTGCAAATATTTATGCTCAATTCACAATCACATCACCTGTGTTTCCTCAGCTTAGGTATCTCATTGTGCAGATGTAGTCTAGCATATCCAAGAGTATGCAAAAGATGAGGGCTGTATGCAACAGAGCAATGTACATTACTCACCTCCCTTGACACTTACAGAAGCCTCAGTTTCTCCATGCCTCATACACAGTTCTAAATGTATATCATTATCATCATAGTGACTATGAAACTCTTACAGAACATATTGTGAAACCTTAATGACTTCAAGAAACGTGTTTTTAAACCGGCAAACAAGGAAAATTATTCTCACATATTCATGGTGGAAAGTAAAATATTTATTTAAAGAAGCAGACACCATTATGACCTTCTCATAAATGTGAAAAGTATTTTTTTTTTTTAAAACGATTTTCTGGTCATAATTTGAAAACACAACACAGCTTCTATGTAGAAGCACAGCTTGTCAGTACTTAAATTTGCCAAGCACACATGGGGGCGTATTTACAAGGACCTTGCACCACGGGAAATGACTTAAATTAAAATGGGGAAAATAACATCAAAGTGACTCAAAGGCCTTGTAAATATGCCCCAAGCAGCCTATGAAACTCTAGCACTACATATCAAGAAACCTAATTGACTTCAAGAAACGTTTTTAAACACATCAAGTAAACCAATTATTCACCCACATTCATGGGGAAGTGACTTAAAATGCCCTAACACACATGAAAGCGTATTTTTAAGGCCCTTGCACCATTTTTGTGTCACTTTTAACATGGCTATGTAACTCAAAGAAACAAAATCTAAATTTGCCAAGCACACATGGGGGCGTATTTACAAGGACCTTGCACCACGGGGAAATGACTTAAATTAAAATGGGGAAAATAACGTCAAAGCGACTCAAAGGCCTTGTAAATATGCCCCAAGCAGCCTATGAAACTCTAGCAGTACATATCAAGAAACCTAATGTACTTCAAGAAACGTTTTTAAACACATCAAATAAACCAATTATTCACCCACATTCATGGAGAAGTGACTTAAAATGCCCTAACACACATGAAAGCGTATTTTTAAGGGCCTTCCACCATTTTTGCATCACTTTTAACATGGGCATGTAACTCAAAGAAACAAAATCTAAATTTGCCAAGCACACATGGGGGCGTATTTACAAGGACCTTGCACCACGGGGAAATGACTTAAATTAAAATGGGGAAAATAACATCAAAGTGACTCAAAGGCCTTGTAAATATGCCCCAAGCAGCCTATGAAACTCTAGCAGTACATATCAAGAAACCTAATTGACTTCAAGAAACGTTTTTAAACACATCAAGTAAACCAATTATTCACCCACATTCATGGGGAAGTGACTTAAAATGCCCTAACACACATGAAAGCGTATTTTTAAGGCCCTTGCACCATTTTTGCGTCACTTTTAACATGGCTATGTAACTCAAAGAAACAAAATCTATTTGTAAAACACTTGACACAAAGCAACATTTTAAATACACAACTTTCTTCATAATTTTCTCCCTAAAGCATACTATTCTCTATCTAAATTAAATGAATCTTTTCTCACCTTAGCAAATACTTTTTGAGTTTCAAAACAGTCTCAGACACACACCAATTTTTCTTTAGCAGAGCAAAGGGTATGCACTCCAGAGGCTGCAACCAACAATGGCACAGAAATGCTGTAATTCATCACACATATCTCTCATGTCACCCAATCAAAACTCTTCCCTCGCTTTTTTCAAACCAACACCCTTCCCCCCTCTGCCCTTTCTGCCTTTTTTCCATAGCAACCACCTCCTGAAAGACCTCTCATGTTTACAAGTTCACACAACAATGTTTCAATTGAACTCTGAACTCTCAGTACACCTGCATATCCAGTGCAATCTTTCATAAAATGATTTTTTCTTGACCATTCAAATTACATCTTTCAAAGAACTCATCCATGCACCCTAACTTTCTGTTTTCAGCAATCAAAATCCACCAATCACTGCTACTGAATCATTAGCACAGAAACTCCACAGTTTTTTTCATTATAAACTCCTACTGTTTCAACTGCCATTTCATACCCACACTTCATCTGACTGCAGCATAACCTCCTCTCACCATGTTTTCTGTCTGGATTGTTGGACATAGTTACGTCCACTGGGCTCAAAGGTATGCTGATAACAGAAATTTACACAACCTCAATTTACAAAATGTGGAAATCAACTGGATTGGCCACAGAGGATTAAGATGTCACCAATTGATACCATTGGTGAAAACCTTTTTGCATTTGCCAAAACCTGACCTGTTAATTGTGCACTGTGGAGGAAATGACTTGGGCACTTTGACTGGGGTAGGTCTGGAAATGCTTTTAAAGGACACCTTTGAGCAATTGATGGCACTTTTTCCTCAAACTGCTTTGGTATATTCAAATATATGCCAAAGACAGAAATGGAGGTGGTCCAACCAATTTTGTCCACAAATTGAGAAATCGAGGAAGCATGTAAATAAGTCTGTTTCAGCTTACATGAGAGATTATGGAATGGGCTCTATCTACAACAATAACTTGCGTTACTACATGCAAGATATCTACAGAGCAGATGGAGTTCACTTCTCAGATGAGGGGAACAGAATTTTCATCCTCAATTTAAGACTATGTATTGGTACCTACTTATAAGTACCTAGAACTTACACAGAACCCAAAAGCTCTTTTCAGAGCTACCTTAAATATGATTACTCTTTAAAAATTTCAAATGTACCTTTTTTCACTAATTTTCACTTTTGTTCGCTTCCCGGTGTGCTACCCGGTTCGCGTACCGGCAGCTAACCTCGCGAAAAATTCAATATTTTTTTTCTTTTTCGACATATATGAGCCTCCTCAGCCACCCTTAGAAAACCTAGGGGGTCAGGATACGTCTCCTGTGCCCCCTTATACCCTTTCCCAACATTCTTTATCCTCCATTTTGTGTCTAAATTCATCCGAAACACAAGATGGCGGACTCCCGTTACGCTATCGGTTAGCTTCCCGGTGGGCGTACCGGGGCGCGCCTCTACCACGAAAAAACGGAAATTTAAATTTTTTTAATTTTTTGCCCCGCGGGAACTTTTATTGCCCCCCCATCAATCCTAGGGGGTCAGGAGGGGTCTACCTTGCCCCCTTTCATTAATTTCCCCCTTTGTTTTTCTTCACCTCTTGTCTCTCGATCCTACCGAGAGACAAGATGGCGGCCGCTCCGGACTGTTTAGAATGTTGACAGACACCGGAGAGCCAATCAGCTTCGCTTCGCGAAGTTCCGTTACGTGTCAGGTACGCGAACCGGGGCGCTAACCGGAGCGCTGTTACAGATATATATATTTTTTTCAACGTTAATTTATCAAAATCCACTGGAGCACATATATTGAGACCTAGCAAAGGCACATCGGCCAAACAATATCTACAATTTTGCCAAGTTTCGTGGAAATCCATTCAGCCGTTCGAGCTAAAAGTGAGTCCAACCGCCCTATGGAAAATTGCATGGGAAAAACGCGTTTTGGGACCCCCCTTTTTTCTCGGCCCCCCCTTGACAAAACACCCCCAAACGCCAAAGTTATTCGACATAGAATTTTCAAAAATCCCATAGGAAAAAAATCCTAACTATATATACCTACTGGCGACCGCCAGTAGGTAATATATATATATATATATATATATATATATATATATATATATATATATATTAAAGTCACAAAATGGGCAGCACAACCGGATACTTTTCAAGAAGCTTTATTGCTTATCACAAAACACCCCACCGACGTGTTTCAGCCTCACGGCTTTTCTCACGGTCAGTAAGTCCCTTCTTACTTTTCAGTTATATACTGCCCCAACCTAGCCTTAAGGTGGCATTGTGGGATACGTAGTTTTTACTGAGATTTTTTAAAAACAAATTATAGGCATTAGAAAAGGACAAGTGTGTAACTATATGTGCTTGTTGAGTACAAGGCGTAAACTGTGCATTTAAACTTGGCATGCTATAGCAATATAGTGCTCAAGAACATTTATAAATCAGTAATCAGGGTATAGTACCCAATAATACTCGATTATATATTCAGTTAAGCGCATTGTTCATTCTACTCCAGATGTATATGGAGATCTTCACCAAAATTCATTCCTCTTGGGTGTTTTGTTCGGAACCGGACAATGAGACGAGATTCCATTTGACGGAGCAGTCGTGTTGTATCTCCTCCTCTTTCTGGTTTTGTGAGCATTTTGAGTCCATAATAGTTCATTGCTCGCCAATCCCCATTTTGACAGGTGTTCAAATGTTTTGCAGTGGCATACAGCATATTTGAGTTTTTTACAGCACGGATGTGTTCCAGTATCCTTTTCTTGAGCATACAGGTTGTACAACCTATATATTTCATTCCACATCTGCACTCAATGACATATACCACATTTTTTGATGAGCACGTGATAAATTGTTTAATGGGCATGCTTTTTCCATCTGGATCCACCACACTTTTCATTCTTTTCCCTATTTTACACGCTTTGCATGACATACAGGGTTTGAAGCCTATATTTTGTTCAGTCCACCATTTGGATTGTTGTTTGGTTTGGAAAAAGCTTTTCACCAATAGGTTTTGTAAGGATGTGTTTTTTTTGTACGTGATGGAAGGATGTTCACCAGCCATTGTGCCTATGTCTGGATCACTGGTTATCAAATGCCAATATTTCTTCATCTTTTTGGCAATTATTCCGCTCTCCTTGCTGTATGTTGTTATAAATCTTGGCGGATCTTTATCCTGGGGGGGTTTCGGTTTCTCAATTAAGGTTTGTGCCCTACTAAGTTTGTCCACTTTGTTTTTACAGTTTTTCAGGACATAGTTTTTGTATCCTCTTGATTGGAATCTCGTCGTACATTCCTCTATTTTTTTCTCTGCATCTTGTGGATTAGAGCAGTTTCTTTTCAAACGTACGAATTCTCCATAAGGAATGCTTCTGACTAATGCTTTGGGATGAAAGCTTGTGCCGTGCAGCACACTATTAGTAGCAGTCTTCTTACGGAACAATGTGGTTTCAATTTTACCCTTCGAGATGTAGACCTTGGTGTCGAGAAACTCTATTTCTCTCTTGTTAGTGACACAGGTGAATTGTAGACCAATTTCATTTCTGTTTAATCTGGTAAAATATTTTTGAAAGAGTTCATCACTGCCCTTCCAGATCAAAAAAAGGTCATCGATGTACCTGACCCAAAGGATTATCCGATCCAAATCCTCCTGATAGTTGTCATTCCAAGCTGTTAATTTTTCCCACCATCCCATGGTGACATTTGCAAAGTTGGGGGAAAATGAAATCCCCATGGCTGTACCACATTCTTGTCTATATAGGTCGTTGTTGAAAAGAAACACATTATTTTTCAAACATATCTCTATCATGTTTAGAAGCATTGAAGTGTGTTCAAGTTCCTTAACACTCCGTTGTTGCAGGAAATATTTACAGGCTTGTATTCCCACGTCATGTCTGATGGATGTATACAATGACACAACGTC
Organism: Lissotriton helveticus; assembly: GCF_964261635.1. Taxonomy (NCBI): domain Eukaryota; kingdom Metazoa; phylum Chordata; class Amphibia; order Caudata; family Salamandridae; genus Lissotriton; species Lissotriton helveticus. The sequence continues at coordinate 935,564,407 of NC_136069.1, forward strand.
AATAGTCACTAAAAGGTAATCTGGATCCCAGTTTACATTCATTAATGTTCTCAAGAAATCTCCAGTATCTTTTAGATACGATGGCATACTCTGTGCGATAGGTGCAAGAAAGGTGTCCACATACCTAGAGACGTTCTCATAAATTGAGTTGCAGGAAGAAACAATCGGTCTCCCTGGTGGATTGATCAATGTCTTATGGATCTTGGGTAAAAAGTAAATGCATGGCGTGATAGGATGCTCAGTTGTCATAAATTTCTTTTCATCCTCATTAATTAACCCTTTGGTGTAGTATCCATGTAGTAAGTCCTTTAAATCCGATGTCATTTTGGGAATTGGATTAGAGTTAAGTTTACTGTAATGCTCAGTGATATTGAGCTGTCTCTCAGCCTCTTTGATATATTCACTGGTGTCCATAATCACGATATTGCCCCCCTTGTCCGCGGGTTTTATCGTTATATTTGCATTGTCCATATATATATATATATATTACCTACTGGCGGTCGCCAGTAGGTATATATAGTTAGGATTTTTTCTCTATGGGATTTTTGAAAATTCTATGTCGAATAACTTTGGCGTTTGAGGACGGAATTGCCTGAAATTTTTAGGAAAATGGAACATATTGTTTCCGAGCAGCCCCTAAAAATTTGGGGGGGGTTCGTCAAGGGGGGCTGAGAAAAAAGGGGGGTCCCAAAACGCGTTTTTCCCATGTTAATTTCCATAGGGCGGTTGGCCTCACTTTTAGCCCGAACGGCTGAATGGATTTGCACGAAACTTGGCAAAATTGTAGGGACTGTTAGCCCGATGTGCCTTTGCTAGGTCTCAATATATGTGCTCCAGTGGATTTTGAGAAATTAACGTTCATAAAAATATATATATCTGTAAGCGCGCTCCGGGTAGCGCCCCGGTTCGCGTACCTGACGCGTAACGGAACTTCGCGAAGCGAAGCTGATTGGCTTTTCGGTGTCTGTCAACATTCTAAACAGTCCGGAGCGGCAGCCATCTTGTCTCTCGGTAGGATCGAGAGACAAGAGGAAGCCAAAACAAAGGGGGAAATGACCATAAGGGGGCATAGAAGACCCTCCCTGACCCTCTAGGTTTGATGTGGAGGCTTTAAAAGGGCCCCGCGGGGTAAAAAAAAAAATTATTATTATTTTTTTTTTTTGGGGAGCGCCTGGTACGCGCACCGGGAAGCGGTCTGGGGAGCGTACTATAAGGAAAAAAGAATGATAGACTATGATATTTTGAAATATTGTATGTTTATTGATTGTTCTTTTAAAAAAAAAATTATTTAAGTAGCAGTATTTATGATTATTAAATATACATTTATGTTTGGGATTGTGCACAGTATACTATAAGTGTAACTTTACATTATAATCAATTTGGTACTAGTTTATGAATTACATATAAAAATGATTAAAGACTCAAACAATTTTTTAATATTAAATATAATTTTATTTTTCTGATTCTTTTTCAAAATTTAATAGAACGTCTAACATTTGACTGTCCGATATGTCTTCTTTTTGACTGAACATAACTTCCCACATTTGACCGTCCTCATATTGAAGTAAGAAATCCACAGATTCTACACATTGTAGAAGTTCATGGTCTCGTGATTCATCCATGAATTCCAAGTCAATGGGTTCAATGATTTCCTCATTGTTCATGTCTAGGACAATTTCAAAGGAAACGTTCTGTTCTCCTTCCATTTTTGTGCTGAAATTTGCATAAAAAATAAATATATCAGTAGAGATAGGGCACTGTTGGGTTTAAGTTCAGACAGGTACTTTTGAGGTGTGAAGTAGTACTATTAAAAAGTGCCTGTGAAAAAGCCTAAGTAAATTCATAATTATACCACAGAAACCTAAATCAATCCATAATTATATAAACAAGCCTTTTTCAATGTCTAACTCTTACAGAGGGATAGTATATAACTATCTGAAAATGTTTTCAAATTTATAAAATAACATCTTACCTTTTAAAAACAAGTTTAAGTTGTGAGCGAAAATGATCTTGCAATGTACTTCAGGAAGTAGTAGTGAAAATGGCTGTGTTTCTCTCTCTCTCTTTATATATATTCAGGTACATAACCAATCAAATGTCAGGTAAAAAAAGTAGAACATGAAAGTAACATTTTAATTGGTTGTCAATTCCAACACTTCAGATGTGTTTTGTGAAGTAATTTACCTCAGGGTATTTAGAGAGGTCTACAGGCTAAATGGCTAAATGGATTTTCAATCAAATTTGTGAAAATGGTAGGGATTGGTATGTAGTATGAGCTAATCTATATTTGGTGAAAGTGTCTCCAGTCGTTTTTCTGTAAATTAATTACTTTCCCACCTTTTTTTAAATCGGCGCTTCCCGGTGAGCGCCCCGGTACGCGAACCGGCAGCTTTACGGGAGTCCTCCATTTTGTATTACGGTAGAATTGAGATACAAGATGGAGGGCAAAAAATGTTCAGAATGGGTAGAAGGGGGCACGGTAGACGTATCCTGACCCCCTAGGTTTTCTGAGGGTGGCTGAGGAGGTCCATATGTGCGAAAAAAACCCATTTTTTAAAAAAAATTTGCGCGGTTAGCGTCCGGTGCGCGTACCGGGTAGCGCTCCAGGAAGCGTAAATTGTGAAAATTAGTAAAAAAAAATTACATTTAAAATTTGTTTATGGTGATCATAGTTAGGGTGACCCTAATTTTGGAAGGAGACTCTGTGGGAGAGTACTTGCCCCGTGTGCCCCGTTTGCTGAACTCAGCTGCTCGCCGCTCCCGCTGCGCGGGAGCCGCTTCGCTGTGGGAGGACATCTGTGACCCACCAACGTTGTTGTACCTGTTTGGCTGACGTGCCGCCGAGAGGAAGGGAACATCTGCGGAGGCTGCAGGGGTAGCGCGGCAGGGACTCACTATCCCAGGAGTCCCTGCTTGACCACGAGACATCCGGTCAGCGCACCCCTGCGTGCCCCGCCCCCACCGGCAGACCAGCTAAATAGAGAGCAGCAGCGCTTTCCTGTGTGACCCTATTTTTGGAAGGAGACGCTGTGGGAGAGTACTTGCCCCGTGTGCCCCGTTTGCTGAACTCAGCTGCTCGCCGCTCCCGCTGCGCGGGAGCCGCTTCGCTGTGGGAGGACATCTGTGACTCACCAACGTTGTTGTACCTGTTTGGCTGACGTGCCGCCGAGAGGAAGGGAACATCTGCGGAGGCTGCAGGGGTAGCGCGGCAGGGACTCACTATCCCAGGAGTCCCTGCTTGACCACGAGACATCCGGTCAGCGCACCCCTGCGTGCCCCGCCCCCACCGGCAGACCAGCTAAATAGAGAGCAGCAGCGCTTTCCTGTGTGACCCTAATTTTGGAAGGAGACGCTGTGGGAGAGTACTTGCCCCGTGTGCCCCGTTTGCTGAACTCAGCTGCTCGCCGCTCCCGCTGCGCGGGAGCCGCTTCGCTGTGGGAGGACATCTGTGACCCACCAACGTTGTTGTACCTGTTTGGCTGACGTGCCGCCGAGAGGAAGGGAACATCTGCGGAGGCTGCAGGGGTAGCGCGGCAGGGACTCACTGTCTCAGGAGTCCCTGCTTGACCACGAGACATCCGGTCAGCGCACCCCTGCGTGCCCCGCCCCCACCGGCAGACCAGCTAAATAGAGAGCAGCAGCGCTTTCCTGTGTGACCCTAATTTTGGAAGGAGACGCTGTGGGAGAGTACTTGCCCCGTGTGCCCCGTTTGCTGAACTCAGCTGCTCGCCGCTCCCGCTGCGCGGGAGCCGCTTCGCTGTGGGAGGACATCTGTGACTCACCAACGTTGTTGTACCTGTTTGGCTGACGTGCCGCCGAGAGGAAGGGAACATCTGCGGAGGCTGCAGGGGTAGCGCGGCAGGGACTCACTATCCCAGGAGTCCCTGCTTGACCACGAGACATCCGGTCAGCGCACCCCTGCGTGCCCCGCCCCCACCGGCAGACCAGCTAAATAGAGAGCAGCAGCGCTTTCCTGTGTGACCCTAATTTTGGAAGGAGACGCTGTGGGAGAGTACTTGCCCCGTGTGCCCCGTTTGCTGAACTCAGCTGCTCGCCGCTCCCGCTGCGCGGGAGCCGCTTCGCTGTGGGAGGACATCTGTGACCCACCAACGTTGTTGTACCTGTTTGGCTGACGTGCCGCCGAGAGGAAGGGAACATCTGCGGAGGCTGCAGGGGTAGCGCGGCAGGGACTCACTATCCCAGGAGTCCCTGCTTGACCACGAGACATCCGGTCAGCGCACCCCTGCGTGCCCCGCCCCCACCGGCAGACCAGCTAAATAGAGAGCAGCAGCGCTTTCCTGTGTGACCCTAATTTTGGAAGGAGATGCTGTGGGAGAGTACTTGCCCCGTGTGCCCCGTTTGCTGAACTCAGCTGCTCGCCGCTCCCGCTGTGCGGGAGCCGCTTCGCTGTGGGAGGACATCTGTGACCCACCAACGTTGTTGTACCTGTTTGGCTGACGTGCCGCCGAGAGGAAGGGAACATCTGCGGAGGCTGCAGGGGTAGCGCGGCAGGGACTCACTATCCCAGGAGTCCCTGCTTGACCACGAGACATCCGGTCAGCGCACCCCTGCGTGCCCCGCCCCCAACGCCCATCCTATAACAACAGAGGAGAGACCGTCTTGCGGGACGCAAGCGGGACGCCGGGCGAAGCCCGGGCAAAGGGCGGGCCGTCTGTGGCCGTCCGGGGCCAGCAGGGGCCGGGACGGGCCACCCCCCCAACAACTAAGGTAAAATCATTGACCAGTTGATGTGGGTGTCACAATTGTATCCCTGCAACCACGCATGTCTACATATTCCCCAATGTCTACCCGTTCAGGTAGAAGCTCTAGACGAGGGGGGAACTCAACAATATGCACGATGGATAATTTCATCACTCGCGCGGTGTCTGTTGTAGAAAAGGAAATTATCATGGCAGAACGCAGACTATCACGTGAATTCCTGGCACAAAAACGCTCCTCTTTAGGATCACTCGCACATGCTACATCCCCAGTGAATACCACCTTAGCTGAACCCTTAATCCCTGTACCAACTGGTCATTTGCAACCGTGCGCCGTTGATATAAGGCAAGACAATGGCGCTTTTGAGATTGTCCCAGACTCTGCACCTACAAACAGAATCCAAGGTGGTACCAATACAAACAATCGTTCGAATAACACAGCAGTTGAACCACCGGCACTACCTGTAATTTTGGTACATGATACGCCTCCAGGGTTAGCTCTCATACCCCCGTCGCCAAAAGCAAGACGAGTTGTCACCAAAAGGAAGAGAGTGGTTACCCCGAGAAAAGCTTATAGATTAAAAACACTCAAGAGAATCCGTAGGAACTATATGAATGGAGGCTCTTATTGTAAATCTATAGAGCCAGAAACTACGAACATGAGGCCAGAAATAAGCAACTTACAAGTGGGGGATGACCATAATGTTACACTCGGTCAAATGCAGGTCTTGGAACCCACAAATTACCCAAAAAACTTACCTGCCGTGAACCCGTTGCTTGACCAGATCCAAATGCTTATGTCAACTTTGCTCTCACCAGTTATTGAAAAACTAAAAGGGCTAACAGAGCGATTAGATAAATTTGAACAAACTTCGTTGGACAATTTTTTCGCCGTGAAATCCCTGGTAAAATTACATTCTAAGATTGGAGGAGATATCACAAGGGCGGAAACTAGTCCCACAGCACCAAATTCAACACACCAACCCCGACGACCTAGGAAAAACAACGCGACAGATCAGAATGAATCAAACAATGGTTCAAGGGGAAGTCAATCTGAGTCTGCCGAGGCACACCTAACTAATGGAGGAACCCAGTTGACTGTTCCCCCGAAACCTGCACCACGTAAAGTAAATTTGGCGAACAGAACTACTTCTACTCAAGTCCTGGTATCATCTAAACCGGACAATGGGATTGAACCTCCTATTCGTTCTATCAATTGTGGCTCGGACTCTAATGCCCAAGCAGCTAATCATAATAGAGACAAATCGGCATTGAAAAAGACCCCAAATGCACATCTTCCACCGGGATGTCAACCATATGTAGTTGTGCTAACCGGGGTCCCTCCCTTGAAGCCTAACAAAAGGGAGTCTTATGACGAGCTGAAGAACAAGACCTTATATTGGCTTAGAGAAAACAGACCCTTGCCATATGCTGTTAATTGCCAGGTTATCCAAGTTCGAAGAATTAGTTGGTTGGGCACTAGGCCGAAAGACATAGCAGGAGATTGTATTTTGGTTAATTTCAAGGACCCCTCTGTTGCTCATCTTGTTTATAGCCAGAATGTAAGAGGAGATCATTCAGGAATTGGTACCTGTGATCTTAGCTATTTTTACCCTATGCAGCGGCCCCAAGACATAAGAGATCTATCCCGGTCAGGCCTGACGAATAACAGGTATTCATTCTTTGATCCTCCAACCCCAGTAGGAAGAATGTTCCCAGGAAACATGGATGGGGACAAAAACTGGTCATGGTGGGGTAATTGACAAGAAGGAATAAATGGCCTACAAGGGCCTTTACCCTCCATGTCCATCAGTCACACAGGGGACCATTGTGCAAAATTAACTGTAAATACTTGTGTTATGTCTCCTATATCTGATATCCCCGGAACTATCCAGGCTAGAGCTTTGCCCATTAGTCCCCTCGAAGACCATCAAGGAGGGGATATAGCGAATAGTAGCCATGTACATGTTATAGGCAGGTCACTAGCGGTATTCAATGAGTTGCACGACCCTACATCTCCCCACGAGTCTTCTGATGACTCCAATGAAGGGGTAATACTAGACATACCTAGTGCGGGTAATATTTGCCCCAGTACCTTAGCATCATGCAATTTAAATCGTGATATAAAAATCTTGTCATGGAACATTGCAGGGCTGTCTAGAAACCTGTGCGATAGGAATTGGAGCTCCTTTATGGAAGAGTATGATATCATTCTTCTACAAGAAACATGGGCAATTAACATGGTGCACAGACTTGGATATAAAGCATTCTACTGTGGGGCGATTGCGTCTGTAAGAGGTAGACCCTCAGGGGGCTTGTTAATTTGGATAAAAGTATGCTTGGATGTTGTTGTATCACCTTGTAATATTGGTTCAAAAGACTTGCTCGGGGTGAAGATCTCCACGAAGGATATTGGGGACATCTATTTGATAAATATCTATAATAGACCAAATCCACAGAAAAAGGAATCATTGGTTGTGGAACAGCTAAGTTTGTACCTGAGCACCTTAGAGCAGAACTCCAAAACAATTATAGGCGGGGATTTTAACTGTCAATTCGAGCCTGTGTTGGGGCTAGAAAATGTATTAGAAAATGAGGATAGGGCCCACGACATACCTTGCCTAGACAGTGTAAAAGCAGTCAAAAGCTCAGTGGCAGTTATGCAGATTTATGAGCTGACGGTATCTCACAATTTAAGGGCTTGCAACGGTAGATTGGACCCAGATAAGCCATCTAAATCACTTATTGACTTTGTATTGGTCACTACTAACTTGTGGCACTTGTTGTTGACCTTTTCTGTTGTGAACAGACCAGAAAGTGATCATTTCCCTCTACAGGTAGGGTTACTCTCCAAACCATTCCGATCATCAGATAGTGGACTAGAATCAAACAATGAGGTGGGAGAGGTTGAGGTTTCAAATAATAGGAAAGCCATAAAACGGCCACATATCCTGGCAAAAGAGGATATACTTATAGGTATTTATAATATCTTCTCTAACACTGTTTCCTCACACAAAGACCTGTCTATGGGATCCCACGAAGTTCTCAAAATGCATTATCATTTAGTAGAGGAATTAATCCCCCTTCTGAGCAAAACTTGTAGTAACAGTAAAAGCAATATAAAACGGCAATTGGAACTGGAGACACCGTGGTATAATAAACAGTGTCGTCTAGCCAAAGGTAACCTAATCAAAGCCGTAAAATCTAAGGATCAGAAGAGGGTGAGAGAGTGTAGAATTGAATATAAAAATCTCCTCTCCAAAGCAAAAAAAGAGTGGGACGACTCAATCTGGGAAGATCTTTTAAACGCTGCTAGGAAGCACGACCAATGCACCTTTTGGAGCCTGATAACAAAAAACAATAAATCGGGGAGCTCCAATAGAGATTTCTTTCTAGATGAAAAAATCTGGTATGACCACTTTTTCAAATTATATGATGCAATCGAGGTGCCCCCAGATGACACCTGCACTGGATCTCCCCCCTCCTACCCTAATTCGGAAAAATTCACCACTGAAGAAACACTGTGTGCAATAAAGGCAGTTAAGGCGGGTAAGGTGCCAGGCCCTGACAAATTACCAGGGGATCTGTTCACTCATGATATTGAAATATGGTGCCCCTACATTAACTTTTTGTGCAATTCCATTTTGCTTGGTACTCCGATCCCGGAATCATGGAAGGGGGCGGAAATAGTCACCATTTACAAAAAAGGAGACCGTTACAATCCCGGTAATTACAGACCGATAAGTTTAATAGATATTTTACAAAAAATCCTTGCCAGACATATTTTAAATCGTCTTTTAGATTGGGTAGAGGAAACTAAGATCCTCTCAAAATATCAAGCGGGCTTTAGAATTAGGACAAGTACTGTAGATCAGGTACACAGGTTTATGTGTATTTGTTGGAAATATGTCCAAATAAAGAAGTGCAGTATATATGTAGCATTCATGGATCTACGCTCCGCGTTTGATCTTGTCCCTCGCACTCTGTTATGGAATACCTTAAGGACCATGGGTGTCCCGGAAGAACTGCTGTCTAACCTTATAAAACTTCATACTGATAATTTTGCAAAAATAAGATGGGGAAGAAATGGTGAACTCACCCAAGCAATCCCAGTTAGACGGGGGGTAAGGCAAGGGTGCGTGTTGGCCCGACCCTTTTTTCCTTATTCGTAAATGATATCCCCCCCTACCTGGCACAATGTAACCATGATTCCCCCAAATTATGCAATGAGGCAATTACAGCGCTGCTTTTTGCAGATGACACCATTTTAATATCCCAAACACCCAAAGGATTACAAAATTTAATAAATCAATTCGATAGCTATTGCAAAAAGAAGGGGTTAGAAATCAATTCAACTAAAACTAAATATATGGCTATTAATCCCCCAAAATCTTTTAGGAAAAATTTGGCACTAAACAATATTAAACTGGAGTACGTAGAATACTTTGATTATCTGAGTATTAGGTTTGATAGTAAATTGACCTGGTCAAACCAGCTTGAAAAAAGTAGACTGACACTAAAACACAACTCCCTCCCTATTTTAAAAATCCACGGAGGGTGTACTTCAAAAGCTATAACACCTGCGATTGAAGTGTTTAAAGCTAAAGCACAAACCGCGGCCCTATACGGTGCCGAGATTTGGGGGCCTTACTCAAATCAAACATTCCAGTCTGAGGAAAATGTGTTCTGTAGGCGTTTGTTAAGGCTACCAAAAAGAACACCTTTAGTTCCAGTTTTTTTAGACACTAACCTAAAACGTACAGACTATTTGTGTTGGTTGAGGCCACTGATCTACTGGGTAAGATTATGGTCCACCCCGGAACTTGCAGACTATAGAATGGGACTGATGGAAGTTATGGAATTAGACACATACAACTCCATTAAGTGGCTGAGACATATATCTGCATGGCTAACTAAAATAGGTCTCTCACACTTTTGGAAAAACCCAACATCTATGCAACCAAACTGTAAAGACCTGGTAAAAATTGCTTTCTGGTATTATATGAACACTAATATACATGAACGTGCCACTGGTTCATTAACAATCAAGTTTTTGCAATTTAAGGATATCCCCATATTTGAGCAATTCATGGATGAGGTGGAACCACCTCTGGCTAAAACCATGTATCTCCAATATAGGTACGGGGTCCTACAAATAAACGCTAATACTTGTAGGTGGGGAAATTCTAATCCCAATAGGTATGATTCACACTGTAAACTGTGTGACCTGAATCAAAAGGAAGATGAGGCACATATCCTTTTTTTTTGCCCATTGTATAGACTTCAACGTACAAAATGGATCAAACCCCTTTGTAAAAACTTGGGCATACGTTCATATAAAGAGGCAGAAAGACTACTTAGATCTTCGACTATTCGCCTGATAATCTTTGGAGTCAGTCGATTCCTTCATAGTATCTGCTTGATAAGAAAAAAGCATGGTCTTAAAACATAGATACAAGTTTCTTTTTAATACTGGCTTTTTAACTATTTATAGGTTGTATATAGTCGTTTTTTATAGTAGGTCTGTAAAACCGCCTTAAGGTGAAAATGTAACGTAAAGGTGTAAATGCAATGCATTGTATTTAGAATGACAAATAACTTAGTATGAATTGTAGATAACCTGATTTGGTATGGGGACTGTATATTCGTTTATTCTGTATTTTTTGTAATTTTGTTTTTGTTTTTAAGAATCATGTTTAAATGTATTTTATATGTGTTGGCTTTATGACAAAATGTCGAATAAAAGCTTTACAACAACAACAACAAGTTAGGGTAGCTCTGAGAAGAGCTTTTGGGTTTATGGTAGATTTAGGTACTTATAAGTAGGTACCAATGCACAGTCTTAAATTCAGAATGGAAATTCTGTTACCCTCATCTGAGAAGTGAACTCCATCTCCTCTGTAGATATCTTGCACGTAGTAACGCAAGTTATTGTTGTACATGGAGCCCATTCCATGGTCTTTCATGTAAGCTGAAACAGACTTATTTACATGCTTCCTCGAATTCTCAATTTGTGGACAAAATTGGTTCGACCACCTCCATTTCTGTCTTTGGCATATATTTGAATATACCAAGGCAGTTTGAGGAAAAAGTGCCATCAATTGGTCAAAGGTGTCCTTTAAAAGCATTTCCAGACCTACCCCAGTCAAAGTGCCCAAGTCATTTCCTCCACAGTGCACAATTAACAGGTCAGGTTTTGGCAAATGCAAAAAGGTTTTCACCAATGGTATCAATTGGTGACATTTTAATCCTCTGTGGCCAATCCACTTAATTTCCACATTTTGTAAATTGAGGTTAGGTAAATTTCTGTTATCAGCATACCTTTGAGCCCAGTAGATGTAACTATGTCCAACAATCCAGACAGAAAACATGGTGAGAGAAGGTTCTGCTGCAGTCAGATGAAGTGTGGCAATGAAATGGCAGTTAAAAAAATAAGAGTTTAAAATGAAAAAAACTGTGGTGTTTCTGTGTTAATGAAGCAGTAGCAGTGATTGGTGGATTTTGATTGCTGAAAACAGAAAGTTAGGGTGCATGGATGAGTTCTTTGAAAGATGTAATTTGAATGGTCAAGAAAAAATCATTTAATGAAAGATTGCACTGGATATGCAGGTGTACTGAGAGTTCAGAGTTCAATTGAAACATTGTTGTGTGAACTTGCAAACATCAGAGGTCTTTCAGGAGGTGGTTGCTATGCAAAAAAGGCAGAAAGGGCAGAGGGGGGAAGGGTGTTGATTTGAAAAAAGTGAGGGAAGAGTTTTGATTGGGTGACATGAGAGATATGTGTGATGAATTACAGCATTTCTGTGCTTTTTATGGCTGCAGCCTCTGGAGTGCATACCTTTTGCTCTGCTAAAGACAAATTGGTGTGTGTCTGAGACTGTTTTGAAACTCATAAAGTATTTGCTAAGGTGAGAAAAGATTCATTTAATTTAGATAGAGAATAGTATGCTTTAGGGAGAAAATTATGAAGAAAGTTGTGTATTTAAAATGTTCCTTTGTGTCAAGTGTTTTACAAATAGATTTTGTTTCTTTGAGTTACATAGCCATGTTAAAAGTGACGCAAAAATAGTGCAAGGGTCTTACAAAAATGCTTTCATGTGTCTTAGGGCATTTTCACTCACTTCCCCTTGAATGTAGGAATATAATTGCTTTACAAGATGTGTTTAAAAACGTTTTTTTAAATCAATTAGGTTTCTTGATATGTACTGCTAGAGTTTCATAGGTTGCTTGGGGCATAGTTACAAAGCTTTTGAGTTCCTTTGATGTAATTTTTCCCATTTTATTTTAAGACATTTCCTTGTGGTGCAAGGTCCTTGTAAATATGCCCCCATGTGTGCTTGACAAATTTAGATTTTGATTCTTTGAGTTACATAGCCATGTTAAAAGTAACGCAAAAATGATGCAAGGGCCTTAAAAAAACGATTTCATGTGTCTTAGGGCATTTTAAGTCACTTCCCGATGAATGTAGGTATATAATTGCTTTACATGATGTGTTTAAAAACGTTTTTTGAAATCAATTAGATTTGTGGATATGTACTGCTAGAGTTTCCTAGGTTGCTTGGGGCATATTTATAAGGCCTTTGAGTCTCTCTGATGTTATTTTTCCCATTTTAATTTAAGACCTTTCCCCGTGGTGCAAGGTCCTTGTAAATACGCCCCCATCTGTGCTTGGCAAATTTAGATTTTGATTCTTTGAGTTACATAGCCATGTTAAAAGTGACCCAAAAATGGTGCAAGGGCCTTAAAAAAAACGCTTTCATGTGTCTTAGGGCATTTTAAGTCATTTCCCGATGAATGTAGGTATATAATTGATTTAGATGATGTGTTTAAAAACGTTTTTTGAAATCAATTAGGTTTCTGGATATGTAGTGCTAGAGTTTCATAGGTTGCTTGGGGCATATTTATAAGGCCTTTGAGTCTCTCTGATGTTATTTTTCCCATTTTAATTTAAGACCTTTCCCCGTGGTGCAAGGTACTTGTAAATACGCCCCCATCTGTGCTTGGCAAATTTAGATTTTGATTCTTTGAGTTACATAGCCATGTTAAAAGTGACCCAAAAATGGTGCAAGGGCCTTAAAAAAATGTTTTCATGTGTCTTAGGGCATTTTAAGTCATTTCCCTTGAATGTAGGTATATAATTGATTTAGATGATGTGTTTAAAAACGTTTTTTGAAATCAATTAGGTTTCTTGATATGTAGTGCTATAGTTTCATAGGTTGCTTGGGGTATATTTAAAAGGCATTTGAGTCCCTTTGATGTTATTTTTCCCATTTTAATTAAAGACATTTCCCTGTGGTGGAAGGTCCTTGTAAATACACCCCCATGTGTGCTTGGCAAATTTAGATTTTGATTCTTTGAGTTACATAGCCATGTTCCATACAGTGCTCACCTTCTGCGTAGTCTTTGATATGCTAGACTCCATCTGCACAATGAGATATCTAAGCAAAGGAAACACAGGTGATGTGATTGTGAAATGAGCAAAAGAAATTCCACATTTTTCAATTACATCACCTGTGTTTCCTAACTTTACGAATGACATTGTGCAGATGAGGTTTAGGCCTGTACACAGACACAGAAGAGGTCTGGCCTTTGTTCAAGAGTGAAGTGGACATGACTCGCTTCATTGGTAGGCCTGCACATGTATTATCTCCTCTGTACTCTTCAACGAGCTTAAATTTCATCTGCAACCCTGAGTAGGCCTCAACTCAAACAAATCTCTGAATAGGCCACACCTTATCGTCGTACTGAATCAATCATTTAAAATGTTAGGGACAAATTTATGATAGGTGTGTGCCTCTTTTGCGCCACTGTGCGTCACTTTTGTGACGCAGCAGCGGTGCAAAAGATTTGCTATGTGGCGACATATTTACAACTTGATGTATCTAGGCAGATGTGTCATGCTGTAAAGTCCAGTGCCACATGAAACCGATGCAGCAGTGATGCAAAAGATGCACCATGTTGCAAGACAGGCCTCACTTCATCTCCAACAAGATACCGTCAGTTTAAACTGTAAACATTTAGGACTGTGTAGGGGTCATGGAGAAGCTGAATCTTCTGTAAATGTCAAAATTGTTGTATACAGTGCTCACCTTCTGTGTACTCTTTGATATGCTAGACTGCATCTGCACAATGAGATACCTAAGCAAAGGAAACACAGGTGATGTGATTGTGAAATGAGGAAAAGAAATTCCAAATTTTTCAATTACATCACCTGTGTTTCCTAACTTTACGAATCACATTGTGCAGATGAGGTTTAGGCCTGTCCACGGACACAGAAGAGGTCTGGCCTTTGTTCAAGAGTGAAGTGGACATGACTTGCTTCATTGGTAGGCCTGCACATGTATTATCTCCTCTGTACTCTTCAACAAGCTTAAATTTCATCTTCAACCCTGAGTAGGCCTCACCTCAAACAAACCTCTGAATAGGCCACGCCTTATCGTCATCCTGAATCAATCATTTAAAATGTTAGGGACAGATTTATGATAGCCGTGTGCCTCTTTTGCGCCACTGTGCGTCACTTTTGTGACGCAGCGGCGGTGCAAAAGATTTGCTATGTGGCGACATATTTACAACTTGATGCATCTAGGCAGATGTGTCATGCTGTAAAGTCCTGTGCCACATGAAACCGATGCAGCAGTGATGCAAAAGATGCACCATGTTGCAAGTCAGGCCTCACTTCATCTCCAACAAGATACCGTCAGTTTAAACTGTAAACATTTAGGACTGTGTAGGGGGCATGGAGAAGCTGAATCTTCTGTAAATGTCAAAATTGTTGTATACAGTGCTCAACTTCTGTCTACTCTTTGATATGCTAGACTCCATCAGCAAAATGAGATAACTAAGCAAAGGAAACACAGGTGATGTGATTGTGAAATGAGGAAAAGAAATTCCACATTTTTCAATTACATCACCTGTGTTTCCTAACTTTACGAATCACATTGTGCAGATGAGGTTTAGGCCTGATGCATCTAGGCAGATGTGTAATGCTGTAAAGTCCTGTGCCACATGAAACCTGCGTCAGGTTTCATATAGGCGTTTTGTTGCAGGGTGGGCATTCATTTGCATGAAAGCCCTGTAGAACTAACACAGTGAAATTTAGAAGATTTCACTGAGTCAGCTTTATAGCATTGCTGAATCAAATCCTTACGCCTGTTTGAAACAGGCATAAGGAGTGATGCACCATGCAATGTGTGGCTTGCTCCTGTGCATTGCAGTAGACATGTCGCGCTTACGACGTGATTCCTGCAATGTGCTGCTTTTGCGGCACAGATGCGTGACGCATCTGTGCTGTTTTTACTCAATGGTGCTCCACATTGTAAATGCGGCACACCATGGGTGGCAGAGCAGCGGTGCACATTAACTAGTGCATCCCTGGGGATGCGCCAGTTAACATAAATCTGCCCCTTTACATTTAAGTGTGAGCAGGGGACACAGAGTCGGTGAGGCTTATCCAAGGTTAAGAAGAGATGAGTCCTGTTCACTGAAAACTTGGACATAGGCCTCACCTCCTCAGCATCGCTGGACATGGCTAAATAATAGCTGCAAAATGTTACTCTTGTTAAACAATTTTACTATTATAGTCTCTGAGATTTGTCTCTTACTCTGCAACATCTCATTGTTGTTCTCTTTCTTTAAAGATAACGACAACATCAACCATGAGTGATAATGAGCAATCAGTTGATCTCGATCTCATCATTGAACTTGTCATTGAAACGTCAGTGGAAGTAGATCCCTTGGATGATTTAAATCCTGAGGATGATGAAGAACATGATGAGGATGCCGATTTGTCAGAATTGTATGACATAGGGTGGGAAGCTGACCTGCTTGAGCCTATGGAACTATAAACATTTATTTTTAAAAGTTACTGGAAACGAAAAGTAAAAATGTAAACCGTTTCATTTAAAATTAAACACAACTTCAAAAACAGGTTGTGTGTAGTGTCTTTAATAAAATAGTCAAATATGCTCATAAAATTAGTTCAGATTCACATATAAAACAGCACAGGTCAAATGTAGAAGCATTCCATTTCTTTGCTACTATTTGTGAATACTAAATTTGCCAATGCACTAAAAATTATTCTATGTAAAAATGACAAGTAGTGTGTTAAATTTTTGACGACTGTTATTGATTTACTGTTTGCTAATAGTGGTTAATAACATTTTTAATTATATATTACCACAGATTCAACTGCAGATCATTTCAAAAGGACATAATGCCATCTAAAGAACGAAACCGAAAGGCTACAAAACGTCAAAGACAGCAGCTTAATAAATTGTTGCAGCAGTCCTCTACAATAAAAATTCGTCAAGTCACCAAGAAAGCTCCGGGTAAGACAACAAAATCATTCATAAGAAACATTTGTAGAAAAAAAAGTAGTACTACAGAAAATGTTTTAGTCCAGAAAAAGAGAAGCAATTTAAACGGAAAGGAAAGGCCAATCAAAAATGTTACTGCTAGAGCAGGAGATAACTCTGTGCATGGTAGTAGAAGGAAAAATCAGTTTAGGGACATTCGTAGACGAATGTTCCGCAACAGGATAATTGGCAATTTGTTAAAAAAATATTAAGAAAGGTCAACAGAAAGTGGTTTTTTATAAGAGAAAAAATAAAGTTGAGAAAGTTATTGATCAGGCATTTGAAATTAAGCGAAAGTTATTTATTTTGATAATCAATAGAATTAGGAAGCTAAACAAGGCAATTTATGATTTCAAAAGAAATAGTAGATGGAAGAGAACAGTTAATCGTAGTAATTTTTGTGAAGTTTTTTCAGGAGAATGGATGCATAGTTCAAGTTGTGAGGCATTTTTTAATGAGGAGAGTTATTTCCAGGATAATGATTTGGTGCATGCAGTTGACACCAGTGGTCGAGCTTATGATGTGAAAGATGGTTGTCCAGTTGAAAAAGAAAAACTTGTGACAACAGAGGCAGAAGAGGTGTTAGGTAATGAGGTTTTAGGAAGACGTCCTAAGGGACCTGTGTACACCTGGAAGTGTAGTAGTATTTGCAGTGTGCGACAGGATTCCATCAATTTGCTTTGTGATTTTGTACGGACATTTAATAAGAAAAGTTTGAAGCAGAAAATGATGTTGTTGCAAGAATTAGATCCTTGCAGAGTGAGAGAAGTGACAGGTTTGCATGGTCATTCACTGGCTTGTCTTTCCAGGAGAGTATGCCAGAGTGTTTTTCATCATTTCAGGATGCTAGCAGTGCATCATAATAAAGTGAGGAAATTAGTTAGAATGTTGTATTATGCTAAGAGTCCAGCAATTATGCTTAAACAATTATGCACTGCTCTTTTGCATGGTTCAGAAGTAGATGTGAAGAATATTTGTGCAGAAATTGAGTTTTGTTACTTTGCAAGTAAAGAGGAGAATGTTGAAATTGACCCAGAAGAAGAGGGTAATGTGGAAGATAGTGTACAGGTTTCCAGTACAGATAATTTTCAGAAGGAAATTGCCACGTTTCAGGTGAAATCAAGTGAGAGGCCTAATTTCACTTGTGTGTGTTGTCGACGCACTTATTATAAGAATCAGACTAAGTTAGTGGATTTATATGCGAAAAGTGAAAGGGAAAATAATTGTGAATGGAAGGATTTCGCAACATACTTGATGGTAGGAAATTGTTTTGATTTGGGATTGGATCAACGTGTGTGTACTTATTGTTGTAACAAATTAAATCAAAACCGGATGCCTGCTAGAGTGGTTCATAATAATCTGGAATTGGTTGAGATTCCTTCTGAATTGAAGGATTTAAATACTTATGAATCTATTTTGATTCAAAGTATCCATCCCTTTCAGGCTATTGTAAGAATGGAGCCAAAGACAGGGAAATTGCCACCATCAGATTTACAGAGAGGATTAAAGGGAAGAGTTGTTTATTTGCCTCTAGATTTGAAGAAAAACATTAATACAATTGGAGTAGAAAAAGTGGAAGAGGAACCTCTGGTTATCTTAGTTAATGGGGTTCCGACAAAGAGTAAGAAAATATGGCAAGATTTAGTGGATGTTAGGAAAGTCAAAAAGGCAACATTGTATTTGAAAAAAAACAATAAGAACTATAAGAATGTATATGTTGCAGAAGAGGGAGTAAGTGAAGAAGAGGATAGCGATGTGTGTGCTGGTCAAATTGAGAAAGTAGAACCCTCTAAAAGTGAAGAAATATATGAACATTATAGTGTTCATCCTTTGCATTCCAAGGAAGTCATGGGGAATGCTATTGAGTTGTTTCAAATGAAACAAGCCAAAGGGAGTCCCATTAGTGTTTGGGAGGAAAGTTTGGAAGCTCGGTGTTTCCCACAGCTATTTCCAACAGGTGAAGGAGGATGATATGATGAGCGACCTCATCAAATTCCTGCTTCTGAATACCGGACTTTACGATTGTATGCAGAAGATGCTAGGTTTCGACAATGCATTCCCTATTTGTTTCATTTCCTGTTTGAAAGCGATCTGTCTGGACAGTCATATGCAGTGAACCACATCTTGAAAAGTGGTATACAGATGCAAAACATCTCGGCAAGTGATTTTATGGATAAAGTCAATGTGCAAGACAGTATTTTGGATTCTCACCTGATTAATCTCATGGCGTGTCAGCGTGGTACTAATGAGTACTGGTACCGTCGTCATGGTGATTTAAAATGTATGCTGAGGAACTTAGGAACTCCCACATGGTTCCTCACTCTCAGCTGTGCCGAGTATGGCTGGGAAGACTTACTTGAATTTCTACGAGAGGCAAATGGAAACATTGAAAATATCGAATTCAAGACACCCGGAGAACTGTGCTCTTTGGATCCAGTGAATGTATGCAGGTACTTCAATCATAGATTTGAAGCTATGATGTCTTTCATCATGAACAAGAAAAATCCACCTCTTGGAGAGGTGTTGGATTTCTTCTGGAGAAAGGAGTACCAAGCAAGAGGTGCTCCTCTTATACATATGCTGTTGTGGATCAAGGATGCACCTAAATTTGGAACAGATCCAGAAGACTTAGTGATGAGTTTCATAGAACAGTATTCTACATGTGCTGTTCCAAACGCAAAGGAAGACAAAAGTCTAAGAGAACAAGTTTTACGCTTCCAAAGCCATCGTTGTGGAAAGTACTGTCGTCGTAAATTCAGAAACAAGGACAAGTTCTACACCAAATGTCGTTTCGCCTTTCCACGACCGGTGATTTCTAAAGGAAGAGTGAACAGTTTGATGTCTTCGCTGCGACATAATGTGATGAAGAAATCACCTAAAAACACATACAATTTGAAAAGGAACGAAGAGTCCAAGTACATCAACGACTACAACCCAGTGATTTTGTCCATGTGGAATGCTAACATGGATATACAGTTTGTGGCTGATAACTGTATGGCTGTGGCTCGGTATGTGACATCTTACATCACCAAAAAAGAAAAGACAGAATTGAAGGATATGTGGGAGGACATTTCCCATGAAAAGAGCCTCAGTAAGAAGTTGTACAGTTTCAGTCTGAAGATGTTGTCACATCGAGAAATCGGAGCTTACGAATGTTCTGACCGGTTGTCTTCAGCAAGTCTCTATGCCAAATCCAGGAGTATCGTTTGGGCGAGTCTTGGTCTTGCTGCAACGCGTAATCGAGTTCTGAAACCTGTGCGGGAAATTGAGTATTTGGCGGAAAAGGAGCCAAACAGTACCGATATTTTGAAGACCAACATGTTGGATACATATTATCCAAATAGAAGCAGTCACCTCGAGAATGTTTGTCTGTATGAGGTTCTACAAAATTACATATTCAAGAGGAACATCAAAGAAGATATTGATAAAGGAGTGTATGCTGTAATTGGAAGTGAGGGATGTCTGGTCAAGCAAAGAAAATGCCACTTGGTAAACCATCGAAAATTGAGTGGCGAATCTCCTGAAAAAAAAGAGTTTTTCTATTTAGCACTTTTGCAACTTTTCAAGCCTTGGCGTGCAGAAGAGGAACTGCTTGGAGATTTCCTCTGTTACGAAGACTCTTTCAATGCCGCCAAGGAGACCATAGAATGTCCTGTTTTTCCCAAATATCTAGAAATGTTGAATGCGGAAATCGAGCAGGAAGCAACGATTGCAGCCGAGATTGCTAGAGACAGTTCTCAGGACAGTCAGAGTTCTGTTTCATTGAGTCAGGATCCACTAGGAGGACCAGTCATCAAAAATGAAGCTGCCACTGCCATGATTGAAGTGGAAAGAGCCATGGCACATGCTCAGGAGGATGCGGTTAACTTAGAAGACTTGGAAAGACAACTCAACGTTGAGCAGAGGAAAATATATGACGAAGTTACCAACCAAATTGATCATGGATTAAGTCATGAGAAGAAAGAGTGCTCATGTATGTCGTTGAAGCCTGTCCAACTGTACGTGAGTGGAGAAGCGGGAACTGGAAAAAGTTTCCTCATTAAAGCAATTTCATGTTATTTGCAGAAAAGGACTGAGTCATCGCTGTCTTGTGTTGTCACCGCTCCAACTGGACTGGCAGCACATAACATTAAAGGTATTACTTTGCATCGTCTACTGATGCTGCCAGTGGAGCATGATAACAAATTACAATACCACAAGTTATCTGGAGATGCTTGTTGTGAAGTTTCAAGAGTCTTGAAGAAAATGAAACTTCTTATCATTGACGAAGTAAGCATGGTTTCCAATGTCATGCTTGCCTTTGTGCATTTGAGAATGCAAGAAGTTCTCAAAACAGAGTATGATGTGTTATTTGGTGGCAAACACATCATTGTTTTCGGTGATCTTCTGCAGCTTACACCAGTGAAAGGACAACCTGTGTTCAAAATGCTCACGCATGAAGATACCAGGAAGTGCCTAGGGAGCATTGGCAACGTTAATATATGGTTAAACTTCAATTATGCTGAACTGCGTGAAAATATGCGTCAAGCGAAGGATGAAGATTATAAGAATATTCTACAAGATGTTAGAATTGGAAAAGTGACCGAGCATGGGAAAGAAGCTTTACATGCACGATTACTGTCAAATTTGTATCCAGAAGAAGACGTTGTGCCTGAGAATATTTTTCGGAAAATTACTGAGAAGAAATCTGGAATATGTTTGATGCCAACTCTTGCAGAATGTGCCATCTTCAACAACAAAATGTTGCATTTAGAAAACCAAGAGATTGTGAAACTGGAAGCTATTGACAGAGTAGAGCATATGGGAGCAACAATTATTTTGTCTGAGAATTTGAAATCAAAATTGGATTCATTAGAGAAGACTATATCTAAAACTGCAGGTTTTGAAAAGACTCTGAATGTGTGCTTAAATTGCCGTATAATTTTAAGAAGGAATTTACATGTTGAAAGAGATCTGGTAAATGGATCAATGGGTAATGTTGTTGATTTTGTGAAATACAGAAATAGAGATGGAATTGAATTTTTAAAAATTAAATTTGATGGCATTGAGGAAGTACAGCTAATTGGTCGTTGCTCTGCTAGGTTTTTGCTTGTAAAAGACTTATATGTTCGCCGTAAGCAGTTTCCTGTTTGCTTGGCATATGCGGTGACAATCCATGAATCGCAAGGTTTAAGTGTAGACAGTGCATTGGTGAATATTGGCAGTTCTGTGTTCAAGGAGGGTATGGCATATGTGGCATTGTCACGAGTTAGAACTTTATCGGGATTGTACTTGATTGAGTGTGATGTCACAAACATTTGTGCGGATCTAGATTGTGTTAAGGGATACAATAGGTTAAGAAGAGAGTATGCGCCACATTTGCCTCAATATCCTTTGTTTAAGAAACGTGTGGTAGGCCGGAAACGAAGAAATGTGACCAATAGTAGAGAGGTTGTAGCAAAAAGACGAAAAGTCGATGAACCAGAAATTATAAGCAGAAAGAAAAAGGATTTTGTTGAAGATGTTGTTGGTTTTCAATTTGAAAACAGTTCTGGTGTCAACTGCTATGCTGATGTAGTGGTTAATGTTTTGTTTTCTCTAGAAAATGTAAAAGAAGAGATTGTGGTCAATTCGGATCAAAGATTTTGCAGTTTGTTTAATTCTGTGTTAGAGAAATGTAGCACTGATAGAACAAAAATAGAAAGTGTGTCTGAAATTCGAAATCTGTTAGACAGATGTTCAGGTCAAACACAATTCTCTCAAAATATTCAGCAAGATTGTCAGGAGTTTTTAATGTATATGCTTGATGTATTGCATGATGAAGGTGTAGATGTAGATCACCTGTTTGGGCTTTCTTATCAATGGCAGCATGACTGCGAGAACTGTAGGGTATCAAGTACTACTAGTGTAGACTCAGAAAAAAATATATATTTAACTTTGCCAGACAGTAGATCAGTGTCCTTTAATAAGCTAGTAAAAGCAGCTGATCACAACATGGAGTGTAGCCAATGTAAATCTGAAATGTTGTCCACATTATTTATACGAACATATGGCCAGTATGTCATTTTAATGTTCCAACGATGTAGGCCTGATGGAACAAAATTGACAACTTTAATTAAAAAATTAGTGGCTTCGCAGTTGTCAATATCAGGAAGGACTTTTGTAACTGCAGCAATTATATATCATGACGGTCCTTCAACAACATCAGGACATTACACAGCTTATTTAAAGTCTAGAAACGGCTGGTCATTCTGCAATGATTCTGTTTTAACTTTAAAAAAAAAATTGCCTTTTGACCTTAAAAATTCTTACCTGGTGTTTTTAAAACCAAAATTTTAGGGAAGGAATCTTGGGATTTGCTCTGAGGAATTTCAAGAGGTTCTAATGGCTCCTACACTATTTGGCCTTGAGGATAAGTGTAGTATAGAGTCAAAAGTTATTTTTGAGTTTTAAATAGTTCCTGGAAAAAAAGAAGGTTTTCTTACAGAAAGTGGTGGGCACGGATTAGTTAAAGGACAACAGAGTATTTCCCAAAGCAAACGGTGTTCTTACCATAACACTTGACGTCATGGAAAAATAACTGCACTTTGAATGAGTTCAGAAAAACTGTTTCTTTTTATAAGCTAATTCAAGCAGCCAATCAATACATGGAGTAGAGGTAATGTAAGTCTGCAATGCTGTCTACATTATTTGTCCAAACTTTTGGTTATAATGTCATTTTAAAATTCCAACTATATAAACCTGATGAAAGTAAGTCTTCAACTTTAATTACAAATGTTGTGGCTACACAGTCGTTGATTTTAGGAAGAACATTTGTAACTGCAGCTATTATATGACATGATGGTCCTTTGACAAGATCAGTGCAGGGTCAGCGCTGGCTCCGCTGCCTCTAGTATCCAATTTCCCAACAAGTAAGTTTTTAAATCAACAATACACAGGTTACAGTGTGACAGTTTTAAGAATATTTAAAGTGAATCTCTCCCGGCTTCCGCCTCAGGAGTGTGTCTCAAGCTTCTACTTAGAGCCCTTAACTCGGCATCTATAAGTAGGCGACGGCAGGGGGCGTGGCCTAAAAAAGGGGCGTGGCCTCGGCTCGTGGCGCGAGGAGTGTTGTCAATCAGAGTGCAGGGTCAGCGCTGGCTCCGCTGCCTCTAGTATCCAATTTCCCAACAAGTAAGTTTTTAAATCAACAATACACAGGTTAAATTGTGACAGTTTTAAGAATATTTAAAAGTGAATCGCTCCCGGCTTCCGCCTCAGGAGTGTGTCTCAAGCTTCTACTTAGAGCCCTTAACTCGGCATCTATAAGTAGGCGACGGCAGGGGGCGTGGCCTAAAAAAGGGGCGTGGCCTCGGCTCGTGGCGCGAGGAGTGTTGTCAATCAGAGTGCAGGATCAGCGCTGGCTCCGCTGCCTCTAGTATCCAATTTCCCAACAAGAAAGTTTTTAAATCAACAATACACAGGTTAAATTGTGACAGTTTTAAGAATATTTAAAAGTGAATCGCTCCCGGCTTCCGCCTCAGGAGTGTGTCTCAAGCTTCTACTTAGAGCCCTTAACTCGGCATCTATAAGTAGGCGACGGCAGGGGGTGTGGCCTAAAAAAGGGGCGTGGCCTCGGCTCGTGGCGCGAGGAGTGTTGTCAATCAGAGTGCAGGGTCAGCGCTGGCTCCGCTGCCTCTAGTATCCAATTTCCCAACAAGTAAGTTTTTAAATCAACAATACACAGTTTAAATTGTGACAGTTTTAAGAATATTTAAAAGTGAATCGCTCCCGGCTTCCGCCTCAGGAGTGTGTCTCAAGCTTCTACTTAGAGCCCTTAACTCGGCATCTATAAGTAGGCGACGGCAGGGGGCGTGGCCTAAAAAGGGGCGTGGCCTCGGCTCGTGGCGCGAGGAGTGTTGTCAATCAGAGTGCAGGGTCAGCGCTGGCTCCGCTGCCTCTAGTATCCAATTTCCCAACAAGTACGTTTTTAAATCAACAATACACAGGTTAAATTGTGACAGTTTTAAGAATATTTAAAAGTGAATCGCTCCCGGCTTCCGCCTCAGGAGTGTGTCTCAAGCTTCTACTTAGAGCCCTTAACTCGGCATCTACAAGTAGGCGACGACAGGGGGCGTGGCCTAAAAAGGGGCGTGGCCTCGGCTCATGGCGTGAGGAGTGTTGTCAATCAGAGTGCAGGGTCAGCGCTGGCTCCGCTGCCTCTAGTATCCAATTTCCCAACAAGTAAGTTTTTAAATCAACAATACACAGGTTAAATTGTGACAGTTTTAAGAATATTTAAAGTGAATCGCTCCCGGC
Organism: Lissotriton helveticus; assembly: GCF_964261635.1. NCBI lineage: Eukaryota > Metazoa > Chordata > Amphibia > Caudata > Salamandridae > Lissotriton > Lissotriton helveticus. The sequence continues at coordinate 935,588,756 of NC_136069.1, forward strand.
TTCCGCCTCAGGAGTGTGTCTCAAGCTTCTACTATTGTGTCATGCAAATCTGCTGTCCCCATTCCCTGGTCTGACCATTTTTTGATAGAATTTCAAATTAAACATGGGCAATCCTTAGGAAATTATTCAACTGTTTCTCGTTACAGAAACAGCAAAAATTGGAAAAATCTGGACGTTGATAAACTGAATCTCTGCCTTGAGAATACAAGACCAGTGTCCTCTATTACCTCGATGGAGGAAGAAATGGTTATTCACCGTTGGCTCAGTTCATCCATAGATTCCTGTCTTCCCCCCGGTTAAGAAGAAACACATTTATTGTCATCCCCCTGCTCCATGGTTCTCTGAAGCTCTGAAGTTAGAAAAAACTAAATGCAAGAATCTCGAAAGACAATGGCGCAAATACTATGATCCTAAAATCAAATCATCGTATAAATCTGCCCTCAGTAATTATCATACACTTTGTAATGACGCCCGAGCTAGACATGTTAATTCAACTATTCTTGAAGCTCAGAACTGTCCAAAAGTACTTTTTAAAGTTGTTAGGGAACTCTCTGGAGCCGCCTGCCACCCGAAACCTCCTTGTCTTGATTCCAAACAGTGCAATGACTTGGCTGAGTTTTTCATTAATAAAATTGATACTATTTATGCCGAGTTTGATAAACAAGCTGCTATCCATTCTACAATCTCGGTAAACAAAAGCATTCTCAATGAACACCTTCCTCCGTTCTCTACACTAACTGACAACACTATTTGCCTAGATAAATGGACCCCACTTGTTACCACCACCTTTGGTAGTATTCTGAGTAGCATCAAAACAGGATCTCCAAATGATCTATGTCTTCCGTCAGTTTTTCAAACTTTGAATCAGTCCTCACTATATTTAATTATAGAGATATTGAATATGTCGTTAGTTGAAGCTACTGTTCTGGCGACATGGAAACATGCCATGATTGTGCCCTTGCTGAAGAAAGCCAATTTGGATTCCGATGAACCATCTAATTTCCGTCCCATCCCTCTCCTCCCGATTTTTTCAAAAATCCTGGAGAAGCATATAAACACCCAGCTTATCAGATTTGTGGAAACTCATGATATCCTGCATACCTCTCAGTCTGGCTTTAGGGCAGGATTCTCCAAGGAATCCACACTGCTGGGTGTTACGGAAAACATTCGTTTACAGGTAGATAGAGGAGAAACTGTGGCACTTATTCTTCTTGATTTAAGTGCCGCATTCAACACTGTTTCTCATACCTATCCTATTAACCTCCCTTTAATCTTATGGTATTACTGGACCTGCACTTAAGTGACTTTCGAGCTTCTTACTATAAAGAACCTTTCAGGTTTTTTCATCGACTTCTAGTCCCACAGGGCTCCATACTGAGTCCCCTACTCTTCAATAGTTATGTAAGTCCACTGGCAAGAATAGCGGAGCAAGCTGGGCTCACAGTATATTCATATGCCGATGACACCCAGATTATCTTCTCACTATCGGCCAAAACTAAGCATGATACATCGGGACTCGGTGTAGAGCTAACAAGAATTTCCGACTGGATGCATACAAACAAACTTAAGTTAAACGGTGGGAAAACCGAACTTCTTTCGTTCGGTAACAACAAGTCCCTCTGGGGCCCTCAACACTGGCCCTCCCAGATGGGACCGCTCCCAAGTCCAGTGCATTCGGCCCGCAACTTGGGCTTCATTGTCGATGACCAGCTGACAATGAGGCAACAAGCAGTTAAAGTAGCGTCCATCTGTTTTGTTATTCTTAAGTGGCTTAGGAAAATTCTATGGATGCTTCCTTTGCCCACCCAGAAAACTGTAGTCCATGCCTTAATATCAGCTAGATTGGACTACGGGAATGTGTTATACCTGGGTACAAGCAAAGAAGTATTACACAGGCTACAAATTGTACAAAACTCTGCTGCCCGACTGCTATGTAAACTTCCCTACAGAACTTCAATCTCTGCCTCATTGCATGATCTTCACTGGCTGCGGATCAACAATCGTGCTAAATTTAAAGCACTGTGCTATATGCACAAAATTAATTCTGGCAAAGTACCTTATTACCTTAAGGCCTTGGTGCATCAATATCGCCCTTGCCGCACACTTCGATCCTCCAATCAGCATCAATTTAAAGTTCCATGGATTAAACGAGTCAGAATGGGCGGACATTCTTTTTCTTGCTTAGCCCCCTCACTCTGGAACTCGCTCCCCTTTCACATACGCACCGAACAACATTATTTCAAATTCCGTAAGGATGTAAAAAGTTGGTTATTTAATCAATAATTTCTTTCTATTTTGTTCGATCTCCCTAGTTTCTGTTCCTTAGTTCTTGTGTGTTCCCTAGCGCGGGGAAACCTACGGGTAGCTGTTGCGCTGTATAAATCAAATAAATAAATAAGGTGAGGGTAGGTGATCTGAGCCCAGAGGGTTTTAACCTAGCTATCTCCAATAGACTTTTTACATTAAACGCTAACATGAATACTGAGTGACTAGGCCAATTAAATGTGCCACAGGCTGGGTCTGCAAACATTTTTTTTTTTGTCTGGCAGTGTGGTTGATTGTGTAATGTATGGGGCTGTGGTAACAGGGCCTCCTCACTCCACCACTACGGCTGTGATACGGGTAGTTGGTTGGTGCTTGGGGGGAACACATAGCTGAGGGATAGACCAGAGATCACTGATCAGGCTGAAGTTGTCTCCTTCTACCTAGATATCCCTTATTACCAAATTATTGGATTAGCGCTAAATAGGGATTTCACAGTTGTGTTAATTAACAATTAAAACAATCTTTTTAAGAATGATAGAAGTTAAGTGATCGCCGGGCTTGAGAAGGGGCTAGACAATGTGTGCGACAGAGGTAACAATGATAGTTCTATTTTATGGGTAGGGAATTTCAATGCTCACTCGTGTTGCTTACCCATGAAAATAGTTTGCAGCAACATGGACTCAAATGATGGCAGCCAATCACACTTTTTTCTTGACAAGTATAGGAAAGCCATTAACAAATGCTTAATAAATACTAGTCTAGCCTTTGCTAATGAGGTATGTGACACCCTGATGGAGTTCCTTCGCAAGTTTATAGATTGGGCAGGGGTCTACAATATATTTTATTCTGGTCACTGGAGAACCTTAGAGCATTTTTGACTGACTGGAAAACTCATGCCAGCTAATCACCACTCCCACAGCCTTAGGATTCATTCAGTATACTAGAAACCAGGGTCCACTCCAAGGATTTAGTAGATCAGGGTGCTCCAAAGTCAGTCCTGGTGGGCCAGATCCATCCCAGATTTTTTAGCATATCCCAATTCTAATAAATGTAGTCATAATTAAAAATCTGGCATGGATCCTGTCCCCATGACCGACTTTTGAGAATCCTGGAGTAAATGATACTGAGGTTTAGAAGAATAATGTACTCCCTGCTGAGATGATGTAAGGGCAATCCTGTAGGCTTCTTAACTGAATTGTTTAAGGAGAATGGGGATTCTGTTTGTTCTTGTGTGGGTGTGGAAGCTGATGTGATAAGTATTAGCAATGCAGTCATGGTGCTATCTCAAAACATAAAAAGGGGGTTAACCAGCAGACCATTTATGGGTCACTTGAAAAATATGGCTGGTGTGCTAACAACTGTTCTATATGGCACATCAAGATTTAAAAAATGCTTTGACAAAATATTGATTGGGGAATGCAAGCACCTTTACAATGAACTACTAGAAGTGAGGGCTTTAAGGGATAATGTGTCCTTGTGGAGGAATATTAATCAACCGTACTTTAGTAGCACTGATGCACTAGGGCTTGACTCTGGTTTGGCCCAGGACTGCATTGACCATAAGTGTATAATATATGCTTCATATGGCAAAGACACCGGGGAGAACAAGTAGTTTGATAATATTAAGATCAAAACTACAAGTCAAGCATCCCTGGTAGGTCCCGACCAGTCAGGATTCATGCCCCACCGTAGTACGGCTCTTAATTTACGACGGCTCCATGCGGTACTGGCTCACCGATCCTTTATTCACGAACCTGCGGTTACCCTCTCCCTTGGCGTTCGACACGGTGGAGTGGCCGTTTCTATTTGCTGTGATACTACACTTGGGATTTGGACCTAAGTTCTGTGCTTGGATCTGCTTACTTTATACCAAACAATTGCCGCATGTAGCGGCCAATGGGCATATATACAGGGACTTCCCGCTGGCGTGAGGCACACAACAGGAATGCCCGTTGTACCCCCTGCTGTTCGCGCTGGTACAAGAACCGCTCGCAGCATGGTTAGATGGAAGCCCTCTATCAGAGGCCTTCAGTGGTCTGACACCTGGGAAGACCGCATATCCCTATATGCCGATGACATACTTTTATATCTTACCTCCCCTAGAAAGTCCATCCTGGAACTGCTGAATGTTTGCGATAAGTTTGGCAGGGTGTCCGGCTACAGAATAAACTGGTCCTAGTCAGTCCTCTATGTTTTGGTTGGCCCGCCCCCTCGGCTACCGGCGGACTGCCCACTGCGCATTACTACAGATGCTTTTAAGTATCTGGGTATATATGCGACACCTGATCCCTCTGAGTTCTACAACAAAAATCTAAAGCCCCAGTTGGACCGCTTCAAACGTGATGTAGCGGTGTAGCGTAACCTCCTTCTAACGCTGCTAGCAAGGGCAGCACTCTACAAAATGATGGCTCTGCCGCGCTTCCTCTATGTCCTTGAAAACACTCCATTCTTGGTCCCACAAACTTATTTTAAAACTATAGCAGCGGAGGTCGCCAGTTTACTGTGGGGAAATAAACAAGCGCGGATTGCACAAGACAAGCTCGTACGTAGCTGGTACGATGGAGGGATATCACTTCCGAACTTGCAGCTGTACTACTGTGCGGCACACCTTAAGTTATTAAATAGTTGGCTACACACCCCACAGGATGAACCGGCATATCAGGCTGACAGACACAATCTGGGGGGCAGAGGCCTGATGGCTAATCTCTACCGGCGCCGTAACCCTCCGGGACTGATCGACCCTATGGCACATACGGTGCACATTTGGTATCAGGCACACATACGGCTGAAATGTGCGGGGTTAATCACACAGATGACGCCACTGTGGGATTCCCAGCAATTGGGTACCCTTCGCAGGAGTAAATGCTTCCAAAACTGGGACAATATTGGCCTCTCCGTAGTGGGAGACCTTTGGAAAAAGAGAGCAGTGGTCCAATTCCAACACCTTCACACACAATATGGCATGGCACAAACAGAGAAATTCCGGTATTTACAAATCCGTCATGCACTACAAGCAGCCATACCACCGGGCACCGCATTACAGGAATCCACTCCTCTGGAAGATAGGCTCCTGACAGAGTACATGACAGAAAAGGCGACCTCCCTAACGTACCGTAAACTAGTCAATAATTTGCCGGACCCCACATCCAAACTGAGACAGACCTGGTCCCGGGAGGTAGGTGACTTTGACGATTCAGAGTGTCAGGAGGCCCTATCCTCGCCCTGCGAAACGGTGATCCCGCCCAGGCTCCGACTAGTCCAACTTAAAGTGCTACACCACACATACTACACCAGAACGACTCTTCATGCAATAGGGGCAGCAACACATAAGTACTGTCTGCGCAGCTGTGGAGGTGAAGGTACATTCTACCACACTATTTGGGACTGCCCCCGCATTGCGGCGTACTGGGTTAAGATCATGCGCACGATATCGCAAGCTCTAGAGATCTCGGTTCTCCCGGAGCCGAGACGCTGTCTATTGAATGTATGGGAAGCAAATGACCTTAATCATCAGGAACAGGATTGGGCTATGCTTGGCATGATGATGGCAAAGCGGAATATTGCTATGTTGTGGGGATCGGGAACGTTGCCTACGCTTCGAAAATGGTGTACAGATATGGACGAGGCAATGGTGGCGGAAAGGGCGGTCTTCATACACCGTGGATGCCCTCAAAAATGGGAAAAAGTCTGGGGGGCATAGAACAAATTCAGAGGAGACATTTGTGAACCACCAGAACTTGACTCAGATACTGTCGCCTTGTAGTGCGGCCTTATGTTACAGGGGACGGGGGGCTGGGTTACGGGGATGGATTTGATTTGGAACTGTCCGGATATGTTACATTGCTTTGCTAATCCCTGATTCACATGTGTTTGCAAACAAGGATGATTACTGATATGTATGTGTTAACTCCACTTTATGCCTAATTTAATAAAAACTTTCACACAAAAAATCATTTGGTTAGCATTTTAGAAGGCAGGCAAAAGAAAAACACACAGGTACTCACAAAATATTTAACCTAAGTTGCAACAACTTGAAATGATAGCTAGCCTTGAAAACGCAAAGTAATTTAGTGAAAAATGTGTCAGCTGGATTGTATAATGATTGTTCTACTGTGCCCCATATATGTTGAGAATAACAAACTGGAATCTTAATTTTTTTTTTTTAAACTACAAGTCAAGCAGCTTGTAAAAGTACCCTAGTATTTGTGCTAAAGGAAGTTACTCAAGCTATTACCAACCAGATTTTGTTGGTCTTTTGCATTATGGGCCAACGCTCCTGACAAATATCTTGCAAGCCAACCTTCATGAATGGGTCCTCAAAAACCTAAACTGGTTCCCAATTGAAGGGCGATCCACCTACAAGATTGCTTGCATCACGCACAAAGCTCTTCACCAAAACACCCCTGCTTAACTTTCTAGCAAATCACAAAAAGCAGGGTGCTCCAGGTCCCTGAGGAGCACTAACTCCATTGTCCTCATACCTAATAGACTAAAATGTAAAAAGACCCAATCATGTGCATTCTCTGGTAATGCTCCTACGATTTGGAATTCACTCCCCAAAGACCTTCGCTGCAACCGCTCTTACCCTCTCTTCAAAAAAAGACTCAAAGTACTTCTCCTCAATAAATATTGGGGTCCGTAACGCTACTGACTTTGACCTTGATCATTACCTCTCTGCTCTGATTCGCTCCTTTACCCAACCCCTCTCCCTCTTTCCACTCACTCTCCCTCACTTCACCCCCTCTCTCTCTCTAATTTCAACTCCCCCTATCCCTTCTTATATCTCTCTGCTCCTTTGCCCCCTTATCTCATTTAATGCAATGTTTTATCTTTCTTGAATTCTTCAGTTCAAATTGTCATATGTATAGTATATCTTAATATGTTTATCTACCATGTAAAGCGCTCTGATACTCTTGGGTCCAGCAGCGCTATATAAAACCTTTTAAATAAATAAAAATAAAATAAATAAATAAAATCTAGTTGGTGTGTCAGCCAGGGTCACTTGTTGTATGCAAGTATTGTATCCAAAAAGCAAGACAGACAGGGAGTTGGCGTTATGGCCTTCACTGAATATCTCTTCTATACGAATTGATACTTTAAGCTGAATGAAAGCCATTCTTTTGCAAAAAACTGTGCCACTGACCTCGTCTAGAGAAACGTATGATCTGCAAGTTGCAAGGACTTCTGCAGAGATACATGCATTATTATCAACAAACTGCCCAGTACATTTCACAGAAATGTTAGGTCAAATCTTAAACATGTCTGATACCAGTGGCATCGTGCATGTATTTAAGAAAAATATTTCAGGACTGTTAGCACCCTTTGAAGCAGTCCTCAGCATTTTTCCAAATTCTGTGCACTCTGTGTTCGGCGGCCTGCCTCTCATTTTGGGACTCGTAGCAGGAATTCTATTTTTGTTTATTCTGCTCCGATATGGCAAGTCCAGTCACCAACGATACCCAGACTACCATGGAACAAGCTCTCTTGGCCATGCGGTATTGTGACAGAATTATACAGGTTCTTGGCTTGGCTCGTTTAAGAGATCTGAATACCACTTGCTTTCTTTCATTCAGACCAATCTGGCAAGATTGCATCTTACCTGTTCTACAATGCCTGCTTTGCGGAGAAGAATGCGTGTTAGATGTTTGTCTAACGCTACCATTGGTTGCGCCAACGGATGCAGACGCATTACTGGTTCAGGTAACGGCTCACGTGTTGTGTTGCCCCCAACAGCTACCAATCCTGATGACGGCGTTCATTGAGATCTCAACAGCAAATCCAACTGGAGGTGAGATACAAGGAACAACAGGCACACAGGTACCATCCGATTTGAACATTGCTAACGCGACAACTGACACTGACTGTGATGCTTCACATCTGTGCACAATTATCCTACTTAATGAAGTACTTCCACTTTCACCTACTGTGGTAGACGATTTCTTTGCCAGCTTAGACAATTTGATGTTTTCTCCTGACACCGAGAATAACTTTTGAAATCTGCACACAGCGTTACATGAACTCTGAATTCGGCCTTCGTTTTTCAAAACAAAGCTTCTAGCTTTGGAACTATTTTTAACTTTTACCAAAATTGCACTCTTTTTGGCACAAAGTAAACTGCTTAAAGTAGAACTATTCTTAGAGAACAAGAAATGCTTTTTGAACACTTCCTAGAGACAATATTTGACCTTGTCCTCAACACCAAAACAGTATATTATTCTGCTATGGGATGGTCTCGACTTTTTTTTCTGTTATTAAGAGCCATTTCATGAATGTACATTTCATAATTGATTTAGTTAGTATTAATGATTTCTTGCTTTATACTTCATATGAAAACACTATTCTTAAATGCGTACAGTCAAATGCTCACTTTTTTCGTCTGCAAACCTTTTCAAATGCATTTCATGTATTTTGGGTGGGATTGTAAACACATGCTTTAGATATGTTTAGATTCTTATAATTTAGTAATGTTGAACATATTAAAGTGGAGTGGGTGTTGTGTAGCGTTTTAGGACCCTAGTGTAATTTTCCCAATTGATGCCCATATATAGGTATAATCACCCTATCCTTATATAGGCATAGAAATCATCTCCATATTTAGGCTTAGCCTATGCAGTCCAAATATGGCAGGGCTACTTCCACTAGTTCCGAAAATCCACAATGATTTCTTGGAAAAACCCGCCTTCAGCAGTCAGGGACTTCCCCTTGCTTAAATATTGACTTATCCAAGAACTCATGGAGTTTTCAAAGAACTGAGTCTTTGATGACGATATTATGTCCAACCTTGCGTCAAAGAAGGCACCTTCAAGGTATAAATATGCCCACACTTGCTCTGGCAAACACATGGTGGTTTGGAGCAGTTCGACTATATACTTGCCCGACGCAGCCTGCCGCAGCAAATGCCGAAGGAAGCCAACCCTCCAGCAGACACACTGAGAGAGACGCTGTCTTTTCTCCTGCTGTGAAATAACTATCTATTTTTTTCGCGACTCTAGAGATAGATTTCTTATTCTTGGGAGACAAAGTTGCCATGTTTAAGCGGTTATCAGAAACGAATCCCTTCTTGTGTATTCGAGAAAGTTTCTAGTGATTTCTGAGCTAGCTGGCACTCACAATTAAGTCTAGTATATTTGATAGAGACCTAGTAGACCTCAGTCCTACGTCAAATGTGTATGATATATTATTCCAATGCGCAGAGCCTATTGGGAATAAAGGAACTACACTACAAGGCCAAGAGGTGAGGAAGCTGCATTTTAACGCCACTGTCATGTCTGTACTATATGGTCCAACACTACATTTTATGCAGGAGTGGCTCCTCCACTAGGGTGGAGGAGCGTCGCCTCACTGTTGTCTCGCAGTGTGAGAAGCAGAAACATAATATGGTAATAATTACCATTTTATGTTTCTGCTTTTCGCACTGTGAGAAAGCAAAAGGGTTTGGTTTTAGGGCTGCTCTGCGAGCAGGGCTGGGCAGGGAAGGAGTGGTGTACCCACTCTTGAGTGAGCATGACTGGTTTGGTCGGACCTCTGGGGCCACCCAAACCAGTCATTCACACTCTGCCCTTTCTCCATGCAGGCTGCAATGCAGCACACATGGAGAAGGTAGACTCCGTGTAAGCCCCTGGCTGGGTGGCGTCCCCACCAATCACAATGCTGCTATTGCAGTATTGCGATTGGCTTAGGGGAGGGGAGGGAGACTGCCTGCTCCCTGTTCCTGCCGAAAGCAGGAGGGTAGGAGCCGGAGCTGGAGCCAGAGCTAGCAAAAAGACGGGATCTGGCTGGCAAACAGGTCTTTTTTAAAATTAATTATTAAATGTACCCCTCCCTGCACGACCCCCCACCCGTGATTAATGCCGGCAGCGACTAGTTTTATGGGTTTACTGTTTGGTTGGAATTTACAATTCTGACTAGTATCCCACACATATATTTACCGTTAAAAGCAATTCACCGAAAGAATGGTGAATAGCTGCATCTTTTTTTAGATGAAATTCTGCACAGAATGTCCATGTCGGTGGGGATTAAGGCTCCTATTTATTACCCACTCTGAGTAGATGATAAATGGGAGTGGGATGGGTGCAGAGTAGGAATGTGGGAGTGTGTGCCATGGGTAACAAGGGATAGGCGGAAAAGTAGGCTGGTAGGGGTGGAGAATTGCAAGGTCCCCATGTCATAGAATGGGGTGGGGGGATGGTCAAGGCTCAGTCTGGCCGCACTTACAGCACAAACCTAGGGCAATTTTAGCAATGAGATTTTCAGTCTGGTAAAAGCTGTCCAGTGTTCCTGCATTTTGATTTCATTGATCAAATATAGGACAGATATAATGCAGCGTAGCAGTGTAGCGTCAGGAATACTGCTCTGTCCAACTAATAATAGAGCAGATGCCTATATGAACCACTTTTAAATCTTTTCATTTTTGTTTCTTTGTGTGTTAATATACTACATGGCCTTCTTCTTCTGACCTGCTGGTTACTATTAACTGCCAACTATCCAGTGTTTTGTGTTTCTGCGGAGTCACGCCTAATTGTGTTTCCTGGTACACCAGAGAATAGCAATTTCAATTTTGTTGTCAGAGACTCCATAAATTATTTTACATTCATTGTTTAGTTTTAGTTTTGAGTTTGAAAAGCAATTGATACAATTCTCACAAAAATATAAATGCCACTTATAGACATTGTATTCCGAAATTATTTTGTCCATAGAGTTTTCAAAATAATTATGAATAGATTAGCGCCTCTGGGGGCAATAGTCACAGCAAAATTAGATTAAAAAAACTTTATTCAATGCACATTATGAATGATTTATTAGCCTTTAAAAAGGTCATTTTTATTAATACCAACATACGAAATAGGTAATATAAACACTGTAAAATGTAAATCTACTTTAGGCTATCAGCTGTCATAAGTACATTCAGGGAAGATATACACATATTAAGAAGCTAAACAGAAACTGGTACGGAGGGTGGTAGAAGGAGGAAAACTCGAAAACATACTGAACCAAAATAGTCAACTTTTACTGGCGTCAGTATAAATGAAGTCTATTTGATCTTACTGAAGACAGATTTTCTCGGTGTAATGATTTATGAACATGAGTTAAAGCTGCATCTTTTCAAGGTTTATTTCTTGATCAGAAGATTTATGTTTTTAAAAAGTTGATTATCATGTGGAAAAGAGGTAAGCATGTGTACAATTCCATATGCCCTAAAATGTGATGACGTTTTTGGGGTAGGGAATTTTTTTCATTTCCAGATTGCATATGATTGTATCTGAAGGCAAGAAATTGCCATCACATTGATGTGGATAGAGATTGACTAGTCTTCCAAGTGTCTGTGACAACGTTGTGCCCATTTGCTTGCGATGCAATCCCCTTTATTTCAGTCTATCCTTGTGGATACTGCCATAACCTATAGGGAGCTGGAGACAGAGGTATTGGTGGCCAACATTAAAAAACCAGCATCCAATGGATCTGAAGTTTCAAAAAATGAAAAAAGGGATAAATGGTTGCTAGACGCCGATCAACATGAACATATGCTGCTATTACTGGCCCTATGTTGATTATGAGATTGAGAGAAGCTTGCTAGGAGAGGCCTCACACCTCACATTTGACTAAATCATAGCACAAATATGTGATGACTGGGATGTTTCCTTTTTAAATACTTATAAAGATTGACTATTGGCTAAATCACACTGCCTTGAAAGAATTAGCCCTGACGAAGTCTGTGGTTGACACCACGAAAGACGAAACACGTATTGGCTAGGATTGTGTGTGAAGAACAGCAGTAAAAAAGAGAAAGAAATGAAGGACAAAAGAAGACTGCCTCGACTTTGATTTACTGAGGACATTGACTCTTGTGGGATTTAGCTCAGGATATATTCAAGTTGTGGATAAATGGTTAGCCTGACCTTGCACCATCTAAAGCTGACCACTGCCCCATGATTTCATATGTGGGTAAGATGTCCCCTGTTAGCACATGGTCCTTTTTAGGAGGAGGGTATGTGGAAAAACAGTGCCTTAAAAAGATCATTCACTGTGGTGGCGGTAGGTGTAGAGCTTGCTGATTGATTATTTTATATGTTTTTTAAAATACATTTTACTGCTTTTTTCATATGTTGCATTTGTTGGTGGATTTTATTATCCATTCTGACAATAATGGTGAAAGATGAAAGTGAAGAAAAGAGGAACCGAGGAAAGGTGAAGGAAAAGACATTCAGTTAAGTAGAATACTGTAATAAAAGCATATTACAATGTGGGAATGACACCTCAAGGAGTGAGAAGTGCAATAACGGAATGATACTGAGTTAAAGGTTACAAAAAAAAGAAATATATACACAGCAGCATTCCCTCAACTGTAATCCGAACGCCCCTGAAAAAAATCAACATTCAACATACTACTGACCATGAAGTACAGCACTCAAGTTCCTAACCAAAACTGATCAATAATTAAAGATAGCATTATACTGCATCTTGCTTCAGAACCAGTTGTGACAGGAAGAGTCTTGGAGAAATAGACAACAGTGACAAAATTAATTCAATGAAGCAAGGACAGAGGAGAACCCATAGGCTAACATAGCACTTCCTTCAACTAATGAGACAGCACATCCAGTGACTGAGCAGGCCACTAAAAAAACAGCAATTCCCAATAACTTCCCAGATACTAAAATCTTGTTTGAGCACCACACTAAACGGGTGGCCGGCACCTGCTTTGGCATTCTGAGGATTCTCAGGAAGACATTCAACTTACTGCCACTGACAGCCAGGAAAACCATGGTCCATGCCTTAATAACATCAAGGCTGGACTATGGGAATGTCCTCTATTTGGGAGCTAATGCTAAGTGCACTCAGAGACTGCAGCGCATACAGAATGCGGCTGCACACCTGGTCTGGATGCTGCCTAAGAGAGCTCCTTCGGAGAAAGCGCTGAGAACACTACATTGGCTTCCGATTAGGGAACGTGGGTTGTTTAAAGCCCTTTGTGTTGGCCAACGAATCTTACAGGGAAAAGGGCCCACCATTCTCCATAACCTGTTAAACCCGTATCACCCTGCCTGACAGCTGAGATCTAGCGGGACAGGGCAGGTTCAGGTTCCGAAATTCAGAAGAGTTAGAATGGGAGGGCACTCCTTTCGTGCTCTGGCAGCCCAACAGTGGAACAGACTTTCTCTGAGTCTCCGGCTGGAGACGTCAGAGCTTGTGTTCCGCAAAGAGCTGAAAACTCACTTGTTTCCCAATGAGTAGGGCGGGGCTAGGTTCTGGGTGGGTGGGAAGAAATAGCAGCTAAGAGGCTCTGGCTATTGCCGTTTTACAGCGCAGGGACACAATAGTACAGTGTAAATAGGCGCTTTATAAATTCAATTATTATTATATTATTATTAACTTACTAGTCTAGAGAGGCTTATGGATACTCAATCTGTATCTACTTTGGAGGATGTGGTGTAGGGCCAGGCGAATTCATGGCTCCCTTGGAGGGAGTATGGAACTCTGGGATACTTATATGCCACTGTGTGACAATAAGTCCAGGTTAAGCCTTCCTCTGCATGCACCACCTGAATGGACGTTCTTGTGATTCTGCCAACACGGGAGGAACATTGGCTAACATTACAAAATAAAGCAGTCAAATAGTTTAAAAATAGGGCAGGTCTTCATTGTCGATTGTTCAATGATATCATTATGACCTGGAGAGTTCAGTGGACAGGAAAGACTGTTAAATCATGTAGAGGGGACTGCGTGGTTCTGAACTCCACGTTTCCAGCATTGGTTAAATACCTTTTTTTAAGGTTAGGTAAGATCAAGCATAAAAGTGGTACTTTTGAGATTTACTTATAAACTGGAAATAATAGGGAAACAGCTGAGCAGTTAAGTTCGATTCCTGAGGCGGAAAGCCGGGAATTAAGGGACACTTTTAAATCTTTAATATTGCTTTCTGTATTTTTGCACTGAAATTGTTGTTGACATTTTAATTGCGGCATCCACCTACCATGCAGGTCTCGCGTTCTTCAGATGGCCGATTTAGGGCTGCTTGGGGACAAGGGATCTGTGTTTTCCCGAGCGCATTTTTCACGGGCGCCATTTTGAGTGAGTGCAGGTTGGCGGGCTAGTGCTCATGGCTATTTCGGCCATAGAGTACTTAATGATCATCCCAACGCGGAAGTGCAGCGGACGCGCGCAGTGGGCGCGCCGATGGCACGCCGGAGGCGCGCCAGAGACAAGCCCGTCTGCGCACGTCCGCGGCCAGCCGGGGCCTGGGGCCAAAACCCCTGGTCAATCCCAGCACGGTCCTCTGAGATACTCCCGGAAGGCCCTTCTTTCTCTCCGATGTAGTCACTGTACAAAGGAGGCTCCTTTAAACTGTGACCTGAGCCCTTTTCTTTGTCATGGCTGTGGCTTTCCCTCATTACCTCCCAGATCGACAGTAAAAATAGGTCCTGCAAACTTTGGGCAGTTCATTGGTAAGGATTTAGTATTTACATTCTTCAGTCTCAACTGTAGGTCACTTTCTAAACACAAACAAGACATTTTTGACCTACTGTCGGGCTCAAAAGCCAGACGCTGTCTTTCTTATGGAGACATGGTTAAACGAGAGCTCCGGCCCTGACATTGCCACGGCTCTCCCTCCAAACTACACTCTCATGGGGAGAAACCGCGTTGATAAAGAGGGTGGTGGGATTGCTATTATTTTTAAAAGTATATATACATGTAAATGGGATGACCTTGTTCTCCCTGATTGTGAGGCGGGTCTTTTTAAACTTCTGCTCTCTCCTAATTTTACCATCTCTGGCACCCTCACCTATCGCCCCCAGGACCAGTGAGTTCCTAGATCGACTCTTTTACCGATCACATTGCCCAGCTTTTGCTTCAGGCTTCCAACTTTTTGTACATGTATTTAAATGACACTTCCTTAGCCACTACTGCCAATTTTATCACGGATTTAGCAGCGCTCAATATCAATCTTCATAATTTCGGCCCTACTCATAAAGCAGGTAATCCGCTCGATCCGATTCTCTCCAATTTGACTATGGTGTCATGCAAATCTGCTGTCCCCATTCCCTGGTCTGACCATTTTTTGATAGAATTTCAAATTAAACATGGGCAACCCTTAGGAAATTATTCAACTGTTTCTCGTTACAGAAACAGCAAAAATTGGAAAAATCTGGACGTTGATAAACTGAATCTCTGCCTTGAGAATACAAGACCAGTGTCCTCTATTACCTCGATGGAGGAAGAAATGGTTATTCACCGTTGGCTCAGTTCATCCATAGATTCCTGTCTTCCCCCGGTTAAGAAGAAACACATTTATTGTCATCCCCCTGCTCCATGGTTCTCTGAAGCTCTTAAGTTAGAAAAAACTAAATGCAAGAATCTCGAAAGACAATGGCACAAATACTATGATCCTAAAATCAAATCATCGTATAAATCTGCCCTCAGTAATTATCATACACTTTGTAATGACGCCCGAGCTAGACATGCTAATTCAACTATTCTTGAAGCTCAGAACTGTCCAAAAGTACTTTTTAAAGTTGTTAGGGAACTCTCTGGAGCCGCCTGCCACCCGAAACCTCCTTGTCTTGATTCCAAACAGTGCAATGACTTGGCTGAGTTTTTCATTAATAAAATTGATACTATTTATGCCGAGTTTGATAAACAAGCTGCTATCCCTTCTACAATCTCGGTAACCAAAAGCATTCTCAATGAACACCTTCCTCCGTTCTCTACACTAACTGACAACACTATTTGCCTAGATAAATGGACCCCACTTGTTACCACCACCTTTGGTAGTATTCTGAGTAGCATCAAAACAGGATCTCCAAATGATCCATGTCCTCCGTCAGTTTTTCAAACTTTGAATCAGTCCTCACTATATTTAATTATAGAGATATTGAATATGTCGTTAGTTGAAGCTACTGTTCTGGCGACATGGAAACATGCCATGATTGTGCCCTTGCTGAAGAAAGCCAATTTGGATTCCGATGAACCATCTAATTTCCGTCCCATCCCTCTCCTCCCGATTTTTTGAAAATCCTGGAGAAGCATATAAACTTGACTCTGAAAATATAAACACCCAGCTTACCAGCTTTGTGGAAACTCATGATATCCTGCATACCTCTCAGTCTGGCTTTAGGGCAGGATTCTCCAAGGAATCCACACTGCTGGGTGTTACGGAAAACATTTGTTTACAGGTAGATAGAGGAGAAACTGTGGCACTTATTCTTCTTGATTTAAGTGCCGCATTCGACACTGTTTCTCATACCTATCCTATTAACCTCCCTTCAATCTTATGGTATTACTGGACCTGCACTTAAGTGGCTTTCGAGCTTCTTACTATAAAGAACCTTTCAGGTTTTTTCATCGACTTCTAGCTCGAAAATCCATGTCTCTCAACATGGAGTCCCACAGGGCTCCATACTGAGTCCCCTACTCTTCAATATTTATGTAAGTCCACTGGCAAGAATAGCGGAGCAAGCTGGGCTCACAGTATATTCATATGCCGATGACACCCAGATTATCTTCTCACTATCGGCCAAAACTAAGCATGATACATCGGGACTCGGTGTAGAGCTAACAAGAATTTCCGACTGGATGCATACAAACAAACTTAAGTTAAACGGTGGGAAAACCGAACTTCTTTCGTTCGGTAACAACAAGTCCCTCTGGGGCCCTCAACACTGGCCCTCCCAGATGGGACCGCTCCCAAGTCCAGTGCATTCGGCCCGCAACTTGGGCTTCATTGTCGATGACCAGCTGACAATGAGGCAACAAGCAGTTAAAGTAGCGTCCATCTGTTTTGTCATTCTTAAGTGGCTTAGGAAAATTCTATGGATGCTTCCTTTGCCCACCCAGAAAACTGTAGTCCATGCCTTAATATCAGCTAGATTGGACTACGGGAATGTGTTATACCTGGGTGCAAGCAAAGAAGTATTACACAGGCTACAAATTGTACAAAACTCTGCTGCCCGACTGCTATGTAAACTTCCCTACAGAACTTCAATCTCTGCCTCATTGCATGATCTTCACTGGCTGCGGATCAACAATTGTGCTAAATTTAAAGCACTGTGCTATATGCACAAAATTAATTCTGGCAAAGCACCTTATTACCTTAAGGCCTTGTGCATCAATATCGCCCTTGCCGCACACTTCGATCCTCCAATCAGCATCAATTTAAAGTTCCAAGGATTAAACGAGTCAGAATGGGCGGACATTCTTTTTCTTGCTTAGCCCCCTCACTCTGGAACTCGCTCCCCTTTCACATACGCACCGAACAACATTATTTCAAATTCCGTAAGGATGTAAAAAGTTGGTTATTTAATCAATAATTTCTTTCTATTTTGTTCGATCTCCCTAGTTTCTGTTCCTTAGTTCTTGTGTGTTCCCTAGCGCGGGGAAACCTACGGGTAGCTGTTGCGCTGTATAAATCAAATAAATAAATAAGGTGAGGGTAGGTGATCTGAGCCCAGAGGGTTTTAACCTAGCTATCTCCAATAGACTTTTTACATTAAACGCTAACATGAATACTGAGTGACTAGGCTAATTAAATGTGCCACAGGCTGGGTCTGCAAACATTTTTTTTTATGTCTGGCAGTGTGGTTGATTGTGTAATGTATGGGGCTGTGGTAACAGGGCCTCCTCACTCCACCACTACGACTGTGATACGGGTAGTTGGTTGGTGCTTGGGGGGAACACATAGCTGAGGGATAGACCAGTGATCACTGATCAGGCTGAAGTTGTCTCCTTCTACCTAGATATCCCTTATTACCAAATTATTGGATTAGCGCTAAATAGAGATTTCACAGTTGTGTTAATTAACTATTAAAACAATCTTTTTAAGAATGATAGAAGTTAAGTGATCGCCGGGCTTGAGAAGGGGCTAGACAATGTGTGCTACAGAGGTAACAATGATAGTTCTATTTTATGGGTAGGGAATTTCAATGCTCACTCGTGTTGCTTACCCATGAAAATAGTTTGCAGCAACATGGACTCAAATGATGGCAGCCAATCACACTTTTTTCTTGACAAGTATAGGAAAGCCATTAACAAATGCTTAATAAATACTAGTCTAGCCTTTGCTAATGAGGTATGTGACACCCTGATGGAGTTCCTTCGCAAGTTTATAGATTGGGCAGGGGTCTACAATATATTTTATTCTGGTCACTGGGGAACCTTAGAGCACTTGTTACTGACTGAAAAACTCATGCCAGCTAATCACCACTCCCACAGCCTTAGGATTCATTCAGTATACTAGAAACCAGGGTCCACTCCAAGGATTTAGTAGATCAGGGTGCTCCAAAGTCAGTCCTGGTGGGCCAGATCCATCCCAGATTTTTTAGCATATCCCAATTCTAATAAATGTAGTCACAATTAAAAATCTGGCATGGATCCGGCCCCCATGACCGACTTTTGAGAACCCTGGAGTAAATGATACTGAGGTTTGGAAGAATAATGTACTCCCTGCTGAGATGATGAAAGGGCAATCCTGTAGGCTTCTTAACTGAATTGTTTAAGGAGAATGGGGATTCTGTTTGTTCTTGTGTGGGTGTGGAAGCTGATGTGATAAGTATTAGCAATGCAGTCATGGTGCTATCTCAAAACATAAAAAGGGGGTTAACCAGCAGACCATTTAAAAATATGGCTGGTGTGCTAACAACTGTTCTATATGGCACATCAAGATTTAAAAAATGCTTTGACAAATTATTGATTGGGGAATGCAAGCACCTTTACAATGAACTACTAGAAGTGAGGGCTTTAAGGGATAATGTGCCCTTGTGGAGGATTATTAATCAACCGTACTTTAGTAGCACTGATGCACTAGGGCTTGACTCTGGTTTGGCCCAGGACTGCATTGATCATAAGTGTATAATATATGCTTCATATGGCAAAGACACAGGGGAGAACAAGTAGTTTGATAATATTAAGATCAAAACTACAAGTCAAGCATCCCTGGTAGGTCCCGACCAGTCAGGATTCATGCCCCACCGTAGTACGGCTCTTAATTTACGACGGCTCCACACGGTACTGGCTCGCCGATCCTTTATTCACGAACCTGCGGTTATCCTCTCCCTTGGCGTTCGACACGGTGGAGTGGCCGTTTCTATTTGAAGTGCTACTACACTTGGGATTTGGACCTAAGTTCTGTGCTTGGATCTGCTTACTTTATACCAAACAATTGGCACATGTAGCGGCCAATGGGCATATATCCAGGGACTTCCCGCTGGCGCGAGGCACACAACAGGGATGCCCGTTGTACCCCCTGCTGTTCGCGCTGGTACAAGAACCGCTCGCGGCACGGCTTAGATGGAAGCCCTCTATCAGAGGCCTTCAGTGGTCTGACACCTGGGAAGACCGCATATCCCTATATGCCGATGACATACTTTTATATCTTACCTCCCCTAGAAAGTCCATCCTGGAACTGCTGAATGTTTGCGATAGGTTTGGCAGGGTGTCCGGCTACAGAATAAACTGGTCCAAGTCAGTCCTCTATGTTTTGGTTGGCCCGCCCCCTCGGCTACCTGCGGACTGCCCACTGCGCATTACTACAGATACTTTTAAGTATCTGGGTTTATATACGACACATGATCCCTCTGAGTTCTACAACAAAAATCTAAAGCCCCAGTTGGACCGCTTCAAACGTGATGTAGCGGTGTAGCGTAACCTCCTTCTAACGCGGCTAGGAAGGGCAGCACTCTACAAAATGATGGCTCTGCCGCGCTTCCTCTATGTCCTTGAAAACACTCCATTCTTGGTCCCACAAACTTATTTTAAAACTATAGCAGCGGAGGTCGCCAGTTTACTGTGGGGAAATAAACCAGCGCGGATTGCACAAGACAAGCTCGTACGTAGCTGGTACGATGGAGGGATATCACTTCCGAACTTGCAGCTGTACTACTGTGCGGCACACCTTAAATTAATAAATAGTTGGCTACACACCCCACAGGATGAACCGGCATATCAGGCTGACAGACACAATCTGGAGGGCAGAGGCCTGATGGCTAATCTCTACCGGCGCCGTAACCCTCCGGGACTGATCGACTCTATGGCACATACGGTGCACATTTGGTATCAGGCACACATACGGCTGAAATGTGCGGGGTTAATCACACAGATGACGCCACTGTGGGATTCCCAGCAATTGGGTACCCTTCGCAGGAGTAAAGGCTTCCAAAACTGGGACAATATTGGCCTCTCAGTAGTGGGAGACCTTTGGAAAAAGAGAGCAGTGGTCCAATTCCAACACCTTCACACACAATATGGCATGGCACAAACAGAGAAATTCCGGTATTTACAAATCCGTCATGCACTACAAGCAGCCATACCACCGGGCACCGCATTACAGGAATCCACTCCTCTGGAAGATAGGCTCCTGACAGAGTACATGACAGAAAAGGCGACCTCCCTAACGTACCGTAAACTAGTCAATAATTTGCCGGACCCCACATCCAAACTGAGACAGACCTGGTCCCGGGAGGTAGGTGACTTTGACGATTCAGAGTGTCAGGAGGCCCTATCCTCGCCCTGTGAAACGGCGATCCCGTCCAGGCTCCGACTAGTCCAACTTAAAGTGCTACACCGCACATACTACACCAGAACGACTCTTCACGCAATAGGGGCAGCAACACATAAGTACTGTCTGCGCAGCTGTGGAGGTGAAGGTACATTCTACCACACTATTTGGGACTGCCCCCGCATTGCGGCGTACTGGGTTAAGATCATGCGCACGATATCGCAAGCTCTAGAGATCTCGGTCCTCCCGGAGCCGAGACGCTGTCTATTGAATGTATGGGAAGCAAATGACCTTTATCATCAGGAACAGGATTGGGCTATGCTTGGCATGATGATGGCGAAGCGGAATATTGCTATGTTGTGGGGATCAGGAACGTTGCCTACGCTTCGAAAATGGTGTACAGATATGGACGAGGCAATGGTGGTGGAAAGGGCGGTCTTCATGCACCGTGGATGCCCTCAAAAATGGGAAAAAGTCTGGGGGGCAAAGAACAAATTCAGAGGAGACATTTGTGAACCACCAGAACTTGACTCAGATACTGTCGCCTTGTAGTGCGGCCTTATGTTACAGGGGACGGGGGGGCTGGGTTACGGGGATGGATTTGATTTGGAACTGTCCGGATATGTTACATTGCTTTGCTAATCCCTGATTCATATGTGTTTGCAAACAAGGATGAAAACTGATATGTATGTGTTAACTCTACTTTATGCCTAATTTAATAAAAACTTTCACAAAAAAAAATCATTTGGTTAGCATTTTAGAAGGCAGGCAAAAGAAAAACACACAGGTACTCACAAAATATTTAACCTAAGTTGCAACAACTTGAAATGATAGCTAGCCTTGAAAACGCAAAGTAATTTAGTGAAAAATGTGTCAGCTGGATTGTATAATGATTGTTCTACTGTGCCCCATATATGTTGAGAATAACAAACTGGAATCTTAAATTTTTTTTTTTTAAAACTACAAGTCAAGCAGCTTGTAAAAGTACCCTAGTATTTGTGCTAAAGGAAGTTACTCAAGCTATTACCAACCAGATTTTGTTGGTCTTTTGCATTATGGGCCAACGCTCCTGACAAATATCTTGCAAGCCAACCTTCATGAATGGGTCCTCAAAAACCTAAACTGGTTCCCAATTGAAGGGCGATCCACCAACAAGATTGCTTGCATCACGTACAAAGCTCTTCACCAAAACACCCCTGCTTACCTTTCTAGCAAACTACAAAAAGCAGGGTGCTCCAGGTCCCTGAGGGGCACTAACTCCATTGTCCTCATACCTAATAGACTAAAATGTAAAAAGACCCAATCACGTGCATTCTCTGGTAATGCTCCTACGATTTGGAATTCACTCCCCAAAGACCTTCCCTGCAATCCCTCTTACCCTCTCTTCAAAAAAAGACTCAAAGTACTTCTCCTCAATAAATATTGGGGTCCGTAACGCTACTGACTTTGACCTTGATCATTACCTCTCTGCTCTGATTCGCTCCTTTACCCAACCCCTCTCCCTCTTTCCACTCACTCTCCCTCACTTCACCCCCTCTCTCTCTCTAATTTCAACTCCCCCTATCCCTTCTTATATCTCTCTGCTCCTTTGCCCCCTTATCTCATTTAATGCAATGTTTTATCTTTCTTGAATTCTTCAGTTCAAATTGTCATATGCGGAACACCTTGCCAATGGCACTGCGTAGTACCTCCAATTTGTTGGCGTTTAGGAAGGGCCTTAAAACTTGGCTCTTTACCCTGTAGGTAGCAGTTTTCTCTTTTTAGCTAGGCTTTCTGTTTATCTTTTCTGTTCTGTTTTTGCCTGTTATGTTGTGATTTCAGTTACACTAAAGCGCCGGGACACTCTATGAGTAGCCGTGCGCTATACAAAATTCAAATAACATAACATAACATAACATATGTATAGTATATCTTAATATGTTTATCTACCATGTAAAGCGCTCTGATACTCTTGGGTCCAGCAGCGCTATATAAAACCTTTTAAATAAATAAAAATAAAATAAATAAATAAAATCTAGTTGGTGTGTCAGCCAGGGTCACTTGTTGTATGCAAGTATTGTATCCAAAAAGCAAGACAGACAGGGAGTCGGCGTTATGGCCTTCACTGAATATCTCTTCTATACGAATTGATACTTTAAGCTGAATGAAAGCCATTCTTTTGCAAAAAACTGTGCCACTGACCTCGTCTAGTGAAACGTATGATCTGCAAGTTGCAAGGACTTCTGCAGAGATACATGCATTATTATCAACAAACTGCCCAGTACATTTCACAGAAATGTTAGGTCAAATCTTAAACATGTCTGATACCAATGGCATCGCGCATGTATTTAAGACAATTTTTTCAGGACTGTTAGCACCCTTTGAAGCAGTCCTCAGCATTTTTCCAAATTCTGTGCACTCTGTGTTCGGCGGCCTGCCTCTCATTTTGGGACTCGTAGCAGGAATTCTATTTTTGTTTATTCTGCTCCGATATGGCAAGTCCAGTCACCAACGATACCCAGACTACCATGGAACAAGCTGTCTTGGCCATGCGGTATTGTGACAGAATTATACAGGTTCTTGGCTTTGCTCGTTTAAGAGATCTGAATACCACTTGCTTTCTTTCATCCAGACCAATCTGGCAAGATTGCATCTTACCTGTTCTACAATGCCTGCTTTGCGGAGAAGAATGCGTGTTAGATGTTTGTCTAACGCTACCATTGGTTGCGCCAACGGATGCAGACGCATTACTGGTTCAGGTAACGGCTCACGTGTTGTGTTGCCCCCAACAGCTACCAATCCTGATGACGGCGTTCATTGAGATCTCACCAGCAAATCCAACTGGAGGTGAGATACAAGGAACAACAGGCACACAGGTACCATCCGATTTGAACATTGCTAACGCGGCAACTGACACTGACTGTGATGCTTCACATCTGTGCACAATTATCCTACTTAATGAAGTACTTCCAATTTCACCTACTGTGGTAGACGATTTCTTTGCCAGCTTAGACAATTTGATGTTTTCTCCTGACACCGAGAATAACATTTGAAATCTGCACACAGCGTTCCATGAACTCTGAATTCGGCCTTCGTTTTTCAAAGCAAAGCTTCTAGCTTTGGAACTATTTTTAACTTTTACCAAAATTGCACTCTTTTTGGCACAAAGTAAACCGCTTAAAGTAGAACTATTCTTAGAGAACAAGAAATGCTTTTTGAACACTTCCTAGAGACAATATTTGACCTTGTCCTCAACACCAAAACAGTATATTATTCTGCTATGGGATGGTCTCGACTTTTTTTTCTGTTATTAAGAGCCATTTCATGAATGTACATTTCATAATTGATTTAGTTAGTATTAATGATTTCATGCTTTATACTTCATATGAAAACACTATTATTAAATGCGTACAGTCAAATGCTCACTTTTTTCGTCTGCAAACCTTTTCAAATGCATTTCATGTATTTTGGGTGGGATTGTAAACACCTGCTTTAGATATGTTTAGATTCTTATAATTTAGTAATGTTGAACATATTAAAGTGGAGTGGGTGTTGTGTAGCGTTTTAGGACCCTAGTGTAATTTTCCCAATTGATGCCCATATATAGGTATAATCACCCTATCCTTATATAGGCATAGATATCATCTCCATATTTAGGCTTAGCCTATGCAGTCCAAAAATGGCAGGGCTACTTCCACTAGTTCCGAAAATCCACAATGATTTCTTGGAAAAACCCACCTTCAGCAGTCAGGGACTTCCCCTTGCTTGAATATTGACTCATCCAAGAACTCATGGAGTTTTCAAAGAACTGAGTCTTTGATGACGATATTATGTCCAACCTTGCGTCAAAGAAGGCACCTTCAAGGTATAAATATGCCCACACTTGCTCAGGCAAACAAATGGTGGTTTGGAGCAGTTCGACTATCTACTTGCCCGACGCAGCCTGCCGCAGCAAGTGCCGAAGGAAGCCAACCCTCCAGCAGACACACTGAGAGAGACGCTGTCTTTTCTCCTGCTGTGAAATAACTATCTATTTTTTTCACGACTCTAGAGATAGATTTCTTATTCTTGGGAGACAAAGTTGCCATGTTTAAGCGGTTATCAGAAACGAATCCCTTCTTGTGTATTCGAGAAAGTTTCTAGTGATTTCTGAGCTAGCTGGCACTCACAATTAAGTCTAGTATATTTGATAGAGACCTAGTAGACCTCAGTCCTACGTCAAATTTATATGATATATTATTCCAATGCGCAGAGCCTATTGGGAATTAAGGAACTACACTACAAGGCCAAGAGGTGAGGAAGCTGCATTGTAACGCCACTGTCATGTCTGTACTATATGGTCCAACACTACATTTTATGCAGGGGTGGCTCCTCCACTAGGGTGGAGGAGCGTCGCCTCACTGTTTTCTCGCAGTGCGAGAAGCAGAAACATAATATGGTAATAATTACCATTTTATGTTTCTGCTTTTCGCACTGTGAGAAAGCAAAAGGGTTTGGTTTTAGGGCTGCTCTGCGAGCAGGGCTGGGCAGGGAAGGAGTGGTGTACCCACTCTTGAGTGAGCATGACTGGTTTGGTTGGACCTCTGGGGCCACCCAAACCAGTCATTCACACTCTGCCCTTTCTCCATTCAGGCTGCAATGCAGCACACATGGGGAAGGTAGACTCCGTGTAAGCCCCTGGCTGGGTGGTGTCCCCACCAATCACAATGCTGCTATTGCAGTATTGCGATTGGCTTAGGGGAGGGGAGGGAGACTGCCTGCTCCCTGTTCCTGCCGAAAGCAGGAGGGCAGGAGCCGGAGCTGGAGCCAGAGCTAGCAAAAGACGGGATCTGGCTGGCAAACAGGTCTTTTTTTAAAATTAATTATTAAATGTACCCCTCCCTGCACGACCCCCCACCCGTGATTAATGCCGGCAGCGACTAGTATTATGGGTTTACTGTTTGGTTGGAATTTACAATTCTGACTAGTATCCCACACATATATTTACCGTTAAAAGTAATTCACCGAAAGAATGGTGAAAGGCTGCATCTTTTTTGGATGAAATTCTGCACAGAATGTCCATGTCGGTGGGGATTAAGGCTCCTATTTATTACCCGCTCTGAGTAGATGATAAATGGGAGTGGGATGGGTGCAGAGTAGGAATGTGGGAGTGTGTGCCATGGGTAACAAGGGATAGGCGGAAAAGTAGGCTGGTAGGGGTGGAGAATTGCAAGGTCCCCATGTCATAGATGGGGGTGGGGGAATGGTCAAGGCTCACTCTGGCCGCACTTACAGCACAAACCTAGGGCAATTTTAGCAATGAGATTTTCAGTCTGGTAAAAGCTGTCCAGTGTTCCTGCATTTGGATTTCCTTGATCAAATATAGGACAGATATAATGCAGCGTAGCAGTGTAGCGTCAGGAATACTGCTCTGTCCAACTAATAATAGAGCAGATGCCTATATGAACCACTTTTAAATCTTTTCATTCTTGTTTCTTTGTGTGTTAATATACTACATGGCCTTCTTCTTCTGACCTGCTGGTTACTATTAACTGCCAACTATCCAGTGTTTTGTGTTTCTGCGGAGTCACGCCTACTTGTGTTTCCTGGTACACCAGAGAATAGCAATTTCAATTTTGTTGTCAGAGACTCCATAAATTATTTTACATTCATTGTTTAGTCTTAGTGTTGAGTTTGAAAAGCAATTGATACAATTCTCACAAAAATATAAATGCCACTTATAGACATTGTATTCCGAAATTATTTTGTCCATAGAGTTTTCAAAATAATTATGAATAGATTAGCGCCTCTGGGGGCAATAGTCACAGCAAAATTAGATTAAAAAAACTTTATTCAATGCACATTATGAATGATTTATTAGCCTTTAAAAAGGTCATTTTTATTAATACAAACATACGAAATAGGTAATATAAACACTGTAAAATGTAAATCTACTTTAGGCTATCAGCTGTCATAAGTACATTCAGGGAGGATATACAAATATTAAGAAGCTAAACAGAAACTGGTACGGAGGGTGGTAGAAGGAGGAAAACTCGAAAACATACTGAACCAAAATAGTCAACTTTTACTGGCGTCAGTATAAATGAAGTCTATTTGATCTTACTGAAGACAGATTTTCTCGGTGTAATGATTTATGAACATGAGTTAAAGCTGCATCTTTTCAAGGTTTATTTCTTGATCAGAAGATTTATGTTTTTAAAAAGTTGATTATCATGTGGATAAGAGGTAAGCATGTGTACAATTCCATATGCCCTAAAATGTGATGACGTTTTTGGGGTAGGGAATTTTTTTCATTTCCAGATTGCATATGATTGTATCTGAAGGCAAGAAATTGCCATCACATTGATGTGGATAGAGATTGACTAGTCTTCCCAGTGTCTGTGACAACGTTGTGCCCCATTGCTTGCGATGCAATCCCCTTTATTTCAGTCTATCCTTGTGGATACTGCCATAACCTATAGGGAGCTGGAGACAGAGGTATTGGTGGCCAACATTAAAAAACCAGCATCCAATGGATCTGAAGTTTCAAAAAATGAAAAAAGGGATAAATGGTTGCTAGACGCCGATCGACATGAACGTGCTGAATATGCTGCTATTACTGGCCCTATGTTGATTATGAGATTGAGAGAAGCTTACTAGGAGAGTCCACACACCTCACGTTTGACTACATCGTAGCACAAATACGTGATGACTGGGATGCTTCCTTTTTAAATACTTATAAAGATTGACTATTGGCTAAATCACACTCCCTTGAAAGAATTAGCCCTGACGAAGTCTGTGGTTGACACCACGAAATACGAATCACGTGTTGGCTAGGATCGTGTGTGAAGAACAGCAGTGAAAAATAAAAATAAATGAAGGACAAAAGAAGACTGCCTCGACTTTGATTTACTGAGGACTTTGACTCTTGTGGGATTTAGCTTAGGATATATTCAAGTGTTGTGGGTAAATGGTTAGCCTGGTCTTGCACCATCTAAAGCTGACCACTGTCCCATGATTTGATATGTGGGTAAGATGTCCCCTGTTAGCACATGGTCCTTTTTAGGAGGAGGGTATGTGGAAAAACAGTGACTTAAAAAGTTCATTCACTGAGGTGACAGTAGGTGTAGAGTTTGCTGATTGATTATTTTATATGTTTTTTTAAATACATTTTTCTGCTTTTTTCATATGTTGCATTTGTTGGTGGATTTTATTATCCATTCTGACAATAATGGTGAAAGATGAAACTGAAGAAAAGATGAACTGAGGATAGGTGAAGGAAAAGACATTCAGTTAAGTAGAATACTGTAATAAAATAATATTACAATGTGGGAATGACACCTCAAGGAGTGAGAAGTGCAATAATGGAAGGATACTGAGTTAAAGGTTACAAAAAAAAGCAATACATACACAGCAGCATGCCCTCAACTGTAATCCGAACGCCCCCGAAAAATCAACATTCAACATACTACTGACCATGGAGTACAGCACTCAAGTTCCTAACCAAAACTGATCAATAATTAAATATAGCATTATATTGCATCTTGCCTCAGAACCAGTTGTGACAGGAAGAGTCTTGGAGAAATAGACAACAGTGACCAAATTAATTCAATGAAGCAAGGACAGAGGAGAACCCATATGCTAACATAGCACTTCCTTCAAATAATGAGACAGTACATCCAGTGACTGAGCAGGCCACTAAAAAAACAGAAATTCCAATAACTTCCCAGATACTAAAATCTTGTTTGAGCACCACACTAAACGGATGGCCTGCACCTGCTTTGGCATTCTGAGGATTCTCAGGAAGACATTGAACTTACTGCCATTGACAGCCAGGAAAACCATGGTCCATGCCTTAATAACATCAAGGCTGGACTATGGGAATGTCCTCTATATGGGAGCTAATGCTAAGTGCACTCAGAGACTGCAGCGCATACAGAATGCGGCTACACGCCTGGTCTTGATGCTGCCTAAGAGAGCTCCTTCAGGGAAAGCGCTGAGAACACTACATTGGCTTCCGATTAGGGAACGTGTGTTGTTTAAAGCCCTATGTGTTGGCCACCGAATCTTACAGGGAAAAGGGCCCACCATTCTCCATAACCTGTTAACCCCGTACCACCCTACCTGACAGCTGAGATCTAGCGGGACGGGGCAATTTCAGGTTTCGAAATTCAGAAGAGTTAGAATGGGAGGGCACTCTTTTCGTGCTCTGGCAGCCCAACAGTGGAACAGACTTCCTCTGAGTCTCCGGCTGGAGACGTCAGAGCTTGTGTTCCGCAAAGAGCTGAAAACTCACTTGTTTCCCAATGAGTAGGGCGGGGCTAGGTTCTGGGCGGGTGGGAAGAAATAGCAGCTAGGAGGCTCTGGCTATTGCCGTTTTACAGCGCGGGGACACACTAATACAGTGTAACCAGGCGATTTATAAATTCAATTATTATTATATTATTATTAACTTACTAGTCTATAGAGGCTTATGGATACTCAATCAGTATCTACTTTGGAGGATGTGGTGTAGGGCAAGGCACATTCATGGCTCCCTTGGAGGGAGTATGGAACTCTGGGATACTTATATGCCACTGTGTGACAATAAGTCCAGGTTAAGCCTTCCTCTGCATGCAACACCTGAATGGACGTTC
Source organism: Lissotriton helveticus (assembly GCF_964261635.1). Taxonomy (NCBI): domain Eukaryota; kingdom Metazoa; phylum Chordata; class Amphibia; order Caudata; family Salamandridae; genus Lissotriton; species Lissotriton helveticus. The sequence goes on from NC_136069.1 coordinate 935,618,099, forward strand.
TTGTGATTCTGCCAACACGGGAGGAACATTGGCTAACATTACAAAATAAAGCATTCAAATAGTTTAAAAATAGGGCAGGTCTTCATTGTCGATTGTTCAATGATATCATTATGACCTGGAGAGTTCAGTGGACAGGAAAGACGGTTAAATCATATAGAGGGGACTGTGTGGTTCTGAACTTCACTTTTCCAGCATTGGTTTAATACCTTTTTTTAAGGTTAGGTAAGATCAAGCATGCAATCTCTGAGATAAACATGGTACTTTTGAGATTATCTTATAAACTGGAAATTATGGGGAAAGGAAACAGCTGAGCAGTTAAGGTGAGGGTAGGTGATCTGAGCCCAGAGGGTTTTAACCTAGCTATCTCCAATAGACTTTTTACATTAAACGCTAACATGAATACTGAGTGACTAGGCCAATTAAATGTGCCACAGGCTGGGTCTGCAAAGAATGTTATTTTATGTCTGGTAGTGTGGTTGATTGTGTAATGTATGGGGCTGTGGAAACAGGGCCTCCTCACTCCACCAATACGGCTGTGATACGGGTAGTTGGTTGGTGCTTGGGGGGAACTCATAGCTGAGGGATAGACCAGAGATCACTGATCAGGCTGAAGTTGTCTCCTTCTACCCCTTATTACCAAATTATTGGATTAGCGCTAAATAGGGATGATAGACGTTAAGTGATTGCCGGGCTTGAGAAGGGACTGGAAAATGTGTGCTACAGAGGTAACAATGATAGTTCTATTTTATGGATAGGGAAATTCAATACTCACTCGTGTTGCTTACCCATGAAAATAGTTTGCAGCAACATGGACTCAAATGATGGCAGCCAAACACACTTTTTTCTTGACGAGTATATGAAAGCCATTAACAAGTGCTTAATAAATACTAGTCTAGCCTTTGCTAATGAGGTATGTGCCCCCCTGATGGAGTTTCTTCCCATGTTTATAGATTGGGCAGGGGTCTACAATATATTTTATTCTGGTCACTGGGGGACCTTAGAGCATTCATGCCAGCTGATCACCACTCCCATAGCCTTAGGATTCATTCAAGATACTAGAAAGCAGGGTCCACTCCAAGGATTTAGTAGATCAGGGTGCTCCAAAGTCAGTCCTGGTGGGCCAGATCCGTCCCAGATTTTTTAGCATATCCCAATTCAAATAAATGTAGTCATAATTAAAAATCTGGCATGGATCCGGCCCCCATGACCGACTTTTGAGAAGGTCATGGGGGTAAATGAAACTGAGGTTTGGAAGAATAATGCACTCCCTGCTGAGATGATGTAAGGGCAATCCTGTAGGCTTCTTAACTGAATTGTTTAAGGAGAATGGGGATTCTGTTTGTTCTTGTGTGGGTGTGGAAGCTGATGTGATAAGTATTAGCAATGCAGTCATGGTGCTATCTCAAAACATAAAAAGGGGGTTAACCAGCAGACCATTTATGGGTCACTTGAAAAATATGGCTGGGGTGCTAACAACTGTTCTATGGCACATCAAGATTTAAAAATGCTTTGACAAGTTATTGATTGGGGAATGCAAGCACCTTTACAATGAACTACTAGAGGTGAGGGCTTTAAGGGATAATGTGCCCTTGTGGAGGATTATTAATCAACCGTACTTTAGTAGCACTCATGCATTAGCGCTTGACTCTGGTTTGGCCCATAACTGATTTGACCATAAGTGTATAATATATGCTTCATATGGCAAAGACACTGGGGAGAACAAGTAGGCTGATAATATTAAGATCAAAACTACAAGTCAAGCAGCTTGTAAAAGTACACTAGTATTTGGGCTAAAGGAAGTTACTCAAGCTTTACCACCAGTAGCAGTCAGAAGGTGCCAGGTCCAGATTGGATTCTGGTTGGTCTTTTGCATTATGGGCCATCGATCCTGACAAATATCTTGCAAGCCAACCTTCATGAATGGAAAGATAGCCACCTGGGGCCTGATTTAGATTTTGGTCGGACTAACATTGCCAACCTGTGGCAGAGTTTCCAAGTACTCTGTCAAGCTGATGGAATCCTGCCCGCCCTAATCAGATGAATGCAGACTGAATCTCCATTTGTGTCGACAGACTGTTTACCATCGTGTACAATGCTCAACACTGCAGCGGGCTCCCATGCTGGTGAATAGTACTCTATCACTACAGGGGGACGGGTAGCACCAAGACTATATAGATTACACAGTTGTGCTGGCGGTGTCCTAGTGGCAGTTTCCAGATGGAGGGATTCTGTCACTGGACGTGGTCAACAATGTACCATTACTGAGGTCATGGATGGGTGCCAGTATAACACACTTGATGACTCTTGCCTAATTACTTTAATCAAAATAACAAAAGGGGGGAGAGAGAGAGTATAGATGGATTCGTTCTCCCTAACCAGTCGTATATAAACAAAATCCACTAAGGAAGGGTTTCCCTACTCAGGTTGGGAGCACCCTGTGTTTCTAAAATACCCCTCACACACCAAAAGGACCCCTGGTGTCATGCTTCATCATTGGGCTCTTCGCACCCCTCTACGGGATGTGGGGTGCTTCAACCAGCGACTACGCGGGGGCACTTTCAGCTGATGACTATGTGTGTGTGAGGGTTTATTTATGTGTGTGAGTGGAGGGCTTATACGGCGAGTGATGTTTAAAAAAGAGCCTGGCTCGTGGGGTAAAGAAACAATTTTAATCGCCCCCCGGGCTGGCACTATTAAAAATGTGCAGAATATGGAGGTGTGTTATGCAGGGCAATGTGTATTACCTCCCATGTGGGTGTGTCAACATGTTTCGGACTCGAAGCTCCTTCTTCAGGACAGGGTACACAAATTCCCACCTTACTCACGTTTCTCTAGTTAAAAGATGATGTTTTTTATTTTTACAAAAGTGAAATCTAGTGCAGGTTCTAATATGTCCCTACAAAGTATGCCAGTTGTCGCCTGTTGGTCGACCTGAAAAGGAAGAGGACAAAAAATATATTCTGGTGGTCCGCTCCTTTAAAATAAAACACTAGGCGCAGTGACCTGTGGAGAAGTAATATCATTGTGCGGGCTCCGATCACTAGACAACAATGTCATGCTACTTGTGAATTCGTACCTGGCGTGAAAATAAGAACAAGTACGAGACATACAATATACTCAACATAAAGCACACACTCTAAGTTCAGGTTCTTTGTTCATTTCCTTTATTTTATGGTGGTAATAAAATTCAGGAGTAGATATAGTGAGAGGTAATGAGGGGGAAAAAAAGAAATTCGGAGAGCATACTGTTATAAATTAATTCCAATGCCTCATGAGCCTCTGGAACGTTGGGGTTCATGTGCAGATGCGCTACCTGCAAATGATGTACAGTTATTACATTCTGTAGTACTCACATTCTCGTTTTGGTGTTTACCTCTGCTCCCAAATGACATACTCACGAAAGTCTAGGAGACACTGCTGCCTGACTGCCCCACACGCGGCTCCGCTGAGAGTGTGTTGGCTGCCGTGGGTCACTGGTTATATACTGCCGTTAATTGCCAATTAGGTCCCTTAATTGGTCGGGTGTGCCCAAACATGGGTATCCCGGTACACACTCGTCCAATAGCGGTCAGTCGCACATGCCCGTGTTGAACACTAGCACATGCGCATGCACGTTGTCTGTTGTTCCAGTGTTGTTACCTACTGCGCATGTCTGTTATCGGGACATGTTTTCCAATTCATGCGCACAGTCGCAAACCGGTTTTCTTAAGTTCATGGTTTCCCGTGCTACTTATAAACGGTGCGTTTAGTAAATTCGTTTGATGGAAGCCATAGTTATATTAGAAGACCTTGTTGAAAGTTGTTTAGAGTACACCTTGTTGGGTACTGAGAGTTCGATGAGGTTAGTTTCTAGTGCGAATGGTCATTGGTAAGTTCCGCTCTGTGTGGCCTTGTATCAATGAGAGCTGATCACAGTTTATATGAAGCCTACTAGAGGTTGCTGTATGAACGGTCATTATGAATCGTTTCAGTGGTGCAGTACACAGTATAAATCTTCTTGCTTTTATGGACGGTTATGGGTGAAGGGCTGAGGTGGGTTTGGTATCTCATATTTTAATTTATTCATGATAGTTGTCCCCAGGGGATCTCATCATTGAGGCCTTTAACGTGGGTGCCCAAACGGAACACCCACCGCTTGTCCTTTTCGAATAGGCCAGATTCTGATGGTAATTTCTCCACTACTGTCCAGCTGACATCGTTAACCCAATGTTGTGCTTCCAGGAAGTGCGTAGCCATTTTGGTAGTGCTTTTCTTGCACCGTATGTTACTTTTATGTTCATGTAGCCGTACTTTCACTGCTCTCGTGGTCATCCTTATGTATTCTAAGCCGCAGGGGCAGGTAATCATGTACACTACATTTTTACTGTTGCAGTTAGTCATTCTACGTTGTTCCCATTTGGTTCCGTTGCTGAATATCAGTTGTTTGCTCCTTTTTGTTAGATGGCAGCTAGCACAATTGCCACAGGGGAAGTGACCTTGTATTCCATGTTGGGAAAGTGGCAGTGGTAAGTCAGGTTTTGGGCAAGTATGGACCAGCATATCCTTGAGATTCCTCCCTCTTCTGTGAGCAAATAACGGTTTCTCAAATCCTAGTGTTCCACTAGACAGAATACCCCAACGTTTGTTGATTATCTTTGATACTTCGTTGGAGTGTGTGCTGTACGTAGTTACACATATGGGTCTTGTTTGCTCCGTGTTGGGTTGTACTCTGTTTTCTAAAAGTGCTTCTCTATTGTTGTTGCTGGCCATCTTCATGGCGGCATTTATAATCCTGTCTGGGTACTGCCTCTTTTGTAGTTTGGTTTTAAGGTCAATTGCCTGGGACTTGTAGGCGACTAGGTCAGTGCAATTTCTCCTTAGACGAAGAAACTGGCCGTAGGGTAAATTCGCCCGAAGGTGTTGGGGATGAAAGCTGTCGAACCTTATTAGGCAGTTCCTTGCTGTAGGCTTAAAGTGGGTAGTCGTTTTTAGGACTCCTCCCTCATGGTAAATATTCATGTCTAAAAAGACAAGTGAGTCTTTTGACACTGAGTGCGTGAATTTTAGATAGGCATTTTGGGTATTTAACCATGCCATGAATTGTGTGACTGAGCCCAGGTCCCCTTGCCAGATGACAAACACATCGTCGATGTATCTCTTCCAAGTGATTATGTGCTGTCTAAAGGGTTTTGGTCATGGAGAATTTTGTTCGTCTCCAAGTGGTGTACGTAGAGTCCTGCCAAGCTTGGAGCAAAAGTGCTTCCCATGCTCGTACCGCGGCTCTGGAGGTAGATCGTGGTGTTGTAATCGAAGTAGTTCTTTGTAAGGGCTAGTGCGATGCACTTCAGCACTACCCCTCTGTGTGTCTGATATTGCCAATTGGTGCTGTACAGAACCTCTTCAATGATGGCCAGTGTTTCCTCATGTGGCAAACTGGTGTACAGGCTTTCCACGTCCAAACTGAGCAGTAGCTGGGTGCTCGGATTAAAAGTTGCATTTTGTAGTAGTTGTAAGACTGCCTTGGTATCTTTGAGATAGGTATCAGTGGCTTGCACTAGTGGGCGGAGGAAAGCGTCGGTATACTTTGAGAGGGGTTCGAGTATTGACCCGATACCGAAGACAATAGGTCTTCCGGGTGGGTTGTCCATGTTTTTATGTATTTTAGGGATACAGTAGAAATATGGTGTCCTTGGTGATTTTTGTGTTAGGAACTCCGCTTCTTTTTTTGATAGCCAGTCATGTGCCAAAGCCTCCTCCACCATCCCTCCTATAGTGATCCTGAGTGATTCTGTTGGATCCTCTTGCAGGACTTGGTAATTACGTCTGTCAGATAGTAACCGTGAGCACTCCTGCTCATATGCTGTCGTTGTTTGTACCACTATCGCGCCCCCCTTATCGGCGGGTTTGATCGTGATCTCTTTATTGGCACCTAGTGCCCATATAGCCTCCTGTTCCTCTTTGCTGGTGTTGTGGAAACAGTCTTTTCGGGAAGAGCTTAGTGTCTTCAAATCGTTAATTACTGCCTTCTCGAAGGCTAGAACCTCGACAGGTAGTAAGTTATCAGGGGGCGTGAATGTTGATTTTGGCCTGAGTCCTGTATTGGTTCTATGGACTGGTTCTTTATCCTTAAAGAAGGTTTGGAGTTTGATTTTGCGTATAAACTCTTGCATTTCAGTGTGCAATTTGAAAGAGTCAAGTTTATTGGTTGGGACGTAGCCAAGGCCTTTGTTAAGGACAGCTCTTTCGGTTATGCTTAGTACCCGGGAGTGATGCTTACCACTAGGTCCCCCTCTTGCTGGTTGATGGATGGTTCGGGAGTGCCCCCGTCATGCTCCGTGTGTTCATTCTGGGGTCCTCTTGTTCATGGTCTTGCCACGTTACTGTGTTGCCCTTCCTGTTCCTGCCTCGGCGGGATCCTGGGCGCGACCCTAAAAAAAGCTGAGGGTCATAGTAGCATGTTTCGAAATCTGGGCCCCATTGTTGGAACAGGGGTCCAGTCTGTGGTGGACCATAATGGTATGGTGGAAAAGAAGTAGGTCCTGGGTATTCGGGGTATTGGGGCTGTGCTTGGTAGCCCCGCCATCCTCGCTGTCGTGGGTAGTGTTGTCCCTGCCGTCTATAATTACCTCTAAAGGATTTCTGTCTTTGGTTGCCACTGGAATTTGATCCAGAGGACCCACAATCCGAGCCTTCACTATCATTGTTGCTGTTATTATGCCTTGACATATACCCCACCTTAATATAGGTGTAGGCACCTTCTGGTGTAATTCGTTCCTTGTCCTTTTTGAGTTTGTTGAATTTACTTTGTTTTAATGAAAACTCAAACTCGGACATTTGCTGATTTAGTTCATCTAGTCTTTTCTTGAGGTCGGCAGGTTTTTGGTATGTCTTTAATTGCTCCTCTGTTTTCTGTATTTCGATTTTGAGTTCTTGTGCTAATCTCGTGGCCGTTTTTACTATTAGCACTAGCCAGTCGCGTGTGCAGTGCCACAAGATTAATGACCATTCCTTTTTAAACTGCATGTCGTTTTGGAAGATAAATGGTTCGTTTTTTACCAATAGTCCCTGTGGTGCTATCTTATTTCTTAAGTACTCTGTCATGAGTAATCCGTGTAGAGCTGTTTTGACTTGGCTTTTCCGTAGGTCAGTTAGTTCATCCCAGTCTCCTACACTGGGTCCTGGTTCAGTGCTGCTTAGACCATCAAATGGGTTGACTGCCGACAGGATTCGGTCTATCTCATCTTCCCCAAAGGTGAGGCCATAACTGTACATCATTTGCAGGTAGCGCATCTGCACGTGGACCCCAACGTTCCAGAGGCTCATGAGGTATTGGAATTAATTTATAACAGTACGCTCTCCGAATTTCTTTTTTTCCCCCCTCATTACCTCTCACTATATCTACCCCTGAATTTTATTACCACCATAAAAGAAAGGAAATGGACAATAAACCTGAACTTAGAGTGTGTGCTTTATGTTGAGTGTATTATATGTCTCATACTTGTTCTTTTTTTCACGCCAGGCACGGATTCACAAGTAGCATGACATTGTTGTCTAGTGATCGGAGCCCGCACAATGATATTACTTCTCCACAGGTCACTGCGCCTAGTGTTTTATTTTAAAGAAGCAGACCACCAGAAAATATTTTTTGTCCTCTTCCTTTTCAGGTCGACCAACAGGCGACAACTGGCATACTTTGTAGGTAAATATTAGAACCTGCACTAGATTTCACTTTTGTAAAAATAAAAAACATCACCTTTTAGCTAGAGAAATGTGAGTAAGGTGGGAATTTGTGTACCCTGTCCTGAAGAAGGAGCTACGACTCCAAAACATGTTGACACACACACATGGAAGGTAATGCACATTGCCCTGCATAACACACCTCCATATTCTGCACGTTTTTAATAGCGCCAGCCCGGGGGTCGATTAAAATTGTTTCTTTACCCCACGAGCCAGGCTTTTAAAACATCACTCGCCGTATAACCCCACCACTCACACACATAAATAAACCCTCACACACACCACACATAGTCATCAGCTGAAAGTGCTCCCGCGTAGTCGCTGGTTGAAGCACGCCGCATCCCGTAGAGGGGTGCAAAGACCCCAATGATGAAGCATGACACCAAGGGTCCTTTTGGTGTGTGAGAGGTATTTTACAAACACAGGGTGCTCCCAACCTGAGTAGGGAAACCCTTCCTTAGTGGATTCTTTTTTGTTTAATTACTTTCATCTGCATACCATACTATAAAACACACTCCATTTCAGACCATGATCATTTGCCAGTCCACTGCACCACAACATTTGAAAGGAGAAGTTTGCTCACTGAAGTCGAGTTATTTTTTTTCTTTTCCCTGTTTCTCATCCCTTTTCTCTTCTCTCATTTATTCCATTGTGGTTAAAAAATTTAATTTCACTATATTTATTTGGATAATGGCACTGAGGAAAAATTCTCGTTTTACAGAGGGTAATTATTAGTCATGGTGGATGAAATCATCAGAGTAGAGCCATAATTGTTTAGAGCCCAGGTCCAAAATACAACCATATGTCAGAAAAGGCAAATGTGGGCCAGAATAGATGACAGAGTGAATGCTGTAGCAAACAACCTGTGCACACAAAAGGAAATTAGGAAGGAGTTGAATCACCAGTGATGGAGAGTGGATTCCATGGCCTCCAAGCGCCACCTGGAGGCCCAGAGAACTGGTGGGGGGATGCCTGCACTTGACTTTTATGGATCCTTCCGCGGCTTTCAACCAAGTTAATAGATCAAAATGTTGGTGTCTTCTGGATTTGGGCATTGAACCCAAGCTAGTGGCTTTTTTATATGGCTCCCAATCAAATCTATCTGCATCGGTGTGGTATGATGAAAATGGTAGTGTGTCTGACTCCTGCGGTGGTACATTGAGTGGTATGGAAAGGGTGCATTCTGGCACCACTGCTCACCCTACATATTAATAAACTGAGGGAGGTCTTGACAGCTGCTTGCAGGGATATTCCTAGTGTGGGCTTCAATTAATTCCAGCACACAAACAACGGTGGGCCGCCAGCATCTTTTAAATACCTTTATAGATTGTTGGAATTCTTTAAACTTGTCAACTAATTACTCCAAATCACATACAATGACAATTGGCTGTTGGAAGGCTTCTGGGTCCAGGTTTTTTGGTAAAGGGGTTGAACTTACTCAAGTTTCGACCTTTCCCTGTCTCGGGGTAATCTTCAATGATAGAGGGTCCTTGTGTGCACAAACATCTCTTAAAATGAACACCCTAATGAGGGCAGTAGATGCTACAATGGATTTTGCCAAGAGTCTTGGGGCCAATCCTATGCAAGACCTAATAAAGTTATATCAAGAGAAGTGCATACTAATGACAAGTTATGGGTGAGACACATGGGGGTATAAAGAGGTTAGAGAACTTCAGATGATTGAAAATAAATTCCTACGTAGCCTCCTTGCTGTTCCCGCCAGCACTCCATCATTCATGATTCATGATTCATGAAGCGGCAGATTTAGATAATATCACTGACCTCATTGCTCTGTCAACCATCATGCGATGGTTTAGAATTTGGTCTAGCCATGACCTCCTTTTAGACCAGCTTGTGATTAAGGAATTTAGAGCTCTGGAGAGCGCACTGCAAATCTCATCGCTAAGGTATGTTAAGACAATGCTGAAGAGCGTGGGCTATATAGAATAGTTCACCAATCCCAGACAATTAAGGCCAAGGGAGTTGCAGGGTATAAAAAATATGTTTTTAGCCAGGTGGCAATGTGAAAGAGAGGATAACGAGGTTCATAAATCAACTGTGAATTAGTACATATTGTTGAAAACATACCCCTGTGGGGAACCCTATTTTTTATTAACGCCCACCATTGGTTGTTATTATTAAGGTTTAGATTTAATAGAATACACTGTTCTTTAGCTTTCCTTAAAGGATTTTATAATTTGGGTGAATTAAAAGCATGTTCTTGAGACAACTTCTCTGAGCAAGACATTTTACACTTCATGATTTTTGTGATTTTTATCGGGCATTAAGGCCAATATACATTCTTCCACTGGTGAGAAATAATCAATTTGTACAAGTAAGACCAGTTTCGCTGTATTTACAAATGCTGTCTTCCCCCTTAGTCTGCGTTGGTGTTGCAAGCTTTCTTGCCGGCACACTTAGACTTAGGAAAAGGCTATTTAATGATTAGTGATTATTTTAACAGTCACTAGAAGTTTTTTCCTAAAAGTTGTTTCCTGTCGCTTTTATATTTTCAAGGGTAGCGCCATGTAGGGGCAGGGTAATGGATGTGCTTGTGTTTGCACCTTGCGTGAATAGTACTGCAGTGATGCAACTGCACTTTATTAGGGGTTCATGGAAGTGCATTACGCACAATCCCATGAGGTAGCATAAAAACTCAGCAGAGTTCCTCGAGGGGGAGAAATTCTTGTTTAAGTTGTCAAACAAGGAGATAGTGTTATAGAGCGAGAAATCTGTAGATGGAGAAAAGGGGGTAACAGAGTACTAAGGCCTGGGTAAGGTCAGCAGTCAGGAAAATGGAGGACAACTTAGCTTACATTACAATATTGGGAATGACCATTCATCTGGACCAGAAGTGTGTCAGTATTCTGTAGTTCACACACTCAAGACTGTATTTAGAAGGGTTCTGTGAAAATAATAGAAATGAAAACAGAAGATTGTGCTAGGATGGTAGAAGGGGGTCCATTAGCAATTCAACAACACAAAGCCCACTTAATCATCTAAGCCTCATCAGAGAAGGATTCCAGGTTACTCCCACATTCCTTGACATATCAGCTTTCCCCACTTAACCACCAACCATTTTAGTGTCACCCCTTCACTTGTCACACACCCATCCACCTTATAAGTGTCAGTTAATCAACTGCCTCAATGATCACACAACTCTTTACTAGCCTGACACAACCAAATATGAACAATCACAGCAGATGACACTCACTATGAAAGTGCATCCAAATTGAGAAAATGTTTAGATGAAATTGCAAGGCCAGCGAGTGATATACAAGTGCAATATGACAACATAAGTACTCTTCAAGGGATCTTTGTATTGACATTCCTGTTCACCAACCCATTCACTGTGTTACGTGCATGTCCACCATGCACATACATGTCTCATCTCGAGTCACTTCCACAAGACATTTCCATCCTTTGGCAACTCACACTCACACTATCACAGCCCACATCCTCCAATTTTGTATCACATCCTTGATACTTGTTAAAACATGCATGCCTCTTTACCACTTTCCAAGCAACCACCTGTATGCCATCACTAGTGTCGACCTCTTCTCATAACACATATCATGTTATTATCATGGTTTACCGATTGACTGCAACTCCTCCATCACCCACCTCAACACAGTCATCCACACTGGCCCCCAGAGAACACATTACGTCTGCCATCCATCAAACTCACCTCTCGAAGAGTAGCCTCACAACAAAGAGCCCGAGTGCTGGAGGAAGCAAGGAGACAATGTGCCCTGCCCGTGGGTACTGTGGCCCACCTTCCAACTAGGCCGGATCTGCCCAGGTTACATTCTGAGGAAAACAGAAGTGCTCGCTCCAAAATCAGGCCGACAATGCCACCATGTTCTGTCAACAGACCCAGAGGAAGCGGTGAGTGCATTGAGCGGGTGGGGCAGTATAAAGCTATGTACCCAGAAAAGGGCAAGAATGAGCAGGCAATTGGGTTGAAGAGTGGGATGGCTAGAGAGGAACGAGTGGTCTGAGGGCCGGGACAAGTGCAGAAAGGAGGCAGAGAGACAAGGAGCCACCCAGCCAGTGCTGTGCCTAGTGGTGGGTGCTGGTAAACTCCGCTAAAGGGGATTGACAGAGTTTTTTCCAAACTCCACCCTCCAACTGGAGTGACAAGACAAAAACTCTATGAACTCTGACGGCGGAGGGGAGTTTACCGGCCACCCCCACACTTTATTTGAAGATGAGATGTTTACATTCGAGTAGTATATTGCAATCTTCCTCAAGGGTTTCATGGTTAAGATTTTTAATTGATGTAATTAGACTAATGGTTTTTAGGTGATTCTCAACATCTCGTGTTAACATAGCAGACCCTAACAAAGAGGTTTTTGTTGCCAGGTTGTTGTTAGGGTGAGGACCCTTACTATTTATTGAAATAAACAAGTCTTTTTTGATTCTTGTTTTAGATGTTTTTAAACTGTGATTTGCACATACTAAAATGGAATGTCATGTATATATGCCAATAATGAATATGTAATTGTTCCTCTAATCTTGTATTTTAAACAACTGCTTGTATATTTATTTAAAGAATATTTGTTTGCACAGATGTAACACATACCATCTTGCTCGGTTTTATATTGTGCTTTAATGGTATTAGTTGGCCAAATAAAGATCTGTTTGACTTGTGGGGGTCCTCCCAGCCCTCATTGCAACTCTTTCTCTGGGAGGAGAAGGTTTCACAGATCCTACACCCTGGAGGCTTGACAAGAATCGCTGGTGGAGTAAAGACTGGTAAGTTACACTTTTTAACGTGTCACTAAAACTAAATGTCCTATTTGCTTTGAAGTAATGTCTTCAGCACATTTCTTTAACATAGACACCTACATATATCAGTAACATCTTTTTTGGCTTGCTTGTTTGAACATATTGTGTTGTATGTAAGACAACAGGTTTCACTCTCCATTACATTGCACATGATATTATGGTGCTTGTAAGGGTCTACAACCTTTATACCGTGGTCAAAACACTGCGGTGCCATTACGATGCGTCTTTTACAACGCAAGTCGTAACCACGACTTGCGCTGGAGGGCGCTCTAGACTAAGAAATAGCAGATTTACTATTCCAACATCTTCCCTACTGTACGTAGGTTGGAGTTGGAATAGTAAATCTTACTATTCCTAAGTCCAGCACCCTACAGCGCAAGTCGTAGTAACGACTTGCGTTGTAAAAGATGCGTTGTGATGTACCGTGATCATTTTGATCGCGTTGTAACATCGTACATCCGCTTGTAAGTGTTTGTACACCAAATAACAAGTAACATATATGTGTTCTCTTTTTACTGCAGATTTTCACCAGATATGTTCAACTTACAATTTTGCAAGTGTTGTAAATGTTTAATTGAAATAACTACAACTACAGCAATGTCTTGTTTCTGTTTTTTAAAAAAAATATTGCAATGTAATCTTACTCATTCTCCTTTTCCTATCGGATTTTCACAGATGGTAAAGTGTAATTTATTGATCAATCTCTATTTAATACTCTGTATTGAATTTTTTTGTGTTGCATTTTGTATGTTGTCCTTCTCTTCTCATGTAATTGAACTGATGTCATTAGTTTCACAAATCAAAGTGTGTTAACCAAAACTGTTTAACATATGTGAATTCTGTATGCTGAATATAATTGGTATATGTGAAACATTTACTCTGCACTGTTTATATGGGGACTAATGCTAAACATCCTTCTATGTTGTGTAAGTGTCTGTTATTTAGGCCACTAGCCCTTGGAATGGTCAATTTCACATTCCCCCTCTCTACTGTGTTGTGTTGAATGGTTGGTACATTTCATGTATAATTATGTTTTTCCCCAATTTTATTTCATCTTCTTACCTGTTTATTTGATTAGTTTTGGCTGAAATGTAATTTGTATATGTAATTAATTACAATACCATTAAAAGATATAATCATGATATTGAATCCCTTTTCCCTTTTAGGTTACTCTATTTTGTAATTAAAAACTCATTGGAAGTCTAATCCACACTTTTGGAAACACAGGCAAAATCCCTAACTCTTGGAAAACTGCAAAAATATATATTTTTTTAAAGAAGGATAAATCACCTGTGGAGTGTGGGTCTTATCGGCCCATCTCCTTGATATACGCTGATGCTAAGGTTTATTCAAAGTTACTAGCCATGAGATTAGCCCCGCTAATGCCTAAACTCGTTAGTCAACACCAGCACGGTTTTGTGATGGGCAGAGACACGACAGCACATGTTAACACTGCTATTACAGCATTTGACGTTGCCAATACTAATTCCTCCCCACTCAGTATGATGTTATTAGATGCTGAAAAAGCCTTCGACCGAGTGGGGTGGATTATCTTTGGGCTTTACTAAGTAGGATGGGCTTTGGGAAGCAGTTTCTTACCAGGATTCAAGCCCTGTACGATTCACCTAACACAAAAATAGGTTATGCCAATTTAATTTCTAATAGTTTCCCGGTTCTAAGAGGCACACGTCAAGGGTGCCCCCTGTCACCCCTTTTGTTTGCTCTCGCAATGGAACCTTTTATTAATTCAATACTGACCCAAGAATGTATTATCCCATTTACGCATGGTAATAACTCCCTCAAAATTACTGCTTACGCAGACGATCTGGCAATTTATACAACCGATGTACCTAAAGCCATAGCTGGGATCATTATGGAAGCTGACGAATTCGGCTTGGTTTCGGGATACAAACTAAATTTTAAAAAAATGCAAATCGTTGTTAACTATAAGCTTCCGGCCCCAGTTCTGGGGGTATGCCACACTGCGAACTACTTGGGTATTAAAATAACATCTAACTTAAAAGAAATTATGGCCCTAAATTATGATACTTTATTGAAGGAGACAATAGGGACCCTTAAAAAATGGCATAAGGTTCTCTTAAATTTAATAGGACGAATCAACCTTATAAAAATGAGCATTCTGCCAAAATTTTTGTATCTGTTCAGGTACATCCCGCTCAACGTTAACAACTTATTTTTTTAAAAACTGGATGGCATTCTAGGAAGCTACATTTGGGGCTACAAAAAAAATCGCAGAGCTCAGTCTCTTCTCAAATTAACAGCTACTAAGGGCGGCCTTGACTTCCCCGACTTTAAATTTTACTTTTACGCTTCTTTCCTGGGTCGGATACGCAGCTTTTTTTCTTCTAACTACCCTTATTTTTATCACCAATTTATGCTAGGAGCAAACTCTGTACAATTTTTAGCTAGAAGCAACGACCCGAACTACTTTAAACGAGTGAAGTTTAAGACCGCTAAAGATGTAGTCCATATATGGTATACTATTATGGCTATTAATAAAACTACGTTCTTTCACCCAAAGCTAAGCATGTGGTATAATCCGGGCCTACCTGAGATTTTTAGCGATCCAATAGTTAGAACATGGGCTAATCTAGGTATAAATCACCTCTCCGACTTATACGGATCATCAGGTTTTTTAACATTTGATACCTTAGGAATACTTTATAAACTACCTCTAAATGCTCTTTTTAAGTACACACAGATACGTGATTTATTCATGAATAAAATGAAACTAAGGGAAATTCTAGACTCAGAAATATGGATCTGCATTTACGGGGAAACAAATAGTGACATAATTAGCCTGGGGTACAAATGTCTTTGTCAATCTAAACCTGGTGATTGCATTAAAATCGCACAGAAATGGACTACTACTTTAGGAACGCCCATCTCTTCAAATAATATTTCCACCTTTCTTCATAACAGTAACTCTTTAACTAATTCTTCTAGCTTAAAACTTCAATCTTACAAGACTGTATGCCAGCTATACTACACGCCGCTTCACTTTTTTAAGTGGTCAGGGAATAATGCATTATCCGAACGTATAAGATGCCCAAAATGCGACCTACTAGCAGCCGATATAGTACATATAATTTTTTCATGCCCGGCTCTGCAAACATTTTGGGATGAAATAGAAAAATGCTGAAACTGAATAAAATGTTCTTTGACAAATTCTCTGCCGAGATGATACTTTTGGGAACACAACCAAATACTGCAATTCACAAGGACCTAATGTTTATTCTAATTTCTTGTGCAAGACTGATAATCGCTAGGGCTTGGATCTCAGAAAAACCACCATTGGTAACCGAATGGTGGCTTCTGGTAAACGAGATATATGATATGGAATTTTCAACTGCCAAAACTCAAGGGATTGGTTCTTTGAAGAAAGTTGATAAAATTTGGGGTAATTTGCTCCCTATTCACGGATGAATGACTTCATCTTTGCAGTACTAGATCTGGGAATAGTTCCTATTTCTCTCATGGCTAGAGCTTATTTGATGCAGAAGAAACTGATGTATTTTTCTTTAATAGACTGTAAATCTCTTTGCCTATTTCCTATTTGATTAAGTTTTAAAGGAATTTATGTATTATAATTTTTTGTTCTTTTTTTTTCTCTTGTTGTAAAATGCTTTATTTTTTAAATGTACGTCTGCTTGTGCTGTCAATAAAAAAGTAATAAAAAAAAAGGAAGTCTTATCCACACTTTTACAATGTATTCACTTTTTCACATTCATGATATGTCCAACAGCCAGAGCACATGGACAAACATCTGTCACTAAGGAAACCTTCACTCCAGGATCAAGCCTTCAGGGAGGACTCTACTCTTGAAAGTCCAAATGAACAGAAGGAGCCTCATCCATCTGATCTGCCAGTTCCAGTGAGTCTCACTTCGCCCACACCTACAACGCCCACTGCAGCTGTTATAACACGTCAGCTTACGGATGCCACCACTTCCTGTGTCCATACCAACACCACACCAATCTTGTGTCTCAGAGCCCTAGTTGCTGTTGAGACAACACCACCACCCCAAGTTCAGCTAGAACCCAGTGGGATGGCGCACACTGGGTCAAGGGAACAGGGCAGTGGGGGTCGGGGATCATGCAAGCAAATCTGTGGGCTAGCATAGTGAGGCCAATGGGTTCACTGTCACCAAGGACACCATCAACCAAGTTTTGTGATCCACCCATCAGTTCCAATACTTGATGGGTCAGGCCCTTACAAACCTCCAGGAGATAAAACAGTTGCAGAGGGAGCACAATGCACAGATGGAAAATCAGAATTCCAATTTGGGCTCCCTGTCTGGGGTGCCGAATTACATTTACAACGATATGTGCAGGGCGTTTCCTGTACTATCTTCCCCTTTCTTTGGTCCAACAACCTCCGGGCCAACTGCACCTGCCTGAGCCATAGAAAGGGAGGCCCTGCCACAAGAGGCATCACATGCACCCACCTAAATCCCACCAACAGTGGCTCCACCAGCCCACTGCAGGGGCACACGTTCATCTGGACCACCAGGAGAGGATGGCAAGACCACCACCCCCACCACCAAGAGACGCAAAACCTAATTTCCTCCTGTTTGTGGCTACCATTCAATCTGTGGACTGTTTCCCAGACACATTCAACTTTCTTATGCCAATTGTATTTTGAACATTGGACTTCACACACTTTTGGCTCTTCAAAAATGGTTTCATTCACAATAACTGACTTTTTCAATTTTTGTTTGCTTGGTTTTCATTCTGTTTTAGTTTATTTGGTTTTGTTCAATAAAAGCAAAAATTAAAAAGTCATGAGGGTCCCAGGGGCTACGCCGCTTTGTAAGCCATACCTGCACTTCTCTCTTTGACTCAGGGGAGGACTGCTAACCCCAGAGTGCACCACTTCATTCCACAGCTGCTGCGAGTGAGGAAGAGGCGTGGCCAACACGCTTATAGCGCAGACTCTCCCCCTGCGGCGCGGGAGACCATAGCTGCCTGATTGTGTCCACCTCCTGCCGTGACACAAGAAACTGCACCCGTGAAGAACCCCAGGTGGGACGAGGGTCCCAGGGACTACGCCACTTTGTAAGCCATACCTGCACTTCTCTCTTTGACTCAGGGGAGGACTGTTAACCCCAGAGTGCACCACTTCATTCCGCAGCTTCCGCGAGTGAGGGAGAGGCGTAGCAAACATGCTTATAATGCAGCCTCTCCACCCGTGGCACGGGAGACCATAGCTGCCTGATTGCGCCCACATCCTCCCGTAACGCCAGCAACTGCACCCGTGAAGAACCCCTGGAGTGACGAGGGTCCCAGGGGCTACGCCACTTTGTAAGCCATACCTGAACTTCTCTCTTTGAATCAGGGGAGGACTGTTAAACCCAGAGTGCACCACTTCATTCCACAGCTGCCACAAATGAGGGAGAGGCGTGACCAACGCGCCTATAGTGCAGCCTCTCCCACCGCGGCACGGGACGCGTGTGGGATGAAGCCTGGCCTGGCCCGTCGGTGCCCGTCAGCGACCAGAAGAGCCAAGGCTGGGCTACCCCTCTGAGATCAGGCTACTGATAGATTGTGTGGTAAGCCTAACTGCTAGTAATAAAGGCTGTACACTATCAGAGTGGGACATATGAACCTTTGAGCTGAACTGTTGTAACATTTGTAAGTCTTGTTCTGCCCTAGGCGCTGTAAAAACATGAGCAAACGCAAGGGTGCTGCTGCCACCTTGGATTCTTTTATTATTAGAGCAGAATCTCTACTAAATCACGAGATATAAATAGCAGAAAGGCGTTTATCACTTGACCCTGCTAACTTACCCACACACAGACAAATATGTTCACCTAAATCGATTGACACATTGCAAGCAACCCCGTTGAGACCAACAATAACGGTCCTAAATGAGCCACCGCTACCCGATATATCAACTACCCCAGCGTCTGTGGTGCCAAATGACTCAAATAGTCCAGCCAGTCCAGGCATGGCATCTAGACTACGAGCACTAAGACCGACAGAGGGGTGTAAGGAGGAAGAACAACAGGTAAAAAAGAGAGCTAACGCTGCTCCCAGGAAACTGAAAGCAAAGAAAGCAGGGGGGCTGGTCATGCGGCAAAACTAAATCACCATATAGATGAACAAATGGTAATTATGAAATCAGTTAGCACTCAGACTGAGGTAGATCTTGCCCTGCATTCCGCTCAAATGAAAGTAATTGCTGGGAACATAGAGCAAATTATAACAGCATCCATAGAATATGCACATGGGGCTATGCTAACTCAGATTGACGAACTCATGAACGAGAAATTTAGTTCATTGGATAAGAAGATAGAGCAGCTGAACATCACCTTAGGCCAATTGAAGAACAGTAGTGGCACCGTTTGTTTTAGTGTTCACGAAGGAGGGCACCAAACTATACAAAATCAAACATCAATACAACTACCATCACAAGCGGAGGGCCTGGTTCTATCTAGCAAGGACAAAGTGAGCAACATGAGCAATGTGGGAAGGGATATGCCTATGATAAATGTCCCCACAATAGCTAATAACAGGGTGGGTAGTATACAGGGTGGGTCACAGGACATATATGATAATCAAGGGAGTTTGTTAAATAGACACTCTGCACAAACAGTTTCTGACCGACTGGAAATTCATACTGGTCTGGCAGCAACATATTGTCCCAAAAGCACAGACCTAATACCAAATACTGATGTCCTAAAATTGCCCCCCACTTCGTGTCCCTATGTGCTAATTTTAGCTGGGGTCCCTATTTTAAGAAGAGAACAGAAAGAGTCTTGGTGTAATCTACGGAATAAAATAGTCGACTGGTTAAACAAATAGAAAAAATGTAATCCATTAAATACTGAAGATATTCTCATGGTTCGCAGGGTAGGGTGGGTTGGTGAATCCACAAAGAATATAAAAGGTGACTATGTGGTGATAAATTTCAGACTACCCCAGATGGTTTCGAATTTATTAAACATGCAAGAGAATAGATCTCCCCTCGAAATACTTGTGTTTGCGCTCTCCCCTTAGGATATTTCTACAGACCACCCCTTGGGAACAGTGTCAATGGTGTGGACATTCTTGCTCCACTTTCAAATAGATTTGAGGGATTATCATTACTAGATACCCTAGATTGACAACAAAAACCCTTACATCACAATGTGAATAATGGTTCTGTCACTCCCCAGTCAAATGACCACACGGCCCAGTCACACTCTTTATATGCACAGAATGTAGAACAGAAAATCACGACATTACCCACATGGTCGTAAACACATCGTGGTTCATTTAAATGGTCTTGTGGATTTGTTTGTTAACTTTGAGGAGAGGAATATTCCAGAAAACCATTTTGATTCATCAGATAAAGAAATTGGGACAGATTGGTTGATCGCAGTTCTAACATACTAATGCACTATGGGAAATGTAGTGTGCTCCTGTCATGGGATGGGTTTGAAATGTACCCGTATGGCGGGAAAGGTGAACGGACGGTCCTATCAGGCGGTATTTAAAAGAGGGTAGGAGTAATGAGATGAATAATGACTTCCTGAAAATGCTGATGAGCGCATGTGAGCGTTATGATGTGTGGCAGGTACGTGTTTATTTAATAAGAAATGGGTAGAACTGTTGGGAAATAAATCTATGAGAGTTAAAAGGGAGCGCATAAGCACACGCACATAAAATGTTGTATGTTGAAATTTGTCGGAGGTATGAAAAGCAGGAAAGAAAGGAGAGCCACAGGATCGTTTTTTTTTTTTAATGGGAGGAGGTGAAGAAGGTTAACATTTGGGAATTGTAGAATTGCTAGATTATGGCGTCCTGATTAAACAGTATGGAATCAAGGGCACACTTAACAGAGTAATTCAGGTTGCATTCTCAACGAGAGGGTGGATAAGCTAACTGCACTGTTTTCATGAATTTGTATCAATTTGTGATGATTATTTTGAATATAAGATTGTAATATGAATACTGATTGGTTATCATTTTCATTGACAGTGACCCCTGAAGAAGGGCACTGCGCTGCCCGAAATGCATTGGGTTTTATTTCAATAAATACTGCCATTGATGAATCTTGCTTCCTGTCATGTTCTTACACGAGGTCCGAGGGGCACAGTTTGAACATCAAAAATTATGAAAAAACGGCACACAACTCCATGTGGGGATTAAAGTCTAAGAAATGAGTAAAAACTTTCGAGTACAAAAGTAATATGAAAAGTTAAGAAATCAGGGAATAATTAAGTTTACTTGATCGCCAAAGCGGCAGAATTAGCAGTGCATGTGGATGGGGCACACGCACGTAAAGAAATACCATTGGATGACAAGGAGTAAATCTGGAGTGCTTCCCACATGTGTTAATGTACGTAGAGAACATAGAAGTGCCACTGTGTACTCTAAAGGTAAATAGGATTCAAGAACCATCCAAGTGGGTGGGTGTAGGGGTTACATCTGGCTTACAAACCTCTCCTTTAGATTTACACTTAGATCAGTCAATGGAAATTAACATGGCAAATTCATCCAATGGTAATACGGAAAATGGGTTATATCCGTTCACAGAACCAAGCACGCAGATGGAAGTACATCTTACTTCGTGGAATGTAGCAGGGCTAAATAGAAACTTAAGAGACATGGGGCCCGATGTAGGTAATTTTTTTTTACCGGTTCATAAATACCGACTCATACCGAATCGGTATTTATGAACCGGAAACCCAAATGTAGGTAAAAATCCGGTAAAATATACCGATTCGGTATCAATCGGTATTAAAAGCCGGTAAATACCGAATCGGTATCTACCGAATCGGTAAATTCCGACTCGGTAACACCCATACAACCCTATGGCCTTCCAGTCCCATAGGAATGAATGGGAGACATCGAATCGGAATTTACCGAATCGGTAAATACCAAATCGGTAAATACCGAATCGGTAAATACCGATCTCGAAATTTCGAATACATGTCATGTGAGCCTGTGCACCAATCAGGGACACCCACCACACCCCACATCCTGGCACCTGAGAGATCAGCCAATCAGGTGCAAGTACCACACCCCAGTACCTGGAGGTGGCCACGCCCATGCAGGTGCAGAGCAACAGAACTGCAGAGAGAGCTGGAAGGGAGACAGAGGAGCAGGCAGCAGTGAGATCAAGGGAAACAGCATGGAGTCCCAGGAGGCACCAAAGGATGGAGGTGACAGGAAGAGAAAGATGAAATTTAGCCCCACAGAGCTCCAGGTGCTGGTGGAGGAGGTTGTACAGCACTACAGCCAGCTGTTTGGGAAACAGTCTCTGCATGTTGTAGAGTCTGTAAAGCGGACCACCTGGCTGGCAATACAGAGCAAGGTCAATGCTCTAGGAGTGACCCACAGAGACATTGACGACATGAAGAAGAGGTGGTATGATCTGAGGATCACCACCAAGAAAAAACTAGCCACCCAGAGGAAGGAATCAGCAGCAACTGGTGGGGTGAAGAGCCGTGCCCCAAGCCTCACCGACCTGGAGCAGCTTGTTGAATCTACCATGGAGCATGAAAGCATACATGGGATTGGGGATGCTGATAGCTCAGCCAGAGCTGCAAGTAAGAAAGGTAAGATGCATGTACATGTACCCCACCCATTCCCAGGCCCCTTCCCCAATGTGGGTGAATCACTCACAATCCAGCACACAGGACTGTAGTCCCCAGCAATGCATCATGGTAGTTGTAATCATAGGTACATACATCACAGCTGCCAACACCAAACCCTGCATGCCATGCCACACTCCCCATGCACAAACAGTCTAGGTAAATGCCAATGTGTGTTAGGAATCTGTGTTGGCAAAACAGGCAGCTGATCATTGTCCATGTCTGTTCACAGGAGAGTCATCGCGCAGAGCAGCGCTGGGAGGGGAGTGTAGTGCCACAACATCGGCAGCGCGGGAGAAGGCAAAAGACACTGCTGGACCTACCACTGTCCCTGAGGACACATCCACACCCCAGGCGCCCACAGCAATGGAGGACGACGCCAATGCTCAGCCACTCTCGCCCCTGCTGTTTGACACACAGCCACAGCCAGCACCAGCAGGAGCTACAACACCCAGCTCAGGGTCCCCTGTGCGCGTGAGGCCAAGGAGGCAGGATGTCCCACCTTTACGCATACTGGAGAGCTCCGATGAGGAAGTGGTAGTGGCTCCCAGACCTACTACACCAACAATGTCTGGCCACGCTGGACAACTTGGCTCACAGGGATCTGGCCGTGCTGGTGACCGTGTCCGTAGGGCACTAGAGCCGGATGAGGGGCAGGATGTGCAGGGTGTCTTCGCTGGGCTTGAAGCCACAATGGTGAAAGTCCAGCGTATGCAGGCCAGAGGCATCATGGCTGTGCACCGGCAGGTGCGCATCCTCAATACCAGGATGTCGGACATTGATCGTGGGATTGGTGCCATGGCAAGGGGAATGGAGGCCATGGGCAAAGGGATGGAGGCAATGGGCAAAGGGATGGAGTCCATGGCGCAGAGGGGGTGAGGGGCATGGAGGAGCGCATGGGCACCCTCTGTGACAGGCTGCAAAGTGACCAAGAGGAGAGGCGCAGGTATAGGCACGAGGTCAGGCTGCTCAATCAGTCGATCAACCGCTTGGCAACCTCCACCACCCTGCAGTGTCGCCGCTCTGTGAATCTGCAGACTGACATTGTTCACTGCTGCAGTGACTTGTCCCGGGGGATGGGTAGGGTGACCTCAGCAATGGAGGCAATGCTGACCCAGCTGACAGCCACAGGTGGCAACATGGTTGTTGGGGACACTGAGGAGACAACGAGCAGGAGTGGGTCCAGCACGTCTGTTCAGGACATACGTAGGAGCAGCAGACTCCATGCCGAAGACACCGGCACCACTTCACATGTAGACCCCCAGCCCCGTGCCCCGCAAAACACCATGCGTAAGCGCAAGTAGTGACATAATTAATGCGCACATGACAGGTCAAAGTGAGGAAACTTTGGCAATACATTGTGCAAAGTGAATTTAATTTGATTATAGTTATTTTTTGGAAGGTGCAGTTGTGTACATTAAAGTGAGTGTTCAAATCACTGGACATGGCTGTGTGTCTTCGCTCAATTAGAAGTATCTGTTGGTAATTTCAGCACGTCGCAGTCGACCATCTGTTGCTGGGGCTGCTCCTGCTGCATTGTGATCTGCTTGTACTGTCCCATCATCAATGTCCTCATGATATGTGAGTTCTATCTCTGTGCCATCCTTGGTGGCAAGATTGTGCAGCATGGCGCAGGTCGCAATAATCTTGCAACAGATAATTGGCGTGTATTGTCGTGCACCTCCACTCTTATGGAGGCACCTGAATCTACTTTTCAGTAGGCCAAATGTTCTTTCCACAACGCTTTGTGTTGTTCTGTGTGCCCGGTTATAACGCCTTTCACTCCTGTTGGATGGGTTCAGGTAGGGGGTGAGCACAAATGAACGCAGGGCATATGCACTGTCACCTGGGTGGGAAAGGATAATTAGATTATTCACATACTCAGGAGTGCTCCTTCAGCATGAACTGTCAGGGTGTCTCACACATACTTACCCAGCAGGTATCCATCACCAAAATCACCAGCAACAAGGCGTCTGTATATCCCACTGTTGGTGAAGATGTAGGAGTCGTGGGTACTCCCAGGATATTTGGCTACGATGTCCGTTATCATGTTGCTAGCGTTGCAGATCACCTGCACATTGATTGAATGTGTGGATTTCCGGTTCCTGTAAATGTGCTCAGTTGCTGCAGGTGGGCATAATGGGATGTGAGTCCCATCGATGCAGCCTATTATGTGCGGGAACTGTGCAAGCTGATAGAATTCGGTTTTTGTCCTTGCTAGTTCTGCAGGTGTCTCAGGGAACTCAATGTAGTGCTCCATCCTCTGCATCATGGTAGGAACTTTCTGAAGAAGCGTGACAGGCAGCTCTGGGACACTCCGCCTACAGTGGCTATCACGTGCTGGTAGCTCCCAGAGGCAAGGAGGTGTAGGCAGCACAGCACCTGTACATGTGGTTGGATGGCGTGTGCTCTTGGGGTTGGGTGTTCCAGATATGGGTGGAGGTCCCTGATCAAGTTCAGGATTGTTCTGGGGTGGAGTCAGTACCTTTGCAGGATCTCAGCTTCAGTGAGTTGGAAGAGGGTGATGCTCTGCCTATATACCTGCTCCTCCCTTAGCCAGACCCTCTCTCCTGCTGCCTGTATCCGTAGCCGCCTTGCAATAACGTAGAAGGCCGCCATTGTGGGTGTACTGTTGCATTTTGGGAGCTTCTTATATATCCTGTTCCTGGTTTCCACCTGCTCCCAATCCATGGTAATTACCGACTCTTAATTACCGAATTTCATGAAATTCGGTATTTCCTGACTTTGCTACATCTCTGGCCTTTTTTACCACTTCTTATTTACCGACTCGGTAAATATGAATTCGGTATTTACCGTTTCGGTAACTTACCATTTCTTATTTACCGATTCGGAGATTATGTATTCGGTAAATTCCGAATCGTGTAATACCGATTCGGTGTTTTACAGACTGGTATTTACCGAATCGGTACATTTTTGGTGACATACATCTCGTTCCACTGATACCGGTCGGTAATGGCCGATTTTACCGGTTTTCGGCCGTTACCGACCGGTATTTGGCTACCTACATCGGGCCCATGGTATGGAATTAATACATAGAACAGAGCGATATTTGCCTTCTGCAGGAGACCTGGTCATTGGAAATCCCCCATTGAGTGGGGCTCAAGACATTTAGTGTGAATGCCAGCTTCTCAGCAAAAGGCAGGACATCAGGGGGCCTTGTAATATGGATAAGGATAACCCTAGAAATTCCTATCATTCCACTGTATATACCGTCACAGGACATGGTTGGTGTAAAAATGGTTACACGGGAAGGAAAAGATTCATGCCTAATTAACATCTATAATAAACCAAGCCCTGCTACTAAAGAATCATTAATGATAGAACAGCTTGATTCTTTTCTAAGCACACTGGGGCCAAAGATGAGGATAATTGTTGTTGGAGACCTTAATTGAAATTATGAACCGCTGGTGGGTTTTGACAACCTCTTTGAGGGCGAAGACATGGCAAGTAATATTTCTGCCGCAGAAAGCAATAGGGAAGTGCGGTGCACTGCAGCAGTTGCACAAATTATGAAGCTCACTACAGGTCAAGGACTAAGAGCAAGTAATGGTCGCCTGCCCTCTGATAGACCAAATGCATATACATTTTGTAGATGTAGCTCCCTGAGTCATATAGACTACATACTGGTGCTGATAGAGTTCTGGCCATATGTCCTTGACTTAAAAGTAGATCCTAGACCTGAGAGTGACCATCGCCGCCTACAGTTGATGTTAGCATCCCAACCCTTCTTTTCCACTCCCTTGGGTAGCAGAGATAATAGTATCACTGCGGACGACACCATACTAAGCAACAACCGACGAGCTCTAAAGTGGTCTCACATTCTAGGGAATAGCCAGTTCATGACACGTATCTCCAATATTTTTGCAGATACTATTACATCTTTCATACACCTACCAGTAGAAAAATTTCCAATGTCATACTTACATAATACCCTTGTAGATGCTTTAACTCCGGTTGTAAACAATATACCTAAGGAGAGTAATGCAGGAAGAAAAGACCTGATTGAAGGAGTAAATCCCTGGTATAATAAAGATTGCCGGGTAGCAAAAGCAAAACTTATCCTGGCAATCAAAAATAACAATATAATTGCAACAAGGGAAAATAGGATTAAATACAAGAGTACCCTTGTGAATGCAAAAAAAACATTGGATGATGATACCTGGACCGACTTAATTAGCGCAGCCAACTCTTAGGACCAGTCTGGTTTTTGGAGACTAATAGAGAAGGGGAACAAGGTAGGAAGGGTCACTAAGGACCTTTTTTAGGATGCCAATACCTGGACTGACCACTTTTCCCTTCTCTACACAGATGCTGAATGCAAGCAATTTGTCGTTTCTGAAGATTTGGCATTTACCTCAAAGGTTGCCAACTTACATTTTAGCTTGAAGGAAACAATAGCGGCAATCGAAGCAGTTAAACCGGGGATAGCTCCCGGACCTGACAAAATTCCGGGAGATTTACTGAAACATGATATTAGTGTTTGGGGACCATACATAAACTACTTGTGCAACACAATACTCTCAGGCACACCGATACCCGAAACATGGAAATGGGCAGAAATTATTGAGATTTTTAAAAAGGTCAACCAATATGATCCTGCAAACTATCGCCCCATTAGTTTATTAGACACTTTACAAAAAATGTTTGCTAGGCATATTTTAAATAGAATAAATTAGTGGATTGAAGAGAACAAAGTACTTTCAAAATTTCAGGCAGGATTCAGAATCAAAACCAGTACGATTGACCAAGTTTTTAGATTTACATGTCTATGCTGGAAATACATAAACTTAAGAAAGGGTAATTTGTACATTGCTTTTGTACATCTAAAGGCAGCATTCGATCTCGTACCCTGAAACCTTCTCCTGGACTCGTTGAGATGTCAAGGGGTGCCAGGCAAATTACTCGCACAAATATTTAGGCTAAAGGAAGATGGGGCCCCAGGGGTGAACACACCAAGGCAATACCGGTGAGAAGGGGAGTGCATCAGGGGTGCGTATTGGCACCAACCCTTTTCTCACTGTATGTAAATGACATCCCTAATTATTTGAATGGCTGCCTGAATGACGCACCTAAGTTGGGGGGCCACGTGGTGCCAGCGCTTTTATTTGCTGACGACACCATTTTAATCTCACAAATCCCAAAAGGACTGCAATGTCTAATGGACTCTTTTATACATATTGTACTACAAAAGGACTTGAAATTAATTCCAGCAAAACTAGATACATGTCAATAAACCCACCTAGATCTTTTAAAAAGAATTTAGTGCTTAACAATCAAAAATTAGAGTATGTGCAAAGTTTTAACTATTTAGGCATCACGTTAGATACTAAATTGTCCTGGAAGCCGCAATTGGAAAAAAACAAGATAATCCTGCTTCAAAATTCATTCCCTATTTTAAAGAAACATGGTGATAGTATGTCGAAAGCAGTGTCTCCTGCCCTGGAGGTATTTAAACACAAAGCACAATCAGCTTCTCTTAATGGAGCTGAAATATGGGGGCCCCATTGCAAAAAGAATTTTGAATTGGGAGAAAATAAATCTTTAAGGAAATTATTAAGTCTCCCTTCTAGAGTACCTTTAATTCCGATTGTCATGGACCTAAATATCAAACGCACCAACCATCATGCTCTAATAATACCTCTCTCGTTCTGGGTGAGGATATGGTCAACCTCAGAGTTGCCACATTACAAGGAAGGCTTAGAGGAGTTCATGAAAATTGATCAGAGTAGGGACATCCCATGGCTTAAACATGTGGCATCGTGGTTGATGAAGTTGGGCTTATCTCACTACTGGGAAGAACCATCCCAGTTGACATTAGCTTGTAACAAATTGTTAAAGTCCACCTTCAGGGTTTATATCAACAGCGTGCTACATAGCTCTTCCATTGGGTCATTAACATCAAGATTCCTTCTCTTTAAAGATGTAGCAAATTTTGAACCCTTTTTAGATGAGGTACGTCCTCAGTTAGCGAAATCCTTGTTCATGAAATTTAGATATGGGGTGCTTCAAACACATGCCAATAAATCAAGATGGGGCAATAGTCATGAAGGTAAAAGTAGTGAACTGTGCGCATTTTGCCCAAACGAGATTAAAGAAAATGATCTACATATACTATTTTTCTGTCGCACATATGATACACCTAGGAAAATATAGATTAAGCCAGTTTGCAAAAGCATGAATACTAGATGCTGTAGTGAGGCGGAACGAATACTGAAGACAGATACTTCACAATTGATTGTTTTCAGTGTAAGTAGATATTCATTCAATGTGAGCCTTATAAGAGCTAAAGTTGTGCTGGAGCTATAACAGGCTAGGATTACGCATATCTCAGTCAATGGTTTTAGTGAACTCTGCACTTGCACTTAATAATCAATGGGTGTTTATGGGAACCTGTGATTCTGAAATGACTCAAACAAAGTAACTGCATAATTGTAACCATCACTCAAATAGCATTGGATGTATATATGGAAGAAAATGCTACGGATTTTTTTTTTAATTACCCTTTTCAATTGCCTAGCTTTTATTGTAATTATTGTAGTATATAAGTTTTAACAGCGATAGCTGGAATAGGCCATATAATTGCCATCTTACCTAAACGTCCCTACCGTGCTGAACTGTAACCAACCAATATACTTATATCAATCGTATTTTAAATGAAAAGTGTCTTAAAATGTATCTTTTATGGTTGAAATTAAGCGAAACAAATATTTGATGATAATGATGAAAAAGTCAAAGATTGGTGTTTTATTTCTTTTCTCTATGTATTCATTATTTTCCAATCATACATTTCAAAATGTAAAAAAGGAAATGTTTGGTAAATCATACATTAATTGCAAGTAGGTAGTCTTTCTCTCAATGTTTAACCATTTATTTTATTTGAGAGTTCAAGGAAATACAGAGATACAGAATTGCTAAAATAAAGGGCATAGTGCAAGATGATCAGAGAATACATACTCGACGCATCGCGGGAGATGCATCGCTTCACCTTTGGGGGCACGACTTGGGACTGCAAGCCCCAGAATGCAGCGGGGCAGGAAGCCGACCCGCAGCCCCACCTTCAGCAGCACCGGCACCGGCAGGAGCAGTTTAAAAACTTCTCACGCCTCCCGCTTCGCGGGAGATGCATCGCTTCACCTGTGGAGGCACGACTTGGGACTGCAAGCCCCAGAACGCAGCGGGGCAGGAAGCCGACCCGCAGCCCCACCTTCAGCAGCACCGGCACCGGCAGGAGCAGTTTAAAAACGTCTCACGCCTCCCGCTTCGCGGGAGATGCATCGCTTCACCTGTGGGGGCACGACTTGGGACTGCAAGCCCCAGAACGCAGCGGGGCAGGAAGCCGACCCGCAGCCCCTCCCTTAATATCACCGGGAGAATATAATTGACCTCACATTCCCGTCACGAGGGACGCGCGTGGGCAGGCGCCGGGCGAAGCCCGGGCCAAGGGCGCGCCCGTCTGAGCCCGTCCGAGACTGTCTGAGGCTGGGTTGGGCCACATCCCTTGGTTCAATTTATAATATTGAAGTCCTTTTAAAGATAAGCTGAAGAGTCAGTGAATAATCGGCTTTGCCCAATATATTAAAGCATCTCCCTTTTGGTAAAGGACCACTTATAGTCCTCGTAGAATTTTTGTTGAATTGTTTGATCAATATTTAATTTATCGAACAGGCTTTGTGTTTGCGGTTTGTGGACCTGTATTGTTTAATACGATATTTTAGAAAATGTCAAAGCGTAAAGGAAATAAAACCCCTGTTGGGTATGCGGGTGTAACTATTGACAATTACCTTGTAAAAGCAGTAAGTGCTATCAATGTTGAAATCGATAGGGCTGAACGCCGACTATCATTAGGTATGGATAGTCTGCCGGCCACGCCCCCTGTAGTTCTGACTGAACCTCCCACAGAGTTTAGTGATTCCCTTAGTTCAGGTATTACACCCACTCAGGCTTGTGGTGAGGTAGGTCCAACACCATTATCTTTAGAGCCAGTAGATGCCCCCAGTTTGCCTGACAGTGAGGCACCTACCCCTAGAGTGAAAAGGGGATGTAGGAAGCCTCAGCTTAAACATGTGACGATTAGTGTTGGCAAGGGATCCAAATCTACTCCTGTACCTAGTACAGGAGAACGGCTAGCTAACACTAACCCAGGGGCTTTAAACGATGCACAGGTCAATCAGATTGTTAATGTCCTGGCCGCTAAAATCGACATATATCTTAAACCATTGTCCGACAAAATAGACTTACTTAACGGAGAAGTCACTAGGTTAGGTGGGGAATTAACACTCCATAATGAGTTGCTTAAAATAAGGAGAGATACACCTATGGAACGCCCCAACAATATTTGTAATTCATGTGTAGCAACATCATCGACAGAGGTTTTTGGCACGGTTAGGCGCCGATGACCGACCCTGGGGGCAATAGCAACCCAACTAATGGTAGAAAGGAGAACACACAGGAGACTAATACCCAGCAAGAGAGAATACCTATGGAGGGGGATCGCAGTAATACAATACATCTACCTCCATAGTGTTCACCATATGTGGCAGTCTTGACGAACGTACCCGTTTTTAATCCGTCGCTAATGGAAACCAGTGATTCACTTAAGAATAAAATGGTACATTGGCTTAATCACCATTGTGGGTTTCCAGTGACTCATGCTGATCAGATCCTTACAACTAGAAGGGTCAATTGGATAGGCCCTTCTAAAAAGAATTTATGGGGTGACTGTGTTATCATCAATTTTAAAAATCCTCACTATGCAAGTACCTCCTTGATTAGAGCAGCAACTCTACCAACTAATGAACAGGGTGCTTCTATACGCCCGCTGGGCTTTTTTTATAGCCATCTAATGCGTGCTCCTCCTAGAGGGACAACCCTGGATCAACAAATAACCAGAAGGGCTTTACCACCACAACCCCTGTTTGAGATATCCGTGTTCAATCGATTTCAAGCCCTTAGCGTTCTCGATGAGAACGATTGACAGGACCCGGATCGCCATATAACTGATATGGTGATTCATTATGGGTCTGATACTACTGAAGGGGGGAAATGGGTGTGGTACAGGGAGCTGTGGTTTTGGATAATCCACAGTATGTTATAACATCAGGAGGCGATAGTCATCTTAGCCAAGATAATTGGGTGCCCCTTGAAGGTAATACTGTCCAATTGATAGAGCCAGAAGTTATACGTAATATCAAAGGGCTCTCTATAGCCAGCTGGAATATAGCCAGGCTGGCTTCTAAAGGGGAAAAGCTGGGTTGGGCGGACTTTCTTAGTTCTCATGACATTATCTGTTTTCAAGAGATCTGGAGTACTGAATTGGTCAGCTATCAAGGGTTCGCCTCATTTAATCTACCAGCACAGGGTTCGGTGGCAGGCAGAGCAAAGGGGGGCCTCTTAACCCTTATATTAAGTAGCTTGCCATTAGTACAAAAAAGGCACATGAACATCGGGTCTCACTTGCAGATTCTTTGGCTTTACCAAAAACATGCCCGGGATGTTTTTTTAATTAATTTCTATAATAACATCTTTGATAACTCACGGTCCAAAGTTATTAAGGATCTAGAGAATGCGATTGATAAGTTAAGCACAGAGGAAAATGTTATTTTTGATCTTATTTGGGTTGGTGATTTTAACATCTCTATATGCCCTTTGTCTACCACAAGGGTCCGTGGATTAAGAAGAGATGCAGGAGATGATGATTTTCATTTCCCCCACAATCTATATGGCAAGTCATTAAACAAATTTATGGCAGATTATGACCTGGAACTCTTGCAATGCGCAAGAGATGGTTGGGGAATGAGATCCCTACTTTTACTGGTAGGAATTCAAATTCAATCATTGATCACATCTTAGTATCCTCGAATATCATCCCCCTGTGTACTGTCCCTAGGATTGAAGAATCTTTACTCAGCGACCATAATTGTATTATTTTGATAGCTGAAATCTGGGAAAATGTGTCTGTATATCCAACAAGAAATGTGGGTAATATTGAACCGCATAGACCCAATGGCACCAGGATAAAATGGAAAGGGGAGCATGCGGAAAAGGTGTTAAAAAATATTGTAATGGATTGTTCGGTTGAGATATTTGACAACCTGAATATTAACTGTGAGCCTGCATTGATTTTAATGAATTTTAGCAAAATTACCATACTATCGATACCATTTTTACAAAGTTCGGTAATGGGGTAACCGCCCATAATAAGGGTTGGTTTGACCGTGTTTGCACCTCTTCACTCTCTCAGTTAAAACAGGCGCTAATGAGTAGACCTGAGGGACTCAATGCTAGTGATCAAACTAAGAGCAGATTATAAACTTGCCCTTAAACAGAGGAAAAGAGAGTTGCAACAAGAGGCATGGGATAAACTTACCCTGGCGGCTGAGACCTCAAACTGTCAACTGTTCTGGGCAACAGTTCATTCCCCTTTTTTTTTAAATGAGACGGTTCCAGAGTTAATGTCTCATGTTTGCAGCGAGGCCTGGGTAACCCATTTCTCTGACATATTTAAAACTAGTCATTGTCCAAGCGTTAATTCTATTAATACTAGTACCGCTGAATATCACCCTAGAAGAAGTGGAACAAGGCATTAAAGCAAGCAAAGGAGGTAAGGCCCGGGGCCTGGATGGGGTCCCTATTGATGTCTATAAAGCCGTTCCGGCTTTATGGGGCCCCTTATTAACTATTGTTTTTAATGCCAATGTAACTAATGAAATTCCTCCTACGTGGGGAGAATCTATTATCATCCCTATTTTTAAGAAGGGCGATAAATCGGTTGCCAAAAATACCCGCCCAATTTCTCTTCTAGACTCCTCCATAAAAATTATGAGTAGGATTCTGCTAGTTAGGCTAGAAGAGTGGGCGGAGGTAAATGGGATTTTAGCCAATACCCAATATGGCTTCAGGAAAGGGCGAGGAACGCTTGAACAATGTATAAACCTAGATTTATTAGTAGGGAAATATACTTATGCTAAGCAAGGCTCCCTCTACCTATGCTTCGCGGATTTAAGCAGTACATTCGATTTAGTGGACCACTCGATTTTATGGCGAACCTTATTAGAGCTTGGGGCCCCAGAGTCAATAATCTATTTTTTGGCACGGCTATATGAAAGATTACAAACTTTTGTGAGGTACGGGACTAGAGGGGAATGTACGCCCCAATTTAATGTCAGATGTGGCATCCGACAGGGCTGCGTCCTTGCTCCTCTGCTTTTTATCCTTTTTATTAATGAGGGGGACGCAGCGCTCAAATTAGTAAAATCTGATGCCCCACAGGCAAATGGTGTAGATGTACCGGTACTGCTTTACGCAGATGACGCCGTGTTATTATCCAGGACCCCAATCGGCCTTCAGCGGCTGATAGACAGGTTCGCAGCTTTTATAACCAGCAGGAAGTTGCAGATTAATAAGAGTAAAACCTATACTATGGTATGTGGCAGTAGTCGTAAAAAATCGTATTCCTTTTTCATAGATGGACAGAAAGTCCAACAAGTGGACAAGTTTTGTTATTTAGGAATCACTTTTGCCAGAGATAGAACATGGTCCCATGAGATATTAAATGTCAGGGCAAAAATGGCAAAAAGTGTCCATGGAGTTTTCAGATTTGCAGCTAAGTTAGGCGATAGACGAATTAGTGACATGCTGCAGATCTATCAGTCCAGATGCGTTTCTATCGCACTCAAATTGAGGAAAATATGTTCCTCAAAAAACTGCTTTGCTTACCGACCTCAGCACCTACAGAGTTAATCCATGGGGAAGTCGGGATTAGCTACCTGACGGATTTGATAGCTTTAAGGCCCTTACTGAACTGGAGATCCATCTGGCAAAAAGAAGAGACTGCTTTTAACAGATTAATAAAAAAGATTACCTTGAATTGGATAACTATCTTATGATACCCTGGTTAAAGTATATTGTACATAGCTTCAAGGAAGTTTTTGATATAAATATTCTGGATGACCTCAATGCTGTATCAGAAATGCCCAAAACAGTATTGAGGAATATGTTTCTGTCACACAGATTAAAGAGGCGCCTGAGTTACAGCGGGCAACTAACAACATGTATGTTTTATAATAGTTATTCAGTCTTTGAAGGTTTCCAGACATATTTAAGCCAGGTAACAAGAACTTCACATAGATATGTCCTCACTAGATTAAGGTTTGGGCTGGCACATCATTTGGTAGCTTTCCCACACCTAAAACATCACCCGGCTGGTCCATGTCCCTGTGACGGCCACACGAAACAAAGCACTCTGCACTTTCTTCTTATATGTGGTCTTTATATGAATTTTCGCATTGCTTTTTTAAAACCACTGTTTTTAAAATATGGGATTTTTAATGTGGATGCAGAGATGAGGTTGCTTTTTATAATGCAGGAACCAGATATATGCTTTTTTACTGCAACTTTTATACTTAAATCAATTAATGCAAGAAATAACTTGATATTTTAAATGTTGTTTTTAATGGTTTACTTCCTCTGTATAGTGTTGTTTAAAATTGTATGATGATGTATTTCTTTTTTATGGGCTTTTATGGTTGTTTTTGTACAAAACGAATAAAGCTTATTGAATTGAATTTACATACTCGAGCTGCCTTACAATTAAACACTGTACAGAGAAAAGATGCAACAGTACAAATCCACAGTATAAAGTGCAAAGTGCAAAACATTAAAAGTATACATACTCAAGCTGTCTTACAAGTAACCATGTGGCAGAGAAGGAATGGAACATTTATATGCCAAAAGGTAAGAGATACAGAAAGTGCAAAGTGCATAACATAGAATATCAATAGTTTCGGAGGTTAACCATCGAGATGCATTATCTCCAAGGCTTAGCTATTCAATCCAAAACCCGACACCTCCTCGACCCTTTATAAGCCATCCAAATGGAGACCTTTACCCTTAATTTGTGGACTAATTCCCCAAGGAGCTCCAGCGTTTCTCAAACTTCCTTGAGGACCCTGACCTTATAGCATATTTTCTTTCAAATTTTTTGATTTTGCTGAGTTTCGCTCTCCAGGCTTGGAATGAAGGTATCTTATCGGTTTGCCAGCTCCACAACATTAAAGATCTTGTTACTAGTGCTACAATGTATAGGCACTCTTCATGTGTGGTGCTTAGCATTCTATTGGGAGAGCAACCCAAAAGTACAATGGATATGTCGAGCGACCCTTGACCTTCTTGGTAGGTCGCCCCCCCCCCCCGCTGCAGCTCCGCCGTCACCCCGCTGTCTCCTGCTGCCGCCGGTGTATCGAGGCCCTCCACCACCCGCAGGCTCCAACTGCGCCTCATCCCTGGTGGCCAGTGGTGGCCTTAGGTACGCTTCGCTTGCTTCCTGTTGCTTTGTGCCTGCTTAGTAACTGTCTGTGCCCCCTGTTCCCCGCTCACCGCTCTGATTCTGTGCCCCCTTTTATTCTGTACCCCTCGCCGTTCTTTGTACCCCTGTGCTGACTTGTGCCTCTGTGCCCCTTGATTTTGTTCCCTTTTCTCTTCTGTGCCCCGTGCCGGTCTCCTGCCCCCCGTCCCCGCCGCTGCCTCCCCTGTGGCCCCGCTCCTCCACGCCCATTCTTTCACCCATCCCTCACCTCCAACCTCCCAGCTGCTCCTACCTCCCCACCTCCCTATGTATGGCGGCCACTGCGCCGTGAGGAGAGCGACCCTTGACCTTCTTGGTAGGTCGCTCTCCCCAGCTGCAGCTCTGCCGTCACCCCGCTGTCTCCTGCTGTCGCCGGTGTATCGAGGCCCTTCACCACCCCCAGGCTCCACCTGCGCCTCAACCCTGGTGGCCAATGATGGCCTTATGTATGCTTCGCTTGCTGCCTGTTGCTTTGTGCCTGCTTTGTAACTGTCTGTGCCCCCTGCCCCCCGCTTGCCGCTCTGATTCTGTGCCCCCTTTTATTCTGTACCCCTCGCCGTTCTTCGTACCCCTGTGCTGACTTGTGCCTCTGTGCCCCTTGATTTTGTCCCCTTTTCTCTTCTGTGCCCCGCGCTGGTCTCCTACCCCCTGTCCCTGCCGCTGCCTCCCCTGCGGCCCCGCCCCCACCATGCCCATTCATTCACCCGTCACTCGCCTCCCGCCTCCCAGCTGCTCCTCCCTCCCCACCTCCCCATATATGGCGGCCGCTGCGCGGTTAGGAGAGCAACCCTTGACCTTCCTGGTAGGTCGCACCCCCGCTGCAGCTCCGCCATCACCCCGCCGTCTCCTGCTGCCGCCGGTGTATTGGGGCCCTCTACCACCCACAGGCTCCACCTGCGCCTCAACCCTGGTGGCCAGTGGTGGCCTTAGGTATGCTTCGCTTGCTGCCTGTTGATTTGTGCCTGCTTTGTAACTGTCTGTGCCCCCTGCCCCCTCTCGCCGCTCTGATTCTGTGGCCCCTTTTATTATGTACCCCTCGCCGTTCTTTGTACCCCTGTGCTGACTTGTGCCTCTGTGCCCCTTGATTTTGTCCCCTTTTCTCTTCTGGGCCCGCGCTGGTCTCCTGCCCCCTGTCCCCGCCGCTGCCTCCCTTGTGGCCCGCCCCCTCCGTGCCCATTCGTTCACCTGTCCCTCGCCTCCTGCCTCCCAGCTGCTCCTCCCTCCCCACCTCCCCATAAATGGCGGCCACGCCTAAGGCAAGCCCATCTGTGCCCATCTGCGCCTGGACTGTGCCCAGTGCCAGAACCCCTGGCCCCCGCACCAGCCACGAAGACCACCTCCGTTATGACGCCAGCACCCTCGTCACTCTCAACCCAGGAAGAACCCACACCTGCTGCAAGGCCACCCCGAAGTGCACCCACGGCTCCTTCACCTGCCGGAACTGCAGCTTCTCCTGCCTCGAAAGCGCCAAGACGCCTGCCACGCCGGAACCAACCAGCTGAGATGAATCCTGCTCAACACCCACTCCACACACAAACACGCCATCGAACTCTGGGACCTACTCAACACCACATCACCGGACGTCACATTCCTGACCGAGACATGGATGAACGAAACCTCCTTGCCGGACATCGCCATAGCCATCCCAGACGGGCACAAGTTCACCCGCAGAGACTGCACCAACAGGGCCGAAGGAGGAATCGCCATTGTCCACAAAAACACCATCAGGGTAGCAAAAAACACCAATGACACCCTCAGCACCACCAAACACATGCACTTCCAGATCCACTTGGACCCCAAGACCACCATAAGAGGCACCCTCGTCTACAGACCACCAGGACCCCGACCTCAATTCTGCGAATCCATCGCCGACCTCATCAGCACGCATGCGCTGACCTCCACCGACTACATCCTCCTCGGAGACCTGAACTTTCACCTGGAGAACAACAACGACAGCAACTCCTCCACCCTGATCGACAATCTCACCAACCTCGGACTGAAACAGCTCATCACGACGCCGACCCACAGTGCCAGTCACACGCTAGATGCCATCTTCTCCTCAAGCCCCCACGTCACCTTCAGCCACGCCTCCGAACTCACCTAGACAGACTACCACTGCATCCACTTCTCCTTCCAAAAAACCCTCACACATCACTGCACACTACAGACCACCCGCCGCTGCTGGGGCAAAGTCACTAAATAACAACTACAGACAAGCCTCGCAATCAACCCTCCGACGAGCCCCACCAACCCAGATGAAGATGCACTCACCCTCGAACGCTGGATGAACGACTGCGCAAACACCGTCGCCCTCTGATAAAACCCCACCAGCAGAAACACCAGCAGAAGAGTCAGCTGGTTCACCCCGGAACTCCTTGACTCAAAACGCACTTGCCGGAAACTGGAAAACGTATGGTACAGCGACAAGACGCCAGACAGCCGCACTGCACACAAAGACGCCATCCGCAACCATCACCACCTCATCAGGACTGCCAAAAGAACCTCCTTCACAAACCGCCTTGACAACATCGCACACAACAGCAAGGAGCTCTTCACCATTGTGAAGGAACTCTCCAACCCCAGCTGCAACGCCAACGACATCCCACCATCGCAAGCCCTGTATGACTCCCTCGCCACCTTCATTCATCGGAAGATCACCAACATCCATGACAGCTTCAGACCCCGGACGACCCCGGACGACCCCTGACGACCACACCGCACCAAACCCCCCGCACCCCAACGCCCACAACACCCTGACAACCTGGGCCAATGTAAGCATCGAGGACACAATCAAGACCATTGGAACAATCCACTTTGGTTCCCCATCTGACCCTCTCCCACACCACATCTTCAACAAAGCCAGCAATTCCATCGCACCCCACCTGCACAAAATCATCAACCTCTCCTTCGAGACCACCACCTTCCCTGAGGACTGGAAGCACGCAGAGATCAACGTCCTACTGAAGAAACCCAAGGCGGATCCGAGCGACCTCAATAACTTCCGTCCCATCTCCCTGCTTCCGTTCCCAGCAAAGTTCATCAAGAAGATAGTAAACACCCAGCTCACCCATCACCTCAAAGACAACAACATCCTGGACCCGTCCCAATCAGGTTTCCGCAGCAACCACAGCACCGAGATTGCCCTCATTGACGCCACAAACGACATCAGGATCCTACTGGACAATGGCGAGATGGCGGCCCTCATCCTCCTGGACCTCTCCCTCTCCTTCGACACCGTCTGCCATCACACACTACGCAAACGCCTCCACGACGCAGGGATCCGAGACAAGGCCCTGGACTGGACCACCTCTTTCCCCTCCGGTAGAACTCAGAGAGTACGCCTCAACCCATTCCAATCCGATGCCTCCGAGATCATCTGCGGCGTTCCTCAAGGATCTTCCCTCAGCCCGATGCTGTTCAACGTCTACATGGCTCCACTAGCACGCATCGCCCGACATCACGACCACAACATAATCGCCTACGCCTACGACAGTCAGCTGATCCTCTCCCTCACCAAGGACCCCCGCACTGCCAAATCCAACCTCCACCAGGGAATGAAGGCCGTCGCAGACTGGATGGAGGACAGCCGCCTCAAACTGAACACAGACAAAACGGAAATCCTCATCCTCGGGTCCAACCCCTCCGCATGGGACGACTCTTGGTGGCCCACGTCACTGGGGTTCCCCCAGCCCCCACCGACCACGCACGCAACCTGGGAATCATCCTCGACTCGAAACTATCCATGACCAAACAAGTCAACGCGGTCTCCTCCACCTGTTTCAACACGCTCCGCATGCTCCGCAAGATCTACAGATGGATCCCGACAAACACGAGGAAAACAGTCACCCAGGTCCTAGTCAGCAGCAGACTCGACTACGGAAAGCCCTCTACGCCGGAGCCTCGTCCAAGCTCATCAGCAGACTACAGAGAATCCAGAATGCCTTGGCACGCCAGATCCTCGACGTCCCACGCCGCGACCTCATCACCCCCCACCTGAGGACCCTGCACTGGCTCTCCGTTGACAAAAGAAGCTCCTTCAAGCTCCTGATCCATGCACACAAGGCACTCCACAAAACCGACCCAGCCTATCTCAACAGTCGACTCTCCTTCTACGTACCCAACAGGAAACTCTGCTCCGCCGACCACGCCCTGGCCACCGTCCCACGCATCCGTAGAACCACTTTCGGAGGAAGATCCTTCTCCCATCGCGCCGCCAGGACCTGGAACACCCTCCCTCTCTACCTGCGACAAACCGAAGACCTGCTGACCTTCAGGAGACAACTTAAGACCTGGACTTCGACAAATAGCAGCAGCAACCCCCCAGTGCCTTGGAACCCTCACGGGCATGTAGTGCGCTTTACAAGTTATAAGATTGATTGATTGATTGATTGATTGATTGATTGCTTGATGGATATGGAAAAATCTATGGTGACTCTGAGATGTTTTTCAATTTCTACCCACAAGCTGCTGATTTTCAGACATTCCCAAACAACATGTGACCAGGTGCCACCATTCTCTTTGGCGCAGCGAAAACACCTATCATCAATTTGTGGATGGATATTATGTAGGAAGGAAGGAGTCCTATAGATTAGCCATTTTGAATAAAATTGCATAGGCTTAAGGTTTGCGCCTCTCAGTGCTGAAGCATTAAGTTGATTAATTCTGCTCCAAGTTGGTTTTGAGAGGTGCATCCCTTCCCTTCTCAATGTTTAACAAAATACAAATATCAAAAACTCATCAACTAGTATTTTATTCAAATTGAAAAATATCTGTCTGTCAAATTCTCCTAAACATAACAAACCATACATAACACTAATACTCAGTGCCATTTTTACATTTCATGTCCCAGAGCCGCCACCATGGAAGAAGGGAATATCATCAAAACAGTCAGATTCAATAGGCAAAATATTGAGTTGTGTCATCAGCTGGAGTCTTCTGCTTCACAATAGGAATTGCACAATAATAACACCAGGAGTCAAACATCCTAGCAGTTCTCCATTTAGTGGCCACATGATGTTTCCAATACACTGTTGCTGTCTCTGGAGGAATGTCACAACCAAGTTTCAATGGTCTGCTACATAAAGTTCTTTGTACAATGATGTCACACATCAACAGCTTTATACACTCACCCCAAAATTAGCATTTTGACAATGTGAAGAGAGATTAGTATGCTTTGGGCTGCCTACCACATGTAGCATTTCAGCAGCATATATTGGCTTGCCTTAACATTCGACAGAAAACAAGTCCAGCGCAATGGTCAAAGCGTCCATTCAATAACTGTGCCAGTTGTCTCAGTACACATTTATACACAAAACACTACCACACATATTTAATTTTCTCTAGTCCTTGGCAAATGAGCCGCTTTAAAATGCACTTGTGCACATTCCGCTTACAATCGGAACCTATAGAAGAGTATTGTCAGCAATCCAGTTGTTCCTAATGAAGGAAATATACACATGTATATGTGTCAAAACATACAGTTAACAAACCTTCCTATAACCCAGAATTCTTCCCTCTCACTTTACAAACAATCTCACAATCACCTTTCCCTTGTATCCCTTTTCCACCATCACCCCAACATCCCTTTCCTCTGTGTCCTTCTAAACCTTTGTGTTCCCTTCTCAAAAGTCTATATTTCCACGAGGCTGCCTCCTACTTGAACTAATAATTCCATACTCCACTCTTGCTATCCTGTCTGACTTCCACATGCAACTATTTTTATTCTCATCAACACATTTCAGGCCTCTTATTTTTCTAAGGGATAAAAGAAAGCTGAATGAACAGTTAATAGTGAAAGAACGTCTCCCATTGCCCACATCAGTGATACCCGAGCATAAGAAGCATGCAATGTCTCTATCTCATCCTTTGACAAGATCTATCGGCAAATAAATCTCCATTTGTCACCTGACAGTACCTTGTTACTTTAATGTGGTCTCACCCTAAGGTGTCTGTCAGCGGTAGGCATATAAGCATCATTGGGCAAAAGGTAGTCACAGCTCAGGGTGGTGCATCTTTTGATGGCAATGTGCAGTGCCAACACAGACAGTCCCCCACCCCCAGTTAGGAACTCCCTCTTCCATTATAGAGCAGGCGGAAATCCCTGGTGTCATACCCCACTTGTACTTTAGGGTGTAGAATGCTATGACAGAACCGCCAGGCCATGGCTAGATGTCTTAAACGTTTATTTGTGTGAAAGCCTGCAGTAGTCTGCCACCCTTTTCTGCATACGTGGTCAGCTGAAACTGGTGGGACGTGTATGTATGTCGATTCAGAAAAGGGGGTGGTGATGGACAGAGCATCTGAGTTAAACAGAACACTCATACCCAGTCAAAAGATCAGGGCTTGATCCATCACCGTTTTTTAGCTCACTGCACCATCCCAGTTCAGAACCTGGCTACATGCAAATTAGTCTGTCCCTGGCCCAGTGCATCATGGGAACAGGGCAGACCAAACTACCAAGCCAATTCTTTACTGGAAAGGAAACAAGCTTCCGGGGACCGGTTTCTGGCATTACAGCCGTCTTCGGCCCGGCTTGCTTGAATCCTGATGGTGCAGTGAGCAAGGGACTCACATCTGAGCATACCCTTCCACACTTGTGGTGGCCAAAATGATTCAAAAAGGGGGTGGTGATGGACAAGCACTGATCTTTTGACTGGGTATGAGTGTTCTGTTTAACTAAGATGCTCTGTCCATCACCACCCCCTTTTCTGAATCGTTTTGGCCACAATAGGAGTGGCAGGGTATGCTCAGACATGAGTCCCTTGCTCACTGCACCATCAGGATTCAAGTAAGCCGAGCCGAAGACGGCTGTAATGCCTGAAAGCGGTCCCCGGAAGCTTGTTTCCTTTCCAGTAAAGAATTGGCTTGGTAGTTTGGTCTGCCCTGTTCCCATGATGCACTGGGCCAGGGACAGACTAATTTGCATGTAGCCAGGTTCTGAACTGGGATGGTGCAGTGAGCTAAAATACGGTGATGGATCAAGCCCTGATCTTTTGACTGGGTAGGAGTGTTCTGCTTAATTCAGATACTCTGTCCATCACCACCCCCCTTTTTTAATCGTTTTGGCCACCACAAGTGTGGAAGGGTATGCTCAGATATGAGTCCCTTGCTCACTGCACCATCAGGATTCAAGCAAGCCGGGCCGAAGACGGCTGTAATGCCAGAAACTGGTCCCCGGAAGCTTGTTTCCTTTCCAGTAAAGAATTGGCTTGGTAGTTTGGTCTGCCCTGTTCCCATGATGCACTGGGCCAGGGACAGACTAATTTGCATGTAGCCAGGTTCTGAACTGAGATTGTGCAATGAGCTAAAAAACAGTGATGGATCAAGCCCTGATCTTTTGACCGGGTAGGAGTGTTCTGCTTAATTCAGATACTCTGTCCATCACCACCCCCCTTTTTGAATCGTTTTGGCCACCACAAGTGTGGAAGGGTATGCTCAGATGTGAGTCCCTTGCTCACTGCACCATCAGGATTCAAGCAAGCCGGGCCGAAGACGGCTGTAATGCCAGAAACCGGTCCCCGGAAGCTTGTTTCCTTTCCAGTAAAGAATTGGCTTGGTAGTTTGGTCTGCCCTGTTCCCATGATGCACTGGGCCAGGGACAGACTAATTTGCATGTAGCCAGGTTCTGAACTGGATGGTGCAGTGAGCTAAAAAACGGTGATGGATCAAGCCCTGATCTTTTGACTGGGTAGGAGTGTTCTGCCTAATTCAGATACTCTGTCCATCACCACCCCCCTTTTTGAATCATTTTGGCCACCACAAGTGTGGAAGGGTATGCTCAGATGTGAGTCCCTTGCTCACTGCCCCATCAGGATTCAAGCAAGCCGGGCCGAAGATGGCTGTAATGCCAGAAACCGGTCCCCGGAAGCTTGTTTCCTTTCCAGTAAAGAATTGGCTTGGTAGTTTGGTCTGCCTTGTTCCCATGATGCACTGGGCCAGGGACAGACTAATTTGCATGTAGCCAGGTTCTGAACTGGGATGGTGCAGTGAGCTAAAAAACGGTGATGGATCAAGCCCTGATCTTTTGACTGGGTAGGAGTGTTCTGCTTAATTCAGATACTCTGTCCATCACCACCCCCCTTTTTGAATCGTTTTGGCCACCACAAGTGTGGAAGGGTATGCTCAGATGTGAGTCCCTTGCTCACTGCACCATCAGGATTCAAGCAAGCCGGGTCGAAGACGGCTGTAATGCCAGAAACCGGTCCCCGGAAGCTTGTTTCCTTTCCAGTAAAGAATTGGCTTGGTAGTTTGGTCTGCCCTGTTCCCATGATGCACTGGGCCAGGGACAGACTAATTTGCATGTAGCCAGGTTCTGAACTGGGATGGTGCAGTGAGCTGAAAAACAGTGATGGATCAAGCCCTGATCTTTTGACTGGGTAGGAGTGTTCTGCTTAATTCAGATACTCTGTCCATCACCACCCCCCTTTTTGAATCGTTTTGGCCACCACAAGTGTGGAAGGGTATGCTCAGATGTGAGTCCCTTGCTCACTGCACCATCAGGATTCAAGCAAGCCGGGCCGAAGACGGCTGTAATGCCAGAAACCGGTCCCCGGAAGCTTGTTTCCTTTCCAGTAAAGAATTGGCTTGGTAGTTTGGTCTGCCCTGTTCCCATGATGCACTGGGCCAGGGACAGACTAATTTGCATGTAGCCAGGTTCTGAACTGGGATGGTGCAGTGAGCTAAAAAACGGTGATGGATCAAGCCCTGATCTTTTGACTGGGTAGGAGTGTTCTGCTTAATTC
The DNA here is from genome assembly GCF_964261635.1 of Lissotriton helveticus. Lineage (NCBI taxonomy): Eukaryota > Metazoa > Chordata > Amphibia > Caudata > Salamandridae > Lissotriton > Lissotriton helveticus. The sequence goes on from NC_136069.1 coordinate 935,662,314, forward strand.
AGATACTCTGTCCATCACCACCCCCCTTTTTGAGTCGTTTTGGCCACCACAAGTGTGGAAGGGTATGCTCAGATGTGAGTCCCTTGCTCACTGCACCATCAGGATTCAAGCAAGCCGGGCCGAAGACGGCTGTAATGCCAGAAACTGGTCCCCGGAAGCTTGTTTCCTTTCCAGTAAAGAATTGGCTTGGTAGTTTGGTCTGCCCTGTTCCCATGATGCACTGGGCCAGGGACAGACTAATTTGCATGTAGCCAGGTTCTGAACTGGGATGGTGCAGTGAGGTAAAATACGGTGATGGATCAAGCCCTGATCTTTTGACTGGGTAGGAGTGTTCTGCTTAATTCAGATACTCTGTCCATCACCACCCCCCTTTTTGAATCGTTTTGGCCACCACAAGTGTGGAAGGGTATGCTCAGATGTGAGTCCCTTACTCACTGCACCATCAGGATTCAAGCAAGCCGGGCCGAAGACGGCTGTAATGCCAGAAACCGGTCCCCGGAAGCTTGTTTCCTTTCCAGTAAAGAATTGGCTTGGTAGTTTGGTCTGCCCTGTTCCCATGATGCACTGGGCCAGGGACAGACTAATTTGCATGTAGCCAGGTTCTGAACTGGATGGTGCAGTGAGCTAAAAAACGGTGATGGATCAAGCCCTGATCTTTTGACTGGGTAGGAGTGTTCTGCCTAATTCAGATACTCTGTCCATCACCACCCCCCTTTTTGAATCATTTTGGCCACCACAAGTGTGGAAGGGTATGCTCAGATGTGAGTCCCTTGCTCACTGCCCCATCAGGATTCAAGCAAGCCGGGCCGAAGATGGCTGTAATGCCAGAAACCGGTCCCCGGAAGCTTGTTTCCTTTCCAGTAAAGAATTGGCTTGGTAGTTTGGTCTGCCTTGTTCCCATGATGCACTGGGCCAGGGACAGACTAATTTGCATGTAGCCAGGTTCTGAACTGGGATGGTGCAGTGAGCTAAAAAACGGTGATGGATCAAGCCCTGATCTTTTGACTGGGTAGGAGTGTTCTGCTTAATTCAGATACTCTGTCCATCACCACCCCCCTTTTTGAATCGTTTTGGCCACCACAAGTGTGGAAGGGTATGCTCAGATGTGAGTCCCTTGCTCACTGCACCATCAGGATTCAAGCAAGCCGGGTCGAAGACGGCTGTAATGCCAGAAACCGGTCCCCGGAAGCTTGTTTCCTTTCCAGTAAAGAATTGGCTTGGTAGTTTGGTCTGCCCTGTTCCCATGATGCACTGGGCCAGGGACAGACTAATTTGCATGTAGCCAGGTTCTGAACTGGGATGGTGCAGTGAGCTGAAAAACAGTGATGGATCAAGCCCTGATCTTTTGACTGGGTAGGAGTGTTCTGCTTAATTCAGATACTCTGTCCATCACCACCCCCCTTTTTGAATCGTTTTGGCCACCACAAGTGTGGAAGGGTATGCTCAGATGTGAGTCCCTTGCTCACTGCACCATCAGGATTCAAGCAAGCCGGGCCGAAGACGGCTGTAATGCCAGAAACCGGTCCCCGGAAGCTTGTTTCCTTTCCAGTAAAGAATTGGCTTGGTAGTTTGGTCTGCCCTGTTCCCATGATGCACTGGGCCAGGGACAGACTAATTTGCATGTAGCCAGGTTCTGAACTGGGATGGTGCAGTGAGCTAAAAAACGGTGATGGATCAAGCCCTGATCTTTTGACTGGGTAGGAGTGTTCTGCTTAATTCAGATACTCTGTCCATCACCACCCCCCTTTTTGAGTCGTTTTGGCCACCACAAGTGTGGAAGGGTATGCTCAGATGTGAGTCCCTTGCTCACTGCACCATCAGGATTCAAGCAAGCCGGGCCGAAGACGGCTGTAATGCCAGAAACTGGTCCCCGGAAGCTTGTTTCCTTTCCAGTAAAGAATTGGCTTGGTAGTTTGGTCTGCCCTGTTCCCATGATGCACTGGGCCAGGGACAGACTAATTTGCATGTAGCCAGGTTCTGAACTGGGATGGTGCAGTGAGGTAAAATACGGTGATGGATCAAGCCCTGATCTTTTGACTGGGTAGGAGTGTTCTGCTTAATTCAGATACTCTGTCCATCACCACCCCCCTTTTTGAATCGTTTTGGCCACCACAAGTGTGGAAGGGTATGCTCAGATGTGAGTCCCTTACTCACTGCACCATCAGGATTCAAGCAAGCCGGGCCGAAGACGGCTGTAATGCCAGAAACCGGTCCCCGGAAGCTTGTTTCCTTTCCAGTAAAGAATTGGCTTGGTAGTTTGGTCTGCCCTGTTCCCATGATGCACTGGGCCAGGGACAGACTAATTTGCATGTAGCCAGGTTCTGAACTGGATGGTGCAGTGAGCTAAAAAACGGTGATGGATCAAGCCCTGATCTTTTGACTGGGTATGAGTGTTCTGCCTAATTCAGATACTCTGTCCATCACCACCCCCCTTTTTGAATCATTTTGGCCACCACAAGTGTGGAAGGGTATGCTCAGATGTGAGTCCCTTGCTCACTGCCCCATCAGGATTCAAGCAAGCCGGGCCGAAGATGGCTGTAATGCCAGAAACCGGTCCCCGGAAGCTTGTTTCCTTTCCAGTAAAGAATTGGCTTGGTAGTTTGGTCTGCCTTGTTCCCATGATGCACTGGGCCAGGGACAGACTAATTTGCATGTAGCCAGGTTCTGAACTGGGATGGTGCAGTGAGCTAAAAAACGGTGATGGATCAAGCCCTGATCTTTTGACTGGGTAGGAGTGTTCTGCTTAATTCAGATACTCTGTCCATCACCACCCCCCTTTTTGAATCGTTTTGGCCACCACAAGTGTGGAAGGGTATGCTCAGATGTGAGTCCCTTGCTCACTGCACCATCAGGATTCAAGCAAGCCGGGTCGAAGACGGCTGTAATGCCAGAAACCGGTCCCCGGAAGCTTGTTTCCTTTCCAGTAAAGAATTGGCTTGGTAGTTTGGTCTGCCCTGTTCCCATGATGCACTGGGCCAGAGACAGACTAATTTGCATGTAGCCAGGTTCTGAACTGGGATGGTGCAGTGAGCTAAAAAAACAGTGATGGATCAAGCCCTGATCTTTTGACTGGGTAGGAGTGTTCTGCTTAATTCAGATACTCTGTCCATCCCCACCCCCCTTTTTGAATCGTTTTGGCCACCACAAGTGTGGAAGGGTATGCTCAGATGTGAGTCCCTTGCTCACTGCACCATTAGGATTCAAGCAAGCCGGGCCGAAGACGGCTGTAATGCCAGAAACCGGTCCCCGGAAGCTTGTTTCCTTTCCAGTAAAGAATTGGCTTTGTAGTTTGGTCTGCCCTGTTCCCATGATGCACTGGGCCAGGGACAGACTAATTTGCATGTAGCCAGGTTCTGAACTGGGATGGTGCAGTGAGCTAAAAAACGGTGATGGATCAAGCCCTGATCTTTTGACTGGGTAGGAGTGTTCTGCTTAATTCAGATACTCTGTCCATCACCACCCCCCTTTTTGAGTCGTTTTGGCCACCACAAGTGTGGAAGGGTATGCTCAGATGTGAGTCCCTTGCTCACTGCACCATCAGGATTCAAGCAAGCCGGACCGAAGACGGCTGTAATGCCAGAAACTGGTCCCCGGAAGCTTGTTTCCTTTCCAGTAAAGAATTGGCTTGGTAGTTTGGTCTGCCCTGTTCCCATGATGCACTGGGCCAGAGACAGACTAATTTGCATGTAGCCAGGTTCTGAACTGGGATGGTGCAGTGAGGTAAAATGCGGTGATGGATCAAGCCCTGATCTTTTGACTGGGTAGGAGTGTTCTGCTTAATTCAGATACTCTGTCCATCACCACCCCCCTTTTTGAATCGTTTTGGCCACCAGAAGTGTGGAAGGGTATGCTCAGATGTGAGTCCCTTACTCACTGCACCATCAGGATTCAAGCAAGCCGGGCCGAAGACGGCTGTAATGCCAGAAACCGGTCCCCGGAAGCTTGTTTCCTTTCCAGTAAAGAATTGGCTTGGTAGTTTGGTCTGCCCTGTTCCCATGATGCACTGGGCCAGGGACAGACTAATTTGCATGTAGCCAGGTTCTGAACTGGGATGGTGCAGTGAGCTAAAAAACGGTGATGGATCAAGCCCTGATCTTTTGACTGGGTAGGAGTGTTCTGCTTAATTCAGATACTCTGTCCATCACCACCCCCCTTTTTGAGTCGTTTTGGCCACCACAAGTGTGGAAGGGTATGCTCAGATGTGAGTCCCTTGCTCACTGCACCATCAGGATTCAAGCAAGCCGGGCCGAAGACGGCTGTAATGCCAGAAACTGGTCCCCGGAAGCTTGTTTCCTTTCCAGTAAAGAATTGGCTTGGTAGTTTGGTCTGCCCTGTTCCCATGATGCACTGGGCCAGGGACAGACTAATTTGCATGTAGCCAGGTTCTGAACTGGGATGGTGCAGTGAGGTAAAATACGGTGATGGATCAAGCCCTGATCTTTTGACTGGGTAGGAGTGTTCTGCCTAATTCAGATACTCTGTCCATCACCACCCCCCTTTTTGAATCGTTTTGGCCACCACAAGTGTGGAAGGGTATGCTCAGATGTGAGTCCCTTGCTCACTGCACCATCAGGATTCAAGCAAGCCGGGCCGAAGACGGCTGTGATGCCAGAAACCGGTCCCCGGAAGCTTGTTTCCTTTCCAGTAAAGAATTGGCTTGGTAGTTTGGTCTGCCCTGTTCCCATGATGCACTGGGCCAGGGACAGACTAATTTGCATGTAGCCAGGTTCTGAACTGGGATGGTGCAGTGAGCTAAAAAATCGGTGATGGATCAAGCCCTGATATTTTGACTGGGTACGAGTGTTCTGCTTAATTCAGATACTCTGTCCATCACCACCCCCCTTTTTGAATCGTTTTGGCCACCACAAGTGTGGAAGGGTATGCTCAGATGTGAGTCACTTGCTCACTGCACCATCAGGATTCAAGCAAGCCGGGCCGAAGACGGCTGTAATGCCAGAAACCGGTCCCCAGAAGCTTGTTTCCTTTCCAGTAAAGAATTGGCTTGGTAGTTTGGTCTGCCCTGTTCCCATGATGCACTGGGCCAGGGACAGACTAATTTGCATGTAGCCAGGTTCTGAACTGGGATGGTGCAGTGAGCTAAAATACGGTGATGGATCAAGCCCTGATCTTTTGACTGGGTAGGAGTGTTCTGCTTAATTCAGATACTCTGTCCATCACCACCCCCCTTTTTGAATCGTTTTGGCCACCACAAGTGTGGAAGGGTATGCTCAGATGTGAGTCCCTTGCTCACTGCACCATCAGGATTCAAGCAAGCCGGGCCGAAGACGGCTGTAATGCCAGAAACCGGTCCCCGGAAGCTTGTTTCCTTTCCAGTAAAGAATTGGCTTGGTAGTTTGGTCTGCCCTGTTCCCATGATGCACTGGGCCAGGGACAGACTAATTTGCATGTAGCCAGGTTCTGAACTGGGATGGTGCAGTGAACTAAAAAACGGTGATGGATCAAGCCCTGATCTTTTGTCTGGGTAGGAGTGTTCTGCTCAATTCAGATACTCTGTCCATCACCACCCCCCTTTTTGAATCGTGTATGTATGTAGGGCTATTCTGTTCTTCCCCAGGCAGCGGTGATGCCAGTGGTACTTCATGAAGGGCGCACGGTAGTGTGTCAATTATTCTGGCATCTGCTAAAGATGGTGAATTTGGATCCTGGAAGCTAAGTACAAACATATCCCATTCGCACACCTGTGGCAAAGGAGATGGGTCCTGTCCATGGGCTAGGTTGTAGAGTGCTGCATATAGGGCAGTGTTCTCGGAGGCTTGTCTCCATTAAACCTGCTGGTGCCAGATCCAGTACTGCATCTCGGTGTGGTCTATCATGCTTTCCTGCCAGTTGATCTACTTGTAACTTGTCCCCTACTAGGTCATTTAGTAGTGCAGTGCATTTCAATCTGTAACTCTTTAAAACAAAAATGTTTTTAAGATAGTTGACATTCTATCCCTCCGGGCCCCTAATGGTCTTGTTGGCTGTCACATGTGTCTTCTAGGGCTGATGTATCATGTACTGCATGTATCTTGTATGTGGCAATATCCCATATGAGGGTACACAGTCCCCCACAGCCCTGTGTATGTTCTAAAGATCCATCGTGAAACACTTGCTGCTGGACTGGTTTAATTAGGTTTGACAGTACCATGTTCTTCCCTTCGTAAGCTAGCAGTAGGCGTTCACCCCATACCGGTGCAAGGGAAAGGAAGTTTGAAATATTATCTAGACTTTCTGTTTTTAGTTCCCCTTTTATCAGTTGTTGTGGCAGAACACAGCTCTCGGCCTTTTATGCTGCAGTTAGCTGTGTAGGTTCCGCACCCGAGGAGGACTCCTACTGCACATGTTCTTTATTGGTAGGAGTGGCCCTGATTTTCTCTCCTCCATCACTTGTTCTGCTTCTTTAATTTTGGCCCCAGGCTGTGCACTTGCCACAGGAATAGAGGGGAAGACCCCAGTTGCACCCAATTATTTTTTTCTGCATGTTTTTCCAATTGTTTGATCTGCCACCTGTGTCCATTCCCTTGCACGTATTTTCATTACTCTCAATATTCACATCGTCCTCAACTACGAAGATCTGGCCATAATATAGGTGTCATGCAACATGAACCGCAAATCATTGTGTCAGTGTGTGCCATTTGTCTGATAATAAGCATGCACTAAGGCCGTGGCATTTAAACACTTAATTGGCGAGGGAGCCTTTAGGCAGCATAGGCTTACTGCAATGCAGGTCATCTTTACTCATTGTATGGAACTGGAGTAGCAGCTAACAACAAACACAACATTGAAAAAAACATAGATAGACACGCATGAAAAACACATCTCGGCTTCCATGTTCTGAGACCTAAGAAAAACATGGGAGGAAACAGAAACTTATGAACCAAAAATATTATTTAAAATATCATTATATATTTATCCATCCCTGCATCCAGGATCTAAGAACATCATACAACTAGAAATGCTAAGATCAATCCAAATATTTTACACATTCACATTAGCGTGTACGTTCCTTTCCCTTCTCCACTATGAAGAATACATGCTAAATCGACTCCACTATCCTGCATTCCTCTGTCCATGTCTGCTGTCACAGGATGTTATTACACAATGAGGCTTTGCTCATGGCACACAGCCCAGAGTTTTGTGGTAAGCTAGAGGCACCAAAGCAAAACCAGGCTAAAAGGGGAAGTTGAATTCCACTGACACGTCCCACTATAAAAGCATATGCAGCGCACTTTGTAGAAGGCTACTCAGTGGGTTCTACTCCTGTTCTACTCTCACTGCTCCTTTCAGCAAAACCTTAAATTCTTCATCTAGATACCCATCATTTCTCTCTGTCTTGTTTATCACACAGGCTCTGCAGCTGTGTTATCTCCAGTTCCTCGCTTGTCCTGTCTAATAATGTATCAAGAGCGCTTGTCTGGAGAACACTCTAATGCTGTTTGTTCGCCTTATGTTTTCCCCATCCCAATATACCAGGAGATATTAATTCTTGTATTTGCAAATGAAGTACTTGGACATTGAGGCATGTAATACATTTCCTAAACATTCATATTTAGACTATAACCTGCGTGAGGTGAAATATTATTTTATCCGAACCCCAAGAGTACACTTTGCTGAAATTAAAATGAAACAATTCAGAAGGCACATTATACATATTATGCATATTCTTATCTCTTATGCTACCCTTTACCAACACAACTGATCTTCTAGTGTATTGCTCATAGAGGCCATAGAGGAGATACAAACCCTCCTCTGCCCGGTCACATGTAAGGCTCAATCTTGAACCCAGAACCCACGTATGGGGACAATTCCAAAATCTCAAGTTGTACATCAGTTAATTTATCTAAAAGTTCTGCACATTCATTTGCCTCTGTGCTGTCAAGTATTTCTTTAGAACTAGGTTTTTCAATCTCATTCTCTTCCTCTTTATTACTTATAACCTCTACCAATAATACTTTTAACAAATTATACTTACGCCATTCCTTTATTTTACCGACCATCTAAAAAATGATGCTATGCAGTTCAGGGGCCGATATTGTTGGTAGGAGAGAAGTATCAGTTAATCTATAAGGCCACTGGAGGCTATGTGTCACACAGGAGGTAACTCCCACACCTTCTTGTGAACACCAGATATTGATATTGTATAGGGCTTGATGTGCATTTGTCAAGTCATAATGAGCAGTCTTAAACAATTTGTACAATGCAAATACATGCATTAAAAGCTGAAAGTAGCATGTTGAGAGCTCCTTAGCTATTAATAGAGAAATTACATTTACTCCATTCAGTTCTGGCACCTTTACATCTGATTGACGTCTCTTTAATTCCACCAATGTGGTTCCCCTTATGTCTCCCAAATTGTGTGCACTTAAACCAGGAGACAAGAACACATTGGTATTGTTTTTCCTTTTGTTCTCTAAACTATTAGCAGCTAGGGTAATATGTTGGTGGAGCACATTCGCAGATGTCCCTGCCCTTTGTACTCATGTGGCAGCCCACTGTATTTAGTAGCATAATAACTATCCCTGTTGCATTACAAACTGTTCATGCTCTCTAAACACAAGCAGACAATAGGGTGTGGGTAAAACTAGTAGGGAAAACTAGTTCTCCTACTCATATCCCAGGAAATGCGATGGGGAAAAAACAGCACATTCAGGAGTACCTCAGATATTCAATCAGCCAGCGGTATGTTTGTTCTGTTGCAGCAGGGTGTGAGCGCAAACAGTTCAGCATTCAAAAGGGCAATTCATATGCTACTCGATCACCATAAAAGCGTCCAGTAGTGAGAAGTTAGAAAAGAAGCTGGTAGGTGCTAGGTGACCGAGGTCCTTTCAACTGTAAAGGAGAGGACAGGAAAGTATAAATGAGTACAATGTTGTGATCTCCTTCTGATCTTCTCCCAGATCGACAAAAAACTGAGACAAGTCCATACCAGGAAACTACTACCGCTTGGTGGTGTTGATTGACACTGAGGCAAATAGTTTTTCAAATGCTTTGGTAGTGAAACTCACATCTTGGACAGTTACCAAGTGGGATTCTCTCAAACATCAGGTAAAACAACAAAACATCTTGGCAATTTCACTTCTCATAGATGTGGCTAAGGCCTCTAATATTCTATTACACCTATCTTTTATTGACTTTAACACACCCTTGGGCAACTTAGACAGGGCAAGACTAGGGGGGACGCAGACCCAATGAGAAATTACTCACAATCTAGTCAAAATTCTGATACTTCTCCACACAGACACACCACGTATCTAGCACAAAAACTTGAATTATCCTGTGGGGTGAGGGCATCGAGAAGCACCTCTACTCTCCTCCTGAAACCGATCATCCTTAGCAAAAAGATAACTTGTCACTGAGCCTTCTCTGGTGCTGCCCCTAAAATATGGAACTCTCTTCCTCCGGATGTACGCAGACTCTCCCCGATGACGGCTTTCAAACTGGAAGCCAAAAGATTCTTAATGAGCAAATTCTTACCATAAGGGGTGGAGGCACACATAAGGCGACTGTCTCTTGGTTTCTAGCTCCATGGCACAACTAACAGTCACGGATCGTCTCTTCGGCATACTATTATACCTTATATGTGTACCACTGTTTACTGTTTTAGCATTTTTTTCCCAAAATTTCTGTGTATATTTCATTTTGTCCCCTCTTCCAACTTATTGTAAAGCACTCTGATATCCTTCGGGATCTTGTTCGCGCTATATAAAACTTTATAAATAAATAAATCTGTACAGATGAAACTCGGAGCAGTCACACACCTCTCCAGATGAGTACTAACAACCAAAGGCCTGAAGCAGGGGTGCGTGCTTGCTCCAACAGTATTTAATTTATTCTTGGCTCGCTTTCCGCAGGAACTCAACACCAGTAACCCCCATCCCCTTAGGCTGGGAGGAAAACCTTATTGAGCCACCTAAGAGCGGGCGATGGAGTCTTGGTCACCCACACTCCTTAACAAAATGCAGGACTATGCCATGGTGAATAACCTGAAGGCCAAATATGGGATGGCTTGAAAAATGACCATCAACAACATGGAGTCCCTGGCGGTTACTAGACTGTCCCTTCTTTGGAAAGTACACATCCATCACTCAGCTTTTAAGAAATTGGCATGGAAATCGATAAAACAGCTCTCACTTGTGGAGGATAAGGATACCTTTTCAGCTAGAGCCCACACTGACCTTAAACAACTATGGTTCGCTTGCACCTCAAAAATATTTCAATATAAAGACTCATCATCTCATATGAAGAAAGAGATATTTATTATACGTGACACAGGGACAGCTGGCAAAGAACCAAGTGTCCAAAGTGCAGAAGTTCAGTAAATCTTTTATTCAGGCAAACTGCAATTAGGCGTTTCGATAAATGTCCAATAAAATCACAAGTACAAGAGAATTTATTTACAACTTTGAACCAATACATAACATGCCCATTATCAGACTGCACAGGTTACACCATTATTAGATACAGAGCCAATCAAAACATGCTAATAGTGTGTGCCACCTGAATGAAGCAGGCTGGTGGTGTTTGTCATCCCACGTGCCAAAGATTGGAACAGTAGGGTTTTCCAAGTCTAGGCACTGCAGTAACAAATCAGAGGTAGACGTTTTGTCTCATTCTAACCATACTTTGTTGCTGGGCTAGAATACAGTTGCAAGTCACAGGAGATGTCTTTGAGTAAGCCTTGCATCGTGTTACAAAATATTCACTATAGTGTAGTGAAGGCAGGGCCCTGTATGCACACATTGCTATGTTAGCATAAGCTTATTAGACGTTTAAACGCCATTTTGCTGTTTTGCAGCTTTTGCACACGACACTAAGCCCCTTTCAGAATAGTTATTTCTCCTAAGATCCTCTTGAGATGCCAGTCTCACAAAAATAAGGAAAAGGGAAACTTTGATTTTTTGTGTACTTGGACATTAAGGCATGTAATACATTTCCTAAACATTCATATTTAGACTATAACCTGCGTGAGGTGAAATATTATTTTATCCGAACCCCAAGAGTACACCTTGCTGAAATTAAAATGAAACAATTCAGAAGGCACATTATACATATTATGCATATTCTTATCTCTTATGCTACCCTTTACCAACACAACTGATCTTCTAGTGTATTGCTCATAGAGGCCATAGAAGAGATACAAACCCTCCTCTGCCCGGTCACATGTAATGCTCAATCTTGAACCCAGAACCCACGTATGGGGCGATTCCAAAATCTCAAGTTGTACATCAGTTAATTTATCTAAAAATTCTGCACATTCATTTGCTTCTGTGCTGACAAGCATTTCTTTAGAACTAGGTTTTTCAATCTCATTCTCTTCCTCTTTATAACCTATATCCTCTACCAATAATACTTTTAACAAATTATACTTGTACTTACGCCATTCCCTTATTTTACCTACCATCTCAAAAAGGGTGCTATGCAGTTCAGGGGCCGTTATTGTTGGTAGGAGAGAAGTATCAGTTAATCTATAAGGCCACTGGAGGCTATGTGTCACACAGGAGGTAACCTGAAGGCCAACTATGGGATAGCTTGAAAAATGACCATCAACAACATGGAGTCCCTGGCGGTTACTAGACTGTCCCTTCTTTGGAAAGTACACATCCATCACTCAGCTTTTAAGAAATTGGCATGGAAATCGATAAAACAGCTCTCACTTGTGGAGGATAAGGATACCTTTTCAGCTAGAGCCCACACTGACTTTAAACAACTATGGTTCGCTTGCACCTCAAAAATATTTCAATATAAAGACTCATCATCTCATATGAAGAAAGAGATATTTATTATACGTGACACAGAGACAGCTGGCAAAGAACCAAGTGTCCAAAGTGCAGAAGTTCAGTAAATCTTTTATTCCGGCAAACTGCAATTAGGCGTTTCGATAAATGTCCAATAAAATCACAAGTACAAGAGAATTAATTTACAACTTTGGACCAATACATAACATGCCCATTATCAGACTGCACAGGTTACACCATTATTAGATACAGAGCCAATCAAAACATGTGCCACCTGAATGAAACAGGCTGGTTGGTGTTTGTCATACCACGTGTCAAAGATTGGAACAGTAGGGTTTTCCAAGTCTAGGCACTGCAGTAACAAATCAGAGGTAGACGTTTTGTCTCATTCTAACCATACTTTGTTGCTGGGCTAGAATACAGTTGCAAGTCACAGGTAATGTCTTTGAGTAAGCCTTGCATCGTGTTACAAAATATTCACTATAGTGTAGTGAAGGCAGGGCCCTGTGTGCACACATTGCTATGTTAGCATAAGCTTATTAGAAGTTTAAACGCCATTTTGCTGTTTTGCAGCTTTTGCACACGACACTGCATGTAAATGTTGTTGCAAGTTAGACTGCCTGAAAATCTTCACATGAGAAAGGCTTGTTTTCAACATCCCTAGACTTACCTCGTGACCTCAGACTGCACAGTGTGTGTAGAAGCCTCCAAGGTTATCATAACAATGTAAGGTGTTATTCGGGCTGATCGGCCCACGCCGATCAGCCCTGGAAAATACTTTTCCAGAGAGAGAGAGCTTTTGCTGATCCTGATGTGATTCACTTCTGCTGATCTTGGAGGTATGGGGTTCCCTATTCAAGCCTAAGAGACCTTTTATTATTATACAATCAAGTTCCTAGCTGGGGAGGGTGGTACACAAGGCACTATTGGACCTGTTTCCACTATCATTATAATATTATTTCTCCCTTTGTGTTTTATGGAATTGTAACAATGCTGATCGTATTATTTTTAATCATATGCCTGCTTATGTTAGCAACAATACTGCATCTTAGAGCACGTTGTTAAAATAAACATTTTAAACTTTTCTGTTTCTCTATTTTCTCACGTTGTGGACTGGTATGAGAATAACAAACGAAAGAGTGTTCTTGATTGCCACCATTCCTGAGAGTAACCTTAGTTGCATGTTCTGGGTTGTCTAATTGTTGGTAGCTTTGCTACAGGACGGAGATCTAATGAGACACTGATGCTAGTCGGTTAGGGGTTCTAGGTACTGAGGTGAGTTTTTTGGCACACCACTATTCACTGAGGTCCTGGGTCTCTGTGCACAGTTCTGTGTATGAGCAGAATCCTCGCAACAACAGCAGAGTACATTAGTTCACCAAGGGTCAAACATTTTGCTTTGCACGCTTTGTAGGCCTTATCATCATTGAATATCATATAATGATCAAGCGGCAGAGAAATGGATAGGCAAATCTCTCTAGAGAGAATTTTTAGCTGCCAATGCAGTGTTTTCTCACAGAGTATTATGCAAGCAGATTATCTATGCAAGAAATGGCTATAAACAAGATTCCTTAATTCTGCATTGTTAGGGGAAAAAAAATCTTTGTAATAATAATTAAAATAAATAACATAATAAAACCAGTACTACATTTGAACACTTAAAAAATACTTTCCAAAAAAAAGGAAAGTAGAGGCTATACATCTTACAATATTGTCAGAGATTAAAATTACCTAAATAAATTAGTTATATGGAGTGTCTCTCCTCTCAAGGACCTCTCTCAAGACTTACATGAGACGTTCGCAAGATCCTAAATATGTAGAAAAGGTTATTGTTAGTTTTCAATACTCTTTTATACTTTGTTTCAGTCTCTTTCATATAAACAGTAAGGTAAAGTTCCTTCAGTGTTTGTATTACACACAATTAAAAACTCATTAGAAAAGTACGATCTTGCGAGATCCTAGAACCTAGAACTTCTGCCCTCTCGAACGGCAAGTGGAGGATTGTGTGCCTGACTACTGTGAGCCTCTCACGAGAGCTGGCGATTTTGATGAAATAGAAATAAAAGCAATACAGATAGCCCATTCACACCCTTATTCACTATCACATAAAACTAATTAATAACTTTCATATAAAACAATTTGAAATTGATTAAATGAATAAACAATCCTATGAGCGTCTCGCAAGCGTACTGCCTGAGTTGAGACACACCTAGCACGCAAGATTTCATTGGTTGAAAGTAATGCTGTGAATTACTGAAGGGAGTGGTCAGTCTTATATCCTCAATTACAAGCAGCTCTTTGATTTGCAAACAACTAAAGATGCCTCGGACGATCATCTGTTACAACTCTGCGGACTTTCGGCGAAAAGAAAACTTGTCTTTATCTGATAGCAATGAACAACAACCAGCTGAACTAACTGTACCTCCTTAGCCGCAAAATGAATTTATTGCATGGGAATTCTTTGAGATGACACCAGGAGGGAAGAAAGTAGGCCTGGGCGGAGCTCGTGGAGTTTCACTCTGCAGAATTCTGTGGAGGTGCCATAAAATCTGTACCAAAGAAGGCTGAGTATTGTACAGCCACCCCAATTAAGTTCCCTTGGCTGCTGAGGGTCGTTGGGAGCCAATAACCCCTATTGTTGCCACAAGTAAATTTCCTACAGCGGGATTGCTGAGACGTCATCAGACGCCCCTTCCCCTTTGTCAATCACTCTGCAAAGGGGCCTCTTGGCGCACTAGTGGTTGGAAATGAACTTCCTTTGGCTGCTGAGGGTGGTTGTGGGCCAAGAACCCATATTGCTGCCACAAGAAAATCCCCAACAGCGGGAATGATGATATCTTTTGAGGGACTGGCCCCTTTCTCAACCACTCTGCAAAGGGGCTTCCTGGTGCACTTCTGATTTGAGATGAAGTCCCTTTGCCTGTTGAGGGGCATCGGGGGGCAAGAACCCCCAATGGCCACAATTAAGTCCTCCACAGCTGGATTGCTGAGACCTTATCAGAGGCCCACCCCCTTTATCAACAACTCTGTGAAGGGGGTTCCTGGGGCACTACTGGTTGAGGATGTAGTCCCCTTGGCTGCTTAGGGTTGTTGAGGGCCAAGAACCCTTATTATTTCCAGAAGAAAGTCCCCTACCGTGGGATTGCTGAGACATCACCAAAGGCCTGCCCGCCTTTTTTCAACCACTTTGCAAAGGGGCCTTCTGGAACACCACTGCTTAGGTGATGAAGTCCCCTTGGCTGCTGAGGTGCGCGTGGCCAGGAACCCCTATTGTTGCCACAAGTAAGTCCCCCACAGCGGGATTGTTGAGACGTCATGGGAGGCCCCGCACCCTTTCTCAACCACTCTGCAAAGGAGTTTCCTGGCGCACTACTGGTTGAGGGTTGAAATCCCCTTGTCTGCTGAGGTTTGTTTGGGGTCAAATACCCTCATTGTTGACACAAGTAAGTCCCCCACAGCGGGATTGCTGAGACTTTGACGGAGGCCCGCCCTCTTCCTCAACCACTCTGTAAAAGGGCCTGCTGGTGAATTACTGGTTGAGGGATAAAGTCCCCTTGGCTGCTGATGGTCATTGGGGGCCAAGAGCCCCTATTGTTGCCACAGTATGTCGCCTACAACTGGGTTGCTTAGATTGGGGGTGACCGTGCTAGTAAACTACGCTACACATGTGGGTTATGGAGTTTCGATCGAACTCTGCTTTCCAAGGAAAGCGGGAAGTGGCACTTAAGAGCAATGCATCCTCAAGATCGAGCTTGACCAGAGATGCAGAGATATATTGAGCTAGATGTGTTTTCAGGTGTGTCTACATCTGTCCAAGTAGACCAACCAGCACCATCACAAGTTCTGGCAAGTCAGGCTACAATCAACCCAGCCTACTTGAATAAAGCACTTTTTTGTTTTCTTTTCAGGACACTTCATATCCAAGTGTAAAAACCATTGCTTTTGTGAAATCTCCTCACTTCTATTTTCTACAATAAAAGTTGCAAAAAACACACCAAAAAAACAAAACTGTTTCAAAAACTGAAAAAAGGATTGTTTGAGAGCCACTTGTTGTGGAAAAGAAAAAGACAAAAAATTAAGTACAATATGTGTGTAGGGATCATTGGCATTTTTGGGTCTGGCAAGACTCTTTCAAGAGTTTTTTCTTTACAAAAAAGGGAAACATGACACTAATAACTTAGATAATGAAATTATAGTGTAACTCCAAATTGAGTCTTTTTATAATATTTTTCAAAAATGTTAAATTTGTTAGTGTTTTTTTTACTTTTGTACATGTTTTTATGGCTAAAACATGAAATATGGGAAAAAAGTAAAAAACACAACTTTAAACCAAACCGGAAAAATAATGTAGAAAGATAACTGCACTAGGCTGTTCATCAGATTCTGAGGAAGACATTTTTCTATCTAAAAAAAGGGAAACAGAGCAAGCCAAGAAGTTCTACACATGCCAAAATCCTATAGGCAAATAAAGCAAAACGAATGAAAATAAAGACCTCCACATGAACAAATCAAAACCCTTCCTTGGGGTGTGGTTCCTCTCCCATGCCCCTCTTTAGTGTCAGAGAGCCTCCCACAAGAGTATAAAAAATTCTTGCTTTGCATGTTGAAAGGAACATTACATAATCAATGTTTGTTAGTTAATCAACATCTCTAAAGGCTTACTGTGTTCAGAATTACAAGAAAACACTGTGATTTAGTTAAATCCAAATATACGAGTGCACAAGGTTTTCAAAATAGCCAAACAGAAAGTACAGCCAATTCAGACTCCAGGCAGGGAATTGTATTTTTGTGTTAAAAAAATGAATGATGTCAGTGACAAATTCACTTAGCTATAACATTACTTTAGCCTTTATGTAGTGAATATATATAACCCAGTGGGTAGTTATAGTTAGGTAAGTGTTCATTAGGTAATGCAGATTTTGTTTTGCTAATAACTTTGCCCCATTTCTTCATGAGACTTTCCAAAAAGGTGCTACTTTTCGACTAGTTTGCGCATAGGAAATTTCTTGGTGATCCATCAATGGTGGTCGAGAAAAAAGGAGGGTCTCAAAACACAAAACCCCATGCATTTACCATAAATGTGTTTAGGCAGGGCTACAGCACAAACTGCTGAATGGAATTACACCAAGTTTGGCAGGAAGCTAGATCTTGTTCCACAGATTGTGCTTTTTGTGATTTGGTGTAAATCCATTCAGTATTTTGGTTGGGTCTGTGAGTGGCTCGGGAGACCCTTGTGGGAGCTCCAATTTAAAAGTGGAGCATTCTGATTGGCCCAGGGAGCTTTTTTACTTTGGGCCAATGTGCTCCCGTGGTAGTCAGACTCTCATAGGAGCAAACGCTCTCATTGGCTGCCAGCAACATTCGGAAATTGTTACGGATAGCCATCACACAATTCAGGGACTTACTCCCTTGTCCTGAAGTTTTAAATGAAAAAAATATAGAGGACAGGTAGGGATACCCCCCTATCTTTGCTCCAGGTGGGTGACCGAAAGGGACTCACCCAGGGGCCAATAAAAAAATAAAAGTTTTGCCTCAATCCTGTTATTCTCCCAAAAAGGGGAGGTCTTTAAAAGAGCCTGGGGACTCAATCCTGCTGGCCTCCCACTTTTTTAAAAAAAAGTAAGGGGGCATGCAGCCCCTTCCCTGAGTCTTTATTAGCCACAGGGATCCCATCCACTGGGGACAGCTCACGTTCTGTTTCCTGGGGAGTCCTCACCTGGGACACAGCGATTTCCCTTCCCAAACTGGAACAGGCAGGGAAACCTCTGTTTTCTCACACATGGTGGGAGCATTTTTAAATTTCCTCCCAAACACAAACAAACACTAAGGCCCTGATTCACAAAGGTAAAATGGGACAAAAGTCTAGCTTTACGACTTTTAGTACTTACAAAGGGCATTTACTACTAGTAAAGGCCCTTTGTGAATATCAAAAGTCATAAAGTGCAACTCCTGGTATTCACAAAGGGCATTTACAAGTAGTAATGCCTTTTGTGAATGCCAAAAGTTGTAAAGTTAGACTTTTGCCTCAGTTTACCTTTGGGAATCAGGCCCTAAGGTAGCTCCCAGCAGATGGGAGATTTAAAAAATGCTCTAGCCAGCTGGACGCAGACTTGTATTCTGTTTCTCTGCCCACACTGATGCGGGCAGGGAAACAGAACACATATTGCTCCTGCCTGCACGGAGCAGCCATTTTTGCTGCTCCCTTTAGGCGGGAGCAATATCTTGATCTGTTTGAGATGTCATTAGTGATGTCATGAATTATATCATAGAACATGTCATAAGTAATGTAATTTGTGAGGTCATGAGCAGTGCATGGCAGAGGTGCAAGTTATAGTTAGTCTTGTCTCTTAAGTGGATTAAAAACTGGCCTTGTCATATATACTGGTACCTACACAAATATATGCTCATGCTTATTTTTTTTAATTATTAGGACCTGTCTTGTTATCCCATCCATCACCTGCCATAGTAGGGGCTTTTCCTCCTATTAGTGCTCTCAGCTCAGGATTGACACCACAGAGCATGAGGATGGTAGACACTGGGACGTTCTATATTAGCTTGTTTTCCCAGGACACTAAAATCTTTATTATTACTGACACTGAAGTGCTATGTCTTGCCTCACACATCACTCTTTTCAACATGTTCAGTATGTCACTCTATTGTTTCACATATGTTTATTCATTTTGAAACTGCGGCAGAATTTTTAAAATGTAAGCATAGGACTATAAGTCATGTTAGGCCTTGTTTAAGCTAGTCGAATGAGTAGTAAAAGTTTGTTCATAGCATCTTCGTCTTTGACCTACATTGACCTACTCCCCTATGTATGACTCTCTCTCTTCTGGAATACTTTGTCATTCAACAGCCCCTTGTGTAAGCCTTGAAAAAAATCCACTAGGTCATCAGGGGCCCTCTATTCTAATTGTACTGTACAGTACTACATTATTCGTGCCTACCCACATGAGGGAAGTGGGCCACCCTGTCCTGCCAGTTACCTTTGCATGGTGATAAAATGATGCACTCTTCTGGTGATGCACCCAAGTACCTGATGTACACATAGGGGCTGTCGTGTCTGGGAGATTCTAACATTGTCAGAGGAGATCCCTTGGAAAGTTTTAGCGGTCATAAAATGAATTACAGGCAGCATTTTGACATAGGTTGTCATATCCTGAGAGAGACCTGTAGATGAATCAGGCCCCTTCTCCCATCAACAAGCATGTCCAGGATCATCTAATGTAGGAAGCGGTATCTGGAAATAACAGAGTCCCTGGATGTAACAAAGATGTTGATCCTTTGCCTGTAAACCCTGTCTTTCTTCTGTTGTAGAGTGTAGTGGCATAGAGTGCAGTGAGGTGCAATAGAATAGCCTACAGTGAAGTGGTGAAGAGTGAGTGACATTAAATGGTGTGAGGAAGAATGTAATAGTGTACAGTGGAGTAGCGCAGAGTACAGTGCCATAGAGTGGAGCGGTGTACAGTAAAACAACATAGAGTGAAGTGACATAGAGTGGAATATCATAGACTGGAATAGAGTACAGTGGAGTTGCATTTAGTGGAGTGTTATTGACTGGACTAGCATACAGTGCAGTGGGGTAGAGTGGTATAGTATAGAGTGTAGTGGAGTAGAGAGGACTAGCTTACAGTGAAGTGCCATAAAGTGGAATATTATAAGTGTAGAGTGGAGTGGCAGACAGTGGAATGGCATAGATTAGAGTAGTCTACAGTGCAGTGCTGTGCCGTGGAATTAAATATTATTCAGTGGAGTATGGTACAATTGAGTGGCGTACACTTAAGTGCCATACACAGGGGTGTCGGACTGTACAGTACAGTAGAGCGAAATAGCATAGAGTAGAGTGACGCAGAGTGGAGTCGTACACAGTGGAATAGCGTAAAGTAGATTGGAGTGGAGTAGTGTACAGTGGAGTATCATAGACTGGAGTGGCGCACAGTAGATTAGCGTATATTGGAGTGGAATAGTGTATTAGCGTACAGTAGAGTGAAGTAGAGTAGAGTGGCATTGAGAGTAGAATGGGGTGATATGTAGTGGAGTGTAATAGAGTGTAATAGCAGTGTAATAGCATAGCGTGGAGTGGCATAGGGTGGAGTCTGGTATTGAAACAGACATAGCGTGAAAGTGTTTCAACAGATGGAGAAGAAATGTGTCACGAATATACATTATGAAGTGTAATTGGTAATTTTTGGTAACATGTGTTAATAGTGTAAGTAGTTTTAAAGTTTAAATATATTGCACGTTATGCCGCAGTATGTTTGCAGTATACTACAGTACATGTGCATGATAAGGCAGTATGTGATTGGTTGATGGGTGTGTTTATCGAAGAGAACAAGCATTTGCAATGCAGTAGGTCTCGCTTTTGGAAGAGATTGAGTACCTGGCATTAAAATGACAGCGCAGTATATTTATGGGTATTGAAAACCTGCAAGTGGTGTGTAAAAACACACTTTGTACTTATAGTACTTGCTTATGAGAAGCAAGGTTAGCAGTAACTGCACCTCTTTTACTGCCAGCCTTGCTTCTCATAAGCCACGACTATAAGTAACAAGTGGGTATTTACACACTGCTTTCAGGTTTTCGAATCACATAAATAAAAGGCATTGTCATTTACAATGCCAATAGCCCAAACTCTTGCAAATGCAAGATGCTTGTTTTGTTTTTACACATAGAAAGAATAGGAGACTGCATCTACAAGACCTCTACTATTAGTGCTTAAACCAGTGTTTGTGGGGCCAGCAAACAATCTGTATTCTTCACTTATATGCATGATTTATGAGTCTCGATAGCTGTGTGTGGGGGATGGGGGGTCAAGAGAACGTGCTTCAGTGTAAACAAATGACATTTCTAGTGTCCCCTTCATTGCTCTTAGAGCGCAAAACATTCTGTATAAATGCACAACATGCATAACAATCATTGCTCAAAGCAGAACATTCATCCTATGGGTCCTTTTAGGCATGGATACACTATACTGTTCAGCAAAGGTAAGAAGCATTTCTCTTTCAGACCAGCAGAATGGCTGAGTTGACCGTTTGACACTGAAAAGTGGTTGATGGGTAGATCTCAAGCTATTATCCTGCCTTCTATCCGATTACACTTGGCAAATGAATTAGGACACAATTGGGTAATAGTTACACCTGTTATTTGCAGCAGAAATGTCATGTTACATAAATAAGCATTGACAAAGTCAGGACACCTGGTTTTAATATGCTAATGTATGGAAATTCAAGCATTCAAGTGTACATGTGCATGCATTCGTAATGAGGAGCTCACAGAAGGACAGATGGGGAGGTGTAAAAGTTTCTCATGTGTTGAACGCATGCAATCCATTGGAGGTGTTAGCAAAAACATTGAAAAATGCCCTTTTGATTTTTCTAAGTTTCGTGTTGCGCACACACATGAACGTAGCATGTGTGTGCGCAACATATGTGAATTGGTAAATTTCAGGGGGTGCAACAGGGTGTCTTTTTGACACCCTGGCAGCCTTGAAATTGCATTCTCAATTTGCGATTCTCTAACTGAGATTCGCAAATTGAAAATGTCTTCCCATTCATTCTTTATTTCAACATCAAAAATCGGTCATAAAGACGATTTTCGATGTTGAAATAAAGAAAGAATTCAAGAAATTATATTGGACCAATATGTGCTTTGTTCGGTGCACCTCCGTTTGCACAGTGTTTGAATGGTATAAAACCTATTGTGTGGATCTGAATAAATTATTGAGGTTGGTGGTGATGAGTGTATTGAGGGATTGATTTCTATGGAATGGTAATTGGTTGCCTTATGCCCCTGCATAAGATGCAACTAAGACAGATAGGACAAAAAAATTCCTCCAGCAGATTACCTAGACGGATTGTAGGATATTTCTGAAAGGTAATCAGTAATTGCCTAGTGCATAGAACAAACTGAAGCGGCTGTAGGTGCTGCAGCATGTGGATAGGTACTGCTGCCAAAAGTTCACATAGTTATTCACTATGTGTATTTCATGGCAAACAAAAGGTTTAGCTGAACTGACTGCACTCACATACACTATCAGGCACATGCATTAAAGCCTTTTGCGATCGCAAACGGTGCGATTCGCAAAATCGGCCGTGTGCGATCACAAAACTAGCTTTTGCGATGCATCAAGGGTCAAGCCCCTCGCAATTTGAGAATTCGCAATTAATTGCAAGTCCTCAAATTGCGATTGCATTTAAGGAATCACATTTTGCGATTCCTTAAATGCAATGCATGAAAGTAAAAAAATCAGCGATTTCGCTATTTGGGGGAGCAAATTACCATGAAGTTGAACTTCACGGTACTTTGCAAAAACTTTGAAAAATGCACCTTTGTCCATTTTTCAAAGTTTTGTGTTGCGCACACACATGCCCTTCGGGCATGTGTGTGCGCAACATATGTGCATGGATCAATTTCAAGGGTGCAACAGGGTGTCCTTTTGACAATCTGGCACCCTTGAAATTGCATTCTCAATTTGCGATTCTCTAATTGAGATGAGCAAATTGAGAATGTCTTCCCAATCTATCATATGGGCCTTTAGGCCCATAGGAATGAATGGGGAGGTATTCCTTAATTGCGACACGCAATTTGCGAGTCGCAATTAAGAAATGTTTCGAAATCGCTATTTTTAAGCGATTTCTACATGCATAGGTTTTTGCGATTCCTTATTTGTGATTCCTTAAAATGTGCAATTAAGGAATTGCAAAAGCCAACCATGATGCATGTCCCTGTTTGTGGCAGTACACGAAGGAAAAACGGAGCTGAACAAAACTAAACTGGTGATTTTTCAAATATAATCATTTCAACAAACTCTAAAAAAGGGGACGTGGAACAATGACTACAATGGGATTTAGATGAGGGCTTTGAGTAGGCTTGGAGTGGGCCAATGGGGGAAGAATCTAAGGAAGGGAAAGAGAGGGACAACCCTGCAGTTGGGACATTAGAAAGGAGACTTTAAAATGTGAAATCAATTGGAAAGCTCCATTGTGTCTTATTGATACCAGTGCCAGCAGGTCTGCTCTGAAAACATCTTAATTTACTTCCTTTCAACTTGTGGGCGTACCCAATTAATACAGTTGATATTTACAATACTAGGATCCTCCCTCACATTCCTAACCCTTTTTTGATTACCTTAAGTCATATAACTGAGTGATATGCTTTCTTGATAAGTCCTACCTCACCTTCAAATCTTTTGGGAAGAGGTTTATCACATAAATTGAATTGCACTCTTTAATGTACCATTGATGAGGTGTTATTTGATGTTCCTAAAACCAAAGAAAATGAGCTATTGGCAGTTTTTAGAGAATTTGTAGGCTGCGATGCAAAGGCGGAAATGTGCAAACAAAATCTCTTTGTTAATTAATTAGACAAGTGCCTGCAATTGTATGGTTTGAACATGTAAATGATGTTGATTGTGTTATTTCTGCAGAACCTGTTGAGTTTAAAATGAAAATTATGAAGAAGCTACCACACGTTCCACAGTACCTTCTACACTCGGTAGCTGTAGAAGCAAGTTTACCCATCATTGCTGTAAGGGGTCTTGGGAACCCTGCACTTCCAGGCAGCTGGAGAATTGGCTCGTGGGAGAACCCTAAATCCCAGAAGCCTCGGCGGACGTCGGACGTACTCACCACCGTACGTGACGTCCGGAACCGGAGATAATGCGAGGGATCGGAAGGAGACTGCCAATTATTCTTAGATGTCTGGTTTTTAACGCTGGCCTTTCGCAGCGAGCTGCAGAGTTCCCTGGTTGGGTAAGGGTGCCGTTTGGCACCTCTAATTTCTTTTATCCTGATTGAAGTACAAGGAGGGCTTATCTTGTACCTGCTGGAGCACTACTAGTGTCAGTGCTCACTACCAGTATTCCCTAGTTTGGCGAGTCTTTGATATTGGGTCGGTCTTAAGACCTGACTTATGCGGGAAATTGATATTCATTTTTTGTTACTATTAACATTTGCACAGTACTTCACTTTTGGCATTACCACGAGGTGGAGGCTCTCATTACTTCTTCCCTGTTGGCGAATCCAGGACAGTGGCTCATGCAGGGAAGATTCTTATAGCCTACATTTAGTATTGGGCTAGGGATACTAAGAGAGTGAACTCTCTTTTGCTTATGCATTTATGATTACTGGATACCATTATTTGGGTTGTGTGACATCAAAGATCAAAGTTCCGGTTGTGCTTATGAGTTTTATTGCACCTCATGTTCATGACGATTGATGTTTAAAGTATTTTGCACCTTCCGCTTTCACCTCCACAAGGGTGGTCCGAGGCAGTTGATTTTCGTGTGCTTGAGCTTTCAGCCTTCCAACACTTATATCACGGGTAGGTGTTACAGAAAGTGGGTTTCAAAAACTTTAGAGCTTTGTAGGTTAGATCAGTCTGCTAGAGTGGTAACCTCATTTGTTGTCTCTTTATTACAGTATATGATGTCAGGAATTGTGATTACCTGCTCTGCACACTTGTCAGCACAACAGCATTTTCTTTCTTTACAGGTTAGTGGAAGTTTGGGTCCATCTAGTGGTGGGGGGGGGGTAGTGAGGATGTATGACGGAACAACGCTAGTTATTACAACGCGTGCCGTTACATCGCGGTCGTTAAACGACCGCGATGTAACCACGCTATGCCATTACAACGCAAGTCTTTACATCGACTTGCTCTAGATGGCGTTATAACATTAGAAAAGTGTAATTTACTATTCCAACTCCAGTCCACTTAACAGTAGGGAAGGTGTTGGGATAGTAAACTACACTATTTGTAATGTTAGCACGCCATCTAGCGCAAGTCGATGTAAAGACTTGCGTTGTAATGGCATAGCGTGTTACATCGCGGTCGTTGTAACGACCGCGTGGTAACAGCATTGCGGTGTAGTGACCGCGTTGTTAACGATGTTTCCCGGGTAGGGATAGCCCTTTCAATCTGAAGGGGCCAGGCTGATGATCTTTTCTTTTGCATTCACAGGTCTCCCTCCCCGCTGTCCCCGTATTTCCCTTCCTCCGCTTGACCATCCAAAAGTCTGCGTGTCTATATATATCCAGACTTGGGGGTATCGAGAGGTGGACCCCTAAGAGCATTGGTTTGTTCCTGAGGATAGGTTCAGGCACGGGACAGTTGATACTTTATTTAAAAAGGGGGTTTTGGTACCCACAGTTATACTCCTTTCCTCCTGATAAAAAAGACAAGTTAGAAAAATTGTCATCACTTCATGCAGAATTTGAGGGCAATAAATCATGTTGTCAAACTGAGTTTCATAAGGTGCCAGATACTGCTACCATACTGTCATGCATACCCACATCTACTAAATGGTTTACAGTTGTTAATTGATGTTCTTCCATCGTCTCCATTCACACACACAAAGAGAGTAAATTTTCTTCGCATTTCCATTTGGGGGGTAACCAGATGATGTTGTGGTGACTTTCCCAGGGCTTTATAGAATGCTGCTTGCATCTTTTTGCAATCTCCCCAAAAGGACATCAATACCTTAGTCTTTCCCAAAGAGTCTACACTTGCACAGTATGTAGATGATTTGTATCTCGCTTCTGCCACCCGAGGTCCAAGGCCCATGCAAGGTTGAGTTAATATATTTGCTTACTGAATTGGCATAGAAAGGGAACAAACCATTGAGAGAGACTTTACATTTTCTCCTCTCACCCATATTTGATATTTGTATCACGACTACTCCACTAGGGAATGCTATCTGTCAGCTGACTGGATTAAATCCATCAAGAAATTGCCATGCCTAGTTACAGTCTCCCATGTACACAATTACATTGGCTTGCTGGCTACTATGGACAATTAATTTTAGGCTTTGTGTCTTTAGTCTTTGGTCAAATCCCAGCAGAATTATGTTAAGAAAGCCTTTCCGGTGACCCTGCAACAGACTGAGGAAGCAGAGTGGCTATTTATTAAAATGAAATTAACAATAGCCTCTGCCTCTGCTTTGAAGCTGCCAGACTACTACAAACGTTTTACTCTAGAGTGGCATGAACAAAATAGTTGTGCCCTTTGGGTATTTCTGCAAGATCATGGGGACCAAATGAAACCAACTGCATACTATTCCCCCATTCTCGACCCCAAGGCCTCACGCCTCAGGTTATTTGTTGGCTATGGCTGTGGCAGCCTACCTTGCAGAAGCTTCTGGAAATATTGTTCTAGGTTCTACCCTTTTTGGCATTTTGTTGTTGCCCTATTTCCCACCATCAAAACTCTGCATCTATCCCCTGCGCAGTTATCTTGGTATGATATCCTGCTACTTTCTGTATCACATATTACCTCAGTCTGTTGCCCAGCACTGATTCCAGGTTCTCTGATGCTGACTTTACAAAATATTGAACTCATGCCTGTTTACTTGTTGCATAACACTTGATCATATCCCAAACATATCTATCTGATTCCCATAAATATAATAGTGAATTTGTTTATTATGTAGATTTTATAAAATATATTGTTGGGAACCTAGAATATGAGTATGCTGCATGTACTTTGGAAGAGGCTGTGGATTGTCAACACTTGCCTCAGGTTCGCTCTGCTGAAATAGCTAACTTTTTTGCTTGCAAAAATGCATGCATCTTAGCTTCTCAAAGGGCTGTTACTGTATTTATTGATTACAAATATGATTTTGATATGGCTCATGACTCACAAGAATTACTAGGATGCGGTGGGGTTTCCATACTTTTGCTGGGAACCCTATAAACATGGGTGTGTGTATGAAAAACCTGTTATATGCTGTTGGAACAGAAAACTCCTCCACATTGTAATGGACATGCACCTCTGCATTGAGTGTCCTAACTGGACTGATGTCTGGATCCCCAAAACCGATTTTTGTTGTCATAGGCAAACATGGATAATGCATGTGTGCCATGACATAGCTGTGCTGTCACTCGTGTTGTGACAGACCGCTTTCTGGAGGAAGAGAGGGCAGAGAAGTGGGTACTTCAAAAGAAAGCCGACCCCCAACATAAACTTCAAAGGCCAGACTCCAAATCACATTTGGTGTCTGGAAATGGCCTATAAGAAGGGGAGCTTTTAGACCCCGAAATTGTTACCTGTCAAGTAGCCAGTCAGGCTGTGCGAGGAGGAGAAGCTCTGCAAGACTTCTTCCTGTCGCCAAGACCGGGGATCCAGGTCTGTTAGTGTCAGGAAACACACTCTTGCATCAGTCTTTTACTCAAATGGGGATCGCAGAACTCGAGTCTTGGTGAAACCTAGTCGAGTAAACATTTGGTGTTATTATAAGTAAAGAACTTCCCTCCCCAATATGGCCACCGCTATTGCGGTATTTTAGTAAGTAAGAACGCACCCACATTGTCTAGTGGTTGAGGGTAGTGCGCGAGATTCGATCTGCGCACTTCAACAAACTTTTGTTAGAAGCAGCAGCTTGGAACCGTTGCTCCACGTCTATCTCACGACGGGAGTAAACGGAAATTTAGGCATTTGGGCTAGGTCAAGAACTTTACCTGAATCGCTTCTCCGTGTCCATTTACATGACGGGAGAGAGCGGTTAATTATTTGGCAAGTACCGAGAGTGTCGGATACAGTTTCCAGTATTTGAGTGACTAGACACCTCAGCAGAGTTTGCGCACAGAAGTCAGAGGTATCAAGTTTCCAAGAGTGGCAGTGAAGAGAATCGTCAACTCCACAGCGGCTCGTCCTACTGACTGAAGGAGTTACAGCAGAGTTACAGTAAGACTTGCGTTCATGCAGCATTGTTCGAGGCAACTTAAATTCGGCCAGTGAAATCCTCTTTCCTTCGCTTGCGCTTTTCCTGTCTTTCCCTTCCCTCTTTTACCTTACCTTGTTCCTTTTTGCGCGCTTCCCGAAGGATTTATATTTGACCTGAGACTTACCAGTGTACATATTGAGAACCAGTTCTTGGAGTATATGAAGCCCACAGTACAACGCTTCTACAGGAAGTTACCCAGAGAGTGAGCTTCCTTTAGAACCCTACATACTTTAAAAATAGAAGAGTGGCGAATATTCTGGAGACAGCTGGTACCCTACAGCGCAGTCAGGAAAATCTATATAGAAGAATCCAGCAGTATTGCGAGGGTGGTAGCAGTCTACAGAGTGTCTCTTCTCTCAATCCACTTCCCCTTTTCCCCCCTGTTGGTTACGTTGCTTTTAGAAGCGGCGGCACTGGTAGGTGGGGCGATTGGGATTAGCATCCATACTGCCTCTGCGAAGAGTTTGGAGCCTTGACAGTTGGTCTCTCACTTGGGTGAATGGAAATTAAATAAGGAATCCAAGACCACCTGCCCTGGATCCTGGAGCACCAGCATCTGCTGCTTGCCAAGATCAGTGTGCCCTGTGAGGAAGAGGAGAATGTTGGAGGGCGCAAGGTCCAGTGGGGAAGTCTTGTTGAATGGACTAGACAACTGCAGCACTGGATGGGTAGTTACCCTAATGTGAAAGGGAAGTTAGTGGCCCTGGCGTGAAAGAAGAGGGCCACTATGAAACGTACCTTGATCGTCACTGTGCCAAATGGGTCATCGCCCGTTTGAAGTGAGGAACCTGCAACCCACATGCGAGGAGGGGCTGCCGTGATGTTAGCTGTGATCATTGCTGCACTGAATGGGTTATTGCTTGGGTACCGCATTAAATAAAATGATATGCTGAGTTCTCTATAGCCTGTGTGCAGTAGTGAGGTGGTGATTCCGTATGGCATGAAGGGGTGGCTGTGAAGAACCTGCTGTGTTGAGCAGATCGGAGAAAGACAAGCAGATCGGAAACAGTGTAAAGTGGAGAGACAAAGATCCCATATGCCAAAAGCTGTCACCTGGACGAAACAAGAAATGTGACCTGGTTGGAATCACCACTGGAGGAGAAAGGCCACCGTGGGGACCCCTGTTGACCTGCACCAGGACAGAGTATCAGCCTTAGGGCCTACAAAGTACATCCCCCCCACACACAGAGGCACACACAGTGGGGCAAACCAAAGAACGTGTCCAGCTCGGAGGAGTCACAACGGACATCCAGTCTCTGTGACTCCTGTGCTGCATGCAGTGAACCCACCTAAACCTTACACTACCATTCCAGCAGCCGCTGAGTCGCTTTGATCTGGTAATGCTCGTAACTGCTTTAGGGACGGTCAGCCCTGGCAGAACGTGCTTGCTAGATAGTACTACAGTGCTGGAACACTTCTGATCCTAAGACAAAGTCGGAGTGAAACTCTCGAGAATTGGGCTACTAGTGATCTCAGGGGGACTTTGAAAGTTGTTTGTGGATATTGTATTTCCCATTGTGCTATTAGTGGTAAAATATAATACTTCTGCTTTCATAAAAGTGAGTATTTGGCTGGACAATAATTTATAACTATTGCTGCACATATTTTGAGTTGTGAGCCTGTGTTCACACTCTGCATCAATGTACCCCTTCCCCCAAGGGAGCCTATGCTTTTTTTTATTTTAAAAGTTTTATATAGCACTGGCTAGACCCAGAGGTATCAGAGCGCTTTACATGAGAAGATAATATAAAGCAAACATGGCATACCAGTAGATAAAAAGATAATGAAGCAAAATGTGAAATATGCAAATCTAAATAGATATACACTTGCAAGAGCTATACCTTCAAGTAATTAGATAGATGATGTTCTGGAAATGGACAAATATTATTGGACAAATATAACATGGTGATTGATGATCAGGTGCAGGTTACAGGTTAGGAACCCCAATAATAATTGGGCAAAACATGGCATACAACTAGATAAAAGATAATGAAAACAACACGCAAAGTTTATAAAATCAAATAGATAAACAGGGGCAAGAGCTATACATATCCAGTAATTAGGTAGATGATGTTCAGGAAATGGACAAATATTACTGGACTAATAATACATGGTGAATTGGAGATCAGGTGCAGGTCACAGGTTAGGATCCCCAGTAATAATTGAGGAGATGGATTTTGAGGTATTTTTTGAAGCTGAAATAGGAGGGGTTATAGCGTAGGTTTATTGGAAGGGCATTCCAGATGATGGGGGCATAACCAGAGAAGGAGTGTGATTGTGTGGATTTCTTTTTATGCAGTGGTGGGATTAGGAGGAGGGTGTTGGTGCTTCTCAGAGGTTGTGTGGTGCCCACAATGAGGAGTTTCTTTGATAGGTACTGTGGAGTGTTTTGGTGGAGGACTTTATGAGTAATGGAGGCAGTTTTGTAAGCAGATCTGCCTTCAATAGGTAGCAATTTAGGAGATTTGAGAGCTGGGGATATATGATTGAAGCGTTTGCAATCTGTGATGAGCCTGGCTGCAATGTTGAGCACAGCTTTGATTGGCGCAAGGTGGACCTTGGGGATTCCGTTGAGGATGGCGTTACCATAATCAATACGTGAAAGAACAAGTGACTGAACTACAAGTTTAAAGTCATCGGCAGGTATAAAGGGTTTGATTTTCTTGAGGTGACAGAGAGTGAAAAGGGCTCCTTTAGCAGAGTTTTTGATGTGGGCGTTAAGGGTTAGGGTGTTGTCGATAGAAATACCGAGAGATTTGATGGAGGTGGACAGGGTGAGTGAGCAGTTGAGTGCGTTAAGGTCAGAGATCCAGGATTGAAAGGGAAGAGGATTATTTTTAGGGGAGAAGAGAATGATTTCAGTTTTATTAGGGTTAAGTTTCAGATGATTGGAATGGAACCAGGTTTGGATCTTGGTGAGGGTGTTGTTCAGGTGTAAGATGTCAGCATGAGTATTAATCTTGTAATAGATTTGGGCGTCATTGGCGTAGAGGTGGCAGTTGATGCCTGCTTGTTTAAGAATGAGGGTGAGGGGTTCCATAACGAGGTTAAAGAGGGAGGACCATGCTAATACTAGGAGTCAAGTGCTAAAGGATTGCTTGGCCCTGTTGCTCAGAGTCCATAGTAGATTGAGCTCCAGGACATCAGAAGTAAAAGCTTCAGTCCCTAGGGTTGGACCCAGTAACCCCTGCTTGCCCTGGGGCCCTCCAAATATGGTTCTGCAGATGCTGTCGTTTTACAATGTACAATTTACATTGTGAAATGTACAGCTCGCCAATCCACTCAAGGTGAAGTGCACTGCGGTAGAACATTAATTTGTGAGGTAGCTAAAAGAGTTGTTTAATTGTCAAATCACTATATACATTGTGAAAACTGATGATTTTCCTGTTTCCACACTTAAGGATTTGTCTATGTTACAGGAGCAAGAATCAGAAAATGAAAAAGAAGGACCCCGTCAGAGTGTGGGGGGATGGAACAGGGAGACTGGTACCCTGAAATATATACTCCCCAACCTTCCACGTTTGTATCATGGCTATGCCTATCCTGAAAGAGATACTTTGATATACAATGTCAGTACAAAAGGGGGTGGTGATGGACGGAGCATCTGAATCAATCAAACACTCACACCCAGTCAAAAGATCTGGGTTTAATCCATCACCGTTCTTTAGCCCACTCTGCCACCCCAGTTCAGACATGGCTATTTGCAAATCAGTCTGACCCTGTGCCTCATGGGAACAGTCCAGCCTGAACTGCCAAGCCATGTCTTCCCTGGACCGGAAACAAGCTTCCGAGGACCGGTTTCTGGCATTCCAGCCGTCTTCAGCCCGGCTTGCTTGAATCCAGTGGCAAAGTGAGCAAGGGACTCACGTCTGAGCATACCCTGCCACACTTATGGCGGCCAAAAGCGGTACAAAAGGGGGTGGTGATGGACGGAGCATCTGAATCAATCAAACACTCACACCCAGTCAAAAGATCTGGGTTTAATCCATCACCGTTCTTTAGCCCACTCTGCCACCCCAGTTCAGACATGGCTATATGCAAATCAGTCTGACCCTGTGCCTCATGGGAACAGTCCAGCCTGAACTGCCAAGCCATGTCTTCCCTGGACCGGAAACAAGCTTCCGAGGACCGGTTTCTGGCATTCCAGCCGTCTTCAACCCGGCTTGCTTGAATCCAGTGGCAAAGTGAGCAAGGGACTCACGTCTGAGCATACCCTGCCACACTTATGGCGGCCAAAAGCGGTACAAAAGGGGGTGGGATTCAAGCTGGGGTGGCAGAGTGGGCTAAAGAACGGTGATGGATCAAACCCAGATCTTTTGACTGGGTGTGAGTGTTTGATTGGTTCAAATGCTCCGTCCATCACCACCCCCTTTTGTATTGATTTACAATGTGGCAACCCATTCTTGTTTCTGTCAATCGCTTAACAGATTTGTCATACTTGCACCACTTCCAGGGTCACAATATTGTGAAAGTATTTAAGCAATCCCTTCTGCCCACCAACCTCCTTTTGGCCCCCTTGTCCATCTGCAGAGGGCCTTTTTTCAGATTCCAAAGTGCTGCAAATATTCATATGCTTGTAATTGTATGTATGTTTTCAGGCTCCATAGAAGCATTTCCATGCTCTTCTAATACGCTGACAAATAGGCTGCTTAGGGATTTTATACCTAGGTTCGGGATCCCTATAGGTCATGGGGCGGTCATTGGCAACGCCATGACTGCCCCGACAACCACCAAGACCTCCGCCCCCACGACAACCATCTGCACCAACCAAGGACCTCAAGAACTTCCGGCCCATCTCCCTGCTCCCATTCCCGGCGAAGGTCATTGAGAAGACTGTCAACAAACAACTAACCTGCTACCTCAAGGAGAACAGCATCCTGGACCATTCCCAGTCCGGGTTCCGCAGCAACCACAGCACCGAAACTGCCCTGATCGCCACCACCGATGACATCTGGACCCTGCTAGACAATGGAGAAACAGCTGCCCTCATCCTCCTGGACCTGTCAGCCGCCTTCGACATGGTCTGCCACTGCACACTATGAACACGCCTCCACGACGCCCGGATCCAAGAAAAGGCCCTGGACTAGACCACCTCCTTCCTCTCCGGCAGAACACAGAGTGCCTGCCTTCCCCCCTTCCGCTCCGTAGCCACCGAGATCATCTGCAGCATACCCAAGGGCTCATCCCTCAGCCCAACGCTGTTCAACATCTACATGGCACCACTCGTCCACAACGCTCGACTGCATGACCTCAACATCATCTCCTATGCTGACGACACCCAGCTGATCCTCTCCATCACCAAAGACCCCCCACACCGCCAAAACCAACCTCACGAAGGAATGAAGGCCGTTGCTGAATGGATGAGGAACAGTTGACTGAAGCTGAACTCGGAGAAGACGGAGGACCTCATCCTCGGACCCACCCCTCCCGCCTGGGATGACTCCTGGTGGCCGAAAACACTGGGAACAGCCCCAACACCTACCGACCATGCACGCAACCTAGGGGTCATCCCCGACTCCACCCTCTCCATGACTAAGCAGGTCAATGCTGTCTCTTCCTCCTGCTTCAACACCCTCTGCATGCTCCGCAGGTTCTACAAGTGGATCCCCACAGAAACGAGAAGAACGGTCACCCAAGCCCTCGTCAGCAGCAGATTGGACTACGGAAACGCCCTCTACGCAGAAGACTCAGGAAAACTCCAGAAACGGCTGCAACACATCCAGAACGCCTCTGCACGCCTGATCCTTGACATCCCCCACCACAGCCACATCACACCCCACCTGAGAGACCTGTACTTGCTCCCCATCAACAAGAGGATAACCTTTAAGCTCCTCACCCATGCACATACGGCACTCCACAACACCGGACCAGCGTACCTCAACGGACAACTCAACTTCCACACCCCCACCCGCCAGCTCTGTTCCGCCGACCTCGCCCTCGCCATAGTCCCCCGCATCCGAAGAGCGACCTCCGGCGGCAAATCATTCTCCCACCTCGCCGCCAAGACGTGGAACACCCTCCCCACCCACCTATGGCAGACCCAAGACCTTCTGACCTTCAGAAGACAACTCAAGACCTGGCTTTTCGAGCAGTAGCAGCATTCCCCATCCCCAGCGCCTTGAGACCCTCATGGATAAGTAATGTGCTTTACAAATGGTATGATTGATTGATTGATTGATATGGTTATCTAGTGATTGAGGAACCCACTTAATTTCTATTGAAGTGTAGAAAGAGTGCAAGAGCCCGAAGTAACAAATCAGGATTTCAATTGTGTATATCAATCCCTAGTCCTCTGATAAGGTGAAGTGTTACAATCTAGAACGAATTGGAAAAGATTTGTGTCAAAACTCACCTTAAGTGGCCCAATGCCCCACCCCTGGCACTTTGGTCAATCAAAGCCATACCTTGTAGGAGTACCAAACTGAGTCCTTAAGAAATTATCATCGACTTCCCGTCGTACTCTCTTCGAATCCTCATGTTTCTATAGACGCTCTTGATTCGCACCTGAAGTTTAATGCAATCCTGCTGACAACTGATGTGCTATCTCTGCTGTTTATGCACCCAGGTGTGAGCAGCTCTGCCTGATTGCCCGACTGAATGCTACTATGACTCACAACTTGGTGAGTGGATCCTCAGCTGGGTTC
Source organism: Lissotriton helveticus (assembly GCF_964261635.1). Taxonomy (NCBI): domain Eukaryota; kingdom Metazoa; phylum Chordata; class Amphibia; order Caudata; family Salamandridae; genus Lissotriton; species Lissotriton helveticus. The sequence continues at coordinate 935,696,414 of NC_136069.1, forward strand.
ACCAACGAAAGTCTGCATTACAGCCCCAGTGGAAGAGTTCCTACTATATGCTACTCAATACGATTTCTATTGTGACTGCCGGGTAAACAACCTTTACAACGAAACTTTTACAACGCACTACCATTACAACGCGGTCATTACAACGCAAACCATTACAACGCATTGCGCTGGGGGGCGCTCTAGGATAGGGAATAAGTTTAATTTACTATCCAACACCTTCCCTAGTGTCCACGGGGACTGGAGTTGGAATAGTAAATTAAACTATTCACTATCCAACACCCAAAAGCACTATGCGTTGTAATGGATTGCGATGTAAAAACCGCGTTGTAAAGGCAGGCGTTGTAATAGCCTACGTTGTAACGTCATACATCCGACTGCCGAGGTATTGCTTTCCACATTCAGTCTTCCCACTGTAAAAGGACAACAGAGTCTGGACTTTGGCTCCTCCCCACCTGCTATGCCCTCTGCCTTCCACGTCCGGCTCGGCTTCACTGAACCAGAGCGTAACAAGAGGGGTCCCAGCTTCTGTGCCTTTCCAGCCACGGCAACTCCAGCATTTTGTCCCTCCTTATCACAGTCTGTATGTGGTAGTTGGTGTCTCCTACTATCAAATCACGTAATGGGTCTGGCTATCAATGTTTACAACAAGTCTCATGGTTTGTTGCACAATTTGGTACATCCTTAAAATATCGAGCAGCAGCTGTCTGGAAATAGACCACACTAAGCCCATTGCCTATCTGCAAAAACCAACACTCTTTTCACTAGGAAACTGTATGTTTGCAGCTGGTGGAACAGCACCACCAAGACTTTCACCTTTCCCATTGATGGATCTGCATCCGACTTCCCTCTGACATCCAAAGGGAGGGGGAGGGGTGCCCTTGATTGCCACATCCTTTGGCAAAGTGGAACAATGTATTGAATCACATATTCATGATTTACCTGCTGAGTGTGGCAACATCACTGATCTACTTCCTTTTATTGTAGCGGATTTTCGATTTCCCAATCACAGGCTGGTACCTCAGGTCATTCTTACCTACTTAGCCCAAACGACGTACTGTGAAAAAAGTAAAGGAAGCTGCTATGTAGGGCAGAGTAGGAGTTTCTCCTACGCTCAAGCTCCGCCCACAGTATTTGTCTACTTTTGACAGTCATCTCGTGTTTTGTATTTATAAAACAAACAGCAAGCCCAACCTGGAACATACTACGTGGGTCGTTGTAGGACCTGTGCGTGGCTGCCCACCAACTAGTTTGGATCACGTCACCCCACCTGTGTGCTCCCTTCAATGAACACATAAATAAACATACGTGAAATAGCACTCATTTAGCACAATAAGTTAACAAGTGTGCTAACAATAATATACCTATTACCATTTCAAGAGAAGCACTTGTGAGTTCCCCCCACTGATAGTTCTCGGAATAGTCATGTATTTCTCCTGACATGTTTGCAGTAAATTACGTTCAATCTAAATTATTTTCATGTTCTGGACAGATTCTCATAGAGACATCACTTCAGCCTTGTTATTTTAGAGCATGCTTTGTCAGTTGCCATATCTTCACAATGATCACATTAAGGAAGTCAAAATAAACACAGAGAGGCCGAACAAAGCCCACATTTCAGGATGCTTAAGCATTGCCATGTTTGAGTTTTGGAATGTTTTTCATCAGTCACAGAACAGGAATCCCAATGGTTACACTGAACATGCATTTTTTATGTGAAGCGTGGGGATGACAGATGAGGGTCTGCTGAGCTCTGTGTAAAATGAATGACATATTTTCATAGCTTTACTTTTCCTCTATTTTACAACAGGGACACTTTATCCTAAAGGCCGATGGTTAGGTCAATTTGAATTGGAGTCATGGAAGTACTTTGGCAAGTGTCATTCTTTCAATCAATTCTTATGACACTCTGCCAAGCCATGCCACTCGAGGTGTCACCCTAAGCAAAGCCAATAGTTTTGACGTTTTTAAGTTGAATATGATCCAGCGATCAGAGATCAATAATTCCTACACTAACAAAGGCCCATTTACCTTACCGGACTAATCCCTTCACGCTGGGTTCTGTGTGATGCAAGTTTATACCTAACCTACCAAATACACAATGGAACCTGCATTTCTCCTTACAATACATATATATTTGTGGCGACGAACCTTGGGGAGTTGAATAGTTGATAGCAATAATATACACTTATCAATACTACTAAACAATAAAAGAATCAATGTGTAATTTATAATGTTTTTCGAAAAATAATGACAAATAAATGCTCATCAAGTACCGTTATACAATTCAAATCATAGATTATCACGAAGAACATGTATTAGCAATGATTAGAAACAAACTCATGTCAAATAAACAATGCATTGAAAGAGTGGATAGGGGTAGAGAGAAAAGTTTCAGAGACAAAATACATTTGCAAATGATTATGCAAATTCAGGATAGTATCTATACTACCCCAAGTAAGAATCAGGGAAATATACCCTCTGGCCAAAGGGCAGTAAGGCTCCTCAAGAAGAGTCAAGTGGCAAAGATTAAGTCAGTAATCAGAAAACAGGTAGGCCTCTATCTGGAAACAGCAAACCGACGACAGCGGCGATCTCCCGCTACCTAAACACCAGCCCACCAAATCACACTCACCATGGACTTTCAATTATACCCTAAAACCTAAATGTCCAACCCACATTTGTTTCAATATAAGAGCAAACTCCGTCTCTCATTGGCTAAGGATGGGGGTGTACTGTCACACCACTCTCACCATGACCATCCTATTCAATGTCCTTTTGTCTTAAACTTTCAGCATTACGACAGATTCTTCCCAGGAAACAACTTTGAACACAATCGTAGCACACATTCCCTGCAGCACGTTTCATGTACCAAGTCTTTGGGCTTCCATTCTTTGCCTCTGCCATCTCGAGAAGGAAGTTGTTCGCTTTCACTGATTATTTTATTTACTCCCCAGGCAGTCACACAAGGACACGCAGAACATTTGCGCTCTCTCTTCTCTCTCGAAACCCTCCGTTGCTCATTTTATTTTTCCACCAATTATTAACCCCTGACTGGCATGCAGAAGAGTAGGCCCCATGCTTGCTTTTTTTACAGAAAACAAACACATTACATTATTATTTTCATGAAATGTAATTTCATTGCACACCAACTCAGCGTTGCACTAACCCATACACAACCCTCGTTATTTTCTTAGCGAACGTTATTAACGTGCACAAAGCAGCATTAGTCTTTTTATCAAAGCACTTGTGCCTAGTTTTCATGCATTAGTACACGCATGCACAAAAGCATTTCCCCTTATTTTAGCTGTCTTTATTAAAATTTCACAGGACTCTGTTAATAAATGTTACTGGGGGTTTAATCCGAGCAGGTTTTATTTTCACAAACCCCTACCCCATCAAATGCAAATGTACACATGCATAAGTGTGCATGTGAGGATGCTTGTGTTTGAATGCATTAGCACTTTGAAGCCAGACCTATTGCCATTGGTAATGCTTGCCCCTCATCCTGCAGGCAGCCAAGCACAATAATGGAAATACAGCATTGGAGACCAATCCGATGTGACCAAGACACATTGCACTGATGATTCCCTGGAGTGAAAGAGCTCTGTGTGATGTACAGGCAATGTGACATAATGTGCATCTCTGGTGGTCATGGTGGTGTGGGATGAGACCCTCACCCAAATGCAGGAATCAAAGGCTTGCTGATGATGGTGGCAGCCAGTGGTGGAAAAAAAAGGAGTGCTCTCAATGGTACAGTGAAGGGCTTCCAGATGGTAGATGTCAGGGTGGAAGACAGGACAGGGTGGTCTATGTTCTAAACTCTACATCTCCGTAACTTGAAGATATATATAGATCCTCAGGATAAATAGAAGTGGAGTTTAGAATTAAATTAAACGATTCTTAGCTATATATTCTTACCTTCATGATATTGTATTAGTCTGTATTCTGGCTACAACAATACTCCAGCAGGACGATATTTACATTTCGATATTTTAGAACACCAACCACTTCAACGTATAAGATGTAGTTATTAACAACAATGTTTGGAAAAGGTTTAATAAAATGACTCGACTTGACAAATGAACTAAGAACCACAGCACCAAGTGCCCTGTGGCACAAAGGAGATACTAAACAATATAAATCTCCACAATATGCATGAACTATCATTCAAATAGCTGCTTAACTATGTTTTGGAATCTAATTAATTTTGTTTTCACAACTAAATATGCCAGTTTCTCAAAATACATTGGTTTCTGTCAAATATACCCTTTCCATTTTGGGATAACAGATTAAAATAAAATCTTGTATTTTGTCACAAACAAAATCAATGATTGCCTCAAAAATAGGATTTCAGCTTGTGTTTCTACAAGTACCAATACATCACAGAGATTCTGTTGCACCTGCCAGGTTTTACTATCATATGCCAGGGAAGCCTTCCATGAAGATGTCTACATGATGCCAATTTGTCTACCAGGATGTCAGGGCCACAACTGTGCCATTGCTGCCGACCATAATGCTCAGCACCCACCCATTGTTCAGCTATGAAGATTATTCCCAAAATTGCCATGATTTTGTGATTGGTGGTCACAATTTATTCCAAGCATACGCACAGTATGGCAAGAATAGCTGCTATTATGCCATGATTCATCCAAGAGTGCCTAGCAAGTGTCAATATTTACCATCATTAGTCTAGTGCTAACATTATGTCAGAAATAGACATAGTTTGCCAGAACTGAACCCCTTATATTCAGGCACCCAATATATTTGGTGTTTCCTGACACAAAAAATGCCTTTCACGAAGCGACAGTGTCTTTAAAAAAGGGACACAATGCCAGACACATACACAACATACACTTAAATGCATACGTGTGCAGTACATAGAAATATTTAAATAAATACACATATATGCCATTTTTTTATACTTCAGTCAAATTCAAAAACACTTTTGATGGATAGCGAACAGTGTTAATACCGTTAATATTTTTTTGCTCCTCAGCTGGACCTGTCTAAAAAATATTCAAAGCAATTTACATTGTATATAGTAAATAACGTTAGGATTTAGGATGCAAATGAGACAAATGTTGAAATAAGCCATGAAGGTTTATTAAAGGATTCAGATCATTGCAAAAAGCACAATTAAATGGTTAGAAGTCAGTCCATTGGCCATTTTATTCAAATATTAGCTTGATTTTCAGAATAACAAGTTGGAAAATATATAACCAGAACCACATACAGTTCAGCCCTAAGAAATTAATCAAGTTATAAATCAGTGGTCAGACCGACTTTGTCCCACCCCCTGAATATCAGGGGAGAGCTAGCTCAGCACTCGTAAGAATGGGATTCTTTTATAATGTAAAGTAGAAGGAAACTCTTCAATACTATTATACTAATAATATTAGTATCACATGAATTGGACCAATCAGGTAAAAGGAAGAATGTTATGGTTTGTAAAATCACATTATTCAGGACTCATTCCACAAAAACACATAACGCTGTTTCCATCCCTGGTACTCTTCAGGTAACTCAAATATTAGTACAAATATTTCCTTTTTATACAAAGACAAGGTCTCATTAGAATTACAAAGTGGTCCCAATAATTGAGGCCTTGACATAATGTAGTCTTAATTGTGCTACAGAGGCCTAAAGAAAGAATCATCATTTTGTTGGGAAAGTTACATCAAATCTCAAACATTGTTTACAAAGTGTCTTGTGTATGATTCATCTCTGTGCAGAGATAGACAAAAACAAATGATCACCACACACTACAAGGCAGGCTACAAGCAGCACCAACCATTTTAAAATCGAGGTCTATTATGTTGGCAAATGTTAAAATTAATGCAACTGGCTTCACATATATGTTATTTATTGTCAAATTAATGTTTAAGAACCCTTTCTCAGTCACCCCACTCCCACTGTCAGAAACTAACAAGTTAATTACCTGTCTACTCTCCCAATCCCAGCCTTTACTCTTTTTTGGGTACAGGATTGCTAACCTGTGTTTCTCACATTCTTCTACTGTGTCTTTGACTGTCTCACATTTTAGAAACTCCTGTCTGGCTAATGCTGACATTTCTTTCCCCGCCTTTCACACACATTTTATGACAGATAGAGTGGAACTTTCAAAGTGACCATACTCCATGTGACTTTACTAAATTGCGAATGGAGACAGATGGTCATGTTGCAGGTATTGCACGCTGTCACAGTGTGAGTTTGTATATAAGCATGTCGCACTGCCAATTGTTTCACTGGAGATTACTCCAAGCATGTGGAGATGTGTAGCATTGCCTTCTTCAATATGGCTAGATTTACACACTGTGCTACGCTGTGCTTAACCGCATGCGTGCGGCGGTTATTTTTGCGCTGTGCGGCTTTTTTCTAAAAGCCGCGTTACATGACGGGCTGAGCTCGTCATGAGCATGCGAGCGGCGCAACTCATGACGAGCTCAGCTCGTCATGAGCATGGAAGGGGTTAATGGAGCTGCTTTCAGCATACTGTTGAGCTAACAGTAGCTCCGGAGCTACCCATTTCATACCCCTGATAAATTGAATATAATACTCATCCCTTTCACCTGCACTGTTCAACCTGTTCATGGAACCACTCACAGAACTTCTCAGCTCCTTGAATATCCACTATCACATGTACGCAGATGACACTCAACTCTAAATAAGATCCACTCGCTTGAGGACATCAAATGACTCAATGCAATGCTTCTAAAAACGCAGACCTGGCTGACCAAAAACCATTTGAAACTAAAAACCCTCAAAACTGAATTCCTCTTAATAGCCCCTCCCAACCAATTGACCACCATCCTCGATTGGATGTACCACCTAACATCACTCAAAGGTCAACCTCTCATCATCGACTCAGCAAAATCCCTGGGAGTGACCCTGGACAAAAATCTAAATATGCAGAAACACATCCGCGCCTCTACAAAAGGAGCACATTTTCAGATGAACACCCTGAGAAGACTGAAACCCTCCCGCCCAGCTAATGACTTCAAACAGGCAGTTCAAGCTTTAGTTATCCCTAGAGTTGAATACAGGAGTGTCACTCTCTGCATCCTTCCCAGATCGACGATGGCCTCCCTAAGAGCCTCAATCAACGCAGCTGCTAGACTCATCACAGGCTCCAAAGGAAACAGTCACATCTCCCCTGGCCTTCGAGCCCTCAACTGGCTAACTTTGGAGGCTAGAATTCACCTGAAAATTGCTTGTATGACACAGGAGGCATTACATCACAAAACTCTGAGTTACTTAGCTCAAATATTGGTGCTCTCTTATGGGAATAGATTTACCAGAAGCTCCAATAATCTTCTACTAAAACCTCAACAATTTGTCTAGAAGAAAACATAGAGCCGGTCCTTCGCAGGAATGGCTCGCAGAATTTGGAATGCGTTGCCCCCAGAAAAAAGAAATAATCCTTCTACTGCTTCCTTCAATAAAGAAGTGAAAGCTATTCTCATGGCTAAATATACCTGAACTATTTATACTTACCTGTAATATATCTGCTAGTTTGTATCAGTTACCTATTTGTATGAGACTCCCCTACATTTTTCTATGCTTTTTTTTTGTTACCTACATCTACCCTGTAAAGCGCTCTGATACCCGTAAGGGTCTTGTTCGTGCTATACAAAACCTTTAAAATAAAACAAATAAATAAATAAAATAAAATACGTTCACCATAAATGGTATATGTGCCTTTACATGGCACATCTAACATGCATAGGCAAAAACCAATTAGTCTTGCCTTTTTTAAAGCATTGAGATGAGGAAGTGGGAGTAGGTGGTGTGAAGATGGGGTTAAGTGTTGTCTTGCAGCACTAGAGCACTTTAGGGGCTTCACATGTTTCCGATCTGCGTGCAGGAGTCCTGCTACTCTCCAAACTCCTGTTTCGTCAACTTTAATATTGATTTCTACTGTTGGCTACACGGATGTGTTAACTATGAATGTAAATAAGGCACTTTTTTGTTTCCCATAAAAATTCTGCTAACCTAATTTTCAGTAAAATTATGTACCGGCATTTCAGAGGTGTATTATCATCATGTGTGCTGCTTCCAGGATTGGTATGCAGAGCAACCCTGATCCTCCCTCAACAAACTTGTAGTTCTCTCATATCTCGAGACAGGGTAAGAATTGTTTTTATGATGGTGAAGTCCCCAGTGCCTCCACCATTGAACACCTCTGACATGACCACCCATCCACCAGAGGGGCATCAAGTAATAGTGATGGTCATCCTGCCCTCTTAAGGCGGAACGTCCACCACTAGTTTTCCCTACCTGTGACTGCCATGCCATGCGGTGCATAGTAGTCTTGTACAGATAAATTGCCCAATGACCCCCACATGTAGGGAGAACACTGAAATTTATTTTTTAGGGCTCGCCTGCTGATGCGCTTCTGCGCATAGCTGGCGAAGCTCTGTTGTGGCTTATCCAGAGTTTAACCACCACTGGCGATTCCATGCAGTGCATGTGCTTTTTAAGTCATTGCGCAAGCGCAAGCCCTAAAAAGCTAGTGCACAATGCCACCAGCCGCCTGCCTGCCTGCCTCGCATTACCACATCAAAGGCAGCCCTCACAGCGCATTTCTCACCCCCTAATAATTCACGGCCGGCTGGCCGTACTTTTAAGTTTCACTTAGCGGCCGTGTCTCCTTTTAAGACTTGTTTAACTTGTTTCTTTGTGGTATGCTTCAGGCTTGTTTACATTGTCTACCCCCAGCTGCTGCTCAATTTCTGTTCTCTTCCCTAATGCATCGCTCGCTCTAATCTTGTAGCCTCAACCCCTCCACTAAGTTTTGTTTCCTCTCTCTGCCTCGCTCTCCTTGAGTTTCGTTTTTTCAGCTTTCTAAACTCATTGGGATGGGCACTGTTTATTAATGGTCTAAGACATTCCTCCCTGTTATCCGCCTCCAGGCCCCCCCCTCATCCTGCACCCATCCTAGCTCTTCGGCCAGCTTCCAGGGTTACAGTGAACGGGCTCAAACTCTCTCACCATTAACCCTTTAATTCCACTTTAAACGTTCCCTTTCGGACTGCAGGTTTCACCCGAGGGCTAGAGCAGGAACATTGCAATTATGTGTGTATTCCTGTTTTAAAAATGTTTTGCTACGTACAGTGGTAAAAACGCTTTTAGTTTTCAGGGACACTTTTGAAGTGTTGGAGGAACGCTCCATCTCTGTCCTTTGTGCCAGATCCAACTTCCCCTCCCCAAGTACATCTCTTAACCGCTTAGTCTGTAACATAAGGGCCAGGAAAGGGAACTTTCTACTGCTGAACGTAGAGTGCATGTCATTAGGGAGGCGTTTTCAAGGTATGCATTCAGCAGTGATGTAAAAGCTGTCCTTGAAACCAAAAACCTTGAGAATCCTTTTTTCATGCGCCAAATAGAAATGAATGTACCCCCTTTTCAATGGTTAGTTAGCAATGATACCTTTATCGCTGTTCCATCAGATAATGTTTTGTCTTCTGAATTCCAAAAGCTGCATCTTGTTAAATATATGCCTTAGTGACTTAAATCTGGCCTGTTGTAAAATTGAGAATTTGTGAGACCAGTACCGCTGAATATTTTCCTATTAACTGGACACTGACTGTACGTATTTAATATCTGTGGCGCTTATAAAAGGCTGAGGCTGCCCATGTCGTTTACAGAAATTGCTACCCGCACTTCACTGCCAACAAAAGCTACGTTCCAATATAATATTTTTCCCTCCTCCTACGTTCTGAGAAAAGTCTCCAAACATCTGGCAGACAAAAATGGAAATGGTAGAAACAAAGCTCAGCCTTGGTGCAAACAGCTGCATACAACAGAATATGAAACTCAAGAATTGAAGCTCTAAAATGTGACCGCAAGAGTGGCTAGGTAAGATTACAGGGACACCACCACATCACTCAGGGACACCACCATACAGCTCCACCGATGCACCCACCACACAGCTCCACCGATGCACCCACCACACAGCTCCACCGAGGCACCCACCTTACAGCTCCACCGATGCACCCACCACACAGCTCCACCGATGCACCCACCACACAGCTCCACCAAGGCACCCACCACACAGCTCTACAGATGCACCCACCACACAGCTCAACAGATGCACCCACCACACAGATCCACCTACAAAGCTCCACAGATGCACCCACCACACAGCTCCACCGATGCACCCACCACCCAGCTGTACCGATACACCCAGCACACAGCTCCAACGACACAGCTCCAGCGATGCACCCACCACACAGCTCCACTGATGCACCCACCACACAGCTCCTCCGATGCACCCACCACACAGCTCCACCGATGCTCCAACTAAGCTCCACCAATGCACCCACCACACAGCTCCACCAATGCACCCACTAAGCTCCACCGATGCACCCACCACACAGCTTCATCGATGCACCCACCACACAGCTCCACCAATGCACCCACCACACAGCTCCACCAATGCACCCACCACACAGCTCCACCTACACAGCTCCACCAATGCACCCACCACACAGCTCCACCGATGCACCCACCACACAGCTCCACCGAGGCACCCACCACACAGCTCCACCCAACGACCCACCACACAGCTCCACCGATGCACCCACCACACAGCTCTACCGATGCAGCCACCACACAGCTCCACTGACACAACTCCACCGATGCACCTACCACCCAGCTCCACCGATGCACCCACCACCCACCTCCACCGACACAGCTCCACCGATGCACCCACCACACAGCTCCACCGATGCACCCACCACACAGCTCTACCGAGGCACCCACCATACAGCTCCACCAAGGCACCCACCACCCAGCTCCACCGATGCACCCACCACACAGCTCCACCGAAGCACCCACCATACAGCTCCACCAAGGCACCCACCACATAGCTCCACCGATGCACCCACCACACAGCTCCACCGAGGCACCCACCACACAGCTCCACCGATGCACCCACCACCAGCTCCACAGATGCACCCACCACACAGCTCCACCGAAGCACCCACCACACAGCTCCACCGATGCACCCACCACACAGCTCTACAGATGCACCCACCACCCAGCTCCACCGATGCACCCACCACACAGCTCCGCCGAGGCACCCACCACACAGCTCCACCGATGCACCCACCACCCAGCTCCACCGACACAGCTCCACCGATGCACCCAGCACACAGCTCCACCGATGCACCCACCACACAGCTCCACCGAGGCACCCACCATACAGCTCCACCGATGCACCCACCACACAGCTCCACCGATGCACCCACCACACAGCTCCACCGAGGCACCCACCACCCAGCTCCACCGATGCACCCACCACCCAGCTCCACCGACACAGCTCCACCGATGCACCCACCACACAGCTCCACCGAGGCACCCACCATACAGCTCCACCAAGGCACCCACCACACAGCTCCACCGATGCACCCACCACACAGCTGCACCGAGGCACCCACCACACAGCTCCACAGATGCACCCACCACACAGCTCCACAGATGCACCCACCACACAGCTCCACCGAAGCACCCACCACACAGCTCCACCGATGCACCCACCACACAGCTCCACAGATGCACCCACCACCCAGCTCCACCGATGCACCCACCACACAGCTCCGCCGAGGCACCTACCACACAGCTCCACCGATGCGCCCACCACCCAGCTCCACCGACACAGCTCCACCGATGCACCCACCACATAGCTCCACCGATGCACCCACCACCCAGCTCCACCGAGGCACCCGCCATACAGCTCCACCGATGCACCCACCACACAGCTCCACCGATGCACCCACCACACAGCTCCACCGAGGCACCCACCACCCAGCTCCACCGATGCACCCACCACCCAGCTCCACCGACACAGCTCCACCGATGCACCCACCACACAGCTCCACCGATGCACCCACCACACAGCTCCACTGAGGCACCGACCATACAGCTCCACCAAGGCACCCACCACACAGCTCCACCGATGCACCCACCACACAGCTCCACCGAGGCACCCACCACACAGCTCCACAGATGCACCCACCACACAGCTCCACAGATACACCCACCACACAGCTCCACCGAAGCACCCACCATACAGCTCCACCGATGCACCCACCACACAGCTCCACAGATGCACCCACCACCCAGCTCCATCGATGCACCAACCACACAGCTCCACCGAGGCACCCACCACACAGCTCCACCGATGCCCCCACCACACAGCTCCACCGATGCTCTAACTAAGCTCCACCAATGCACCCAACACACAGCTCCAGCAATGCACCCACTAAGCTCCACCGATGCACACACCACTCAGCGCAACCACAGCATCACTCAGCGCAACCACAGCATCACTCAGCACCACCACAGCATCACTCAGCGCAACAACAGCATCACTCAGCGCAACCACAGCATCACTCAGCGCAACCACAGCATCACTGGTTCAAATATGTTCTTTCAATGTTTCAAGCTGTTTTCAAGTTTTTTTGCTTTATTACAAATCACAAAAAGATGTTAATATTTCACTTCTGTTCTTGGATTTTCGTCACAATAAAAAACACTGAACATAATCTTCACAAAAGTTATTTACAAAAGTTTAAGCTATTGCCATTACAAATTAAATAAATTATTTAAGTATTAATAATTTTAAAAAATTAAAAGCCATTGTTATTTGTAATATCAATACATCTAAGTCACGTAAATACAAAACATGTTGCATTACAAATGCTATAGGTGTTTGCAAAAGTTATAACTATTGGCATTGTAAATGACAAAGCTATTCATTTAGCTATTTTAAAAAATAACACATAAATAAAAAAAAAATGTATAAGACCAATAGCTCAAACTTTCCTAATGCGAGCCCTATTGCATTTCCAATGCTTGTTTCATTTTTCAAGTATAAACTTCTATTGTGGAAGTTTATTCTTTTAAAAAAAAAACTTTTTTGAGTGGGTGCATCAAAGATGACTACCACTCGCACAACCACTGGTCCTATTTTAAATGACTCCCTAGACCGCCAACACTTTGCTGGGGTAAGCCGTGCCGGTTTGGAGCGAAGAGGCATCGCTGGGGACTCAATATCCCATCAGCCCTGGCATCTACGTCACATCGCTCTTAAGCGTAACGCCGCCTTCTGTCTCGAGTAGACTGCCAACACTTTGCTGTGGTGAACCATACCAGTTTGGAGCAGAGAGGCATAGCTGGGGACTCAATTTCCCATCAGCCCTAGCACCCACGTCACAATGCTCTTAAGCGCAATGCCGCCCTTGGTCACGACTGCCAACACTTTGCTGGGGTGAGATGTGCCAGTTGGGAGTGGAGAGGCATCGATGGGGACTACATTTTCCATCAACCACTCACACCTACATCACAGCGTTCTTAAGCGCAATGCTGCCCCGTGGCACGGGACATGGGCGGGGATGCGCATTGGCCACGCCGGGGGAATCCCAGGCCAAGGGCAGGCATGTCCACTCCCGGAAGAGGCTGGGCTGGGCCCCCCGTCTAACTCACTCTCCCATAACTCTCTTAGTCAAGGTCTGGACCAGGACCTACAGATGGGGAAAATGAAGTCCAACCATCAATGGAGGTGAACCATCAAATACTTTAGACGCTTTCCTCACCAGGGCTACTGATGCCCTGAATAAGGAGTTTCAGATTGTTGAATGAAGACTATCGATGGGTGACCCAGCAGCATCTGACCACCCAACTGATTGCACTACTATAGAGCCCCTGATTCTACATGTAGAAGACCCCTCTACCTCCTCCCCATCCCTAATTCAGCCGCTACTTGCTCGAAACGCCTAATTTTCTGAGTTGAAGCTACAACCCACTCACCTCCTGCCCATTCTGAGCCACCTTCAAAGAGGAAAAAAGGGGGAGGAAGACCAACTGTTAAGCCAACCTTCACTGCTCACCAAGAAGGCAAAATTGCATCCGCACCCATGAATGGACGCTCTGTTTTAAATTTCGAACAGCTCATTCACTGTGTTACTTCAAACCCTCTCAAACATCCAATAGACAAAAAAATATGAGCAAACCAACCGGGTTAGGGCAATGGAGATGCCCTTTCACCCTGATATCACTGTGACACTCCAGTGCTGCTGCTACTACCCGAGTAGTATGGGACCTGAAAGAGGGGCCACAGGACAGTTTGACTGCTGGGGGACCCAAAAGCCACTCAAAACCCCACACTGCACAAGTCATCCATTCCCTCCTCACTCTTCCTGATACATATCGCAACTGCAGAGGGCACCCAGTCCCCCCTCACTACCTACTATGGCACGCACCAGACAACATGATCTTGAACTGATAAATGGGGCCCAAGCATCTCATGACTCAAGACTATATCTTCCCCCTGCTGCCTCCCCCTATGTGATAGGTTTGGCAAAAATTCCCAAAATAGCTGCTGCACAGAAAGAAACTACGGACCAGCTCATCACCAAGGCATCTCACTGGAACAGCAAATATGGGGTGCGTGGGAGTGCCTTCCTTGCATTCTAATGTCAAGAAAGGTGTCTTGGGTAGGGAACTCCACAAAATCTATTCAAGGGGAAAGTGTGGTCGTCAATTTTAACTCGTATCACCTGGTCCAGCATCTGTTTGGGAGCCTACCCGAAACTCCAACACAGCGAACTTGACTTTTTTTTACAAACCAGCTAGACCTTCTATTAGGGTCCAAGCTCCACTGATTCTGCACAGTAAAAACTATCATGAGCCCCCTTATTTTTCCCTAAGCCAACCCTTTCCTCCCTTCCCCATTAATAATCGTTTTAGTGCCGTAACAGATATGGATGGGTACGATTCAAGTTGGGGGAATAGGAGCATCCCTAATTCTGTTCAAAGTCCTAGAGAACTAGGGCCTAGTCCTTCTATATTTCCCACAGCTATTTCTAATTACACACTCAACCCTAGAGATCAAGTCAAACTAATCTCCTGGAATATTGCTGGATTAAGATCTAAAGTGTCTAATCTAGTTGGTTAGCAATTGTCACTAAATACGATCTGATCCGTTTCCAGGAAATATGGGAAATGGGCCAAATCAATCTAGATGGCTACTATTCTTTTCATTCCCCTGCTCACCCCTCCACTTTGGGCCGTGCCGAGGGGGGGGGGGGGGGATTTTAACTCTGCTAAATATACCCTAAAATTAGCAGTCCTATCATTTTTTAATGATTCTCCTTACAATCAATTTCTTTCTATAAAAGGACAGAGTGGCGACACAATTCTCCGTATTGATTTTTATAACAACAATTTTTTTGCCAATATAAAACAGGTTGCTGATATGCTGGAAAATGACACCCTTAAACAGCCTTCAAAATGTCTATGGGTGGGCGACTTTAACACACACTGCTGTGCCTTTTCAAACAAAACAAAGTGCAGTATGTAATTAACCAGGTGACCCAAACCCTCACTTTGTGCATGATTCTCATGGTAATGCCCTGAATATATATTTTTTTAATGACTTGGTAAGTATGAATCTCGCAGGCCCCAGTTCTGGATCCCTACAAAACACATTTGGATTGATCTGTCAGGGTTTGACCCTAGATTATTTACTGATCACTTTGTTTTTCAAAAAGCTTTTTTTTTTAACATTGAAATTATGTCATACAGCTTCAGTGATCATGACGCCATAACTGGTGATTTAGAATGGGGAGGAGCCCATTTAGAGCAGGCAAGGCAGACTAAACCCATGATAGCAAGGAAAAACAGGATAATCCTAAAATGGAGCTGGTGGACAACACAAAAAATCGCCACAGCCGTGGTCGGCAATAGATTTAATGAAATCATGGCCTGTCTGGCAGCGGACGCTAACCCTTCACTGGAAAAAATGGTCTGTGACCAGATACTACTAGAGGTCAACCAGGCATTAACCAAGGTAATATCAACTTCTAGTACACCAGGCTCTAAATGGTTTGACCAGTCATGCACCAAGTCTTTATCAACCCTACATCAGGCTCTCAGATCCATACCTAGAGTTGCAGCACTAGTTAAGATTCTGTGACTTTGTTATTTAGAGACAAGAAAGCAGAGAATCAAAACTCTTAAGGAAGAAGCTTGGGAGCATTTAGCAGCTCTCTCGAATAATGGCAGGGATTTCTGAAGAGTTATTAATGCCCCATCCCTCAAAGTTTCGGAAGATCCGAGCATAGCCTGTCATGTGAATGAGGATTCCTGGATCGTACATTTCTCTTCCATTTTTAATACACATGTCGAGGGATTGGCCAGCCGGCAGATACCTTGTACCTCTCCTACTAAATCCCCTTTATCTTTTAATTTACACAAAAAGGACAGGCCCTTTCACAGTCCTCCACTAACAGAGCTCCTGACCTGGATAGCACACCAATAGATCTTTTTCAGGAGCACCCATATCTATGGGGACCAGTGCTGACCAATGTTTTTAACGTAATTGCCACAGTGGGCCCACCGGACTCTTGAAAGATGTCAATCTTAATTCTAATCCATAAGAAAGGAGACAAATCTGAGCCCAAAATGTATAGGCCTATCTCTATACTGGACAGTACCGCTAAACTGATGGGTCGTGTCTTATTAAACAGGTTAGAGAAATGGGCTACCCACAACAATGTCCTGATCTCGGTGCAATACAGGTTTAAAAAGGGGAGCGGCACTCAGGACCAATGCCTCAATTTAAGCTTATTAATGGCCAAGTATGCCCAGGTACGCAGGGAAAGTTATACTTTTCATTCATGGATCTATCATCTGCATTCGACTGCGTAGCACATCACCATTTGTGGAGAGTAATGGTAGAAATGGGTATGGACAAGGTGATAATTATCTTTATTAGACAGCTCTACTCATCAGCTTTGGCAAGTGTTTGATACGGAAAACAGGGAGAGTGCTCTTGGTTGGTGCACAGTCAAAATATCGATTCCAAATTATCGACCAACATTAATATCGAGTTAAAAATATCGAAGGTGAAGAATATTGAGGTCAAGAATATCGTTTGACAGAATATCGACCCTAAGGTAAGTAATATGTTTTTTTTTTTAAATCGATGTAAGTAATATCTTAGTTAGTAATATCTATATCAATTATATCGATGTTACTAGTTTCGATGTTACTAATATCGATATTTGTTTGTTGTTATGTATTTTATTATGTATTTTATCTGTATGTGTTATATGTTTTTTGTTAAGTTTTTTATTTGTTTTAAATTATATGTGTACTATTTTTATATAATAAAAATGTTATATTTAATTTTATTTTGTGTTTTAGTACTGGAGTGGGTTTATGGGTTTATAGGGGAATAGGGTGGGAAGTAATTTAATTATAGTAAATTAATTATTAAATTGTAGTAATTGTAAATTAATTTTAATTCATTTTTGCGTTTAAGTTCTGTAGCGGGTTGTGGGTTTATAGGGGAATTTGGTGGGAAGTAATTTAATTGTAATTAAGGAATAATTTATTTTTAATTGATATTGATAATTATTTTATTTATAATTAAATATGAATTGGTAATTAAATATTTTAATTGCTAATTAATTTTTTTAACTGGTAATTAAGGTTTGTTATTGGTAATTAAATTTTTTAATTGGTAAATAATTGTTTTAATTGGTAATTAATTTCTTTTAATTGGTAATTGAAATTTTTATTTGTTAATTACTTTTTATTAATTGGAAATTCATTTTATTAATTGGTAAATAATGTTTCATTACAAAAAATATTTTTGTTTTTTATTTTTTAATTGTTAATCAATTTTTAATTATTAATATTAGATTTTTAAAAAAAAATATTTTAGTGTTCAATATTTATTATTTGGTCATTTATATTTTTTAAATAATATTTATTGGTATTTATTGTTAATTTATTGTTAATTAATTATTCAATTGTTATTATGTTTTTAGTAATTATTAATGGGAATTTGCAAAAGATGTAGAGTTATTTAAAAATGTAATTTTTAATTATTTTATTTTCAACAATTATTTATAAGTATGTTATATTTACCTTCTACGCTATCCAACGCTTTCCCTACTGTTGCACTCTTTGGAGTTGGAATAGTAATTTTTACCCCTATGCTATCCAACGTTTTCCCTACTGTTGCACTCTCTGGAGTTGGAGTAGTAATTTTTACCCCTATGCTATCCAACGTTTTCCCTACTGTTGCACTCTCTGGAGTGGGAATAGTAATTTTTACACTCAATCAATCAATCAATCAATCAATCATGCCATTTGTATAGCGCACTACTCACCCGGGAGGGTCTCAAGGCGCTTGGGGGGAGGGGTATGCTACTGCTCGAACAGCCAGGTCTTGAGTTGTTTCCTGAAGGCGAGATGGTCCTGGGTCAGCTGAAGGTGGATGGGGAGGGAGTTCCAAGTCTTGGCAGCCAGGTAAGAGAAGGATCTTCCTCCGGCGGTGGCTCTTCGGATGCGTGGTACGGCTGCGAGGGCGAGGCTGGTGGTCCGTAGCTGGCGGGTGGGCGTGTAGAAGGTCAGGCGGTCGTTGAGGTACTTGGGGCCCAGGTCGTGGAGAGACTTTTGTGCGTGGGTGAGGAGCCGGAACGTGATCCTCTTGTCGACGGGGAGCCAGTGCAGGTTCCTCAGGTGGCTGGAGATGTGGCTGCGTCGGGGGACATCCAGGATGAGTCGGGCGGAGGCGTTCCACCTACGCTATCCAACGCTTTCCCTACTGTTGCACTCTCTGGAGTTGGAATAGTCATTTTTACCCCTACGCTATCCAATGCTTTCCCTACTGTTGCACTCTCTGGAGTTGGAATAGCAATTTTTACCCCTACGCTATTCAACGCTTTCCCTACTGTTGCACTCTCTGGAGTTGGAATAGAAATTTTTACCCCTACGCTATCCAATGTTTTCCCTACTGTTGCACTTACTGGAGTGGAAATAGTAATTTTTACCCTCCCACTATTTAACACTTTCCCTACTGTTGTACTCTCTGGAGTTGGAATAGTAATTTTTACCCCTACGCTACCCAACGCTTTCCCTACTGTTGCACTCTCTGGAGTAGGAACAGTAATTTTTACCCCTACGCTATTCAACGCTTTCCCTACTGTTGCACTCTCTGGAGTTGGAATAGAAATGTTTACCCCTACGCTATCTAATGTTTTCCCTACTGTTGCACTCACTGGAGTGGAAATAGTAATTTTTACCCACCCACTATACAACACTTTCCCTACTGTTTTACTCTCTGGAGTTGGAATAGTAATTTTTACCCCTACGCTATCCAACGCTTTCCCTACTGTTGCACTTTCTGGAGTTGAATAGTAATTTTTACCCCTACGCTATCCAACGCTTTCCCTACTGATGCACTCGCTGGAGTTGGAATAGTAATTTTTACCTCTACGATATCCAACGTTTTCCCTACTGTTGCACTCTCTGGAGTGGGAATAGTAATTTCTGCCCCTACGCTATCCAACACTTTCCCTACTGTTTGGAGTGGGAATAGTAATTTCTGCCCCTACGCTATCCAACACTTTCCCTACTGTTGCACTCTCTGGAGTTGGAATAGTAATTTTTACCCCTACGCTATCCAATGCTTTCCCTCCTGTTGCACTCTCTGGAGTTGGAATAGTCATTTTTACCCCTACGCTATCCAACGTTTTCCCTACTGTTGCACTCTCTGGAGTTGGAATAGTAATTTTTACCCCTATGCTATCCAATGTTTTCTCTACTGTTGCACTCTCTGGAGTTGGAATAGTAATTTTTTACCTCTACGCTTATACAACGGTTTCTCTACTATTGTGCTCCCTGGAGTGGGAATGGTAATTTTAAGTTCTATGCTATCCAACATTTTTATTAATGAATTTTTTGTACCGATGGATTTTGAATAGTATTTTTTATTTATTTAGTTATTTAATTTTTTGCATAAATTTAGATAATGTAGTATATAATTAAGTTTTGAAATATTAAAGGTATATTAATTTTTTTTAATGTATTAAACATAATTCTTTACTTTTTATTTATGTTTATGTTTTATGTTTGTAAATGTATTTGTAATTTATAATATTTTGTATTAATGTATAAATTATTAAAATAATTATTACAACTTATTGTTAAGTGCCTATATATTTTATATTTTCTGTATATGTTTAATTAATGTATTATTATTATATATGTATTATTTATTAATTTTAAACATTATTAGATATTTGTAACTATGTTTATTTTATTTATTAGTGTTATTTACTTTATTTTACATTCATATTTTTACAGAAAACCCCCCGATATTTGTAACATTGATATCTTTAACATCTATATATTTCTTTCTATATTTTTGTACTTACCTTGTTGTAGATAGGATGTTGATATTCTTGCCTTCGATATTTCTGCATCGATATTCCTGTAGCTCGATATTTTCAACGTCGATATTTAGTCAGTGATTCCTCCTGGTTGTTCCTAATCAAGAGCAGAGTGTGCCACGGTTGTGTTTATGCCCCAATCCTTTTTTCCATCTATTCAAATGGGGTGGAACAACCCCTGCTGAACTCCACATGGGACGTTCCTACAATTAATAATGTGCGCACCCAATTCTGCTTTATGCAGACGACGCAGTACTGATTGCCCGCACTGGTCGACCCTTACAGCAATTACTGGAAATCTATGTAAGTTACATGAGTAGCCTAGATCTAAAAACAAACAAGGCTAAATCTTTCATTTAAATAACTGGGCTTAGAGAAAGAAGGTTTCCACATTTTTATGTCGCAAGACGTAGAATAGCTCACACAGACACCTTCTCTTATCTCGGAATAACTTTTGATAGGCAACTATCCGGGACTAACATGATCACAAATAGGGGTTTAGCTCTGGAAAAGAGTATAATTTCACTCAACGCTTTTATAAAGAAATTGGGTGCAAAGGCCCTTGATATTGTCAAAAAAGTTTATTTCACCAAATCAATATCAGTAGCAAACTACTGGGCAGGTATCTGGGGTTTCACTAATTCCCATAATCTCCAGACTATTCAGGATTTCTTTTGGAAAAAAAACGTGTTGGTCTCTCAGCAAGCTGCTCTAATTTCATATCCCATGCAGAATTGGATGTCCCTTATGTTAATGCTATAATCGGGTTGGCACCAACACTCTTATGGCATTCGATTTGGAGAAGAGAATCAGTGAAACATACACAGTGGCTAATAGAAGATTGCCTCTCCCTGGAACACGCCTACTGGTTTCCGTGGCTAACATACATCAAAAACAGTTTTACCTCTCTTGGCTTAGGGCATTTATTCACATTCCCATCAAACTGCAGCACAGTTTCAAAAAAAGAGATGAAAACACTATTCTTCAAACAAAGAGCATCTGAGCAATTCTATTCGACCTACTCAAAAGTGTCCATTAAATTATACCTAGAGGGCCCAATTGATCTGGAAGGCGCAGCCCCATATCTATCTTTTTTGACTAACCCACATTACTGATTTATCCTAGTGAGGTTTCTACTGAATTTTTTACCTTGTATGTTTTCCTAACCAGCATGCATCTAATCTATCCTTGACCTCCCTCCTTGCCCATGTGATGGTTTTGCCTCCCAATCAAATTTACACATTGTTTTCTTCTATAAATGTTATAAGGATCATCGCAGTAGATTTATTTGGCTGCTCATGCGTAAATTCCATTTTATCCAATGTCGCCCATGAAAGGATTTTTTACAATCATTGCCTTATCAATTAGCATGTTATTCTGTGGCTTCATTTTTACTTCTTTCATGGAAGACAAGGTGGCTGGTTAACCCTGCTCTATGAATTGTGCATTTGTATCTTGTTCTTAATCTAATGTTTTAATACGCTCATTTCATATTACCGCTAATATTTGCACTATGAAATCTGCATTTTTAATGCGTATTTTACATTGTGTATCTTGTTATTTTATGATCGTATCAAATAAAGTGATTTGAATGACTGACTCCTTATTTATACAAAATATGTGATTATGTCTAAATGAAAATTCCAGATAATGTCAAACCAGAGATTTTAATTCAGAGGCAGATGCAGAAAGTACTAGGAGCAGCCCATGCAGGTAAGAGCAGTGGGGCAGGGTAGGGGGGATTGGACAGAAATCAATAATTAATTTTCTCTTGTCATCGTCTGACAAATCCCCCACCCGCACCACCACCCTACAGCCCCCCTGCCCTTACCAACACGGCCACTCCTGTAAAGTACTAGCATTTAGTGGAGTTCAGCAGAGCAATTTAGGGGAATAAAAATGGTTAAAAAACATGATTGATACATAAATAAAAAATATCCACACATCACATTAGCACATACAAATAATTCCTAATAGTGCATATGTCCATTAAGGCTAAAAATTCATTCTTTTTTTTATTATGTTGACAAAGATCACATTCAACATTTTGGATATTTCTTCCTAGCAAGGTGTACATACTGTTGGACCTGGCCCTTTTTGCAGGGTTATACCCAAACTTTTTGCTTCTTCCTTCTACTTTTTTCCTGACCTGTTGTTGGTTTTAGGACTCAGGGCACTTTACCACTGCTAATCAGTGCTAAAGTGCACATGCTCTCTGTGTAAATTGTGAACATGATTGGTTATCCATGATTAGCATATTTGACTTACTGCTCAGTTTCTAGTAAAGTGCACTAAGTGTGCCAGGCCTAGTAAATCAAATGCTACTAGTGGGCTTGCAGCACTGATTGTGCCACCCACATGAGTAGCTCTGAAAAGGTAACTGAGACTTGCCATTGCAGCGTCTGTGTGTAGTTGTTACCTGCCATGTCGACTTGGCAAGTGCATCCACTTGCCAGGCTCTAACCTTCCTTTTTCTACATGTTAGTCACTCCTAAGGTAGGTCCAAGGTACCCCTGTGGGCAGGGATGGAGTGTTAGGACATGTACTGGTGTGTGTGACATGTCCTGATAGTGAGATACTGCCAAGTTTCACTATTGGAAGGCTACTCTTCCCCAGTGGATAAAATGGTAGATTATTTATAACATCTTAAAAATATAATTTCCTATTGGGAGAAGATAGAAAAATGAAGTTTAGGTTCTCTGAACTCAGAATTTAATAACACATTTTTTTTTAGTAAAGATGGTTTTTAAGTTGTTTGTTTGAAAATGCAACTTTTAGAAAGTATGAATTTTCTTGTTTAGTCATTCTGTGTTCCTCTGCCTGTTTGTGTATTGACTGTCTGGTTTTGAAGTGATGGGGCTGGGAAGGTGCATTCTCTCAGACAGCAACCGTGAGGGGGGGTTGATGTGTGTCCTGCCTTTCCTGAATGAGTCAAGACTGGGATTAAAAGACCTGGGCTACATTCAGAGTAGGGGTAGGAGTTCTCACTAGCACCTGAATAGGCTAGGTCTGCATTTAGAGTAGTGGGAGGAGATTTCCCTGGCACCTAAATAGGGCCTGTCTGCCTTACACATTGCTATCCCCACCTCCTTCTGGGCAGCTGCACAAGAGAGGACAGAACTGGTTTGGATTGGGCTCAGAGTCCCTTGCACAAAGAGAACAAAGACATTTTGGGAAATAAGTATTAGACCTAAAACCGCTGAACTTTAGACTACTTCTGGAATCTAGAGAAACCTTTGCCAAGGAGAAGAGCTGGAGAAACTGAGGAGAAGTACTGCCCTTGCTGTGTGTCTGGGGTTGGCCTGCAGTTGCTGTTTTCTGCCAAGGAAAGGAGAAGAGCCTTGCTGTGTGCTGTGTCCCCTGCTTGAGGAAAGTCTCAGAGGGCTTGAGTCTAGCTTGCCTCCTGTTTTGAAGTCTCAGTAACACAAAGACTTCACCCCCAGCTCCCCTGAACTTCCTTGCTGGGAGTTCTGGCCTGCCAGGAGTGCCTGTGACTGTGTGGGGCCTCTGGAGGTTGTTTCTGGTGCTTGGAGCTGGAAAGCAACGCAACAACAAGAAAATCAACACATTGCTCTTCTTGTGACAGTTTTCTGACGCAACGCCGTGGTGCAAGAATAATCTCCCTGCATCCCCGGGCCACTACTGAAACCGATGCAGCGCCTGTCGCCGCTGCAAGAATTAACAAATTGAGGGTTTGCAGCGGAAGAAACCGATGCAGCGCCCCTCGCCGCCACTACATCATTCGCCGCCACATCCCGGATTTCCACGCATCGTCCCTGTGCAGCTAGTTTTCCCTGATGCATCACCCGCACATCGGAGTCGTCTCAGAATCGACGCATAGCTTCCCCCTACAGACCGGACTTGACACACCACTCCCCTGTGTCCAGAAGGACTGTTGCATCGCTCCCACAAAGGTCTCAGGAATAGATGCATCTCTTTGTTTTTCAACGCTTCCCATCTCTGCAGCTGTTTGGCTTGATGAATTTTGGCGCAACAGTAGGTACTTTGCAAGTAATCACACATCCATAGTTTTCTATGGGCTCAGTTGCTAAACAATTTTTTAAGTCATTGTTCTTAATACTTGTATGTTGGCTTTTAGTCGTTTGGATCTTGTTAAGTTTAGATAAAGATACTTTATTTTCCTAAACCGGCGTGGGGTCCATTTGTGGTGTTATCACTGTGTTACTATGAGTGTTGGTACACATACTTTAGACATTGCCTTTGGGATAAGCCTGTCTGCGTGTGCTAAGCTACAAAGGGGGTGAGCATGGGTTATCTAAAGTGTGTATCCCCTTGACCCTGACTGGAAGCAAAGGTCCCTATTTGGACAAAGGTACCTACCTTTGCCAACTAGAGATCCCCATTTCTAACACATACCTTGTCAGATCCAGTAAACCTACCATTCTCATTTCTGAAATATATGTGTATTAATCCCAGAGTGAGCTATTGCTAATAGACCACTTATCACAGTAAAAAATGTAAGTATTGCACCGCAGATAATTTACATATAACTCCAGCATAATAATAGCAGTATCAAGGTTGATCGCCTCTTCCTTAATTACCTATATTCTGCACATAAAAAGTAAGTTATGAACATTCAAACAACATATATATCCAATTAGAAGTTGCAGGATGACAATGAGGGCAATTGAAATGTGTCTTAACTTCAATTTTATGTAAAAGTGTTGATGCTTGTATTAAATTCAAAGAAAGTGTTGTAGTGCTGCAACTTGAATTAGGCAAGATTGATATTTGGGATAAAGTGCCCCCTGTTGTGAATTATAAGGATTTGGGAAGTCACCAAGGAATTCAGCGAACACACAGAGGAATAAGGCCAAAGGCTGACTCTACAAGGTCAAGGAACTCCAAGGTGGCAGAAGGTATTTTATTCCATATAATGCATGGTCACACCATCACACTCCTAACAAACTGCCTAAATCCTTTGTGGCTTGCTCCTTCAAATGAAAGAGATAGTATGGGTTGCAGACACAAATAATAAAAGTGAAATCTGTGGTGCCAAAAATAGTTAGCATTTTGTTCCAAAAGATATTAGAAGCAGTCTAATGTAATACAGGTTAAAATATTGTAGTTCAAAGTGCACAGAAACATGAAGAGATTCTATAGTTCATGCAATAATCGACAGAATGAATAAAGTAAACATTTTGCCAAACATATCTCCTTTCTGCTGATCTTTGTTCAGCAGAAACCTACCACTGCCAAGTCTCGGCGGTGGTAGGTTCCTGCGTGGGAGTGCTCAGGCAACTCCGGAAGCTGGTACCCATTCTGTCTGCCTCTACATTGCAATCCATAGTCTCCGCCACTGTCATCTCTGGGCTGGACTATGGTAACGCTCTGTATCTAGGCCTCCCACAGAAACTCCTGAGAAAACTGCAGGTTGTGCAGAAGGATGCGGCCTGGTTGATCTATTCCCTGCCTAGGAGCTCTCATGCGACCCCCCTTCTTTTGAAACTGCACTGGCTGCCTATTAAATTTAGAGTGCAGTTCAAATGTCATTGCATAGCTCACAAAGCCATTTTTGGAAAGGCTCCTAATTATATCAAAGAGCGCTTGAGGAAGTACATTCCGGGTAGAGCTCTGCGCTCTGGCAAAGCCTGCAGATTGGTCCAACCTAGATTTAAGCTCAAATCTAAAGGTGGCAGAGCTCTGTCGGTACTCCTTCCGCAAATCTGGAACGAGCTGCCTGCAACCTTGCAGGGAGACTCGGTATTACTTTCTTTCAGAAAGAATCTAAAGACTCATTTGTTTAAAAAGATAACATCAATACCCTAATGAGGTTTGATTGCGGAATGGCGTCTTGGACTGCAGCAGGTTATGTACTTTTTCTGTGAAAGCGCTTAGAGACCAGTGGTGATTTGGGTTATACAAAAACATTGTAACATAACATAACATTTAATCAAAAAAGAGACCAGAAGAAGGATAAGCCAGTTCTTGTTTCCATTGTTGAAACTGAAGCTGTAATTCTTCTCTGTGACCTGCTTTTCACCTTTGCTGCTGGCTCAGGCATTATGACACCCCCAACACAACCGTAATAACTATTAGAGTTGAGCAGCAGCTAATCATTTAGGGCCAGATGTAGGTGGGCAAATGGCAGGCGCTAACGCTGACATTCGCAGAATTTCAGCGATCGTGATCGCTATTTGGCTGCGAGCAATGTAGGTGAGTTTAAACCTACTAGCAAAAAAGGAATCGCAAAATGGCAATTCCTTATTTTGCTCTTGCATTTAAGGAATCGCAAATTGCGATTCCTTAAATGCAATGTAAGTTGCACAAAAGAAAGTACACTTTAGCCTTAAGGAATCGCTAATTATCACCAACTTCAAGTTGGTGGTAATTAGTGATTTCCTTTAAAAAAGCACATTTTTGCTTTTTTTAAAGTGCCATGTGACACACATTCATGCCCTTAGGGCATGTATGTTCGCCACATGTGCAGACATGCACAATTCAGTGGTGCAACAGGGTGTCTTTTTGACACCCTGGCACCCTTGAAATAAAACCGTCTATTTGCGATTCTTTAATAGCGAATCACAAATAGTTAATATCTTCCCATTCATTCCTACGGGCCTCCTAGCCCATCGGAATGAATGGGTCGGTATTCCTTATTGGCGAATCTCAATTTGCGATTCGTTATTAAGGAATATTAAGGAATCGCTAATATTTTATAGATTCCTACCTACATTCAATTTTGCGAGTCCTTAATTGAGAATCGGTAAAATTCTCTATTAAGGATTCGCAAATTTGATTTTACCTACATCTGGTCCTTAATTATTACAGGTAACTAGAGACACCACAACTCATCTGTAATTAGGACTGGGTTATTTTTACATAGGGATTGCGGGCTTCCATATATAATAGGTATATATACACAGTGGTGCATCATGGTCAGTATGATTGGTGGGGTTTGAGCATAAGATTTCCCATCAATCACCATGTCATTGGTAAAATAAAACATTATACAAAAGCATAGTATGTTTGTAGATTTCTAGCTGATGGCATTTTCTTCATGCAAGTGGACACCTGCTGCTATGGCTGTTATTTTATTAGTCTTAGAAAGGTATTTTATAATGACAAAGCTGGTATCCCCGTCTTTCATTGGGGTAGTCAGGATCTATGACAATGTTGCGTTTTAATTGTCGTCTGGCCAAAATATTATATTGAGTATATCAACTATCTCAAAAACATGAAGAAAGTTCATTTAACGAAAAACAGTTATATTTGCATTCTTAACTCCACATCGATTTATCTTGAATATAAAGATACATTTGACTATGTGTACCTTCACAATATACCTAATTCAGTATAGTAGACACAAAATGTTGGCTGGTATAGTTTGTCTAGCTACTGTGATATACATCTATCACACATTCTATAATCCTACAAGGTGCGGTAAGTATTAATCAAAACCATTACTACCTCAAGACTATTTATTTTTTTATTAGAAGTCGCTCTCATTATAGAAAAGGTTGGAGTCCCCTACAACAGAGGTACTTAATTACACAAATGAACATATTCTGATCCGAACAAACAAACTCCAGTTAAGTTGGGACTTCAAAAGAGATGCGAGTCCATCTTGTTAATAGGACCAGGTTAGGAACACTGGCAACAGCCTCACCATCCACGTAGGCAAATGAGACCATGGCCTCTTCAGTTCTACCCCAAGTCTTTGGAGCAAGATTGCTTTCATGAGGTAATAAAAACACTTCCTTTATATTTTTTTGCAGGCAAATAGTTTTACATCATAGCCACAGGATGTGATGTGTTCCTTTCTAGTGCCCTTGCAATGTTTGATCTGTGGCATGTTGCTGAGAAGGAGAATTTGAAGAATCCTTGCATCCTAGGGGTATTGACATTCCAACCTATCCCACTCTATTTACACTATTGTCCTAATTTTGCTTTATTGTGTTATAAATCCCATCTGGAATATGCATTATGTCAACCAATCTCCCAGAGCATCTTGCAAAAGCAAAGATTACTCTAGTACTTTCTCAGAAGACGGAACCTTTTTCGTATTACACTCACAGAAACAAAATCATCACTCTGAGAGAAGAAAAGCATTCCAAAGAAATCAAGACCAAATTATTCATAAATTCCTGCCAAATGTAAGAGAGTCCAAGCAACTCAGTGCCCTTTTCAAATAAATGGGATCTTTGAACTTGCTCTGTACCACACACAATCAGTGTATTTCCAGCAAATTCAGTGACTGTTCTTTCTGTAGTCATCACCCGGTAGTTAAACATCTCCCTCTCACTCTGTCAGGGTTGTCCCCAAAGCAAATTTTAATGTGTAAAAAAAATTTTCCCCCACACACCCCAGGTGATGACAATCCTGGCATTGCCACATTTGTATGATATTATGTTATGTTATATTATATTATATTATATTATATTATATTATATTATATTATATTTTATTATATTATATCAGAGACACCAAAGCTGCAAACAAGCTACCTAACATAAAGCAGGCACACCCAGTCTATATAGGTCGCAAATAACTGGTTTGTTAACAAGTATAGTTTTTTTATAAAAACATATGGTCGGATTTTCAAACCTCACGCCAAAGTCTCAAATAAGCTATGCAACTGATGATCTACAGGCCTGTTTACCTCTACCAGCAAGTCTGTTTTTCCATTTCATTTTGGCAACAAGTGGGTGAGCTATGTGGAGTGTTTTCTTGCAATGAAACACGTATTACAAAGAACCTGCCACTGAGGCCTCAAACTAACTTTGCTGCCACACATAAATATATTACTCTCATCACAATCACCAGAAGAAAAAACACAGTTCAGTATGAGAGAGGTAACATAGATTCTATACAATTACGTTTGGAAGTGATCAGTTTATAACATAATTTTTCACCAATGAAAAGTAGCAAATCAATGTCTTATTCACACAATCTAGTAAAATTGTAATAAATTGCAATGTTTATTAGTAGTGACAGATGGAGTGAAAAGACTGCTTATCCAGTGGTTACAGATCAACTGGGACATTAGCCTGGTGTCTTTTTTTCCGGTGAGCAAGCGCAAAAGGTGATGATTGCTTCTTGTGGTTCCTTCAGAGCATACATTAACTTGGGATGCCAACATCGCTGGAGGGGGACTACAATCCCCAGAGAGCCCTGTGTTGCCAGGAGTAGGGGCTATTTTCCGCTAAGTGCTACAAAGCATGCTCAAACTCTGCACCCCATGCAATGCCTATATCGCTGCAGGGGGGACCAAAACCCCCAGTGTGCCCAGTGTTTCCAGGAGGTGGGACTACTTTCTGCTAAGTGCTACAAAGCAAGCTCCAACTCCATGCCCCGTGGGATGCCTACATCACTGGAGGGGGGATAACAACCCCCAAGGTGCCCTGTGTTGTCATTTGGAGTGCTACTTTCTGCTAAGTGCTACAAAGAATGTTCGAACTCCGCACCCCGTGGGACGCCTACATTGCTGGAGAGGGGACCACAACTGACAGAGTACCCTGTGTTGCTAGGAGGAGGAGCTACTTTCTGCTAAGCACTACAAAGCGCGCTCGAACTCTGTGCCTCATTGAATGGCACAGGATGTGCCAGGGCTTGACCTAGGTGAAGACCGGGCCAAGTACGGGCTCATCTGCTCCCGTTAGACACTGGAAGAACTTGGGCTGGGCCATCCCCTTGGTTCCCAGACAAAGATACTCTTGACTTTTGATGTGCCCACCAGGCTGAGATTACCCCATAACCTTTGGCCTGCACTGCTTTTGCAAAACTTGTTTTATTTATTTGAAAGATTGATGTCAGTGGTTGCAAAGTGGCAGCTCATGTTATCTTGTTTTTATTGAATGTGGATGTGTTAGACTATCTGACGTTTTATGGTAGTGGTCAATGACTAACTAATTTGGGTTAATCTGCAGCACATGTTCTTAATTGTCTTTAGTCCTGTTGTCACGAACTTAGCACGATATTACACTGTCTCTAATGCTGCTGACAATCCCTTGTATTTTTAGAGAAAGCCAGGGGGGTAACACTCTATTATAATATTGGGGAAGAGGAAAGCAGCAGGCAATCATGCTCAGACAGGGAAGGCTAGGAAGCAGGCAGACATGTAACACCAAATTGTGCCCTATACTAAATAGATGTTTTACTAGAGGAATGAAGGGCTTATTAAAAACAAATGAAAAGAAAAAAAGTCCAACAAAAAATAAAGGAGGATGGGGGATATCAAGTCCTACCTGACAAAATCACATGGGAAAGAGAGTGGGTGATAAAATAGTTAGAGCCAGACTGCACCAAGACAGCCTGAAGGTCCCATGTAGCGAACTAGTAAGTCCAGAGATCTAAGGGTTTTCCTGGAAGAAAGAGAAAGCGCCCATGATGTGATAAAAATGGAATGTGTGACTTGATCACAACCCTGGGGGAACTGGAGAAAGATTTGCCATCTGACTTCTCTTCACATTCTGACTACCCATTAGACAAACAAACTCAAAATCACATGCAAAAAGTAAAAGGGGGGTAGGTTGTGACACAGTTTAACTACTTGAAAACCTAAAGTACAGGACTTAAAAAATGCCATAACTTCATTCTCATTCTCACAACTCCTTACAGGAAAAGTAGAGAAGTTGGGCATGGTACTCAAGTCCCTAATCAAGGAAGGGCAGATTAGAACTTCTAACTGCCCTGAGAATTAACTCCCAGTCCATATTGATTCAAGCAACTGAGTCCTTTTACAGCCAATGGATCTTAGAGCAGCAGAGCAGTGAGACAGCGGGATGGGGCTACTGCATTGAGAAGGGCCAAAGCTAAACAAACTCGTGGCAAACATGTAGGAAAGTGGAATATTATGTGATATGGTTATCTTTTTTGTTGCTCACCTTCTTCCCCTGCTGGGAAGTCTGTGACCCCCTGTGCTGGGCACCCCCACCATGAGTCTTTTAGAACACCCTGGTTTTGAACCATTTCCCAGCTATTTTACCCAGCTCTCTGGGAGAAGGCAACTCAGAATTCACCAAAAGTAATGCAATATCTCTGTGGTACAATTAGTTCAAATGTGCTCCTTCATAATTAAATAATACAGCCCGTCATAAGTGGCCCCCTCATTGCCTTTGATCCATCCATATAATGGTTTGACTGGAAAGTCCCCAAAGTCCACCCATGTCTGGTTTTGACATTTATTGGTGTCTCTGAACTGTACTCTGTGCTCTTCTATAATGAGTCTAAATCCTTTTATCAAGTTCTCCTTCATATGCTGATAAGACTCAGCTTCCTCCTCCTTAAGGGTGAGAAGTCTATCTCTGCCCTTCACTGAGAATAACTCCCAAACTAAAGAGCCCTACTACTCGAGTGCTATCCTCCTCATTCTATGGGCTTGTTTTGAAGGCTGCAAACCCTTTGTCAATATCATCACCACCATTAAACTTAGGGACAATCCCTTTGGGGATCAAAGGGTCAAATGATTCTTCCTTGTCCCTGGTATTATTATTGCTGTTACCGTCTTTGGGCCAAAGGCCAAACTTAAGCCTTCTGTCTTCAGGGGCTGCTCTCCTCTGCTCAAGTTCAAGCTTTTTCACCTCCAGGGAGATTTGGTCAAGCAAATCCTCAAGGAGGCCTACCACCCTACCAGAGGAGTGGGTGTATTAGGATGACTTCTGTCACTTACCACTGGTGAGTGAGGTCTGGGGTGAAATGTAGAGCTATGGCCTTCACCATCCGCCCTATCATAATCAATTTGTGCATCAGCAGCATTATCTTCAGGATAATATTCTGAGGCATGGCCCTCATTCTCTTTCATCTCTTTCTCATAGGGGCTGAGGTGCCTCTCCAGGTCCTCCTTTTTAGCTGTCACCGTGCAACTAATACCCCCTGTTTCACACAACTGCCTCAGATCAATTATCCGCATTGCTGGGAGGACTGTCAGGTCAAGATTCTGGCCAGCACTTTGTGACTAACTTTTACATAGTAATTCGGACCTTCTTAAAAGTTTTTATAAAGTTTAGAACTTTCCTAACTTACTAAGAACCACATGTACTAACATTTGAAATTGTGAGTTCCTAATTGTGAATCCATGCATATCGCAATTAGAAAAAAGCAATTTCAAATGCATAAAACTCTTTAGAGTTTCATTTGTGATTCCCTGTGAGTCATAAATAGATATACCTCATTAAAGATCATGAGGTTTGTTGCAATTTGTGACTTAATGGAAATCGCTAAAAAAACACGGATGGTGGTCTACTGAGTACAGCAGACCATCATGTCTGCGTTTGCTTTTAACCCCTTGCATGAGCGACAGCCTCTGGCCTTCTGACGTCACAGTGGGAGTGTACGGAAAACCACGGGGGGGCATCCGAACCCCGCCCACTCATTATTTCACCAGCACAGCAGCGGATTTCGCGCCGCGGTGAACGAGTTAAATAAAGGAAAATGGGAGGCATTTCAAAAAGAAAAATTAAATGTTTCAGTTTCATTTTCTAAGAGTAGGCAGCGGTCCATGGGATCACTGCCTGCTCTTAAAAAATATTTTCGGATGCATTCAGTTAGCGCCGAGACGCCTGCGGGTATTTGATGCGCTCTATAAATGTCAAAAATAAAATAAATAAATAAATAAAATAATTCACAAAGGGAAGGGATCCCTGGAGGACCCCTTCCTATTTGCAAATGTGTAACGACCATTTTTCCAATGGCAATAAAATGCGAATGTTTTGCAACCGCATTCTGATCTCAAACCATCAGTACATACCCCTGCGATTTGGTATTAGGGAGGGACACCTTTAACATGCCCCTTCCTAATATGAACTCGCAAAATCAAAATTGCAATTTAGTAACAAGCAACTGGCTTGCAATTTTGACTTTGTACATCCCAAAATGCATTTTTCCTGTCACAAACAGCCCAATTCTTCAAATCTGCCCACTTGCGACAGGGAAATAGCTTCATACGTGTGGCCCAAGGTCTTTTAATATGTATTAAATGGAAAGGGGTTCTACAAAGGGCCCTAACAATCAAATTAGAAAAATCTAAAATATTTAGAAAAAATTATTTTCGATGTTAAAGTCAATTATGTGGATTTCTTGTGCACAATCACTTATGACCAAGTGGCACTGTGAAACAGGTTTAGGGTCCGCCGTTGCCACCAATGTAAGAAAGGAAAGTGGAATATTATATGGTATGGCTGGGTAGCCTTACCATGTAACATTATCACAATACCCCAAAGATGGTGCTTGGATTCACACTAATAAATTCTAAGTTCAGTCCTGGTAGAGTGGCAAAGAGCAGGCATGGACGGTCAGTAATTGACATGACTCGAGTGAAATCTGGCACCAACTTGTAGATATAAAGTGAATGTTTATCTTAATTTAGACAGCAAAATGAACGAAATAGCATACATATAACCGAAGTTGTAGATTTTTTAAGCAATATTATATCAGTGCTGTAAAATACATAGACAAAATAACTTTGTGGTCAATGTCCACTAGTCCACTTGACATTCGGTCTTGACCTATGGAGTCCGGGTGCGGAGTTGTTCTGGCTGTCCTTGGTACTGAACATAGACGTGAGTGGTGCTGTTTTTACTGCTTACACAATGCTGCAAGAGACAAAATGCAAAAACACAAAAAAGTACACAGCTGCTGACATCGGATGATGATTGCGTTGTCTTCTCTGTAGTTGCGCCGTTGAGTGTGGGGGTGGGTTACCAGATTGGTGACCAACAAGCCTTGGCAGCGGTAAACACAAGAAAAAGCTTCTGGAACTTCACTGGGTCTGATGGAGTAACGTAGCAGCCTGAATCTTTGGGGGAGGTGAGACTACAACTCCCACAAACTACTGGACCACCTGGATTTGAGCGATCCCTCAGAGGGCACGATGGCCAGTGATTCTTTAACTTTGTTGAGTGTTTTTACTTGCAGTTTGCAGGGGACTAGCGCTACTAGTCCGGAGTAGACTGAGGGTGCTTCTGGCTTCCTCAAGGGTCCCTCTCTTTTGGAGCTTCAAGTTTTGGCCTAGAATGAGGGTTGCTCACTCAGTTCTAAGCCTGTTGCCTTATGGACAAAGTATTACTCTTTTACTTTGTGCTGGTGGGCAAAGTCCTGTTGTCAGCGACACAGGTCTTCCTTTTGGTTCTTCTTTGAAGTACGTTGTTCATTTATGAGGTTCTGGTGTTAGAGGGATCCCTTAAATCCTACGTTTAGAGGACTAAGTGGTGTGGGAGTGAATAGCCAATATGCAGCTAGTCCCTGCAGCTAGTCCCTGAAGCTAGTCTGCCCTTGACAGGCCACACCCGGTGGTGTAGGTCACCTTTTCTGCCCAGAACCCACTATTTCTGCTCTCCAAAAGATGTCAGGGTTCAAATGTAGGTGAATAGATTAGGCTGCCCACCCTAGAGGTGTGGCCAGCCCTCCTGGAGGTTTGAACCTCCTGCATAACTAATTTCCCACCTTGCACAGGTACAAGTGTGCCTGGGGCATGGGGAGGGCTGTTTCTTCCTCAGGGGTACAGCCCAGATGCATATCAGAGGTGGCATAGCCTTTGAAACTCACTGTTCTGATATGCCAATTCACTAGCCATCTGGAGAGGAGGAAGGTGTGATCTCCTTCATGCCCAGCTTTTTTTCTGACCCCTGGGAGAAATCACACTGCCCGGGAGGAGGGCAGAATCCTGTCTTGGCCGAAGCAAGTGTGGGAAAGCCCAGGCTGGTCAGGCAGAGCATAATACATCTTGGGTTAACCAGAGGGCAACCTTTAAGGTGCACTCTGGGTGCATGCCATGTCACCCAGGGCACAAGAATTGTGTCAAAGGTGAGAAGGTAAATTGTTTGATACCAAACATAACTTATTTTAGTGGTACCATAACGGAGCTGCAAATCTCGAGGGTACCTGGTTGGCAGCTCATGTTATCCTACAGACTGCTAACACATATAGTAGGTCGCAATGGGGAACACCACTATAGGGGCATATAGGCTTGCACGTATATGTCCACATCTTTAATGTAATGCACCCTGCCTCCTGGGCTGAGGAAACCTTCCTTGGTGGTGCCTTCTATACATTACAAAAGGGGGTGGTGATGGACGGAGCATCTGAACCAATCAAACACTCACACCCAGTCAACAGATCTTGGTTTAATCCGTCACCGTTCTCTAGCCCACTCTGCCACCCCAGTTTAGACATGGCCATATGCAAATCAGTCTGACCCTGTGCCTCATGGGAACAGTCCAGCCCGAACTGCCAAGCCATGCCTTCCCTAGACTGGAAGCAAGCTTCTGAGGACCGGTTTCTGGCATTTCAGCCATCTTCAGCCCGGCTTGCTTGAATCCAGTGGCAAAGTGAGCAAGGGACTCACGTCTGAGCATACCCTGCATACATCTGGGTTTAATCCATCACGATTCAAGCAAGCCGGGCTGAAGATGGCTGAAATGCCAGACACCGGCCCTCGGAAGCTTGTTTCCGGTCCAGGGAAGGCATGGCGTGGCAGTTCGGGCTGGACTGTTCCCATGAGGCACAGGGTCAGACTGATTTGCATATGGCCATGTCTGAACTGGGGTGGCAGAGTGGGCTAAAGAACGGTGATGGATTAAGCCCAGATCTGTTGACTGGGTGTGAGTGTTTGATTGGTTCAGATACTCCGTCCATCACCACCCCCTTTTGTACCACTTTGTTCACCATAAGTTGGCAGGGTATGCTCAGACGTGAGTACCTTGCTCACTTTGCCACTGGATTGAAGCAAGCGGGACTGAAGACGGCTGAAATGCCAGAAACCGGTCCTCGGAAGCTTGTTTCCGGTCCAGGGAAGGCATGGCTTGGCAGTTCGGGCTGGACTGTTCCCATGAGGCACAGGCTCGGACTGATTTGCATATGGCCATGTCTGAACTGGGGTGGCAGAGTGGGCTAAAGAACAGTGATGGATTAAACCCAGATCTGGCGACTGGGTGTGAGTGTTTGATTGCTTCAGATGCTCCGTCCAGCACCACCCCCTTTTGTACCACTTTCTATACATTAATGGCAGTGTAGGTGACTGTGCTGCACAAGTTGAGGGCACAGTCGAGTTTGAGCCGTTTGCACTGCTCCTGCAGTCGCGATGGCAGGCCTGCTGTCAGGAGGTTGCACTGGTTTCTCAGGGTGGCAAGAGACTGTGCTGCATTCCCGGGGACCCCTTTACCACCAATGCCCTGGGTACACCTGGTACCATTACTAGGGACTTATAAGGGGATAAAGCATTTGCGAATTTGAAATTACCAAGCGAAATATAACAGTTTTAGCAGGGGGCATAGGCACTGGGTCTGAGTAGTAGACTCTAGTGCACTATCAGAGTCATAACCATCAGAATTTGGGGCAAAAAGTGGGGATGGCCATTAAAAAAGAGTCACTTTCCTACAGAATGCATTGTAAGAGATAACAACTTCTCAAATCTCCGGAATTCAGGGACACCCCTGGCTAGAAGGAAGGGTGCAAATACTGCCCCTAAGCTGGACATGTAGATCTTGAACCCGCTAATTCTGCAGAGAATGATTGACTCTTATCATCCCTTTGTCCATAGACATAGGATAACTAGCAAGCAGCTGAGTAGAGCAATCTTTGTGACAAATGTCCATTAACTCCCATCCATAGCATACGAAACAGTGAATTATTAGCAAACAAAACTAGCCATTGGTTTTGGCATATCGGTAATTGCAGATCAGCGATCCGGGAGGAGATTGTCGTGGTAAAATGCTATGCCAATAAGCACAGCAGAACTGATTGTATTGGCATAAGATTTTCGAGCAATGAATGTATTGATGGCTTAATTCCCAATCAGCTTAGATTAGCAACGTCCAATGGTTCACTCATTCACCTAAAACTCCACCTACCTGCTGAATTTTCACCAGAAGGGGCTAGCACTTTCAGTCTGATGCCCACTGAAGTGCAAATCAATCATGTACAGAGACCATGCTCCTTGGGGGCCTCATATATAGATTACCTTCAGCTGGCCCAGCCTAGAGGAAGGGGAAAAACTGTTAGAGAGAACACGTGACTAATATGGTCAATTCACAAATTCTCTTCCCAGCTGCTTTCCACTGTCTAAACTATGGTGTCCCGGAGGAAGGGTTGGGTGAACAAGTTAAACTATTCTATTGTGACTCGGCTGGCACTGATACAAAACTCACTGACTTAGAATGGGGCATGTATTGATACGTTTCACAGTGTCCTAGTCCAGGAAACATGAGGTAAAGCAACCAGTGTATAGATAAGGGTACTTAACATTCCATAACAATGCCTCCCTTGCTAGCTCAGGGTGAACCTCAGGGCTAACTTATCTGGGTAAAGTCAATGATTTCCTGTAAGGTCAAAGTCTTAGATTCTGAGTCTAGGGATATTCTGGATATTAGGCTGTATCTGTATAGACACAATGTAGTGATAAACATATGCGTACGCACAGTACCAGATAACCTAGAATCACAAACCTTACGCGCTCTTTAAACACTTCTCGAGCCAATACAGAACATCCGGCTGGTGGTCATAGCAGGGGCCTGTAACACAAACTTTGAACCCTTTGAGCCCTTATCATCTCTACTGACAACAGTATATAAGGAGTGGGGAATTCCTGAGTTCCTGGATGGACCAGTGAAAAAAAAAAAAAAAGTGGCTAGCCAACTTTTTCATTTGTCCTTGGAATCGGGCATGAGAGCCACCATGGGGCAAACAAAATCAAACCACCCTGCCAAACCAACCTTCAAAAGGGGCAGGTCTATAAGTTATATAGACTACATATTCCTGTACCTAAGACTGTGACACTTTCTGGGCGATGTAGAGGCAATATTCCACCCAGAGAGTGACCTCAATGCTCTTGTACTACATCTTTCTGCTGACGTCATTTCTATACCCAATGACCATGACATCAATATTTGTGTAGCACCAGAGACTGTCACAAACACCTTTAGAAACGTGAAGTAGGCCAATATAGTAAACCATGACCAAGCTGTATGTAACATTTACCAAGTCTTTGTGGTTTTCTTTGACTTGTACACTCAAACTTTTCCTGGCAGGTCAAACATTGTTCAAACCCACTTAAACTTTTTCATTACTTTAAAATTAATTTTTTGAAATTGTATCAGGAAGATGAAAAACAGGAATGTATCCTACCCATGGTTCACAAATGAATGCAGAGAGGCAAAATTGGGTTTGATCCGAGCTGTAAAAAAGGGCAACAAACTTGGAAAAGTTAATGCTACAAAAGCCTACAGGTCAACTCTGAGGGCTTATATGAAAAATTGTGAAGAGTCACAGTGGGTTGAATTAACAGACATTCTGCAAAGGAAGGAGACACAAACATTTTGGAGAACCATTGCCTTTGGAGTCTCACCCAACCGACTCATTTGTTCCAGCTGAACAATGGATAGCCCATTTCACTAGTCTCTTTAAACAAAAGGGCTATTTGGTAGTCTAGCCCATTTGGTGGCAATGAGCACACTTTAAACTAGCATGGAACCCAATTTCCCAAATTTTAATACCTCACATGCATATTCTCCCTCAAGGAAACTGAGCTAGCTCTTCAACTAATGAAACTGGAAAAGCACCAGGCTCCATAGCCTATCAGGTGACTTGTTTATCTCTGAGCCTGCTGGATGTATTCCTTACATGAACATCTTTAGCAATGTTATAGCTGGCAGAGAGGCTCTTCCTAAAACCTGGCATGGGGCCATTATTGTCCCCATTCATAAGAAGGGGGCAAAAGACAATCTGTGAAACTATAGACAAATTAGCCTTATTGACAACACCCAAATAATGTTCTCCAAGCAAGTTCTCTCCGGACTTCAGTGTTATATGAAAGATCATCAGATCCTGTTGGACTTTCAAGTTGGATTCTATGGGAATGTAAGCACCATTGACCAGGTCCCTGGCTCTCAGTCATTGGCTGGAAATATATTAACCTACGGAAAGACATCTGTATGTGGTCTTCAAGGATTTCAGGACCGCATTTGAATAAGTACCTAGGGATCGCCTATGGGAAGTGCTCACATATTATGCAATCCCAGAGGATCATCTACACATTCTGATTATATTGCACACTGACACTTACACTCACATGAGATGGAACAGTCAATGGGGTTTGACCAACAGGATCCCCATAAAATACAAGGTTACACAAGGGTGTGTATTAGCCTTCACATTTTATGTCTGTATATGAATGGTGTGGTAGGGGGGTGAACAGCTGTCAGCATGACGCACAAAAACTAACAAATGTCTGCACACTGTTGCTGCTGTTTGCTGATGCTACTCTACGTTCTAGGCCTATTCTAAATTCAAAATTTGATAGTTCTTTTTTGCAGCATGAGCACTACCAGAAACATTTGCACATTTTTTATGAGCAGGGAACTTAAAATAAATGCCAAAAATCTAAGTTCATGGCCCTATAACCCTATTGCTCATTTAAAAACAAAATGGTGGTGGACAGGTTATCAACTGAGAGGATTAAGAGCTTTGACTACTTGAGAGTCAAGCTCTCTTTTAATTTATCCTAGAAGCCCCAACTTGATAAAAGGAAAACTATTCTGCAGCATAGTTCAGCAGCCACCCTGAAAAAGTTAAAAAAAAACATCAAGCAGACCTGTCTCCCCGGTCCTTAATGTTTATAGAGCTGCTGTCTTGGGTGGGGACATGTATAGGGCAGAATTATGGGGCTACAGGGATATTAGTCAGATAACCTGTTTGGAAAATAAATTTCTAAGATCTTTATTTAATCATACAAATAATATCCCCTTGCTTCCATTAAGATGGGACATGAACATCAAAAGAATTGATCACATTGCCCGCACTAAGAATATTATACCACTGGGTTAGAATATCAGCAACGCCATAGCTGGACCCCTATAGAACAGCCCTGAAGTAGTTAATCACAAAGGATACAAATTGCTCTTCACCTTTGTAAAAGGCTGTAAAAAATATCTGTGGTAAGCTAAAAATAGAAGATGTATGGAAAGAACCAGCAAATTGGAGAAGAAATGTTGTTACTCAGATGAAGAGAGCATATTGAGATTACAACCTTTCAATAGTGTGGCGTGAACCACGGCCGAATGGTATGGTCAGCAAGCTTCTTTCCCACAAAAGCGCTCCCAAGTTTGAACATTTTTTGGACAGGATCCTCCCCTCAACAGCCAGAATCCTGTACATTTGTATTAGAACAGGAATGTTACCCCTAAATATGCTCTTAGCTTAATGGGACAGGAGTGAAGGTGCTAAAGGCAAAGGCACCTCTTGCCCCTGAACTCCGGAAAGAGTAAATCACTTTTTATTTATTTGCCCCAGGTGCAAACTACCACATTCTAAGTGGATTATTCCCTTTGACATGCCTCTGTGACTATCATGAGCAGAATTAATTACACGTCTTTGTAAACTTTTCGGAATTATTAACTTATTTCCTCTTAACAGTACACCTGCGGAAGCAATCGCTGATTCCCAATGTATATTCTTAAATGCTAGAATTTCACATATTTTTATATTTACTTGAAATCGTGTTAAAGTGTTAATTAATCTCCAATTATTTTCAAGGATAATTCTCTTTACTTCTCCAAGTGTTTCATCTTTATTGGTCATTTCAACTAACTCCCTTTCTGAATAATTCCTGGTACTGTAAATCTGATCATGAAACATATATATTCCTCTGCTTCCAAATGTTCTTTTGTTTGTGTTTCAACAGGGTGTCGAGACAGTAAATCTGCTGGGTTGAATTCTTTTCCAGGCTTGTAAATAATCATAATCCATTA
Source organism: Lissotriton helveticus (assembly GCF_964261635.1). Taxonomy (NCBI): domain Eukaryota; kingdom Metazoa; phylum Chordata; class Amphibia; order Caudata; family Salamandridae; genus Lissotriton; species Lissotriton helveticus. Next base: position 935,737,365 of record NC_136069.1, read on the forward strand.
AATGTATTCTCCATCTCTCAATTGGTGGTGGCATTTTAAATTTTGTATTCCCATAAATTAGTGCTTGATGATCTGTTATTATCACAAAGGGTTTGCCAAATATGAAATCATGATAATATTCACAATCCCATACAACTGCCAGACTTTCTTTTTCAGGTTGCAATTATTTTCTCCCCACATCAGTTAAAATTTTTCTAGCATGTGAAATTACATATTGAGGAGTTTCTGTCACAGGTTTATGCTCCATCAATATTGCACCAAGCGCTACCGGACTGGCATCAACAACAAGTTCCGTGCACAGCTGTGGATCTAAATAGTTTAAATTAACTGCAGTTGATATTTCTTGTTTTATTTGCTTGAATGCTTGTACACAGTTCAGATCCCATTTGAACGTTTTTCCTTTCTTTGTTAGTTCTCTAAGTGGAACACTTATGGTAGCATAGTCTTTCATATATCATGAACAATAACTTGCAATCCCCAAAAATGAAAGAAGTTCTGATACATCTTTAGTAACAACTATTAAGTTTAAACATGACACTTTTTTTTTGTTTTTTGTTTTTTGGGGGCGCTAGAGGGTGCACAGCGGAATGGATGCCTCTTGAGACAGCTCCTCCAGCCAGTATCAACTAACGGGAAAACATAGCGGAAAGCTGGCATCCCCACGAACGAAAACGGTCTGAAACGAAATCGGAAACTGTGGGGAAGGTGCTGAGATACAAGAATTGCCGAACTGAACGCTGGTGTTCCCGAAATCGGCATTTGAGACCGGAACGACTGAGGTCTGACCCCTACTAAAATGGCGGCCCCGCATATATAACGGGACAGGAGATCGGCCACGCTACCCACCCGAGAAGAGAAACAGGACGAGCTGTCAAAAGTCAGTATTGGGTGGCGCTGTGCGGACCTGGAGGCGCGTGTGGGCTGTGTGCCTTGTGCTGTGTGACTTTGGCGACCTCAGGTGTAGATAAACACCGCAGATTGGTGAAGTTTGGGTGTCACTGGGGAAACGCATAAATTAATCGGCGGCTCTGCCCGTGAGGTATCGACGGAGACCCCACACTACCGGAGCGCTGATGTCCCTCTGCACACAGGAGTACCTTATAGGCACGAAACAGACCATAGTGACATACAGTACCCCAGTGCCTGTATGTAACTGGAAGAGCGCGCTTACTGGGTTCCGGCTGCACTGTGCCGAGGTGGGTCCTGGAAGCGCAAGATGGCGGCGCCCATATTCTGGTGAGAACCGCGGCGGAGGAGCGACCGGCACCTGAGTGTTGTGCAAGGCAGTGAAGGCGGCTGGCGAGGTACCACTGTGGGGGTCTGTGCGGAGCAATACTAACAGACGCTGGCTGTGGGGTGTCCTGGCTGCCGCAGCGAGGAGTTTGCGAGACTGGCACAGCTCCGAAAAGGCACGGAAACGGGGCAGTGACACCAACGATACTGGAGGGTGCTCGTAGGCTACAACGGTTTCCCACAGGGAGCTCGCACTCTGCACAGGACAATACTGAGCTGCACGGCGAGGCTGAGGACTGCAACCCTGAGGGCCCTTACCTGCACGCAACTGTTGAGGCTGGCTGGGCAGTAGAAACCGGCAGTAATTGCTGACTTATATGTGATCCCGGGGACGTCTGTATTAACGGTGCAGGTATAGTGCTTGTGCAGAGCATAGCGTTTGGAAGAAGCCCCCCCACACAATCAAACGTACTGTAAATTGAAACAGCTGTATATTAATCAGCGGGCAACATGGGTAAACCGGAAAAAGTGCAGACCAAACTGCCATTTGATAACAAGAAGGCTACAAAAGGGGCCACCGCGCCAGCAGATAATGTAATGGACGCAGACGTAGAGACGCACGACACCATGGAACATACCCTGAGAGCCAACCACAAAAGCTTGCAAGATGTGCACTGCAAACTGGAGTCAATCACACAGAGAGTCGATAACATGGCGGCAAAACTCGACAGACATGGGGAGCGACTAGAAGAAGCGGAGACAAGACTGTCTGCTGTAGAAGATGAATCACATGCGACAGCGCAGAAATGCACTGAGATGGACAGAGTGTTGGAGGTAATAAAGAACAAATCCGAAGAGTTGGAAGCGAGATCCCGCCGCAATAATGTACTCATAGCGGGAGTCCCTGAATCGACCAATACCGGGAAGATGGAGTCATATGTGGAAGACTTGTTGAGAACAATCTTTGGATCTGAACAACTGTCGACAGTCTTTATTGTCGAGCGTTCACATAGAACTCTGGCGCCAAAACCAAAACCTTGAGCCCCGCCATGCCCGATAGTGGCACGTCTACTCAACTATAGGGACAGAGACGTGATACTGAAGTTGGCACGGGAAAAAAGAGAAATTGAACATCAGGGCAACAAGTTACAATTCTACCCGGACTTCACCATCAATGTGCAAATGGCGCGGAAAGAATTTGCAATGGTGAAACAGAAGCTAAGGGAAATGGAGATTACCTACGCAATGCTCTACCCTACAGACTGAAAATAACCAAAGATGGTAAATCAGTGATATGCCAAACCCCCAAGGATGCTAACGACTATATTAAACGGCTGGGGCAACGTCGACGGGAGCAAAGGCGACAGGAACAACATCAAGACTCGGATTGACTGTAAGGTGGAAACGTGATTTGTAAGCTATGGTTCTGGCTTTCCCCACGACATGGTATGTACTAACTACAGACCTAAAACTTATGCCGTGCATGGTGCAGGGTATCAGACTGCCGGGTGTATGTTCGGCATGCAGCCAATCTGATGGTGCGGTGAACGGTTGATACCCGTTAATGAGCACACCGGAGACTGTGTAGAATACTCCTGGAATACTCCTGACTATAGCGGCTGATGCCATGTGCCACTGGGGTGAGTTATTGTCCTGTCACACTGGGCCTGGAATGCAGGGAACTATCGGTGCTGAATGGTCAGTAACCACCGCAATCAAGAGGGGTACAGTTTGCACCCAAAATGTCTGTGATCTATGGACTTTGTGGGGACCATTGCCTAGTTATGACGCACGGGCAAATAATAGACTCTCCTGTATTTCTTTTACCCACCACTGTCTTTTAAGGAAGGTATATAGATGGATAGTGCGGTGTGTGGACACTACAGACACCACGGGTATGTGACCTCACTGGCTGCAATCACAGATATACCAGCACTACACACGGTATACTGGCCACATCCACTATGCTGGATGCAGTGGTGTGACCCGAGCGGACCCCCGCATAGGGTGTCCCCCTACATTGGTACTGTTCTGTTTGATGTTGAAACTAGGGTGTGTCTTTGGCATAATTGGGGTGCTAAAGTGGGTGGGGGGAGGCAGGGAAGAGTTGGGAAATGTTGGTTCGTAGAACTGTATTTGAGAAACACTGCCAGATTCCGAAAGGAACGAGCATTGCCTTCTGCAATGTATATGCTACAGTTGTCACATAGTACGTGCCAGACCACTGTTAACACTTTGCAAATGTTGATACTAGACTTAAGATATGGTAGAGGACAAACACAAAAGTAACCTAAAGCTGATAACTTGGAACGTACGGGGATTAAACAACCCAAAGAAAATTAGGCAGGTACTGGCGTACTTAACACGATTGCACGTTGATATAGCCTATCTTCAGGAGACGCACATTGCTCCACATGCACAGACACAAATTGGTGCTCGGTGGGCGGAAGCGACATATGGCGCAGTCTACTCCTCGTATTCGAGCGGAGTGCTCATTCTGATACACCGTGGGTTAAATTTCAAACTGGACCAAGTACACTCAGATAGTGAAGGGAGATATGTAATCGTCACTGGCACCCTCAGGGGACGTAGAATTAACCTATTGAATATATATGCCCCAAATGTCGACGACCCTCAATTTTATAGCGCCCTCTGGACGAAACTAACTGACCTACCAGACATCCCAGTGATTTGGGGAGGTGATTTTAATATGGCTTTAAATGACAATGTTGATAGATCTGGATCATCTGCAGAACCGCACAGAAAAGCGTTACAAACACTACAAGACATAATGTTAGAGAGGCAACTAGTGGACCTCTGGCGAACGACACATCCACACCAGCGTGAGGCTACACACACGACAGCGGCCTACGGTAGCTGGTCACGGATAGACTACTGGCTTGGGTCACCAGAGGTGCTACAGTGGATGGTGGAAGCTACCCACCTTCCCAGGACGCTATCAGACCACAACCCAGTACTGTTTACACTTATGCTGCCCAACTATGTACCCACCCATTCAGTTGGCGTTTCAATGCGAAAGCCCTACAAGACACAAGCTATAGTACCACGATCAGTAAAGCCATAACAGAATATTTCGAATTGAATGTGGATAGCACAGATGATCCGGGAATCCTGTGGGAGGCTTTTAAGGCCACAATCAGAGGGGTATGCATTAGCACAAATGCTGGTATATTAAAAGACCTCAGGCAGCAATTGGAAAAAAGAGAAGCGGACATAAGGAGGTTAGAACTGGAATACGCTGAAACTCAAGACCCAGCCATCTTGGGGAAAATTAGGCTTCTACTATCAGATTATCAAAAAGATGCAGAAGCAGAACTAAATTATGTGCACAAAAGACAAGTAGCGAGAAGGTATGGAGAGGCAGGCAGACCCGGGGCCACACTGGCAGCTAAAATTTGCATGCAGAAGCCTCCACCAGTAGTGGAGGCGGTGAGAGAAGAAGGTGGAGAGCTCCAGCATAACACAAAGGGAATATTAGAAGCATTCCGGCTCACATTCGGAAAGTTATATAAAGCTCACACAACAGCCCCGGCAGATGAAATAGCGCAATATTGTGACACGGTGGCGCTGGCTTGGCTATCAGATGCTCAGAGGCAATACCTCTCCCAACCAGTCACAGTAGAGGAAGTGAAAGAGATAATAAAAGCGTTACCAAATGGTAAAGCACCCGGCCCGGACGGGTTCTCGGGGGAATTTTATAAAGCTTTTGTGGACCTGCTGGCCCCCCCATGTAGTGGCTATGCTGGGAGATGCGCATGAGAAGGGAAAACTGCCAGACTCCTTACGGGAGGCTATGATCATAGCGCTGTTAAAACCAGACAAGGACCCGACCAAGTGTGACTCCTACAGGCCACTATCACTTATAAATGTTGACACCAAGATACTTTCTAAAATTCTGGTGACGCGACTACAATTTTAATGACGAGACTAATCCTTCCAGACCAATCAGGCTTTATCCCCACTCGATCGACTTCCCATAACACGAGAACCCTGTTTGCACTGTCCCATTACCTATCCCCAGAGACGAAAGTGGCAGTGGTACTGTTAGATGCTGCAAAAGCGTTTGACACTATTGCTTGGGTGTATTTGGACACAATACTGCGTAGGATGGGTTTCCCACCAATGTTCCTGCAGTGGGTGACACTTCTATATACGAAACCCATAGCACGTATTAGGGTTAACAAATATGTTTCGGATCCTATAGATATTGAAAGGGGAACGCGGCAGGGATGCCCACTCTCCCCCCTACTGTTTGCCGTTGCAATAGAGCCCCTGGCATGCAAAATTAGACAGGAACACCACTATTCGGCATTGCAGTTCCCCCAAAGACCACTCCACATCTCGCTATACGCGGATGATGTGCTGCTGTATGTGCGGGATCCCAAGGAAAATTTGTACCCGCTACTAAGGGAGTTTGTCAAATTTGGGTACCATTCAGGGCTTAATATTAATTAGGCAAAATCCATGATCATACCCCTCACTGATAGCACACTTCGCTCCCATCTGGACTACCCGTTAGACTGGCAAACAGACACAGTTAGATACTTGGGAGTATGGTTCCATAGAAACCCTGAAGTGGTAATCCGCACAAACTACGGCAGAGTGCTAGATGGGCTACATCAGAGGATACATAGGTGGATTCAATTGCCATTATCTATGGCACATAGTTTAGCCATAGTCAAAATGGTGCTCCTACCAAAACTGCTTTATCTATTTACCAACATTCCGATAAAACCACCAAAGCCTGTATTCCAAGCGATAAAATCAGCAGCTCTGAAATTGATTTGGGCAGGGAAGACAGCTAGGATAGACCTCCACACTCTGACATTGCCCTATGCGAAAGGGGGATTTAGGGTCCCAGACTTCCTACTGTACTACTTATGCGCGCAAGCACAATTTGCCCGCTACTGGTATCATCCCATTCCATTCCTCACACATGTAGCAGTAGAAGAAGGAGACGCTTTACCGGTACCACTAGATGCAATCTTGACACACGTAAGACCGCCATTACACAAACATGATATTAACACAGTTGATGCTACGACAGCAGCGTGGCAGATAATAGCACGAAAAGTGAAGAAGCAACCGATTTACACACCAGAACTGCCACTGCACTACCACCCGGCAATGTCGGTTACGCAAGAGAAAGTGGGAATGGAGCTCCTTAAACAAGTGGGATTTGACACACTAGGGGATCTATATCACGAAGGGATAGTTAAAAAGGTAGAAGACCTAGCATTTATCCAAAACCAATCCCTGCTGTTTCGATTCACATACCACAGACTGCAGGGTGCACTGCGGGCACACTACCCCACCTACCCGGCAGAACCAGATACTCTCCTGATGCTGCAACTGCTCATCACTTCCCCTGACTCTAGTCACCTGGTAACTAGGTTGTACAGTACACTGCAGGCTGAAATAGGAGATACTGCAAACAAAGCGATTAAAAAATGGAATTTGTGTTTGGAGACACCACTCACTGACGAAGAATGGAGCGCAGCAGGTACGATTACTGAAATACTCCCTCCTAACGGGAACCTAAGGCTCATACACATTAGATACTTACACCATACATACCATACACCTCAACGCCTACACAAATACGGTCTGCGTGAAGACTCCAGATGTCAGCGGTGTGGGATGGTAGATGCAGATTTTATACATATGGCATGGTATTGTCGTGAGGTGACTCAGTTTTGGGTGGCAGTTACCGAAAGGCTGGGTAAGATGGTGGGAATTGAGATACACTGTAATATAAGATTATGCCTACTGAGTATACTACCGACTGTCAAAGCAAGAAAACGCACATCTTGTGTGCTGGCACTGTTAATGGCCAAACGAAACATAGCATTATGTTGGGGTGGCAAAAAGACACCAAGAGTAAAACAATGGGTAAGCGACATGGTATACTGTAAAGACAATCTCAAACTGTATGAAGAAGGTCTGCCTCTACGAACACGACCTAAAGACTATTGGCATTATCTGGTGGATTATCTATCTGGACTGGAGGAACAGTTAGAACAGTGAAAAGGTAAAATGTATAAGATGTGACATAATATTGCTGTAATGAAAATACCCTGTTGGATATGGAGTGTTGTAATGCAGTTCAGTTGTATGGGGCTGTTATGCCTAAATATGGGACATTGTATGTCCACTGTTGATTTCTTTTTGAAAAAAACAATAAATACAAAATAAAAAGATGACACTTTTTTAGGATCGGGTCTCATATACCTTTGTGAGAGAATATTTGTCATAAAACAATAATTCAGAGTTATTTATGTCACATTTTCCAAATTGAGTGTTAAACCAGCTGTTACAAGTTGTTGGCAAACTTCATTTAAAGCTTGATCATGCTCCTCTTGAATTTTTTCCAAATATCAAAATATTATCACTATAATTCATAGCATTTTTAACTGGTCTTTTTATATCTTGTATAGTTTCCTGAAAAATTTCAGCAGATGAGCACATGCCAAAATGGTATCTTTTGTATCTAAAAAGACCTAAATGTGTTGAGAATGTTGTTATGTAATGAGATTACTCATCTCTTTCCAACTGATTGTATCCTTTATACAAGTCTAACTTTGAGAACACAGTAGCACCAGAGATATTTCTTATGTCATTCAAATGTGGACCCGGGTGCCTCTCTCTTTTCATTGCTGTGTTGGCTACTCTCATATCCACACAAATTCTTATGTCTTCTGTATCCTTTTTTGGGACAACTACGATTGGAGATATCAATGTCGTTGGTCCAGATACTGGTTCAATAATATCTTATTGAAGAAGCAATTTTATTTCCTTCTGAACTTTTGTTTGTAGGTGAACGAATTCTCTCCTATGAGTTTGTACAACAGGTTTTACAGCTTCATCAATATGTAATGTTATTGTTTTATCTTTCAATTTTCCGAGACCAGCGAATAACTGTGTGTATTGTTTTAAAATAGGATGATCCATTGTAATATTGCAAGGCATTGCTAGCAGACCCATAACTCGGGCCGGGTTGTTGCTCAGCAAACATGGTCCAGGAACATCACCTTCTAGGACATAAATTTCTTCTCTGCTAACTTTCTCTTCATATTATAGAGTTTCTTCAAATTTTCCTAAACATCGAACAGAATGTTTTGCTCCCCATTGAAAAACACTTACAAGAGATGGAGTTAGAGATGGCCATTTCCCCATATTTTGATATACAGTAACACACATTATATTGCAAGTTGCACCACTGTCCAGCACAAAAGGAACTTTCTGGGAACCGACTGTGATATCTACAGATGTTGGTTCTTTAATTTCTTCCCTTCTGATCAAGTTAATTTGGTTGAATCCATTTTCTTCAGAATTCATATATAATCTTTCAGATTGTTCAGGTTCTTCATCCTCATAATTATGTTCAATGCTTTGCATTTGTCTTAAATGTTTAACATTATCTACTACCTTTTTTGTGTATTCAGGGTATGTTTGTTTGTTCCAATTTTCTTTTTTAGTCCAGGGTTCTCTTTTCGCTTTTTTGAATTTGCATACACTTGTAAAATGATTAAATCATCCACATTCTCTGCATTGTAGACCTAATGCTGGACACATTTTTGAATGACGGAAGCAAAATCCACACCCGTAACACAATCTTTTTTCCTTATTGTGTATTTCTGTTGTTTCAATACTGATATTTTTCTTTGACATTTGCCGAAATTGTTCTACAGTTTTTATTCTGCCCTGTTCCACAGTATCATCATGCTTTTGTGCTTGTGTTTTCATTTTAGCCATGAGTAATATTGTTTGTAGAGCGTATGTTTTTTCAAGTCACTTTTTTCAGAATTTTACAGAAGGACACCTTTGAATTATCCTTAGTCTCATAACTTCTTTGTTGTTAAATTTCTCAAATTCACAAAAAGTAAGTAACTTCCTTAGTCTTGTTACAAATTCATCCAGAGATTCATCTTCATTCTGAAGAGCTACACTGAAATTATATCTTTCAAAATCCAGATTTCTTTGTGGATCAAATTTGTTATTTAAACATCGAATAAGCTCTTTATATGTTGTTCTTTCTTGTTCTGGGAAAGTGACAACATCATCACCTACTAAATTAAGTAAAAGGTATTTTGCCTGTTTATCTGCATACTTTCCACATGTTGCACTCATAATGTTAAAATATTCTTACCCATTTTTACCATATTTGCTCAATATTTTACTGATCAGTTAACAAAAAGTGTAATGGTCCCCTACAAATTGAACTGGAGACAGTGTCTGTATTTTCCTCTCCACTGTGTATTTCTGTGTCCGTGTGGACATTTATTTCACTGTTTGATTCTCTGCTAGACATTATTTTGAAGAGAAGAAAATGAGAATATATGAATCCAAACTTGTTATTGTATTTCTTTTTTTTGTTGTTGTTCATTTTCAGTTCAAATACATTTTGTTTGCTTTTAAAATGGCCACCAAAAAAACAAAAACAAAATCCTCAGGCTAACATTTGCCTGATTTTGAGATGGCCGCTGTAGTAGTGTGAGTAATATCTTTTCACACTATTTAAATCCTTCAGGCTAACATTTGCCTGGGTTAAAGATGGCCGCGGTGTTACTGTGAGTAGCGTCTTTGATGTGCATCATGTGCTACCTGATTCACGGAGGAATTAAATGTGCATGCACGTCTTGCCCAGTTGCGATATTTGCAGCGCACACATATATCGCGCATTGTGGCTGGCCCAGCACCAGGGCCGGACTGGGAACAGAAACCGGCCCTGGCAAACTGCTCAGCTGCCCCCCCTGGGGTGAGGGGAAGTGCAGCTGAGCAGCTTGTAACGGCCGGTTTTGGCTGATTTTGTTACAAGGGGCAGCTATTGCCGACTCCCGGTAACAAAAACAACCTCCCAGGGGCCTAAAACCGGCCCCCACCCTAGCGGCCTACCGGGGAAATGCCCGGTGCCCGCTATGGCCAGTCCGGTCCTGCCCAGCACAATTCCTCACTGTGCTCTGCGGCGACTCATGTGCTCTGCGGTGGCTCATCTGACTACGGAAGGCAGAAGCTGTCCCCTCCTCCTCAAATTCGGATTACGTGCACAAATCAATGTAGGAGTATACGTGAATGATTACCCGCCTGTCGCCAAATGTAATCTTTAAGAACCACAGTAGACAGGCAAAGCTTCTCTTTAAGTTCATTATCTTTGAACAGCGCAGCGGTGTCTTCAACTGCGCAGCGGCCTTTCCCAACTGCTATCTTACTATTCACCGCCCATTCCCCACATTCCAAATCCATCATCCCATTCGATCACATTACATCATTACAGGCTCTTCGGCTGAATTAGAGCTGCACAACCACGCACCCTCCCCCCCTACACCCTGAGACCATCACAGGTGAGTAGCACACTTCACAAATCCCTGAGTAATTGACAGTGTAACAGTCTCTAAATTTTGCTTTCAAGAGCCTGGTTGCGGTGCAACACTACTCAAAAGCAAACGTAATTATTTCAAATGTTATGTTCTGTTAACGTCGTCTCAAGCACCTGTAGCTCCCAGCTTACCAAGTTGAGCTTAGATTGAGCAACACTCTACGGGCTGTACTTGAGAACTTAAAAATTCAGCTCTCTAAAAAGTGTACTTTCAAATGGCTAGGTGTGGTGCAGTTGAATGGCGTATAATGCAATGCTCTGAGAGGTAAGGATGGAGAGCTGACATCAGAGAGGACAGATTGCAGGCCTGCCATGTCAGCATTGCATTTCTGATTCTTCCATGAAGAGGCACCTAGCGCAAAAATACCTTGGTGTGGCCAGGGGCCATTCCACGATAGGGGAAACCACCACCCACTTCACCATGAGTGAGATCTGGAAGCACAAAGTGGGTGGATAGATAACTGTCAATATTTCTGGCTGGCCTATTGCCTTCACTCCTAAAGCATTTCCTTATTTTTGCTTGCAATGCTTGTTAGGTGCTGTGGGTGGTGTGACACCACAGTCTTTGATGACTGAAGGACAGAGGTAAATATAGAATACAGTAGACGCTGTTTCATGCTCAACAAAAGAAACATCACGTTCACTGTTGTCTATAGCATTTATGTGCCCAACACATTTTTCTATACATGGAATATATTCTGGAAAAAAAGTAACTGCAGTAAAGACACATGTATGGGATTCGGTTCACTGTTTAAGAATAAGTTAGAAAAACAGCTGTGATAATAGTTGCTGATCAGTTTTTCCACAAGCTCAAAGTACACACAGGCCACACAACCCGGCTTTGTAAAATATGACTTTTCCAGGATACGCTATTGCAGATAATTATGCCTACAGGGTTGAATCTATGTCGAAAAATATTGTGAAACAGCACTAGTTCCATTTTCTAAATATAAACGTTGAATATAAAATGATTTTGAAATTGTTGGATCTGTGCTCTTTCTAGATAAATCTTTCTTCTGCAACATATGTTTACAAAATTATTCAGTGATTTACTCATTTTTGATTTTTGACTCTCTGCATAAGCCTCCATAAATCTAATGAGACATGTTAAATATATTTCGTGAACACACAGCGAGTCCAGATAAAACATTTGAGTAAAATGAAGCAGTATCTTCTACTCATAATCTGATGGGCGTGCCTGTGTGTGGCACAATTAGTAGAGTTGGATTTATTTATTTATATATTATTTATTTAGAGAGTTTATATAGCGCTAACAAGACCCGATAGTATATCAGAGCGCTTGACAACATTGACACAGACAATAATATCAGACAACAAATAGTCAAAGTAAATAACCCAATTCAGCGTTTCATCCGGATTGGTGTTGAGAGAGGCACAACAGTCTATAAATAGCCGGAGTAAAGATTTCCAATACATGCTAAGATTTACTGTCCAGAGGGCTGAGGTGCCAATTGAGGGGGAGATCCTTAAGTTGTCTCTTAAAGATCGGGGAGGAGGAGTTGGTCCTCTGATCAACCAGAAGGTGTTGAGAGAGCACCATGTTACCTTAAATTTTGTAGGGGTGCATCATACCCACGAGTAGTCAGCACCTGCATATTTAGAGGGCATTCACTAATGTGTGGATTAACAAATGTAATAGTAGGTTAGGAATTAGTGCAAGAAGTAGAAATGTATTCCTAGCATTTGCAGACCTATGTAGAGCTTTAACAGAAGTGCGATGCTTTGAATCACGTAGAAATGCTGTTATTATGTGAAATGCTGCATTAGAATAGACGTGCTATATTAGAAGTTGCATGTGTAGGGAGACATACTGTAATGCTAAATGTGAGTAGGATTTAGGCTGCAGAATTGAAACCTAATAATGCCTCATAATGATTTTGAATGTATTGCCTATAATGTAGATTTAGAAATGCTTTCGAAAGTGTAAAGGCCTGGGACAAGAAGAAGCCAGTAGAGGCCTAACTGTCATTTTCTAGTTAGCTTTAGTCGAGAGTGGAATATTTTCAGTTTGGAAAAGTCGCTGCTCTCAGTAGGGATTGAAATGTAACTTGAAGTTTGTGCAGGGACGTTCTCATGCGCTTCTGTTTGCCGGTGCAAGGTCGAGGAGCTTGTTAGGTAGAATACTCCATTGTTTTAGGAGTTAGGATGGTAGGAGCGAATGCAGAGGAGCGCCCAAGAATGCTGGAGTGCAACATTAGGCGGAGAAGGTGCCTGGGATCCAAGGACATTTCAATGGACGCTGGATGGAGATGTGCCACGGTGGAAAAATCCGAAAGACGATACCTGCCTGGAGGGGCGTGCCTTAGGTCGTGTCTAGGTTTTTGGGATTTTTTTTTTAGGGACAGTGCCTGAGGGTGTAGAGCAGATTTTGCAGGTTCTCGCAGAGAGCAGCATGTAGGCAGTCTTAGAGCAGATTTTAGGAAACACAGGGAAGAGTGGGGTGTAGGAAGGAGCATCTTAGAACAAGCTCAGAAGTTAAACAGCTATTGATGAATAGTGAGTGTACTTCTTAGGAAGTCTTCACTGCTGACACCTTTGCTCTTGCCAGGGAAATGTTAAGAAGGGATGTCACCTTAGAATTAGAGTAGGGACAGACTAACCATATTCTTTTCTTTTCTGTAAATGGAGTCCAGACTTCAAGTTGGGACCATCATTGTATGCCTAATGCTACTTGAATTAACTTTGCACTTTATCTTGAGTCGTCTGAGACTCCTGCGTAGAATTATGTTTGTATTAGTCCCAGTTTACTTTCTGAACCTTTTGTTGAGGTGTCTGTATGTTCAATTATTTTTGGCTTTGCAATAAATCTTAAAATTTGTATTCGTAGTCAGTGATTCTTTGAATTGGATTCGGTTGCTGGGTTACAATGTTGTCTCGAGTTATGAATTTGGAAAAATCTTTCCTCTACACTTTTAGCAGGTAAAAAGATCTGATCGACCTGACCTGGGATTCTGGATATTGGTAAGGAAAATTCTAGATAATAATCCCGGCTTCCTCAGTGTCATAATCCAAACGTGAAGTACACAAAGGGTGACATACTTGCATTAATTTCAGCCTCTGGGAATTACTCAGGCTGCATTCTAGTCCATCATTATTTTGCACAATGCACCTAGGTTTGGACCCACCCATTTGCAAATCAGTACAGACCCTGCTCCAATGGAAAAAGTGCAGCTCAAATTGTCAGGCTATGTCCTCCCTGAACTGGAACAGAAGCAACCCAGGACCAGTTTCACCCTTATTAGGGCTCATTGGCCAGGTATAGCTTGTGGTGAGGTGTTAAATGATTTTCTAATTACATTTAATTTTAAATGTGCTAATGATACCTGCTTAACTCCTACCCCCTACATTTTTGAGTAAAGGCAACACCAGTGCAATTGAATATATTCTAATGGCTGAAACTTATAAACGATAACATGCAATTTTCAGATTCTCGCTATGGATGAGTGACCCCAATCTCTTAATGACTGATTTCAAGCTAGCCTATTCAAGAGCTATGCCATTGGTGTCAAACCAAGGCCTCGAGGTAGGGGAAAAAATGGATTGGTGTAAAAGTGCAAGAGAATTGATCCTGAGTTATTCCTTGTGAGCATAATGTGAGAGTATAAGAAATACTTAGATGAAACAGCTAGTGGTGTTTCAGTAATACATGTATGCAGATATTATAAAATGAAATTCAAGCAGCACTTACAAGACGTGCGTCTAAAGATCCAGCACAATACATGAATGGTTAGACAAAGCCTGCACAATGGCCGTTAGCACACTTAACAAGCATTTGCAATGCAATCGGTCTCGCCTTTGGGACCTAATAAGTATTTAGCGATGTAGCACATTATCACACAAAACATAAGCAGTATGGTTTAAAAAGACCACATCCCTGCACACAGAGCCACAGTAAATATATTATAATATTAAAATCAGGAAAACAGCTGATAAGGATCACATCAAATGTTACCATTCTATGAATCAGCCAGGTATTGTAGCACCTACAGGAATGGTGCTTTTCCCCAACCAGTGGAAAGAATTACGAGAAAATGAAAGTAGCACTTCACTGGCAAAGTCGGGAAAGTGGAGCTCTGGCAAAGTCTGTAAAGTGGTGCTAATGTGTGTGATTGTGAATTAATCTAATGTGGGCACTTTGCGACCCTTTTGCCTTGCTTTATTTAGTTTTTAAGTTTTTTGTATTTTGATCCTTTTTTCACCGTCATCCCAAGGCTGCATTTTGGAATGTATAAATGACTCTGTTGAGCACAATCCTTCATTAAACAATGCATTCATTATTTCATTTAGACACGGAAAACACTACATGGCAAGTGCTTTGGGAGATTTCCTGTTGGTTGTGGAGTTACGCTTGTAATGACATTTTTTACACAAACCCAACAAGGGAACAATACTTCCTTTCCTTCCACTGCACCCAACCCAACAAAGAGATAAGTAAAATACAGAGCAGTGCAGAGATTTCCAATGAAGATTTCATCACAAATACGTGGCAGGGTTTCCTCTTGACGGACAGGAGAGGTTCCAGAACAAAATGCATATATGATTTACACCTGCAGTAAAGACTTGTTGATGTCCAGATGACACAGTGAATCTGAGAATCACGAGGATATGCTTGGACATGCAGGGACATGATATGCTATAAATAAAGCGTACCTGCTCCTGGGGTGTTGCAACTTGACGCAAAAGCAAGGGCCGCAGCCAGAATAGTGGAGTGGGCAGGAGGGCAGGGATAATAGTGAGACGGGAGGAGGGTTAAGAATGTCGAGAAAAGACGAGATAGAGAGATAGAAACTATCAGAAAGAGAGGAGAAGAAAGTAAAGGAGGAAGGAAAGGGGTGTAGCACATGAATGGAGGGGCTGGGGTATAGTTGGAGGGTAAAAGAGAAGAGAAAAAGAATGGAGAGAGTAGGTATTAACAAAAAAAAGAAGAGGGGATATTAAGGACACAGACCGGTGAAAGGTAGCTGGTGCAGGAGAGTGCTTAAGAAAGGCTGGAGGGGAACCCAAGTGTGAATGGAGTATAAGGGAAAATTAAATTTAGGAGAAAAGAGGACAGGAAAAAAGGAGGGGGTAAAGATTACAGGGATGTAGAGCTGAGGCTGAGCCTGAAGATAACCATATTCAATTTGGGAACGTGACGTCATGTGTGCAGGGGGAGATTAAGGGTAGGAGGGGTTCATTTTATAAAATGTACTAATGGAGATCAGTTGTTATTATTGTAATGGTTCGAGATGACTTACTTGTCCCAATAAAGCATCCCTCGCCAGTGGCATTTATTGCGTACCATCTAGCACCAAGGGGGAATGAGGAGCAGAAAGGGACAACAGGGCGAGAGCAGAGTGGGAGTGCACGGATAGAAGGGAGAGAGCAAGGAGGGAGTGCATGGACGGAAGGGAGAAAACAAGGAGAGAATGCATAGACGGAAGGGTAAGAGTAGGGAGGGAGGGCATAGATGGATGGGACAGAGCACGGAGGGAGTGCATGGATGGAAGGAAGGGAGCAGGGAGGTAGGGCGAGTATGGAAGGGAGAAAGCAGGGAGGGAGTGCATGGGTGGGAGGGAGTGCATGGATGGGAGAGAGCAGGGAGGGAGTGCATGGATGGAAGGGAGAGAGCAGTGATAGAGTGCATGGATGGAAGGGAGAGAGCAGGGAAGGAGCACATGGATGGAAGGGAGGGAGCATGGAGGGAGTGTATGGTTGGAAGGGAGAATTCAAAGGAGATGAAGGGGCATATTACCAAGGGTGGCGATATGCAATTATCACAGGTTTAACGGCCGTTTTCGGCCGCTAAGCGGCAATAATTCTATCGCTCTATTAGCAAGCTGTCGCTCACTGATGTTAGCGACAGCTTTTAGGCGATAGCGAGCGGTTTGGGGCCCGCTTTGCATGTCAGCGATATTTATCGCTAATGACATGCAAACCTGTTAGCGACTGAAAGCAGTCGCTAACGTCGCTATCGTCTATTAGCAAGGCAGGCGTAGCAATGGAAATATTCCCGCTATCGCCAAAAACCAACGCCAGCTCAGACCAGTTTTTAGCCATGTTATCCAATGGGAGGTGGATAACATGGCTAAGAGCATTTCATCGCTAATGCGTGAATATCGCTGTATTCTCAGCGATATTCACGCATTTGGTCGCTGGTTATTTTAGCACAATGGAGAAAAACGTTGCTAATAGCATGTTTTCTCTGCTAACATATCCAGCGATAGGCAGAGATTAAAAAATCGTCGCTATGCCTATTTAGCGATAATAATCGCTACTTGTTGGTAATATGCCCCGAAGAGTGTAATAAGACAAGGTGTGTTTGGTTAATGTAGGGAGGATAAAACAGTATTTATTTAAAGGGGAGATCAAGAGAAAGGAGGGACAGCTAAAGGCAGAAAAACGTGGAAAATTAGATATATGCAGAAGAATGCATAGAAGAGACTGTGCGGCAAGGGTGAGGCTTATTATTTTCCATAAATTGGAAGAGGATTTATTCTATACAAGCTTACTGTTGTTGCCGTGGGGAGGGTTAAAAGTAACATTAGACCATATCCAATATAAAAAAATAAAATAATTAACATAGGGCCTGAGGCCGGCCTGACACTTAGCGACTGTACAGAGTCACTCGGGACAAAGCTGGAGACACTGAAGGGTGATGAGTGACAAGAGATGGGACCTCATTGCCCATTTTCTCTGCCCCAAAACATGCATTTCCTGCATGTCTGTTCAAAGAAAGGGTTTGTTTTCATCTCTGCGAGAAGCAGAGCCGTGCTGTATCCTGCCAGCTCTTCCATCACCACCTCCTCCCCACCTCCTCGGCCCCTCAGGGACCCTCTTTTTCTATTCAGGACACATCCACTCTTAGCAGGTCTGGGCTGCACACCAGAAAAGAAACTCGCACAACAGGTGAAAGTTCATCGCCCCCTCCCAGTTTCGAGAAAGGGGGAGGGAAGTTGTCCAGTTACACCACCTCAGCCTTCCTCGAGGGTAGTAGCAGTGTTTTGAAAAATGTATAATGCACAATTACGAGTGCAATCACGAGAATGTGTATTTGAGTGTCAAGTGGCGAGGCCCACAAATAAAACAGAAAAGTAGAGAGAGAAAAACCCACGCCAGGGGCGTGATTCCTGAATACAACTCGGAGTGCATACCCAGGTCAAACAGGATTACTTTAGAAGCCGTCCCAGAGTCATTGGATGATTATACAACTACTCTAGATGTCATTTTCACATCATCAGACATCATTAAGCTCTTGAAGTCATCAGCAGACTTTAGAAACTTGAGCTTGATGACTTGCGAATGACTTGAAAATGAGCATCTGATGACTTCACAAGGTGTGACTACTCCTGATGACTTCCGGAGGATTTAAGAATGAGTATATGATGACTTCACAAGGTTTGACTATTCCTGATGACTTTGGAAGATTTAAGAATGTGTATTTGATGACTTCACAAGGTGTGACTATTCCTGATGACTTCAGGAGGATTTAAGAATGAGTATGTGATTACTTCAAGATCGAATTGCGCTTGATGGTTTGAAAATAAACATCCAAATCTCCACAAGCATAATTTCTTTTTAACATTATTAAATTGCTCCTGATGTTTTGAGAATGATTATACTTCTAGTGCAGATGGGAAATTGGATAAAAATGTAACACACAAAAGCCAAAAGTGACTGCAGTGATCCAATATGAGATGGGCCACTGTGAGGAAATATGCTGCTGCACAAGCAGAGTTTTCAAGTGACCCTATGCCATTAGGTTTAGTTTCAGCCAGTCGTTGATTTTTCGCCCAAAACATTGAGCAGGAAACTGATAGAATTGAAACGACAAGTTCCAGAAGGCCTAGTGGTATTGACTACTTAATGGTGGATGTTGTGTAGTAAGTCAGGATGGCAACAACGTACCAGGTTTGGGTCTCAGCATGTCCATGTAATCTTTGTTGCAAGCATCACAGCTGCCAGTTTCCCAGGTCCCTGCTGGACTGGTTACTCCAGTCTCATGTTATTCTTAGAATTCTGGGACTTGCAGCCCTGGTTTTATATATTTTTTAAGACTACAAACCACACATTCATACGGAAACAAGCATTGGCTTAACCAATAGGTCTCGCCTTTGGGACCTTATAAGTATTTAATTATGCAGCACAATATCCTTGGTGCAACATCAACTGTTGCATGGCTAAACACTTATAATGTCCCAAAGGCGAGACCTATTGGATATGCCAATGCTTTTTTTTTCCCTTTTGCTGACCTCCCTCTGCCTTTCTCCTTCTCCCTTTTGTTTAAGGCACAGCCCCTCCCTTATCCTCCTTCCTCCAGACACATGAAGGAGAAACAACAAATGAAACCAGAAATGTACCTTAAAAAAATCTGGATAAAAAAATATAGGCCTTGACCAAACACTCGGTCACATATTTACAATGTGATTCATGCAACCGCAAATGAGTGGACAGCAAACAGTACAACTTGTGCAGTAAATGCAGCTACACGCAGGCTGCAAAGAGTGCACTAGTTGTACCACACGTTTAGTGTAGCTAGACACACGGATTGCAGACACTTTACTCATTGTGCCAGGTTCTAGGTACAAGCAAATTGGACTGCAATGAATAATGACTTAGTTCTATTGGGCGAGTGTGTTTTCCCATTCCCATATCATTAGGTTTTCGAGAGCTCCAACACTCCTTTTAGCCAGACCTAACAAACTTCTGTCACACCCATGATAGGGGGTTGAAAGGAGGGCCCTGCGCTTTCGAAAGATATGTGAGAGGACAGTCTGGCCATTGTAAGGCATGTGGGGGTTCAAGGGATTGGTAACTTTATGGTATCTTGCAGCATTCATCCTTGCAGCCTTCAGTCACCGGCCCTTTTTTTGCCTAAATTCTCAATGCAACCAGAAGAAGGGAAGTAAATCAGACAGGAACGCCATTTTCTAAAGATTACAAGAAGGAAAAAGGTACTGATAGGCCCATTTACATTGCACCATATTTCAGGGACCATTGTTGACAACTGCAACTTTCCATCTAAATTGCACCCTTGTTTTACCTACCTAGTCTATACTTAGATGAACTTCATTATTTTGTTTGATGTAAATTTGCAAATTGCTCACAGTCTTGCAGATACTTTTCGGCAACCTTAGCTTGCATGACTTTGCAGATCGGTACACCTTTCAACTATGCTGTTATTTCTGCTTACCATGTGTAATGTTATGTTGGGATTATTTGTGCAGCACATTTCTACCTTTATATGGCCCGCCTATAATGGCCTGTCTTTGTCACAGCGTGCAGTTAGTATGAAATGTAGGCATTGTATGTGGTTGTTTAGTAATGAAACCATTGCATAGTAGCTGGCGGACCTGAATGGTTGATCGAAGGGGCGAGAAGCCACAGGCTCAATGTGAGCAGGAACTGGGGTACCCAAAAATCCAGCCCCTAAAAGGTAAACTGGTTTCTGTGAGGGATCCCTTGCTTGCTCTGGGTAGCAATGTGCATCAATGACTTAAACAGCAAAAAGTACCATAGGGCAGATATAGTTTCATGAAAAATGTGGCTACCAAAAGCGGGGGCGTAACAAGCAGCAGGTGCAGTAGCACCAGTGCCCATGGGTTAGAGGGGTCCACAGCACCCCAACTATTTTGTTTTTTAAATGATAAAACAAGGTGATTGGAGGGTTGGGTGCTAATTTCCTTCCTTACCTTAGCGTTGCTACTGCACTGACCATAAGATTATAATATGTCCAGAGCTGCATCCTTGTCACATTTCCATTAAGCTTATAGCTTTATATGATGGAGTCAGCTGGAGAACACAGTCAGATCGCCTCTAAGCCACGCCTCCTCTCTTGAGGGAGAGATTTGGCTTGGAAACTCCTGTCTGATCCTCACCGGGCTATCCAGGGCACCATGTGATCAGATTCAGCGCTCATGCTATTTACTGTATTCTCATTTCCCATCAGTTGAAAGAACCACCTAAGCTGCTGCTCTTTTCAACCTCATGCAATTAGCGCTTCTCTAAGTAGTTGTTTCTGATTCATCTTATTACTATATATACGTATACAGGAGTCATGAAATATTTCTGGGAGATCCGTGTTCTGTAACACTGGTGTGTAATGTGAAAATCGGCCTAGACCAAGTAGTTTTTTAACCTGTGATTCATCTTATTAGAATGCTAAGAACTTGAATCTGAAAACTGATCAACTGGGAAAATAGCAACACAATGTAGAAGAAGACAGACATCCTGCAATACAGTGATACTGCGTGGATAATCAAAACTTTGTTAAATGAGGATTTTCAATAATTATATTTTTATACATTGTCAAACCATGGTGATTACTTCCTCGTTATGTTGAACTAAAATGTGTGCAACAAGGTCATTTTGTAAAACATGAGAGGCAGCAGCCGCAGCACCCCACCAGCGTTTAATGAAGCAAGGCTCATTTGGGGGAAGTGGGTGATGTAAGGCCAACTAATTGTAGAATATTTGGGGCAGTCCAATTGCTGGATTAGAGGTATAGACATTCATTTTACAAGGCAACACTTTTTCAGCTGGTGTATGCAGCGTGCAATAGCCAGTAGTTCTACTTAAATTTGGGAAGCATTGGGAGATAGATAGATAGAGAGACCGAGACAGATAGATAGACATATAGACAGAGGCAGATAGAGACATGTAGATAGACAGAGACAATAGATAGATAGACAGAGACAGATTGATAGACAGAGACAGATAGATAGACAGACAGAGACAATAGATAGATAGACAGAGATAGATAGATACAGATAGATAGAGACAGATAGACAGTGACAGATAGAGACAGATAGATAGAGACAGATAGATAGAGAGACAGAGACAGATAGGTAGACAGAGACAGATAGATGGATAGCCAAAGACGGATAGATAGATAGAGCCAGATAGATAGATAGACAGAGACAATAGATAGACAGGCAGAGATAGATAGATACAGATATATAGAGACAGATAGACAGACAGACAGTGAAAGATTGAGACGGAAAGATAGAGACAGATAGATAGAGAGACAGAGACAGATAGGTAGACAAAGACTGACAGATAGATAGACAGAGACAGATAGATAGACAGAGACAGATAGAGAAATAGATAGATATACAGAGACAGCTAGATAGATAGAGACAGATAGATAGATAGACAGAGACGATAGATAGAGATAGATAGAGACAGATAGATAGAGACAGATAGACAGACAGATAGACAGTGACAGATGGAGACAGAGACAGATAGATAGACAGAGACAGATAGATAGATAGAGACAGAGAGATAGAGAGAGATAGACAGTCAGATAGATAGACAGAGACAGATAGACAGAGACAGATAGATAGAGACAGATAAGTAGATGGACAGAAACAGATAGACAGAGACAGATAGATAGAGACAGATACGTAGATAGACAGAGACAATAGACAGATAGACAGAGAGAGACAGAGACAATAGATAGATAGATAGAGACAGATAGATAGATAGATAGATAGATAGATAGATAGATAGATAGATAGATAGATAGATAGATAGATAGATAGATAGATAGATAGATAGATAGATAGATAGATAGATAGATAGATAGATAGATAGATAGAGACAGATAGACAGACAGATAGACCGCAGAGACAGATAGACAGAGACAAATAGATAGAGACAGCTAGATAGAGAGACAGAGACAGATAGATAGAGAGACAGAGACAGATAGATAGATAGGCAGAGACAGATAAGTAGACAGAGACAGATAGTGACAGATAGATAGATAGAGATAGATTGATAGATAGATAGATAGATAGATAGATAGATAGATAGATAGATAGATAGATAGATAGATAGATAGATAGATAGATAGATAGATAGATAGATAGAATGATAGAATGATAGATAGATGGATAGGCAGCCGGATAGATAGATAGATAGATAGATAGATAGATAGATAGATAGATAGATAGATAGATAGATAGATAGATAGATAGATAGATAGATAGATAGATAGATAGATAGATAGATAGATAGATAGATAGATAGATAGATAGATAGATAGATAGATAGATAGATAGATAGATAGATAGATAGATAGATAGATAGATGGTTTGCCAGAGACATATAGATAGATAGACAGATAGATAGGTATATAGATAGACAGATAGACAGAGACAGATAGAAACAGATAGATAGAGACTGATAGATAGATAGACAGATAGACAGAGACAGGTAGATAGACAGAGATAGGTAGACATTGACAGATAGATAGACAGAGACAGATATATAGAGATAGATAGAGACAGATAGATAGAGACAGATAGACGGACACAGATAGATGGAAACAGATAGATAGACAGAGCCAAAAGCAGATAGATAGACAGAGACAGATAGATAGACAGAGACAGACAGCGGGACCCCGCCCACTTAAGCCCCGTCTTTGGTGGTCATTTGTGCATCATAGCAGCTACTCTGCTGTCTTCACACCTCTCCCCAGGCCTGAAAGTATCAGCAATGGTGTTAATCATTTAGTTAAAGATAAGGGACTGCACGTCCTGTGAAACAGTGAAAACGGTTAGAGGAAGGCCCACGTGTCGGAGCCGTAACATGTCAGAGACGTCCAATCAAGGTACCACGAATTCCCGACTGCGGGGCAACAGGACCCGAGCAGATAAGTTGACAACATAAAGGGAGTGCTGGAAATACTAGGCAGATCTGTGACTGAACGCGAACCACGCTCTTGTCACAGACCGACCAATTTATCCGCACTTGACTCCACCCAGCTCCCTGTGTGCAATAGGAGCGGGTGTGACTGACAATGCCTGCACCCTGCTCTCCTTGAGCCTTGTTCTGTCTAATGCTGGGTGTTTAGGGCCTTACTTTTTGTAAACCAGCTTTTGTGTCATACATTATGGCCATCTTCAGTATTACCTGTTTTAGATGCTGAAAGGAGGGTGTAGAATGGATCCTTGTTCAACGAATTTGAAATGCTTTGATAGTTATGGAACTGATAGATCACTGGTATCCTGGAAAGCTATCACTCTGCCCTGATAGTATTTCCAGAGGCATATTTGTTTGAATAAGTGGTGAAGGGGATTGGTGCCACAGTCATGTAACTGTAAAGGGACACCATTGAATCAGTCAACTGTTAAATGCCGATTTTGTCACTTCCCCAAGCTGGAAAAGAACATACAGGACATCTCTCTCCTGTCTCTGGTTGTCTTAGACATCTATTTCTGACCTGCACCATCACTTGGCCATGTGAAAGACACTGCAACCATGGCTGTGCATTGAGATCCAGTTTTACAAAAATGTTTGAACCCTTGCAGCAATAATATTACCTTTCTCATGCTACCTGGGCAAAAATATTAAGTATGTCCATGTGCTTATATATAGTGAACCCCTAGTTTTTCCAATGTTTTCTCAGCCAGTAAGACTCAGCAACTTACAACCTGAAAAAAGAAATAGCAACTGGTGACCTGACATTATACATCCATTGTCCATGGTCTGGAACACAGAGTTCTGCCCTGTTCCTTACATGAGTCCATTAAGTTATGTGGTTAGTGCCCTATTCCACATGGCGGTGAACAGTGCCATGGGGCAAACCTGCCTTGCTTTGCTCTTACTGAGCATGGCCTCATGGCTCTGTTTGCACTTGTCAACTGGTATTGGGAGATTCTGTTGCCCAAGCAGAACCACACCCAGCCACTACTGGCACAATTTCCACTCTGATTGATTTAGGACTATGAAAATACATGAATATATGTACAGTGTTAAAATATATGTTTGCATATGTGGTCCTAGATCATATTATTGTACAAGGACTCCTTCACACTTAACTAACTGCTGTCTGCTAAAGAGCAATGGGGGAGGGGTGTAACTCATTGAGAATTTTCACTACAAATGGCATGCAAATCTGGCGGATAGCCTTGAGTTGGGATTTAATGTCAGCTCTCCCAATAATTAGATCAGTTGCCCTGTTCCTAGCATTTGGTTGTAAGCCCCTATTTGGATTTCTGGTCAGTATGGTAATTTTTTAGACTGTTTTGCAAATAAGAATATTGTAAGTAGAGTTCAGGCTCAACATGGCTGCCTCCATGATGGTTTTGTAAATTAAATCTGGTTTTGATTGCTTTCTGTTTGCAGAGGAAGCACGACACCGTCTGGTGAACAGCGGCGGTTTCTTCACTTGGACAGATGAGTCTTCTTCCTGTACCTCCTGCCCACCTCTTCATCAATGACTTGATCTCACCATTACCTCTTTGACCAAGTAACCTTAATGTTGAACTTATGAACCCTTGTAACCATATCTGACCAGGCACACTATATGAAATAAAAGGATCGGAACATTATAAAGGCAGCCCAGTCCTATTAAAAACCTAAAATAGTGGTGTTAACATGATGCTGATGTATGTTCATTTCTTTTTCCTCCAGACTCTTTGAAGTCTATGTGCAGGGATGAAGACTGGCCACTATGAGCAGGAAGCTGGCTATAAAGATTTGCAATACTGGAAGAGGAAAACTCTGAATCTAAAAACATAAATTGAAGTTGTTGGCTTTCATGAAGTCTTGTTCTGTTTACAGTATTCTGGCATATTTATTCCCCTCTGGAACAGTGTCCTGGACTTTCTTTATGTTCTCATGTTCAGTATCCTGGCTCCTATGGGGCCAAAGGTGTGTTTTAGATCAATAGAATTACATGTTAACACATCCCCTTTGATTCTTTTCCATTTAACCATTACCTTTTCAGTCTTTTGCCACTGGTCACCACATTAAACAGCTTCCGATAATGCTCTGCACTTCAAAGTAAGGCAAGTCCCAGTGAGTATGGGAGTAGCTGCACCCGTTGTTAAACTTATCTGAATGCAAAGTATAACATTGTTGAAGGCACTACTTTTGTATGCATATGGTATTTCTGATAGAGCGCGCGAGGCCACCCGACCAATATTTTCGCCGTTTCCGGCTTCAGGGCCCATATACTTTCAAATCACAATATACATTGATCAGGTGACTTCACGAGCTCTACCAATTTGTGTGTGTTCCCTACTATTGTTTTCTCAGTGCACCCGACTTACCATCCACCAACACGGATACCTAATGACCACAATGAATCAGGGAGCTAGCTGTAAAGGAAAGGCAACAAAATACAAACCCAACCAATAACATTCAAAATACTGTTTAAATGACCACGGACAACTGGAAGTTTTAAAATGTTTATCTAAAGTTCGTTATTTTCATTCATAAGGTATACAAGAATAAGGCATTCAATAACTAGTATAATGTAAATGATATAACTATAGAGAAATAAAGACAAGGTAATCATCGAAATACTGCTATGAAATGCAAAATGAGAAAAATACTACACAATCTCAGAAATGTTTAAGCATGGACAGACTATGCATGGGTAACTTATAGGAGGGCCTACAAAGAGTAACACGCTAAGCTTAAAGTGAAAGGACCTTTAAACAGTCTAGGTAAGGAGGTTCTAGACCATATCAGAAAATGACAAACTGCAATGCAAAATATAATTTCTAACAGGTGAGATGACATGGGAACACGTTTACGAGATAATTGTAAATGACTTTCAATGGTTTGCGAAAAAGCATGGAAAAATAACATATGCAAAGGTATCACTTTATTGAAGCAAAGGTAGAAATATAGAAAGGTGCGAGTTTAAAGGAACTTAGAGCAGTATTTACCTAGACTGGTGTGGAAACCAAACCCTGGCCACGGGTCAGTTAAGGACAGGAAACCCTCAAGGAAGGATACCCCTCAAAGGACAGCAGGTGCAGAATGGACACCCAGGACAGGACAGGATACCCTCGGATTTGGAATCAAGACAGGACCTCAGGACAGGACAGCAAACCCTCAGGACAGGACCGGAACCCACAGTTCGGAAGCAACGCCTGCGCTCCACCCTCTCTGCAGCTATCGATCAAGACCCCGATTGGGTCAGCGAACTCCCAGCAAGGTGCTTCGCCAGCACTTTAAGGTTCAGTAAAACCTTAGTCTATGGTCAAATTCGGACAGAGTGCTCCGCAGCTCTCTGTATCTTCAGTCACCTATTGAGTGCGTTGGGTCAGTGACGGGCCAGCTAAACCAGACAAGTCGGACAATTCCCTAGGTGAACCCAGGGTAGATATACTGTTTGGGGCAGTGTACCACCCCCCAATTGTTGCAAAGTGTCAGAATCCCTCAATTTGGATTGGTCCTAAGGTAGGATTTGGGTAACACACCAATCATAATAGAGTATTTGTATGCCACATTAACATATTTTGGTACCGCCTAGCGAGATAGGGGTTCCCATGAGAGACTACACGGCAAACAGTAGCGCAACATTACAATGTAACATATAAGGAGCCACATTTGCTGTTCTCGCGGGGCAGAGGTGACTTTCTCAGGAACATCTTGCCCATCACTGCCAACTGGCTGTGTTCCATCAGTCAAGGTCCACTGTGCCGCAGAAAAGTTGTGCAGGCGCAGAAGGGACCTCCAATATGGCTCTCCTCTCTCTCAGACCCCCATTCCCCGCGGTACTTGAAAAGTAAGCGAAAACAAATTAATACATAATAATGTCATCATGAAAACACATCACAGAGTTTGTACTTCTAACTTATCATCAAGAAATATACTTATGCAATCTACATGTTAGCTACATAGAAACGATGACAATAGCAACCCGCACGAGCAGTGCAAGCTATGTATTACGCATGCGCATGAATTTCCCTCCAATTCTGCAGACACGTCAGGACACGTGAGTGTGACTGACGCATGCGCAGTAACTAAATACAAGCGGCGGCCATTTTAAAATGACTCGGGTAATTATTTTAGTAAAACACATGTGCAAGCTTCGTAATCCTTATTCAAACTTATTATAAATGTTAGTAAGACGTACACTTATTACCTTGTTACACATACATGAGGCTCATGATTTCAGCAAGTCGCAAAATATGCGAAGCTTTGCTTCATCAATCCCCTCTTTGATGATATTTACTATCATCACAAAATAAATGGAACCAGATGCCAACTTTCTTTCACACTTTATACAGCTCTATTTCTTCCAGCAAGCGTTCCAACTTTTCTCTTTCAGTTTTTGTAGGGTGAGAAGTCTTCACCTTTTTGTATATCTGATCATTCACTTCCTCTAATTCTATCTCATCCACACTTCGTTTCATTCCTCTAGCATTCATTTGATGTTTTCTGGTGTGCTTGCGACATTTGCAACAGATAAAAATGAATAATATGATAAGACCTATAATTCCAATTGGCATCAGTATCTTGAATAATAAGCTTTTACCTACACTAGCAAGCCAATGACCTACATTTGAGAGACCATCTACCAGTCTCTTCCAGGCACTATCAACCTCGAGTGGTTTGAGTTCCTTTGTCAAATTAGTAATGTTTTTCACATATCTTTTGATCTGTACACTTTTGTCCGGAATATAAGTGCAACAATGTTGCGCCTTCAACATCCGGCAGACTCCGCCCTCTTTTGCCAATAAGGTATCAAGAGCAAGTCGATTCTGCAAAACCATTGATCTGATCGCAACCATTTCGGTGTTGACCAGCAGAAATCCATGAGCTGTCTCAGTAGACAATACATCCACTATAGTAGACAATTTACAAATTCTGTGTGTGTTCAGAACCACTCCCACTCCAGGTATCAGTGCACTGAAAATACTACCCATAATTTCACCTATACTTTCTCTTTTACTACGCACTAAGCCATTAGTATTTTCATTGCTTCCAGCCTTCCCATTCACATGGTATATTTTTGGGAAGACAATGCCAAAATAGCAACTTCCATACCAGTGATCCGGCAATTTGAAATAAGCCTTGTCCCCACAAATATAATAAATTCCAGGAAACACAGGCTCTGACCCATTTTTGAAACCCCAACCTCCAATTACCTTGTAATTATGTTCGCATTCACTGGAACCAATGAAAACATTATTATAATAGCTAGTCTTCTCGCGATGAAGACATAACTTTCCTTTCTTTTCAAAGTCCAGCAACAGAGCAGGTCCCGCCCCACCATTTGAGGTGCCTTCCATGTTCTCAGCCCACTTTGGCCTTTTCTGACTTTCGTCATTAGCCTTCTTTTGTATTTTAATTCTTCTTTTCTCTGCCATGTTCAGGAACATCTTTTCCTGTTCACGCAAAGAACAAGTCAAGTTATCTCTGTGTGCGTCCGCTATGTCAATGTTACCTATAGTCAGGAAGTAGTCTCCCATATATCTAATTGTGTCACTTTTGGTATGTACAGGATTCAAGTTCCCACGTATAGGAAGCTCAGAAAAGATCATATCATTGTTAGAGTAATAGTACTGTAACGGTCCTCTTTTGTAAAATAAACTAGCTAAAATGCTACAGGAGATTCCATATGTCAATGGCAAGTGATGGTATGTCACGCCTTCAGCTACAGAGGTAGGTAGCTTCATGCAGACATAGCAATCTTCAATTTCCATAGTCTCTACATAGTGTATTAACAAGTTTGCAAAAACATTTAAGTGTGTCCTGTTCTTAATTCCATGATAATGTAGTCCTCCCTCATCTGATGCTTCTAAGTCTTGTTTTGTTTGTCTCAGTGCTCTCTCATGTCTTGCTACACTCTGTGTTGTCATCTCCTCACTGTCAGTATTTACAATTTCAGTAGGGACAATGTTAGTATCTTTACTTACAGTAAAGGGTATAAAGATTGTTAGTCCTATCCAGATAACTATCAGTACTACTATACTACATATACACACCTTGCAGCACGTCTTGCAACGACTGCAATTAGGTCTACCATTCACAGTTGAATCAGACATTTCGGCTCAGAAGAAGTTTCTCGACCCCTCTTTGTGTCTTTACACAGCTAGCTTACTTTGTGCAAATTCACGGTGGTTCGTCTTCTTCTTCAGCAGAGTACTCAGGGACGGGCTCTCCGTCGCTTACGTCAGTTATATCAAGATCTTCAAGTTCTTCCAAAACGAGTGTCCATTCAGGAGACTTGTACTTTTTGTTTTGTCTTTTTATTCGATCACTCCTTCTTTTGGAAGATTTTTCCTCTTGCTCGGCTATCCGTGCACTTCTCCTTGCTTCTGCACGTTTTTCTTCCACTGTCTTTATCCTTAGCCTTAATTTCTTTACGAATCTAGGCTCAAGGTGCTTTCTTTTCTTGAGTCTCTTAGTTGGCACTTGGACTTCGCTTTCTTCTCTTACCCTCTTGTTCTCTTTAACTTGTGGCAATTCTGCTTCACTTTCTTCTTCTTCCCTTATCTGGCTAGTTCCAGGGCTAGCATCTAGTTCTTCTGCCTGGTTAC
The DNA here is from genome assembly GCF_964261635.1 of Lissotriton helveticus. NCBI lineage: Eukaryota > Metazoa > Chordata > Amphibia > Caudata > Salamandridae > Lissotriton > Lissotriton helveticus. The sequence continues at coordinate 935,767,284 of NC_136069.1, forward strand.
TAATCTGGCCTTGTTCAGGAATATTTCGTTTTTGGCTTTCGATTGTCTCTGTTTCTGTTTCTGTTTCTGTTTCCTGAACCCGTTCTTCTAACCCTATCTGATCCTGTTCAAGCACTTCGATCTCTTGATTTTCTTCTGCTCGAACTATTATTCTATGTCTAAGCTGTCCCTTATCCACATCAGGAGTTAGTGGAGGTGTATCGAACACCTGTTCTGTCCCTGTCTGACCTTCTCCTTCCTCAGTTTTGATGTGAATCTCAAGCGGCTGAGGTTCTTCGCCTGTGCCTTGCTTTTCCTGACTAGTCCACTCTCTACCTTCACAAAGTCGCTCTCTTGTTCGGATGGGATCTTCGGTCAGATCAATCAATGGTATCCATTCTTCTGGCCATATGCTTGGCAGCTCGTCATCAGCTACTCCTGGCTCAGTTTCCTGGACCTCTTCAGCAGGCTGGATTCTTGGCAGTTCGTAGTCAACTACTCCTGAGCCAACGTCTGCTGTTCCTGCAGCTTGACTGGTGCTGGGCTGTTCGTTGTCAGCTGCTTCTGGTCTGGCTCCTGCAGAGTCCTCTGCTGGATGCCCTTCTTCTTCAGGTTCCTCGTCTGGTAATATCTTCTGGGTGTGGCCGGCGTGGATCCACTGTGGAACACCTGCACACTTCACTGCAGTGGTTGTTACCAGGATTACTTGGCGTTTCTTTCCCCACCTTGGTGCCAGACAGCTTGACCGGGTGTGCTTCTTTATTTTGACCCAGTCTCCTGGAACCAAGTTGTGAAGAGGAGTCGTTGGATTGAGGATGCCGTCGTCTCCGATCTGGCGAGAGATAGAACGCACTTGGTCACCCAATCTTCTGCACTACTCAAGCACCAAATCATCAGTAATACTCAACAGTTTGCTTCCTGGCACCCATGCTTGTCTCATCACTCTTCCCATAATGATTTCATGGGGACTTAGGCCTGTCTTGCGGTCAGGAACACTTCTTAGTCCCATCAGGACCAGGGGCAGGGCCTTCACCCAGGTCATGCCAGATGCATCGCACAGCTTTGCTAGTCTGTTTTTGATAGTTCCATTTATTTGTTCCACTATTCCAGAAGCCTCTGGATGATATGCACAGTGAAGTTTCTGTCTTATTCCAAAGGCCTTACAGAGTTCAGCCATTATTTCATTCTGAAAATGTCCGCCCTTATCTGATTCAATAATGAATGGCACCCCGAATCTAGGTATCAGTTCTTTTAGTAAACACTTGGCTACTGTCAGGGCGTCACTTTGGGAAGTAGGGTAAGCTTCAACCCATTTTGAGAATACGCAAACAATGACAAGGACATATCGTTTCCCCTCACAACGTGGCATGGTGATGAAATCAATCTGTATCTTTATAAAGGGACCCCCTGATCTCCCAATTTTGCTCAGCTCTACCATTGTCCTCTTGCCTGGGTTCATCTGTTGACATGACAGGCACCTCTGGCAGAGGGACTCTGCTACTTTCCTGAACTTCTTACTGTACCAAGTCTGTTGAAATACCAGAATCATGGCATCCCTACCAATGTGTGATCCCTCGTGTATTAATCTTGCCATTGTGCCAAGCAAGTGTCTGGGTAATACAGGCATACCAGTTGGGCCCAAGATGACACCATCCACACGTCTCGGTCTACACCCATCCTCCTTCCATTTCTCTCTTTCTTGCCAAGGGGCCGACTCCTGCCATTCTCTCACTTCATCCCATGTAGGCACTTCTTCAAACACTTGAAGTTGGCAGCTGGCTCCGATCCCCTCTCGTTTAGGATTAATGATATAGTGATCTCTGGCGCACCATTGGGCCACTCGATCAGCAAAATCATTTCCCAGTGATACTTTGTCCATGCTCTTCTTATGAGCAACGCATTTTACCACTGCCAGTTCCTTTGGTAACTGGATGGCCTCTAAAAGGTCATGAACAACTTTTCCATTTCGAATGGGAGTACCTGAGGAAGTCAGGAATTCCCTCTGTAGCCACAATTGGCCAAAGTCATGCACAACACCATAACAGTACTGACTGTCAGTGTACACTGTTATGCGTATGTTTTTCCCAATTTGGCAAGCTTTAATCATAGCAATCAATTCGGCTACTTGTGCAGACTTTATGTTATATAGATAACCTGCTTCTTCAATTTTTGTTAAGGAGACTACTGCATAGGCAGCACTCAGGCCTCCTAGTTCATGTCTTAGACAGGAACCATCCACAAATAATTCCATGTCATGCACGGGCAATGGAGTTTCTTTAATGTCTGGGCGTGGCTTGGTGCTGAACTCTGTCAGATCAATGCAGTCATGTTCATCATCATCCCCACCTTCCATATCCAGGGGGTCGGGGAGTAAAGTGGCAGGGTTCAGAATACCGCACCTAACAATGCTTACATTTGCTGCACCCACAAGAATCCTCTCGTATTTAGTCAGCCGACTAGGGGTGAGATACTGCGTTTTGGTTCTGGTCAATAAAATTACCACTCCATGTGAAACATACACAGTCACAGGATGTCCCATGACAATGGACTCACTCTGTTCCAAACTTGCGCAGGTAGCAGCTACTGCTTTCAGACAGCCTGGTAACCCAGCAGCTACTGGGTCCAAGGTGGCAGAGAAATAGGCCACAGGCCTTCTGGTCGTGCCATGTTCTTGAGTCAGGACTGACAATGCGCAATTATCGCGAGTGTCACAGAATAGGGCAAACTCTTTGGAATAATCTGGCATTCCCAACGCAGGGGCTGTACACAGACAATTTTTCAGTTTTGTGAAGGCCATTAGGCTTTCATCGTCCCATTCTACAATATCTGGCATTCCTCTCTTGGTCATTTTTATCAAAGGCCTGGCTAAGACTGCAAATCCCAGAATCCACTGCCTGCAGTATCCTAGTACACCCAGGAACATTCTGATTTCTTTTTGAGTATGGGGCAACTGCATCTTTTGAATTATTCTCACTCTTTCTGATGTGACTTTTCTGACACCCTTTTCTATCTGGTGTCCTAGATATTTCACTGATTTTGCACAGAACTGTAGTTTGTCAGGGGCCACTTTATGCCCTTTCTCACACAGATGATTTAGTAGGGCAATGGTGTCAACTACACAGTCCCTATGACTTTTAGACGCCAGTAGAAGGTCGTCTATGTACTGCACTAGGACAGAGTTCCCAGGTAAGATCAAAGTCTCTAGACATTTTTTCAAGATCTGATTAAAGATAGAGGGGCTCTCTGTATACCCTTGAGGGACCCGGTTCCAGCAATACACGTGACCTTCGAAGGCAAATGAGAAAAGAAATTTGCTATCAGGGTGCAAGGGTATCGAAAAGAATGCATGACACAAATCAATCACAGTGAACCACTCAGCATCCCAAGGAATCTGGTACAGTATCACTGCTGGGTTCGGGACAATAGGGCAGCAGGGAACTACAATTTTGTTTACCTTTCTCAGGTCTTGCACTACCCTGTACTTGCCACTAGGCTTCGTGATACCCATAATCGGTGAGTTGCATGGGCTACTCATCACCTCCTGTATGATGTTTCCTTCTAGTAATTTTTGTATTTCCAGTGTAACACCGGCTTTCACTTCAGCATTCATTCGGTAGGGCTTGGTGTTAGGGTATACTGCATTGTCCTTGATGGCTATCTGTATGGGGTCTACATCCTTCATTAATCCTACATCTTTTCCAGTGAAGTCCCACACATCTGGCTTTACTGCTTCTTGGAGTTCTTTGGGCAAGTCCTGCAGGGTCAATCGTTTAATTTCTGAGTCAGGTCTGAGCAACAATAATTTATAAATGCCAACTTCATCCGGGGTCTGAATTTCAACACCTTTTGGTGTGCAAAAGATGGTACAGTTCATTTTGCACAGCAAATCACGACCCAGTAGATTCACTGGACTGGTGTCACAGACGACAAATCTATGCATTTGTTTAAAATTTCCAATTGAAATCTCCATTGGTTCGGTAACAGGAGTACTAATCAATTGATTAGATACACCCACTACTTGGATATTTTCTCCCGAGAGGGGTAGGTTTGGAACGTCCACTGTTCTTACAGTAGAACGGGTAGCGCCAGTGTCCAACAGAAAGGTGACATCATTTCCGTCAACCTTTCCTTCAATGTATGGTCCAGACTGGTCTACCGGCAAGGAAGCGCCAAGTACGCACTCCTCGTCCTCCCCTCTCAGGCCCCGTCAGTACTGATCATTACAAAGGAAGGTATCATTCAGCAGATACTGCGAAGTTGCTGTATTTCTGTTCTCACCGCTTTCCCAAACTTCTATCTCATCACCTTCTGCCTGTTTTCCCCTGTATACCTGCTTTGGTGCTCGAGGCACCTGAACTGTTTTTACCTGTGGTTGAGTCTTTCTTGGTCTTTCTTTCTGCGTCTGTGGAGTTAAATCAGGTGTTTTGGCGTTATCATCTATCAAATAGGGACACTCGTTACGCCAGTGTCCAATTTCGCCGCACTGATGGCAGGGAAATTTCTTCATAGCCTCTTCCCTGCTAAATTTGGGCCGGGGCTTTCCTCCACCCCCACCCCCAGGACCTTTGTTCTCAGCATTTTTAACCATGTTACTCAACTGTTTTTCCTGCTGCTCTGCGAGCTTCACTTGAGCCCACATTACCTTCTCCTTAAGGGCCTTTTTCTTTTCTGCCATCTCGTCCTCGCAGTACTTTGCATACCGCAGGACCTCATCCATCTTTTTGGTGTGCCAACAGATTTTATTATCTTTTATCCACTGACAAATTTCGGGTCTTAAACCATTTACAAACCTGTAAATAAAATGCGTCATGTCTTTCATCTCGATGTTATCAATACCACTGTATGTTTTGAACACCTGCAATAACCTCTCATAGAAGGAGTGCACTGTCTCGTCCCTTTCCTGTGTTGTCCTATCTATCTTGGTCCAATCAGTTTCCTTTGCGGGCACTTTTTCTTTCAAATGCTGAATTACCTGCTCATATTTTTGCATGACATCCTTCGATGGCTCCCCTGTTTCTTTATTTCTTGGGTACTCTTCACTAGGCCAGTCTATGGCTATTTTACACTGGGTCCATAAATCTACCGGAACCACAATGTCGAAAAACCCATCCAGGTCTTTCCACAGACACTTCTGTACTTTCACGAACCTTTCCACCCGCCTGTACCAGTCTACTGGTTTCTCTCGTAATTTTGGAAAATCGTTCGTAAAGGACACAATATCCTGTCTGGACCAGGGGACATGCACATATTTCCCTCCTGGTACTTCGCGCATGGGGCATAACTGCTCAGGTTTTTCTACCTCCCTTAAAGCAAACTCAGGAGTCGCTTGTCGGGAGCGAGCCTCTTCTTTCTTTCTCGCCCACCTGCTTCTCCATCTTTCCACATCTCCCCATTTTTGCAGTACCCCCAATAATTCTTTAATCTGCAACTTTTTCCCTGCCACATTCAGGTGCTCTATATCTTTGTCTGAGAAGTCTGCTCTGTACGGTTTCTGCAAGGGCTTGGATTTTGAAATATCTACCCCCATACTGGCTGCGGTGTCTGTCAGTTTTTCGTGGAGCACTCTGGTGTTTCTTGTAAGGCTTTTACACATAAACGACAATTCTTCTTCAGAGTAGGTATTCAATCGATCCAACCCCACATTTCCTGCCATTAATTCTTCTATTTCTACCCTCAGCTTGTAGAGGTCTAAAGGTTTCGTTTGCGGAGTCTGTTTCTCTAATTCGCGACTCCAACTCTCAATTTCATCCGGAGTTACCAGAGAGACACTCCTAGTACCTGTTGCTGACTCTAATTTAATTTCTTTCGCATTAAAAGGGTTATGCCTCTGCTGCATTCCCTTTCCGGTCTGTTTGTTTGGCAAGTCCAAGAACGCAACTTCAGACTCACACTCACTGGACTGATCATCTATGATTATCGGTTCCTGTCTCGGGGGTGCCATGACTGGGGTCATAACTGGAGTAATCGGATTTCCCTGACCATTTCCGTATAACGGAACCACTGGTCCAATAGTTACTGGAATAGTCAACGCCTCAGGACTGGTATTTAACTGGGAGATTTTCTGAATTATTTCTGTCCTTTGTCTAGCTAGGGCCTCTTGCTCCTTTTCCACTAGTATCCTTCTTAAAGTCGTGTCATGTAATATCTGTGGGGTCAATGGAGGAGTAAAACTCGGGGCGGTAGGATGCGTTTCACTTGGTCCCCCACCATAATTTGGTTTTGGGAACAATGTTCCGGTGTTAAAGGACCTGCGCTCTTCCTCATATGGAGGTTGAACAAAAGGCAGTCCTGAACTCGATGGTTTCTCTTCGTTTTCATACAGGGGTCTGGGAAAGAAAACTTTCGTACGTGAATATTTTTCTTCTTGGTTTGCGGGCACTTTGGGATATATATCCCTTGTTTCCGCCGGTTCGGGTTTCTCAAAATAGGGCAATACCTGACCACCCCCTCCCAGTCCTAGGGATCTGTCCTCTTCCTTTAGGAAGTGGCGACGGGGAGCATCTCTTACACTGGAAGGTCGGGCCCCCTCATTATAAGGTGGCGGACTTCTGTTACAGATGTCATCTATCAATTCATCATCTGACTCCCCCGGGGCCCCCCAATGCTTACACTTTTCGGTATTTTTCTCACCCGCTGCAGGGTTATGACATGCCGGCATCATGGGAAACAGACCCTCAACAATCATGCTCTGCCTCCACTGCTTCATCCTTTTATCCCTGGACTCCTGTTTTAGCCTGGGGTACCACTTGGTCAGACCTTTGTCCATTCGGGGTTTCTCTCTTTCAAAAGCCTCAATCTCCCATTCCTCTAATGCCTCGTACTGCGTTAGTCTCGGTCTGGGATGTAATTCATTCATGCGGGTTCTCAAATTAAATAAAATTCTGCCATTGAAAGTGCCGTCTAACGGAAAAGCCAATACTCCGTCATCTTTAGTGTACTTTGCCCAATTCTCCAACCACACACAGGTGTTGTACCCTCGGTCAAACATCATGAATGAGGCAGGAGTATTCGGTGGCGGGATAGTAACGCCCTCTCTAGACTTAATCGGTTTGTCCGTTTTGAAATAATTCTTTACCCTACTTACAAGCGACATCTTTCTCTTAGCTCCGTACATGATGTCGTATCTATTAGCTTTCCACTGATCCCTTTCGAACCCTTGGTTTCTTGGATCGGGTCTAGTCTCTGGACTATACGAGTGCCACATACGTTTTCTACGCTTAACTCTGTTTACAAACTACCTCCAATCAGAACGCGCTTCAGAAATCCGTGTGACCAATGGGTGCGCGACTCTAAATAATCTCCGCCAATGGGTGCGCGGCCCCTTCGTGAGACAGTTCCCACGCTCCGGCGCTCACCCCTCCTTTACAATTCCAGCTCCGCTACCCGCCCGCTGCTTCTACCAATCCCAGCGCGGCACAGAGTGACGTCAGAGACGCTTCGCGACTGACTCCCTCCCTTCACAAGGTAACGGAAACTTTCTTTCTTTTAAAGTGCTCAGTGCTTGGTTATTTAACAACAAATACACATTCGCCACAGTGCTCAAGTGTCTAGACAGGAACGCTTTGTTTTACTGCAAGTAAATTACTTCCATTTACTTTTCACACGCTGCGAGTAGATCTCTTCCGCCTACCCTTCACTTTAGCATCGGTGAACCTGTTATTCCCCTAAACTCATCCACTTCTCCGGGATATATCCGAGTCTAAGGTTTCCCAGCGGACCCCTCTGCTTTCACGCTAGCTCTGAGGGACCTGCTACTCTTCCGATGTGACCCTTACTAGGTTACGCCACTATGGGAATTTTGCCAATGAACCCCGTTACTGACACTTATTCACACATGTATTCAGAAAAAACCCTAGTTAGTGCTTCCCGGTTATCCTAACCTGCACCTAACTTTCCTCAAGCCTGTGACCTCAGGACAATGGATTCTATTCACCACTTGCCCTTTCACTTCCCCGGGGAGTTCGGACAACACAAAACTATACGGTTGACAAACGCATGGATTAATACATATAACAATATAAAAACAAGAATAATAATAATACAGCAATTCATGAATTTCAGCAGCGTATTCACAAGAGAATGATCAGCTCTCTCTGAACAGCCGCTCTTTTAGCAGCATTAATGTACTAGCAGCTACCGACTTGACTAGATTAATTAGTCCCTGCCTTACTCTCAACTAGTCCCTAACCATCCTCTGCTTACCAGAAAAACTGATAGAGCGCGCGAGGCCACCCGACCAATAATTTCGCCGTTTCCGGCTTCAGGGCCCATATACTTTCAAATCACCATATACATTGATCAGGTGACTTCACGAGCTCTACCAATTTGTGTGTGTTCCCTACTATTGTTTTCTCAGTGCACCCGACTTACCATCCACCAACACAGATACCTAATGACCACAATGAATCAGGGAGCTAGCTGTAAAGGAAAGGCAACAAAATACAAACCCAACCAATAACATTCAAAATACTGTTTAAATGACCACGGACAACTGGAAGTTTTAAAATGTTTATCTAAAGTTCGTTATTTTCATTCATAAGGTATACAAGAATAAGGCATTCAATAACTAGTATAATGTAAATGATATAACTATAGAGAAATAAAGACAAGGTAATCATCGAAATACTGCTATGAAATGCAAAATGAGAAAAATACTACACAATCTCAGAAATGTTTAAGCATGGACAGACTATGCATGGGTAACTTATAGGAGGGCCTACAAAGAGTAACACGCTAAGCTTAAAGTGAAAGGACCTTTAAACAGTCTAGGTAAGGAGGTTCTAGACCATATCAGAAAATGACAAACTGCAATGCAAAATATAATTTCTAACAGGTGAGATGACATGGGAACACGTTTACGAGATAATTGTAAATGACTTTCAATGGTTTGCGAAAAAGCATGGAAAAATAACATATGCAAAGGTATCACTTTATTGAAGCAAAGGTAGAAATATAGAAAGGTGCGAGTTTAAAGGAACTTAGAGCAGTATTTACCTAGACTGGTGTGGAAACCAAACCCTGGCCACGGGTCAGTTAAGGACAGGAAACCCTCAAGGAAGGATACCCCTCAAAGGACAGCAGGTGCAGAATGGACACCCAGGACAGGACAGGATACCCTCGGATTTGGAATCAAGACAGGACCTCAGGACAGGACAGCAAACCCTCAGGACAGGACCGGAACCCACAGTTCGGAAGCAACGCCTGCGCTCCACCCTCTCTGCAGCTATCGATCAAGACCCCGATTGGGTCAGCGAACTCCCAGCAAGGTGCTTCGCCAGCACTTTAAGGTTCAGTAAAACCTTAGTCTATGGTCAAATTCGGACAGAGTGCTCCGCAGCTCTCTGTATCTTCAGTCACCTATTGAGTGCGTTGGGTCAGTGACGGGCCAGCTAAACCAGACAAGTCGGACAATTCCCTAGGTGAACCCAGGGTAGATATACTGTTTGGGGCAGTGTACCACCCCCCAATTGTTGCAAAGTGTCAGAATCCCTCAATTTGGATTGGTCCTAAGGTAGGATTTGGGTAACACACCAATCATAATAGAGTATTTGTATGCCACATTAACATATTTTGGTACCGCCTAGCGAGATAGGGGTTCCCATGAGAGACTACACGGCAAACAGTAGCGCAACATTACAATGTAACATATAAGGAGCCACATTTGCTGTTCTCGCGGGGCAGAGGTGACTTTCTCAGGAACATCTTGCCCATCACTGCCAACTGGCTGTGTTCCATCAGTCAAGGTCCACTGTGCCGCAGAAAAGTTGCGCAGGCGCAGAAGGGACCTCCAATATGGTTCTCCTCTCTCTCAGACCCCCATTCCCCGCGGTACATGAAAAGTAAGCGAAAACAAATTAATACATAATAATGTCATCATGAAAACACATCACAGAGTTTGTACTTCTAACTTATCATCAAGAAATATACTTATGCAATCTACATGTTAGCTACATAGAAACGATGACAATAGCAACCCGCACGAGCAGTGCAAGCTATGTATTACGCATGCGCATGAATTTCCCTCCAATTCTGCAGACACGTCAGGACACGTGAGTGTGACTGACGCATGCGCAGTGACTAAATACAAGCGGCGGCCATTTTAAAATGACTCGGGTAATTATTTTAGTAAAACACATGTGCAAGCTTCGTAATCCTTATTCAAACTTATTATAAATGTTAGTAAGACGTACACTTATTACCTTGTTACACATACATGAGGCTCATGATTTCAGCAAGTCGCAAAATATGCGAAGCTTTGCTTCATCACAAAGCTAGCCAAAAGGAATGTTTTTGAGATTTCTTTTGTACAGTCCCCGCATCTCACGGTAGAGTTTAAAAAGTAATCTTTCCAGAGTAGGAGAATATTGATCTTATAATTGGGACCAAATTTATGGAAGTTTTGTTTTGGGTTTGCTTAAGTTTTATAATGCAGACTTGACGTAAAATCTTTTCAGGATTTATAAACCAGAACAAATTGGTATTTGTTACAACACTCATCCACAATGGGAAAAGTTTTCAGGTTTTTCTAGCCATAGTATTTTTTGTACTGCAAGGGGTCCATTCCAGTACAAAACCTAAGCTAGACTCTCGCAGACACCTTTGCACCATAGTGCAAATATGTGTGCAGGGTGCTCGACTGCCTAATGGTGCAGTGGTGCAAGGGAGAGGGGCACTTTCCTGATCTCACCCTGTAATGCAACGCAGCACATTTGGGTGTTGAGTTGCGTTTAGTGACACTTTTGTAAATCTAAGGCCTTACTTTAGAACTCATGGTATTGCAAATAATTCATGGTATTGTATAGAGAAGGCATATTGCATCCAGGAGGCCTGTTTTTGGCAGCAAACCAGCAAATCCATATTCCTAAACTAATAGTGGGACCCTGCAAGGGAATACTGGCAGTCGGCTAATGTGCTTATAACATGGAATTTTTAAGGTGTAATCCGACCAGTAATGATTTATTAGTGATCCACAGCCACTCTAATTTATTCATTAAATCACCTGGGAACTATCTACACTTGGCCTGCCGTTGGCATAAACTCCTGCAAGAGTATTTCATAACCATCTTAAAGACCTTATGCAGTCATTGATTTGTAATCCACACTCATTCTGTAGTTGTCCTAATTTAATCCCAAATAATCTATGCCCTTTTTTGAGTTATCATTAAATCATCCTGGAGTAATCCACACTCTTCCTGAAATTATCATCGGATCATTCCAGAGTAATGCACTTCCATCCTAAAGCGGCAATAGGATCATACAGGAATAATCCACAATCATCCTTAAATTGTCTAGAGCACATCCTGAAGTAATTCTCACTCATCCAGAACTTGTCAATTAGTATTTGTGGAGTTGTACAAGGTAATCAGTCCCTGCCAGTGGAAGTCATCAGAACACCATACTAGAGTAGTTTTTGTGATTACAGTAAGAGTTATCCTATTTAAATATTTCCCCTATAGGCATACTTCAGGATGGTTTGGGATGACGTCCCCAGATAATTACAGGAATAGCTCAGCTGAAGTCATCAGATGGCTCCAGGATGGCTCCAGGATGATATTCCTTTTTGACCAGGGATACGGGCTCAACTGCATGCGAAAAATGTATACACGAGGCTTTAGAAAAATCTTCTCCCCTTTACCCCTCCCCACAATAAAATCTTGTGCATAGATTTTAAGAGCCAGACCATATATTGGCTCAGCTCTTGTTCGGCTCCCCCTATTAACTTGTTGGCTCGTCCACCTCTACCCCACAAGGAAGAGCTCCATTCAACGGTCCAAGCAGGGTGTCAAAAGGCCCACAATAATGCAACTTGACAGGTTTTTGTGTCCCATTCCCACGAGTTAAACAAGCATCAGAAATCGAAATAAAACGAGGAGTGCAATGTGGAAGCACAGAAAACGAAAACAAAAAATACCTTTTCCTGAATGCGGTGGTGATATCAGGAGGTGGCTCGGAGGACTCAGCGCGCACCATGCGTGAAGCACAATTCTTCGGAAAACATGCAGATCTCGGGAAACTCTTCAGCGGCCTTTGAAATGTTGGTTTCTTCATGAAAGTAAAGTCTGTTAATCACTCTGCAGAGCTTTACAATTGTCAAGGATTATGCTGCAAGGTTATCTAAAAAATATGGCATGGTTATCTAAATGATGTAGCAAAACAGGCAAAATATGTGGCACATTCTTGTACAGTATTAGTTTCATCCATTTCAGCTTAAAATAACATTCTTTATTAAATCTGCAAATTATTCAAATTATGTGGCAAATGTAAATTCACAATGGTGTGGTGCCCGCTTTAGCCAAAGATACTCATCAATTTACTGACTCTCACCATTGTCTATTGTTTTATCAGTGATTTATTCTTCAAAGGTAAATATAAACATTCTTATTGCAATCTGTGCTCACTTTTAACTGTCCTTTGGAGAAAGCAGTTTTTTAAGCTAGCTACTTAAAATAAACATGTAATAAAATAATACGTAATGGGTACCTTTTATTAAGATGCCACTTACAAAACAGGTTATGATGTCACCAGAACCCCTCATTGGCTGTCACACACTGCGGAGACAACACTGCAGCCAAAGCTGGGCCTCCTATCCCTCTCATGGTTGCACAAGATCAAGGGACCAAACTACTTAGATCTTGCACTGTCCCTGGGGGGAAGAGGGTTGGGCTAACATAGGAAAAGAGAGACTTACGGTATTGGATATGCTCAGCAACTGTGCAACATTGTGTAACATGATTTGTCCTTCTGAGACCTTCTGCATTTGCTAGGTAGATGTGCACTGGACTAGAGCCTCTGGTTTTGCAATGACACAATGCACTGGAAATTACAAGAGAAGGCAGTACCATCAGTATGCTACATGGTCTCTACCTTCAATGGCCATGCATTAACTTCAGTGACAACACTTACAGGTTTTAACAGCAGCACAGCTTGAGCCCAGAGTAACCAAAATCACAGATTGGAGTGTGAGGATAAACTCGGAAGAAAGGTTGGAGATACTTGCACTCCCAAGGATACACTTGGGACACAAGTTGAAGCTACTTGCACTCCCAAGGATAAACTCAGAACACAAGTTGGAGTTACTTGCACTCCCAAGGTTAAACTTGGAACACAGGTTGGAGTTACTTGCACCTCCAAGGATACACTTGAAACACAGGTTGGGGCACACAGTTCATGCATGTATCAAAGACCCTGAAGTGCCTTTGCATGGCACTACTGTTTATCAGAGAAACACAGAGCTAAAGGCTTTAATCCTTGTGCTGTCACTGTTCTAGCACCAAGGTTGCAGGGAGGGCCTGGAGTATTAACACACAAACAGAGCTGGAGTAAATCACAGAGAGGGTATGGAGGAAACATTTGTAGTCTTTTAAGATGCTAAAACTCAGTCCTGCTTACTACTATAGGAGGATTAGTGCACGCTAACCTGATATCACGTACTTAGCCTAGTTATTCCACTTGACTGAAGTTCGAAGCAGATCTGGATGCTTTGCCTCGGGGAGTCACAATGGTTCCAGATTAGCTGTGCAGGGAGGGAGAGCGAAAATACATCAAGGGAGCTGGAGCTACGGGAAACACCATTTCTCTTGGACTTGGAGAAGACTAAAGATATTCTTGGTTCCAACTGGATTCTTCAGGAGTGTGGGCAGGGTGAAGCTTGTTCCTCACGGAGCAAGGCCAAGACCCAATTTGGGATTGAGTGGGGTTTTAATACCCCCTTGAAGGCTCAACAAATGTAGCTAGACACGCGCTGCTTCAGCTGAAACAGCTTGTGTTTCTTTTAAGCAGTATGGCTGCCCGTAACATGGGCGCCTGCTTTCAATCACTTTAACCCAGCATTATCTCTTGTCTGTTTCAAGCCCCCAGTAACATGGATTTAGAAATGATTAGTGAATTAAGTCATGTGAATTCCAGGTAGCACATAATCCTGTGCTAATGGGTTGAAGCTGAGAACAGCACATCTGTGTTACATATCATCTGTACTAAAGCCACCCGATGGGTTGTTTTCAAAAAGCCTGTTTTATTGACAACAACATCACCACCACCACTAATACCACTACCACCACCACCACCACCAATACCACCAATACCACCACCACCAACACCACCATAAACATCACTAATACCACAACCACCACCACCACCAATACCACCACCAATTCCACCACTACCACCTCTACCACCACCACTATCAATACCACTACCTCAACCACCACCAATATCACTACTACCACCATCAATACCACCGCCAGCAATTATGCCACATGAATTCCAGGAAGCACATAGTCCTGTGCTAATGGGCTGAAGCTGAGAACAGCACATCTGTGTTACATGTCATCTGTACTAAAGCCACCTGACGGGTTGTTTTCAAAAAGACTGTTTTATTGACAAGAACATCACCACCGCCACTAATACCACTACCACCACCAATACCACCAACACCACCACCATCAACATCACCAATACAACAACCACCACCACCAATACCCCCACCAATACCACCACTATCAATACCACTACCTCCACCACCACCAATATCACCACCACAAATACCACCACCAATACCACTGCCAATACCACCACCACCAATACCACCAACACCACCACCAATACCATCAACACCAATAACACCACCAACAATACCAACACCACCAATACCACCACCACCAATACTACCACCATCAATACCACCACCAGCAATTAAGTCATGTGAATTCCAGGAAGCACATAGTCCTGTGCTAATGGGCTGAAGCTGACAACAGCTCATCTGTGTTACATGTCATCTGTACTAAAGCCACCTGATTGGTTGTTTTCAAAAAGCCTGTTTTATTGACAACAACATAACCACCGCCACTTATACCACTACCACCACCACCACTAAAACCACCAACACCGCCACCATCAACATCACCAATACAACAACCATCACCACCACAAATACCACCACCACCACCAATACCACCACCATTAGCAATACCACCACCTCTACCACCACTAATATCACCACCAGTACCACTACCAATACCACCACCATCAACATCACCAATACAACAACCACCACCACCAATACCCCCACCAATACCACCACTATCAATACCACTACCTCCACCACCACCAATATCACCACCACCAATACCACCACCAATATCACAACCAATACCACTACCAATACCACCACCACCACCATCAACATCACCAATACAACAACCACCACCACCACCAAAACCACCACCAATACCACCACCACCAATACCACCACCACTATCAATACCACCACCTCTACCACCGCCACTAATACCACTACCACCACCACCACCAATACCACCACCAACACCACCACCATCAACATCACCAATACAACAACCACCACCACCAATACCCCCACCAATATCTCCACTATCAATACCACTACCACCACCACCACCAATATCACCACCACAAATACCACCACCAATATCACCACCAATATCACTACCAATACCACCACCACCAATACCGCCAACACCACCACCAATACCATCAACACCAATAACACCACCAAGAATACCAACACCACCAATACCACCACCACCAATACTACCACCATCAATAACACCACCAGCAATTAAGCAATGTGAATTCCAGGAAGCACATAGTCCTGTGCTAATGGGCTGAAGCTGACAACAGCTCATCTGTGTTACATGTCATCTGTACTAAAGCCACCTGATGGGTTGTTTTCAAAAATCCTGTTTTATTGAGAACAACATCACCACCGCCACTAATACCACTACCACCACCACACCAATACCACCACCACCAACACCACCATCATCAACATCACCAATACAACAACCACCACCACCACCAACACCACCACCACCACCAATACCACCACCACTATCAATACCACCACCTCTACCACCACCAATATCACCACCACCAATATCACCACCAATACCACTACCAATACCACCAATACCACCAACACCACTACGAATACCATCAACACCAATACCACCACCAAGACCACTACCACCACCAGCAATACCACCAGTAATACCACCACCAGCAATACCACAACCAACAATACCACCATCACCACCAATACCACCAATACCACATAATTGTATCATGTAAATAATTTTTCAGTCCCCAGTCTACGGTACCACAAGTATCCAGGGACTGTAAATTAGATGCTTCAATTGAGCTGCAGATCTCATTGTGCTACCCACTAAAGTAGAATGAACAAAAGAAGGGGGTTCCCCGATGGGTATTTTTAAGGATATAGGCAGGCCATAGGGGGGAGACAACTGTGAATAGAACAAAAGAAAGCACCCTGCCTAGGGATATAATGGCCCTAGCTAGAGGGTCCAAACAATATATAAGGGGTGATTAGCCTAGGAGCTGACACTGCACACAACAAACACAAGGTCAATCCAAATAAGCTCAAGAGAACATATTAGAAATATATATATTTTTTTTATTTCTTTTAAATATATTCTTTTAGGATTAAGGAAACAAAAGTATAAAAAGGTAAATTGTACACGTGATACTTTTAGAGCATAAAAAAAACATACACTGATAGGGGGAGAGAAAAAGATGGGGAAATTTATACTATATTAAGACCTACCCAGTAACAACCATACTTCAAACATACTGTCATACTCACTTAGTTAAATTCTTACTCTGCCTAATATTCTAACATTCAACTTTCATTCTTCCATTCATTCTTCTAGTCCTGGTGTGTGCAACACATAGATGGTCAATATGTTGCGTAGATCAGGATGTTATTCCAGGCAGATGACATTAATACGGGTCCTGATGTAAATAGGACAAAGTGCCGTATTTCTGGAAACACAAGCCGACGCGCGTTTCGGTGACAGGCCAATAGGGCCACACCTTCGTCAGGGCTGGGGGTAGTATACTGGGAGGGAGACAAGTGCAAAATCTGAAAATAAAAAGCAAAGTCTTAATTTTATGTTCTATATATATATACAATACCAATCAAGAATATTCAACATACAGTTTCCACTGTTCTTGTTCATTTTAACATTTCAAATACACATCGTATATTGATGCGATACACATATGGTTGACCTTTTGTAAATGTGCAATGCCAAACTACCTAGAGACACTCCCTGGAACTGATTCCCTGTTAAGTGGAATCTGTGAAAGGCATAGTGATAACCTAGGCTAAATGAACCGTAGAGTACATTTCATAACAAAATTCATTTATACGTATTTTTTCTAAGTATATACAGACACTCATTCTCGCACACATGTGACCAAGTAGTTACAGTTAGGCCCAAAATCATACAAGGCAGGTTGCCATAATTATTCTCATTGATCAAGGTAAGCCCGACCTCTAGATAGGGCAGGGCATTTCTTATTATATACAGAAAAATAGGGGACAATTATTGGCATAATTTATCAGGGGTACACAATAATGTTTACCTATATTTTTTGGTCAAAAGGAGTCAAAGGCGTATAGTCGGATGTGCTACGCTGGGAAGTTGATACTTTCTACTTCCATTGGCTGGACTCCGAAGGTAGTGATCCTATGGTAGGAGTAGATTTGGAACTTATTACATATGTTATTGGTTATGGCACAGATAAAGTTAAACGTATAATCAAGCAATTTCGGGGTATAACACGTTTTAAATCAACATTCTATGTCATCAACCTGTGATGGTTATTTATATTAGTTCCAAATTCCGCTGGTGATAGATTAGGCTCACGGATTGTCTAAGCTCCTCATTTCACAGTTTACCCTAAACAGATAGCTATATTTGCATGAATTACCAAAAGATCTTATTGGCTGGTCAGATAGTCTAAGCTCATATGGTCTCAGTTTGCACTAAACAGGTTGTCGTATTCGCACGCATTACCTGAAAGATCTTATTAACTGAAGTCAGGCGGTAGTAAGAATAGGTCACACTTCAGGGCACAAGGGGTTAATAATTTCCCAAAATACTCCCTATTGAGAAAATGAAACGCTTGTTATGGCCATTGTTCACCTATACAATCCAACAGTTGGACAGGTAAATAGCAAAGTTTTATTACCTGGATCTATTGGCTATCAAGAAGCAAAATCCAGCGAAATTCGATCCGGGACAGGAAGGTCAAGGAAAAGACCTAAAGTCACCGTGTTTCTGATGGTTTATAAGGGCCGGTAGCTATCGGTCGAAGTTTCTAATGGGAGAGGATATGAACGTCACACATGAGTATAAGGCATCCCTGAGAGCTTTCAAGTGGTGGGAAGCGATGTAAGTTAAATACACATACCGCGGATCAAAACGGTGTGCAAAACGGTGTGCCACAGCTGTGCTTTTTGCCACGAAGGAGAACGGGTAGATAAGATTCCTAGTGGCGATTAACAAAGAGGGAGCCCATTACATATATGAATTGCCCAATTCCATCTGAACACCAGATAGCCGCTCTGAAACGGCCCGTGCCGTGATTGACATCCTCAATAAGGAAATCCGAGAATTGGAAGACAAACTAAAAGAGGGGGATGCAGTAGATGAGGGGAAAAGAAAGCTGGAGGAGATCCAATTTGAATTGGAATCCTTCTCTGAATACCTGCTCAAAAGAAAAACTGAAAAATTGAGGAAGGACATTCGAATGTTTTCTCAGGAAAGGGCATAAATGAAATGAGGAGCTTAGACAATCCGTGAGCCTAATATATCACCAGCGGAATTTGGAACTAATATAAATAACCATCACAGGTTGATGACATAGAATGTTGATTTAAAACGTGTTATACCCCGAAATTGCTTGATTATACGTTTAACTTTATCTGTGCCATAACCAATAACATATGTAATAAGTTCCAAATCTACTCCTACCATAGGATCACTACCTTCGGAGTCCAGCCAATGGAAGTAGAAAGTATCAACTTCCCAGCGTAGCACATCCGACTATACGCCTTTGACTCCTTTTGACCAAAAAATATAGGTAAACATTATTGTGTACCCCTGATAAATTATGCCAATAATTGTCCCCTATTTTTCTGTATATAATAAGAAATGCCCTGCCCTATCTAGAGGTCGGGCTTACCTTGATCAATGAGAATAATTATGGCAACCTGCCTTGTATGATTTTGGGCCTAACTGTAACTACTTGGTCACATGTGTGCGAGAATGAGTGTCTGTATATACTTAGAAAAAATACGTATAAATGAATTTTGTTATGAAATGTACTCTACGGTTCATTTAGCCTAGGTTATCACTATGCCTTTCACAGATTCCACTTAACAGGGAATCAGTTCCAGGGAGTGTCTCTAGGTAGTTTGGCATTGCACATTTACAAAAGGTCAACCATATGTGTATCGCATCAATATTCAATGTGTATTTGAAATGTTAAAATGAACAAGAACGGTGGAAACTGTATGTTGAATATTCTTGATTGGTATTGTATATATATATAGAACATAAAATAAGACTTTGCTTTTTATTTTCAGATTTTACACTTGTCTCCCTCCCAGTATACTACCCCCAGCCCTGACGAAGGTGTGGCCCTATTGGCCTGTCACCGAAACGCGCGTCGGCTTGTGTTTCCAGAAATACGGCACTTTGTCCTATTTAAATCAGGACCCGTATTAATGTCATCTGCCTGGAATAACATCCTGATCTACGCAACATATTGACCATCTATGTGTTGCACACGCCAGGACTAGAAGAATGAATGGAAGAATGAAAGTTGAATGTTAGAATATTAGGCAGAGTAAGAATTTAACTAAGTGAGTATGACAGTATGTTTGAAGTATGGTTGTTACTGGGTAGGTCTTAATATAGTATAAATTTCCCCATCTTTTTCTCTCCCCCTATCAGTGTATGTCTTTTTTATGCTCTAAAAGTATCACGTGTACAATTTACCTTTTTATACTTTTGTTACCTTAATCCTAAAAGAACATATTTAAAAGAAATAAAAAAAAATATATATTTCTAATATGTTCTCTTGAGCTTATTTGTATTGACCTTGTGTTTGTTGTGTGCAGTGTCAGCTCCTAGGCTAATCACCCCTTATATATTGTTTGGACCCTCTAGCTAGGGCCATTATATCCCTTGGCAGGGTGCTTTCTTTTGTTCTATTCACAGTTGTCTACCCACTAAAGTAGACCTGTACAGTTTTAAAATGCTATTTCAACCAGGAAAAATAAACCTTTTGTCAGGCCTAAACTTTCCTTTTTAATACTTATAAGTTACCCCTAAGTAGTCACTTATTGCCCATGGGTCAGAATGCATGATATCTAAAAATTAGGACTTTTATGTTCAATATTTTATGTGTCCTGGCAGTGAAAACCCCACCAAAGTCATTTCTCACTGTAGCAGGACTGGCTCTCCTATAGCTCCCATAGGAAAACACAGGATTACATTAACCCAACTTAAAATGCTTAGTTTCAGTGTGAGAGCAGCTGGAAAGAGGGTACAAGGACTCACTTTAATTATAATTTAAAATCCAACTTTATGGTAAAGTCGGATTCTATAATAATATTTCCAAAATGCCACTTTTAGAAATTTGTCATTTTCCTTGCTAAACCAAACGTGCCTTCTGCCCGTGTCCATTGTGATCTGACTATTAATGGCTCTCCTGGAGTTTTATGTGTATTACTCCAAGACTGTAGATAAAGGTTGGGTACGGAGAGGTATTTTTCTTCCTTGAGCATTGCGGCCTGGGGGTTCTGCCCAGTCCCTTTGTGAGCTTCAAAGGGTACCTACCCTGTCACTGGCCAATGTATCACACACCTAGGCCTTCCTACCTTTGTTTGCTAGTCAACTTGGCTCCAAGCCCAGTGGATGTGTGGAGCTGCCCTAGAACTGGTTTGAAGTGACCACAAAGGAGGTATTGTCCATTATCATAGCCACACCTCTTAGGAGGTCTGATCTGGGGAAAATGGTTCTGCCATCTTGGATTTAGATAGCGAAGGGCACTGTGGGATACTTTACAGTAAAACAAGCAGTAGGTATTGTAAAGTGGGTAGGGCCAACACTAGGAACTTTTACCTCATAGGTTAGGAAGTGGCCAAGAGTTTCCCCAACCACAGGCTGGCAGTTGGCATAAAAGGGACACCCTCAGTACCCTTCTTAAAACACTCCTGGACCTTGGAAGAATCAGAATATGGACTTCCCTGCTATCTGAAGAACTCGAAAGAAGAATGAACCTCCTTGCCTTAAACCCAGGACCTCAAAAGTGACTCCAAGGGTCAGTTACCTGACCTCCGGTTTGAGCTACATGGCCACAAAAAAAGAAGTTTCCAGAGGCCGTTCCTACAACTGCCCAGCTGGGCAGCTCCAACTAGATCTGCCCTGGACCCTGCAGCTGACCTTTGCAGGAGTGAGTCTTGTCCTCCAAGTGCTGCCCCAAGGTCCCGGGCACTTTTCTCAGGTCAAAGTGTACTCCTCTTAAGGTTTCCTGAAGCTTGTGACTTAGAAACCTTTTGCCAATTCTTACTCTGGAAACCAAAGGGGGACCTCGTGCAACCTGCCAACCCATCCAATGAGGGTACCAAAGATTAAGGTTGCTCACGCTATGCTCTTCTCCACAACAGCAAATCTGATCCAGCCTCATGGAGCCCTCTTTGGCAACAACCTGCATGCTTGAACTGCTTGATGAATTCAAGCTTCAAAAAAGTGACTATGTTCGTAGGTAGAAACCTTCAGTAGGTGAAGGCTCAAAAAGTATCAGGCCAGTGAGGGACCTTCTCTGGGTTTGAAATTCAAATTTCAACCACTCTACGAAGTTCCGCCAAAAGTTAATGTCCAATGACGTTGAGGCCTCTTCAGCCAAAGGTTGCGGTCTTTCGCTTCTGAGGATTTTTGACTTCCATCCCAGAGACCGAGCCAGGAGATAAAAATTTACACTGGGACGAAATTGGTCCCTATAACCTACCAGCACTTCATTGCCATCAGCCTTAAATTTTGACTTTGTCTTGTCAAGCATGACCTGAGGACTGCAGTTGATGCGTAAAGCTTTTGGCTGCTATTTTGAACATAAACCTTCAAAAATTCATACCTTTGGTTTGTCCAGTTGGATTTTTGTTTTTTTGGTGTCATTTTGTTTATTAAAATACTCTCTACTTTTCTAAATTGTTGTGGGAGTTTTGTCTTCCTGTGGTTTTACCATAGACATTGCCTCTAGTTTAAGCCTGGATACATTTGCACCCAGCTACCATATGTTTGAGCACAGGTTTATTTCGTGACTTTTGTGGTTCACCCTGACAAGGATTCCAATTATTCATTTGAGGTAGGCTCTCCACCCTATCAAATAATACTCTCAATTTCTTAAAATTACGGAGATGTCCTTATTGCCTTTTGTTGAGTGGTTTTATAGTTTTTAGTTTTGAAAACATACAATATAATATTGCTTACCATGTAAATTGTTACAGTTGTACATGTTGGGTAATTGAAATTTTTGCTTCACAAAAAAGGTCAGTATTAAGTATTACACATTCTGGAATTACATTTTGTTTGTATTTGAAAGCGTTCAAGTACAGCTACATATACTACATATATGTGGTAAACACACATGTGAACAGAGGCATACACTTTCCTTCATTTACCTTTTCTTTGTAAACCACCAATCTCTTATCTGTTTACAATTTTGAGTACCATAGGAATTGAAGCAGTATTCTTTGCAAATAGTTTAAGATGTTCTTTTGCTGGGGACACCAATGTATAATAAATAACTGAGCCAGGAACACTGTCCTAATTTCCAGTACTGTGTCTATAATCCTGTGGTTTCCAGTCTTGCAGAGGCCCAGTTTCTGCCATATTATATTCTTTACTGGGTTCCAGTTGTTTTGAGATTGCCTACATCTGATGAAGGAACACACTAAATCATTATGTAAGGAACTCTATTTATTTTTCAGTGCAGATTCAGAGTGCCATGTGATTGTAAATTGGGACACCGGGGTGGTGCAGCGCTAGGTGTTTGGATCTAAAGACTGTCCCGCTGCTGCTCTTTGTTCCGTGTGTTTGGGGCTAGAAGAACTTTCCGCCTGAGGAGAGGGGAGCGGAGTGCAGGCGCGAGTCTACGCGCATCTCCTCCAGGACTCCATCCCCCAGGAGCCTCGCTGTCCAACACACCTGCAGAGGGGCTGGAGCACTGTCTCCCTGCCTACGATATTTTACACCTCGCCGCACCCGCTTCACGGGTGCCGCAGCGTTAGGTGTTTGGATCTAAAGACTGTCCCGCTGCTGCTCTTTGTTGGGTGTGTTTGGGGCTAGAAGAACTTACCGCCCGAGGAGAGGGGAGCGGAGTGCAGGCGCGAGTCTATGCTCATCTCCTCCTCCTGGACTCCATCCCCAGGAGCCTCGCTGTCCAACACACCTGCAGAGGGGCTGGAGCACCGCCCCCCTGCCTACGCTATTTTACACCTCGCCGCACCCGCTTCGCGGGTGCCGCAGTGTTAGGTGTTTGGATTTAAAGACTGTCCCGATGCTGCTCTTTGTTCTGTGTGTTTGGGGCTAGAAGAACTTACCGCCCGAGGAGAGGGGAGCGAAGTGCAGGCGCGAGTCTACGCGCATCTCCTGCTCCAGGACTCCATCCCCCAGGAGCCTCAATATCCAACACACCTGCAGAGTGGCTGGAGCACCGCCCCTCCTGCTGATTGTACAAATTGTGTGACCTTAGCCGCTGCGCGGGAGCGCGTGGGAGCGTCCCGGGAGAAGCCCGGGACAAGGGCGGGGCCGTCTGTGGCCGTCGGGGCTGGCCAAGGCTGGGCTGGGCCACCCCTCTAAAGCCCAGACACAAACAGTTATTAGGAAATGCTTATCGTATCCAGCACTACTACAGAAGATCAGTTGTTGTGCGATCCCCATATCTAAGTGTTGTTCCCATGCCAATGGCAACTCGATCTGGTAAGGGTATGAGGGCGGGGGAGGCTCAGTAAGCGGCACAATGGACCAATTCATCACTCGGGCGTTCTCAGTTATCGAGAAAGAGATTGCCATCACCGAGCGCCGCGTTTCACTTGACCTCCTTAATCGAAAACGCTCCTCCCTTGGGCCAATAGTACGGGCGGTTTCGCCCGCTCATATAGCTGAGCACACCGATGGAGCTACTCCTAGTATAGATCCGCCTAGACCAGAAGCCATAAGGGCCAGCCTGGATAGACTTAATGCCCTTGAACTTCGCAGGCACTCGGTCACTCAGCCAGCTTTGGGGACTGCTTCACCCCTAGTGCATCACACCCCTAGTGGTAATTCCATATCCTCTGAGGGTACACCCGTTCAATCTGATGCAGCGGTTGTCAGTGGAATTAGCGCAGTACCCATTAAAAGGAAATGACCGATAAGCCATCAAAGGGGTTGTTATCTCAAACCCCCTAAGAAGTTCAGGGGAAAAGGTTATAAGGGTTGTGGGAAACCTATGGAGCAGGGGGCGGTTGATAAGCAGATTACCATCAGATCACAAGGGACTTCCTCGACTGATGGCCACACGATAGGCGTCCCAAATGAGCTGGAGAATGCAAATTCAAAGCCTATTCCCATTGTAGACACTTCACTCCAGATACCACCTATCGCCCAAATCGAGAAAATAATGAAATCTCTGATCCTCCCTGTACTTGAAAGGGTGAAAGTTTTGAAGGAGCGGCTTGATAGATTTGAGCAAGCCACTCTAGACAATTTCTTTTCACTCAAGTCCTTAATCAAACTACATTCCAAAAACAGGGAGGGTGCGCTAGAGTCGAATAAGGACTCCCAGTTGGATACAACACTCTCAGAGATAAGGGCACCTAAAGCGCCAGGGGTAGTTCCTGGGTGTAAAGTGTGTGCAAATACTGCTGTTCAAGGTGGACCTACTCGCACCAGTGCCCAAATAAGTTCCAATTGTAACTCGAACTTGGATAAAGGGCCCAAAGGGTTCCAACAAGGCCTCTATCCCAAGAGTATGGCCAATATTGCCACCGGGGGAGGAAGAGGGGGCCAAAATAGTACCCCATCTGTAATACCCGTCACGGCTGAGAAGGGAGATTCCATCCCTCCCCCCATTAACCTACCTCCAGAATGTCAGCCCTATGTAGTGGTACTCACTGGGGTCCCACAGCACAGGGCTGGCAAACAGGAATCATATAATGAACTTAAAAACAAAACTATGTTTTGGCTAAATGAGAATAGACCTTTGCCTAGTTCATTTGACGGTCAGGTTGTTCATGTTAGAAGGGTCAGTTGGGTCGGAAACAGAATTAAAGACATGACGGGTGATTGCATCCTGGTTAATTTTAGGGATGCTAGAGTTGCTAGGTATATCTGTAACCAACAGTCTGGCTTGGGTAATATAGGAATTGTCACATACGATCTTAGTTATTTTCAGCTCTACCCAGCTCCTCCCCGGAATTCTAGCTACCAGCCTTGGGGTGGGATGGAAAGAGGGTTTCAGGCCTATGTTTCCCAAACCTGTATGTCCCATATGTCCAACACAGGCCTAGGAGCCTATAGGATGGGGCCTGGTTGTTGAATTGGCGCTTACTCCCCTGTCGAGAGGTTACCAGCTGCAGCCGACATGTTTGGGTGTAGTAAGACGACTGAGTGTGGTGCATCACACAGGCTTTTATGCTCTCCTGTCTATTATCCCTCCCCTACCATTGGCCCTACGAACAAGTCTGTGCTTGTTTGTTCCCATCCAGAGATTTACCGGAGGCCTGTCGAGCCGGAGGGTACGCCACTTGAGACTCTAACTGGGCCTAGCATGTTCGCCACACAAAAACCATCTTTCCCTGGGTAAGTTGGAGCGAACAGTGATGTGAGGATTCTCAGTTGGAATATAGCTGGTGTTTCCAGAAAATTAGATCTCCCAGACTGGAATACTTTTATTGAGTCTTTTGTGATATGTATCTTCCAAGAGACCAGGAGCTTGGAGCCCTGCCATAAAGTTGGTTATACCACGCATTTTGTTCCAGATACCCCCCACCCCTTTAGAGGGAGAGGTCGTCCCTCAGGAGGTCTCATTATATGGGTCAGCATTTCTCTGGGTTGTCATATCAGGCACAGAGTAACTAATTCTCCTGACATATTAAGATTATCAGTTAGGGGGCCCCACAGAGGGCGCACTTTGGAGATACTTAACATTTATGCCAGAGGTTCCAAGGGTGGTTTACCATCTCCAACCATCTCTGGGATTGAGCACGAACTTAGTCAGTGTAGCGTTTGCACGTATGTCCTGGTCGCAGGGGACTTCAACTGTACCTTTGAGCCCCTTGATGAGGACGCCAGGAGGGGCATCCCATCCTTGACAATATCGCCCATAAAGAGGTGGTCCCAACGGGCCATCCAGTTGAATTCCTTAACTTTGGAATTTGGTTTAAGGGCAGTGAATGGCAGATCAACATCGGACCCCTCTGGTGCCCATACGTTCAACAGGGTAGACCATTCGTCGAGGATAGACTACATCCTACTCGACTTCAAGCTCTGGAGTTTTATGCGTGATATGGAAGTTCTGTCAACTACGGACAGCGACCACAATCGCTATCATTGATTATTTACTCTTGTGGTCGCCCACATCTGGCTCACAGTTACCCTCTGCAATACGGTCAACCTCAGAAGTTTTCCCCTCAAATTGTGGGAGGCGTCTCAAATGGTGTAGGGTCGCACTGGATGAGGTGAAGGTCCAGATCATAGGGGCTCTTATGGATGCGGCCCTGTCCAAGATGTCCAATACCACCTTGGGACCTTCATAAGTATCTCTACTTTTCTGTGACACCATCAATGCCCTGGGAAACTTATATATAACACACAGTCAGGGTCTTCCTGTAAGGGAGCACCAGAGTCTCAAGGTGGTACTCCAAGAAATGTCGGCAGATGAAAACTTCACTTTTGAAAGCAGTCAAACTTAAGGGCCCTGAGCTGATCCGGGCTGCTAGGACGGAATATAAGCTCTCGATCAGTGAAGAAAGAAAAGATTGGGAGGACCAGTTCTGGGTCGACCTAAAGAAAGCCAGTGCGGGGAGGGACTCTAGGGGTTTCTGGGATCTAGTAAGGGCTGGGAACAGGCCTGATAGCATAGTTATAACATGTAATATTACAGAGCAAACGTGGTTTGATCACTTTTCTCTTCTCTATAGTTCTAACCTGGACGATAGGCAGGGTCCAATTATTTTACCATCTAAGGACCCCATTGGGGTGAGTGAGGCTCTTCCCTTTACAGCCAAGGAAGTGGAGAATGTGATAAAATCCCTAGTCCCAAATAAAGCAGCAGGCCCAGACGGGATACCGGGTGACTTGCTTCACCTTAATTGCAAAGTTTGGGGGACGCTTATTTCTTCCTTACTTAACGCTACTTATGATGGTGCGGTAATCCCAGACTCTTGGGGGGGGCAGAGGTCATCCCGATCTTCAAAAAGGGGGGTCGGGACGACCTGGCTAACTACCGTCCTATAAGCCTAATCGACTGCACACAGAAGGTTGCAGGAAAGGTGGTGCTGGGGAGAGTGCTTCAATGGGCTGATGATAACCAAATCCTTTCAGACTTCCAAGCAGGTTTTAGGTCGGGTACCGGGACCATCGAGCAGGCATTCAGACTGCTGCTCATATACTGGAAGGTAGTTGCACTAGGCAAAGGCAGTCTTTATCTCGCTTTTATCGACCTAAAGACTGCCTTTAACCTGGTGCCCCGGGACCGCCTGTGGGGGGTATTGTCGGACCTGGGTATGCCCGCGTATATCTTGTCTTTATTGGTGAAGCTCCATACTGGAAACTTTGCTCAGGTGAGGTGGGGTACTCAGGGCCAGAAGACATCAAGAATGCCAGTGAATAGGGGTGTCCGCCAGGGATGTGTTCTTGCCCCAACTCTGTTTTCACTTTATGTGAACGGAGTTGTGGAGCACCTCCTAAAAAATCAATCTGATGCACCATCCCTGGCGGGCAGGAGAATACCTACCCTCCTATTCGTGGACAACACCCTCCTCATCTCTAAATCACCTGTGGGTTTACAGAGCCTTTTAGGTAGCTTCCAGTCTTTCTGCACAAGCAGGGGGCTCATAATTAACACTGATAAGACCAAATTTCTGGTACTGAACCCCCCAAAAAGCTTGGACGTCCACCTGTACTAAGTAAGGTGCCCCTGGAAAGGGTTCAGGGAATTTGATTACTTGGGCATCCACTTATCTGACACCATGCAGTGTAACCCTCATCTCCAGAAGATGCTGTTGAGCCACAAAAGGGTCTTGGGGGCACTTCTTACAGAACAGCGCTCGTCCTCATTTAAACCCATTGCACCAGTGATAAATATATACCAGGCGAGAGGAGTTAGCTCAGCACTCTACAGGGCAGAACTTTGGGGATCCCATTACATTGATCAGTTATCTAGATCCGAGAACAAATTCTTGAAGGATTTGATGGCTCTTCCTCAGAGTACCCCGACTCTACCCCTGCTACTTGATACGGGATGCCCTGCAATTAAAGATCAGGCACAGCTCCGCCCACTACTACTTTGGGCTCGTTTGTGGAATATCCCAGAACTTGCCAATTATGCTGAAGGCTTATCTGAACTATTGTCGATGCCTGGTTGGGCTAAAATTAGGTGGCTTAGGGACGTTAAATTCTTGCTTGGAGAGCTGGGGCTCGGGGATGCTTGGGTCTCTAGAACTGCTCCCCCTAAATCTGTCCCTAAGAAAATTTATTGGAGTTTGGTATTTAATAAAAGTAGCTCAGACCTCAAACATTGCAGGGCAACCACCAAGTTTCTCAGGTTTAAGGACGTGGCTTTCCGCGAACCTTGCCTTGATATAATTCTAAAATCTTCAGACAGAGCTCTGTATTTTAAGTTTAGAGTAGGCATGCTCCCAGTGGGTGAATTGACTGCACGCTGGAAAATTCCAGCTGCAACCTCACCCTTTTATCTATTCTGTACGACCAGAGTGGTGTCTGTTGCCCACTTCCTATTTGAGTGTCCAGCCTACAAATCTCCGAGATCTATGTGGTTAAAACCATTGTGTAGGGAGTTGGGTACCAGACACCACATAGTCGCTATGCGAATTTTGACTTCTGACACCCGGTCCTTGTATGTGTGCGGAATGGCAAAGTTTTTAAGATGGGCATGGTCGATCAGATCTGAAAGGCTTAATGAAATTGTTTAATTATGGTCAATGTATTTAGACCTTCTTAACTATCTTGATTTTGTTTTGTCCACTATTTTAGTAGATTTGTTGATGCATTTTACATGATATGGTTTTTAATCTGTAGTTTTATGAAATGCTTTTAAAGATATGTTTTATCGAAATAAAGCCTAAAAAGAAAGAAAAAGAGTGCCATGTGATTGTAAATTGGGACACCTATTCATTATTCATGAACTAAAATCCAAGCCTTTCGCTCGGTGCAAGACCAAAGGAGATAAGGACACAGTATAAACTATAAAACTGTCCCATAAATGCAGACCCCTAAGTTAAAGTGAAATAGTCAGCGCAGGCATTAGAGGAGAGAAAGAAACGTATTTAGTCAAGGCAGTACATGAGTATTTCAAATGTTATCTGAACATTGAGAAAAATTGTAGAACACCTACATCATGAATTAGGATATCTCCTAAAGCCAACAAGAGCAGTTGCTAGAGAATGAGGCAATAATAAAAAGTGCAATTTGATTGTGAGGTATTGTCAGCAATGAGGCACTATTTTGGTCGAGCATTTAGGTACACTCAAGAACCCCACTATAAACTATCTTTGGAACACTAGGCTCAAATGCAATTAATCTACAGGACTTACCGAAATATGTTGAATGAGATATATATAAACATTGGTAAATCAGCAAACAGTATTAAGCCAGAAACAAGAACTAGTTCAGCATAATTAGTGGCCAGATTGGGCAACAAAAATACAACTCCCTGCTACATGTTCTGAACACATTTTAAACGAAGTTTCAAAGGGGTTAAAGCCTTATAAGCTCAACATCCAGGGCCAAACACAATGTAACCTCAAAAGATAATGATTGGCAATGATCAAGAATAATCAAAAACATTTAGAAAACAGATCTTGCATTTTGTTGAGTAAACCAGACCCCAGAATCTCACAATGCTACAGGCTCATTGTGCTCCATTTAACATGCCAAAATAATTGATTTATCATTGAACTGTCCTATTAAATTAAATGGATTTGAGCTGAAGTATATACAGTAAATAATGAGATCAATATTTATGCTTACTTGGATATGAGTTGAGACTGCAAAAGGTGCAAGGATTTCAAGGTGATGATTCTTTAAGTTTGGTCCAGTGGGTCCAGGGCAGGCCTCTATATTCCAAAAGCATTTTCTAAAATACTGGCAGGAGGAAAGCATGACATATTCCTAGACCTGGAAGCTGTGGGTCAGTGCGAGTTCTAGGTTCAGATCAAGCAATTCTGTTCCCACTCTGTGTAAACTAAATCCATTGGCAACCTTGATGCATGTTTTATAATTTTACTGTGATTAACTGCAGTTCAAATATATGATGATATCAGTTGTAAAGTTGATGTCATGGGTGAGGGTGTGTTCTCCTGGAAAAGAAGAACTGGCTTAGCTGTTATGACATAGCACCAATGGAGAAAAGGGAAGGGGGTGGTGGTAGGGGCCAAAGATCAAATGGGCTTTCACAGCACTTGCATCTTATTTGTGTAGGACATCTAGAAATGATGTGTGGTACTACGCCTTTGCATATAATACTCAGGTCCTTTCTTCTGATTTAAGAGAGAATTCTAGTTGCTGCTAGCCATAAAACATACTTTTATAAAATACTTTTCAACCACTTGCTGTCAAAGCGTGCATGTTATGCTAAGGCAAATATCACCAGTTACTGGACAAATCATTTCTGGTCCTTTCCAATTTTACCCTTGATGTGCCCCTTATTAAGATGTCCCTTGTCATGCTGTCACCACCCACAAGTCAGTCACTGTCTTCATCCTTGGGTAGGACACCTTCTCTTGACCGTGTCCTCACAACAAAGAGCTGTGAATCATAATCTTGTGGGATTTAAGGGATTCAGGGAGTTACATGGGCCAGTAGACATCTTTAGGCACCATCTATGTAAATTGCACCCAAAGCGACCACCAGTTGCTTGGCTTTGTTCACTTGACACAAGAGGAGATCAATGAAAGTGCTAAAAGAACTTGGCAGAATAAATACGGCACCCAGTTAAAGTTGAGTTGTTTCTGACAGCAGACAAGCAGCGCTCCTCATTAAAACTTGAAAAAATAAAAGCAACAATGTGTGTTACAAGGTTAGTGCACTCATTCATGTGGGCTAAGAACAAAGGAAAAAGAGAGAACATCTTTAATCAAGCAAATTGGGATTTCCTGTTGCAGTAGAACAAGACTCACAATTGATTCCTGATGAGGTATCATGACATCCTTAGAAAGCTCAATAAGATTTTAGGACCAATGAACACATACTTGGGGGGAGTCACTTACTGGCCTTCTCTAGAATATTTTATTCTAGTTTCTATTCTATTGTCACTCATGCACTGTCAAACTCAGACTAACAAAACCTAACACAACTGAAGAATGATGCTAGTCTCCAAAGCTTGTATTTGGTGAGTGAAGGGAGAAGTTAATGACTAATTCAAATCTGATGGTAAAATTGATTGTAAAACACGGTGTCATTTAGAGCATGTTTCAACATATTGTTTATTTTTAGGAAACATTCATTGAGCAGGAATTGGGAGCTAAGAAAATATTATCACATTAGCAGAAGCCTAATCTTCAGTATGTCCTCTCTCCTCTAACCACTCTTCAGTACAGGGCTGTGCTCCTGGATTACTTTATAAATAATAGGTGTGCGTGTCTAGGTGAAGACGTAGTGGGATACATGTTGTTTCAGCGGCATCATATTGAACCACAACGGGATGCGTTCTTGACACTTATATCTTACTTAAAGGGGAACACAATTGATGCCTTGAAGCCTTGTGGTACAGCTGGTTTTGTAGGGACTTTTCAAGCAGTTGCATCTGAGTCAGACAGGGCATCTTGTACTTGACTAGATAGGGACATTTGGTTATGCCGTATAGTAGTTGAGTTTTGTGAAAGACTTTTCAAACACATGTATCTGACTCAGAGCGACATCAAGTAACGCCTATTGGTACTGGGTATATGCCAAGACCTAATAGCCTTGCCAATGCTTGTTATAGTTACGGCCAGCTTGTAGCAATTGCAAAGCACAATAAGCAAATCCATTTGAATCACTGTGATAAAGCTGTACTACCTGTACTGCCCTACTTCAGGAGTTGTTTTTATATTCTTCCATTGATAATGAAGCTATCCCTTCTAAAGCTGAACAGCTGAAAACACTACTGTTTACTGCATAATCAATGAAGCTGAATCTGCCTTCCCTCCAACTTAAACCTCAGTAATATTCTTAGCGCTTGGACGCCTCAGGGCAGCTACCCGCGCTTTAGAAATCCAAATTCATTCATTCATTCATTCATTCATTCATTCATTCATTCATTCAAAGCGAGTCGTTTTCTTTCCTTGTCTGTTGTTATCTCAATGGAAGTGTATACTTGGAACCTTTCAACATTAATCTTTATGTGATCTATTGGTAAGTGAGAGTCATGAGCAACTATGTATGTTGGCCAGATTAAATGGCGTCCCCCCTCTCTCAACCATTTGAAATTCCAAGACTAGAGCCCACCTTTTGTCTAAAGTTGTGCACTCTTGCTAAGCAACAGAAAGTGTCCTAAATGAAAGTTGTTGTACTATCTTTCAAGCCACATTTTACTCCACTACAAATTTATATTGTGATGCAGCTGTGCAAGCTTTAGCATTTACATACCTCACCATGAAAACCAATGTAGAGGAGAAGGTGAGATTGAATATTCAAAAGCTTGCCTAACTTTATTCACTAAACCATTGCAATTCATTCAGCATCATTTTCTCTATATCAATCCTTGTTGAAGGTTTGTTTATTAAACCAAGTAATATATTTAATAGATATTACCCCTACGCCCTTTGAGAAGTTAACAAAGATCTATGGCCTCTTTAGAATGGCCTCTTCATCTTCCAAGGGTCTTTCTCCTTAAGGAGATGGAATGAAAGCCTGATTTATCACTGAGCAACTATGATTCATGAATGCTCATAATATCTGCCTGTTGAAAGCCTTCCTTGTCAAGGCTACATATATATATATATATATATATATATATATATATATATATATATATATATATATATATATATATATATATATATATATATATATGCACGTGCTATTCCCACTAAAGATATACTTTGGTTAAGAGATGTTATGAAACAAGAACCAAGCCACAGATAACTGTAAAGCCCATGCTAACCAGTGCTAGTCTGAGTGAGAATTGTGTAGCAGTGTCCTTGCTTATTCTTGCTTCCATAACTTAACTGAACATATATTTATATGCTTCTTAATGTGAAGATTAGTAAACTGCATTCCTAATTTCGCCTTTTCAAACCACACAAGGTCATTATCGCTCTCCTGTTACTTCTTGGATTGAATATATTGACAGAAAAGGCTAGACAACCAGTCTGATTAAATTAAATTGAGCAAACAGATAGCAAGTTCAGAGCAATCATGTTGTGCCTTCACAAACTGGACTACTTATGTTCCGGAGGATGAATAATTCTTAATAGAGTGACTATATTCACAATGAGTTACATATACGTCTTGTTCAAGGGTCATCAATAGTATTCAAGAAGAAATATTTCTCTCTGTAATGGAGAGGATGCAAAAGGCCTGCTGATAGCATAGACACCTGCCTTATTCTCCATCTCACATACTCAATTAGATTAGTATGACCCTAGTTTGCAGCTTTTGAGGGATGAACTCTAATTCAGAAGGTTGATCTCCCTAAACCTGTACCATTCCAACTAAAGATATACTTTGGTGAAGAGCTGTTATAAAAAAAGAGCCAAGCCACAGATAAATAATCTACAGATTGGAAGCCACATTATTCCTGCACTCTAAAGTATCTATCTTAGAATGGAGCAGGTCTTTGATATTTCATAACATGATTTTTGCCGGGCGCAGACTCACATGTTGCACATTACCTTCAAATGGGATCCTATAGCATTTGCAATAGGGTTCACTCCTTGAATCTAATCAGAAATACAACTGAAATTCACCTTTTACTGGGAAATAGGTAACTCATGTGACCAATACCAGTGGGTATGGTAAAACTGAGTTAAGCAAAATATGTGTTTTGCCAACAATGCATGGCCTAGGTCTCTGTGACCTGAGTGTAGATCACATGTCTGCTCAAAGAACTTCCCTACTCAATCTGGTAACTTTGACATTTATAACATTAGTGAGCCTTCTGTTCACAGGCCATTTTTCTGTTCAAGCGATCTACCAGTGACTCCTCCTGGTGTACTTGTGTTTCAATTGTTACACTACCTCAAGTTACAGATGACGCTACCCCCATTTTTCTTCCAAGACTAGTCTGGCAGTCTTTTATACACTGGACCAGTTTCAACGTGTGATCAGAGTTCTTAAGTTAGGGATAAGTATATTATATAGAATAATTATTACCCTCAGCTCTAGGTCCCTCGTGCTCATTTTCAAAGAGCTATAAAACCTTTTATCATACAATCTGGGAAGTAATTTTTTTTATCATACACTCCTTGGAGTTTTCTTTTAATGTAATGAGATTACTCTGGACCAGTGGTTTCCAAAGTTTTTAATCGGGGGACAAATTGCAATTTCTTTATAAGGTAGTGGTCCAAACGAGCAAAGAAGCAAGCAAGCCTGATCCTCCCGAGGTGGGTTTGAGAAGGGTTCTGCAAGAAAGGAACTGAAAGTAATGGGACAAAATGGTGCATTTTACATCTTTTTTTGGCAGTTGTCCCAGGTAGTAAATCAGTGCACAGTGATCATCAATTTACATTGCTACAATATATTATCATACATTTAAAGCATTGATCTTCAAAACCCCATGGTTAGCCTCCATCTTGAGGACAGGAACATCTTTATTGGGACTCCCAAGTGATTTAACCAGATAGAATATGTAATCTAATGGGGAATATTGAATGCATTTCTTAAAAATGTTTTTAGATCTCGGAAATCAATTATATCCTGAAATATGATGAGCTAATTTTACTGAGTTTTATTGAATTAAATTATTTTTATATATGTACATTCTTAATGTGATTTTATCTGTACTTTTATGGTTGTTTTTTCTCAATAACCGAATAAAGTTTAAAATTGAATTGAATTGAATGCATCTGTCATATGACATTAGATGATGAGGAGGAGGGGAGGATTGGACACAAAATCAAAATTACCTGAACAAACATGATATTAAGAGGTTTATGTGCCTACCATAACCTTCAAACTTTACAATGTTACAGTACATGCACAAGCACACAGCAAGGTTTTCACACACACTGAACAGGCAGGAGTACTGCAACCTTTCCTAAAGCACAAAGTACAGGTAAAGCAAAGCAAACTTTCCCTTAAACACAGAACAAACCCTGTGAAGGTAGCAGCAGTCAAGGCTTTTTCACCACAAAGGTACAGCATAAGCTACAACAATACACGCTTACCTGACAAACAGACAGGGTACAGCATGGGTAGCAGAAACACAAACGTTGTAGCAAGGCATATCTCAATGCTGTAAGCACGTATGTGTGGAGGGATTGACAAATGAGTTTTTTTTTGTTTTTTTTTTTGCAGAGTTTTATATAGCGCGAACTAGACCCGAACCGAATCAGGTATCAGAGCGCTTTACATATTTTTCCAGTTACGTTACATTTTTACGTTTCCAGTTACTTTCATTTTAGGCACGGGGAGATTAAGTGATTTGCCCAGAATCACAGGAGGTTTTGGCGTCGTTACCGAGACTCGAACCCAGATCCCAGGTCCGAGGTCGAGCGCCCAGCCGTTAGGCCAACTCCTCTCCCCTAAAGGTGAGTCCTTTCTGTCCCAGAAAGTGTATTCCAGAGAGAGTGGAGGTTCTTCTGCCCTGATTTTGCATGCTGTTGGGATGGTCTGAAATGGGGTGGCTGAGTGGGCTAAAGAATGGTGATGGATTAAACCCAGATCAGTTGACTGGGGGTGAGTGTTTGATTTGCTCAAACGCTCCGTCCATCATCCCCTTTTGTATCGCGTTGGGATGGTGATGGCAGAAACCTGAACGGCAAACTGGGTCAGGAGCCTGCGGATGGGCCCTCCACCATCCCCAGATCTCCTGTCCTCGCTCAGAATGAGGCAACCTGTAGGGCATCTCCTCTTTGATACATTTTCTACCAGCACCTGGGAGTTCCTCAGTCTCCAATTAGGTACTTCCAGCAGGCTTTTAAGAGGACCTGCAGCTTGCTATCATAAATTAGATGATGGGTCAGGGTAGACCTTCACGGACCCTCACACTGTGTTGCAGCTCTCACACAGCATTATTTAGCTTCAGAGATCCTCAGCCAGCCCATAAATACCCCCAGCTGACCCTAAGAGATCCCAAGCTAGAACCTAGCCATTCATAAGCAATTCTGCAGCCACTCCCCGAGATTGTATGCCAGTTGTGAGACACCAACACCAGCCACAGAAGCCTTCAGAACGCAACAATCAGCTACCAGGAACCTTGAACTGGCCTGTAACCTTACTCAACTCTATTCGCTCTCAAATAACCTTCAGGCCCACTCTGCCAGTGCTCAGCCCCTGTCTTTCGACAGGTACAATCATCCTTCACATGGCCGTACTGGAAAACAAAATCATCCCTGGCAAAAATGTTGATACTAGCCCCCCTCTGCAGAAAGCAGTGGCTTTTATGGTTGGATCACTGCAGCCCATCAAGCTCAAAATGTGAGTTTCACCAATATCAACCAAAGAATGAAAAGTGAATCTATCCAATATATAAAATACAACGCAATTGTCATATGAAATTTCACCCATGATTCCTGTGCTCATAAGTTATGTGCTTAAATGTACCCAACTGGTATAAAATGGAAAGACATCAACAGATGTGGGCTGAGGCAATTATTGTTCCTATTTCAGAAAGAGAGATAGGTCATCAGTAATATCAGGGTGCTGGGTTTCCCAGAAAGGGCGGAGGGAGTGTCCACTGAACAGTTTCTCGAAGACTGGATCTGACAGGTCTTGAAACTGAAACAAATCTCTAAAATATTTATAACTGAAAGAGCACACAGAGCCCTGGTCCCTATGCCACCACCGGGGGTTCCCCCGAGAGCAATCATTGCAAAGATGCTTAACTATAGAGACAAGAACTGCATCCTGAGAGCGGCCCGGGAACAGGAAATACCATGGTTTGAGAACTGTAGTATCAGTATTTACCCGGATTACACAAAATTGGTCCAGGAGCAACGTGTCTTTCCTGGCCGTTAAGCAAAAGCTCTGGGGACTGGGACTCAGGTATATGCTAATATATCACGCTAAATTAAAGGTACTGTACAAGGATAAGCCTCACTTTTTTGAAGGACTGGATGAGGTATGGGAGTTGCTCAAGAGCTGAGACCCTGGGGAGCCCAGACTGGGGGCCCCTCTGGCCGAGGAGCGTTGGGCGTACACTCTCGGAGACCTCGTGTGAAGAAGGCTGTTAGCCCCAGACCTGTGGACCAGTCCCCTGGGACTCCAGAGAGAATCCAAATTGCAAAGGACGGAATAATTAGGTTGTGCAGGCTGGGATCCCAGGGGGCAGATGCAACAGTGGCGGCTGGCGGAGACCCTGTGTCGAGGGAACCAAACCCAACAGCCGAAATTATTCCTGATATAAATATGAAGGAGTGGGGAAGCGAGGTGAAGAGAAAAGGAGAAAATTAGCTATGCAGAGAAAGAACTGGTAAACCAGGGTTGGGGGGTACTCTGAGAGTTGAGACACTGTGCAATTGACATATATACTTCCTACATTTGCACTGTTATGAACACGAATAAGAGGGCATGGGGTGGCCCACTTGTGCAATGAGGTGTAGGGGAAGGTTGCTTGGACAAAGGTTCATGAGCAAAGGAATAAACATGCAATGGGCTCTATGGGGACCCAGGGGAGGGGAGAGAGCACGGTTAGACAGATTTTTCTTTGTTTTTGCTGGTCCAGGTTAGACCAGCGGGGAAGTTGTGTTAGTCTTCGTACAACAGCGGGTGGACTTCCGTAGGCTGAT
Source organism: Lissotriton helveticus (assembly GCF_964261635.1). Classification (NCBI taxonomy): domain Eukaryota; kingdom Metazoa; phylum Chordata; class Amphibia; order Caudata; family Salamandridae; genus Lissotriton; species Lissotriton helveticus. Next base: position 935,805,268 of record NC_136069.1, read on the forward strand.
GTTGTCACTATGGTTGCCCATGGGGGGGGGGGGCAGTGAGTTCTAAGTTGATTGGTTATATTTACATGGTTGATGGGTTGTTCTTGAAGTTACTGCCAGCTTGTAGCAATTGCAAAGCACAATAAGCAAATCCATTTGAATCACTGTGATAAAGCTGTACTACCTGTACTGCCCTACTTCAGGAGTTGTTTTTATATTCTTCCATTGATAATGAAGCTATCCCTTCTAAAGCGAGTCGTTTTCTTTCCTTGTCAGTTGTTATCTCAATGGAAGTGTATACTTGGAACCTTTCAACATTAATCTTTATATGATCTATTGGTAAGTGAGAGTCATGAGCAACTATGTATGTTGGCCAGATTAAATGGCGTCCCCCCTCTCTCAACAATTTGAAATTCTAAGACTAGAGCCCACCTTTTGTCTAAAGTTGTGCACTCTTGCTAAGCAACAGAAAGTGTCCTAAATGAAAGCTGTTGTACTATCTTTCAAGCCACATTTTACTCCACTACAAATTTATATTGTGATGCAGCTGTGCAAGCTTTAGCATTTACATACTTCATCATGAAAACCAATGTAGAGGAGAAGGTGAGATTGAATATTCAAAAGCTTGCCTAACTTTATTCACTAAACCATTGTAATTCATTCAGCATCATTTTCTCTATATCAATCCTTGATGAAGGTTTGTTTATTAAACCAAGTAATATATTTAATAGATATTACCCCTACGCCCTTTGAGAAGTTAACAAAGATCTATGGCCTCTTTAGAATGGCCTCTTCATCTTCCAAGGGTCTTTCTCTTCAAGGAGATGGAATGAAAGCCTGATTTATCACTGAGCAACTATGATTCATGAATGCTCATAATATCTGCCTGTTGAAAGCCTTCCTTGTCAAGGCTACATTACCTACTGGCGGTCGCCAGTAGGTATATATAGTTAGGATTTTTTCTCTATGGGTTTTTTGAAAATTCTATGTCTAATAACTTTGCCGTTTGTGGACGGAATTGGCTGAAATTTTCAGGAAAATGGCACATTTTGTTTCTGAGCAGCCTTTGAAAATTTGGGGGGGGTTCGTCAAGGGGGGGCCGAGAAAAAAGGGGGGTCCCAAAACGCGTTTTTCCCATGTTAATTTCCATAGGGCGGTTGGCCTCACTTTTAGCCCGAACGGCTGAATGGATTTGCACGAAACTTGGCAAAATTGTAGGGACTGGTAGCCCGATGTGCCTTTTGTAGGTCTCAATATATGTGCTCCAGTGGATTTTGAGAAATTAACGTTTAAAAAAAGATATATATCTGTAAGCGCGGACCAGGCAGCGGTCTGGTTCGCGGACTTTTCGCGCAACGGAGCTTTGTGAAGCGAAGCTGATTGGTTCTCCGGCGTCTGTCAACATTCCAAACAGTCCGTAGCGGCCGCCATCTTGTCTCTCGGTAGGATCGAGAGACAAGAGGAGGCGAAAGCGAAGGGGCAAATGACCATAAGGGGGAATAGTAGATCCTCGCTGACCCCCTAGGTTTGATGTGGAGGTTTTAAAAGGGCCCCGCGGGGCAAAAAAAAAAATAATAATAATAATCGAACGGCTGAATGGATTTGCACGAAACTTGGCAAAATTGTAGGGACTGGTAGCCCGATGTGCCTTTGCTAGGTCTCAATATATGTGCTCCAGTGGATTTTGAGAAATTAACGTTCAAAAAAAGATATATATCTGTAACAGCGCTCCGCTTCGCGTACTTTTCGCGTTACGGAGGTTTGCGAAGTTGATTGGTTTTTCGGCGTCTGTAAACATTCCAAACAGTCCGTAGCGGCCGCCATCTTGTCTCTCGGTAGGATCGAGAGACAAGAGGAGGCCAAAGCGAAGGGGCAAATGACCATAAGGGGGCATAGTAGATCGTCCCTGACCCCCTAGGTTTGATGTGGAGGCTTTGAAAGGTTCTCGCAGGGCAAAAAAATATATACCGTTTTTTTAGTTTTTTTGCGTGGAGTGCGCTCGGTTCGCGAACCGGGAAGCGTTCTGGGGAGCGTACTTTCTTGAAAATTAGTGAAAAAAGTTAGAGTACAATAATAATTGTGAGTGATCAGATGTAGGGTAGCTCTGAGAAGAGCTTTTGGGTTTATGGTACATTTAGGTACTTATAAGTAGGTACCAATGCACATTCTTAAATTCAGAGTGAAAACTCTGTTGCCCTCATCTGAGAAGTGAACTCCATCTCCTCTGTAGATATCTTGCATGTAGTAACGCAAGTTATTGTTGTACAGGGAGCCCATTCCATGGTCTCTCATGTAAGCTGAAACAGATTTGTTTACATGCTTCCTCGATTTCTCAATTTGTGGACAAAATTGGTTCGACCACCTCCATTTCTGTCTTTGGCATATATTTGAATATACCAAGGCAGTCTGAGGAAAAAGTGCCATCAATTGCTCAAAGGTGTCCTTTAAAAGCATTTCCAGACCTACCCCAGTCAAAGTGCCCAAATCATTACCTCCACAGTGCACAATTAACAGGTCAGGTTTTGGCAAATGCATAAAGGTTTTCACCAATGGTATCAATTGGTGACATTTTAATCCTCTGTGGCCAAACCACTTAATTTCCACATCTTGTAAATTGAGGTTAGGTAAATTCCTGTTTTCAGCGTACCTTTGAGCCCAATAGATGTAGCTATGTCCAACAATCCAGACAGAAAACATGGCGAGAGAAGGTTCTCCTGCAGTCAGATGAAGTGTGGCAATGAAATGGCAGTTGAAAAAATGAGAGTGTAAAATGAAAAAAACTGAGGAGTTTCTGTGTTAATGAAGCAGTAAGAGTGATTGGTGGATTTTGATTGCTGAAAACAGAAAGTTAGTGTGCATGGATGAGTTCGTTGAAAGATGTATTTTGAGTGGCGAAGAAAAAATCATTAAATGAAAGAATGCTTTGGATATGCAGGTGCACTGAGAGTTCAGAGTTCAATTGCAACATTGTTGTGTGAGAGGTCTTGCAAGAGGTGGTTGCTATGCAGAAAAAGCAGAGAGGGGGCAGAGGGGGGAAGGGTTTTGCTTTGAAAAAAAGTGAGGGAAGAGTTTTGATTGGGTGACATGAGAGATCTGTGTGAGGAATTACAGCATTTCTGTGCTTTTGATAGCTGCAGACTCTGGAGTGCATACCTTTTGCTCTGCTGAAGACAAATTGGTGTGTTTCTGAGACTGTTTTGAAACTCAAAGTACTTGCTAAGGTGAGAAAAAATTTCTTTAATTTAGATAGAAAATAGTGTGCTTTAAGGAGAAAATTATGAAGAAAGTTGTGTTTTTCAAATGTTGCTTTGTCTCAAGTGTTTCACAAATAGATTTTGTTTGTTTGAGAAATTGTAATTGGAGAAAATGTGAAGTATTAGTACTGACAGGGCTTTTATGTGCATAGGAGCTGTGGAGTGTTTTCAAATTATGACTTGTAAATCGTTTTTGAGAAAAAGCAATGGTTTTAATATTGATGAGAAGGACATAATGGTGTCTGCTTCTTTATAAGGTAATTGAGAGTCTTTCCCATTTCAATGTAAGAAGTTTGTCTGTGGAGCAAATTGCTTGTAAATATGCTCCCACCTGTGCATGGCAAATTTAGATTTTGAATGTTTCCGTTACATAGGCATGTTAAAGGTGACTGAAACATGCTGCAAAGGCAATCAAAAAATGCTTTTATGTGTCTTAAGGACATTTTAAGTCATTTCCCCATGTGCAGTGTTTTCAAATTATGAGTTGAAAATCGTTTTTGAGGTAAAGGAATGTTTTCAAAATTTATGTGCGCCATATGACCCCAAATTTTTTTTTCAGGGGTGCAGCAGGGTGTTCTTGAGATACCCCTGCACCGTCGGAAAAATTCGTAATTTGCGATGAGGTAATTGCTAATCGCAAATTGCACCTTCATTCCTATGGGCCTCCTGCTGCATGGAAATGAATGGGTAATCTTGCTGAAATGCAAAGTCGAATCTGTATTTAAAAGGGTCTGCACCTCTGTACGGGTGTTCGCTATGTGAAGCACGAAAGTTTCACGGGCCGAACTCAAGGCCACCTCTCTCTGAGACAAAAGAGCTCTTATTCTTGCCATGCTGTTGAAATGTGCTCCCAAGGTTGGTATTTGTGGCCAGATTGAAAACTCCCTATGTTCATGTGTGGGAGGAAATAGAACATTTGTGCAGCAAATAACCCGTTCATTTACTGTTACGATAAAATGAATACTTTTAATTAACCCAGAACAATCTTCATTATTGAGCATCAAATAACTACCATTTTCCAAGAACTTGAACGTGGGGATGATAGCAGGAACTGGCGTGCCTTGCAACACGCAAGCCATATTTGGTCGGTGTTTGTTGCATGAACCGTGTAACTGTCTGTGCCTACACATTAGTGAATGATCTGGCGTCTCAGTGCATTCCTCTCCATTCAGATAAAGTTCTTGATCATCTTTGAAAATCTGTATGTGTATGGAAGCGACCAGACTTGATGAAGAAAACCACTACCTAAAGGTTAATAACGACCTATTGGTATATATTTCATACAATTTGAAAACTTATATAAAGCAAAAGGCAGCGTTATTAAACCGTGGATAAGGCACGTTGCCAAAGCAGTCAACCTTTTGGATTTATACTGGAAATGTTAAAGGAAGAATTACGGAGTAGGGCCTGTAAATCTTTAATAGACAAAGAGTAAAATTACTCCAACCATCGTATTCCTCTAACTCCGGGATAGTAGGGGTGTTTAATTTTTTAGAAGTAGCCAATCCAAAGCATTTGGTCTGGGAAATTGTTTCATTCACAAACAACATATGTTTTGGGATGAGACATGCACGGTGGAAAGCCTCAGTGCCTTGTACCTGCCAGGTTCGTGAACCCCAAACTGATGTAGATCCTGGATATTTTTACTCTGTATTACGTTAGCATGGTCTCATTACTGGTTTAAACGCCATTTTTCCTTTTTTGTAACTTCTGCACACGACACTTAGTTGTTGCTTTAGCTTTCAGCCTACCTGCGTCAAGATCTATGCCTGCTTCAAGCAGGCGCAGGGTTTTGATGTAGCTTTGTCCTATCTGATTGTAAATGCGGCACACCGTGGGTGGCAGAGCAGCGGTGCACGTTAACTGGTGCATCCCTGGGGATGTGCTAGTTAATATAAATCTGCCCCTTTACATTTAATTATGTGCAGGGGACACAGAGTAGGTGAGGTTTATCCAAGGTTAAGAAGAGATGAGTCCTGTTCAGTGAAAAATTGAAGATAGGCTTCAGTATATTATATACTTAAGTAGTGTGTTAAGTTTTTGATGACTGTTATTAATTTACTGTTGGGTAATAGTGGTTAATAACATTTTTTATTATATTTTACCACAGATTCAACTGCACATTATTTCAAGATTTTAGGATGCCTAGCAAAGAAAGAGTAAGAAAGGCTGGAAAACGTCAAAGACAGCAGGAGCATGGAATATTGCAGCAGTCCTCTAACAAAAAGATTTGTCAAGTCACCAAGAAAGCACCGGGTAAGAGTCGAAAAACAGTCATAAGAAATATGTGTAGTAAAAAAAATATTACTACAGAAAATGTTTCACTCCAGAAAAGGAGACCGAATTCAAATGGTAAGGAAAGGCCAATGAGAAATGTTACTGCTAGAGTAAGAGATAACTCTATGCATGAAAGTAGAAGGAAACAACAGTTTAGGGATATTCGTAAACGAATGTTCCGCAACAGGATAATTGGGAATTTGTTAAAAAATATTAAGAAAGGTCAGCAGAAAGTGGTTTTTTATAAGAGAAAAAAAATAGTTGAGAAAGTTATTGATCAGGCCTTTGAAATTAAACGTAAGTTATTTATTTTGACAATCAATAGAATTAGGAAGCTAAACAAGGTAATTTATGATTTCAAAAGAAATAGTAGATGGAAGAGAATAGTTAATCGTAGTAATTTTTGTGAAGTTTTTTCTGGAGAATGGATGCATAGTTCAAGCTCTGAGGCATTTTTTAATGAGGAGAGTTATTTCCAGGATAATGATTTGGTGCATGCAGTTGACACCAGTGGTCGAGCTTATGAAGTGAAAGATGGTTGTCCAGTTGAAAAAGAAAAACTTGTGAGAACAGAGATAGAAGAGGTGTTAGGTAATGAGGTTTTAGGGAGACGTCCTAAGGGTCCTGTGTACACCTGGAAGTGTAGTAGTATTTGCAGTGTACGACAGGATTCCATCAATTTGCTTTGTGATTTTATACGGTCATTTAGTAAGAAAAGTTTGAAGCAGAAAATGAAGTTGTTGCAAGAATTAGATCCTTGCAGAGTGAGAGAAGTGATAGGTTTGCATGGTCATTCACTGGCTTGTCTTTCCAGGAGAGTATGCCAGAGTGTTTTTCATCATTTCAGGATGCTAGCAGTGCATCATAATAAAGTGAGGAAATTAGTTAGAATGTTGTATTATGCTAAGAGTCCAGCAATTATGCTAAAACAATTATGCGCTGCTCTTTTGCATGGTTCTGAAATAGATGTGAAAAATATATGTGAAGAAATTGAGTTTTGTTACTTTGGAAGTAAAGAGGAGAATGTTGAAATTGACCAAGAAGAAGAGAGTAATGTGGAAGATAGTGTACAGGTTTCCAGTACAGATAATTTCCAGAGGGAAATTGCGACGTTTGAGGTGAAATCAAGTGAGAGGCCAAATTTCACTTGTGTGTGTTGTCGACGCACTTATTATAAGAATCAGACTAAGTTAGTGGATTTATATGGAAAAAGTGAAAGGGAAAATAATAGTGAATGGAAGGATTTTACAACATACTTGATGGTAGAAAATTGTTTTGATTTGGGATTGGATCAACGTGTGTGTACTTATTGTTGTAACAAATTAAATCAAAACCAGATGCCTGCTAGAGCAGTTCATAATAATCTGGAATTGGTTGAAATTCCTTCTGAATTGAAGGATTTAAATACTTATGAATCTATTTTGATTCAAAGTATCCATCCCTTTCAGGCTATTGTAAGAATGGAGCCAAAGACAGGGAAATTGCCTCCATCAGATTTACAGAGAGGATTAAAGGGAAGAGTTGTTTATTTGCCTCTAGATTTGAAGAAAAACATTAACACAATTGGAGTAGAAAAAGTGGAAGAGGAACCTCTGGTTATCTTAGTTAATGGGGTTCCGACAAAGAATAAGAAAATATGGCAAGATTTAGTAGATGTTAGGAAAGTCAAAAGGGCAACATTGTATTTGAAAAAATATAATAAATACTATAAAAATGTATATGTTGCAGAAGAGGAAGTAAGTGAGGAAGAGGATAGCGATTTGTGTGCTGGTCAAATTGAGAAAGTAGAACCCTGTACTAGTGAAGAAATATATGAACATTATAGTGTTCATCCTTTGCATTCCAAGGAAGTCATGGGGAATGCTATTGAGTTGTTTCAAATGAAACAAGCGAAAGGGAGTCCCATTAGTGTTTGGGAGGAAAGTTTGGAAGCTCGGTGTTTCCCACAGCTTTTTCCAACAGGTCAGGGAGGAAGATATGATGAGCGACCTCATCAAATTCCTGCTTCTGAATACCGGACTTTGCGATTGTATGCAGGAGATCCTAGGTTTCGACAATGCATTCCTTATTTGTTTCATCTCCTGTTTGAAAGCGATCTGTCTGGACTGTCATATGCAGTGAACCACATCTTGAAAAGTGGTATACACATGCAAAACATCTCGGCAAGTGACTTTATGGATAAAGTCAATGTCCAAGACAGCATTTTGGATTCTCACCTGATTAATCTCATGGCGTGTCAGCGTGGTACTAATGAGTACTGGTACCGTCGTCATGGTGATTTAAAATGTATGCTGAGGAACTTAGGAACTCCCACATGGTTCCTCACTTTGAGCTGTGCTGAGTATGGCTGGGAAGACTTACTTGAATTTCTACGAGAGGCAAATGCTAACGTAGAAAACATCGAATTCAAGACACCCGGAGAACTGTGCTCTTTGGATCCAGTCAATGTATGTAGGTACTTCAATCATAGATTTGAAGGTATGATGTCTTTCATCATGAATAAGAAGAATCCACCTCTTGGAGAGGTGTTGGATTTCTTCTGGAGGAAGGAGTACCAAGCAAGAGGTGCTCCTCATATACATATGTTGCTGTGGATCAAGGATGCACCTAAATTTGGAACGGATGCAGACGACTCAGTGATGAGTTTCATAGAACAGTATTCTACGTGTGCTGTTCCAAACGCAAAGGAGAAAAAAAGCCTAAGAGAAAAAGTTCTACGTTTCCAAAGCCATCGATGTGGAAAGTACTGTCGTCGTAAATTCCGGAACAAAGACAAGTTCTACACCAAATGTCGTTTCGGCTTTCCACGATCGGTGATTTCTAAAGGAAGAGTGAACAGTTTGATGTCTTCGCTGCGACATAATGTGATGAAGAAATCACCTAAAAACACATACAATTTGAAGAGGAACGAAGAGTCTAAGTACATCAACGACTACAACCCGGTGATTTTGTCCATGTGGAATGCTAACATGGATATACAGTTTGTGGCTGATAACTGTATGGCTGTGGCTAGGTATGTGACATCTTACATCACCAAAAAAGAGAAGACAGAATTGAAGGATATGTGGGAGGACATTTCCCATGAAAAGAGCCTCAGCAAGAAGTTGTACAGTTTCAGTCTGAAGATGTTGTCGCATCGAGAAATCGGAGCTTACGAATGTTCTGACCGGTTGTCTTCAGCAAGTCTCTATGCCAAGTCCAGGAGTATCGTTTGGGCGAGTGTTGGTCTTGCTGCAACGCGTAATCGAGTTCTGAAACCTGTGCGGGAAATTGAGTATTTGGCGGAAAAGGAGCCAAACAGTACCGACATTTTGAAGAGCAACATGTTGGATACATATTATCCAAATCGAAGCAGTCACCTCGAGAATGTTTGTCTGTATGAGGTTCTGCAAAATTACATATTCAAGAGGAACATCAAAGAAGATACTGAGAAAGGAGTGTATGCTGTAATAGGAAGTGAGGGATGTCTGGTCAAGCAAAGAAAATGCCACTTGATAAACCATCGAAAATTGAGTGGCGAATCTCCTGAAAAAAAGGAGTTTTTCTATTTAGCACTTTTGCAACTTTTTAAGCCTTGGCGTGCAGAAGAGGAACTGCTTGGAGATTTCCTCTGTTACGAAGACTCTTTCAATGCTGCCAAGGAGACCATAGAATGTCCTGCTTTTCCCAAATATGTAGAAATGTTGAATGTGGAAATTGAGCAGGAAGCAACGATTGCAGCCGAGATTGCCAGAGACAGTTCTCAGGACAGTCAGAGTTCTGCTTCATTGAGTCAGGATCCACTAGGAGGACCTCTTATCGAAAATGAAGCTGCCACTGCTATGAATGAAGTGGAAAGAGCCATGGCACATGCTCAGGAGGATGCGGTTAACTTAGAAGAGTTGGAAAGACAACTCAACGTTGAGCAGAGGAAAATATATGACGAACTTACCATGCAAATTGATCATGGATTAAGTCATGATAAGAAAGAGTGCTCATGTACGTCGTTGAAGCCTGTCCGACTGTACGTGAGTGGAGAAGCGGGAACTGGAAAAAGTTTCCTTATTAAAGCAATTTCATGTTATTTGCAGGAAAGGACAGAGTCATCGCTGTCTTGTGTTGTCACCGCTCCAACTGGACTGGCAGCACATAACATTAAAGGGATTACTTTACATCGTTTACTGATGCTGCCAGTGGAGCATGACAACAAATTAGAATATCACAAGCTATCTGGAGATGCTTGTTTTGAAGTTTCAAGAGTCTTGAGGAAAATGAAACTTCTTATCATTGACGAAGTAAGCATGGTTTCCAATGTTATGCTTGCCTTTGTGCATTTGAGAATGCAAGAAGTTCTCAAAACAGAGTATGATGTGTTATTTGGTGGCAAACACATCATTGTTTTTGGAGATCTTCTGCAGCTGACACCAGTGAAAGGGCAACCTGTGTTCAAAATGCTCACGCATGAAGATACCAGGAAGTGCTTAGGGAGTATTGGCAACGTCAATATATGGTTAAACTTCAATTATGCTGAACTGCATGAAAATATGCGTCAGGCAAAGGATGAAGTTTACAAGACTATTCTACAAGATGTTAGAATTGGAAAAGTGACCGAGCATGGGAAAGAAGCTTTACATGCACGATTACTGACAAATTTATATCCAGACGAAGATGTTGTGCCTGAGAATATTTTTCAGAAAGTTACTGAGAAAAAATCTGGAATATGTTTGATGCCAACTCTTGCAGAATGTGCCAAATTCAACAACAAAATGTTGCATTTAGAAAAGCAAGAGATTGTGAAATTGGAAGCTATTGACAGAGTAGAGCATATGGGATCAACAATTATTTTGTCTGAGAATCTGAAAACAAAATTGGATTCATTAGAGAAGAGTATATCTAAAACTGCGGGTTTTGAAAAGACTCTGAATGTGTGCTTGAACTGCCGTATAATTTTAAGAAGGAATTTACATGTTGAAAGAGGTCTGGTAAATGGATCAATGGGTAATGTTGTTGATTTTGTGAAATACAGAAATAGAGATGGAATTGAATTTTTAAAAATTAAATTTGATGGCATTGAGGAAGTACAGCTAATTGCTCGTTGTTCTGCTAGATTTTTGCTTGTAAAAGACTTATATGTTCGTCGTAAGCAGTTTCCTGTTTGCTTGGCATATGCGGTGACAATCCATAAATCGCAAGGTTTAAGTGTAGACTGTGCATTGGTGAATATTGGCAGTTCTGTGTTCAAGGAGGGTATGGCATATGTGGCATTGTCACGAGTTAGGACTTTATCGGGATTGTACTTGATTGAGTGTGATGTCACAAACATTTGTGCGGATCTAGATTGTGTTAAGGAATACAATAGGTTGAGAAGAGAGTATGCGCCACATTTGCCTCAGTATCCTTTGTTTGAGAAACGTGTGGTAGGCCGGAAACGAAGAAATGTGACCAATACTGGGGAGGTTGTAGCAAAAAGACGAAAAGTTGATGAACCTGAAATTATAAGCAGAAACAAAAAGGATTCTGTTGAAGATGTTGTTGGTTTTCAATTTGAAAACAGTTCTGGTGTCAACTGCTATGCTAATGTAGTGGTTAATGTTGTCTTTTCTCTAGAAACTTTAAAAGAACAGATTGTGGTCAATTCGGATCAAAGATTTTGCAGTTTGTTAAATTCTGTGTTAGAGAAATGTAGCACTGATAGAACAAACATAGAAAGTGTGTCTGAAATTCGAAATCTGTTAGACAGATGTTCAGGCCAAACACAATTCTCTCAAAATAGTCAGCAAGATTGTCAGGAGTTTTTAATGTATATGCTTGATGTATTGCATGATGAAGGTGTAGATGTAGATCACCTGTTTGGGCTTTCTTATCAATGGCAGCATGACTGCGAGAACTGTAGGGTATCAGCTACTACTAGTGTAGACTCAGAAAGATTTATATATTTAACTTTGCCAGACAGTAAATCAGTCTCTTTTAATAAGCTAGTAAAAGCAGCTGATCACAACATGGAGTGTAGCCAATGTAAATCTGAAATGATGTCCACTTTATTTATACGAACATATGGCCAGTATGTCATTTTAATGTTCCAACGATGTAGGCCTGATGGAACAAAATTGACAACTTTAATTAAAAATTTTGTGGCTTCACAGTTGTCAATATCAGGAAGGACTTTTGTAACTGTAGCAATTATATATCATGATGGTCCTTCAATAACATCAGGACATTATACAGCTTATTTAAAGTGTAGAAATGGCTGGTCATTCTGCAATGATTCTGTTTTAATTTTCAAAAAAAAATTGCCATATGACCTTAAAAACTCTTACCTGGTGTTTTTAAAACCAAAATTTTAGGGAAAGAATCTCGGGATGTGCTCTGAGGAATTTCAAGAAGTTCTTATGGCTCCTACACTATTTGGCCTTGAGGATAAGTGTAGTACAGAGACATAACTTCTAACCATAAGACTGGACGTCATGGAAAAATAACTGCACTTTGAATGAGTTCAGAAAAACTATTTCTTTTTATAAGCTAATTGAAGCAGCGAATCAAAACATGGAGTAGAGGGAATGTAAGTCTGCAATGCTGTCTACTGTTTTACATTGCTTTGTGATTAAAAGTGATGTAGAGAATTAAATAATTGTACTAGTCATAAAGGTAGTGTAAGTCTGCTTCATAGTAAGCAGTATCAGTGTGATAGGAAATGTAGAACATGATTGAGCAAGAAGGGGAAGATATTACTAGTCCAGGATTGTGTAAATGATCTTCAACATTTTAATTCTGAAAGTTGCGGAAATGCGAAAAGACGGGATTGGCTTACAAGAAATCCAAGAGTTATACATGGCTCTGACACGATTTGGCCTTGTGGAATCGTGTGGTAGAGAGCGAGAAGTCATTTATTGTATGTAACATGTTTTTGAAAACGATGGAGGTTTTCTTTCAGAAAGTGGCGGGTTGAAAGTAATAACAGCACAACAGAGTGTAAGCTGTTCATAGGACATCCTTGGCCGTCATGGAAAGTAAGTTAACTTTAAGGAGTTCTGAATTCTGATTTGTAATGTATGGGTTTTTTAAACACAATCATTTTGATTGTGTTTTTTTTTCCCCGCTGTTATATGATGAATACCTTCAAGTCACTGTTTTAGTGAAATTTGATACATTCTGAGAACAGCAAAAATAAACCATTTAACATGTATAATTAATTCTGTTCTGTTTGCATTTATGATGTACATGTAGAACTGTGTAGGAGGCATGGAGAAGGTGAGGCTTCTGTCAGTGTCAAAGTTGTTGCATACAGTGCTCATATTCTACGTAGTCTTTTATATTTCATTACTTTCACTGTTTCTGACAGATCTAAAAAAATTTTTTTTAAAAGAACAGTAAGTATAAGGGAAGGAAACAGACAGTTATGTTAAAAGAAACACAGCTATAGGGAATAAACTAGGGATACTGTTACCCGCAATCCTCTGCTGATGATGTCACTGAGCATGTCATGAATGATGTAATCTGTGACATCATCAGCAGTGGATTACGGGTAATAGTATCTCTAGTTTACTCCCCTATAGCTGTCTTTCTTTTAACATAACTGTCTGTTTCCTTCCCTTATACTTACTGTTCTTTTTTATAAAAAAAATTTTTTTGGTTCGCTTCCGGTTCGCGTACCGGGGAGCGAACTGGGAAGCGAACTAAGAGAAATAGAGGTTGGCACAGTTGCAAATATTGTACCAATTTTTTTATAACGGGGAGGTAGTTCTGAAAAGAACTTTTTTTTAAATTGTTTTTGTTGTTTTATATTTTTTTTATTATTTTTCTGAACATTTTTTTTACTTTTTTTGAATTTTTCTGAACAGTTTTATATTTTTTTTGTTTTTTTTTCGGAGGGGGCAACGAAAACGATTCATTGTAAAGGGCTCAACAGGAGGAAGAAAACAAAAAAAAGAATTTATTGTTTGGTGAGTTTCGGACAAACATGAGCATGATTGTTAATAGCTCTGTTGATCAGAGTGATGCTACTTTCTGCGTAGCAAATGATTCCACTGCAATGTACGCAGACTTGTTTTACTTCACGAAATCTCGTTTGTATATTTGGCACCATCTCCCTGCCCTCTGGTCCCGTTACTTCCGGTACAACAGATCTTCTGGCCATAATAGGGAGATTATCTAGGTCGTCCTGTTCCTCTTCTTCCTCTTCTTGCTGAATTATAACTTTAGCAGGTGGTCCACTCTTCCTTGGATGTGGTGGAGGTGGTGGGGAAGCACCAGCTGAAGCTAGTAAAGAAGCCATTGCTCACTGGTAACAAAGGGTCTTTCTCTCACAATGATGAAAGTCAGAGTGAGGAAAGAAGGAGGGATTTTCACCATTTGGGAAAAAAAATAGTTCTCAACCAATGAAAAGTGTTCATTTTAGATCATATGACCTAGTCTTACATCATTAGGAAACCGAAAGTGAAATGAACCAATGAAAAGTGTTATTACCAAGTCACATGACCTGCTGTGTTTACGTTACGCGCTTTGCAGGGCCTCCCGGTTTGCTTCCAGAAACCTGTGCTTTGCGACTCGGTAAGCGTACGAGTTCGCTAACGTAGCACGTCATATGACGTATCACGCGACAACGCGAAACGTCATGCGGACGGGAGGCGTCACGATGTTGTTTTCTAACGCGGCAGTTGCGGTAAAGAAACGTTTACCGGCTCGCGGTCTATTTCGCGGCATCAAGGTCAGCTAACGGGAAGCTTCCCGATTCGCGAAGCGGGAACGAAGAAAAAAAAATATTTAAAAAAAAAAATTATTCATAAACATATAAAATATATTTTTGGATTTAAAGAAGAATACATTTTACAGCTACAGATATTAGCTGTTAAAAAACCAATGAAATTCACTGAAAAAACCATAGGTTATAGACCATATATAGTTAGGAATTAGCATTTACAAAACCTTGAAAATTCACTGAAAAAACCATAGGTTATAGACCATATATAGTTAGGAATTAGCATTTAAAAAACCTTATTTTACTCACACAAAACCATTGAAATTCCATATATAGTTAGTTGCACTAACTATATATCGCGCACCCGTAATCCACTGCTGATGATGTCACATATTACATCATTCATGACATGGTCAGTGACATCACTGATGACATCACTGATGACATCTCAAATGACATCACTGATGATATCTCATTTGACATCAATGGTCACATCAATGATGATATCATTAATGTGACAATACAATGCATCTCCTCACACTTTAATATAACCTCTGTTACACCCAGTGTTAAATACAGAGTATAATTTTTGAAACCATTGACACACCAATACTAGTTACTACATACCCACTCACTGATTCCTACGTCTACACACACATTCACTCATTCACCCATACAATCATTCATACATACAATCAGTCATCTTTACAACACTATCATATGCACTCATACACCTATACAGACAGTCACACTCTGCCACTCATCCATGGAGTTACTCACACACCTAGTCAGTCCTGTAAAGAATCAATCACAGTTCCATTTTCTAATCTACACAGTTAAACATAGAGTACCTTACATTTTAAAACATATACTAACACATACTTACTCTCTTATAGAATCACTGATACAAGTACACATTGATCTGCACAGAGTCACACACCTCCCAGCCAGTCATACACACACTCAGTCTCCCATACAAATACTTGTGCAACCAATCAATAACCCATATAGCTACTTATATAGCTACTGATCAACACATGCAGCAGCTTGCACAACAACAGACATGCTGATGCACACTTTCAGACAGTTTAGTCACTAACCCGTGCATTTAGTAAGACGCATTTAATCACTCACTCATACAGTCAATCACGCACCTACTAAAACCTTCATTGAGACACTTATACATCCACTCATTCTTCAATATGTAAAACATATTTAAACTTTACAGAAACACATAATCACTGGATGTTGTCATCAGTGATGTCATTTGAGATGTCATCAGTGATGTCATCAGTGATGTCACTGACCATGTCATGAATGATGTAATATGTGACATCATCAGCAGTGGATTACGGGTGCGCGATATATAGTTAGTGCAACTAACTATATATGGAATTTCAATGGTTTTGTGTGAGTAAAATAAGGTTTTTTAAATGCTAATTCCTAACTATATATGGTCTATAACCTATGGTTTTTTCAGTGAATTTTCAAGGTTTTGTAAATGCTAATTCCTAACTATATATGGTCTATAACTTATGGTTTTTTCAGTGAATATATATATATATATATATATATATATATATATATATATATATATATATATATATATATATATATATATATATATATATATATATATATATATATATATATACACGTGCTATTCCCACTAAAGATATACTTTGGTTAAGAGATGTTATGAAACAAGAACCAAGCCACAGATAACTGTAAAGCCCATGCTAACCAGTGCTAGTCTGGGTGAGAATTGTGTAGCAGTGTCCTTGCTTATTCTTGCTTCCATAACTTAACTGAACATATATTTATATGCTTCTTAATGTGAAGATTAGTAAACTGCATTCCTAATTTCGCCTTTTCAAACCACACAAGGTCATTATCGCTCTCCTGTTACTTCTTGGATTGAATATATTGACAGAAAAGGCTAGACAACCAGTCTGATTAAAGTAAATTGAGCACGTTTTTAAACCTTTGCTGTTGCTGCTATTTACAAGGAACCAACGCTACCTCTCGCGGAACCCGCTTCGCGGGTCCCACATCGCCCTGCTGTTTTAACTGTTGTTTGGCTCCTGTAGGGTGAGTGACTGGGCTGCAGGGCTGCGAGCGTTGGAACCGGGACTCGCTTTCCCAGGAGTCCTGGCTACCCAGAGGCCGAGACACCGGGCCCGCTCTCCCTGACCGCCCCGCCCCACCCTCACTCCTTTAAAAGACCTTGGACGCTGCTGCTTCGTGGGACGCCCTTTTTAAACCTTTGCTGTTGCTGCTATTTACAAGGAACCAACGCTACCTCTCGCGGAACCCGCTTCGCGGGTCCCGCATCGCCCTGCTGTTTTAACTGTTGTTTGGCTCCTGTAGGGTGAGTGACTGGACTGCAGGGCTGCGAGCGTTGGAACCGGGACTCGCTTTCCCAGGAGTCCCGGCTACCCAGAGGCCGAGACACCGGGCCCGCTCTCCATGACCGCCCCGCCCCACCCTCACTCTTACGTACTTACGTCCTCTGTCCTATAAGTCACAGAGAACCACGCTGCGCGGGAGCGCGCGGGAGTGCCCGGGGCTAAGCCCGGGCAAAGGGCGGGCCCTCTGTGGCCCTCCGAGGCCTGTAGAGCCTGGTCTGGGACAGATCCCTTGGCTGTGTTATATTTGATCTGTTGGTGTAGTTATTGGGTTCATCATCATTGTGAGTGCTCTTTTTACTCTTGCTGTATTTGTTTTGTATTTTGGTCTACTTGTTTTGGGAATTGTTAGCTAGTTAGGCCCAATCTTTCTTCAGGAATGTGTACCCGTGAAACACGCAGTAAGACCAAACTAACGGGCACTTTAGATTATTTCATTGTACGTACTAACCAACTAATTGACAAAGGCATTACCCTTATGGAAAGGAGGGTTTCTCAGGACCTCACAAATGCGAGAAGGTCCTCCTTAGGTATTATAGCATCTGCACGTACGCCGTTAAAAAATCATCCTACCCCTGATTTAAATCTAATTGTTTCATCTCCCATTTGCCATTTTACTAATATTGGCCAGGCCGCCTCACTAGAACCTCATATTTCGATCCCCCCACCTGTAGCCCTTCCCACACCCTCTGTGATCTCCCAGGCAGCTATTGTCTGCCAGGATGAGACATCCTATCTAAGGGGTGTAAGGGAGGGCGCCGTCCCCAAAAACTCTAAACCATCTAGTATGGGTATTGGTGACTGTATAGAGGTTGATGATGGTGCGGGAGGTCCTATAGAGTTCGCCAGTAACACCAGTGGCAACCTGGAGGGAAGGGATAGTATGGCTAAATTAGATAAAAGTGTTGATAGAGTAGAGGTGCCCCACGGGCCCCATCCCCTCCCGTTGGGTATTCCTGACAATTCAGTTTCCAATACCAGTCTTGCGAGCCTCTTAGAGTCAAGCAGCCTGGATGAGACCACGGAGGGATCAGAAGACAGAAATGGCATATTCATGAGCACTTTATCTAATCTCATTAAATCTCTACTTGCACCCCTGGAAATTAGATTACAGGGGATTGAACTACAGCTACAGGCTATTTACCGGGAGGGTAAAAAACACTCAAAAATTCCTGCTAGTAAAGCCTTGAGTACTCCGGTACTGCCTAATAACAAACCATCGGCACCCTCTAAACAGACAACAGGGGAAAATGTGACCTCCAATTCAGTTCCATCTAAAACACCTACTTCTAAGAACATCAATAGAAATGCAGCTAAACCGACACCTAATGCTCCCAATAAAACCCAGACCTCTGAAAGACCCCACATCCCGGTGTCCAAACCACCGATTCCTCAACCAGTGAAATCTAAGGTACGCCGCAATATTAATTTACCACCCGACGCATGCCCTTATGTAATAGTGCTAACAGGCGTCCCTGAGCTTGCCCCTTCAACAACTGAATCTTTTTGGGCTCTCAAAAACAAAGTCTGCCATTGGTTAGACCAAAACCATCCTTTACCTTTAAATATCTATAGTAATTTACTTATGGTAGAGAGAGCCCCCTGGGTAGGCGAGAATAAAAAAAACATTCAAGGGGACTGTGTTGTGGTGACTTTTGAGGATTCGTGTCCGGTGGAACATATAATTGCAGGGCCCCCATGTATCACCAACTCTTCAATTTCAGCCAAACCTCTATCCTATTTCTATATGGTCACAGACTATCGTAGCAATAGGTGGAGCTGGCTGAGAGGTTCCAACCACACAGGGAGAGGAACAAAAAGGGAATCCTGGCAGGACCACAATTTAAATCAGTGGAATGGTAGTAATACCGGAGGGAGGAATTTAATGCAGCCCACAAAGGGTAGCCGTTTCCATGATACTAACCAGCAAAATGGGACATGGTCTGGCCAATATCATCATAATACCACTAGTCAGTGGGATGGTGGCGCTAACGGAGGGTGGAGTACAGTACCGAGAAGAACTGGTAGGCCACTGTACGGGCCAGACTAGTCTAATGGAGCGTGGCCAGGACAACAATTTAACCCTCCTCCTATACCCTGTTTTAATCGTTATAGTGGGCTGGAAAATGTAGACTGACTCCTAGCTTTTTCACCGGGGAAAATAGTATTAAGGGATATGCTAGAACCTCCAGGGTCTGATGTATCTATGTCAGGAGAGACTCAAGTATATCCGAAAACCTGTAGCTCTGGGCTTGGTAACGAGTTAGTTGACCCTCCATATCAAATAGAAATGGATAAAGAAGTAGTGAGGAAAATGATAGATCCGTTTGAGGCTGAAGTAGGTAGTGTTAGGGTGGGTGAGTCATACCTGGAACCTGGTGGACTTAGTTTCTCTGAAGAGGAACCCGGCCCTATCCATTTACTAACTGCACCGACTGTAGACGGCACCCCTATTAATATCCTTTCCTGGAACATAGCAGGTCTCAAGAAAAATCTTGCAACTCCAGAATGGAATGATTTTATTGAACCTTTCGATATTTGCATGTTCCAGGAAACTTGGTGTCTGTCTCCGCAATATAAAAATGGGTATTCTACCTATTATGTCCCGGCTGTTTCCTCAGGGAAAGGCCGCCCGTCTGGTATATATATGGGTGAAAGTAAACTTAAATTATGTTGTCAACATGCATAGTGTTCCCTCAAAAGACATCCTGCATATTTCCCTGAAAAGCCCCCAGGGGGGCAAAATAAATTTTTTTTGTATTTATGCAAGAGGAACACAGGGCTGCCAAGCCTCACAAACAATTGAGCTATTGGATTCCAAGTTATTAGAACTGGCTCCTGGATCTAAAATCCTGGTGGGGGGCGATTTTAACTGTACATTCGAACCTTTGGATGATGAGGATATATTGGGTTGGAACTCAGAGGACTGGAAGTATTCCATACTCCCCCTGGATCTGGCGCCCGTCAAGAAATGGTATCCCAGAGCAATACAGTTAAATGCTTTAGCCCTGGCCCATAACTTACGAGCTTTAAATGGGCGGACCATCTCTGATCGCAATGGGGCGATGACCTATAATAGGCTAGGCTCCCCATCGCGAATTGACTATATTTTTTTAGATATCCACTCTTGGTCCAACCTCATAGATATGGAGATCAAGCAATCTACAGACAGTGATCATAACCCTCTATGTATGGTAATTAGTTGGCCCAATGGGCTCAATGAGAACACAGGCCCGAAGTTGATCACTAAGGAGGCCATCCCTTCCAACTGTAACAGGAAACTGAGATGGGAGGTGATCAAGTTTAAAGAGGAGAATCTTCATCATATCAGGGAACTAGTTATTGCGGAATCTTCTTTTTTGTTAGAAATGGAGTTGGATTTGGCAAACTTTAATACTTCTGGGCCAAAATTACTAACTCATTACCAAGACTTTGTAGATAAAATAGGAAAGTTTTTTCATAAAACTTCCAAGGGGAAGCCCTCGGCTGAGCAGCGAACCCCGAAGACCAACCTCTGGTATACAGCTGACTGCAGGTAAAAGAGGAAGGCTATCGCACTAGCAATAAAGCTAAAAGACCCCAGTGTAGTAAGACTGGCCAGGAGCGATTATCGTAAAACCATGGCCATAGCTAAAAAGAACTGGGAGGAGGACCATTGGCAGCAACTCAAAATTGCAGCAAGGGATAAGAACTCAGTGACCTTTTGGAAATTAATTAATATTTTAGACCGTAGAGGAGTTGATCCTATTTTAAATCACATAAATGAACAGCAATGGCACGCTCATTTTTTAAAGTTATATTGTGATGATGAGGCTCAAGCCCATCTAATACCAGCAACATCGTCCCACTTAAGAATAGATCCAATAATCGAGGCAATCCCATTTAATGTGAGAGAGGTCCAAGTTGCCATCTCTAAAATCCTTCCTGGTAAAGCAGCTGATCCAGATGGCTTGCCTGGAGATCTGTTATCCCACGATCCTTTAATATGGGCAGACTTAATAGCTAGCCTAATGAATTTAATCCAGCTGGGTCTCCCCGTCCCAGATTCATGGAAAGGGGCGGAGGTAATCACGATCTATAAAAAAGGAGATAGAGAGGACCCTGCCAACTACAGACCAATTAGTTTAATTGACACAATACAAAAGGTAGTTGGCAGGGTCATTGTAAATAGAATTGAGACATGGCTTATGGAAGAAGAGGTATTAACTCATTTCCAGGCAGGGTTTAGGCAGAACGTTGGTGCAATGGATCAGGTGTTTCGGTTCTGTGCGATCTATTGGAAGTCAGTATCCATTAATAAAGGCAGTTTGTATCTGGCTTTCATAGACATCAAGACCGCTTTTGATGTCATTCCACGTTCTAAACTGTGGGAGGTTTTATTGGCTATGGGGTTCTCTAGCTATTTGCTGCAACTTATTATTAAGCTTCATGAGGACAACTTTGCTAGGATACGGTGGGGGAGCCAGGGGTAACTGACAGGGAGGGTACCAGTCAACAGAGGAGTGCGGCAGGGATGTGTGATGGCACCGACGTTGTTCTCCCTTTTTATAAATGGGGTGGTGGACCATTTGAGGGAGGACCCTGCGGATGCGCCCGTCCTTGCCGGTGAGAAGACCCCCACACTCCTCTTCGCGGATGATACCCTCCTGATGTCTAAGACCCCGAAGGGTCTGCAGAAATTGCTTGACCGTTTCTCTCTCTTCTGTAAGGGGCGAGGTTTAACAATAAATACCACGAAAACAAAGTTAATGGTTTTTTCGGCAAAAAAAAGTCTAGGAAGGTACATATTTCCCTATTCGGGTCTCCTCTGGAGGTTGTTAATGAATTTGACTATCTGGGGGTTAGGTTATCTAACAACATGTCCTGGGGCCCGCATATATCTAAAATGGTACTTAATCTCAAAAGGGCTTCTGGAGCGATATTAAAAAACCAGCGCCATTCCATTAGTAGACCGGTTGCTCCAGTCCTTTCAGTTTATGAGGGGAAGGCGGTAGCCTCGGCAGTCTACGTATCCGAAATTTGGGGCGCTGAAAACACTAGAGCTCTGACGGTTGCAGAGAATAAGTTTATTAGAGATTTGGTATCACTTCCTGTATCAACTCCCCTGTTACCATTATTTTTTGACATGGGTAAGAAATCCATTGTTGATAAGGTCCATCTCAGGCCCCTGTTATTCTGGGTGCGCCTCAGAAGGACCCAAGAATTAAATGAATATGCTCGAGTGCTGGATGAATTAATCACCCTCAATGTGAACAATAAGATAAAGTGGCTTAACAACCTCAAGCTGTTGGTAATCTCGATAGGTCTGGGTGAGTCTTGGGCTTCGCAATGCCCACCTACTAAACAATTTGTTAAAAAGTTATATTGGGAGTGGGTTGATTCCAAGGTTCATGTGAATCCGAATTTAGGATCCCTGACGATCAACTTTCTTGAACACAAATTATCGTGTAAGCTTGAGCCCTTTTTGGACTTCATTCAGCTGCCTAGAGATAGGACGTTGTTATTGAAATTTAGATATGGCACTTTGCCTCTTAAGGAAACTATGGCACGTTGGAAAACCATGGAGGGGCATGACTTAAATTGCCCAGGCTACAGTTGCCCGAAGGAATCTCTGGGCCACTTCATATTTGCATGTTCAGCCTACAAACATGTTAGGAACAAATGGCTGAAACCAGTGTGTAAGATCTTGTGCGTGAAAGATCATAGATCAGCCCTGCGCATTATGACAACTAGTATTGCCTCATTGTATATTGTTTGTGGGGTGGCAAAATATCTTGCGGGTGCCTGGATAATTGGATCTAGATTGCTAGGTAACGCACCAATCTCATCTGAAATGATTATATAGTTTAATTTTCTTTTTGTTTATTTTGTTACTGTTATTCTGTTGGAAATGTAGTACTTTAGGGCAGACTGTTTTTATGTATTTTGTATGTATGTCTGTACTTTTATGATGAATATTTATCGAATAAAGTATTACAACAACATAAATTGAGCAAACAGATAGCAAGTTCAGAGCAATCATGTTGTGCCTTCACAAACTGGACTACTTATGTTCCGGAGGATGAATAATTCTTAATAGAGTGACTATATTCACAATGAGTTACATATATGTCTTGTTCAAGGGTCATCAATAGTATTCAAGAAGAAATATTTCTCTCTGTAATGGAGAGGATGCAAAAGGCCTGCTGATAGCATAGACACCTGCCTTATTCTCCATCTCACATACTCAATTAGATTAGTATGACCCTAGTTTGCACCTTTTGAGGGATGAACTCTAATTCAGAAGGTTGATCTCCCTAAACCTGTACCATTCCAACTAAAGATATACTTTGGTGAAGAGCTGTTATAAAAAAAGAGCCAAGCCACAGATAAATAATCTACAGATTGGAAGCCACACTATTCCTGCACTCTAAAGTATCTATCTTAGAATGGAGCAGGTCTTTGATATTTCATAACATGATTTTTGCCGGGCCCAGACTCACATGTTGCACATTACCTTTTAATGGGATCCTATAGCATTTGCAATAGGGTTCACTCCTTGAATCTAATCAGAAATACAATTGGAATTCACCTTTTACTGGGAAATAGGTAACTCATGTGACCAATACCAGTGGGTATGGTAAAACTGAGTTAAGCAAAATATGTGTTTTGCCAACAATGCATGGCCTAGGTCTCTGTGACCTGAGTGTAGATCACATGTCTGCTCAAAGAACTTCCCTACTCAATCTGGTAACTTTGACATTTATAACATTAGTGAGCCTTCTGGTCACAGGCCATTTTTCTGTTCAAGCGATCTACCAGTGACTCCTCCTGGTGTACTTGTGTTTCAATTGTTACACTACCTCAAGTTACAGATGACGCTACCCCCATTTTTCTTCCAAGACTAGTCTGGCAGTCTTTTATACACTGGACCAGTTTCAACGTGTGATCAGAGTTCTTAAGTTAGGGATAAGTATATTATATAGAATAATTATTACCCTCAGCTCTAGGTCCCTCGTGCTCATTTTCAAAGAGCTATAATTTTATCATACAATCTGGGAAGTAATTTTTTTTATCATACACTCCTTGGAGTTTTCTTTTAATGTAATGAGATTACTCGGGACCAGTGGTTTCCAAAGTTTTTAATCGGGGGGACAGATTGCAATTTCTTTATAAGGTAGTGGTCCAAACGAGCAAAGAAGCAAGCAAGCCTGATCCTCCCGAGGTGGGTTTGAGAAGGGTTCTGCAAGAAAGGAACTAAAAGTAATGGGACAAAATGGTGCATTTTACATCTTTTTTTGGCAGTTGTCCCAGGTAGTAAATCAGTGCACAGTGATCATCAATTTACATTGCTACAATATATTATCATACATTTAAAGCATTGATCTTCAAAACGCCATGGTTAGCCTCCATCTTGAGGACAGGAACATCTTTATTGGGACTCCCAAGTGATTCAACCAGATAGAATATTTAATCTAATGGGGAATATTGAATGCATTTCTTAAAAATGTTTTAGATCTCGGAAATCAATTATATCCTGAAATATGATGAGCTAATTTTACTGAGTTTTATTGAATTAAATTATTTTTATATGTGTACATTCTAAATGTGATTTTATCTGTACTTTTATGGTTGTTTTTCTCAATACCCGAATAAAGTTTAAAATTGAATTGAATTGAATGCATCTGTCATATGACATTAGATGATGAGGAGGAGGGGAGGATTGGACACAAAATCAAAATTACCTGAGCAAACATGATATTAAGAGGTTTATGTGCCTACCATAACCTTCAAACTTTACAATGTTACAGTACATGCACAAGCACACAGCAAGGTTTTCACACACACTGAACAGGGAGGAGTACTGCAACCTTTCCTAAAGCACAAAGTACAGGTAAAGCAAAGGCAGCAGCAATGCAAACTTTCCCTTAAACACAGAACAAACCCTGTGAAGGTAGCAGCAGTCAAGGCTTTTTCACCACAAGGGTACAGCATAAGCTACAACAATACAAGCTTACCTGACAAACAGACAGGGTACAGCATGGGTAGCAGAAACACAAACTTTGTAACAAGGCATATCTCAATGCTGTAAGCACGCATGTGTGGAGGGATTGACAAATGAGGTTTTTTTTGTTTTTTTTTGCAGAGTTTTATATAGCGCGAACTAGACCCGAACCGAATCAGGTATCAGAGCGCTTTACATATTTTTCCAGTTACGTTACATTTTTACGTTTCCAGTTACTTTCCTTTTAGGCACGGGGAGATTAAGTGATTTGCCCAGAATCACAGGAGGTTTTGGCGTCGTTACCGAGACTCGAACCCAGATCCCCAGGTCTGAGGTCGAGCGCCCAGCCGTTAGGCCAACTCCTCTCCCCTATAGGTGAGTCCTTTCTTTCGCAGAAAGTGTATTCCAGAGAGAGGGGAGGTTATTTTGCCCTGATTTTGCATGCTGTTGGGATGGTCTGAAATGGGGTGGCTGAGTGCGCTAAAGAATGGTGATGGATTAAACCCAGATCAGTTGACTGGGGGTGAGTGTTTGATTTGCTCAAATGCTCCGTCCATCATCCCCTTTTGTATCGCTTTGGGATGGTGATGGCAGAAACCTGAACGGCAAACTGGTCAGGAGCCTGCGGATGGGCCCTCCACCATCCCCAAATCTCCTGTCCTCGCTCAGAATGAGGCAACCTGTAGGGCATCTCCTCTTTGATACATTTTCTACCAGCACCTGGGAGTTCCTCAGTCTCCAATTAGGTACATCCAGCAGGCTTTTAAGAGGACCTGCAGCTTGCTATCATAAATTAGATGATGGGTCAGGGTAGACCTTCACGGACCCTCACACTGTGTTGCAGCTCTCACACAGCATTATTTTGCTTCAGAGATCCTCAGCCAGCCCATAAATACCCCCAGCTGACCCTAAGAGATCCCAAGCTAGAACCTAGCTATTCATAAGCAATTCTGCAGCCACTCCCCGAGATTGTATGCCAGTTGAGAGACACCAACACCAGCCACAGAAGCCTTCAGAACGCAACAATCAGCTACCAGGAACCTTGAACTGGCCTGTAACCTTACTCAACTCTATTTGCTCTCAAATAACCTTCAGGCCCACTATGCCAGTGCTCAGCCCCTGTCTTTCGACAGGTACAATCAACCTTCACATGGCCAGACTGGAAAACAAAATCATCCCTGGCAAAAATGTTGATACGAGCCCCCCTCTGCAGAAAGCAGTGGCTTTTATGGTTGGATCACTGCAGCCCATCAAGCTCAAAATGTGAGTTTCACCAATATCAACCAAAGAATGAAAAGTGAATCTATCCAATATATAAAATACAACGCAATTGTCATATGAAATTTCACCCATGATTCCTGTGCTCATAAGTTATGTGCTTAAATGTACCCAACTGGTATACAATGGAAAGACATCAACAGATGTGGGCTGAGGCAATTATTGTTCCTATTTCAGAAAGAGAGATAAGTCATCAGTAATATCAGGGTGCTGGGTTTCCCAGAAAGGGCGGAGGGAGTGTCCACTGAACAGTTTCTCGAAGACTGGATCTGACAGGTCTTGAAACGGAAACAACTCTCTAAAATATTTATAACTGAAAGAGCACACAGAGCCCTGGTCCCTATGCCACCACCGGGGGTTCCCCCGAGAGCAATCATTGCAAAGATGCTTAACTATAGAGACAGGAACTGCATCCTGAGAGCGGCCCGGGAACAAGAAATACCATGGTTTGAGAACTGTAGTATCAGTATTTACCCGGATTACACAAAATTGGTCCAGGAGCAACGTGTCTTTCCTGGCCGTTAAGCAAAAGCTCTGGGGACTGGGACTCAGATATATGCTAATATATCACGCTAAATTAAAGGTACTGTACAAGGATAAGCCTCACTTTTTTGAAGGACTGGATGAGGTATGGGAGTTGCTCAAGAGCTGAGACCCTGGGGAGCCCAAACTGGGGGCCCCTCTGGCCGAGGAGCGTTGGGCGTACACTCTCGGAGACCTCGTGTGAAGAAGGCTGTTAGCCCCAGAGCTGTGGACCAGTCCCCTGGGACTCCAGAAAGAATCCAAATTGCAAAGGACGGAATAATTAGGTTATGCAGGCTGGGATCCCAGGGGGCAGATGCAACAGTGGTGGCTGGCCGAGACCCTGTGTCGAGGGAACCAAACCCAACAGCCGAAATTATTCCTGATATAAATATGAAGAAGTGGGGAAGCGAGGTGAAGAGAAAAGGAGAAAATTAGCTATGCAGAGAAAGAACTGGTAAACCAGGGTTGGGGGGGTACTCTGAGAGTTGAGA
Organism: Lissotriton helveticus; assembly: GCF_964261635.1. Taxonomy (NCBI): domain Eukaryota; kingdom Metazoa; phylum Chordata; class Amphibia; order Caudata; family Salamandridae; genus Lissotriton; species Lissotriton helveticus. The sequence continues at coordinate 935,832,138 of NC_136069.1, forward strand.
CACTGTGCAATTGACATATATACTTCCTACATTTGCACTGTTATGATCACGAATAAGAGGGCATGGGGTGGCCCACTTGTGCAATGAGGTGTAGGGGAAGGTTGCTTGGGCAAAGGTTCATGAGCAAAGGAATAAACATGCAAGGGGCTCTATGGGGACCCAGGGGAGGGGAGAGAGCACGGTTAGACAGATTTTTCTTTGTTTTTGCTGGTCCAGGTTAGGCCAGCGGGGAAGTTGTGTTAGTCTTCGTACAACAGCGGGTGGACTTCCGTAGGCTGATGTTGTCACTATGGTTGCCCATGGGGGGGGGGGGGGGGGGCAGTGAGTTCTAAGTTGATTGGTTATATTTACATGGTTGATGGGTTGTTCTTGAAGGGAAATAGCCATCTTTCTGCTTGGGATTGTGCTGGGATGAAAAAACACACTGCAGAACATAATGGAGGTCTCTAATAAATACAAGCTACCTACTTGGAATGTACCGGGACTTGGTACAGCCAGAAAGAGGTACAGGGTCTTGTCGTGCCTCAAACAACATAATATTAGTATAGCATGTCTCCAGGAGACTTATTTGACAGCTGTTGGAACAGCAACACTAGCGAAGAAATGGAGAGGACAGGCATTTCATGCCACTTATCCATCCTTCTCTAGGGGAGTTTCGTTCTGGGTTAGCCCACATGGATCCATTTGCACTGAAATATATGAAATCTGATGTGGAGGGCAGATACATAATGATGCAAGGCACGTTAGATGGATGAGGGAAAGTAATCCTGAACTCCTATAGCCAGAATATACTAGTCAACTCAGACCAATGCGGGGGTCAGACATTATAGAAATACCACAATGAAAATTTGGAGGCTCATGCATGTCATTTATGAAGTGGAGGATGGTGATCAGAATCACACCTTTGTATCCATTGATATATCTAAGGAGTTTGACATAGTAAATTGGTGCTATCTCCAGGTAGTTCTGGTGAGAATGGGGTTTGGACCCAGATTCTGGTCCTGGGTAAATCTACTTTATACTGTACCTACTGCCAAGGTCAGGCTGGGACGCTTAATCTCTGCACCCGTTGCGGTCCATAGGGGGACCAAGAAGGGGTACCCATTGTCACCCCTGATGTTTGTGCTGGCACAGGAACTACTGGCCATCAGAATTAGGAAGGAAATGGGTTGCTATGGGATACAGATTGGGGGAAGAGAGCATCTGATTTCTTTATGTGCTGATGACACCTTGTTTTATCTGACTGCACAGACAGTTTCGCTACCAAACTTGTTGGAGCACTTCAAGGCCTTCAGAGGCATTTCCGGGCTCGGTATAAATATGATCAATTCCTTGATTTTCCTTCTCAGAGCCCCGTGCCATCGGGACTCCACTGCGCTTCCCCCAATGCCCTTACGTAGGGAGACGGACAAGTTCCGATATCTGGGCATCGTAGTCATGCATACTGACAAGGAAATTGAAGAAATGTAATATAGACCTGGTGACAGAGGGATTGACCCAGTCGGTCACCTTCTAGAACACACTCGCCTTGTCCCTTATGGGGTGGGTAGTGGTAGCCAAAATGGTGATCCTGCCCCAATGCTTCTATGCCCTTCAGTACTGACTGATACAAAATAGGGGGTCCTAGAGAAGAAGTATCACAAGTACACAAACGAACAGTATATTAGAACAAAGTTTTGAAAAAGAATAAATCACAAACAAGTACTTCAAAACACTTGTATTTAATCACAATGTGCTTATTCATGATACATAAAGCAGATTACTAGCACAATTGTCATAGTGCCCCAAGGGAGGGAAAGGTAAGGGACAGTGTTTGTGTAAGGGAGGGATGTGCAAGGTAGGTCATAGTGAAAACATTAGTAACAGTACATAATTCATAAAAGACCAATACTGCTGGCTTCAGAGCACTGAGCCAGTGGAATAAAGGAGCAACTAATGCTCAACAGTTAAAAAGAAACCGTGTTAACAATGCTAATATTTGATATTTATAATGGTGGTTGCATCGACTGGTGTGTAGTAGTAGCCGTCGACGTTTCGACCCCTAGACTATAGTGGTAGGTATACGTCACACCTTAAAGCGGGGTCTTCATCAGGACAATAGAAACCTAGGGGAACACTGATTTCTCTGTGAAAATTGAAATAAAAATGTATATTATATTTACAGTGGTGTAGAGGTGTTAAAAACCGCGTCCGAGAGTGCCACAATACAATCAGATGAAACGGAAATTTAATCACCATGGAAAGTTGGCCTCTTTAGCTCGCAACACAGGCAGGAGAATGAAGAAAAAAGTATGTCCAATTAACCAAATGAATTTGCAAGGATCAAAATGGATCCAACAGATTCACTTGTAAATACCACGTTCACTATTCTGCAGAGGAAAAAGAACAAGGGGACATATAAATTGCACCCTTCCAGTGCAAAATTCAGAGGCAGTTCAGACATTGTGGCTAACCAGAGACTCCAATGACATAATACTTACATATTTTCAAAGTTGGCTCGAATCTTAACATATTAGGAGGTAGTTATTCCATCCTAGGTATTTCATCACTATAAAGGCAACCAAGAGAGAACTGTAACTATAAATAGTCCAGGACCAACTAGTAGTGTCATGTTACACATGTCATCAAACTCACGACTTACATGTGCGGGCCAAAAAGGGGAGTATCTGTGCCCCATCAAAGTGAAATGTCCGCAGCCGCGATATTCACAAGCTAGCAGGTGACAATAATGCAGTGATTAGGGGATGGATCAAAAATGCCCCGATGTATAATTAATTAATTAATTACTGGACCAGAGATGCGTACCTAAATGCACCTGCAATGGCACGTGTCCACTGTGCGTGAATCACAGTGGGAAATGTAACTCTCGTCGTGGTCACAGTAACCCTCGTTGTGGTATTGATGTTCTACAAACAGTAGTGGGCATAAGTGAGTAGGAAGTTCCAATTAAGCCCGAGTACATAGACAGAGTGATCAATTCAGCCAACCCGAGTGCCATCTACATACCTATCTGCACTTGTCCCAACCTTCACTGTATGCTGGCAGGGGCCCGAAGAGAATGCGTCCGTCCCTCGATATGGGAGTACTTTGTTGATACCTCGTAGGAGACGTGACTGCAAGCACGTGAGACTGATGTGTGCTGTATTTGATCGTAAAGCCTTAAAAGAGTTGATCTAGAGTGAGGCTTATAGGATCAGGTGGCGACAACAGGACAGAGTACCTACTTCGCGTTATATAGGGTGATACACCTTGGCCGGTAAGCACACTGATCAGTGGTTGTGACTCGACGGGAACAGTAATAATGCACTTCCTATTTCTATGATAGTTTCAAGGACATTGAGAACCTCTTACGGTGTTTGTGGATGCATTGCATAGGTCTCACAGCAGGATCCGCAATTATATGAGCTTATCAGCACTCTCATCGGTATGGGCCGACCAGATGAATGAGATTTTCAGTGCCCTTCCTTTGGGCCGAAATCAATGTCAATGAGAGCAAACTCTTTTGGGTGCTGTACGGTACTTGGTGATTGAGAATGACTGGTGAATCAACATTTCTTCATGCACCTAACGATCTTGTCTCTCACCAGAACCAGCTTTATTGTTGAGAGCACAGCGCAGCGCGTATTCAGGGGTCAAGGTGACGAGACCATCACACCTGTGGTTATATGCAGTGTGGAAGAGATTGTGAGCCTGACCCTGAATGTTCGTTGAGGCCGCTGTGATCAGTCACCCGGGTCCGTCAAGACACGTGGCTTCTTAGATACAAGCACTGCACATTGGAAACTTGTGCGCGCTACTCGCTAACAAACCCCTCCTCAGTCTATCCATCATGACAAGTATTGCGGGGATTATAGTTGAGGTGGGAGTTGCCCGCTACTGAGCATTCGTGTATGACGGAGGAATTATGTCGCATCGGCCGTTGTGAGAATGGCGGCTGCCATCTTGGTAAAGGCTCTGTGCGTTAGATACAGCGGGTTGTTACGAACAGTCTGAAAGTTCGAGTGTACTCACGCATCCCTGGCAAAAGTTAAGAATCCGCTGTTGTTTCAGGATGAGCACGAGACCTCTGATACCTCAGTGCCTTGGTGGGTGTATCATTCTCTTTTTGGTGGACGCGGAGGCACCACACACTCGCTCTCCCGCCCGCACCACGGCATGGGCGTTCCGGTATTCTTCAAGTTTTGGTGTTTCCCAAGCACCTTCACTATCAAAAATCAGCTCGCGGCACTCCCCTCACATTCCGATTCACGGAAATACTACTTCATCCAGGATTGGGCTAGGTATAACGGTTCCGATTCCGATTAGGAAGCTGTGTTACGGGAGGAGAAAGGCTCTAGACCGCCATCTTCCTCGGCGTCCAAACCACGCCCCCGATAAGTTCTCAGCTTTATTCACAAGATCACTTTTTGGTTATAGGTATAAGATATTACAAGTAAGATCCTTTAACCCCTTGTATGCTCATGACGAGCTGAGCTCGTCATGGCATACTGTGCTCGGGTGTTCATGACGAGCTCAGCTCGTCATGAGCCCCACCCGCGGGGGGAGCGCCAGCGCTCCCCCGCGGGTGCCCGATCTATTTTGTTTTCATGGGGTTCGGAAGGGGAAGACCTTCCCCTGCCCCCCCACCCCCCGCCCGTGTCATCAATGACATCAGCGCGCGAGGCATGCTGACGTCATTGGAGGTTCCCTTTCTCCACCGACGTGCAGGGAAGCCATTTGCTTCCTGCGCGTCGTTGGAGAAAGAGGTGAGTTTTGGGGCTGGGGAGGGGGGGGATTGAAACGAAAGAGGCATCGGGGAAAGAAAAGGGTTTTCCTTTCCCTCGATGTCTCTTTCTGCATTCCTGCTGCACGATCGTGCAGCAGGAATGCCCACTAGACACCAGGGATTTTTTTTTTAATTGGCAAAGTTTGTTGGCTTGGGGAGCGGCCCCTTGGGCAAGGGTCGCTCCCTTATTTGGGGGCATATAGTTTCGCTTTCTCTGGCCCCCGGGGGGGCCAGAAGTTGCCTTTTTTTTAAAAAAATACCGTATTTTGGGGCATTGCCTGTGCGTTCGGGGAGTGGCCCCTTGGGCAAGGGTCACTCTCATTATGGGGGCCATTTTGTGCAGCCCTTTAGTTTATTTTTGTTTTGGACAAGGGACGCTCCTGTATTTGAGGGGCAATATAAATTTTATATATTTTTTTTCCCTGGGGCAAAGAACAGTGGAGTGGCCCCTTGGGCAAGGGCCACTCTTTTTTTGGGGGCTATCTTGTGTGGCCCTATTGTTTTTTTTACTTTTTGGGAGCGACCCCTTGGACAAGGGTTGCTCCCCTTTAGGGGGCAATTACTTTTGCTTTGTCTGCCCCCCGGGTGGGGCATTAATTAAATATTTTTTTTCATAGAATCCATGCATTGGGGCAAACGGGCCCCTTGGGCAAGGGTCACTTTCATTTTGGGGGCCATTTTGAATAGCCTCAGGGGCATTTTGTAAGCTTATGGCTGCCCCCGGTGGGGGGGAGAGCAAACTTTTAGAAAAAATAACCATAATGGTCAGTCTGATTTGCACATGGCCATGTCTGAACTGGGTTGGTGTAGTGAGCTAAACAATGATTATGGATTAATTCAAGATCAGTTGCCTGGGGGTGAGTGTTAGATATGCACTCCGTCCGTCATCCCCTTTGGTATCACCTGGAAGGGCAGTTCTGCTTTTTTTTTTAAGGGCCACTAGGGCACCAGGGTTTATTGATCCGCCCCATGGTCATGGGTCGGTTCCCTTCCTATATGGGAGGATGATTGTGGCCTTTTCTGCCCTCTTTGAGTGACAGAGTAGCAGTCCCATCTGTTCCCAAGGGGGGCAGAAGCCAGTAGACACCAGCATTTTAAAAAAATTTCTCTTTTTAGGGGTGGCCTCAAGGGCAAGGGTTGCTCCCCTATTGATGTTATACTGTTAGGCCCACCTACCCCTTAACTTGACATGTTGGACTAGTGTACTTTTTGTGTATGTGAATCTAATGTTTTTTTTCTTCTTTTTAAATCTAGTCTCAAGCTTTTGATTCCTGTTTGCGGTTTCGACAGTGGTTGTTCTGCCGTTTTGTGAATTTGCATTTTTGTAGGTAAGAAAATTATTTTTGTTGTATGTACTCCAAATGAGTAATATTGTAATGTTTGGATTATTTTTTGTAAGTGGTGTCTTAGTGGCATTAAGTTAGTGTTTTGTACATGAACATTTTTGTGAAGTGTTTTGCATTGTCTTATGTCTATTTTTTTTCTCTTTCTTTTTTAGTGGGATATTGTTTATCCATACTGTGCCAGTGCAGACTACGTGGTGGTGAGTTTAGTTGCTTCTGGCAAGTGAGTGGTATTGTTTTGCACTGTGTAGTTATTTTTGATAAAGGTGAATTTTGTTCATTGCTTATTTCACATAGTGATTATAGTTGTTGACTTGTGTGTCAAGTTACCTTTGTTAGTAATCATTATGGCTAGCCGTAGAATGACTGCTCAGCAGGTGGTAGGTATGCTTCCTGAATCTTCCTCTGAGCCGGATTATGACACTGACAGTGCGTCTGAGAGAGAGGAGGGAGGGGAAGATTCTGGCAGTAAGTTTTCTCTCCACGTGGAATCATCAGATGATGAAGGTACTCTCAGTGCAGATGAAGGGCCTGTGTTAGAGGAGGACACTGCTGTGCCAATGGTGCAAGAGGCAGCTGGATTTCAGCCTGAGGCTGCTAGTCTTCCTACTGGAAGTGTTGGGCTCTGGGTTGATCCGAACATGGTGCAGCCAGTGTTGTCTGCCTTTAGCGGTGATGCAGGGTGTAGAGTGGATTGTGAAAACTTTTTGCCTATACAGTATTTTCAGTTATTTATGGATGATGTGTTTTTGGGTGACTGTTCCCATGAGGCACAGGGTCAGACTGATTTGCATATAACCATGTCTGAAATGGGGTGGCTGAGTGGGCTAAAGAATGGTGATGGATAAAACCCAGATCATTTGACTGGGGGTGAGTGTTTGATTTGCTCAGACGCTCCGTCCATCATTCCTTTTTGTATCGCTAATTTGTATGCTGAACAGTTTTTGAGGGTCAACAGTGACACACTTAGGCCCCACTCTAGAGCTACCCAGTGGACTCCCACAAATCTGGAGGAGCTGAAGAAGTTTTTGGGATTGACTTTATTGATGGGTTTGTTGAAGAAGCCGAACCTGGCTTCATATTGGTCTACCAGTCCTTTGATGGCAACAGCCATATTTCCAGCTGTTATGACTCATGATCGGTATTTACTTTTGCTACGCATGTTGCATTTTGTGGATAATTCTGAGGCGTTGCCACATAGTCACCCTGACTGTGACCATCTTTTTAAGATTCGGCCTGTTCTTGATCACTTTTTTGATCGTTTTTCAGAGATTTACATTCCTGGGAAAGAAATTTCTATTGATGAGTCTTTGGTTTTGTTCAAGGGTCGTTTGGTTTTTAGGCAGGGCATCCCTAGCAAGAGGGCACGCTATGGAATTAAACTGTATATGTTGTCTGAGAGTAAGACAGGGTATGTTTTTAATTTTCGTGTGTACACTGGTAGAGATTCCACTATTGACCCCCCTGGTTGTCCGTCCACTTTTGGAGTGTCATATAGAATTGTGTGGGATCTTGCTAGAAGACTGATCAACAGAGGCCACCATTTGTACCTTGATAACTTCTGCACTGCTGTGCAATTGTTTAAAGAATTGTTTAAAGTGGACACTTTTACATGTGGCACAATCCGCTCTAACCGCAAAGGTTTTCCAAAGGAGCTTGTTTGCAAGAAACTTCAGAGGGGTCAGTGCAGTTCCTTACGTTGTGGCGAACTAGTAGCTATGACATTTGTGGACAGGAGGGATGTGTACATGCTGAGTGCCATCCATGATGAGAGTACTTCACCTCTGCCAGTTTGGGGTCAGGTTGCTTAAGTGCACAAACCTGTGTGCATTCAGGAGTACAATAAGTACATGGGTGGTGTTGACAGAGTAGATCAGAGATTGGAACCTTACCTGCTATTCGGAAGGCTTATATTTGGTATAAGAAGTTGGCCATTCATTTTTTCAACTTAGCAACTTTCAATGCTTTTATTGTGTTCAAGGCGTGTTCTCCTGGGTCAAAGTTGACCTTTCTTCAGTTTCAGCACTCTGCGATATCTAGCCTTATTGTTGTGGAGCAAGTAAGTGTTCCTAGATTTGGAGTGATGGAGGATGTGGCTCGATTGAAAGATCTCCACTTTCCTGATTACATTCCTACCACATTTACAAAAGACTTTCCCACTAGGAGATGTAGAGTCTGTTGGCGAAGAGGTTTGGGGAAGGGGACTCGTCTTTACTGCCCTGGGTGTCCTTCTAACCCTGGGCTGTGTGTGCCTGCTTGTTATAGAGCTTACCACACACAAAATAATTTTTGGGAGTATCCATGAGTGGTAAAATGTACTGCCTGGTCTGTGTTTTTTAAATAATTTGTATTCTTTTTTAGGGTTGGCATTTGTGCAATGTTTTTAGTTACAAAATTTGTCTTACTAGATTTTTAACTATTTGCAATTTTTTTGTTTGTTTTTTAAAAAAAAGTTCAAAATGTGATGGTGTGCGCAGGCTGGCGGTGTGGGCGGAGTGGTGCTTGGCTGGCGGTGTGTGTGGCGTGGCGCTTGGCTGTCGGTGTGTGTGGAGTGGCTTTTGGCTGGTGGTGTGCATGGAGTGGCGCTTGGCTGGTGGTGTGTGTGGAGTGGCGCTTGGCTGTCGGTGTGCGTGGAGTGACTTTTGGCTGGTGGTGTGCGTGGAGTGGTGCTTGGCTGGTGGTGTGTGTGGAGTGATACTTGGCTGTCTGTGCACGGAGTGGTGCTTGGCTGGCGGTGTGTGTGGAGTGGCGCTTGGCTGTCGGTGTGCGTGGAGTGACTTTTGGCTGGTGGTGTGCGTGGAGTGGTGCTTGGCTGGTGGTGTGCGTGGAGTGGCGCTTGGCTGGTGTTGTACGTGGAGGGGTGCTTTGCTGGTGGTGTGTGTGGAGTGGCGCTTGGCTGGTGGTGTGCGTGGAGTGATACTTGGCTGTCTGTGCACGGAGTAGTGCTTTGCTGGTGGTGTGTGGGGAGAGGCGCTTGGCTGGATGGTGTGTGTGGAGTGGTACTTGGCTGTCTGTGCACGGAGTGGTGCTTGGCTGGCGGTGTGTGTGGAGTGGCGCTTGGCTGGATGGTGTGCGTGGAGTGGTACTTGGCTGTCTGTGCATGGAGTGGTGCTTGGCTGGTGGTGTGTGTGGAGTGGCGCTTGGCTGGCGGTGTGCGTGGAGTGGTGCTTGGCTGGTGGTGTGTGTGGAGTGGTGCTTGGCTGGTGGTGTGCATGGAATGGCGCTTGGCTGGTGGTGTGTGTGGAGTGGCGCTTGGCTGGTGGTGTGCGTGGAGTGATACTTGGCTGTCTGTGCACGGAGTGGTGCTTGGCTGGCAGTGTGTGTGGAGTGGCGCTTGGCTGGATGGTGTGCGTGGAGTGGTACTTGGCTGTCTGTGCACGGAGTGGTGCTTGGCTGGTGGTGTGTGTGGAGTGGCGCTTGGCTGGATGGTGTGCGTGGAGTGGTACTTGGCTGTCTGTGCACGGAGTAGTGCTTGGCTGGCGGTGTGTGTGGAGTGGCGCTTGGCTGGTGGTGTGCGTGGAGTAGTGCTTGGCTGGTGGTGTGCGTGGAGTGGTGCTTGGCTGGTGGTGTGTGTGGAGTGGTGCTTGGCTGGTGGTGTACGTGGAGTGGTACTTGGCTGTCTGTGCATGGAGTGGTGCTTGGCTGGCAGTGTGTGTGGAGTGGCGCTTGGCTTGCGGTGTGCGTGGAGTGGTGTGTGGCTGGTGGTGTGTGTGGAGTCGTACTTGGCTGTCGGTGTGCGCTGAGTGGTGTTTGGCTGGCGGTGTGCATGGTCTGGTGCTTGGATGGTGGTGTGGGTGGACTGGCGCTCGGCTGGCGGTGTGTGAGTAGTTACTTTCTGTTGGTCACTACACACACTGCTAGTTGAGTGACACTCCATGCAGTGCATCATTTTGTGTAGATGCAGGGTCAGAAATGTGGGCGTGGGAAAGTGATGGGCCCTTGAATGGCGCTGTCTGCTGGTGTGAGTGTTGTAATGTAATGGGTCCGCGGCTGGTGGTGTGAATGTTTTGTATGTGTCACACGTACGAAAGGTGTATGAATGGCCTGTAAAGAGGTTGGTGCCTTGACGTGGCTTTACAGCTCACGAGCTATGAGTCAGTGGTTCAGTTTATCATACTTTCAATTATACGCAGTGTATTTCATTTTTGTGAAATTACTTGTGAATACAATTGTATGTATTGAATCATCACTCACCCTCGTGCCAAATCCACCCAGTATGTGTGTGTGCTTGCGGATTAGATGGCTGTGCAATAATATTTGTCTTTTTTCTCTTTCTGAAGTAGGGTGTACCTTGTCCCTTTTTGTGAATGTTGTAATGTGTTGCTTTTCCTTCCGGATGGTGTCAATGGTCTGGTGTGTATCAGGTATGAAAGGTGCGTGAATGGCCTGTAAAACGGTTGGTGCCTTGTCGTGGCTTTACAGCTCACGAGTTGCGAGTCACTGGTTCGGTTTTTATGCATTTATTTATTGACAGAGCATTTCATTTTGTTGAAATATCTTGTTAATAAAATGTTATGCACTGAACCATCACTCGCCCTCGTGCCAAATCCAATCTGTATGTGTGTGTCTTTGAGGAATAGATAGCCATGCTTGAATGTTTGACTTTTGAGTAACTCTGTTAAGGTGTACATTATAGCCATAAATAACTTACTAAATTTAGATATTATTGTTAAACCATGGGAGTATATGGTCATGTTTTTCTGGCGAATTCAATTTTTTTTTATCCACAATCTCCTGCAAACTTGAAAATGTCTGTCACAATTTCCATGCAATATTGTCCCAAGAATCGCACGCTCTCAAATTGAAAACTTAATTCATTCAAAACAATTTGGTTTTGCAAGGGGGTTCCCATGAGTTTTTGGCCTGGGGCTCGGCGGGCATCTTTGAAAACTACCAAACCCAAACAGTTCTGAAAACTAGACACCCGGGGGAGGCCAGGGAGGTATGGCATGCGTGGGTCCCCCAATGTTTTTCTACCCAGAAATCCCTGCAAACCTTAAATTTAGGTTAAAAAAAACACTTTTCCATACATTTTTATGTGGGATCTCCGTGCCGGCACAAATGTCCTACCACCTAGCGTTCCCCTTAATCTCCCGAGTAAAATGATACCTCACTTGTGTGGGTGGGCTAAAGGCCTGTGACTAAGGTGAGGTGCTTAATTTGTCAATCCCAAACACTACAATTTTTAAAAATTCATTTTTAGCCTGTTCTTCTTTGGGGCACCGACACAAGTGAGGTATCATTTTACTCGGGAGAACAAGGGGAACGCTGGGTGGTAGGACATTTTTGCCGGCACGGAGATCCCACGCAAAACAAATTGGAAAAGTGTTTTTTTTACCTAATTTTAAGGTTTGCAAGGAATTCTGGGTAGGAAGACATTGGGGGACCCAAGCATGCCATACCTCCCTGGACTCCCCCGGGTGTCTAGTATTCAGAACTGTTTGGGTTTGGTAGTTTCCAAAGATGGCCGCCGAGCCCCGGGCCAAAAACTCAGGTGCCCCCTTTCAAAAAAAGAAGGTAGTTTTGCTATAGGTTATTTTAAATTCTCCACCGTATCATTTGGACCTTTTCCTGTTGCAGCCACTATGCCTACCCACGCAAGTGAGGTACCATTTTTATCGGGAGACCTGGGGGAACGCTGGGTGGGAGGAAATTTGTGTGAGCCCAGTGATCCATGCTTTCCCACACAAAAATGTGTGAAAAATCTGATTTTTTTCAGCTACAATCGAGATTTGCAAGGGATTCTGGGTAAAGGAACGTTGGAGGATCCACGCAAGCCATACCACCTTGGAAGCCCCCGGGTGTCTAATTTTCAGAAATGTGTGGGTTTGGTAGGTTTCCCTAGATGGCCGTCTAGCACGGGGCCAAAAACTCAGGTAACCCCTCTTGCAAAAGCTGGTGGTTTTGACATGCCGGCACAAATGTCCTACCACCCAGCATTCCCCTTGATCTCCCAAGTAAAATGATACCTCACTTGTGTTGGTTTGGCCAAAGGCCTGTGACTAAGGTGAGGTGCTTCATTTGTCAATCCCAAACACTAACATTTTTTAAAATTCATTTTTAGCCTGTTCTGCTTTGGGGCACCCACACAAGTGAGGTATCATTTTACTCGGGAGAACAAGGGGAACACTGGGCTGTAGGACATTTGTGCCGGCATGGAGATCCCACGCAAAAGTGTATGAAAAAGTGTTTTTTAACCTAATTTTAAGGTTTGCAGGGAATTCTGGGTAGGTACACCTTGGGGGACCCACGCATGCCATACCTCGCTGGACTCCCCCGGGTGTCTAGTTTCCAGAAATGTGTGGGTTAGGTAGGTTTCCCTAGATGGCCGCCGAGCCCCGGGCAAAAAACTAATGGGAACCCCCTTGCAAAACCCTGTTGTTTAGTGATAGGTTATTTTGATGTCGCCTCCTTAGGTTTGGGGCCCTTGCCTGTCGCGGGTCCTTGAGCCACCCACGCAAGTGAGGTACCCTTTTTTTCGGGAGACCTGTGGGAACGCTGGGTGGGTGGAAATTTGTTGATCCACGCAGATTCCAGAACTTTCCACCACAGAAATGTGAGGGAAATGCGTTTTTTGTCAATTTCTTAGCTTTGCAAGGGATTCTGGGTAACAGAACCTGGTGGGAGACAGTCGAGTCACCCCATCTTGAATTCCCCTGGGTGTCTAGTTTTCAAACATGTATAGGTTTGCTAGGTTTCCCTTGGTGGCGGCAGAGCTAGGGTTCAAAAACGAAAGGTAGGCTCTTTGCCAAAAAAGGGCAAATTTTCACTGCGAAATTGCGGTGCGACCACGTTGCGTTTTGTGCTGTTTCCTGTCACAGGCACTAGGCAGACCCAGGCAGGTGAGGTACCATTTTTTTGGGGAGACCTGGGGGAACGCTGGGTGGGTAGAAAATTTGTTGATCCACGCAGATTCCAGAACTTTCCACCACAGAAACTTGAGGAAAATGCATTTTTTTCACACTTTTTTAGCTTTGCAAGGGATTCTGGGTAACATAACTTGGTGGGAGGCAGTCGAGTCACCCCATCCTGAATTTCCCTGGGTGTCTAGTTTTCAAAAATGTATAGGTTTGCTAGGTTTCCCTAGGTGCCGGCAGAGCTAGGGTTCAAAAACAAATGGTAGGCTCTTTGCCAAAAAAGGGCCCGATTTCACTGCGAAATTGAGTTGCGACCACGTTGCGTTTTGCGCTGTTTCCTGTCGCAGATACTAGGCAGACCCAGGCACGTGAGGTTCCATTTTTTTCGGGAGACCCGGGGGAACGCTGGGTGGGTGGAAATTTGTTGATCCACGCAGATTCCAGAACTTTCCACCACAGAAATGTGAGGAAAATGCATTTTTTTGTCAATTTCTTAGCTTTGCAAGGGATTCTGGGTAACAGAACCTGGTGGTAGGCAGTCGTGTCACCCCATGCTGAATTCCCCTGGGTGTCTAGTTTTAAAAAATGTATAGGTTTGCTAGGTTTCCCTAGGTGCCGGCAGAGCTAGGGTTCAAAAACAAAAGGTAGGCTCTTTGCCAAAAAAGGGCACGATTTCACTGCAAAATTGAGGAGCGACCACGTTGCGTTTTGCGCTGTTTTCTGTCGCAGGCAATAGGCAGACCCAGGCAAGTGAGTTACCATTATTTTCGTGAGACCCGGGGGAACGCTGGGTGGGTGGAAATTAGTTGATCCACGCAGATTCCAGAACCTTTCACCACAGAAATGTGAGGAAAATGCGTTTTTTTTGTCAATTTCCTAGCTTTGCAAGGGATTCTGGGTAACATAACCTGGTGGTAGTCAGTCAGTTCACCCCATCCTGAATTTCCCTGGGTGTCTAGTTTTCAAAAATGTATAGGTTTGCTAGGTTTCCCTAGGTGCCAGCAGAGCTAGGGTTCAAAAACAAAAGGTAGGCTCTTTGCCAAAAAAGGGCACAATTTCACTGCGAAATTGAGGTGCGACCACGTTGTGTTTTGCGCTGTTTCCTGTCGCAGGCACTAGGCAGACCCAGGCACGTGAGGTACCATTTGTTTCGGGTGACCCGGGGGAACGGTGGGTGGGTGGAAATTTGTTGATCCACGCAGATTCCAGTACTTTCAACTAGTCAACTGGGGAGACAGACGTTTCCTGGTTGCCGCCCCAAAACTATGGATTACACTTCCCCAATCCATTAGATCCAGCCCTAATCTCCTGTCATTCAGAAAGAAACTGAAAACATGGTTGTTTAACCTCTTGAGCTAGAAGCCAAGCACAGGAGAGTTCTCAGTAGTACAGCGCCGAGACGCCTGCGGGCTTTTTTTCACGCTTAAGAAATGTTAAAAATAAATAAATAAATAAATACTTTCCACCACAGGAATGTGAGGAAAATGTGTTTTATTGTCAATTTCTTAGCTTTGCAAGGGATTCTGGGTAACAGAACCTGGTGGGAGGCAGTCGAGTCACCGCATCCTGAATTCCCCAGGGTGTCTAGTTTTCAAAAATGTATAGGTTTGCTAGGTTTCCCTAGGTGCCGGCAGAGCTAGGGTTCAAAAACAAATGATAGACTCTTTGCCAAAAAAGGGCACGATTTCACTGCGAAATTGCAGTGCGACCACGTTGCATTTTGCGCTGTTTCCTGTCGCATATTTAGCAACAAGGTTCTGAGCTGGGATGGGGCAGTGAGCTAAATAACGGTGATGGATCAAGCCCTGATATTTGGACTGGGTAAGAGTGGTCTGCTTAATTCAGACACTCTGTTCATCACCACCCCCTTTTCTGAATTGTTTTTGCCCACTATAAGTGTGGCAGGGTATACTCAGACATGAGTCCCTTGCTCACTGCTCCATCAGGATTCAAGCAAGCCGGGCCGACGACGGCTGACATGCCAGAAACCGGTCCCCGGAAGCTTGTCTCCTTTCTGGTGAAGAATTGGCTTGGTAGTTTGGTCTGCCCTGTTCCCATGATGCACTGGGCCAGGGACAGACTAATTTGCATATAGCCAGGTTCTGAGCTGGGATGGGGCAGTGAGCTAAATAACGGTGATGGATCAAGCCCTGATCTTTGGACTGGGTAAGAGTGGTCTGCTTAATTCAGACACTCTGTTCATCACCACCCCCTTTTCTGAATCGTTTCCTGTCGCAGGCACTAGGCAGACCCAGGCAAGTGAGGTACCATTTTTTTCCAGAGACCTGGGAGAACGCTGGGTGGGTGGAAATTTGTTGATCCACACAGATACCGGAACTTTCCACCACAGAAACGTGAGGAAAATGCATTCTTTTCACATTTCTTTAGATTGGCAAAGGATTCTGGGTAACAGAACCTGGTGGGAAGCAGTCGAGTTTCCCCATCCTGAATTTCCCAGGGTGTCTAGTTTTCAAAAATGTATAGGTTTGCTAGGTTTCCCTAGGTGCCGGCAGAGCTAGGGTTCAAAAACAAATGGTAGGCTTTTTGCCAAAAAAGGGCACGATTTCACTGCGAAATTGAGGTGCAACCACGTTGCGTTTTGCGCTGTTTCCTGTCGCAGGCACTAGGCAGACCCAGGCAAGTGAGTTACCATTTTTTTCGTGAGACCCGGGGGAACGCTGGGTGGGTGGAAATTTGTTGATCCACGCAGATTCCAGAACCTTCCACCACAGAAATGTGAGGAAAATGCGTTTTTTTGTCAATTTATTAGGTTTGCAAGGGATTCTGGGTAACAGAACCTGGTGGTAGGCAGTCAGTTCACCCCATCCTGAATTTCCCTGGGTGTCTAGTTTTCAAAAATGTATAGGTTTGCTAGGTTTCCCTAGGTGCCGGCAGAGCTAGGGTTCAAAAACAAAAGGTAGGCTCTATGCCAAAAAAGGGCACGATTTCACTGCAAAATTGAGGAGCGACCACGTTGTGTTTTGCGCTGTTTCCTGTCGCAGGCACTAGGCAGACCCAGGCATGTGAGGTACCATTTGTTTCGGGAGACCCGGGGGAACGCTGGGTGGGTGGAAATTTGTTGATCCACGCAGATTCCAGAACTTTCCACCACAGGAATGTGAGGAAAATGCGTTTTTTTGTCAATTTCTTAGCTTTGCAAGGGATTCTGGGTAACAGAACCTGGTGGGAGGCAGTCGAGTCACCCCATCCTGAATTCCCCAGGGTGTCTAGTTTTCAAAAATGTATAGGTTTGCTAGGTTTCCCTAGGTGCCGGCAGAGCTAGGGTTCAAAAACAAATGGTAGGCTCTTTGCCAAAAAAGGGCATGATTTCACTGCGAAATTGCGGTGCAACCACGTTGCGTTTTGCGCTGTTTCCTGTCGCAGGCACTAGGCAGACCCAGGCAAGTGAGGTACCATTTTTTCCGGAGACCTGGGAGAACGCTGGGTGGGTGGAAATGTGTTGATCCACGCAGATTCCGGAACTTTCCACCACAGAAACGTGAGGAAAATGCATTTTTTTCACATTTTTTTTAGCTTTGCAAAGGATTCTGGGTAACAGAACCTGGTGGGAGGCAGTCGAGTTTCCCCATCCTGAATTCCCCAGGGTGTCTAGTTTTCAAAAATGTGTAGGTTTGCTAGGTTTCCCTAGGTGCCGGCAGAGCTAGGGTTAAAAAACAAATGGTAGGCTCTTTGCCAAAAAAGGGCACGATTTCACTGCGAAATTGAGGTGCGACCACGTTGCGTTTTGCGCTGTTTCCTGTCGCAGGCACTAGGCAGACCCAGGCAAGTGAGTTACCATTTTTTTTGTGAGACCCGGGGGAACGCTGGGTGGGTGGAAATTTGTTGATCCACGCAGATTCCAGAACCTTCCACCACAGAAATGTAAGGAAAATGCGTATTTTTGTCAATTTCTTAGCTTTGCAAGGGATTCTGGGTAACATAACCTGGTGGTAGGCAGTCAGGTCACCTTATCCTGAATTCTCCTGGGTGTCTAGTTTTCAAAAATGTATAGGTTTGCTAGGTTTCCCTAGGTGCCGGCAGAGCTAGGGTTCAAAAACAAAAGGTAGGCTCTTTGCCAAAAAAGGGCACGATTTCACTGCGAAATTGAGGTGCGACCACGTTGCGTTTTGCACTGTTTCCTGTTGCAGGCACTAGGCAGACCCAGGCATGTGAGGTACCATTTGTTTTGGGAGACCCGGGGAAACGCTGGGTGGGTGGAAATGTGTTGATCCACGCAGATTCCAGAACTTTCCACCACAGAAATGTGAGGAAAATGCGTTTTTTTTGTCAATTTCCTAGCTTTGCAAGGGATTCTGGGTAACATAACCTGGTGGTAGTCAGTCAGTTCACCCCATCCTGAATTTCCCTGGGTGTCTAGTTTTCAAAAATGTATAGGTTTGCTAGGTTTCCCTAGGTGCCAGCAGAGCTAGGGTTCAAAAACAAAAGGTAGGCTCTTTGCCAAAAAAGGGCACAATTTCACTGCGAAATTGAGGTGCGACCACGTTGCGTTTTGCGCTGTTTCCTGTCGCAGGCACTAGGCAGACCCAGGCACGTGAGGTACCATTTGTTTCGGGTGACCCGGGGGAACGGTGGGTGGGTGGAAATTTGTTGATCCACGCAGATTCCAGTACTTTCAACTAGTCAACTGGGGAGACAGACGTTTCCTGGTTGCCGCCCCAAAACTATGGAATACACTTCCCCAATCCATTAGATCCAGCCCTAATCTCCTGTCATTCAGAAAGAAACTGAAAACATGGTTGTTTAACCTCTAGAGCTAGAAGCCAAGCACAGGAGAGTTCTCAGTAGTACAGCGACGAGACGCCTGCGGGCTTTTTTTCACGCTTAAGAAATGTTAAAAATAAATAAATAAATAAATACTTTCCACCACAGGAATGTGAGGAAAATGTGTTTTATTGTCAATTTCTTAGCTTTGCAAGGGATTCTGGGTAACAGAACCTGGTGGGAGGCAGTCGAGTCACCGCATCCTGAATTCCCCATGGTGTCTAGTTTTCAAAAATGTATAGGTTTGCTAGGTTTCCCTAGGTGCCGGCAGAGCTAGGGTTCAAAAACAAATGATAGGCTCTTTGCCAAAAAAGGGCACGATTTCACTGCGAAATTGCAGTGCGACCACGTTGCATTTTGCGCTGTTTCCTGTCGCATATTTAGCAACAAGGTTCTGAGCTGGGATGGGGCAGTGAGCTAAATAACGGTGATGGATCAAGCCCTGATCTTTGGACTGGGTAAGATGGGTCTGCTTAATTCAGACACTCTGTTCATCACCACCCCCTTTTCTGAATTGTTTTTGGCCACTATAGGTGTGGCAGGGTATACTCAGACATGAGTCCCTTGCTCACTGCTCCATCAGGATTCAAGCAAGCCGGGCCGACGACGGCTGACATGCCAGAAATCGGTCCCCGGAAGCTTGTCTCCTTTCTGGTGAAGAATTGGCTTGGTAGTTTGGTCTGCCCTGTTCCCATGATGCACTGGGCCAGGGACAGACTAATTTGCATATAGCCAGGTTCTGAGCTGGGATGGGGCAGTGAGCTAAATAACGGTGATGGATCAAGCCCTGATCTTTGGACTGGGTAAGAGTGGTCTGCTTAATTCAGACACTCTGTTCATCACCACCCCCTTTTCTGAATTGTTTCCTGTCGCAGGCACTAGGCAGACCCAGGCAAGTGAGGTACCATTTTTTTCCAGAGACCTGGGAGAACGCTGGGTGGGTGGAAATTTGTTGATCCACACAGATACCGGAACTTTCCACCACAGAAACGTGAGGAAAATGCATTCTTTTCACATTTCTTTAGATTTGCAAAGGATTCTGGGTAACAGAACCTGGTGGGAAGCAGTCGAGTTTCCCCATCCTGAATTTCCCTGGGTGTCTAGTTTTCAAAAATGTATAGGTTTGCTAGGTTTCCCTAGGTGCCGGCAGAGCTAGGGTTCAAAAACAAATGGTAGGCTTTTTGCCAAAAAAGGGCACGATTTCACTGCGAAATTGAGGTGCAACCACGTTGCGTTTTGCGCTGTTTCCTGTCGCAGGCACTAGGCAGACCCAGGCAAGTGAGTTACCATTTTTTTCCTGAGACCCGGGGGAACGCTGGGTGGGTGGAAATTTGTTGATCCACGCAGATTCCAGAACCTTCCACCACAGAAATGTGAGGAAAATGCGTTTTTTTGTCAATTTATTAGGTTTGCAAGGGATTCTGGGTAACAGAACCTGGTGGTAGGCAGTCAGTTCACCCCATCCTGAATTTCCCTGGGTGTCTAGTTTTCAAAAATGTATAGGTTTGCTAGGTTTCCCTAGGTGCCGGCAGAGCTAGGGTTCAAAAACAAAAGGTAGGCTCTATGCCAAAAAAGGGCACGATTTCACTGCAAAATTGAGGAGCGACCACGTTGTGTTTTGCGCTGTTTCCTGTCGCAGGCACTAGGCAGACCCAGGCATGTGAGGTACCATTTGTTTCGGGAGACCCGGGGGAACGCTGGGTGGGTGGAAATTTGTTGATCCACGCAGATTCCAGAACTTTCCACCACAGGAATGTGAGGAAAATGCGTTTTTTTGTCAATTTCTTAGCTTTGCAAGGGATTCTGGGTAACAGAACCTGGTGGGAGGCAGTCGAGTCACCCCATCCTGAATTCCCCAGGGTGTCTAGTTTTCAAAAATGTATAGGTTTGCTAGGTTTCCCTAGGTGCCGGCAGAGCTAGGGTTCAAAAACAAATGGTAGGCTCTTTGCCAAAAAAGGGCATGATTTCACTGCGAAATTGCGGTGCAACCACGTTGCGTTTTGCGCTGTTTCCTGTCGCAGGCACTAGGCAGACCCAGGCAAGTGAGGTACCATTTTTTCCGGAGACCTGGGAGAACGCTGGGTGGGTGGAAATGTGTTGATCCACGCAGATTCCGGAACTTTCCACCACAGAAACGTGAGGAAAATGCATTTTTTTCACATTTTTTTTAGCTTTGCAAAGGATTCTGGGTAACAGAACCTGGTGGGAGGCAGTCGAGTTTCCCCATCCTGAATTCCCCAGGGTGTCTAGTTTTCAAAAATGTGTAGGTTTGCTAGGTTTCCCTAGGTGCCGGCAGAGCTAGGGTTAAAAAACAAATGGTAGGCTCTTTGCCAAAAAAGGGCACGATTTCACTGCGAAATTGAGGTGCGACCACGTTGCGTTTTGCGCTGTTTCCTGTCGCAGGCACTAGGCAGACCCAGGCAAGTGAGTTACCATTTTTTTTGTGAGACCCGGGGGAACGCTGGGTGGGTGGAAATTTGTTGATCCACGCAGATTCCAGAACCTTCCACCACAGAAATGTAAGGAAAATGCGTATTTTTGTCAATTTCTTAGCTTTGCAAGGGATTCTGGGTAACATAACCTGGTGGTAGGCAGTCAGGTCACCTTATCCTGAATTCTCCTGGGTGTCTAGTTTTCAAAAATGTATAGGTTTGCTAGGTTTCCCTAGGTGCCGGCAGAGCTAGGGTTCAAAAACAAAAGGTAGGCTCTTTGCCAAAAAAGGGCACGATTTCACTGCGAAATTGAGGTGCGACCACGTTGCGTTTTGCACTGTTTCCTGTTGCAGGCACTAGGCAGACCCAGGCATGTGAGGTACCATTTGTTTTGGGAGACCCGGGGAAACGCTGGGTGGGTGGAAATGTGTTGATCCACGCAGATTCCAGAACTTTCCACCACAGAAATGTGAGGAAAATGCGTTTTTTTTGTCAATTTCCTAGCTTTGCAAGGGATTCTGGGTAACATAACCTGGTGGTAGTCAGTCAGTTCACCCCATCCTGAATTTCCCTGGGTGTCTAGTTTTCAAAAATGTATAGGTTTGCTAGGTTTCCCTAGGTGCCAGCAGAGCTAGGGTTCAAAAACAAAAGGTAGGCTCTTTGCCAAAAAAGGGCACAATTTCACTGCGAAATTGAGGTGCGACCACGTTGCGTTTTGCGCTGTTTCCTGTCGCAGGCACTAGGCAGACCCAGGCACGTGAGGTACCATTTGTTTCGGGTGACCCGGGGGAACGGTGGGTGGGTGGAAATTTGTTGATCCACGAAGATTCCAGTACTTTCAACTAGTCAACTGGGGAGACAGACGTTTCCTGGTTGCCGCCCCAAAACTATGGAATACACTTCCCCAATCCATTAGATCCAGCCCTAATCTCCTGTCATTCAGAAAGAAACTGAAAACATGGTTGTTTAACCTCTAGAGCTAGAAGCCAAGCACAGGAGAGTTCTCAGTAGTACAGCGACGAGACGCCTGCGGGCTTTTTTTCACGCTTAAGAAATGTTAAAAATAAATAAATAAATAAATACTTTCCACCACAGGAATGTGAGGAAAATGTGTTTTATTGTCAATTTCTTAGCTTTGCAAGGGATTCTGGGTAACAGAACCTGGTGGGAGGCAGTCGAGTCACCGCATCCTGAATTCCCCAGGGTGTCTAGTTTTCAAAAATGTATAGGTTTGCTAGGTTTCCCTAGGTGCCGGCAGAGCTAGGGTTCAAAAACAAATGATAGGCTCTTTGCCAAAAAAGGGCACGATTTCACTGCGAAATTGCAGTGCGACCACGTTGCATTTTGCGCTGTTTCCTGTCGCATATTTAGCAACAAGGTTCTGAGCTGGGATGGGGCAGTGAGCTAAATAACGGTGATGGATCAAGCCCTGATCTTTGGACTGGGTAAGAGTGGTCTGCTTAATTCAGACACTCTGTTCATCACCACCCCCTTTTCTGAATTGTTTTTGGCCACTATAGGTGTGGCAGGGTATACTCAGACATGAGTCCCTTGCTCACTGCTCCATCAGGATTCAAGCAAGCCGGGCCGACGACGGCTGACATGCCAGAAACCGGTCCCCGGAAGCTTGTCTCCTTTCTGGTGAAGAATTGGCTTGGTAGTTTGGTCTGCCCTGTTCCCATGATGCACTGGGCCAGGGACAGACTAATTTGCATATAGCCAGGTTCTGAGCTGGGATGGGGCAGTGAGCTAAATAACGGTGATGGATCAAGCCCTGATCTTTGGACTGGGTAAGAGTGGTCTGCTTAATTCAGACACTCTGTTCATCACCACCCCCTTTTCTGAATTGTTTCCTGTCGCAGGCACTAGGCAGACCCAGGCAAGTGAGGTACCATTTTTTTCCAGAGACCTGGGAGAACGCTGGGTGGGTGGAAATTTGTTGATCCACACAGATACCGGAACTTTCCACCACAGAAACGTGAGGAAAATGCATTCTTTTCACATTTCTTTAGATTTGCAAAGGATTCTGGGTAACAGAACCTGGTGGGAAGCAGTCGAGTTTCCCCATCCTGAATTTCCCTGGGTGTCTAGTTTTCAAAAATGTATAGGTTTGCTAGGTTTCCCTAGGTGCCGGCAGAGCTAGGGTTCAAAAACAAATGGTAGGCTTTTTGCCAAAAAAGGGCACGATTTCACTGCGAAATTGAGGTGCAACCACGTTGCGTTTTGCGCTGTTTCCTGTCGCAGGCACTAGGCAGACCCAGGCAAGTGAGTTACCATTTTTTTCCTGAGACCCGGGGGAACGCTGGGTGGGTGGAAATTTGTTGATCCACGCAGATTCCAGAACCTTCCACCACAGAAATGTGAGGAAAATGCGTTTTTTTGTCAATTTATTAGGTTTGCAAGGGATTCTGGGTAACAGAACCTGGTGGTAGGCAGTCAGTTCACCCCATCCTGAATTTCCCTGGGTGTCTAGTTTTCAAAAATGTATAGGTTTGCTAGGTTTCCCTAGGTGCCGGCAGAGCTAGGGTTCAAAAACAAAAGGTAGGCTCTATGCCAAAAAAGGGCACGATTTCACTGCAAAATTGAGGAGCGACCACGTTGTGTTTTGCGCTGTTTCCTGTCGCAGGCACTAGGCAGACCCAGGCATGTGAGGTACCATTTGTTTCGGGAGACCCGGGGGAACGCTGGGTGGGTGGAAATTTGTTGATCCACGCAGATTCCAGAACTTTCCACCACAGGAATGTGAGGAAAATGCGTTTTTTTGTCAATTTCTTAGCTTTGCAAGGGATTCTGGGTAACAGAACCTGGTGGGAGGCAGTCGAGTCACCCCATCCTGAATTCCCCAGGGTGTCTAGTTTTCAAAAATGTATAGGTTTGCTAGGTTTCCCTAGGTGCCGGCAGAGCTAGGGTTCAAAAACAAATG
The DNA here is from genome assembly GCF_964261635.1 of Lissotriton helveticus. Taxonomy (NCBI): domain Eukaryota; kingdom Metazoa; phylum Chordata; class Amphibia; order Caudata; family Salamandridae; genus Lissotriton; species Lissotriton helveticus. The sequence goes on from NC_136069.1 coordinate 935,855,240, forward strand.
GTAGGCTCTTTGCCAAAAAAGGGCATGATTTCACTGCGAAATTGCGGTGCAACCACGTTGCGTTTTGCGCTGTTTCCTGTCGCAGGCACTAGGCAGACCCAGGCAAGTGAGGTACCATTTTTTCCGGAGACCTGGGAGAACGCTGGGTGGGTGGAAATGTGTTGATCCACGCAGATTCCGGAACTTTCCACCACAGAAACGTGAGGAAAATGCATTTTTTTCACATTTTTTTTAGCTTTGCAAAGGATTCTGGGTAACAGAACCTGGTGGGAGGCAGTCGAGTTTCCCCATCCTGAATTCCCCAGGGTGTCTAGTTTTCAAAAATGTGTAGGTTTGCTAGGTTTCCCTAGGTGCCGGCAGAGCTAGGGTTAAAAAACAAATGGTAGGCTCTTTGCCAAAAAAGGGCACGATTTCACTGCGAAATTGAGGTGCGACCACGTTGCGTTTTGCGCTGTTTCCTGTCGCAGGCACTAGGCAGACCCAGGCAAGTGAGTTACCATTTTTTTTGTGAGACCCGGGGGAACGCTGGGTGGGTGGAAATTTGTTGATCCACGCAGATTCCAGAACCTTCCACCACAGAAATGTAAGGAAAATGCGTATTTTTGTCAATTTCTTAGCTTTGCAAGGGATTCTGGGTAACATAACCTGGTGGTAGGCAGTCAGGTCACCTTATCCTGAATTCTCCTGGGTGTCTAGTTTTCAAAAATGTATAGGTTTGCTAGGTTTCCCTAGGTGCCGGCAGAGCTAGGGTTCAAAAACAAAAGGTAGGCTCTTTGCCAAAAAAGGGCACGATTTCACTGCGAAATTGAGGTGCGACCACGTTGCGTTTTGCACTGTTTCCTGTTGCAGGCACTAGGCAGACCCAGGCATGTGAGGTACCATTTGTTTTGGGAGACCCGGGGAAACGCTGGGTGGGTGGAAATGTGTTGATCCACGCAGATTCCAAAACTTTCCACCACAGAAATGTGAGGAAAATGCGTTTTTATTTTTCAATTTCTTAGCTTTGCAAGGGATTCTGGGTAACAGAACCTGGTGGTAGGCAGTCAGGTCACCCCATCCTGAATTCCCCTGGGTGTCTAGTTTTCAAAAATGTATAGGTTTGCTAGGTTTCCCTAGGTGCCGGCAGAGCTAGGGTTCAAAAACAAAAGGTAGGCTCTTTGCCAAAAAAGGGCACATTTTCACTGCGAAATTGCGGTGCAACCATGTTGCGGTTTGCGCTGTTTCCTATCGCAGGCACTAGGCAGACCCAGGCAAGTGAGGTACCATTTTTTTCAGGAGACCTGGGGGAACGCTGGGTGGTTGGAAATTTGTTGATCCACGCATATTCCAAAACTTTGCACCACAGAAATGTGAGGAAAATGCGTTTATTTTCTCAGTTTTTTAACTTTGCACGCAATTCTGGGTAACAGAACCTGGTGGGAGACAGTCGAGTCACCCCATCCTGAATTTCCCTGGGTGTCTAGTTTTCAAAAATATATAGGTTTGCTAAGTTTCCCTAGGTGCCGGCAGAGCTAGGGTTCAAAAACAAAAGGTAGGCTCTTTGCCAAAAAAGAGCACGTTTTCATTGCAAAATTGCGGTGCGACCACGTTGCGTTTTGCGCTGTTTCCTGTCGCAGGCACTAGGCAGACCCAGGCAAGTGAAGTACCATTTTTTTTGAGAAACCCTGGGGATCGCTGGGTGTGTGGAAATTTGTTGATCCACGCAGATTCCAGAACTTTCCACCACAGAAATGTGAGGAAAATGCGTATTTTTTGTCAATTTCTTAGATTTGCAAGGGATTCTGGGCAACAGAACCTGGTGGTAGGCAGTCGAGTCACCCCATCCTGAATTCCCCAGTGTATCTACTTTTCAAAAATGTATAGGTTTGCTAGGTTTCCCTAGGTGCTGGCAGAGCTAGGGTTCAAAAACAAAAGGTAGGCTCTTTGCCAAAAAAGGGCAAATTTTCACTGCGAAATTGCTTTTCCTGTCGCAGGCACAAGGCCGACCCGCACAAGTGAGACTTAGGGTAATTCAGATTTGTAAATCAACTGTTATTACCTATTGAGTTTTCATGCATTTATCCCTTCCCAATGAAAGACATTGTGTAAAAAGAAAAATGACCAATAATTCTCATGCTAGTATGAGTATTCCCAATTTTGAAAATGTGCAAATGTGCAAATATATACCGTTTCTAAACTCTATAATTTGTACCCAATTCAGAAATACATAGGTGTCTTTCATACAGATGTTTCCATGTATACATTTTCCAAGAATAAGTGCTCTAAACCGAGTAAATAATAAAATACCATTGCAAGTTACTGCTCAGTTTTTGGATCTGGGTTCGTCGGGTTCTTGGTGAAACTACAAGTCCTATATATCCCCACAACCAGGAAGTTCTATCGGATGTAACGGTATATTGCTTTCCAAGAGCTGTCAAAATTACAAGAAGTTATAGGTGAAAACGTTGAGACAAAAGGCTGTTTTTTTCAACAAATTTCCCATTATTCCAATATTTAACTGTTAGTTTCTATAAAGAAACCTTCATGGATTTAGACAAATGACCCCTTTCTGAATTCAGAATTTTGTCTACTTTTCGAAGAAAATGTATAGCTCTCTAGGATCCATTATTTCTTTCAAACTCATTTCTACCATTAACTGGAAGGAGGTTGAAAGCTCTAAAAATAGCAGAATTAGGCTATGTCCCAGAAAAATGCCAAAACTGTGTGAAAAATGTTGGTTCTCTGACAAAAGACTGTCATTCCCTTAAAGCAGAGAAAATGGAGATTTCAGCCCCACAAACCCTTTTTTGATAACATTTGCAGGGAAAAACCCAGAGGCTTTCATTTTCAGCCCGTTTTTCCCATTTTTCTGAAAAAAACTAAAATTTCACTGTATTTTGGTTAATTTCTGGGACCCCTCCAAGGGAATCCACAAACCCTGGGCAACTTTAGAATCCACATGATGTTGGAAGAAAAGGACGCAAATTTGGCGTGGATACCTTATGTGGTCAAAAAGTTACAGGGGCCTAAGCGCGCACTACCCCAAATCGACAAAAAAGGCTTAGCACAGGAGGGGAAAAGGCCTAGCAGCGAAGGGGTTAAAGTGCCCCACCAGGAGCAGCCTCCTCGCTGCTCAGCCAATCCACACCAACTGATTCTCCCTTCCAATACAAACACACTCAACATTCTATCTGACCTCATCACAGGCTGAGCAGCAAGGCAGAGAACTTCTGTAGGGAGAGTGCATTAAGTAAAAGGTACATTACAACACATCTCCCCCTTTATAGCAATGAAAAACATTTAAAATGTGTGAAGGTGATAAAACACATGTTTGAGCAAAGGAGGATGCAGTAACAACAAAATGATACATCACCCCCCCCCCCCCTTGCTATGATGATCATAACAATCAAATGCATGGAAATAGTGAAACATACAAATGAGAGTAAAGAAAGATGCATGAAATAACTAAGATCACCACACACTTCTCCCCTTAATAATGATCATAAACAACAAGAATGCAAGTTAAATAAAAACATACTTAAAAACCAGTGGATTCTATCCACATAACTCACACCCCAAACTGCGGGTATAATAATGTCACACTACACAGAGTAGCCAATGCACCACAAACTAAGGCACAAAACTGTGGCAGAACAGGGATCTACAACCCTCAACTGCACAAACCAATGACAGAACAGGACTACCCTAAAGAAATGGAATAAGACACCACCCAAACCAAGACAGGGCAATAAAACCCCCAGAATACTCTAAAAACCAATATGGGTTTCCCTTAACCCAAAGCAAACATATTATGAGTCTGCTTAAACCCAAAGCAAATCTATTATGAGAATCTCCCAACCCAACGTGCACAACCAAAATGCACAGTCCAAAAACATAAATCAATCCAGGGTATCCCTTAACCCAAAGTAAACATATTATGGGTCTGCTTAAACCCAAAGCAAATATATTATGAGAATCTCCAAACTCAATGTGCACAACCAAAGTGCACAGTCCAAACACCTACTTGAGGCAATAACCACATACAGAAACATTAAAAAATTGACACAACACTCAAAAATATATTAGACATAACATGGTAAAACTTCATAAGCATGGAAACAATGTGCAAAAGTAAGGTATAAAGCATTACAAAAAAAACCTTAAATATCACATCTGAGAAATGGGAAAACAGTAAAGTGGCTTGTGAGCGACTTCTCACCTGAGGATCACCATCCAAAATAAAACATAAAACAAAGAATATTCCATGTGTCTCTACTTGCCCACTGGTAACCATGGATTCGACCACTGCCACTTCGATAGAGTCTTGTTCTAGTTATCTTTATATCGCCGCTGCCGAAAATGCCACTCTCAATTCTTGAAGAAACTGTGCTAACCCGGAGAAGAGCGTAGCAGCAGCGCACTTGAAAAACAAGCAGGAAAGTTATACGATCCCCAAACTGCAAACAAGGTGGCGGTACGTGAGCGTCGGTGTGTTGGGTGGCTTCAGGCACGTCGCTGCATGCAGGCTTCAGAACAGGAATCCACAGCGAACAGACCAGAATGTCGGAGAAGATTCAACTCTCTGTGATGCAGGTAAGATTGCTCGCACTACACGACACGCGCCTCATTTTCGAATAGCCACAACACGGTTAAACTGTCACCGAAAACACAAGTAGCTGGAGAAAAAGCAATTGGTTGTTTTTCAATGTTTGTTGCTCGCTGCACTGAATCAAATGTTCGAATGTCACTGGATGCCAAAATACTTCACAAACACAAGCCTTTGTGCTCTTCTTAAAATAAAAGGAAAACTACACACTCAACGACAGTTAACAGAGCTGTGAGACCATTCACATGGAACAAAAGTAATTTACCGGTTGCAGCCTCCGTATAACTCCATGAATGTAAATCTTGACGTCCCACGTAGGATAAATGAATCCAGCCAGTGTTAAAATGAAATTACACTGTCCCCAATTTCGTACGCACTGCATCGTTCTTTTCCACTAGGCTCACATTCTCACATCGCTCCCTTTCTTCTGGAGCGGCAGGGCGTACACTCTCAGCATTAACCTCAGCAGCCTCTCTTCCTAAGCTTAACACAAGTAGTAGGCTTGCCAAGTGTTACTCTTTACAAAGGTGTCAGTTTTTCTCCAAAACATATCACAGATGGTGATACCTTAGAGCCAGTTTCAACTGCTAGTCCACATAACCGATTGAAGACACAGCAGGCTCAACAAAAATAATATCAGGAACTGGCAGGCCCAGACTAGATGGTGGATAATAACCAGGTCACAGATGATTTCTCAATGCAGTCACTCAGGCCAATACAGGGAAGGAACTGGCACCTTGCATTGTGGGCGACCGATGACAGGGTCACTGGTGGGGCATTAAGGGTGCCTAGTTTCTTCAAATCCACGAGTTGCAATGGTGAACAACGTTTACAACAAATTTTTTACAACGCACTACCATTACAACGCAGGCATTACCACGCATACCATTACAACGCATTGCGCTGGGGGGCGCTCTAGGATAGGGAATAAGTTTAATTTTCTATCCAACACCTTCCCTAGTGTCCACCGGGACTGGAGTTGGAATAGAAAATTATACTTACCACTATCCAGCACCTCTAAGCGCTATGCGTTGTAAAGGTTTGCGATGTAAAAACCACGTTGTAAAGGTATGCGTGGTAAAAGTATGCGTTGTAACGTCATACATCCGTTGCAATTCACTTACTTGAAGTTCCTTTAGTTCCTAAATTCCAAAAGTCCATTTCAGTAGCAGGTTCTTTAAATCGTCGCCAGTGTTACAAGGATGAAAGAGGTGTTGACCAGGTGATGTAGATAAGTTCTCAGCTTTATTCACAGGATCACTTATTGGTTACAGGTATAAGATATTACAAGTAAGATCCTTTAAAGTGCCCCACCAGGAGCAGCCTCCTCGCTGCTCAGCCCATCCACACCAACTGATTCTCCCTTCCAATACAAACACACTCAACATTCTATATGACCTCATCACAGGCTGAGCAGCAAGGCAGAGAACTTCTGTAGGGAGAGTGCATTAAGTAAAAGATACATTACAACAGTAAGATGTGGTGGTAATCCAAGGATCAGTGCATGAGAATCAATGCAGCCTAATGCTGGCACGCAGCACTGCGTTTAATCTCTGCAGGCTTACACACGTGCTCCACAAAACCCTCAATGATAACCAGGAACTGCCCCTGGTCTCTCTATTTCTATTAAAAGCCTTTGATATGGTTGAGTGGGCTCACCTACAGGTGGTACTAGCTGGTATGGGCTTTTGGCCTGTGCTCCGCAGCTGGGTGTGCCTTCTGTACACTGGCTTTATGGTCCAAGTTTAATTTGGGGGTGACCTCTCAGAGCCATGAGAAGTTGGGAGGGCAATTAGACAGGGTTTTCTCCTGTCAACCCTACTCTTCGCACTTGTGATCAAACCCCTGGCCTTGCTGTTACATAGGGGATTGGAGCAGAGAGGGATTTGAGCGGGGACCTCCCTGCATGTAGTTTCATTGTATGTTGATGATGAGTTGATTTATGTTCACACCCCAGACCGCCAAGTGCCGATCTTGCTGGGCTTGCTCTGGGTAAATGTCCGTAAGTCACTGCTATTTCCACTAGGGAGTCTGATCGGAATGCCACAGGCTCGACTGCCAGACTTGTGTCTCCGATGGGAAACTGAGGGGTTCCGGTACCTAGGCATAAAGATCACCCATACTGAGGCTGCCTTCCAACGTCTGAATGTTGATACTCTTCTGAAACTCCTAAAGGCCTCTATAGCTTTTTGGTCTAGACTACCCCTGTGATGGGCAGGACGGCGATGGCGAAGATGGTCTTCCTGCTTCGGTGTCTCTATTTAATCCAAAATGTGTTGTTCCCGCTTAGGCCGGAATTCTTCTTTAAAATAGACAGTTTACTAATCTCGCTGACATGGGCAGGGAGATTTAGCAAGGTGGCGCTGTCATTCCTTAAACATTACTTGGAAGATGGGGGGCTGGCGCTCCCAGACTTACAAACTTATTCCTACACCGCCACCCTACAACAGGCAGTGAAATGGTTGACTGACTCCGACAACTGAGAGAAGAAATTGTTCACGGATACATTATGGGGATACTCTAGCGCGATTATTAATGATGAGAGTGGGACACTCTGAACATCCAGTCCCCTACATGGAGTGACAAGCAGCGGGTTGTGGGATCGATATGGATCTCAGCCTCTGGGCTCTGGCCCCGTTTTGAGCAATTGACAGAGATCTGTCCATGGAGATTGGGAGGATGTGCAGTGGCAGGTGACCTACGAGAGGTTTTCCCAGGAGGCTCAGGCGGCGTTTAGGCTGGGCGTGGGTCATTTTCTTCACTATGCCAAACTTGAGAATACAGCAAGAGAGGTATGGGTTGGGTTTCTGGCAGTACCTCAACGCTCCTGGGTGCTGGGCAGGTTGCTCCAGTGGGGGCACGAGCAATACATCATTACCCTGTTCTATGGCGCAGTACAGGCAGGCATGGTGAGCACAGAGTGTGCAGTGAGAGGGGCTTGTGCCAGGGAACTGCGGGAGCATATCGCAAATGCAGACTGGTCCCGTGCGTGCGAGCTGGTGAGGCGGGTGTCCTGTAATCACAGGTTAAAATTATTGCATTTTAATTTTCTGCACCCCACTTATGTAACCCCTAGGCAATTGAGAAGGATAGATCCATTCAAATGAGCGGGCTGCGCATGATGTGTAGAGCTGAGAGCATCATTTCTACATCTAGCCAGGTCCTGCACTGGGACTTAGAATTTCTGGTGGAGTGTGGTACCAGCCATAGTGAGAGCGAATAGCTTGGAGGTGCCCCACCACTCTGCTGGCTTGGGAGTAGTGGTGAAACCCAGGGGCCCCATGATACCTCACAAGCTTGCCCAGCTTGCATTGCTCTTGTGGATGGACACAACCATCGCTTGGGGACCTGTACAAATGGGGTACAGCGAAGGAGGCCCATATGAGCCACGTCCGTACTGATGAGAAAGTCGAGGATGACATCATGACGTTGGGGCTGATTCTTAATAACTTTAATGAGGACGATGACACCAGCTGGGGGGGGCACGGTCACAGAAGATACTTTTTCAGATGTTAATGCCTTGTACAAAACATGATGAATACGTTTGACAATTCCTACCCATATGGTTTCTCTGAGTAAGTGGGTGTTGTCTTAGACTTATCATTCTGCTAGTCTAAATATACGTTGTTATCCCTCCTACAACCTGCATGTCATTGTATTGCCTGGTTGATTATGGCGTGGCCTGGACGCGAGTGAGCAGCATTCTGATTGGAATGTACTCTGTATTCCGCACTGCTTGTTTATTGCCTTTTGTTATGTTTTATGAGAAAATCAATAATACAAAGTTAAACAAAAAACCTATAACGCTGATCAAGAACTCAATCATTGAGTAAAAGTACAAAGTGGGTGCAGTCCTTTCTGTTCCCACTAATTGTATATGAATAGTCCTTGAATATTTCCATTTCATTCCTTTTTTAGAGGTTTTGTGGCCAATGTGCAAATGCGTTTCAGAGTATGGATAAGAGTACTACAAGATAATGTTTTATGTACTGTGACATACCTTTGTCAATAGCCCGTCTCCCCCTTATTTTTGGTAGAGTGGATCAGTGAGCTGCAAGCTTGCCACTAAAACATAAGGTGGGCACCAAGTCACAAGTCTGAATACCGGCAAGGCTGACTTACCCTTTCACAATTTTGAAGTTGATAAATTGAAAAAGATATATATTGGGTAGTAGAAACGTCTTTTATTTACAGCGCTTAGATACAGTGGACACGCCGCATAAAGCACATGATTATCATCATGTACATGCACATTAACTGACTAAAGTATACCGTTAGGATAAAAAATAATGCCACTGAACACCAATTAGAAATGTACGTGATGTTCCTAAATGTGCCTGTCCTCTTATGCAACGAGGAAGCCCCTCCTTCTGCATCACATGAAAACAATGTGTCAGAGAGTTCATTTTAGGCCATGACACTACACACAAATAGATGTCGTCAAGGACTGCTGGAAACGGTTTTCAACAATAAATTAGCAAAGTCTTACTAAGGCATGCTAAATACGGGTTTCAACAATAAATTAGCACAGTCTTACAGGCTTTAGCTAAATATGTTATTATCAGTAACGAGACAATGTAACTTCATATGTAATAGGATGTATTCATAGCTATATATATTTATAATAAAACACAACGCCAGGGTATTTCTATCTGCCTTTCATCATGAAACGCAATTTTTGTGATGCAAAAGTATTTCCTGGCAGTCTGCAGGAATATTCCTGGATCATCAAGGAAACGGGAAATTATTTCTTATAGTACTGCCAGTGATTCAGTACGTGCGGCAGTTAATTAGTATCCTTTAACCTGGATTGAACCCTCTTGAAAGAAACAACTAAGGAATATAAATTATTTTTCTTTCAATTGTGTTCGCAATTTATAAGATATTTTTGCCAACTGGTGTACGATTTCCAAGTGCTCCACAAGGAACTCTTGGTGATGAGTTAGGAAAGTCATAATTCTTTTTTCTTGTTAGAGCTGCATCTAAATCATGCTACGTTTAAATTAAATTCTCTCCTGAAATTGAATAAATGTGTCAACTCCTCGAGCGTTAAATTAAGTGAAGGTTGGGTCGAGGTGCAGTAGGATTTTAGAATGTGAACATGTAGCCCCTATAAATACCTGCCATGCAGGTGTCCCTTTATCATGTTTGGTACCGCATTCACTATGGTCTGCAAATAAACATAACATTGAATTCTGGCACTTTCAATTTTACTATTTCCGGTGTGGGTGCATGTGAGTTAAAACCTCCATATTGCAAAGTTCTGTCGTTTAACAAGCCAGAACTGGCTAACTGCGTCACAGATAACGTGACCTCCTTCGTAGGTATACCGCAACTCTATTAGTAGAGCGTTTATCTTTGACAAAACAAGCCTAAAAAACAAGTTTATATTGAAAACATTTATGTGTTGGGTACGTAGGTGCCTCTATGGAATGGTTTGTGTAGGACCGTGTATAGGAAGAGGGTGTGTACTGCGAAGAGTGTGGTATTTCTTCTCTGTTGTTCTGTTATATTTATGTTTTTTTGCTGCAGTCATAGTGTAGCTATATAAAAAATATAGTTAATGTTCTTTGTGGGGAAAGTGACGCTGAATCTTGATCTCAGAAACAAACGTTCACTGTACAGTTCACTGGTAATTTGAACATGTTACGGTAAGAAAGATCCAATTAGAGGCTTGCAGAGGGGTTCTGTGTTCATCAGCTTCTAGGATGGGTCTGGCGTATGTGCGCGTATCACGCATGACAATTCTACATCTTCACTGAGTTTATCAAACAACTTACTGCCTCATCTATTCTATTAGCGTCATGCGTTTTTCATGATGCTATTAAGATGTGATGGGAGGGGAAACCTGGAAGTCAGGATTTATTGGTTGAAGAGGTGAGAATGAAGACTAGTGTATCAGGGATGAGTCATTTAAGGGCACACCTTCAAGAATTTCAGCTGGGACGCGCCCTCACTTTCTGACAAGACTTCATACAGAGCGCTATAAATGCAGTGGGAAGAGTGAGGAGCTTTTTTAGTAAAATATTGTATTGATTTTTCCTACCAGTACAGCAGCCATATATCATCCAAACAACGTATTCCCAACACTCTGCCTCCCTTCCTACCACTAAGGTCACCATCTAATTTGCTTTAAACGTCACTCCTCCATCCTTTCCAAATTCTTTTAAATTTTTTGGGGCATCCCCTCCCTTTATAAATCACCTTTTCCTGTGCATAACGTATGTTCATTTCCGTTTCCAAGACTCTTAGCATAGAAGCCACAGAGGATGCCCACTTTGGCGCCACTTCTCTCTTGGCTAGGATAAACCCCAGATAAATTAATGTGTGCTGAGTGGAAGTTGCATAAGAGCCACTTCACATCCCTAACAATATTAAGGGGGCCTACTGAGTAATCCGCATATCACTAGTGCTATCCAGTCTGAGGGTCACCCCTTCCCAGAATTCACATAATATTTGGCTCTCCCAGAGTGTGTGGAAGAATGTACCCTTCTGCTTGCACCCTTGCATAAAGTTCTCATCCAGGACTTCTTATAACTTATGCAGGAAAACTCTGGTATAATAGACCTTGTGCAGGATCTTTAGTTGGATCAGTTTGTAATGGGACTTAATAGCTACCAGCCTGGGGAATTGCAACACATCTTCCCGGTTCTCATCCTCTAAGTCTCCAATGTTTTTCTGCCTTCTTGCCCACAAGGGTTTGAGTTCTGTTTGGGTATTACTCATCAGGGTCTGGTAGGTGAGAGAAATTGCTTTAATGAGCATTGGCCCCTCTAGCAATCTGTTCTCCAGAGGCAAGGTCTCCATAACCTTCTCATCTGACATGATGCTAGCCTGCAGGACATGTCTCTTTGTTGGAGGTACTTGTATACCTGAGAGGGTGGCATCCCATATTCTGTTTGTAAATATGTTAACAGCTCACCCCATTGGCATCCCAACCATCTGCCAGTGTGCTAAGCCCTATCATGTTTCACTTATGAAAGTCATCAAGGCCAGATACTTCTCCCAGTAGTGTGCTCATCCACAATAGGGTCCTTGGGGTGAGGTGCCCATGTCATCCCATCTCTCTATGAAGCTCATGCCAAGCAGCCACTATTGTTTTCGTCGCTGATGGGTATTCAGAGTCAGTATCCCACCATAGATACCATGCAAATGGCCCTTCTCTCCTAGCATCTCTCTGTTTAATCAAAGCGCCGGGTCATATGATTGTGTATGTGCTCAACCACTGATCACACTAAAATGTGCTGCCTCATAGTCTCATCTAACATTAGGCAATGCTAAGACTCCCTTATAGATTGAGCACTGGTGAGTAGACAATGTTAACTTTGGGGGAGGGGGGGGGGGGGACAGCCACAACAATTTCCTCAGGAAATTATTGATGTCTTTAAAACCTATTGGGGACTCCATAGGGGCTATTTTGCAGTATATATGTAAAACAGGGGAGTGCCACCATCTTAGATAGCGCTTCTCTACCTATTAAGGAAAGAGACAGCGCTCCCCAATGCCCAACATCCATTTCCAGATTTCATAGTAGTGGTACAAGATTGTCCTCAGAATGGGAGTCTTCCCCTTGGGAAACCAATATCCATAGATATTTAAAGCGTTCGCTTTCAATTCAGAGTGGCATTGAGAAGATACTTCCTGCCTTCAATGTATCCATCCAGAAGATCAGGGATTTTCCACAGTTGATTTGCAACACACAATATTTCCCATATACTGCAAATATTTTGTCCACCTTTTCCAGGGTCTTTTCAGGGTTGGCCAGATGCAATAGCACATCATCTGCATAGAGTGAGATAGTTTCTTTCCAAGGTGGGGGTCCCATCTCGAACACTCTATCTGTGCATTTACCTGTATCTATTGTGCTAAAGGTTCAAGTGCTACTGCAAATAGCATCAGTGTTAGGGGGCAGTCCTGTCTGGTACCTTTCCCAATATGAAATGCCGGTGAGAGAACCCTGTTCAATTTTAGTTGCGCTTCAGGCTTTGTGTAAAGCAAAAGAATCAAGGCTAGAACTTGCGGCCCAAAATCCCTTTTTTTCCAAAACTTCAAATATAGTGCCATTCCACTGAATCAAACGCTTTGTGGGTATCAAGGGAGGCTACTACAAGCAGTACTCTCAAACCTTTAGCTGCATACATATTATTCTGTAGTCTCCTAAGGTTGAATGAGGGGGATCTGTGAGACATAAAACCACTCATGTCCGGGTGCCTTCGCTAGAATTTTCACGTATGCATTCAGTAGGAATATGGGGCTACAGGAGTCCCATCTATCCGGGAGTTTCCTCAGGTTTCAGAATGAGGGCCACTGTTGCCAACCTCAAGTCTCAGGGGAGTTTACCCTTCTTGTACGCTTCAACGTACATCTTGTGGGGAGGGGGTATAAGTTTTGCCGATAGTCTGCGCAAGAACTCCACTGGTAGGCCATTCGGTCCTGACACCTTCCCAGATTGTAACCGTGAAAGTGCCAGTTGCACTTCCCCCTCCGTTAAATCCTCCTCAAACTCCATCACTCTCCCTCTGTCCAGTTTTCTGCAGGAGCATTCCCTGACAAATTCCCTCAACTCCGATTCCTCTTCCTTGGAATTTCCAGCATAAAAATTTCTCCGGTACCCTGCTACGGCATCCGCAATACTGTTGCTACTTCGTATATTTTCTCTTGTTGAACCTATTGGTAATATGCTATCTCTCAGCTTCCCGTACTGCTAACCATGCCAAGAGTTTGCCTGCATTTTCACCCACCTCGTGTAACCTTCTCTCTTGGGCCATATTTCTCTGTTTTACCTCATAGGTGACCACTGTTCAGTATTCTTCCCTCTTCCTTACCAAGCGCTGGTTCACCTCCTCTACTGGGGTATGAGCATGTCTGTCTTCCAGGAGCCGAATTTCTCTCTCCAGCTCCAAGCAGTCCCACACCTGTTTCCTTTGGTCCTCTACCTCTCCTGAAATTATTTTCTTGCTTACTGCAGCCTTATAGGCCTCCCATAGGGTGGCCGCAATGCTAACCGTTTTTGTGTTTTCTAGAAAGTACAGATCTGTGAGTCCTGAGAGCCTCTTCACTTCCACCGTGGAGGTTTACCGACCACATTGACAAGCGCCATTCATTCAACCCTTTAACTAGCCTGATATCCCCCTTACCTGCAATGTTGTCCTTACAAGTATAGGGAGTGCCAGGGAAGGCGTGAATACATAATCAATGCAGAAGGTATATTGTGTGCCCCTGAAAAATAAGAAAACACCTTATCTTGTCCATGTAGGGAGAACCAAATATCCTCCATATCTAGTGCCCGTGTAAAGTCCCTCAGTTTTCCCCCATGAGCTGCCTGTGCTGGTCTAACATTTGTCGGATCCACAATTTGCCCATAAGCATATAAAAATCACCCCCCCCCCAATAAGACTGTGGCCTGTGGGACCTTCGCTATTATATGACTCAATACCTGGAGGGTTTCCGTCTATAGTCCTGTTGGGAAGTATATATTAATCAGCACTAGTGTATCTCCCTCCCAGTCCCCTAGTTTCACCACATATCGGCCTATGGCATTGTCCATAACTTTGTCACTACAAAAAGGAGTGAATTTGTAATCAATATTGCCACCCTCCTAGATCCCATTGTGAACCCTGCATGTTCTGCCACCCTGTATTTTCCTTTCCCCAATGGTGGAGCTTGGTTCCCCCTCATGAGTTCCCTGTGAAAAAAACACATCAGCGTATTGTCGTGTAAGTGCTCTAGCTACAAGCCCTCATTTAATTTTATGGACCAATCTATTAACATTCCATGTCAATAAGGTAAGGCCAGCAGTCTACTCTGCTCTGTTGGCCACGCTGCCTCGTATGCGGTCAGGTGCTGTGTTCCCATACCTGGGCAGGGATCAGCAACCCGCTGAACCAGTTCTTAACATGAAAAATGGTCTCACATCGGCTGTACCTTGCCGAGGCCCAGCAGGCTAATGAGTAAGAGGTTTTGGGTGAGTGCATGACCATTTATCACGTGTGAACATGGGACCAAGGAGGTCAGTCACCAGGATTTCTCAGAGTCAAAGGACAGTCATCTGTGTGAGCCCATCATTAAAGCTAAATTTCTTGACTAAGAAGCAATGACTCAACTCTACTCCTGGTGCCTGCACATGATGTCATATTTCCTTTCTTGTGATGATCTTGCTGATGTATTAAGTGATGTACAGGAGGCAGAGACTTTTCCGTCTAGGGATGTTGGGTTCCTATCTTTTTCACAACCATCAGATTGGTAGCAGACTTTTTGGAGATGCTGTAATGTTTTTATCTGAATCAAATCAAACCGTCTACAGTTCAAGTCCTCCCCAGACACAGCTATATATATATCAAATCAGCCCTTCAGCTGTATATATCTTGATCACTGTGGTCCGTGTCCTTCAGATGCTGCACAAAAATATATTTTTGTTGCAGTTGATTCATGCACTCCATTCCTTTGGGTTTGGCCACAAAGCAGGGCTGACGCTTGAAATGTCATTAGAGATTTGCGTGTCTTTCTCTGGACTTTTGCCTGTGGCACCTTCTATTCTGACCAAGGTCCAACCTACACCTCTAAGACGCACAAGGACCCGATCAAGTCTTTGGGGTTCTGGTTCTGGGTTTTCGTCTCCATTCAGGACTGAGGACTATTCTGTAGTGGAGCGAATGAACCGTGACTTAAAGCAATCTTTGACAGCTAGAGTCTTAGGTACTGGCAGGAACTGGCTGGACTATTTTTACCGGGTTGAATGGGCACTTAATAATCTCCTAAGAAGATCTCTGGGTGGGTGGACCCCATACAAAACGCTCTTTGGCATCAAAATGTTTGTGCCCCACCTTGATGGTCTAGACATGGTGGCGGTGGCTGCCACATTTGACGTAGATAAGTATACTACTATGTTACAAGACCTTCAAAAGACCAGTGACAGCTTTGCTACTGAATATATACCCTCTTCCACTGACACAGCAATGCTAAATCGTGTCGCCGGCTGGCTTCCTAAGATTGGCGATCTGGTACGAGAAAAGCTGGAGAACAAAATAGAATTTGGTCCCTCTTATTGTGCACCGGTCCCAGTTCATGGATTAAAGGATACTTGTACAGTGATACTGCCAGCTTTGCCTGGTCGCAAAGACAATCAATACATTTCAATTGACAATGTCAAGCTACACCATCTGCCCGATTCTGAATAGCGTGACTCTGAGGGTTTCCTGCAAAGCTCTTCCTTTGAATCTGGTGAAGGCTGCTTCTTCCACTAATCCCCATGCCATTGATGGTGAGATGTAAATTCTGGCTAGTCTTTTGCCTGCTGTGCCTGCATCAATCGCGCCTTCAAATGCGGATGTTGAGTATACTTATCCTGCTGATGAGTTCCATATTGAGGTACCGGACAGTCCTTTACAGCATGATGCTGACTCTGCAATGCCACCGTTGCTGAACGTGGATGCAAGCAGTTATTTCGAGGACTGTTCGAGTTTCTCTTATGACTCTTCTTCGTCTTCTTCTGTGACATCTCCACCATCAAAGACAAGTATTTTTTTCTCCTGGTTCAAAGAAACTTATCTGATCCCACCCTGGATCTACATCTGGTTGGTGCTTATCCTGATTTTCCTTTTTATGTCAATTGGATTTGTGATGGTGTTCTTCTTGCTCATCAATGGTCATTATTTGCCAGAACGCTCTGCTGTCAAGTTAGTTGATGGCATTTTGGCTCCCCAAACATCGTCGCATATCATGAAATGTGTTCAAGCCCTTGTGAACATTTTGGTTTTCCCTATTGCTGAGGGCATTGTTTGGAATGAAGTATCATTCGAAATTCATGGTCCGACAGAGGTCACCAAGATACCATACGTGTTTCGCATCTCTTTAGGAGATGTGGTAACACAGGACATGCATTCTGATGGCTGGGATGTACAAGCTGTACATTCATTGTTTTCTGATTTGAAATGTAATGCTGCTTTTGATGCTGAAGATTTGTATTTAAATACTGCCAATTATGCAGATTTATTCTGTTATCAACATTATGGCCACCATTTCTTGCACAAAACAAACACATTAAGACCAGTTTTTAACTGCACGCAGTGGGAACATTGCCCAACTCCGTTACAGGGTAGTTCAACAACACTTAAAAGTAAGTTCACTTGTTTCACTGATTATAACACATCTAATCCAGACTCCTATTACTTTAAATTAAAATTGCAATCTCAATTAAAATTCATTTTGATACACTCTAAGCTAATATATTCAAACTCTTTTAGAAGTCAATTGGCCTTACATGGTTATGAAAACTGGAAAAATACCATTGATATAAAATTGATTTGGGGCTCTAAGGTTTGGCAGGAGCAAGGAACAGAGGCTTTGCATCATGTATGTCTAATACCAACTCAAATATTGTTTTTGAATGACACAGTGCACCAGACAACTTGCTTTGGCCTGGCTACTGCCAAAAATGTGAATACTCCATCTATTCCGTCATTGGCTGAATATGATGATTGGTGTAATCACACCATGTGTACAATAGATTTCCTACAAGCTCTGTTTCAAAATGGGAGTTTCAATATCTCAGATGTTGACCCTTAAGGATGGTTGGTGTGGCAAACCAATTCTAATGCTTGTCAACTGCGTTTTTAATAATGCAACAACAGGTTTTACACAAACAAGATCTGATCTGCGATACCCACATTCACACTCGGTCACCACATACTCAGTAGGAAAATTGTGTCAACAGTGGTTAGAACATTCCACTCTGTCATCTGTGAAACAACATCTGTCACTCTTGTCTAGCGAAATTAACTTTTCCAATTTTCTCTTGGGTACAAAATCTCCTAGATCTAAAAGATTTATCTATGCAACATACAGTGAAATATGGAAACCTTCTCAAATTGAGGCAGCACCCCGTCTGCGCCAAATTGACTAAGCTAATTTGGAAAAAGTTCTTGCAGTATTAGATAACAGCATAAATACACTGCCTTCTCGCATTTATACTTTAGATAATATCGTCTCATCTGTTATTAATATTGTTCAAAATTATGTTTCTGTGTGATATCATGCACAAAATCAATTACGATCTGTAATGCAATTTGCTTGGACATTGCAGATGCTCAAAATAGGTGAATTACCATGGGAATATTTGAATGCTTCTGCCTTGTTTTCGCCATGTAATCTAACTGAGAAACAACAATTCATGCCCATGAAAGATGCTACATACACACTGTTACATATTGAACAATTGGAACATGCCATTTTTTGTAGCGGAAACAGGTTCGTCTGTATGGTTATTTCATGGAGTAATCTCTCTACCTTTTTTACTGTTTCAATTTAAAACACTGCATGAAACATTTTCCTATTGGCCGCTTTGAAGCATTGGGTAGTGCGTTCTTACATGAATTATGGTCCGTTCCATTTATTTACAGATGTCAATGGGAGGATACAGACATTTTCCTATCAGGGGAGGACTGCGATTCCACAGTGGGACACTCCCTAGTTTGCAAACAGGTTAAATTGCACAGCGCTTGTAATGTGTCTGCACCTAATCTGGCTTGTTTTTTTAAAGGAACAACATTTTCAGCAATAATTCCTGCTCTCCCATTGCTTTCTAACAGCAGTAATCTTATTTTGAACAACAACGACTGCTATGGCTTGCGGGTAGGCATCCCATATATAGTTACAGTTTCCCACTGTGTTACTTGTTGTAGAAATGTGCTTTTTCCACCCCCACATGAGACTCTAGATAGTTAACTTTGGCCTTCCATTCCAACTTTCAAAACAGATTTCAATACATTAAGCAGGCTCAAAGGGTTATTGTTTCAACAAGAAGTGGCTCTCACTTCGTCTAGAGAGACCTTCGAATTGCAGGTGGCTAGAACATCTAGTGAGATTCAGTCACTGCTGAACACAAATCTCCCTCTACATTTCGGAGAACTGATGAATAGAATAGTCAATGCATCTGATACAGAAGGCCTTGCTAATTTTTTTAGACTTGTGGGATTAGCCTTTTTACTCCTTTTCAGATGATTTTTGAGTAATACCAGCCTTTATACATTCTATTTTTTTCAGTGCTTTCAGACGCTTTCCCTTAATACTGGCTGTGGTGGCTGGCGTGCTGATACTTCTACTCCTCTTACGCAACATCTGCCCATCTTGTGGTACAGTTTTCACAGATGTCCCTGTAGGAATTATTTCAGCAGAAGTCAATCAATTTTCATATTGCCACCATAGTGGTCAAACATTAACTGAAAGCAAGGAAAACAGATTTAAACTGTTTTTTATTCCAAATATTCTCAATTTCTTCTTTTGTGCTTTTTACATATACAAGACAAAAAAATATGGCAACAAAAATACTACAATATTGACAAGCAAAATTCTTAGTAGTATAGGGCAACTTTTGTTTGACACATGGAAAAGTGAATGTCATGTGCAAACCAATACTTATCACAATACAGTCATTTAGCAATCAAATGATGATATCGGAAACGAACAAAACGTTGCCAAGCGTCGACGTTTCGGTCCTTAGTTGGTTTAAACAATCCATAGGACCATCTTCAGGACCATACGCTGCACATATTAATCTAGGACCTCCAGCCGGAAGTCATAAGGTCATGCGCTGCATTAACCTCAAGTCTACAGAAGACGTAAGGAACTCCAGTAGTCTCGTGTTTCAAATGGAAATTCGGGCGTAAGTTTAGGGAAGTACACGTCACTTAATGACATCTTGTGATACTGCGCAGACCCGGCCAATTGCAACTGTACAGTGACCGAATGCAGCAGTTTTTTGGATGCTTGCCATTAGTGACGTTCAGCGTAAGTTATGGACTAACTTTTTGCTTTGCCTACTTCACTTGCATGCAACCTGTGTTTTACTGCCAGCAATGCCCTTTCTACTTGGCTTTGGATGTATGCCTTTCCAATACGTCATGCACTTACCCGGATTATGATCTGTTAATGGGTCCCTTAATAGCCCATGACCAGACCTGTTCACGGGATTGACGCATGGCATGTGCCGCTTCACTTGGCATGTTGGCTGAATGGAATATCTGTGCGACTGCACAGCAGCTCTTGCAATGGAGTTTCATTGAATATCACACAAGTTGCATGGATATGGTCTTGGAGGCATCGGATTATGAGTTACACGTGTGTTTCTTTGAGGTACTTGATGGGATGGCATCCCTTTTTGCACGAATGATAGGGATGTCCTCTTGGAAGAAATTGCATTCTTAGGATCACATACTCCAAATTGAGCTTGTTCTCAATGAACTATGAAAGTACAATAAAAAAATGTTGTCTTTTTCTTTAATTTTTTCCAAATTTGGTTTTTGAGCACTTCTTGACTCTGCTTACCTTTGAACTCTGTTTTTGGTTCTTTCATCTGTATGCTTTGACCTGGCTAGGGGGAGGGTGTAGTATGGCCGTTAGGGTCATTGTTGATATGGCTAAGTTAGCATGAGCTGTGCTGCCATGCTGCTGCTTTTGCGCATGTTACTACATGACTTTATTTTGCAAGACTCTGATTGTGCCTTTCACATGAGAACTGTCTGATTTCTGCATTCTCTGCCCTTTCTTGAGTTTATCTGGACACACAGTGCAAGGTCGATAAACAATGCCCCTTGTATTCTGTTCTGGTCAGTCCCTAGCACTTAGACAAAACATGCTACACAGCTGCAGATGCTAGAAACCTGTGCTTTGATATTATGGGATGGCATGGTCATTTAACACACACTTGGAGAGGGACCTTTCCAGGAAAAGAGCTCTGCAGTTCCTATGATGTAAAAACTACAGTCTAGGCACTAAGGTATGGGGTCTGCTGACAGCCAGAGATTTCCTTTAAATAACAAAACTTCTTCTAGCCAAGGGGATGGTGGTTAGTCCTTATAGGCCTTTATCCCCTGTCTGTATACGATCATTTCCCATTTCATAGTCTATGGACTTGCTACAATGCTGTTTTAAATTTATGAGTTTTGCCTCAGGTAGTGACTTGTATACTGCATTATGGAGCGCGATAGGTAAATAATAATTTTAAACATATATCAGTGACTCTGAACACTGTTATCGTGGACAAGTATGAGTGAGTGAGCAAGCGAAAGGCTTCATCATGCCACCACGATTCCTGAGAGATTCAAGAGTGTTGTGTTCTGGGTTGTCTAATCATTTGTAGCTTCATGATTATGTAGGAGAACGAATGAGACACTATAACTAGTCTGTTCTTGGATTTTGAGTACTGAGGAGGTAGGAATGTTTAGCCCCCACACACCGAGGTCCTGTTACCTGCGCATAGTTCTGTGTGTGCAGAATCCCCGCAATAACTGGAAATCCAAATTCAGCCAGTAATTACCTTCAATTTATGAATTACGACTACTAGGGACCTCAGAATAAGGCATCAAGTGCCTTTTTCGAGTTTGATCAAAAAAGGTCCTGTGCAAAGGCAAGCCCTATGTTAGAACGAGTCTGCTTCAAATTCTAATAATAGCCAAGCAGCAGTGTCACTTTACATGTTTTATGGCTAGTTACTGTAGGGAGACTAGTATTTTTTGGTTGATTATTTCCCCTCTTTTGTGAAGACAGTTGACACCTGGAGCCAACATGCTGCCTTGCCTAACTTCACAGTCACAACCACCACTAAGTCGCTATCACACTCTTTGTTTATTCATCCACTCATGCTTACTTTGCTTTTTTGCTGTTGTTTTTTCAGAAAAACACGCAGATTAAAACAATGTGCTTTTTAGGTGCCACATTATTTGTTTTTCTAATAATGGTAAACTAGCCATAGACCATAATTATCGGAGACATTCTTCAAGGTGTTGTGCTTTAGTGTTCCCATTCCCAATATAGCAATACGGAAACTGACATAGGTCTTGCACTATATATTGCTGCGGCTGTAAGGTAGTCTCTGTAATAGAAAAATGAAATACTGGGGCCAATTCACACATGTATTTATGAGTTCCCGGGAGGAGTACTACAGGAGTACTCTTGAGTTATCTTACATGACTTTGTGAAGCAGCTCAAAAACTTTCCAACTCACTTTTAGTAAAATAACAAAGTGGGTGCAGTCCTTTCTGTTTCCACTAAGAGTTCGAAAAGAGTACTACAAGAGAATGTTTTATGTACTCTAACATACCTTTGTGAGTACCCACCCTCCCCCTTATTTTTGATGGAGTGGATCGGTGAGCTGCAAGCTTGCCACTAATACATAAGGTGGGCACCAAGTCACAAGTCTGGAACCTGGCAAGGCTGACTTATCCTTTCACAATTTTGAAGTTGGTAAAATTGAGAAAGCTATATTGGGTAATAGAAACGCCTGTTATTTAGAGCTCTTAGAAAGAAATGGCACGTGGTATAAAGCACATTTTTTATTGTTATCATCTACATACACATTAACTGACTAAAGCATAGTGTTAGGATAAAAAATAATGCCACTGAACACCAATTAGAATTGTACGTGATGTTCCTAAATGTGCCTGTCCTCTTATGCAACGAGGAAGCCCCTCCTGCTGCATCACATGAAAACAATGTGTCAGAGAGTTCATTTTAGGCCATGACACTACACACAAATAGTTCTCGTCAGGGCATGCTTAAAACGGTTTTCCACAATACATTAGCACAGTCTTACAGGCTATAGGCAAATATGTGTATTATCAGTAACATGATGAAATGTACCTTGATATGTAATGGGATGCATACACAGTTACATTTAATTATATCTAAATCAACACAAAAAAAGCTCAAAGTTGGCATATATGTTTATATTGAAAACGTTTATGAGTTGAGCACAAATGTGCCTTTCATGAATGATTTGTGTAGGGCCATGTGTAGGAAGAGGGTGTGCCCTTGGGAAGAGTGTGGTATTTATCTGGTGTTATGTTATAGTTGAAGGGGAATTGATAGTTTTTTTTGATACGCTCAATTTGCAGCAATATAGAGGGTTGTCTTTGTGAGAAAACTGACACTTGATCTTGATCACAGCAACAAACGTTATTTAACTATATAACGTTTTTCTGGTAATTTCAGGATATTTTGGTGAGAAAGAAACAAGAGGGTTTTTTACGTTCAACAGCTGCCAGGATGGGTCTGACGTATGTGCCCTTTGCTTCCAGCCCTCATACACCTATCACACATGAAAATTCCACATCTTCACTGGGCTTATAAAACAGCCTATTGACTCATGTAGCCTATTAACATCATACATTTTCCAAGGGGCCTGATGATACAATGTGATGGGAAACCTGAAGTTCAGGATTTATTGGTTGAAGAGGTGAGGATGAAGACTAGTGTATTTGAGATTTCTCATTTAAGGGCAAACCTTCTTCAGGAAATTCTTCTGGGACCAGGCACTTACTTTCTGACAAGACTTCATATATAGCCCGATTATTGCAGTGTAAAGAGTGAGGAATTTTAGGTGAGTGAATCACCATTTTCCCAGTTTGAGCATGGAAACAAAGAAGCCAGTCAAAGGACATTCATCTGTGTGAGCCCTTGATTACAACAGCCCTGTCTCCTTGAACTCAACTCTAATCCTTGTGATGGAGGCTCGGAGCACGATTTTTGCAGAAAAAATCTGCTCAGAAAATCCACCCATGAGTATGTTTTAATAAATTACTAACGTGAGTGAAAAAAACAAGGGGGCATATTATCAAGGGGGTTTATCTCGACTTTTTTGGCTTTAAAAGCCAAGAAAGCGGAGATAAAATTATCTCCCTATTACCTGGCTGTCGCTAACACCAGTTAGCGACAGATAGTAGGAGATAGCGACCATCTTGGGCCCCACTTTGCATGTCAGCGATATTTATCACTAATGACATGCAAAGTGGGCGTGCCAAGATGTTAGCGACTGGAAACAGTCGCTAACATCGCTATCTCCTATTACCAACTTTTGGAGATATCCGCACTAAGCGCGAATATCTCCAAAAGCTAACACCTGCCCTTAGCCATATTATCCAATGGGAGGTGGATAACATGGCTAAGAGCATTAGCTCGGTAATGCATGAATATCGCGGACTTTTCAGCGATATTCATGCATTACGGCCGTTTTTTATCGCATTTGCGATAAACCTTGGTAATACCAAGGTTTATCTGCGATAAAAATCGCCGCAGCTCAGCGGTAAAATGTTGTCTCTAACCAAGTTGCTTGGTAATATGCCCCAAAATTACTAAATGTGCGAATTTTAAAAGTACGACACAAAAATGTGCAAAATGTGCATGTTTTTGAAAGTCAGAATAGATACATGTAGTGTGCAACTTCAATCAATCAATCAATAATGCTTTATTCGATTACAAAATATAATCATAAAAGCACATAATAAAATCAGTCATTAAAATATTATACAAAAGGTACAACATTTCTAGAACGATGGGGAGGGTACCATAAACAGACACACCACTCCAAGATACAATTAAATTTGATCACATCACAATTGTTTTCCTGCATTCATAAACATTCCTTAAAAAAGCTATTACTGATGTTACAGCAAACACAGATTCTAGTTGTTGCAGTTTAACATAAGCAGGCCGGCAAGTACGTATCCCCAACATTTTAAATACCGGGCGAATCCATGCTTTCCTGTACAAAGTGTAAAATTTGCAGAATAACATGACATGAATGGAGGACTGGTCTGACATATCGTCACAGGGACATTTACAAAGCTGTTTTGACCAGTCATTGGCAGATGGGAAACTTAATAGCCTATGGATAGTACCTAGTCGGAAACGGATCAATAAGAATCTGTCATAGTCAATCGTTATCCATTGTAATTAGGGCTGCAGACTAAAGGATATTAAAGTCAGATTGTGTGCTTGCACCGTAGTCTTACTCATTTCCACACGGGGCCGATTAGGATGGCGGACGGACTTGCGTCCGTCCGCCATCCCAGAGGTGGAGGGACCGTCCGCATGGACTGCGGAGGTCCCTCCGTGCAAATCAGGATGTGACCGCCACCCTGGCGGTCACATCCTGGATATTTAACAATGCGGCGGGTGCTGCTTCAAGCAGCACCCGCCGCAATGTTAAAAGTGCCTGTGTAACATTTACATGCACAAAGCGGCAGGCACCGCGCGGTGCCTGCCGCTTTGTGCATGTAAATGCTGGGGGGTACCATAGGTACCCCCCATGTGAACCCCCCACGCGCCTACGCCCTGGGGGCCCGCAACGGGCCCCCAAAAGCAAAAGTACACATGCTTTTCCACGGCGGAAAAACCGCCGTGGAAAAGCATGTTTATTAATGCTTCCTAATTTGGCTGGCGGTGTCTGATAGACACTGCCAGCCAAAGGAGAGCTTTTCCGCCGCGGTTGTAATCCGACCGAGGCGGAAAAGCAGCGGACAGAATCCAAGACCCACCAGCCATCGTAATGCGGCGGTGGGTCTTTGGTGACTCCGCAGAGGATTTTCCGCCTCCTCCGGGCCGGCGGTGGCTTCCGCCGGCCCGGAGGAGGCGGAAAATCCTCTATCATAATCGGCCCCAAAGTTTCTGGTCATTCAAAAAACACAGGCAGATTTTCTTTAGATCCTTCCTACTCATACTAGTTATATTTAATGGTTCCTCGTAAAAATCCCGAAGGCCTATTTCATAAAGAAAAGTTTTAACATACATTAACCATTTGATTAGTTTCAACCCGTCTAGCCTCCTACAATCATTTATTATCTCGCGGTTAAAATTAGTTTCCTCTATTGTCCATATCCTGTGCCACAGCAGAACCGGTTGTATCTTTATTATATCTTCCAGATAAGTCAAACCTAGCTCTGAGTGGCAAATGAAAGATGAGGTACTTTTCGGGACCATGAGTAGGAATCTTAAAAATTTATTTTCGGTGACTTGCAGCGCGCTTACATCCGCCATCCCCATATGCCTGCTCCATATGCGGCTACGGAAATGGATTTTGCTTTATATATATCCAGTAGCTCTGCTGTGGGGCGTCTATTTAATTTACTACTAAAACTAGTGAGTGCAGACAAGGTCTTTAGGTATAATAGTCTCCTTGTTTTAACAGTCTGCACTCATGACCCCGAAGAATTAAATAAAATTCCGAGATAGGAAAATGATTTTGAGTTTTCAATACGTTTGTTGTCAATAAAGATAGGTCTCATCTTTGGGCACCCTGTGCCACAAATCATTGTGAAGGTTTTGGCAGAGTTTATGGTTAGGCTCCTGTCTGTCATAAAAATTTTAAAACTAGTAACCAGCCTTTGTAATCCCATTGGGGTGCGCGACATTAAAACGGCATTGTCCGCATATAACAATGCAGGAATGGGACGTTTGCCTGCCTCTGGAAGGTCTTTACATTCCTGAATCAGAGACTTCTCTAATTTATTAATGTATAAAGTAAACAGCAGCGGGGCAAGGACACAGCCTTGCCTCACACCCCGTTTTACTTTAAAGTGACTCGTGCATTCCCCCCTAGACCAAACCTCACCCGTGCCCTTGCCCCTATATAAAACTCTCTAATAAAAGAAATTAAAACTGGGTCAACTCCTAATTCAACTAGGGTTGCCCATAGGATAGTGTGGTTAACGCAGTCAAATGCCGACGATAAGTCGACAAAGACCAGATATAGTGATTCTTTTTTTGCAGCAGTGTATTTATCAATCAGGTTATTTAAGTTTAAACCCTGTTCTATTGTGCCAAGCTTTTTACGGAATCCATACTGAATATCGCTTAGCACAGAGTTTTCCTCAATCCAATCTTGTAACTTGAGTGCTCTATCCAGCTGTATTCGGAGATAGCCACCTCTATGGTGGCAACATCCTTATCTCTAAGGAAAGGGGCGTTCACTGCCCTCCAAAATGCACAAGAATCTTTAGAGGAGGAAGCTTCACGAAGGGCTTTCCACGCATCGTCCCACAGGGCCTGTCTTCTAACTTTTAAGGCAAAATTATATTTTTGCCTTGCTTCTCTGATTGTGACTCTATCTTTAGGCACGGAGTGAAGGGCGTGCTTAAGATTCCTATATGTCCTAGTACCGTTCGAATCAAACCAACCCTTTTTCCGTTTATGTTTCATCCCGCCTTTTAGAGTTATAGTGAGAGCCTTCTTAATATGGTCAGTAATATTTATAAAACTAGCAACAATATCCTCTGGCAGAGCTTCTTCATCCAGGCATACTTGGAAACTATTCTGGCACTTCTTCGTCAGAGCTGCCAAAAAGTCAATAGGGACCACTTTCTCCCATTTCAGGGTATAGCCATTTTGCCTAGAAAGGGATATATTTTCCAACATACAGTTGGAGGCATCAGGATTCCTTTGGGCTAATACCGGGATACTAATCTTCAGACTCTGGGCGTAATGATCACTTATTGCCACATCATGGGTACAGAACTGTTCAATAAGGGGGGCATGACAATTGGATACCAGGATGTAGTCTAATGTTGAAATAATTCCGCGACCAATAAACGTAGGGCAGAAAGGCACAGTCGGACGGGACAGTGTATTTGCAAACCCTAAGTCAAAGTCAAATATTATCTCGTTCAGGAGTTCACCATACCTTGTCTGTGGAAAGTGTGGGATATAGGACTCCGTGTCATAGGAGATACTACAATTCCCGTACTCCCAATAAGGGCATAGGGCCGTATTAAGTGTGCAACTTAATCAAAGGTAGAAAGAGAAATTCGTATCTTGTCTGTCTAATTGAAATGTTTTTATGTTTCAAGATCAGGTATAGAGCAGAATTGAGACATCTTAACATGACCTATCCTATCTGATGGTGAGCAGCAATATGTCTCTGTTTAAATGACAAGTTTGGGCTGTCTAATATCAATAAACACCTATCCTTATTCTTCCTGACTGTTGTTTGGGCGCTGGAACAATTGGAGAAACCCATGCAATGAGTCCCGTCACTGGCTCAATAGTGCCCTACTGTGAATTCAGTATTTCTGCTGTAGTAAATTCTGTATTTCTGCTGTAGTAAATTCTGTATTTCAGCTTCCATTGCCTGTTGTGCATTTAAAGTGATTCAATAGAAATGTTGAGCCACTGTCTTGAAAAACTTGTCAATGCGCAATTATACATGTCTGTCTTTTGTTTTTTCCAGGCCTGCAAACAATCTGGAAAACATTTCCCAATATTGTGATCTAGTGATCACAGCTGCTTGTGATATGAGATTACACAATACATGTGGCTGAATTTGAAACTCAGCATTTTTTCTGATGTCAACCGCTACTTCAATTACGTAAACATTGAATTCCGCTCCATTTCAATTTATTTACTGGATGGTATGAAAGTAATATTAGCGTGTGAAAGATATATGCAATCAATGGGCATTTACTTTCATGTGAAATGCCTGAAGCCAGGAATCTTCTGAGAATCTGGGACATGCCTCATCAGACATGCTATTTATCAATTTTCATCCAGAAATTGTATTCTGTGATGTACCTAGAGCCAGTGACTGGATGTCAAGTGTGGACACATACTTTAGTGGCCTTACAATTGGTAATTACATGAGGTCTGATATGACACTCACCACTGAATGTTCCTGATATGAGAGGGAATATTAAGATCAGATGATTTCTAGGAGCTGTATTCGTAAGATCAAAGTGATTCAGTACTAAACCTGAAAACGCATGACATTACAAGTAACATTGACCTGCTCACTATTATATTAGTGGCAACTATTGGAATGTAATAGCATTTGTAGTCTCTTTTTTAAGTCTGGCTTGAGAGGTAGTCCTATCGTTACCAATTATTCAAAACATATACAGAATTGGCATTGGCTCTGCAGAGAGGAATATTACTTTTTTCATCTATTGCTGTTTGGGGTCATTCTACCTATTACTGAGTGCTTGCATTACAGTTCATGAAAGGGTTTTCGAATATACCTTGATCACCACATTACTGAAATTATCCCATAGTTGAACTGCTTCAGGAGTTTTTTATTTAGTCCTTACAAATAATGCAAGCCAGACCTATTGACGTTTACAGTGTTTGCCGATATTTTATTGAGCAGATGTGTCTTACACATTCCAAATTCATTTCGGGACTGAAATTCATACATTATATCCCAAATCATTTCTTATGTATTTAAAATGACAAGTTAGAAAAAAAGTGATATTCCTCCAACACATGTTTTCGTGTGTTTTTGTTTTCATAACACATTTTTTTAAGATGCATTAATCGAAGATTTAATGCTGCACCTTCTCCCTTATGGAAATATTATGCATCACCAGGTGCTTTGGAACAACCAGGCAAGACAAATGGGTAGATTTGCTAAGGTTTTGCCCGGACCTTTGAATGGCTCAACCTAACGTAAGAAGGTAGCAGCAATCAAAATACGTGCTAATAGATGATAAAAACCTACAAACACCAGGGATCCACCACAGGAGCACATTCCCATACCATTAGTAAATATATTCCGAACACTGCAATAAATATGTATGGGCTACTAATTTCCAAAAGTTTCTGTTATCATTTATTTTACTAGCAGCGAGCAGGTCTTGCCAGAGGTTTTCATCCCAGTCTTTCTTTGCCTGTTTCAGTCTGGTTTGGTAGATACGTCTTGCTATACTAATTTTAGTCCTGTCGCCAGCTAGGATAGCTGTCTTTAAAGAGCTCTTGGCCAGTTTACATGTTGAGTCAAACCATTCTTTACTGACTTAGATTTTATAAGTGACACTTCCTTGTAAAAGACCTTTTGTAACTCTCCGAAGATCTGGTTATGTACAGTGAAAATAGGAATATTAGCTGTGTTCATCCACTCATACTCTTCTAAAAAAGCAACATACAACCTATATAACTGTGTATAGAATTTAGGGTTTGACAGGACTTTGGGCCACTTGACAAAACAAAGATTGTTAGTTACAAAGGGAGCGGGAATATCTGTATGGCAGAATCTATTTTCGTGTTTCAGTGGTTTTCCCAAGTAGTGTTACCGCCAGAGAGTTGTGGTCACTGTCGGGTCACACAGGAAATTCCATGTCAACCAAAAGCGACCATAACCTCACATCAATAAGAACATAATCAAAGACGCTAGGGCCCATTCCTCTCTTGAAGGGAGGCGCCCTATAGTGGTCAGAGGTGGTGCGTCCATTGCAGGCTCTAAGCCCTCTATTGATTGTTAATGAGACTAATTTGAGTGAGATAGAGTAAAGATTTTTTCTTGAAGGTCCTGATTACAATGGACTATCCCAATATTCGTCCTCCTCTCCAGTAATCGCCTATGTAAGTGTGGAAGGTTTGTAAATTGTGTTAACATCCCCAGCCATTATTATTTTTGTATCCAAGTGTACAGTTTCTAATACAGCATCTAAATGGGATAGGGTGGAAAATGTGTCAGTTGCTATTGTCGTTCTGACATCAATATTTATTCTGGCCAAGGACAGTCCTGTATCTAAAGTTAGCATGATACCCATTAGATCGAGGCGATCTATATTCAAAGGGGTTAGTGAGCTTAAACGCCTATTGGTTACTAACATTAGAAGCCCTCTCATTGCCCTTCCAAAACGCTCAGCTGGTTTTGTTTCTACACTAAAAGAAGTAAACCCAGCTATAAATGCTTTCTCAGTGGCCCATGTTTCTTGGAGCAGACAAATGTCATATTTCCCAATATTTGATAACCATTCAGGATCAATCCACTTTGATTTCAAACCCACTATGTTGTAGATTAGTAAATTAAGGCCAGGGGACAGACAATTATTGCTAGTCAACTTGAGCTCCGGATGAACTTGTTGGCGAAGTAACTCGTCTATAGGTGAATTAATGTACATATTGACCATGTTATGCACATTTGGATTCACACCCCCCACCTTCTCTGATATTATCCCTATTAATCCTCTTGATCTGACCAGGTACTTTTCCAATAGTATTAGCATAGTAAAGGTATGGCTTATATTATTGTTAACCTGGATTGAATTTGGTTCATACATCTTAGGCACTTTATAGTTAGCAATGGTTGGTATATACGTTACATTTCCTTGATATGTGCTTGAAGTCATTTGCCGTTTTTCTGTCAGTCAGTTGATTTCATTCAGGGTCAATGTAGAGGGAGGTTAGGGAGTAACAATGTTCCATTGGGCCAAAATAAACTGTGGCCTATGGGAACCTCCCATTGTGAATAAAAAATAGTACGGGCAATGCACTGCGTAGTTGAAAAAAAGAGGGTTTAGTGGAATGTTTTTGACTGATTATTATTTTAGAGGTGCTCCAACTGGTAGCGTAACCGTCCGTTTGCGCCGGAGTATGAATCTCAATAATGTGTGCACACGGCCTGTGTGCACATCCCAGTATTTGGGCACTCCCTCTGGTTCATCAAATGTGAATAGACTCCTTTTAGTTTCAAAATTTCTTTATTTTGATAATGTTATGTTTAGCCTTTCATGAATGTAGATTCATTTCATCAACTTCATTTAGCTTTATCATGATTTAAATCAAATCATAGTCGCTCCAATGCATTTCGGGCCAGGTGCCCTTTCTCAAGGAGCTCTGAAAACGAGAACGATCATCATTTTCATCAAAATGCATCATAATATGACAACTGTATTCAGTTCATTGATCAAAACAACATGTTCCCAGTGATGGTGAATGCATTAAAACAAATAGTGCACGTGTGATATAAAGGGTTGATACCGAATAAACGGAAAAGGGTAGGTTGGCGAGGTGCAGGTATTTTACAAGGGAACACCCCGAGTGGAAAGAAACGGGCTATGGACATGCCAGAGAACAAAATGTAATCAAAAGCGCTCACGTGTTTTCACAGCGGTCGTTAAAGCTGTAAAAACAAAGGTGGAGAGTCAGGACTTGAAAGTTCGGTAAATGCGAGTAGCATTTACACGGAGCGGGTCAAAAAAGGGGGAAGAACGTAAGGCTTACCGAAAAAATGTTCGAGTTTGGGACTGACGAGGTCTCCGTGTATGCTGCTGGGCGCAACTAGCAAAGCCGGTGTGTATGTTTGTAACGTGTGGGCACTGAATGAACATAAAAGAAGGACTCAAGTTTAGCGTGTTGGAAAGGTAATCAAAAAAGGACAAACATTGGAAGAACGGATCGGCCATCTTGAAGGGGACGTGGTGGGGACGAAAAGGGTAGAGTGGGTAATAAAACAGAAAACTGAGAGGGACATAAAGCGGATAAAAGGAAGGTTGAAGGTGTGGTGAACAGAACAATGTCATACAGGAATGTGAACTGGGAACATCAACAACATTGTGACAAATGCGCACATGAGATACCACATCGGGTATTTATAAAAAGCAACTCAGTTCAATACGGTCATTGAGACCGAAGGGTTTGCAAGATTGCAAACGATAAATCCACGCTGTTTCTCTTTGTAAAAGGAACTTGTTGTTGTCCCTTCCTTCTTTTTTTTCAATGGTTTCAAGGACCATGAATTTTAACTGTGCCACGTTGTAGTTATGTTCCATGAAGTGCATAGCCACACTGGATTTTGTCTGTTTGGTTCGGATGTTAGATTTATGTTCATTCAACCTGACTTTGATTTTTCTCTCTGTTTTTCCTACATAGATTTTCCCACAGGGACACTTGAGTAGGTATATTAAATTGGATGAATCACAAGTTGCGTTGACTTTTACTTTGATTTCTGTACCTCTCATCGGGTGGTTAATTTTATTGCCTGTGATGATGTTGTTGCAATTATTGCAGTTGGAGCATGGTCTCGTGCCTTTGTGTGTGATTTGATGTGGTGTTTCTCTCGATAAGATCTCCTTTATGTTGTTGGCTCTGGTATATGCGAATATGGGAGGATTCTTGAACATATCTTTAAAATCCGGTTCGGATGCTAGGATTCTCCAGTGTCCAAGTATGATTTTTTTATATCTTCCACTCAGTGTGGAGTATTTGGATACAACCACCATCCTATTTTCCTCACATTTTGTTGTTTTTTTTAGTGCCTTTTCACGTTGGATTAGAGAAACTTTTCTCATAGCTTCTTTTGTTGTTTCCGGTGGTTAACCTCTCTCGATGAATCTCAGGTTCATTTCGTCAATTCTTTGAGTACAAACTTCTGGGTTGGATACTATGCGTTTAACTCGCAACATCTGACTGAAAGGGAGATGGCGTTTGAGTGAATGCTGATGGAAACTTTGCAAAATGCAACGTGTTATTGCGGTCCGTAGGTTTCCTGTAGAGGTCTGTTTCTAGGCCTATATTGGACCTGGTGATTGACACATCCAAGAAATTGATGTTGAATTCATTCAGATTCCATGTTATTTGGATTCGGTGATCTTTGGTGTTGAGGATGTTTAGCTCATTTTCCAGCTCATTTTTTGTACCTTTCCAGAGGAAAAACAGGTCATCAATGTACCGGACGTACATCAACAAGTTGTTGGTCCATTCAGAGTTATCATAGATATGGATTTGTTCAAAGTCAGCCATGTATATATTAGCGTATGCTGGCGCAGCGCAGTTGCCCATGGACATGCCAGATAACTGTTGAAACCATTTGTCATTGTGGCTGAAGTAACTGTGGTAGAGAGTGAAAATCATAAGTTCCATGAGTAGGACTTGCATGGGTTCAGGGATATCGCTGTGCAACAAGGTTTTTTCGATGGCTTCAATTCCTCCACCATGTGGGATTGATGTGTATAAGCTGTTCACATCAGCAGTGCAGAATATTAGGTTGTCATTTTCATTGATTTCAATTTCAGATAGCTTTAGCAAAAATTCAGTTGTGTCCTTAACGTAACTTTTGAGTTGTTTAACAAACGGCTGAAAATAACGGTCAAGGAATTTTCCTACGGGTTCATGGAGTGACCCCTTGGTAGATACGATCGGCCGCATCGGAGGATCCGTTAGACATTTGTGTATCTTCGGTAGTAAGGTTATGGTAGGACTTCTTGGGAATTCAACCAATAGAAATTTTTTGGTGCGTTCATCGATTGTTCCTAAATCATGTGCTTTGTTGACAATTGATGCTAGTATGGATTTATATTGATTGGTTGGATTGGATTCTAGTGATGTGTAAGTTTCAGATTCCCAGATGTGTTCATTCATTTTCGCTTCATACATACTAGAATTCATGACGACGAGAGCCCCGCCTTTGTCAGCTTTTATGCATTTGATTAACTTATTGTCGGCGATCTTCCTTAGTGTATCGTTGTCTTTTTGTGTTAAATTCATAGTTTTTGTTTTTTTCTTAAAGTTGATCTTTCCCAAGTCCTGTTTCACTAATGTCTCGAAGGTATCAATACTTTTGTGACTGACAGGTGGTAAATATGAGCTTGGTGGGCGTAAGCCACATAGCTGATCCGGTTTTTTGTCTGTGGCCGGTGGAAGCAAGTTTTCAAAAAAATGGCGTAACCTTAATTTCCTTGTTAACTTAAAAGTGCTGGTCTCCAATTCAAGTTGGTTAGTAAAGGTGGTTGGGATGAACGATGTTCCTTTTTGTAGAAGGTTGGTCTCATGTTCAGATAATTCAATGTCAGAGATATTAATGACTAGCGATTTGTTTTCTTTTTGTCCTTCTTGGAACCTCTTGTGTTTGGTGCTTCTGATTCTTTTTCTCTTACTCCGCCTGGGTCGTCGGTTTCTTGTGGGCCTTTCTCTAAAAAAGGAACGGATGTGGTAGCACTCTCATTCGATTGTGTTCTCGCCTGTTCTTGATTCCTATTCACTTCGGAAATCGTCTTTCTTGGTGGCCGATTGGATGCATCACTCCCAGACGAGGAGGTGTCCGTGTATTGGCTAGATGGTTTGTTCCGTCGGCGTTGGGCATAAATATCAGCCCAGGTATAAACCTCATCCAATTGGTAATCCAGTGTATCACGTCGAAATTTTCTGATTTTTCTGTCATTGATATCCTTAGTGTGCTTTTCTAATTGTGTTTTAACATCCTCTAGCATTTGTGACAAATCTTCGGATGATGTAAATCCTTCAAGTTCTCTTTCGACTTCTTTTATTTCGTTTGTCAAATCAATTAGGATAGTAGACAATTCCTCTATGATGAGTAAGATTAGATCTAAGCTGCATTTGTTTAAAATGGCGTTCCATTTGGCTTGGAAGTTTTTGGAATTCTTACAGAGAGACGGTTTGAGTGCAATTCTGAGTCCACGGGGAATGCGAAGGGCTTGATGATATTTCACTAATGTTTTAGCATGTAGTTGCTGGTTGATTCGGCGTTTTGACAAGTATAAGAGATGTTTGACACATTGTTCTCTTGTGTGACTGCTGGATTCTTGTGATACGTCGTCTTGAATTAAAGCATAGATGCGTTCTTTTTCATCATCTCCATATGCCAGGAGGTCTGCTCTAGCTTCTGTTGATTTAGAAATAGTTTCGTATTGCATTTTAAATGCGTGCTATTGCCTTGAGGGCGGAAAAAATGTCAAATAAAAAATAGTACGGGCAATGCACTGCGTAGTTGAAAAAAAGAGGGTTTAGTGGAATGTGTTTGACTGATTATTATTTTAGAGGTGCTCCAACTGGTAGCGTAACCGTCCGTTTGCGCCGGAGTATGAATCTCAATAATGTGTGCACACGGCCTGTGTGCACATCCCAGTATTTGGGCACTCCCTCTGGTTCATCAAATGTGAATAGACTCCTTTTAGTTTCAAAATTTCTTTATTTTGATAATGTTATGTTTAGCCTTTCATGAATGTAGATTCATTTCATCAACTTCATTTAGCTTTATCATGATTTAAATCAAATCATAGTCGCTCCAATGCATTTCGGGCCAGGTGCCCTTTCTCAAGGAGCTCTGAAAACGAGAACGATCATCATTTGCATCAAAATGCATCATAATATGACAACTTTATTCAGTTCATTGATCAAAACAAGTTCAATACGGTCATTGAGACCGAAGGGTTTGCAAGATTGCAAACGATAAATCCACGCTGTTTCTCTTTGTAAAAGGAACTTGTTGTTGTCCCTTCCTTCTTTTTTTTCAATGGTTTCAAGGACCATGAATTTTAACTGTGCCACGTTGTGGTTATGTTCCATGAAGTGCATAGCCACACAGACAAAATCCAGGTCCTTGAAACCATTGAAAAAAAAGAAGGAAGGGACAACAACAAGTTCCTTTTACAAAGAGAAACAGCGTGGATTTATCGTTTGCAATCTTGCAAACCCTTCGGTCTCAATGACCGTATTGAACTGAGTTGCTTTTTATAAATACCCGATGTGGTATCTAAGGACACATATC
Organism: Lissotriton helveticus; assembly: GCF_964261635.1. Classification (NCBI taxonomy): domain Eukaryota; kingdom Metazoa; phylum Chordata; class Amphibia; order Caudata; family Salamandridae; genus Lissotriton; species Lissotriton helveticus. The sequence continues at coordinate 935,890,873 of NC_136069.1, forward strand.
TCATGTGCGCATTTGTCACAATGTTGTTGATGTTCCCAGTTCACATTCCTGTATGCTCAGTGGTTAGAGGCGGCAGACCCGGAATCTGAGATCGACCGTGGACCAGGGTTCGATTCCCCGCCTCGGCGGGTCTCGGGCTCATAAATTCCACGGTCTCGACAATTCTCGCTCCGGTGCCTACTCGACTCACGGGGTCACACTCTGCGACTCTGGGCAATAGCTTGCTTAATCTCCACATCGGCCCCTCGCGGCGGGATGCCTGGCTTTCACCTTGTGGATACCCTGCCGGGGTTTCTCACAGGGGAATACCAGGACGGGTTCCCTAAGCAAGCGCGGAGATGCCCCAGGGTAAGTCCTGCGCTATATGAGTTTCATACATTTACATTTACATTTACCTTCAACCTTCCTTTTATCCGCTTTATGTCCCTCTCAGTTTTCTGTTTTATTACCCACTCTACCCTTTTCGTCCCCACCACGTCCCCTTCAAGATGGCCGATCCGTTCTTCCAATGTTTGTCCTTTTTTGATTACCATTCCAACACGCTAAACTTGAGTCCTTCTTTTATGTTCATTCAGTGCCCACACGTTACAAACATACACACCGGCTTTGCTAGTTGCGCCCAGCGGCATACACGGGGACCTCGTCAGTCCCAAACTCGAACATTTTTTCGGTAAGCCTTACGTTCTTCCCCCTTTTTTGACCCGCTCCGTGTAAATGCTACTCGCATTTACCGAACTTTCAAGTCCTGACTCTCCACCTTTGTTTTTACAGCTTTAACGACCGCTGTGAAAACACGTGAGCGTTTTTGATTACATTTTGTTCTCTGGCATGTCCATAGCCCGTTTCTTTCCACTCGGGGTGTTCCCTTGTAAAATACCTGCACCTCGCCAACCTACCCTTTTCCGTTTATTCGGTATCAACCCTTTATATCACACGTGCACTATTTGTTTTAATGCATTCACCATCACTGGGAACATGTTGTTTTGATCAATGAACTGAATACAGTTGTCATATTATGATGCATTTTGATGCAAATGATGATCGTTCTCGTTTTCAGAGCTCCTTGAGAAAGGGCACCTGGCCCGAAATGCATTGGAGCGACTATGATTTGATTTAAATCATGATAAAGCTAAATGAAGTTGATGAAATGAATCTACATTCATGAAAGGCTAAACATAACATTATCAAAATAAAGAAATTTTGAAACTAAAAGGAGTCTATTCACATTTGATGAACCAGAGGGAGTTCCCAAATACTGGGATGTGCACACAGGCCGTGTGCACACATTATTGAGATTCATACTCCGGCGCAAACGGACGGTTACGCTACCAGTTGGAGCACCTCTAAAAAATAATAATCAGTCAAAAACATTCCACTAAACCCTCTTTTTTTCAACTACGCAGTGCATTGCCCGTACTATTTTTTATTTGAAATTTTTTCCGCCCTCAAGGCAATAGCACGCATTTAAAATGCAATACGAAACTATTTCTAAATCAACAGAAGCTAGAGCAGACCTCCTGGCATATGGAGATGATGAAAAAGAACGCATCTATGCTTTAATTCAAGACGACGTATCACAAGAATCCAGCAGTCGCACAAGAGAACAATGTGTCAAACATCTCTTATACTTGTCAAAACGCCGAATCAACCAGCAACTACATGCTAAAACATTAGTGAAATATCATCAAGCCCTTCGCATTCCCCGTGGACTCAGAATTGCACTCAAACCGTCTCTCTGTAAGAATTCCAAAAACTTCCAAGCCAAATGGAACGCCATTTTAAACAAATGCAGCTTAGATCTAATCTTACTCATCATAGAGGAATTGTCTACTATCCTAATTGATTTGACCAACGAAATAAAAGAAGTCGAAAGAGAACTTGAAGGATTTACATCATCCGAAGATTTGTCACAAATGCTAGAGGATGTTAAAACACAATTAGAAAAGCACACTAAGGTTATCAATGACAGAAAAATCAGACAATTTCGACGTGATACACTGGATTACCAATTGGATGAGGTTTATACCTGGGCTGATATTTATGCCCAACGCCGACGGAACAAACCATCTAGCCAATACACGGACACCTCCTCGTCTGGGAGTGACACATCCAATCGGCCACCAAGAAAGACGATTTCCGAAGTGAATAGGAATCAAGAACAGGCGAGAACACAATCGGATGAGAGTGCTACCACATCCGTTCCTTTTTTAGAGAAAGGCCCACAAGAAACCGATGACCCAGGCGGAGTAAGAGAAAAAGAATCAGAAGCACCAAACACAAGAGGTTCCAAGAAGGACAAAAAGAAAACAAATCGCTAGTCATTAATATCTCTGACATTGAATTATCTGAACATGAGACCAACCTTCTACAAAAAGGAACATCGTTCATCCCAACCACCTTTACTAACCAACTTGAATTGGAGACCAGCACTTTTAAGTTAACAAGGAAATTAAGGTTACGCCATTTTTTTGAAAACGTGCTTCCACCGGCCACAGACAAAAAACCGGATCAGCTATGTGGCTTACGCCCACCAAGCTCATATTTACCACCTGTCAGTCACAAAAGTATTGATACCTTCGAGACATTAGTGAAACAGGACTTGGGAAAGATCAACTTTAAGAAAAAAACAAAAACTATGAATTTAACACAAAAAGACAACGATACACTAAGGAAGATCGCCGACAATAAGTTAATCAAATGCATAAAAGCTGACAAAGGCGGGGCTCTCGTCGTCATGAATTCTAGTATGTATGAAGCGAAAATGAATGAACACATCTGGGAATCTGAAACTTACACATCACTAGAATCCAATCCAACCAATCAATATAAATCCATACTAGCATCAATTGTCAACAAAGCACATGATTTAGGAACAATCGATGAACGCACCAAAAAATTTCTATTGGTTGAATTTCCAAGAAGTCCTACCATAACCTTACTACCGAAGATACACAAATGTCTAACGGATCCTCCGATGCGGCCGATCGTATCTACCAAGGGGTCACTCCATGAACCCGTAGGAAAATTCCTTGACCGTTATTTTCAGCCGTTTGTTAAACAACTCAAAAGTTACGTTAAGGACACAACTGAATTTTTGCTAAAGCTATCTGAAATTGAAATCAATGAAAATGACAACCTAATATTCTGCACTGCTGATGTGAACAGCTTATACACATCAATCCCACATGGTGGAGGAATTGAAGCCTTCGAAAAAACCTTGTTGCACAGCGATATCCCTGAACCCATGCAAGTCCTACTCATGGAACTTATGATTTTCACTCCCTACCACAGTTACTTCAGCCACAATGACAAATGGTTTCAACATTTATCTGGCATGTCCATGGGCAACTGCGCTGCGCCAGCATACGCTAATATATACATGGCTGACTTTGAACAAATCCATATCTATGATAACTCTGAATGGACCAACAACTTGTTGATGTACGTCCGGTACATTGATGACCTGTTTTTCCTCTGGAAAGGTACAAAAAATGAGCTGGAAAATGAGTTAAACATCCTCAACACCAAAGATCACCGAATCCAAATAACATGGAATCTGAATGAATTCAACATCAATTTCTTGGATGTGTCAATCACCAGGTCCAATATAGGCCTAGAAACAGACCTCTACAGGAAACCTACGGACCGCAATAACACGTTGCATTTTGCAAGTTTCCATCAGCATTCACTCAAACGCCATCTCCCTTTCAGTCAGATGTTGCGAGTTAAACGCATAGTATCCAACCCTGAAGTTTGTACTCAAAGAATTGACGAAATGAACCTGAGATTCATCGAGAGAGGTTATCCACCGGAAACAACAAAAGAAGCTATGAGAAAAGTTTCTCTAATCCAACGTGAAAAGGCACTAAAAAAAACAACAAAATGTGAGGAAAATAGGATGGTGGTTGTATCCAAATACTCCACACTGAGTGGAAGATATAAAAAAATCATACTTGGACACTGGAGAATCCTAGCATCCGAACCGGATTTTAAAGATATGTTCAAGAATCCTCCCATATTCGCATATACCAGAGCCAACAACATAAAGGAGATCTTATCGAGAGAAACACCACATCAAATCACACACAAAGGCACGAGACCATGCTTCAACTGCAATAATTGCAACAACATCATCACAGGCAATAAAATTAACCACCCGATGAGAGGTACAGAAATCAAAGTAAAAGTCAACGCAACTTGTGATTCATCCAATTTAATATACCTACTCAAGTGTCCCTGTGGGAAAATCTATGTAGGAAAAACAGAGAGAAAAATCAAAGTCAGGTTGAATGAACATAAATCTAACATCCGAACCAAACAGACAAAATCCAGTGTGGCTATGCACTTCATGGAACATAACCACAACGTGGCACAGTTAAAATTCAAGGTCCTTGAAACCATTGAAAAAAAAGAAGGAAGGGACAACAACAAGTTCCTTTTACAAAGAGAAACAGCGTGGATTTATCGTTTGCAATCTTGCAAACCCTTCGGTCTCAATGACCGTATTGAACTGAGTTGCTTTTTATAAATACCCGATGTGGTATCTAAGGACACATATCTCATGTGCGCATTTGTCACAATGTTGTTGATGTTCCCAGTTCACATTCCTGTATGACATTGTTCTGTTCACCACACCTTCAACCTTCCTTTTATCCGCTTTATGTCCCTCTCAGTTTTCTGTTTTATTACCCACTCTACCCTTTTTGTCCCCACCACGTCCCCTTCAAGATGGCCGATCCGTTCTTCCAATGTTTGTCCTTTTTTGATTACCATTCCAACACGCTAAACTTGAGTCCTTCTTTTATGTTCATTCAGTGCCCACACGTTACAAACATACACACCGGCTTTGCTAGTTGCGCCCAGCGGCATACACGGAGACCTCGTCAGTCCCAAACTCGAAATTTTTTTCGGTAAGCCTTACGTTCTTCCCCCTTTTTTGACCCGCTCCGTGTAAATGCTACTCGCATTTACCGAACTTTCAAGTCCTGACTCTCCACCTTTGTTTTTACAGCTTTAACGACCGCTGTGAAAACACGTGAGCGTTTTTGATTACATTTTGTTCTCTGGCATGTCCATAGCCCGTTTCTTTCCACTCGGGGTGTTCCCTTGTAAAATACCTGCACCTCGCCAACCTACCCTTTTTCGTTTATTCGGTATCAACCCTTTATATCACACGTGCACTATTTGTTTTAATGCATTCACCATCACTGGGAACATGTTGTTTTGATCAATGAACTGAATACAGTTGTCATATTATGATGCATTTTGATGCAAATGATGATCGTTCTCGTTTTCAGAGCTCCTTGAGAAAGGGCACCTGGCCCGAAATGCATTGGAGCGACTATGATTTGATTTAAATCATGATAAAGCTAAATGAAGTTGATGAAATGAATCTACATTCATGAAAGGCTAAACATAACATTATCAAAATAAAGAAATTTTGAAACTAAAAGGAGTCTATTCACATTTGATGAACCAGAGGGAGTTCCCAAATACTGGGATGTGCACACAGGCCGTGTGCACACATTATTGAGATTCATACTCCGGCGCAAACGGACGGTTACGCTACCAGTTGGAGCACCTCTAAAAAATAATAATCAGTCAAAAACATTCCACTAAACCCTCTTTTTTTCAACTACGCAGTGCATTGCCCGTACTATTTTTTATTTGAAATTTTTTCCGCCCTCAAGGCAATAGCACGCATTTAAAATGCAATACGAAACTATTTCTAAATCAACAGAAGCTAGAGCAGACCTCCTGGCATATGGAGATGATGAAAAAGAACGCATCTATGCTTTAATTCAAGACGACGTATCACAAGAATCCAGCAGTCGCACAAGAGAACAATGTGTCAAACATCTCTTATACTTGTCAAAACGCCGAATCAACCAGCAACTACATGCTAAAACATTAGTGAAATATCATCAAGCCCTTCGCATTCCCCGTGGACTCAGAATTGCACTCAAACCGTCTCTCTGTAAGAATTCCAAAAACTTCCAAGCCAAATGGAACGCCATTTTAAACAAATGCAGGTTAGATCTAATCTTACTCATCATAGAGGAATTGTCTACTATCCTAATTGATTTGACCAACGAAATAAAAGAAGTCGAAAGAGAACTTGAAGGATTTACATCATCCGAAGATTTGTCACAAATGCTAGAGGATGTTAAAACACAATTAGAAAAGCACACTAAGGTTATCAATGACAGAAAAATCAGACAATTTCGACGTGATACACTGGATTACCAATTGGATGAGGTTTATACCTGGGCTGATATTTATGCCCAACGCCGACGGAACAAACCATCTAGCCAATACACGGACACCTCCTCGTCTGGGAGTGACACATCCAATCGGCCACCAAGAAAGACGATTTCCGAAGTGAATAGGAATCAAGAACAGGCGAGAACACAATCGGATGAGAGTGCTACCACATCCGTTCCTTTTTTAGAGAAAGGCCCACAAGAAACCGACGACCCAGGCGGAGTAAGAGAAAAAGAATCAGAAGCACCAAACACAAGAGGTTCCAAGAAGGACAAAAAGAAAACAAATCGCTAGTCATTAATATCTCTGACATTGAATTATCTGAACATGAGACCAACCTTCTACAAAAAGGAACATCGTTCATCCCAACCACCTTTACTAACCAACTTGAATTGGAGACCAGCACTTTTAAGTTAACAAGGAAATTAAGGTTACGCCATTTTTTTGAAAACGTGCTTCCACCGGCCACAGACAAAAAACCGGATCAGCTATGTGGCTTACGCCCACCAAGCTCATATTTACCACCTGTCAGTCACAAAAGTATTGATACCTTCGAGACATTAGTGAAACAGGACTTGGGAAAGATCAACTTTAAGAAAAAACCAAAAACTATGAATTTAACACAAAAAGACAACGATACACTAAGGAAGATCGCCGACAATAAGTTAATCAAATGCATAAAAGCTGACAAAGGCGGGGCTCTCGTCGTCATGAATTCTAGTATGTATGAAGCGAAAATGAATGAACACATCTGGGAATCTGAAACTTACACATCACTAGAATCCAATCCAACCAATCAATATAAATCCATACTAGCATCAATTGTCAACAAAGCACATGATTTAGGAACAATCGATGAACGCACCAAAAAATTTCTATTGGTTGAATTTCCAAGAAGTCCTACCATAACCTTACTACCGAAGATACACAAATGTCTAACGGATCCTCCGATGCGGCCGATCGTATCTACCAAGGGGTCACTCCATGAACCCGTAGGAAAATTCCTTGACCGTTATTTTCAGCCGTTTGTTAAACAACTCAAAAGTTACGTTAAGGACACGACTGAATTTTTGCTAAAGCTATCTGAAATTGAAATCAATGAAAATGACAACCTAATATTCTGCACTGCTGATGTGAACAGCTTATACACATCAATCCCACATGGTGGAGGAATTGAAGCCATCGAAAAAACCTTGTTGCACAGCGATATCCCTGAACCCATGCAAGTCCTACTCATGGAACTTATGATTTTCACTCCCTACCACAGTTACTTCAGCCACAATGACAAATGGTTTCAACAGTTATCTGGCATGTCCATGGGCAACTGCGCTGCGCCAGCATACGCTAATATATACATGGCTGACTTTGAACAAATCCATATCTATGATAACTCTGAATGGACCAACAACTTGTTGATGTACGTCCGGTACACTGATGACCTGTTTTTCCTCTGGAAAGGTACAAAAAATGAGCTGGAAAATGAGTTAAACATCCTCAACACCAAAGATCACCGAATCCAAATAACATGGAATCTGAATGAATTCAACATCAATTTCTTGGATGTGTCAATCACCAGGTCCAATATAGGCCTAGAAACAGACCTCTACAGGAAACCTACGGACCGCAATAACACGTTGCATTTTGCAAGTTTCCATCAGCATTCACTCAAACGCCATCTCCCTTTCAGTCAGATGTTGCGAGTTAAACGCATAGTATCCAACCCAGAAGTTTGTACTCAAAGAATTGACGAAATGAACCTGAGATTCATCGAGAGAGGTTATCCACCGGAAACAACAAAAGAAGCTATGAGAAAAGTTTCTCTAATCCAACGTGAAAAGGCACTAAAAAAAGACAACAAAATGTGAGGAAAATAGGATGGTGGTTGTATCCAAATACTCCACACTGAGTGGAAGATATAAAAAAATCATACTTGGACACTGGAGAATCCTAGCATCCGAACCGGATTTTAAAGATATGTTCAAGAATCCTCCCATATTCGCATATACCAGAGCCAACAACATAAAGGAGATCTTATCGAGAGAAACACCACATCAAATCACACACAAAGGCACGAGACCATGCTTCAACTGCAATAATTGCAACAACATCATCACAGGCAATAAAATTAACCACCCGATGAGAGGTACAGAAATCAAAGTAAAAGTCAACGCAACTTGTGATTCATCCAATTTAATATACCTACTCAAGTGTCCCTGTGGGAAAATCTATGTAGGAAAAACAGAGAGAAAAATCAAAGTCAGGTTGAATGAACATAAATCTAACATCCGAACCAAACAGACAAAATCCAGTGTGGCTATGCACTTCATGGAACATAACCACAACGTGGCACAGTTAAAATTCAAGGTCCTTGAAACCATTGAAAAAAAAGAAGGAAGGGACAACAACAAGTTCCTTTTACAAAGAGAAACAGCGTGGATTTATCGTTTGCAATCTTGCAAACCCTTCGGTCTCAATGACCGTATTGAACTGAGTTGCTTTTTATAAATACCCGATGTGGTATCTAAGGACACATATCTCATGTGCGCATTTGTCACAATGTTGTTGATGTTCCCAGTTCACATTCCTGTATGACATTGTTCTGTTCACCACACCTTCAACCTTCCTTTTATCCGCTTTATGTCCCTCTCAGTTTTCTGTTTTATTACCCACTCTACCCTTTTTGTCCCCACCACGTCCCCTTCAAGATGGCCGATCCGTTCTTCCAATGTTTGTCCTTTTTTGATTACCATTCCAACACGCTAAACTTGAGTCCTTCTTTTATGTTCATTCAGTGCCCACACGTTACAAACATACACACCGGCTTTGCTAGTTGCGCCCAGCAGCATACACGGAGACCTCGTCAGTCCCAAACTCGAACATTTTTTCGGTAAGCCTTACGTTCTTCCCCCTTTTTTGACCCGCTCCGTGTAAATGCTACTCGCATTTACCGAACTTTCAAGTCCTGACTCTCCACCTTTGTTTTTACAGCTTTAACGACCGCTGTGAAAACACGTGAGCGTTTTTGATTACATTTTGTTCTCTGGCATGTCCATAGCCCGTTTCTTTCCACTCGGGGTGTTCCCTTGTAAAATACCTGCACCTCGCCAACCTACCCTTTTCCGTTTATTCGGTATCAACCCTTTATATGACACGTGCACTATTTGTTTTAATGCATTCACCATCACTGGGAACATGTTGTTTTGATCAATGAACTGAATACAGTTGTCATATTATGATGCATTTTGATGCAAATGATGATCGTTCTCGTTTTCAGAGCTCCTTGAGAAAGGGCACCTGGCCCGAAATGCATTGGAGCGACTATGATTTGATTTAAATCATGATAAAGCTAAATGAAGTTGATGAAATGAATCTACATTCATGAAAGGCTAAACATAACATTATCAAAATAAAGAAATTTTGAAACTAAAAGGAGTCTATTCACATTTGATGAACCAGAGGGAGTGCCCAAATACTGGGATGTGCACACAGGCCGTGTGCACACATTATTGAGATTCAACCTCCCATTGTGTCCATTGTTGGAGGAATGCTTGCAAGCGTATTCCCAGCTGCCTACCCCCAGAGAGTTGGCAGGTGTGTAGTTCAACATTTATAAGATTTTCAACCAAATGATTGAAACACAGAACAACATGAATATATTCATAGGACAGTGAGTAGGCTGAGTGCCTTTTTGCAAAAACAATGTCAGATCTAATCATCGATAAGCATTTCCGCTCCACCCTTCCAATTAATCACTTTGTTAATTAAGGTTATGGTGGCCTCAAATGTTCTTAGCTTCCCATTTTTGGAACCTGGACCACGTAGATACCCTATTGGATTTTAGACTCGCTTTCTGCAAATTAAATTGGTTGGTAGAGAGATAGTGGCACAGCAGAGGAATAGCTGGTGTTCTGGGTTTATCCAATGGATACTGGGGTCTTTAGCAGGGATAAATCCTCTCATCAAGAAGAGTATCTACATGAGATGTCATTGCAGCTTGAGATTTTGGACAGCAAGCATTTTGTGTACTAAAAGTTCAATTTTGCACATTCTGCTTGAGTAGCTCTGAACGTAAACTTGCAGGAACAATTGAATTATTTAGGGAACCTTGGGTTACATTCCTATTGCCAGCTAAATTTAATGATGGGATTTCACCCTTGCTTACTGCAGAATCTGATTTAACGGCTTCCTGGTCTATGGAAATATTCTCTTGAGCAGCTTTTTCACACCCGTGACCCCTGTAGCAACAAATGGATTTTGATGGAAGACCAGCTACCTGTGTCCTTAACCCCTTCCATGCTCATGACAAGCTCAGCTCGTCATGGCATATACCACACCCGTTTTTGTTGCTGTCCAGCACAGCAGGGGAAACTACCAAGCAGCGATGTGGTTAAGGACATTATTAAACTTCGATGGTGGTTCAATTGCCACCCAATGATTCAGTGGTAGCAGTTCCGGCATGATCAGTTTGGACACCTATAGTAGACAGTCCTGTGAATCTTTCTCGTCAGGGCTCACTAAGCATATGCGTTGCTGAAGGTTGTTCAATGGATTGCAGAGGGTTAAAACGTTTTTGACAGGGCACATTGGGGAAAATGGTTTCCTCAGGGTATAAGGAGCAAGGAATTGTGATGGTTTGACCTGGAGAATAAAAAAACTCTATGACTTGAGGTAGTGGGAATTTGAACTGTCGTACTCAACTCATCCTGAGCAACTGAGGTTTACATATTAGATTTGGTCTATTTAGTGTGCTCCTAAGAGATAAGAGAAGCTCTGGCTTTTTGTTTAGCTTTAAACATATCCAGTGCATTTGGTGATTTACCCTTCCCCTTTACATTACTTGTATTCAGTAGCAACTCAACCTCTTCTATTAGCACATCTGTATCAGCTAACATAGAAGACTCAGTTGGGGGGGGTGGGTTCTGGTCTATTTTTCCCTGGTCTCCTCGGTTTCATGGCAAGACTCTCAGGTTTCACAAGGTCTACAGCTTTGCGTTTACCCATCACTAAGACAGGTTAATGGGCTAGGTAACTAAGCGAGCAAAAGGACAGAAAAAGAAAGAGAAAGGGTTTTATGGATCAACTTACAAGTGCCAGGAGTCTTCCCGTTCGAGAAAGAGGGTAGGCCCAGCCCAGCCTCTTCCGGGTCAGGACGAGCAAAGATGGGCCTGGTTTTGGCCCGGTCTTGGTTCGGGCACGTCCCCCGCAATATAGAGGGGACCCCCTCTGAAAAAGCGAAAAGAGGTCAGGTAGAAGAGGGGAAGTACAGAAACGTCAAAGCAAAAAATCTCCCTCAGACTACAGGTATTTTACATTACCATTATTTCAATTCCAAGTGTGAGACATCCAAGAACTATTCAGAAACGCAACCAGTTCACAAAAATATCCTTTTAATTAATGTCTTTTATCAAAAATACTATTATCATCTTATTCTCTTTTTTATTTAAAAGGTTTTTCTTTTTTCCACAATTGTAAGACACTGCTATACAAATTATTAAAAATCAAAATACACATATACGAAATCAAAGAGCATTAAATACACAACAACTAGCAACCCAGAGAAGAGAGACACACACCAAGTTCAAGCAACAACTTTCATACCACAGTCTCACTACCCCAAACACACATCCAGTCAATCCGGGAGGATCTGCTACAGACTGATGTAGTAGTTTTAGTTGACGATGTCCAACAACTGCACAAGGCAGTATCTTGACCAGGCTATGGTCGACGCGTTTCGGTGGCTAAAACAGGGATGACATGCCACCTTCTTCAGGACCAGCCAGATATTAAGAGGGGCGTCTACTCAACCAGGGGAAAAAAATGACCTAAAAGGACAAATATAAACAAAAAATAAACAAAAGATGCCCACAATAAGTATTACAAAATTATGCACTATTATTTACACATCTCTGGACCACCAAACGATCATTGTTTACCATTGCTTTGACCCTCAAGTGTACCATAAAAATAGTAGAAGTCCTACATAGATCCCAGAAAAAGGAAACCACACACATATAAAAATTCATGTAGCCCCTACCTACTCAGGGCACAACGAGTTATACACGAATCACTATGTGTGTATACCACCACCAATCACAAGTGAGATGTACATAGCAAATTCATGGTGGGGGACGGGCACGTCCCCCACCATGACACTGCTCCGCTGGTCTTATGGAGCAGCCTCTCCTGGCCCCACCTTCAGGCACTGGAATGTTGGGGGACCGAGTCCCTCCCCAGCAGGGTGTATTGTGTCCTCTCAATCAGCCCAGAGCTGGAAGATTATGAGCAGCCCTCTGTAATACTAGGTCGCATCACTAACACTCCAGGTACATGAGGTCATACAATTACCTATCTAACTAATATTAAATATTTGCAACCCCCCTTTTTAGGTCGAGCCTGGCGTAAGCAGTGCGAAGCACTGCTGTCGCCAGCGAGCACTATTGTGAGGAAGATGCCTTGGAAGTGGGACAGGAGATGGGCATCCGCAGAGCTTTCGGCGAATTCAGTACGTGTATGCGCACGTACAGCCACGCGGTGTGTCCATCTCCTGTCCTGCTTCTGAGGCAAGAGACACACACACACACACACACACACATATACACACACACACACCCCTCCCCCCCTCTCTCACCGGGCTCTTTTGTTGCTGCGCTGGTGTCATCTCCTCGGCATCACCCGGCACACGCGGGGCTTCCCTCACACACAGGAGCCCCGCACTTGCATCGGCGGCCTCACCCGCCACCTCCTGATGTCTGCAGCCACCGCGGGGCTCTCTCTCTGGCATGGGAGCCCCTCGTCACCACTGCTCCTCTCGGCCACGCACTCCTTGGGCACGGCCTTCCCACAGAGGTGGAAGTCCCGCCCCACGACAGGCTTGATGCTCCCGAACTTTCGGTTTTCGGGCTGGCGGCGGTGATACCTTAACTGCTCTTGTTGTTCAAGTTAGCAGGCATGGAGCAGGTCCTTAACATGTGGTTTAGCACACAATGACATTGCCAGCGTCACTTATAAACACCTGACCCTTGCTCTGCAAACCGACCACACCCAACATGTACTAGTTATTGATGCAGCGCTAAAAATACTCACTCCTTGAGCATGGAATGGGATTCGAGTTTGCTCCCTTTGCGAGAAGAGCATAGACCGGAAGCTTCCATTTGCACGAACAAGCCTGGTCGCTAAAACCTGCAGGTCCCTCAGATTGAATGCAGGCAAGGCCGACTCACGCTCCTTCAGAGGTTGGTGAGTTGACTACCAATAAACTAGTTAATAGAAATACTCAGGTTTTTTTTATGCAGTGTTTAAAAATGGCACCAGAGGAGCGCGTTAAAAACGTATTATTATTTAAACGCAGGTCTTACAATATTTAACAAGGTCGTAATGCATTTTTATCGCCATGTGACACAGCTAGACCCAATAAAAATGTACGTGTCGATAAAACCAGCTGTAGGCCACTGTAGGTTAAAGCATAAATGCAGAAGTACATTTCTCAAGGTTGGTAAATATTCTCTTCAATATATTTTTTATAATCCAAAATAACGATTGAATTGTTCACGGGAAGCAAATAGAGAGCTAAGGCCGGCTGTGAAAGAGCTTTACGTCTAGACTATGAGCAGTTATAGCACATTTTACTGAAAACTGAGTTGTAGGAGCTCCTTTTCTGACTTTTCGGTAGAATCTATCATCGCTGTGATTCCAATTACCAGTACAAATCACCATTTTCCACTAACCACAAGGAGCCAGGCATTTTAACAGGTGCTTTGCAGGTCACAGATTGATTTCTTTTCAGGCCTGTGCATATATATATTGCATTGGTGTTAATATACATTTTTATAATACTCATTTATTACACCACCAGGAAAACACATCCAACAGACCTTCAACAGGACTCTTTGTTTAAGAGTAAAGGTAATGAAGGAGTCAGTCGGAATGAGCGACATACTGACCTTTTGGGGATGGCCTGAATGGTCACAGTATTCGTCTGCTCAACCCACCACTAAACCCTCTCCTAAGTTAGTAAGCCCCTCCCATGCCTGTATTTTCGTTCTTCCTGTTTGAATAGATTTAAAGGCACATGAAAATAGACTTTTCCTAAATGTTCGAGGACAGCACTTTCTTTTAAAAAAAAAAAAAAAAGAAAGGTAAATTATCCTGACAATGAATATTGCGGCATGTTTGGTGGCTTGGTGGACGAATGCATTCGTTTCCTGAATATATGTTTGACCTTAGAGTCACAGGTTCAAATCTCGGTGGGTCCACTCAGCCCTTCAAAGTCAATGAAATATGTTCCATTGAGGTTGGTGATGACAAATACCTGTCATTCAGCACCAAGAAGCCTGACGGGTAAATATGCTATAGAAATGCACGTTATTTCTATTTATTGTCTCTACTTAGATTTTTGGGGAAAGTACAGCTATACAATTACTTCCAGGAGTCACAGACAAATGGGGAGTTTTGACAGTTACAACATCGACACAGAATTACTGGAAACAAATACCAATACGCCAGAGCATATATGTATGTGATGAATATACAGTGCCATATCCATTACCATCTACATTGGAGTGGATTTGATTAGGTAGTAAATAATTATGGCGACAAATAGTCTTGAGTGACAGGTTATTTAAATGTTTTTACATCTGGGCGTTGACAGTGCAGCTGCCAAACAGGCCAATTGCTAACAATATTCCTAGAGTGGACTTTAAGTTCACTCTTTCCAACCACTGATTTTCTTTCCCCGGCCTCTTCCAGTTATTGTGCTGAGACTTTATCAGTCATTGGCTCAGCCAAGTAGAGTATCATCCCTTACCTAATCCTATTCGCTCTTTAGATATATCTGCCAGCCTCCACTCGAGTGATTGCATTAAACTGAATGAGGAACTATTTTACAACTAATAGCGGTTTCAGTCCACTCCTGCTGGCTCCCTCTCCTTTATCTCACTCTAATGTGCGAATGATGAATGAGTTCACAAATTGAACCCAGACTAATTGGCTTTGTCAATTCTTATTGTTTAGTAAATCATTTCTACCTTGTACTTGCCAGCAAAGGGTTTCTGAATGCACGCAGCACGGTACTATAGAATATTGTAATTATTGTACACATTATGGCTATCATCATATTGTAGAGCACACACACATGCACTAGAATTTGGTCAACTCTGCCAGAAAATAAGTCAAACTGAACCGAAAAATAAGCTTACCTCTGCCAGTTAATACTACAAGGTATGCCCTTGAATACACCAATCAGTGTAACATCATAATTTCATCTGTGCCAGACAACAGGTTCAACAGTGCTAAAGAACTAGCCGACCCATGCCAAGGAATAAACCCAAGTGCATTCACAGGGGTTAACTAGACAATTAACAATGGAGTGCACATCAAGATATTAAGGAGGGCCTCTTGGATCTAGACCTGTGGGAATGCCTGGTTGGCATCTTTAAGTAAAAGTGAGGATGACCAGCAAAGGTTTATGAGAGGGTTCAGGAAGTGATGTGAGGTGGCAGAGGAAGGGTAGCTGTGTTTGTAAAATAGGAGAGCACAAAATCATACAGTTTTGGGCTTGTTTATTTATGTTGCGGCCGCGAGGCCAATGCTAGTTTTTATAAGCATTGGCCACGCGCGCACGCAACTCCCGATTCTCTCCCCCACCTCGTGCGCGGCCAATGCTTGGGGCCAATGTAGAAAACCTGGTATAATATAAAAAACGAGTCAGGAGGCACACTGAGCAAAGTTCTGTGGAGTGCTATATCAGATCCGGGTACACAGCCAGGCACACAAATATACGAACCTGGCTCTAACAATATTGCAGTCTAATCCACTGTGGGGCTCAACACTCACTCAGACTGCTTTCAACGGAGCCATTAATTCAGCAGCCAATACACTTTCTTCCCTTACTGACAGAGCCATGCTGAGAAATAGATCCCATGCATTGATGACTATAGGCAAATATTGCCCCCTAAAGCCACCTCTGTAATTAGGAGAACTGTTTGGTTTAAGGGCAAAGCTCAAGTTCCTGAGTTACCAGCTGGGCACCTTTAACACCTCATGTAATGACCCTGTCTGGCTGAGACAAACCACTGTGATCGCATGCTGGCTATGCCAATGCACAAAGGGGGTCATCTGCCACATTGTCTGCACATGTCCTGCATTGAAGAGAGAGTGGAAGGGACTCACACACACACAACAACACACAAACACACAACCACACACACAACCACACAGACACACATAACCACACAGACACACACAACCACAACCACACACACAACCAAAGCTACACAATCACACACAACACACACAACCGAAAGCACACACACAATCACAAACACACACACAAACACATATACAACCACACACACAACCGCAAACACACAGCCATGCACACAACCACACACACACACACAACCACAACCACACACACACAAACACACACACACACAAGCACAACACACAACACACACAAACAACTACACACACACAACCACACACACAACTACAACCACACACACAACCACTCTAAACACACTCACAACCACCCACACAAGCACACACACAACCAAACAATGCCACACACACAACCCCACACACAAAACCACGCACACAACCACACACAACCACACCCAAGCGAACACCAAAACACAAACACACACACACCCACACCTACACCCGCACCTATAACCACACCCACACACACAACCACACCAAGCATTGGCATAGCCAATAGGTTTAGCATTTGGGACCTTATAAGTGTTTAGCCATGCAACAATTGATGTAGTTGCACAAAGGATATCATGCTGCATAAATAAATACTTAGAAGATCCCAAAAGCAAGACCTTTTGGCTATGCCAATGCTTGGTGTGGTTGTGTGTGTACTTTGTGATATATATATAGAAAAAACAATTGCAGTGCAATAGGTCTCACATTACTGAATCTTTAAGCTGCTAGTGTTGCATTATTAATAGCAATGCCAACAGCTCAAACTTTTATAATGCGAGACATATTGCATTGCAAATGCTTGTTTTAAATTCTGTTTGGGAATATATTGAGAGGAGGCTACTGTAGTCTCCTGCATCAATATCCACTCCCCTTGAGGTCACCCAAACAGATTCCCATTTACAAATTAGTTACCACCTTCTTTGAGGTTGTGGTATCTGATCAAGAAGTTACAAACTATTGCGAATCGCAAGTAGTAGGGGACCAGACACCCATTTCACACACCCTTCCAACTGTGATTTGGCTAGGATGACAAAATGTGTTTAATGAGTGGAGAAAAACATTTTGCAGGGTTTGCAATTAATAAATTGCTTTGTACTTTGGGACCCTGGTACCTTAGTGCTGTTCCTGTAATTAACAGCAAATGAACCATCCCACTTTGCACACCTGATTTTTATATTTCAAATTGCTTCCACTTACAATGATGTCAGGAAAAATAATATGTAAAGCCAAATGTTCATAGATGTATATTTCATTGTGACATGGTCTGACAATAAAGTATCCTCATAGATTACGATTATGTTATTACATTATGTTGTTGTATAGCATTTTAGGACCCTAGTGTAATTTTCCCGATTCATGCCCTTATACAGGTATAAAATATTGTATCCTTATATTGGCTTGGAAATCATAACCATATTAAGACATAGCTCAAGTAGTCCTAATACGGCTTGGCTACTTCCACTAGTTCCGAAAATCTACAACGATTTCTTGGAAAAACCCGCCTTCAGCAGTCAGCGACTTTCCCCTGCATGAATATTAATTTATCCAAGAACTCATGGAGTTTTCAGAGAATTAAGTCTCTAATTATGTTATTATGTGGAGAAGTGTGGCTCACTGGTTAGAGGAGGCAGACCTGGAAGCAGAGGTCAGCCCGGGACCAGGGTTCAATTCCTGGCTCGGCGGGGTCTTGAGTCCTAAAATGTCCATGGACTAGACAATTCTCGCTCCGGTGCCTACTCGATTCACGGGTTCACACTCTGCGACTCTGGGCAATAGCTTGCTTAATCTCCACAACGGCCCCTCGCGGCGGGATGCCTGGCTTTCACCTTGCGGATACCCTGCCAGGGTTATCTCACAGGGGAATACCAGGACGGGTTCCCTAAGCAAGCGCTTAGAAACCGCCTGGTGATTTGCGCTATATAAATTCCTGTACATTTACATTTACATTTACATGTCCAATCTTACGTCAAACTCGGCACCTTCAAGGTATAAATATGCCCACACTTGTCCAAACAAACACACAGTGGTTTGGAGCAGTTCGACTATCTACTTGCCCGACGCGCCCTGCTGCAGCAAGTGCTGAAGGAAGCCGACCCATCAGCTGACGCACTGAGAGACGCTGTACTTTCTCCTGCCGAGAAATCCAGCTCCAGTGTTTCCAGGCTACCCTTGCGGTTTGCTGGGAAATCGAGTCCTGAGAGAGAGATACAAGACCTCCTTCATTTTAAACCAAAGGAACAGAGCTGATTAGACCCTAAGAGAATTCTTGGAATAGATTCTTGGCAGAATATAGTAAAACTAGGCTACACCTTACTTACGTCTTCCCTTGTACTAGACCTTAGTTACGTACACCGGGGTAGGCGTATTTTAGAAGCACCAGTTGAGTACTTTTGGTCATTATTTATCACTGTATGTATTTTATGCATTTTAGGTATTTTATGGCTTAGAAACCATATCATGCATTTACAATATTATTTTATAATACTCTTCGTACTGTACGCTTTGTACTTTACCACAAGTATTACGATTGCAGCATTTAATTTCTTAAGCTTGAGAAAGAAGACTGTTCAATAAATACCTTTTATTGAAAATGCCTGTCTCTCTATTTCTCTGCACCCCTGGTGAAAAGAAGCATGCACGATTGACTGAGTGAAATAACTATCTGTTGTTTCCACGACTCTAGAGATATATTTCTTGTTCTTGGGAAAGAAAGTTGTCATGTTTTAAGCGGTAGGGAGACAAAATATTGAAATTAAAATATTGATATACAATAAAATCGATATTTTAATTTCGATGGTATAGAATATCGATGTGCAATAATATCGATGGACAGAATATCGATTTTAAGGTATGTATGTTACTAATATCGAAATTTTGTTTAGTGTTATGTATTTTATTATGTATTTTATATGTTTCTTAAACATGTTTTTAATGTATGTTTAGAAATTAGTAATTTTGTTTACATTTTGCGTTTTAGTATCAGAGCGGGTTGTGGGTTTATAGGGGAATAGGGTGGGAAGTAATTTAATTATAACTAATTAATTATTATGTTTTTTTAGATATTATTGATTAACAATTAATAGTTAATAACTAATTGTAATTAATTATTATTAATTAGTTAAATAAATTAATTATAGTTGAAGTAGTAATATTTTTTATTTTTTGTTATTGTTAATTAATAGGTAATTAATTATTATTAAGTGATTAAATGATAATTAAATTTTTATGTGATTTATTTATGTGTAGTGGATTGTGTGTTTATAGGGGAATAGGGTGTGAAATAATTAAATTAAATTAATTAAAGGGATTGTATTTATTTATTGGTATTTTTTATTAATTAATTGTTAATTAATTAATTGGTAATTAATTTTTTTAAATTATTTTATAATATTAATTAAAATAATTTATTAATATATTTTGTTTATTTTTGTAAATATCTTGTTGATTAATTATTAATTGTTAATTCATTAATAATTGGTAATTAATATTTTTCAACTAGTTAATTTATAATTACATCAATGTAATAATATTAATTGTTATTAATTGATTATTTGATATTTATATTAATTGTGCTTTTTTGTATGTGTAGTGTGTTGTGCGTTAAAGGGGGAGTAGCGTAGGAAGTAATTTTTTGTTATTTAAGTAAATATTAATTATAAATATTTGGTATTTAGTAATATATTTTTGTAAATAAAATATTATATCTTTTTTTATAAAAAAAATATCTAATTGATAAGTATGTTAATATAACGCTTACGTTATTCGGCGCTTTTGCTACTATTGCACCCTCTGGAGTGGGAATAGTCATTTTTACCCCTACGCTATCCAACGCTTTCCCTACAGTTGCACCCTTTGGAGTGGGAATAGCAATTTTTACCCCTACACTATCCAACGCTTTCCCTACTGTTGCACCCTCTGGAGTGGGAATAGTAATTTTTACCCTTACTCTATCCAACGCTTTCCCTACTGTTGCACCCTCTGGAGTGAGAATAGTAATTTTTACCCCTACGCTATCCAACGGTTTCCCTACTGTTGCACCCTTTGGAGGGGGAATAGTATTTTTCCCCTGTATTATCCAACACTTTCCCTACTGTTGCACCCTTTGGAGTGGGAATAGTAATTGTTACCCCAACGCTATCCAACGCTTTCCCTACTGTTGCACCCTCTGGAGTGAGAATAGTAATTTTTCCCCTACGCTATCCAACACTTTCCTTACTGTTGCTCCCTATGGAGTGGGAATAGTCATTTTTACCCCTACGCTATCCAGCGCTTTCCCTACTATTGCACCCTCTGGAGTGGGAATAGTCATTTTTACCCCTTCGCTATCCAACGCTTTCCCTACTGTTGCACCCTTTGGAGTGGGAATAGTAATTTTTTTCCCCTATGCTATCCAACGCTTTCCCTACTGTTGCACCCTCTGGAGTGGGAATAGTAATTTTTACCCCTACGCTATAGAGCGCTTTCCCTACTGTTGCACCCTCTGAAGTGGGAATAGTAATTTTTACCCCTACGCTATAGAGCGCTTTCCCTACTGTTGCACCCTCTGAAGTGGGAATAGTAATTTTTACCCCTACGCTATCCAACGCTTCCACTACTGATGCAATATGTAGAGTAAGTATATATATTAATTTATATGTAGAGTTTTTAATTTATTTTAAATGTATATGTATTAGTTATTTTTTAAATATGCTTTAATGTTTATATCTATAATTTGGTAAATAATATGTATTTGTAAATTATTTTGACATTATTATTAATACATTTAAAAAAACGATATTTTTTACTTCTATATTTTTGTACTACGATATTTTTTTTCAATATTTTTGTACTTACCTTTATGTAGATAGAACTTCGATATTTTTTATGTCAATATTTTTGCTTCGATATTTTTGTATGTCTATATTCTGTCTGTCGATATTATGTCATAGATTCGTTTTAAGCGGTTGTCAGAAACTAATCCCTTCTTGTTCATTCGAGAAAGTTGCTATAAAAAAAATATCTAATTGATAAGTATGTTAATATAACGCTTACGTTATTCGGCGCTTTTGCTACTATTGCACCCTCTGGAGTGGGAATAGTCATTTTTACCCCTACGCTATGCAACGCTTTCCCTACAGTTGCACCCTTTGGAGTGGGAATAGCAATTTTTACCCCTACACTATCCAACGCTTTCCCTACTGTTGCACCCTCTGGAGTGGGAATAGTAATTTTTACCCTTACTCTATCCAACGCTTTCCCTACTGTTGCACCCTCTGGAGTGAGAATAGTAGTTTTTACCCCTACGCTATCCAACGGTTTCCCTACTGTTGCACCCTTTGGAGGGGGAATAGTATTTTTTCCCCTGTATTATCCAACACTTTCCCTAATGTTGCACCCTTTGGAGTGGGAATAGTAATTGTTACCCCTACGCTATCCAACGCTTTCCCTACTGTTGCACCCTCTGGAGTGAGAATAGTAATTTTTCCCCTACGCTATCCAATACTTTCCTTACTGTTGCTCCCTATGGAGTGGGAATAGTCATTTTTACCCCTACGCTATCCAGCGCTTTCCCTACTATTGCACCCTCTGGAGTGGGAATAGTCATTTTTACCCCTTCGCTATCCAACGCTTTCCCTACTGTTGCACCCTTTGGAGTGGGAATAGTAATTTTTTTCCCCTATGCTATCCAACGCTTTCCCTACTGTTGCACCCTCTGGAGTGGGAATAGTAATTTTTACCCCTACGCTATAGAGCGCTTTCCCTACTGTTGCACCCTCTGAAGTGGGAATAGTAATTTTTACCCCTACGCTATAGAGCGCTTTCCCTACTGTTGCACCCTCTGAAGTGGGAATAGTAATTTTTACCCCTACGCTATCCAACGCTTCCACTACTGATGCAATATGTAGAGTAAGTATATATATTAATTTATATGTAGAGTTTTTAATTTATTTTAAATGTATATGTATTAGTTATTTTTTAAATATGCTTTAATGTTTATATCTATAATTTGGTAAATAATATGTATTTTTAAATTATTTTTACATTATTATTAATACATTTAAAAAAACGATATTTTTTACTTCTATATTTTTGTACTACGATATTTTTTTTCAATATTTTTGTACTTACCTTTATGTAGATAGAACTTCGATATTTTTTATGTCAATATTTTTGCTTCGATATTTTTGTATGTCTATATTCTGTCTGTCGATATTATGTCATAGATTCGTTTTAAGCGGTTGTCAGAAACTAATCCCTTCTTGTTCATTCGAGAAAGTTGCTAGTGACCTCTGAGCTAGCTGGCACACACACAATTAAGTCGACTCCACTCCTACGTCTAAACTACAGGATACACTATTCCAATGCGCAGAGCATTGGAACTACACTACATGGTGCCCAACGTTTGGTAAGGCGATAATTTAACGCTAGATACTAGAGTTTCTCAGTCGTGCTTTTCACACAGACCACTTTTTCCCGTAAAAATACTCCAATAGACGCCTGGAGTGGGTTAAAGGATAAAATATCCGCTTTAAACTAAGTAGGCCAGAAAATCCTATGTATTCGTTTTTAGTTTGTTCAACAATGAAGGATACAGTGTTTCAAAAATATTGTGCACCTAATCTTTGTTTCCTTGAAACTTGCTCTGCAAACTTTCGGTCAACACAATGAGTCACGATGAAAGGGATAGAGCTACAGCAGCAGCTCAGGCAGTTTTAGACGACACAAATCTCCAACAAAATGAAGCAGATGCCATACTCATCCCGGCAAATATAAGGAAAACAATCACTATAAAACTTTTAGAAAATTGAGTATCATCGAGAGGTGGTAAAGTAATATTTGTTATAGAGGCACATGAATATCGGCAGACAGAGGTATTCTATTCATGGATTCTGTTTCCTGCAGCAAATGCAGTAACACACGAGTTCCACTACTATAAATTAGAGGAACCACCAGCGGAATACGTTCCTTTTGAGGACATTGAAATTCCGCTAACCTACCAAGAACATCAGCTCTGGTTTAATGGTGCCTTACAACATCAAAATCACATTACCAGGCTCGGTCCACTAGGTAGACCAGGAGCCACATGGTGGGTACTAGCCAGCTGTACACCACATCCTGACATTGAAAGAATGACAGCTCCTGAATTGTTAGTTCAGCTAAAACAGCTGATTAAAATACACAGGCAGTTGGTTCAATATGTCATGCGGACTTTAACAGTCCAACCAGCTTTAAGAATTCCACAGCAGATCCCACACCAGGGAAACACAAACAAAATCACACCACAGAATATACAGTCAGGCATTGGTAAATTGCCCGCAAAACGAGAACAAATTCCGTTCTGGTTAGCACAAGAAATTACTCAAATAGAGGCAGTATTACCTGATAGTACACCTCACAAGAAACACAGGATTCTGACAATCTGTTTACCAATGGGGATTGCACCATACGTAGAGGACTGCGACACTTGGGGTACAGTCTTTGCTTCAATCTACGCAAAAACACATGGTGTCCCGTCTATGGCGGTGATACCAGACGTTCTGAGACAGATTAAAAATGAATACTGTCCAGAACCGGCCTTAAATCTGGGTATGAAATTACTGAAAGATTTCAAACAGTTCAGCTATACTCTCAGCCAACATTAAAAGTGAAGCAGCATCCGTGGCGATCCGCCAAAAACTGAAAGAAACAGATATTACTGAGCAACCGTATGAGCTTGCCAGAATTATTGAAAAATCTTAGAAGACCTAGGTAGAGATAGTTTGGGTGGGAAACCAGTAAAACCCCAACTAACTGAAAATCATGAAAAAGAATTTATTAAAAATAATCTCACAACTACTAAGAAGAAGTGGGAAAACACCAAACAGACACTTCAGAGAGAGAAGCTTACACAGTCCAGAGGAAGGGCTCCTCAACAGGAACCCTCTGAGAAAAAACTACAACCTTAGAAATAGGGATAATTTGAAAAAACCTGATAGATATCGAGATAATGATACACGTTCCTCTCATACCTTTCAGACTTCCTCGCAGAAATCTGAAGGAAGAGGATGATCAGAACAAAAAGAAAAACGAGTGAAGTCTAAAGACAAACAACACGTTCCAAAAAATAAGAAAACTCAATTCACCAAAAGGAAGGTAGCAATTCTAAAGATCAGACATGCCGAGGATCTTGCGGACACAACTCAAGAACGGGGAGTGGGCCCAAACAATGCTAGACAGCGCAGCTGAGGTAACCATAGCTCGCAAGATCTTGAAGGATCATCTGGAGACAGTGGACTTGAATGAAAGCATCCAAGTTGAAACTGCATATGCCAGGGTTAGTGTACCACATAAGTTATATGAAGTAACACTCCGGATGGAGGGGGACAAACCAAGAAATATTGGAGCACTCTTTTGGGAGAAGCTCTCTAAGGGTTATGACATCCTTCTAGCTGAACAAGACTGGCCACCTGAATTTGTCAGGGAGTGCCCACATGGCGAAGATATAATTATGCCAGCCTTCTCAAATCACATTCTAATTCATAAAAATTACACATATGCCAGGAAATGGGCTGTGGCACAGGCCCCCACATTATACAAAAATCATGTAGGATGTGATGAGGATTCCCCTCACCATAAAATCCAGTTGAAAACTCAACCAACAATGCAAAGGCAATATCTTGTAAAACAGGAAGCTAAAAAACAGGTCAGGGAGATCTTAAATCAACTTGAATACCAAGGGGTGATTGAAACATGCACCTCATCAATAAACAATCCTTTGTTTCCTGTCTCCAAACCAGACTAGTCATATCGTCTAGTTTTGGATTACAGACATCTAAACTCCTGTTGCAAAACTTTTGCAGTACACAATGCATATAGTGCCGCACTGATGAATAACATTGTGCGCAAAAAATATAAAACTACATTAGATATCTCAAATTGTTTCTTTTGTCAAAACATTGCACCAGAAAGCAGGTATTTGGCCGCTTTCTCCATAATGGGGGCACAAGGACAATTTTGCTGTCTCCCCCAGAGATTCAAGAATAGTCCAGGGTTATTTTCAGCAAGAGTAATGGAGGTACTACAAATGTACGATGATGAGGCATTATCCTATGTCGATGACACCTATCTTACAGATGAGGATTTGGACGTGCACTTGAAAAGAGTGAACACCATAATACTCGGGTTCGCTTCTGAAGGGTATAAATTCAATTTTAAGAAATCACGAATTGCCCACCTCAACGTCCTATTTTTGGGATATGAGCTATCAAGTGAAGGCAAGAGCCTGGCAGCAAACTTTTTAGAGAAATGTGCGCTGCTCCAAAACGCTGAGAAACTGACAGTCAATTCTAGGTTTCCTGAATTTTGGAAGAACTTATGTTCCAAATCACGCAGAAAGGGTTAAACCTCTCTACGAACTAATCAAACCTGATTTCAAACCTACAAATTGGACACAAAAACACACAGAAATGTTGCGTTCAGTGCAAACAGACATGTTAGCAAAAACACAGTTACAAACACGAGACAACATGTAAATTGTAAATTGTAAATTGATACTTGTATAGCGCACTACTCACCCGCAAGGGTCTCAAGGCGCTTGTACGAATACCGCTGTGGAACCCATCCTGGCTTTCCCTGTGAAGTGTCCACTCCTGGGCACCCCCAAGGTGGAGGCGCAACCTAGTGATCTGAATCATCCCAGGGAGATGCGGATTCACATACCTAACCTTTAACAAAGGTGAGACGGTACCAATAGCATACAAGTCACACTTGTACACACAAGCTGAAATGAAATTCATTTCAACAGAAAAGATACTGACTGCGGTTCAAACTGCTGTAGCAAAAGAAATAGCCCTCTCACAGGATAAACGCATTAAAATCAATACACCTGTACCTGCCTTAGAGGCAGTGACAAAGGCAAGAATTCCAAATGCTAAAGCTTTACATCTGAGATGGATACAATGGGTTAATTCTCTTGCTGCAACAGATGTTGAATTCGTTTTTGACCCGTATTTAAAAAAACAAGAATTCCTACAATACGAATTAGAATGTCCTCTGCCGACTGAAATTCTGCCACTTCAACATTACGACTGTATAATATATACAGACGGCTCAGCACAACCCGCAATTGGGGGTAAACAAGCCTATAGTGCTGCGTGCGCGATTGTGAAAGGTCGCTGGCGGAAGGTAAATTTAGACCTATGATCAGTAAAACTCAATCACTCGGGGACTGTACAGCTCAGTGAGCTGAACTACAGGCTCTCAATATGGCACTTGAAAATACAGATCGCGAATTCCCCACACTGATAGTATGCGACTCATATTACTACATCCAATCTAACAATGAATACTTGCAAACTGGGTTCAGAACAGCTTCAAAGATGCTAAAGGTGGCACAATTGAGCATAAACTGCTATGGGAACAAGTAGTTCTTTTGCAAAAAGAACTACAAAAGACTCACGTGATTCATACACCGAGTCATCAGCGTGATGACATTCACATTGAAGGGAATTCATTGGCTGATGAGGCCGCGAAGGCAGCTGTGCAAACGGCTTCCGTAGCTGCAATCACACGTTCAAAAACAAAAATAGACAGCGAAATAATGCAAGCTGTCACTGCTTCAATAAAAGACAGTGGTAAGACACTCCGGAATGGCTTTCCAGTTAAGTACTCATATATAACTGATTCAAATAATGTTCCTTTTGCTCAAATGCCTGGAGTGGGGGATAGGGCAATCCCAAACATGGAACATAGGCTACGACTAATCTTAGCAGCACATGAAGGGCTCGCCTCTACACACTCAGGAGTTTCCGCAACAGTATAATTGTTAAAACAGGGATACTGGTGGCCGCGCATGAGAAAACAAACTAGAAACTATGTTCTAGAATGTGAAATCTGCAAAAAAATGTAAGTTTCTACAGTAAAACGACCTGCGCAGACGCCCCTTCTAATTTCAATTAAACCATTAGCATGTGTTTACCTGGACCACTGTGGTCCCTTACAGAAGGATGGTAACTATAAATATATCATGGTCGCAGTGGATTCCTGCACAAGATTAATTTGGATATGGCACCAACGCTCGGCTGACGCCACAACTGTTATTAAAGATTTGCGAGTCTTTATCGGCACATACGCAATCGGCACGCTACATTCTGACCAGGGTCCTGCGTTTAGCTCCAAAGCTTACAAGGAGGCCATGGCCAGCTTGGGTGTTGCATTGCGGTTTTCAAGTCCCTTCTGTTCTGAGGCAAATGAGGTAGTGGAAAGAAAAAACCGTGACATAAAGCAATCTATAACAGCTAGGGTATTAGGTTCGGGTGACGGGTGGGTCAGACATCTAAATAATGTCCAACGTAGTCTTAACAATCTGCAAGAAATTCTCTGGGGGAATCGCTCCATATGAACTATTATTTGGTACTAGAATGCTTATCCAGGACCTTGATTGTCAAACTTCAGTGGTGGAACAGAAACCCTTTGATATCAAAAACCGTTTGGCTGTTTTACAGGACTTAAATGAAACAAAAAGAAGTCTGTGTAACACAACACAAAGCCCAACGACCACTGAAGAACAACCACCTGTCCCAGCAAGACCAGTCTGTATTCCAAAGATTGGGGATCTAGTCAGGGAAAAGATTGCGGTAAAGAATGAATTTGGGCCTTCTTATAGAAAAGCTGTGCCTGTCTTAGCAATTCTTGGAACAAGATCAGTGTTACTACCGCCGCTTGCTGGAAAAAGGGAGAACAGAACAGTATCAATTGACCTGGTAAAACCACATCATGTGGCCGATAATAAGTAGTAGGCCCAGTGGACTCCCAAGAAGTAACAGATGACCAAATCTGGCTACTATTCAATAGGTTCAAAGTGAAAGACTTATCACCTTTGATAAACCTGCAGTGAGAAAAGAAGGACTTTGCAACACAGCCATGGAACTCGTCCCTCTTGATTCCCAAATATCAGTTTGTCAAGAAACTCCTGTCTACAATGATGTAGCATCTGACTATACAAACATGTCAAAGGAGGAAGCAACTCCATTGATCTCAAAAAATCCGGATGCAATACCAACTATTGACCGAACTGCCTCTGGCTATTTTATCAACTCCGATGACTTTTCTGAGGATCCCAGTGAACCAGAAATAACGCCAGCAAATAAAGATTTTAAAGGAAAAAATAACAGAACTCTTTCAACAACTTGAGAAAACATATCTGGTTTTGCCATGGGTTGAATTTTGGATAGGATTAGGTGTACTTTTTCTACTATTATGGCTCATTCTTGTTTTGAGTTTGGGACAAATGATAGATGGAAAATACAGTACAATGGACACAGCAAGTAAGAACATCAACTTGCTCCTGCAACCTTACAAGTCATCTCATCGTGAGCGAAGAGACCTGTCATCAGTAAACATCACAGCCGTTCCTATACCTGGGGGTATAGCATGGGACACAACTGATTATGACATGACTGCTGAAAATTCCACACCAGTTCAAGGTTTCTTTGAGTGATTTTGTTTCATCAAGCACCTTTTCAGATGATTGGGACTTTGAAACTGTCAATAATATGATGTCAGACTTAGAAATGTCAGCAACATTTCAAAAACATGAACACCTAGAAGGTTTAAAAAGTTATGAAGAACTGTATTGTTATAATCATTTTGGTCACCATTATTTGCACAAATCTGTAAATCCTAGAAATGTTTTTACTTAAAATCAATGGGAACATTGTCCAACGCCGCCAGAAGGCAGCTCTAAAACATGTTATGACAAATTTCCATACTTCTCAGGTTTTAATGTCACAAATCCAGAAACATTTTATTTTAAAAATATAGGGGCAGATTATGATGGAGGATTTTCCGCATCCTCCGGGCCGGCGGAAGCCACCACCGGCCCGGAGGATGCGGATAATCCTCTGCGGAGCCTCAAAAGAACCACCGCCATATTAGGATGGTGGTGGGTCTTGAAATCTGTCCGCAGCTTTACCGCCGCGGTCGCCTTCCGACCGCGGCGGAAAAGCTTTAGCATGGCTGGCGGTGTCTATCAGACACCGCCAGCCATATTAGGATGGCATAAGAAGTATGCTTTTCCGCGGTGGATTTTCCGTTGCGGGCCCCCTGGGTGAAGGGGGGGTGGGGGGTGCCTGCCGCTTTGTGCATGCAAATGCACAACTTTCATTTTTAACATAGCGGCGGGGGCTGCTTTAAGCAGCACCCGCCACAATGTTAAAAATACAGGATGTGACCGCCAGGGTGGCAGTCACATCCTAATTTGCACGGAGGGACCGCCGCTGCCCCTATGGACGGTCCCTCCTACTCTATGGTGGCGGACGGACTCAGGTCCGTCCGCCATCATAATCGGCCCCATAAATAGGACCGGAATGAAAACCATGTTGGCCAACACTAAACAAATTTATTCTGCAAACTTTTATGCTCAGCTATCTACATTAGGGTACAACTTTTGGAAAGACAATATTGAGACAAAAACTGTCTGGGGCACAAATGAATTGCAGGTGCAGGGTTTAGAAGCCTTGTTCAGAGCCTGCATTATCCCAGAACAAATACTGTTTTTAAATGACACTGTACAACCAACATCTTATCTTGGCTTAGCTAAGATAAAAGATTTAAACAAACCGTCCATACCTAAGCCCAGGCCTGACAGTAATAACAGATTTTAAAACACAACAGAACCACTCCTGATTGGAGACAATGGTTAATATGGACCATAGCCACAAACAACTGTCAAGATAGATTCATGAACAGAACACAAGGGTTCAAAATGAATAGGCCAGATCCGAGATATTCCCAGAGACAACATCCAGGGATAGTAACAACATACAGTATAGGAAAATTGTGCCTTGACTGGCTACAGAAATCCACACTTCCAGAAATTAAACAACACTTGACTTTACTTAAAGAAGGCGTTGACTTACGAGACTTCTTACTTGGGCCTCGTAAACAACGTCAAAAACTTTACATATACGCCGGTATATACGCTGAGTACAACGAAGCTTGGAAAATAACGCAAATGGAAACTGCAGAAAAAATACGAGAAATTGATCGTATTAATTTAGAGAAAGCACTCTCTGTAGTGGACAATGGGTTAACAACTCTGTCCTCCAGAATGTATTCTTTGGACAGCATTGTATCATCTGCCATTGACATAATAGAACAGGATTTGCTAATGTTACAACATGGCCAGTCTCAATTGCGTTCTATAATGCTTCTAGGCTGGACGTTGCAAAATCTCAGTTCAGGCTATGTGCCAAGGCGTCTAATCAATACCACGTCATTTTTTACTGTCTTTAACCTTATAGATAAAAAAATCTTTCTGGCACAAAGAGGAGCAGACTATACGGTGCTGAGCATTGAAAAACTGGAAAGATAACCATTAACTGTTTCTGAAAAACCTGTCATTGAATGGATAATACATGGTACCATAACGATACCAGTGATGATATTCCAATTTCAGTATTGTCTACAGCATGTACCAGCAGGCCTGTATGAAAGGTTGGGTAAAGGATACATTAAGTCAACCTGGAATTTACCATGCACACACAAATGTTGGAGTGGGGGAAAGGAGGTATTTCTCAGTGCATAAAATTGTAAAAATTCACTAAGCGGTACAATTTTATGTGAAGATATTAATTTACATGGAGCCTGCGAAGGTTCTTTAAATAACCTTTCTTGCCACTTGCACGGTACTCCAGCAGCCGTGATAGACCCGATTTTCAGGCAGCTTTCCAATGGGAGCTACATATTGCTCAATGTTCACAGCTGTTGTGGCATGTTGCCTGGAAAAGCCTATCTGGTTCGCGTGTAGGCCAGGGGCACTTGTTGTATGCAAGTATTGTATCCAAAAAGTGATACAGACAGGGAGACGGCGTTATGGCCTTCACTGAATATCTCTTCTATACGAATTGATACTTTAAGCAGAATGAAAGCCATTTTATTTACAAAAAACTGTGCCACTGACCTTGTCTAGAGAAACGTATGATCTGCAAGTTGCAAGGACTTCTGCAGAGATACGTGCATTATTATTAACAAACTGCCCAGTACATTTCGTAGAAATGTTAGCTTAAATCATAAACATGTCTGATACCAGTGGCATTGCACATGTATTTAAGACGATCTTTTCAGGACTGTTAACAGCATTCGAAGCAGTCCTCTGCATTTTTCCAAATTTCGTGCACTCTGTGTTCGGTGGCCTGCCTCTACTTTTGGGACTCGTAGCAGGAACTATATTTTTATTTCTCCTGCTCCTATATGGCAAGTCCAGTCACCGACGATACCCAGATTACAATGGAACGGGCTCTCCTGGCCATGCGGTATCGTGACAGAATTACACAGATTTTTGGCTTGGCTCGTTTAAGAGATCTGAATACCACTTGGTTCCTTTCATTCAGACCAATCTGGCAAGATTGTATCTTACCTGTTCTATGATGCCTGCTTTGCGGAGAAGAATGCGTGTCAGACATCTGTCTTACACTTCCATCAGCACTGCCAACGGATGATGACGCCTTGCTAGGTCCGGTAACGACTCATCCATCGTGTTGCCCCCAGCGGCTGCCAATCCTGATGACGGCATTCATTGAGATCTTACCAGCGATTTCAGCTATTGGTGAGGTACGTGGAACAACAGGCACACAGGTACCATCTACAGCGAACATTGCTAATGGCGTTGCTTCACATCTATGCACATTTCATCTACTTGATGAAGTAGTTCCACTTTCACCAACTGTGGTAAACAGCTTCTTTGCCAGCTTAGATGATTTGATGTTTTTTCCCGACACAGAGAATAACTTTTGAACGTGCACACAGCGTTCCATGAACTCTGAAAATCGGTCTTTGGTTTTTCTAAACAAACCCTCTAACTTGGGAACTCTAAGTTTCTACAATCTACATTTGAAAACTTTTCCTCTTCACCCCAGAATAGACCCTTTTCACTTCGCACAAAGTAATCTGCTTAAAGTAGAACTATTCTTAGAGAACAAGAAATTCATTTGACACTTCCTATAGACAAATATTTGGCATTTTCTCATGAAAACGTTAACAGTTTATGTATTATGCAATGGAATGGTCTCGACCTTTTTTCATCTGTAAATTTTCATTTCATGTTTCATTTAGATAACATTTTTTAATGACAGCTATTGCTTATAAAATACGTGCAAGACAAATACTCATGTATGTGTATGTACCATATTTGATGCATTTCATGTATTTTGGGTGGGATTATGAACACATGCTTTAGGTTTGTTTTTTATGCTTATAGATTTAGCAATATTAGACGTAATAAGTGGAGTGAGTGTTGTTTAGCGTTTTAGGACCCTAGTGTAATTTTCCCGATTCATGCCCTTATATAGGTATGAAATATCGTATTCTTATATAGGCATAGAAATCATAACCATATTAAGACATAGCTCAAGTAGTCCTAATACGGCTTGGCTACTTCCACTAGTTCCGAAAATCTACAACAATTGCTTAGAAAAACCCGCCTTCAGCAGTCAGGGACTTCCCCCTGCATGAATATTAATTTATCCAAGACTCATGAAGTTTTCAGAGAATTAAGTCTCTAATGATGTTATTATGTCCAATCTTACGTCAAACTCGGCACCTTTAAGGTATAAATATGCCCACACTTGTCCAAACAAACACACAGTGGTTTGGAGCAGTTCGACTATCTACTTGCCCGACGCACCCTGCTGCAGCAAGTGCCGAAGGAAGTCGACCCACCAGCTGACGCACTGAGAGACGCTGTATTTTTTCGTGCCGAGAAATCCAGCTCCAGTGTTTCCAGGCTACCCTTGCGGGTTGCTGGGAAATCGAGTCCTGAGAGAGAGCTACAAGACCTCCTTCATTCTAAACCAAGGTACGGAGCTGATTAGACCCTAAGAGAATTCTTGGAATAGATTCTTGGTAAGAATACTAATACTAGGCTACACCTTACTTGCTTCTTCCCTTGTACTAGACCTAGGTTAGGTACACTGTGGTAGGCGTATTTTAGAAGCACCAGTTGAGTACTTTTAGTCATTATTTATCACTGTATGTATTTTAAGCATTTTAGGTATTTTATGGCTAAGAAACCATATCATGCTTTTACAATATTATTTTATAATACTCTTTGTACTGTACGCTTTGTACTTTACCACAAGTATTACGATTGCAGCAGTTCATTTCTTATGCTTGAGAAAGTAGACTGTTTAATAAATACCTTTTATTGAAAACGCCCGTCTCTCTATTTCTCTGCACCTCTGGTGAAACGAAGCATGCACGATTGAAAAGGATTACATCAATTGGAGGCTAAGAGACAGGCTTGCATGGAGATTTCAGCATCTTCTGTAAATTCTGAGGGCACACATCCCTCTCCAATCTCCCTGCTATCATGGAATATTGCCGGCTTATCCTCCAAAATTTTGTCTTCTGATTGGTCATGTTTTATTGAGGGGTATGATTTTATTGCCTTCCAGGAGACTTGGTCGGTAAATATGATTTGCCGTCCAGGCTATCTTTATTTTAGTAAAGCGGCAATTGCAAATAGCAAGGGGAGACCTAGTGGGGGATTGATCACATGGGTCAAGCAACAGATATTGTTTCAAATAGAGGAATTATCAATAGATAGCCCTGATATTCTTGCCATCAAGGTTCGCTCAGAGTGAGAGCCAGATGTTATTTTATTTAATGTGTACGCGAGAGGGATTGCGGGTGGGAAAGCATCAACAACTATTGCCCTCCTGGACACATTTATAGATGACTTATATGGCTTAAATGTCTTGGTGATCGCAGGTGATCTAAACTGCACATTCGAGCCCTTAGGCATAGATGATCATAGCCTTAGTATGGAGGAAGATCAGAACTGGGGTATACCGTCTCTATCGCTGCCACCAATTAACAAATGGACAGAGGCGGTGCTACAATTAAAAAGTTTATCTCTCGGGAGGGGGCTTAGGGCTGCCAACGGGAGATCTCCCTCAGATATGAAAGGCACTAATACCTTTTCTAATGGGACTAGAAGTAGCAGAATAGATTACTTAATCATCAGTTTAGAGCTTTGGCCCAGGCTTGTGGACAGGCTGGTCCAGCACAGACTGGAGAGTGACCATGATCCCCTACTACTAACTTTAGCTAGGAAGGGATTGGACCCCCCAAAGGTTGACAAGGAAACCGCAACAGGAGAAGTAATCGTGTCACAAGATTGCCGACGGTTGAAATGGGCAGCAGTTTCAGAAGATGAAAGCATCCTAAAGCAGATTAAGCTAACTGTTGAAGAAACACTATTACTGCTTAGCTCATCAGACATCCATGATGATTCTTTTTTAGGCCTCATGAAGGTCCACGAGGACCTATTCGCAAAATTGAAAACCCTGTTTAGAAAAAATAGGATAACACACAGACAAATAATAAAAAAAATCGGCCAAATGGTATGATGAGGCATGTGGGGTTGCATTTAAGCATCTTTCAAATGTAATTAAGATAGGAGTACCCAAGAGGTCAAAATAGCAAGGGCAAAATATAAAAAAGTACAAATGAAGGCGTAGAAGAACTTTGATGAGGACAGATGTGTAAATCTAACTAATGCCAGTAATGGGTAGAATTGGATTAAATTCTGGCAACTAGTCAAAGTAGTAGAGTGACTGGGCCTACCCCACTTAATAATGTACCACCTGAACTCTGGGTAGAGCACTATCAAGCCCAATTTGCTTCCTTGTCAAGTATTCTAATTGAATATCCTGATGTTAATACTGAGGATATTTTAACATTTGAAAAAGGGGAGATAGAAAGGGTTTTGGATTGGGTCCCAGCAGGGAGGGCTCCCGGCCTGGACTGTATCCTGGCTGACATTTACAAACAAGATAGTGAGAACTGGATTGAATACATTTTTATCATCATAAATGCCATTGCCAGAGGTGCGCCAATCCCGGATACTTGGCATGGGGCCGAAATCATTCCCATATACAAAAAGGGTGATCATGCCAGTCCTAGCAATTATATGCTGATAAGCCTAATTGATACCCTACAGAAAATAGTGGCTAGACTTGTGCTAGTCAACGAATGGGTAGTAGACCAAAATATTTTATCTACCTATTAAGCTGGTTTTCGATCCCACATCAGCACCATCGATCAAGTTTTTAGATTTATGATGATCTATTGGATTACAGTGATCCTAGCAGGGGGGACCCTATATGCAGCATTTGTTGGTTTAAAATCAGCACTTGATTTAGTGCCTCATCATAAGTTATGGGATTCCCTAAAGGAGGCTGGGATGCCATTAGAAATTCTAGGTTTCATTATTAAAATTGCATGAGGCGAATTACGCTCAGGTAAGGTTGGGGCAGCAGGGCGTATTAACTGATCGCTTCCCAGTCAACAAGGGAGTGCGGCAAGGGTGTATTCTCGCCCCTACCCTATTCTCCTTGTTTATAAATAAGGTTATCATTTATTACACTCATTTTCCAACTGATGCTCCAACTCTCGCCGGTTCAAGGGATCCACTTTCAATGTTCGCAGACGATACTTTAATCTTGTCTAAAACTCAATCTGGTCTGCAACGCGCCCTTGATAGATTCACAGATCTCTGCAATTGCCATGAACTTGTACTTAATGTGGACAAGACCAAGTTCATGGTTTTGCACACACACAAATTTATTAAAGGCAGAGTAGAAATGAATAATGCACCTTTGGAACAAACTGATACCTTTTCATATCTAGGAGTAACTATGGGTAGGAGGATGAACTGGAAATCCCAGTTAGACGTCCTAGTCCTTAGGCACAATCAGTTAGCAGGAGCCCTACTAAAAGAACACCGACTCTCAAACACTAAACCGGCTTTAACGATCTACAATGGGAAAATCAGAGCTTCTATAATATATGGTGCAGAGCTTTGGGGGTTAGAAAACCAATCCCCCTAGTTCTTGCACAAAATAAGTTTCTGAGATTACTGACCGCCCTCCCTCAATAAACCCCCATTAAGCCCCTGCTGCTAGATCTAGGCTGTATTTCATTTGATCAGGTTATGGGAGTCAGACTCCTAGCCTGTTGGAGGAGGCTTTGGACAACCCCTGAATTGGCACCTTATGCCTACGCACTAATTTATATTAGAAATGCCATCTGTTCTCAAAAATCAAATGACTGCATACGATTAAGGGCAATTTGTTTGATATGGGGCTCAGCCTCCTGTGGGAAGACCCAATAGAGAATTTATTTCCCAATAAAAACGAGTATAAAGTACTCTATTGGGATATGATTACTAAGAAGACCCTGTCGTTGGTGTGCAATAGTTCGCTTACAGGTATCTTCCTGGAGCACAAACTTGTAACGAAAGCAGAAGCCTATTGGAATCTGATTACAAAACCTGGTGATAGGAAATGATATCATCAATTTAGAGTGGGCACCCTTCCGCTAAGATCGTTCACGGCAAAATGGAATAAGGCTCTAGATACTAACTGTCCCACGTGTCCATCTAAGGAAGAGTCGATAACCCACGTACTGTTTGTATGACCGGCATACAAGGGCCCGCGTCGCAGGTGGCTTAAGCCGATGTGTTTCAACCTTTGTACCAGATCGTGTATGACTGCTTTGTGTATCTTGGTAACAAACACTTGTGCAGATATTGTTATTGCCACAGCGAAATTTCTTAGTTGAACTTGGGCACTGCGAAGGGAAAATTTGGAGGCTGCTTTAGGAACTACACCCACTACTTGATTATGCCTACTGGCAAGTGGGCATTCCCATGATAGAATCTTTAGGAAAATGTTCATATATGGATTTGATTTTACAGTCGCTTATTTTAAATAATTGTTAGGAATTTTTGATAATGCTGATATTAAATTATGTAAAGAATTGTATGATTTTAGGGTGATATTTTTATGACACTTTTATGTTTGGATTGTGTCTTTTATGATTGAAAGTTATGGAATAAAGACTAACTGATGATGATGAATAAAGGGTGGGCTAAATAATGTGGGATTAAGAAAAGCAAATCATGACTAGGTATCAAAGCAAATACCTGAGGAGTACTGGGGACAGAGAGTGTCTAAGAGGGATTGAGAAGTGCCCTTATCTGAAGGTGATGGACCACAGACTGAACTGATATGAACTTAAATATTAGCATTCAGAGTGCCCTAGGCCCTATGAAAATGCAGTAATTTCTTTAACTAACAAGATCTAGGCTACATTGTTTTCAGCAGATTGTCATGAAATGATATTTAATATGACACA
The DNA here is from genome assembly GCF_964261635.1 of Lissotriton helveticus. Taxonomy (NCBI): domain Eukaryota; kingdom Metazoa; phylum Chordata; class Amphibia; order Caudata; family Salamandridae; genus Lissotriton; species Lissotriton helveticus. The sequence continues at coordinate 935,928,505 of NC_136069.1, forward strand.
CATACAACATAAATGTAACACATGAGCACATGGCAAACATTGTATTGTATGACAACAAACAAGTTCCTATGTATCTAAAGAAAGGGCTAACTGTTGTACCTTTGACCAAGTGTCACTCTCTTAAGCCAGTATTTGCTCAGATGACCTTTGATCATCTATTGTCTCAACATATGCACTTAGAACAAAACATCCACTTATCATCAACTGTAACAGACCTAATGTATTATACACAATTCAAAATAGTAAGTTAAAAACATATTTATTTAGTTTACAAAAATAAAATTTGTATATAGACAATCATTATTATCAGTCAAAATCACATTATCATTCCTCCCTGAATGGGTTACAATCTTATCAAAACAATTTATAAAATCGAAAAAGTTGACGCAGCGTTTCGGTGATCTCTTGAATGGTTCCACCTTCTTCAGGACTAAAATAGTTTCACCAAGTCTTTTTAAAATCTTGTAAGTAAAAATTCAATTGTTCCTTTTCAGGGGGGGTTTATCCCTCACAAAATCTAACCAGAAGCGGCTTACGGGTGAGCCTTGTTCATAATCATATTAACTTAAACATCCGCGAGAGCCACCATCTTAGTATACCATCTGTGTTGATTAAAAAGCCGCTGCAGTCAATTCAGGACTTTATCTCAGAAATCGATGCAGTGTGGATTATTTTCTCATTTAAATTGAGTCAGAACGGTATTTTCAATTACCCGTGGAGGTAAAGATTCTGTAATTCTTTTAATTACCTCACTTAAAAGTGACCGTTAAAAAGGATGTCGGCCTCCCTGCTCTCAGGGACTCTTCAAAGAACATTGTAATGTCACACATAACTGAATTGAAAACTTTGTCGCTCTGATTCCCATGTTCCCAGTATGATTGTGAGTAAAATTTCAATGCTCTTTGTGGGGTACTATGAATGATACTTATTACGAGCAGAACAAAGCATTTATGTCCAAATAGTTTGATGAATTACTCACTCTTGTGTGATATTATGGTCTCATATGCCTAATAATGTAGTATGCTTCTGTGTTTCATTTGCCTGCATTATGAGTGATAATGTCAGAGACACCTTATGACAAGTATCTAAACACAGAAAACTACTCGGATATTAAAACATGTGAATTCTTTTTATAGATCCAATAGAACGCAGGAGCCGTGATATGATATTGCAAATATTTTTTTATTCTTTACAACAAACTGATGTCTTCAAGTTATTAATTCTTGTGACCAATGCCTCAGTCCAAGCTCTGGGAGCGGTTTTGATTCAGCTCAGTCAAGATGGATAAAAGCAATCAATTGCCTTCTTCTGATGAAAATTCTCCACAGTAGAAATAAACTTCCTTTTTATTTATTTTTGTTTATTTTAGTAAACCATAACCATTCATTAAACATTTACAGAATCTTTGTTTACACACAAGGGGCAATTCAGGAGGGATCACAATATACAAATCCTTGCAGTACATAACAAAATACAAACAAAAAAAAGAAAGAATGACTATACCTGCCTAATCCCATGACGTTGGTGCATCCTCTTTCTGAGCCACCCAAAAAACTGTCAACATATCTGACTGTATTTCGGTTAAAAAAATCTTATAGACTTCAAGCGGAAACTTATCCGGCCCTGCAGCTTTCCCTGCTGCTAAGCATCCAACCACCTCCACTAATTATTCCAGAGTTATGGGTTCTCCCAGGTATGCAGAGTCTTCTACACTTAGTGTTTTCCTATATGGGTCTTTATGGAACGATCTAAATCTATCCTGAGTTTCATATTCCTCTGTATATAACCCCTCATAAAAAACTCTAAACATCTCCGCTGGTGTTTCTACAACTTTCCCATTATCATCTTTTATTGCAGTAATTGTGTCTTTTACCTGCCTATTCTTGATTTTCTTGGCCAAACACCTGTCTGTAGTCTCCCCAAAATCATAACATTCCCTTCAATATGTTTGAAATTTTTGGTGTTGTCCTTTGCCGATTCCTCATTTGTCTTGATCTTATACCGTGCTACCTCAGTTTGTATTCGGGAGCTATCCCTCTTTTCTCTCACAGCCCAAATTAACACATATTCAGCTTGTTCAAGGCTGTCTTACAATTCCTGGGTTAACTGTCTCTGCTGCTTTTGAACATGTAATCCAAAACTCAGGGTTTCCCCTCTAAGTGCTGCTTTAGTGCATCCCACAAAATAGCATTTTTAGTAGTATTCCGGTTTATGTCTAAAAATTGCTTCAACCACTGCTTTATGTGGCTGACACACTGATCATTTAACAATAGCTTCTGATCAGAAGAAAAAACAACCCGAGGTCCAACCACTCCTGGCATTATAAATTTTAATAATATTGGGTTGTGATCTGAGGTAATTCTTGGGATGGTCTGTATTTGCGCATTGACTAAAAGTGTTTTAGTAACTAGAAAATAATCAAGCCTTGTCACATTCCGATGTGGACAATAATAATGCGTGTATCCTGGATCTGATTGCTTTAATTGGAGCCAGGCATCATGCAGCCCATGATCATATATAAGCTGCCATAGGGCCTTGTAAACCTTAGGCTTTCAACCATAATATTTATCTCCAGTAGAGCCCTGCATAATGTCTGCCAACTGTATAGTAAGATCCCCACATAGAATCAAAGGAGATACCCAGGAAGCTAGCTCGGTATTTAAATAATTCTATCATCTGGTCTTCCTCATGATTTGAACTATACACTGAACAAATTGTAAACTTTTTATTAGCCACACTACACTCAACAATGGCCCAGTGCCCATATTTATCCGCAAGACTTTCCCTATCATTAAATTACGTATTTTAGCCAATATAGCTACACCTCTAGTTGTAGTTCATTGTGAGGTACAAGCCAGTACCTTATACCCTAGTTCTGCTAGGACCTTCCGCTTGGACCAAGGGATATGCGTTTCTTGGATACAAATCACATTAGGCCATATTTTTCATTTCTCGCGCTACCCTCTGCTACTTAGTTCTCTCATTCAAACCCCAAACATTAAATAAGCAAACTGAAAACATACTCATTGTTGACCTTCTTCATACTGCGAGAGACAACAGATCCCTTTCTCCCAACATAATAACTTGCTTATTTTGCTTTGCAAACAAACATTTATTGGCTTTTTTACCTCATTTTTTCCAAGCCCCATACCCACAAAGCAACCACCACCCCCCCTGGAGAACCCTTCCCCAGCACAGAACGCCTCCCCTTACCCCCATAATTTCCCACACCCATGCACCACTGAATGCAAGTGCTCAACCTAGCTCCAATATACATTGATACATTAATACAGATATACTAAATCACGAAAATGTCTATGATACATTGTCAATGAATAAACATTAAAAAAAGCCAACGGGATAAAGCCAGAATAGCATACCTCTCACTAAGCATACATCCTTTCACAGTACCATAGTTTACACTTTAATATCATGTAGATACTCTTTGGCCTTAAATGCTGATGTAAAAAAACGGGTGTTATCCTTATAAATAATCTTAAACTTGGCAGGGTTCATGTGGAATGCTTTTGCCCCTTTCACCTGAAACAGAGAAATTAGCTGCCTAAGTTACTACCTTTTTCCACCGTTTGATGGCAATATTCAGGGTTAGCAAAACATTCAACCCCATTCCCCCTTCTCTTCCTATCTGGCCGAGCCAGATCATACAAGGCTTCCCTGGATAAATAATTAAATAAAGGAAATATAGATTGCTCTTTGTTGCAGCAGTTTACAAGCCCCCTGATTGGAGTTCTGCCGAAATGGGAACCGATGGGCTCTTTGTACTTCGTTATCCCATACCCACTGCGTCAGTTCATGGAAGGCTTCGGTGAACAGTCCCACCACAAACTTCTGCTGGTCAGTCCCTTCGATGCCTTCCGGAACTCCCAGGATTCTTAAATTGTTGCGGCAGAAAGATTTCTTCCGTGCGATCCATTAAGTTTGGATGGATTAAGTTTGGATGCCCTCGTCGCATCTCCTCAAGAGGGTCAGCTGGGCCTGGAGATGGTGTCGTTTGATTATAATATAAATTCACCGTGTTTGACCCTTCTCTGGATGTCATTGTTAGGGGATTTTGTTTCCATGTAGCCCATTCCAGTTCCCCGAAGTCTCATCTAATATATACTACTACTCTCGCTCCACTGACCATTTGGTGAACTAGTTGGACTCATCTCCTGATGATTTAGAGTGATCAGACATTGAAAAGATATGTTCACCATATTACCTTCAATCAACTGCTGCGACTGTGGTCAGCTTGTTCACCCACTACAGATGCTTGGCTTTTATCGTTAACACCGGCTCCAGCACTGGTGCTTTATTCCTTTCTCCATGCCCCCAGAAATAAAGTCTGCTGTATTTAGACCAGGTTCTGGCCCCCCATCGCATAAGCTGTGACATGCTGTTTACTTGACCCTCCAATGGCCCCATAAGTAAGTAAACCAGAGTCACTATCCATCTGTCCTACACAGTTCCTCTCATCTGTTACTGTTTCCAGCCCAGTATCAATGTCCCCTGTGTTGTCGCTGCTCACATCATCACACTGCGATAACACAGCATCCTCCTCCATTGCTGAACTGCCCGTTTGCAGCTCTTTGCTTTTCTAGCAACGAGAAAAATAGAAGGGGGTTTTCTCCCTGGCCCCACAGTCTGACAGCTCCCACATCTTAATTCACTGACAGTGTCTTCTGTAGCCTCTCCCTGTCGTTGCGTCTCTTCAGGGGCGGTTCCTGTCTACTTTCCCGAACAGATCCCCGCCTGAGCTCCATCACGTTATTTGGCTCCCCTACTCAGATATTCAAGTAATTCCTTAAAATACCAGCATTGGCTCCAACTGACTGCACAGGTGTTTTGTATTGTTAATATGTATGCAATAGCATTGAAACTTCTAATGGTCCTACTGCTCTGAAACCATAAACCAAAGTGAAAAACATAATTCAAATGGGAATGCCTAGAAAGTCCTATTTCTTTCTGAAAGTTCACCTTATTACATATTAATACAGATTATTGAAACATATGAATTCTTTTTTGCCTTATTAGTATGGCGAGGGGCATCGCGGCGGACAGAAAGACCGTCCGCCACTTTTTCGCTGGTCGGCACAGGTAATGGTGGTGGTGCCTTGCAGGCACCACCATCCATATTAGGATGCATGCCTTTCCATCGCGGAGACTCCAACATGGAAAGGCATGCAGGAAATCACTGTGGAGGCCTATTGTGGGCCCCCTGGGGTTGGGGGTTTGGATGGCTGCACTGGGTGGTACCCATGGTACCCCCCTATCATTGCCATGCACAAGGTGGCAGTCACATTGTGCATGTCAATGCACAACGTGGGCTTTAACATTGCGGTGGGTGCTGCTTAAAGCACCGTCTGCCGCAATGTTAAAGTCGAGGATGCACCCGCCAGTGTGGCGGGTGCATCCTAATTTGCCTGGTGGGACCACCGCAACTTCGGCGGTTGGTCCCGTGCTCTGTTTCAGTGGCGGGTGGACAAAGTCCGCCTGCCATAGTAATAGGCCCCAAAGTCTAAATTCTTTGTAAAGGCTTAAAAAGAATCATGCTTTAATTATGTCATGAATCATTAATCAACTGGCATAGAGGTAGAAAGGTCACAGAAGATTTAGGGGCCAATTAGGATGTTGTTAGGAAAGCATTCCCACCTAGGCCAGATTATGATGTGGTTAGGGAGGCCTTCTAACGGCATTTGCTCCTTATGAATCATACTGGGAACTTGTCGCCCCCATCGAGGGCAAGATTACAATCCGGCTAGGAACATAGGCTGCCATAGAAGTCAATAGGAGTCCAACTAAATTGTAACTGGAAGCATCCGTATGCATCATACTCAGTCGGTCAGGAACCATTTCCAAACCAATTTGATCAGGAACATTTCCTAACTGCATTGTAATAGGACCCTAAGTCAGAAGGATGTTCTGGTGGCCATCTCTAGATCACAATGTTACAAGATGTATTAACTATATGAGGTCTGTGCCTAAAAGAAATCTGTAAAACAATGAAAAACAGAATAATTAGTGACACTTAAAATTCCCTCTAACCCTTGGGAAATTATTTGTACTGACTTTATAGTAGACTTACCTCCTACTGAGAATTTTACTCCAATAATGGTTACAGTGGATTTACATTCTAAAATAGCTCACTCTTCCTAAATTACCAACTTAGTCAGAAATGGCAGAAGTGTTCTACTCTGACATTTTCCAACTCAATGGATAACCTTATACATTATATCGGATCATGGACCTCAACAGGTGTCTAAATTTGTTAAACGCATGTGTCATAAACTTGCCATCCAAAGAGCACTATCCTTTGGCTTCTACTCTCAAGTTTATAATCAAAATGTAAGGCTTAATCAAATTTTGAAGAATTCAAAGTGTGCTACATTTCTGTTGGCCAAGGCAATTGAAAGGCTATCCTAAATGCAGCAGAGTTTGCTTACAATGACTCAATCTATAATTCCACAGAATTTGCTCTATTCTTTCCCTTAACAGTTCTTTGGAAACAGACAATATAGTACCAGTAGTTCAAGATTTGTAGGAAAGGTTAAAAGAGGTCCAATAGAAAATAATTCAGAATTTACAGACCACTATGTCAAAACAAAGATTACAGGCCAATTGGCGTAGGCGTCCAGCTCCTACGTATAAGATAGGAGACAACGTTTGGTTATCCTTTATTAATTTACCTCACTCACACAGTAGGTCTTTGTTTTCTCTGAAGTATTTTGGCCCTTTTGAAATTTCCAAGTTCATTGATCCTATCACTTTAAGACTAAAGCTTCCCCTTTTCTAGAAAGTTTATCCTACCTTTAATTGATACAATGTATAACCCTATCCAAGAAACTAAATCTTGCTGAGGAAAATATGGCAGCCGGCTAGAGGCAAGTCGCTGGTGAACTGGGAGGCGCATAGCAGAGCGGAGTTTTGGATGGTGGAGACTGGGAGGTGTGATTGAATGTGACTAGAAACGGGACCTTAAACAGAGGCGGAAAGAATTGACAACTAAAGTTTTAACGAAGCTTACTTGTATATCTTGCTGCTCTGCTGGATCGGCTATGTCATCTTCGGTCGGAGGGTCAGTGTGGAGGTAGAGGGCGTCTGGGTGTTCAGGCAGGAGAGCTGTTACTGCACTGCCGAGTCTCTTCAGCTGGAGGCTCAGTGCAGAGGTGGGAAGTGTCCAGAGGAGAGAGCAACCACGGAAGAGCGCCGTGGCTGAGAGCGGCTCTGGAGCTGTGCTGGGGGCGTCGTGTGGCTGCAAGCGTTCTCTCCCCTTCCGGGGGACTGTGGAAGAGGCAGCGGAATTTTGGAGAGTGGAAGATGAAATGGTAGCAGTAAGCCCTTACAGGAGTACTTAGTTTTTGGTATATCAGACGCACAGGCACAGGCATTGGCGGTGCCTCTATCTGCAGCAGCCCCAGAACCGGAAACTGACGGTAAGGATAAATGAGCTCTAACAATCAAATCAAGTACAGGAAATGGAGGAAGGGGCAACAGCATTGATTTGAACACTAGTGCTGGAGTGGTGGGAGTCTCAAGATACACATTGAGAAGGGTGGGTAAGGGGAATAGGGTGGATTTCTCAAGCTGCAAGAGAACACCCCTAATTGTGTTAAACTGTGTGGGGTGAGTAGGAAGGAAGTAAAGGAAGTAAAGGAGGTAAAATCCTGGGGAGGTCTATTGAGTTAGGGAAGTACAGCTCATAAAAAAACTCTGAGAAGGGGTGGTAAAGAGAATAAGATTAAAATGACAGCCTCTCTCAGGACCTACTTGAAAGCAATACCAAAAACACTAGTGTTAAGGGGTAAACCTGCAATGGCGGCGAGTGAGCCCCAACACAATTAGCTACACCAACCAGTTGAAGAAGACAATATAAGTGGAGCTCCAAATCTGGGGGAATGGACTGCGCATCAGAGCCCTAACCGTTTTCAGGTGTTGGCCTCGGAGATGGGGGGAGTAGATGAGTCTCCAGAGGGGGAAGTCTCTCCAAATGCCAGTGCGGGACCTTTAGACCAGTCGCCTCTTGATTCACAGGGGATATCCCGAAAAAGCGGGCCAGGTGGAGCCAATGTCTGATAATTACGCCAGGGATGTGCAGGAAGAGAGGGGTAATGTTGTTATAAACCCAGAGAATGGGGACCCTTCTATCAGTAGTCTGCTAGCCACTCTCACGCTTGAGATATGAAACAGATCCGAAACCTCAGAGCTGAATCAAAGAGATATAAAGTCTGCTTGTGATGTCTTAGAGAAAAAGATGGATGATCTTAGTGGAAGGGCTTTGGCATTAGTAGCAGAAGAAAGAGACATTAAAGAAGTAGTACAAGTTAACAGAAAAGAGATAGAAGATCTTAGGGCAAGGGAGAGAGAGCAGGATGAAAGAGTGGAACGGCTGGAGAATTTCCAGAGGTGAAATAATCTGAAAATTCTAAAACTTCCTGAGGGTAAGGAAGGTAGTGATATTAAAAGTTTTGTGGTTCAAATGCTTAAAAAGGAGCTTCAGTCGGATGAAAAGGAAGATGAAATTGCTAGATACATTCAAAGGATCCATAGAGACCGGTACAGGTTAAATGTAAATAGATCTAAACCTAGGAGAATCCTAGTTAATTTCCTGTCTTACTCATTGAAGGAAACAATTTTGGCTAAGGACCTGAAGAATAAATCATTAGTACTGGATGGAGCAAGAATTGAAATAAGATCGGATCTCTCAGTAGTACAATCTAGTAGGCAATGGGAGCTAGGGAAAAGAATGGAGCCTTTAAGAAAGTTAGGAGCTTCGGTTCAGTTAAAATTTCCAGCCCTACTTAAGGTAAAGTAAAAGTCCACATTTGTAAAGCGCACAATCACCCGTAAGGGTCTCTAGGCGCTGGGGGCCGTCGGGAAGATTAAGCGAGCTATTGCCCAGAGTCACATGGTGCTAGGCTAATCTGCCGCCGGAGCCGGGGATCGAACCGTGATCCCCAGATTCCAGCGTCAGTCGCCCTGGCCGCGGCGCCACACCTCTGTTAAATAACAAAATGCACTCTTTTCGATTTGTGTTGGAGGTTGATACATTTATTGAGGAGCTCCAATCGGGGGCTCATTAATAAGGTCCCACTCAGATGCTTTATTGTGCACTTTTTTGGTGGTAAGCTCTGTTTGCGCACCTAGAGGTTCCCCCATAGGGCTTTTGCCCTGAGAAGTTGGTTAGGGTTTTCCAAGGGTGGGGGGGGCGGGGCGGGGGCACAGGGTAGGGAGAACCTCAAATGTCTTGTTTTCGCCAAATCAGTCTACACTGCCAGCTTTTTAGGGGATGACCGGGAATGGGGCAAATGAGATAAAAGATTTAGCGTGGAAAGTAACTGGGCAGGAGATAGGATTAGGCAATATGTGAAAGATCACCCAGCACAAGTTATTATCTTGTTAAAGACACATCTCACGGAAGGGAAAGTAGGACGTTTTTTAAATCACAGAGGTGGGTTGCACATGTAGTCTACATGAAGCAGACAATTGTCACGAAGGGGATAGCACTATTGGTTAAGCAAGGTACAAATATTTCAGTAGAAAGTAGTGTCTCAAATATTGCAGGAAGATGGCTTTTAGCACAGTTAAACATTTTTGGTCAGAACTGTACTTTGGTGGGGTATTACGGTCCAAATCAGGATGAAACAGGTCCATTGGACGAGTTAGTTACTGAGCTTTTACGTTTCCCAGATCAGAATATTATGGCAGGAGATTTTAATGCCGTCTTGGACCAGAAATTAGACAGATCCCAGAACAGCAGAGAAGCATTTATTCCTAAAATGTCGGATAGGGTCCGATTTTTGATGGCCCAGTGGGGTTTCTGTGACATATGGAGGTGTAAGGCTGGGTCGCAACCAGGTTTTATTTATTACAACAAAAAGTATAAACATTAATCTCGGATTGACTACTTTTTGATTGACAGGGTTTTAAAGGACTCTGTGGTGGAAGTTAAACATATTGGTGTACACCTGTCTGATCATTCAGCTATCATCCTTCATGTGAGGTTAGGAGAAGGAATTGTAAGTTCTAGGTGGACGTTAGACCGTACAATCTTATTGGAGGATGAGACTGTTGAGATTCGAAGAGAAGAAACCAAAGAATTTTTGGAGAGAAATCAGGGCTCAGCCACCATTGGGACTGTCTGGGATGCTTATAAGGCCTATTTATTTATACGAAGACTGGGAACTCTAGCGACAGGGAAAAGGCGAGCTTACTATAGAAAAGTTTTGGAATTAGAAGCGCAGATTCAGAAACTGGAAGGGGCCTTGAGTAATTTAGGAAGATCTGAGGGAGGTGAGAGGGAGCTGGCCAAAATTACTAAGGTAGAAGCTAGTTTGTCAGGAGTAATAAGTGATAGAGTTAGAAAGAATTGGGAGTCTACCCAGTTGACACCTTTTGAGTACGGTGAAGGTTGTAGTAAATTACTAGCGTGGAAGGCGGAGAGTGATCAGGTTAGAAATTTTATAAAAGAGATCAGCTGTGAAGATTTAGGAGCAGTGCTGAGTGACAGTCAAGGAATTTTTCTGCCTTTTACAGGCATTTTGGGAAACTTTATTAGGAAGATTGGGTTATAAATGAGGACGATGTGTTGACTTGGCTGGATTACATAGAACCTTTACCTGGAGAGGCAATGGAGGAAGTAAATGAGGAGATCAGGTTGGAGGAGCTTGACGAGGTGATAGGTGGTGGTAAGAGGGGGAAGGCTCCAGGGTCAGTGCTCCAGGGCCTTCCACTTGAGGTATATAAAGCCTTGGCCAGTATTATATTTCGTATTTTGAGGCAGCTTTTTAATGCAATATTTTTGACAGATACTGCTCTGCCTGAACCTTGGAAGGAGGCAATTATAACTTTAATTCCAAAGCCTGGGAAATCTTCCCAAAAAGTTGATTCTTATAGGCTTATTTCCCTTTTAAACGCCAACTATAAGCTTTTTGCAAAGGTTATGGCGGGGAGGCTAAATGGTTTTATGCCTCATATGGTAATTGATTAGCTCTATAGATATGGCAACTGCCTACGGTCTTCCCCTGGCAGTTATAGTGTTAGACGCATCCAAAGCGTTTGGCTGCGTTAACTAGGCTCATTGCAGAATATGGCTAAACGTTTTAACTTAGATTCAAACTTCAGTAGAGTGTTGAGAGGTATTTATTCTGCCCCCTAACCCAGAGTGTTAGTTAATGGGTCTTTGACTCTGCCAGTGAAGATTATGCGAGGTACCAGGCAGGGTTGTCTCCTGTCTCCTCTTTTGTTTGATCTTTATTTTGAGCCTTTGGCCAGGAAAATGAGGAACAGTAGCGGTATCTTGCCGTTTGAGTTTTATGGCTGGATAAAAAAGGTTGGGCTGTATGCAGACGATATTCTAATTTTCACAACAAACCTTCTGCAATCCTTGAGAGTGGTGATGGAAATAACAACTAACTTTGGCAAAGTTTCAGGGTATGATATCAATAAAGATAAGACAGAAGTAAAGAGTTGGACTATGGGGCAGTAGGGATTGATACTAAGAGTGAAATGAGATATCTAGGAGTTAAGATCACTCAGAATATTGCTGACCTCACTAAGGCAAATTTTGACAGGGTTAAAAAGGAGATTTGTGCTAGTCTACGGGGCTGGATGCTTCTTCCTTTAACATTATTTGGCCGAGTGAACTTAGAAAATATGATTTTGCTTCCGAAACTAACTTTCTTGTTTGATACAATCCCCTTATTTTTGGGAAAAGAGTGGCTCATTAAATTACAGAGTGATATAAGTTTGTTTATATGGGCATCAAAAGGGGCACAAATATCATGTCGTAAACTGAGGAGGATGTTGGTGAAGGGGGGTTTAGCGCTACCCAATCTATTGTTTTGTTCCTGGGATTTTTTATTAAAAAACGGTAGAATGTTATTGTACATCCCCATAGATTCAGAGATAGGCAAGGCATTTAGAGTGATGCTGACAAAGGAAAAGGGTGCTGACATGGGTTTCATGCATAAATATGCTGATCCGAAATACTTTAAGAAGGTCAGGCTTAAGATTCTCAAGGACACAGCGGAAATGTGGTACAAAGTTAGAAAGGTCTTTAATATACCATATTTCAGTCAATGGTCCGCCATCTGGGATGCACCAGGCTCTCCTGAATGGACAAAAGGCTCACTGGCTTTACCCTTAAAAGAAGAGGGCATTTTTAGGTGGAAGCAATTGTTGCCAGATGGTCAGATGGTTTTGTGGGGCTGGTGTGAGCAGGTGGTAGGCCCAACGCTTTCAAGGTTTAAATACCTCCAGGTCCAAAGTTGGTTCTTGGCAATGGGTGTAACGTTAAGAGATCCTAATGAACTTGAGACAAATATTGTCTACTGTGGTGTTCAAAAAGGAAATCGCACTATGGTATTGGATGATGCTGGAGATGGAAGACGGCGCATTCACCTTGCCAGTGGATATGTGGGGAGGATGCTTGCCAAGGACCAAGCTGGAAGACCAATGGCAAGTATTTATGTCTATGCTTTACAAAATAGTTAAACCTACATATCTGAGAAGGAACCATCTTTTTACTCTGCATAGGGCGTACTTGACTCCACAAAGGCTTTCTAAATTCGGGTCAGGAAGAGTGGTGGCGTGTCCCAAGTGTGGCAGTCAGAATACAGACGTCTTACACATGTTTATGTTCTGTCCGAAGTTACAGCTCTTCTGGGAGGCCGTAAGTAAATGCATGGCTAGTGCTTTAAACCTGCAGATAGGTAAGCGCTTTATTGGTTATTTTTGGAAGATTGTAATTCCAATGTATTGTTACTAAAGACTGTACAAAATTGGTATTTTATGCTTTTAGTGCGTAGGGAGATATGTAAACTGTGGGTATCTCCGACACATCCAACAATGGATGATTGGTTGAAATCTATGAGTTATATTGCTAATTTGTATATTTCGGATCAGGGGAAAATGAAATGTGAATTTTAGACTCCCTTTGTGTCTAGGGGAACTTTATGAGTGGAGGAACTTGTAAGAAAATTGGTCCAATGCTTAAGCCTTCTCCTGCCTCTGCTGGTTATAGTCTTTCTTGTGTGAGCAGAAGGAATGGGGAAGGGTCTGTGGTCGATTGAAGCAGGAGGTCTCTTTGAAAGATGACAGGGATGCTGTTCTGGGAGTCTTCACCTTATTACCCCTTTTCCAGTGCATGGGGTTTGATAACCCAATTCAATTTATAAACTTTATTCGATTGTTTAAAAAAAACGTCATAAAAGTATACAATTAAAACATTGCACATTCAAGAATCCATTCAAATACAACACCGGGGGGGGGGGGGGTACATATCTTATTGTCGTGCAAGAACAATTTTGACATAAAATGTAGGAATTACTGTACATTAATTTAAGGAAAAAACATACTTAGTCTTGCTGTAATAGATTTCAAAATAAAAGTAGCAGTAAAGAAACATAGATCTGGGCTCGCAAGTGAGAATAATAACCTCATTGCATTTCCTGTAGTATACGTAGAGTATTTCAAAAACATAGGTTTAAGGTAGCAAATACGCTGGGCTTTGTACAGAGGACAGAGTAGGAGAAAGTGCGGTGTGCTTTGTTTAGTTAAACCATCACATGGACAAGGGGTAACCGAGTGACATTTCATTGTGGGGAAGGCACATGCCTAGTCTCAGTCTTGAAAGTACAAATTGATGGGACTGTCTATGGATAGCATTAAGGTACATGGGTATACCAGGTCTGTCTTCTTTCAAAGAATAATAGAAGACATGGGTAGAATACTCTTTAGTTGTACTTTTCCGCAGATCAGATTTGACCCGCAAATATTCATTTTTGACTTCCTGTTTGGTCAAAGAATTCATACAGACAGGGTCATTACACACATCCATATCAAACAGATCCTTAACAGTTGAAATCACATATTTTAGCCAAGGAATATTGGAAACGTTTTCCAGAAGTAAACAGTCCTTAATAATGTCTTTGGTAAAGGCAGTTTCCGTCTTGGTAAAAATGGATTTCCAGACCAACAGTGGCCTTAATCCGGTTAGGTCAGATAAGTAGTCCAGATCTAGTTCCATGTGTGTTAAAACAGTGGAAGCCGAAGATGGAAGGCAGAGCAACCGTTTGAGGAACATGTTTTCCATAATTTGCAGAACCCTTACATTGTGATGTCCCCACACCCCAGAACCGTACAATGCTACCGATGTACATCTGTGCTTGTAAATATTCAACATATCTACGATACGGCGGCTTCCCACTTTAGAAGCAAAGCGGAAGACGCCTAGGGATGCTTTCCCCATTCTAGCTTTAACATTTGTCTGCTCTGGAGCCCAGGAACCACTGTTATTAAAAGTAACGCCCAGATAACAGAAATTGGCAACAGTCTCAATATGGTTTTCCTTAAAACAGAAAGGTTTAAAATGTTTTAACTTTTTGCCACACTCCATGACAAAGGTTTTGGAATAATTGATTTTAAGTTTCTTCCTCTGAATAAAATCATAAAACCCATTCATCAATTTTTGAAGGCCTATAGGGGTCCTGGAAAGTAAAACAGTGTCATCGGCATAAAGTAATACCGGTATGGGAAGACCTCCTACTTGCGGGGCATCGGCTTGGATTTGCTTTAAATCTTGCTCAACTGAATTAATAAAGAGCGAGAAAAGCAACGGGCCAAAACACATCCCTGTCGGATGCCAGATCTTACCTTGATCTTTCGTGTACACTCCCCCGCTGAACCATAACGAATTTGGGCCGATAAGTTGGAATAAAGTCTGGCTAAAAAGAGTATAATGTCAGGGGGGGCCCCATGCCCAACAAAGTTGACCATAACAAAGCGTGGTCAACCAAATCGAAGGCGCTAGAAAGATCCGCAAAACACAGGTATAGGGATCCCGGTTTGGCCTTGGTGTATTTACCAATTAGAAGGTTCAGATTAATACATTGTTCAATAGTACCAAGGCCCTTTCTAAAGCCATATTGGGATGGGGCGAGGATATGGTTATCTGTGGCCCAGTCTTCCAATCGTGTTAGCAAGACCCTACTCAAGATTTTTAATGAAGAATCCAGAAGGGAGATAGGGCAGTAGTTCTTGGCCTCTCCTCTATCCCCCTTCTTGTAGATAGGAATTATAATGGAATCACCCCAGCTTGGGGGAGTCTTGTTAACCACAGCGGCATTAAATGCTATGGTTAATAATGGGCTCCAAAGGGCCAAATCATGTTTGTAAAGATCAATTGGCACCCCATCTGGGCCAGGTGCCTTTCCCCCTTTACTATTCTTTATTGCCATATCCACCTCATGGATCGTGATTCTCAGGGTTTCAACTGGGGTGATAAGATTGTTACGGAAATTATCATTAGACTCTCCAGTTGGGTCAAAAATCCCTGTGAAGTGTAAAACCCAGCTATCTTCGCTTACTTGGGCGGTAAGGACTGGGAATTCTTCCTTTTGGAGGAATGGACTGTTGATGGTGCTCCAGAACAACTTGCTGTCCCGGAGGGCTGCAGCTTTATTCAGATCTTCCCAGGCTAGTTCTCTTAGCTCTTGTTTCCTGAGTTTCAATTCGGTTTTATAATTGGTCCTCAAGAATTTAACTGCTTCCCTGTCTCTAGGATTGATGGAAAGGGCAAGCTTAAGTGCTTTTAACGCCTTAGTGCACGCCTGATTGAACCAACCCAGTGTTTCCCGTTTAATTGGGGCCTTCTTGGTAGTAAGGGTTTGCTTGATTATGGTACCCAATTTCTAGAAATTATTTACGGTATAATCAGGTGGGACATCGGTTTCTAGACAACAAAGTATCACTTTTAAACCGGCTTTCACAACACTACGGTGTAAATTCTCAGATTTTTCCCCGCACCACTTAATGCGTATCCCATTTGGTCTACATGGGATAATGTCATCAACAACCCTGCCGGAGAATACCTTCCTAGTAATCTCACAGAAGATGGACATAGTTAGTGCGTTGTGGTCACTCAGTCCAAGGTCCAGGATGTGCGGGACCGTACAATGCGGAACTATCCGGGTGGAGATGAGCAAAAAATCAATAATAGAAGTAGAATTCCTCCCCGTAAAAGTAGGGGCCAAATTACCCTCGTTGTCAGGGGCATGTTGGTGGATGGACACATCATACTTTAGCATCAGGTTGTTAAGGGAAATACCGTAGGGGGAGTGTAGAAAATGTAATGAATACTCCCCATTATCCCCATCATATCCACATGCAGATGTATAAGAAAGAGGGCAAGTTCTGATGTTAAAGTCTCCCCCCCAAATAATATCATAGGAAATAGCCGATTTACAGAGAATTGAGTCTATAACAGTTTCAAGTTCTTCCACGACAGTGGTACTGGAAGGGTCAAAGATGTTATTATAGTAGTTGATCAATAGAATATTTCTACCCCTGCTGACCATTATTTCCAGTATCTGCGAATGGGACCCCACTAAATGGCTTTTCCTTACATGTATAGGGAGGTGTACAGATAGTAAAATCAGTAATCCGCCTTTAGCCCTCCCCATAACAGACTCTACAGCATTACAATTGTAAGAAACAAAACCATCATAGTGAATATCTTCCACTGACCATGTTTTTGCAGACACAAAATGTCAAAATCCCTAATGTGCTCCCTCCAGCCCAGGGCTGTAGCTTTTTGCCGCCACCCTGCAATATTCCAACTCACCATTGAATATCCTTTTAGCCTAGGGGCCTGTACCATATGAGTGGGAATAGCTGTGATGGAAGAAGTTGCATGGCCCACAT
Organism: Lissotriton helveticus; assembly: GCF_964261635.1. NCBI lineage: Eukaryota > Metazoa > Chordata > Amphibia > Caudata > Salamandridae > Lissotriton > Lissotriton helveticus. The sequence goes on from NC_136069.1 coordinate 935,945,206, forward strand.
CGGTGGGAGCCTGTACCAAATCAGTAGGGATAGCTGTGATGGAAGAAGTTGCATGGCCCACATCGGTGGGAGCCTGTACCATATCAGTGGGGGTAGCTGAGGTGGAGGGAGTTACATAGCCCACATCGGTAGGACCCATGACATGAGGTACAGGAAGAGCTGCCTTCAGGACAACAGGTGGAATAGATGGCGAGTTGGCAGCGGTTACCATGCATTGGGTCGGAGGTTTGACAGTAGATGAGACTTCACTGTTAACTGTGGCAAGAGTCAGCTCCGAGGAAGAGGAAACAGGGGGTAGTCAGTCGACTCCCTCCAGACCTTGTAAGCAACCAAAGCGATTATAATCCGTAAATGGGTGGACTTGGGGCGCATATTGGGGTGTCTAGGTGGTCTGGTATCATAAGGTCGCTGCCTGCCTCTACGTTCCACAACAGTCCAGTCCCCTCTTCTCGATTGATGGTAATTGTTGGTTGGTGGGAAGAAGTAGGAAACTGGAAGGGTCTGGATAGTGGAATCATACGATCTGTTGAAGCCTGCACATATATGGAATACCGTACGGGGATCTCTAAAGCTAACGGTTATGCAGTCTCCGTTGATGTTTTTAGGAGTCTTTCCAACCCAGGGAACCCTCCTGACCATGATGATTTCGTTATGTAAATGGGTCGGGAGGGGTCTATTCCAATTAAGCCATTTGATTATCATGCTTTTCAAGGAACTGAAAGTTTCTGTCTCCCCTTTATCTAATGGTGGTACTCCAGCTAGGATAACTGTGAACCGGTTAGCTTCTGGTGGGAGATCAGGCCGTCTAGGTCTAGGAGTATTGTGTTCCCTAACCGGGGATCCCTGATTTACCTCATCTATGTGAACTGGGGGATTAAATTGACTGGATTGAAGACTCGCCACATGCTCAGCGGTTGTATTGCTGGGCATGGGAGGGGTGGGTAGACTGTTAGTTGATGGGGGAATAGTAGGTTGAATCGGATTTGGAGGTAGAGGGACCAGAAGAGTTGGGACAATGGGCGGGGTGTTTTGACATTGGGGCTTACTAAGAGTTGCTAGGATTGAGGTAGTAGTTTTCTCTAAGTTGGATATTCTAGAATTTAACCTATCCAATTTTGCCTCTAGTGGTGATATAATTGATTTAAGTAAGGCCACCGCCCACTCCATGGACACCTCTCTACCCGGGAGGGTAACTTCATGGGGGTTGGTAATCTGGGGTGGCTCGCCCCGCACTTTGGCTGATTTCACAGACCTTCCCGTTTTGGTTTCTTTTTTTTTATACACTATTTTCCGTTTCCTAATTGCGCCTTCTCTTTCCCCTTGGCTATTAATTTGAGTAGTACTCCCTTCATGGTGAGACGAAAGGGAGACATTATTGCTTTCGGGGACATGATTAATATCCGTGACAATGTCAATTGTAGTAGCCAAGGTGCCGGGGTCTTCTCTTGGCGGGGGTGTTACCTCCAGGATAGCAGATTGTTCACTATTCCTGTTAGGTGTTTTGGCATTAGCAAGGGACCCTATGGATGAGCGTTTAAGACAGATAAGTTCAGTTGATAGGCGTTTTTCCAGAGTGACAATCTCCTTGTCTATGATATTATTGGCCCTTATGAGAATTTTTTCCATACCTCCTGGGGTTGAGAGACTTCCGGTTAGCGATGATTTGATCCTGGTATCTCTTCCAGCCATGGTCCCCGAATGCAGGAGGGGGCTTACACAAGTTAGAGGGTTGGGCCGGTCCGGTCTCTCCCGGTCTCTAACGGGCACAAACGGGCCCGCTCTTGGCCCGGTCTTCGCCCGCTTCCTCGTCCGCGCGCGTCCCGCGTACGCGTTCAAGGCGGGGTTAAAGTAGAGGAGGAGAGAAGGGGGCGGGAAGAGGAACCAGGTGCGCGCGGTGGACGGCGCAAGCACTGCTGGACCTTGCAGTCCCGCTCCCTATGCAGGTTACGTTTCAGACACTCCCCCAGCCGAGGTGACCGAGCCGAAATGCTCCCAGGTCACAAGAAAGATCAGGTAAAGGGCTCCGCTGCAGTTCTTTCCCCAAAGGTGGCCACATGCACAGTTCAATTATCCTCACGCTGCACGAGCGGCTCCCGCGCCAGCGGGGGCCGCGAGGAGTTTAAAAGCCTTCCAGGGAGGTCGGAGGGAGAATGGGGCGGGAAGAGGAACCAGGTGCGTGCGGTGGACGGCGCAAGCACTGCTGGACCTCGCAGTCCCGCTCCCTATGCAGGTTACGTTTCAGACACTCCCCCAGCCGAGGTGACCGAGCCGAAATGCTCCCAGGTCACAAGAAAGATCAGGTAAAGGGCTCCGCTGCAGTTCTTTCCCCAAAGGTGGCCACAGGCACAGTTCAATTATCCTCACGCTGCACGAGCGGCTCCCGCGCCAGCGGGGGCCGCGAGGAGTTTAAAAGCCTTCCAGGGAGGTCGGAGGGAGAAGGGGGCGGGAAGAGGAACCAGGTGCGCGCGGTGGACGGCGCAAGCACTGCTGGACCTCGCAGTCCCGCTCCCTATGCAGGTTACATTTCAGACACTCCCCCAGCCGAGATGACCGAGCCGAAATGCTCCCAGGTCACAAGAAAGATCAGGTAAAGGGCTCCGCTGCAGTTCTTTCCCCAAAGGTGGCCACAGGCACAGTTCAATTATCCTCACGCTGCACGAGCGGCTCCCGCGCCAGCGGGGGCCACGAGGAGTTTAAAAGCCTTCCAGGGAGGTCGGAGGGAGAAGGGGGCGGGAAGAGGAACCAGGTGCGCGCGGTGGACGGCGCAAGCACTGCTGGACCTCGCAGTCCCGCTCCCTATGCAGGTTACGTTTCAGACACTCCCCCAGCCGAGGTGACCGAGCCGAAATGCACCCAGGTCACAAGAAAGATCAGGTAAAGGGCTCCGCTGCAGTTCTTTCCCCAAAGGTGGCCACAGGCACAGTTCAATTATCCTCACGCTGCACGAGCGGTTTGATAACCCAAGGTTGGCATTGTTAGAAGAAAGAAGGATGGAAATTAGGCAAATGAGGAGGATAACAAAAATAAAAATAAATACATGCATACATGTATAACCCTATCCTTGTTGTAGAGGACCACAGGTTGAAAAGACACCAGCTCCCATACTAGTTTCTGGGAAACCAACTATGAGGTTCAGGACATATGTGTCTCTCAATACTAGGTGGAAGCTTCAATATCTTATTGACTGGAAGAGCTATATTCATTGTGATCACTCATGGGAACCAGTGGAACGGGTTCATTCATGCTCCCTTTTTGGTTGAAATTTCCCCTTAAACCAGGAGCTATGAAGAGGAGGCAAAGTGTAAGGGTTTTTTCTTACCTTGAACTCAGAGCACCTGGGCATATGCTCACTAGCATCTCCAGCTGCCTGCGGCTCACGGTCGCGCCTTGACCTTCCACATTTCTTGATGCCATTGCATCTCAAGAGCCATTTTCTTCGCTTTCACACATATCAGTCAAGATGCACTAGGCATTATAGGTCAACTTCCTCCCTGCAAGGAGGCCTCTCAGAACTCTGCAGGTTCCCTCAATGTATCTCTGCGTTTCAATACACCATTAGATATTTACAGATTCTACTAGTATAATATCTATTTTATCCTGAAAATTACAATACAATACAGTATATTTTGATGTTTTACCTTATTTCAACTTCCCAATTCAAGATGACCTAACCAATTTGCAGTTATTTTATTTCCTGTTTTACACTATGTAAAAGGAGTCCCTTTCGAGTCCAGTTAAGTCTCAATTGTGCTTGCTAGATGGTTTGCTCGCTGAATTTGTGGATTCCTCGCCTTCTGTTTTCCTTCTTTGATTTTCCTTGCACTTCTCCTTGATGCCTGGCCTGGACAGTTCAAAGGGTTTACTGGTCTCTAGTTCTTGCCTTCCTGTTGGAAATTATTTTCTGAAGCAATTCGAGACTCCCAGTTCCATTCCATCATCTAGGTTTGTTTCTGGAGATTGTAGGCCATTCCTAGGCACCAAGAAGACTGTACAACCGTCGCGAAGAAGACCTGATCTTGACAATCTATCTGGACTTAAAAGAGCCATAATTAACTGTATTAAAATGGAATAGATTACCAGTGTTGTAAATCGATGTTCTAAACTTGTAATATTTACCTTATGCATACACCCCTGTAGCATTACCAACAAGCATTTACAATGCAATGGTTTCGCCTTTGGAAAAGTTAGAGCTATTGGCATTGTAAATGACAAAATTTGTATTTAGGTGTTGGTTTTGAAAACAGATAAATAAATGGCATTGTCATTTACATTGCCATTAGCTTAATGTCTCGCAAATGTGAGACCTATTGAACCCTACGGATGAGCTCAGCAGACAGCAATTACTACCACACACACACCCAGAGCCCCCTCCCCGCCCCCCCCACACACACACACCCAGAGATGCGCGGCTGTTCGCCACGCGAAACCTAAAAAGGGGGAAAAAAGAGCGAGAATCTGTGAAGGAAATTTTTTTTCAACAATGGGGAAAAGAAGTAAAGGTGAAAAGAAGGAAAGGCTAAAGTGTGGTTCAATGGAAGAGTGAAAGGACAGATGTAATGATGGATGGAAACGTGAAAGGATGGATGAATGAATGGAAAATTAGAACGGTGAAAGCCCAGAGGGATGCATGAAAGAAGAGATGGATTGAAGGGTGAGGTAATCAATGGGTGAACGGATGGATGGATAGATGGGTAAAAGGAAAGATAAATGGCCTGGAGTGTGTATGTATGGATAAATGTGTGAATGGGTAGATGAATGGATGGGTGAGGGGAGGCAGAAAGGCTAGATGGATAAATTAAAGAAATGATAAAGGACGAGTGGGTGAATAGATGAATGCCTAAAAGGATGACTGGATGGATAAATTAGTGAGCGAGTGATGGATAGATAGAACTGCGCACCGATAGCTGCATGAAATAGGGAAAGAACTGCTTTATGTGGCTGACACACTGATCATTTAACAATAGCTTCTGATCAGAAGAAAAAACAACCCGAGGTCCAACCACTCCTGGCATTTTAAATTTTAATAATATTGGGTTGTGATCTGAGGTAATTCTTGGGATGGTCTGTATTTGCGCATTGACTAAAAGTGTTTTAGTAACTAGAAAATAATCAAGCCTTGTCACATTCCGATGTGGACAATAATAATGCGTGTATCCTGGATCTGATTGCTTTAATTGGAGCCAGGCATCATGCAGCCCATGATCATATATAAGCTGCCATAGGGCCTTGTAAACCTTAGGCTTTCAACCATAATATTTATCTCCAGTAGAGCCCTGCATAATGTCTGCCAACTGTATAGTAAGATCCCCACATAGAATCAAAGGAGATACCCAGGAAGCTAGCTCGGTATTTAAATAATTCTATCATCTGGTCTTCCTCATGATTTGAACTATACACTGAACAAATTGTAAACTTTTTATTAGCCACACTACACTCAACAATGGCCCAGTGCCCATATTTATCCGCAAGACTTTCCCTATCATTAAATTACGTATTTTAGCCAATATAGCTACACCTCTAGTTGTAGTTCATTGTGAGGTACAAGCCAGTACCTTATACCCTAGTTCTGCTAGGACCTTCCGCTTGGACCAAGGGATATGCGTTTCTTGGATACAAATCACATTAGGCCATATTTTTCATTTCTCGCGCTACCCTCTGCTACTTAGTTCTCTCATTCAAACCCCAAACATTAAATAAGCAAACTGAAAACATACTCATTGTTGACCTTCTTCATACTGCGAGAGACAACAGATCCCTTTCTCCCAACATAATAACTTGCTTATTTTGCTTTGCAAACAAACATTTATTGGCTTTTTTACCTCATTTTTTCCAAGCCCCATACCCACAAAGCAACCACCACCCCCCCTGGAGAACCCTTCCCCAGCACAGAACGCCTCCCCTTACCCCCATAATTTCCCACACCCATGCACCACTGAATGCAAGTGCTCAACCTAGCTCCAATATACATTGATACATTAATACAGATATACTAAATCACGAAAATGTCTATGATACATTGTCAATGAATAAACATTAAAAAAAGCCAACGGGATAAAGCCAGAATAGCATACCTCTCACTAAGCATACATCCTTTCACAGTACCATAGTTTACACTTTAATATCATGTAGATACTCTTTGGCCTTAAATGCTGATGTAAAAAAACTGGTGTTATCCTTATAAATAATCTTAAACTTGGCAGGGTTCATGTGGAATGCTTTTGCCCCTTTCACCTGAAACAGAGAAATTAGCTGCCTAAGTTACTACCTTTTTCCACCGTTTGATGGCAATATTCAGGGTTAGCAAAACATTCAACCCCATTCCCCCTTCTCTTCCTATCTGGCCGAGCCAGATCATACAAGGCTTCCCTGGATAAATAATTAAATAAAGGAAATATAGATTGCTCTTTGTTGCAGCAGTTTACAAGCCCCCTGATTGGAGTTCTGCCGAAATGGGAACCGATGGGCTCTTTGTACTTCGTTATCCCATACCCACTGCGTCAGTTCATGGAAGGCTTCGGTGAACAGTCCCACCACAAACTTCTGCTGGTCAGTCCCTTCGATGCCTTCCGGAACTCCCAGGATTCTTAAATTGTTGCGGCAGAAAGATTTCTTCCGTGCGATCCATTAAGTTTGGATGGATTAAGTTTGGATGCCCTCGTCGCATCTCCTCAAGAGGGTCAGCTGGGCCTGGAGATGGTGTCGTTTGATTATAATATAAATTCACCGTGTTTGACCCTTCTCTGGATGTCATTGTTAGGGGATTTTGTTTCCATGTAGCCCATTCCAGTTCCCCGAAGTCTCATCTAATATATACTACTACTCTCGCTCCACTGACCATTTGGTGAACTAGTTGGACTCATCTCCTGATGATTTAGAGTGATCAGACATTGAAAAGATATGTTCACCATATTACCTTCAATCAACTGCTGCGACTGTGGTCAGCTTGTTCACCCACTACAGATGCTTGGCTTTTATCGTTAACACCGGCTCCAGCACTGGTGCTTTATTCCTTTCTCCATGCCCCCAGAAATAAAGTCTGCTGTATTTAGACCAGGTTCTGGCCCCCCATCGCATAAGCTGTGACATGCTGTTTACTTGACCCTCCAATGGCCCCATAAGTAAGTAAACCAGAGTCACTATCCATCTGTCCTACACAGTTCCTCTCATCTGTTACTGTTTCCAGCCCAGTATCAATGTCCCCTGTGTTGTCGCTGCTCACATCATCACACTGCGATAACACAGCATCCTCCTCCATTGCTGAACTGCCCGTTTGCAGCTCTTTGCTTTTCTAGCAACGAGAAAAATAGAAGGGGGTTTTCTCCCTGGCCCCACAGTCTGACAGCTCCCACATCTTAATTCACTGACAGTGTCTTCTGTAGCCTCTCCCTGTCGTTGCGTCTCTTCAGGGGCGGTTCCTGTCTACTTTCCCGAACAGATCCCCGCCTGAGCTCCATCACGTTATTTGGCTCCCCTACTCAGATATTCAAGTAATTCCTTAAAATACCAGCATTGGCTCCAACTGACTGCACAGGTGTTTTGTATTGTTAATATGTATGCAATAGCATTGAAACTTCTAATGGTCCTACTGCTCTGAAACCATAAACCAAAGTGAAAAACATAATTCAAATGGGAATGCCTAGAAAGTCCTATTTCTTTCTGAAAGTTCACCTTATTACATATTAATACAGATTATTGAAACATATGAATTCTTTTTTGCCTTATTAGTATGGCGAGGGGCATCGCGGCGGACAGAAAGACCGTCCGCCACTTTTTCGCTGGTCGGCACAGGTAATGGTGGTGGTGCCTTGCAGGCACCACCATCCATATTAGGATGCATGCCTTTCCATCGCGGAGACTCCAACATGGAAAGGCATGCAGGAAATCACTGTGGAGGCCTATTGTGGGCCCCCTGGGGTTGGGGGTTTGGATGGCTGCACTGGGTGGTACCCATGGTACCCCCCTATCATTGCCATGCACAAGGTGGCAGTCACATTGTGCATGTCAATGCACAACGTGGGCTTTAACATTGCGGTGGGTGCTGCTTAAAGCACCGTCTGCCGCAATGTTAAAGTCGAGGATGCACCCGCCAGTGTGGCGGGTGCATCCTAATTTGCCTGGTGGGACCACCGCAACTTCGGCGGTTGGTCCCGTGCTCTGTTTCAGTGGCGGGTGGACAAAGTCCGCCTGCCATAGTAATAGGCCCCAAAGTCTAAATTCTTTGTAAAGGCTTAAAAAGAATCATGCTTTAATTATGTCATGAATCATTAATCAACTGGCATAGAGGTAGAAAGGTCACAGAAGATTTAGGGGCCAATTAGGATGTTGTTAGGAAAGCATTCCCACCTAGGCCAGATTATGATGTGGTTAGGGAGGCCTTCTAACGGCATTTGCTCCTTATGAATCATACTGGGAACTTGTCGCCCCCATCGAGGGCAAGATTACAATCCGGCTAGGAACATAGGCTGCCATAGAAGTCAATAGGAGTCCAACTAAATTGTAACTGGAAGCATCCGTATGCATCATACTCAGTCGGTCAGGAACCATTTCCAAACCAATTTGATCAGGAACATTTCCTAACTGCATTGTAATAGGACCCTAAGTCAGAAGGATGTTCTGGTGGCCATCTCTAGATCACAATGTTACAAGATGTATTAACTATATGAGGTCTGTGCCTAAAAGAAATCTGTAAAACAATGAAAAACAGAATAATTAGTGACACTTAAAATTCCCTCTAACCCTTGGGAAATTATTTGTACTGACTTTATAGTAGACTTACCTCCTACTGAGAATTTTACTCCAATAATGGTTACAGTGGATTTACATTCTAAAATAGCTCACTCTTCCTAAATTACCAACTTAGTCAGAAATGGCAGAAGTGTTCTACTCTGACATTTTCCAACTCAATGGATAACCTTATACATTATATCGGATCATGGACCTCAACAGGTGTCTAAATTTGTTAAACGCATGTGTCATAAACTTGCCATCCAAAGAGCACTATCCTTTGGCTTCTACTCTCAAGTTTATAATCAAAATGTAAGGCTTAATCAAATTTTGAAGAATTCAAAGTGTGCTACATTTCTGTTGGCCAAGGCAATTGAAAGGCTATCCTAAATGCAGCAGAGTTTGCTTACAATGACTCAATCTATAATTCCACAGAATTTGCTCTATTCTTTCCCTTAACAGTTCTTTGGAAACAGACAATATAGTACCAGTAGTTCAAGATTTGTAGGAAAGGTTAAAAGAGGTCCAATAGAAAATAATTCAGAATTTACAGACCACTATGTCAAAACAAAGATTACAGGCCAATTGGCGTAGGCGTCCAGCTCCTACGTATAAGATAGGAGACAACGTTTGGTTATCCTTTATTAATTTACCTCACTCACACAGTAGGTCTTTGTTTTCTCTGAAGTATTTTGGCCCTTTTGAAATTTCCAAGTTCATTGATCCTATCACTTTAAGACTAAAGCTTCCCCTTTCCTAGAAAGTTTATCCTACCTTTAATTGATACAATGTATAACCCTATCCAAGAAACTAAATCTTGCTGAGGAAAATATGGCAGCCGGCTAGAGGCAAGTCGCTGGTGAACTGGGAGGCGCATAGCAGAGCGGAGTTTTGGATGGTGGAGACTGGGAGGTGTGATTGAATGTGACTAGAAACGGGACCTTAAACAGAGGCGGAAAGAATTGACAACTAAAGTTTTAACGAAGCTTACTTGTATATCTTGCTGCTCTGCTGGATCGGCTATGTCATCTTCGGTCGGAGGGTCAGTGTGGAGGTAGAGGGCGTCTGGGTGTTCAGGCAGGAGAGCTGTTACTGCACTGCCGAGTCTCTTCAGCTGGAGGCTCAGTGCAGAGGTGGGAAGTGTCCAGAGGAGAGAGCAACCACGGAAGAGCGCCGTGGCTGAGAGCGGCTCTGGAGCTGTGCTGGGGGCGTCGTGTGGCTGCAAGCGTTCTCTCCCCTTCCGGGGGACTGTGGAAGAGGCAGCGGAATTTTGGAGAGTGGAAGATGAAATGGTAGCAGTAAGCCCTTACAGGAGTACTTAGTTTTTGGTATATCAGACGCACAGGCACAGGCATTGGCGGTGCCTCTATCTGCAGCAGCCCCAGAACCGGAAACTGACGGTAAGGATAAATGAGCTCTAACAATCAAATCAAGTACAGGAAATGGAGGAAGGGGCAACAGCATTGATTTGAACACTAGTGCTGGAGTGGTGGGAGTCTCAAGATACACATTGAGAAGGGTGGGTAAGGGGAATAGGGTGGATTTCTCAAGCTGCAAGAGAACACCCCTAATTGTGTTAAACTGTGTGGGGTGAGTAGGAAGGAAGTAAAGGAAGTAAAGGAGGTAAAATCCTGGGGAGGTCTATTGAGTTAGGGAAGTACAGCTCATAAAAAAACTCTGAGAAGGGGTGGTAAAGAGAATAAGATTAAAATGACAGCCTCTCTCAGGACCTACTTGAAAGCAATACCAAAAACACTAGTGTTAAGGGGTAAACCTGCAATGGCGGCGAGTGAGCCCCAACACAATTAGCTACACCAACCAGTTGAAGAAGACAATATAAGTGGAGCTCCAAATCTGGGGGAATGGACTGCGCATCAGAGCCCTAACCGTTTTCAGGTGTTGGCCTCGGAGATGGGGGGAGTAGATGAGTCTCCAGAGGGGGAAGTCTCTCCAAATGCCAGTGCGGGACCTTTAGACCAGTCGCCTCTTGATTCACAGGGGATATCCCGAAAAAGCGGGCCAGGTGGAGCCAATGTCTGATAATTACGCCAGGGATGTGCAGGAAGAGAGGGGTAATGTTGTTATAAACCCAGAGAATGGGGACCCTTCTATCAGTAGTCTGCTAGCCACTCTCACGCTTGAGATATGAAACAGATCCGAAACCTCAGAGCTGAATCAAAGAGATATAAAGTCTGCTTGTGATGTCTTAGAGAAAAAGATGGATGATCTTAGTGGAAGGGCTTTGGCATTAGTAGCAGAAGAAAGAGACATTAAAGAAGTAGTACAAGTTAACAGAAAAGAGATAGAAGATCTTAGGGCAAGGGAGAGAGAGCAGGATGAAAGAGTGGAACGGCTGGAGAATTTCCAGAGGTGAAATAATCTGAAAATTCTAAAACTTCCTGAGGGTAAGGAAGGTAGTGATATTAAAAGTTTTGTGGTTCAAATGCTTAAAAAGGAGCTTCAGTCGGATGAAAAGGAAGATGAAATTGCTAGATACATTCAAAGGATCCATAGAGACCGGTACAGGTTAAATGTAAATAGATCTAAACCTAGGAGAATCCTAGTTAATTTCCTGTCTTACTCATTGAAGGAAACAATTTTGGCTAAGGACCTGAAGAATAAATCATTAGTACTGGATGGAGCAAGAATTGAAATAAGATCGGATCTCTCAGTAGTACAATCTAGTAGGCAATGGGAGCTAGGGAAAAGAATGGAGCCTTTAAGAAAGTTAGGAGCTTCGGTTCAGTTAAAATTTCCAGCCCTACTTAAGGTAAAGTAAAAGTCCACATTTGTAAAGCGCACAATCACCCGTAAGGGTCTCTAGGCGCTGGGGGCCGTCGGGAAGATTAAGCGAGCTATTGCCCAGAGTCACATGGTGCTAGGCTAATCTGCCGCCGGAGCCGGGGATCGAACCGTGATCCCCAGATTCCAGCGTCAGTCGCCCTGGCCGCGGCGCCACACCTCTGTTAAATAACAAAATGCACTCTTTTCGATTTGTGTTGGAGGTTGATACATTTATTGAGGAGCTCCAATCGGGGGCTCATTAATAAGGTCCCACTCAGATGCTTTATTGTGCACTTTTTTGGTGGTAAGCTCTGTTTGCGCACCTAGAGGTTCCCCCATAGGGCTTTTGCCCTGAGAAGTTGGTTAGGGTTTTCCAAGGGTGGGGGGGGCGGGGCGGGGGCACAGGGTAGGGAGAACCTCAAATGTCTTGTTTTCGCCAAATCAGTCTACACTGCCAGCTTTTTAGGGGATGACCGGGAATGGGGCAAATGAGATAAAAGATTTAGCGTGGAAAGTAACTGGGCAGGAGATAGGATTAGGCAATATGTGAAAGATCACCCAGCACAAGTTATTATCTTGTTAAAGACACATCTCACGGAAGGGAAAGTAGGACGTTTTTTAAATCACAGAGGTGGGTTGCACATGTAGTCTACATGAAGCAGACAATTGTCACGAAGGGGATAGCACTATTGGTTAAGCAAGGTACAAATATTTCAGTAGAAAGTAGTGTCTCAAATATTGCAGGAAGATGGCTTTTAGCACAGTTAAACATTTTTGGTCAGAACTGTACTTTGGTGGGGTATTACGGTCCAAATCAGGATGAAACAGGTCCATTGGACGAGTTAGTTACTGAGCTTTTACGTTTCCCAGATCAGAATATTATGGCAGGAGATTTTAATGCCGTCTTGGACCAGAAATTAGACAGATCCCAGAACAGCAGAGAAGCATTTATTCCTAAAATGTCGGATAGGGTCCGATTTTTGATGGCCCAGTGGGGTTTCTGTGACATATGGAGGTGTAAGGCTGGGTCGCAACCAGGTTTTATTTATTACAACAAAAAGTATAAACATTAATCTCGGATTGACTACTTTTTGATTGACAGGGTTTTAAAGGACTCTGTGGTGGAAGTTAAACATATTGGTGTACACCTGTCTGATCATTCAGCTATCATCCTTCATGTGAGGTTAGGAGAAGGAATTGTAAGTTCTAGGTGGACGTTAGACCGTACAATCTTATTGGAGGATGAGACTGTTGAGATTCGAAGAGAAGAAACCAAAGAATTTTTGGAGAGAAATCAGGGCTCAGCCACCATTGGGACTGTCTGGGATGCTTATAAGGCCTATTTATTTATACGAAGACTGGGAACTCTAGCGACAGGGAAAAGGCGAGCTTACTATAGAAAAGTTTTGGAATTAGAAGCGCAGATTCAGAAACTGGAAGGGGCCTTGAGTAATTTAGGAAGATCTGAGGGAGGTGAGAGGGAGCTGGCCAAAATTACTAAGGTAGAAGCTAGTTTGTCAGGAGTAATAAGTGATAGAGTTAGAAAGAATTGGGAGTCTACCCAGTTGACACCTTTTGAGTACGGTGAAGGTTGTAGTAAATTACTAGCGTGGAAGGCGGAGAGTGATCAGGTTAGAAATTTTATAAAAGAGATCAGCTGTGAAGATTTAGGAGCAGTGCTGAGTGACAGTCAAGGAATTTTTCTGCCTTTTACAGGCATTTTGGGAAACTTTATTAGGAAGATTGGGTTATAAATGAGGACGATGTGTTGACTTGGCTGGATTACATAGAACCTTTACCTGGAGAGGCAATGGAGGAAGTAAATGAGGAGATCAGGTTGGAGGAGCTTGACGAGGTGATAGGTGGTGGTAAGAGGGGGAAGGCTCCAGGGTCAGTGCTCCAGGGCCTTCCACTTGAGGTATATAAAGCCTTGGCCAGTATTATATTTCGTATTTTGAGGCAGCTTTTTAATGCAATATTTTTGACAGATACTGCTCTGCCTGAACCTTGGAAGGAGGCAATTATAACTTTAATTCCAAAGCCTGGGAAATCTTCCCAAAAAGTTGATTCTTATAGGCTTATTTCCCTTTTAAACGCCAACTATAAGCTTTTTGCAAAGGTTATGGCGGGGAGGCTAAATGGTTTTATGCCTCATATGGTAATTGATTAGCTCTATAGATATGGCAACTGCCTACGGTCTTCCCCTGGCAGTTATAGTGTTAGACGCATCCAAAGCGTTTGGCTGCGTTAACTAGGCTCATTGCAGAATATGGCTAAACGTTTTAACTTAGATTCAAACTTCAGTAGAGTGTTGAGAGGTATTTATTCTGCCCCCTAACCCAGAGTGTTAGTTAATGGGTCTTTGACTCTGCCAGTGAAGATTATGCGAGGTACCAGGCAGGGTTGTCTCCTGTCTCCTCTTTTGTTTGATCTTTATTTTGAGCCTTTGGCCAGGAAAATGAGGAACAGTAGCGGTATCTTGCCGTTTGAGTTTTATGGCTGGATAAAAAAGGTTGGGCTGTATGCAGACGATATTCTAATTTTCACAACAAACCTTCTGCAATCCTTGAGAGTGGTGATGGAAATAACAACTAACTTTGGCAAAGTTTCAGGGTATGATATCAATAAAGATAAGACAGAAGTAAAGAGTTGGACTATGGGGCAGTAGGGATTGATACTAAGAGTGAAATGAGATATCTAGGAGTTAAGATCACTCAGAATATTGCTGACCTCACTAAGGCAAATTTTGACAGGGTTAAAAAGGAGATTTGTGCTAGTCTACGGGGCTGGATGCTTCTTCCTTTAACATTATTTGGCCGAGTGAACTTAGAAAATATGATTTTGCTTCCGAAACTAACTTTCTTGTTTGATACAATCCCCTTATTTTTGGGAAAAGAGTGGCTCATTAAATTACAGAGTGATATAAGTTTGTTTATATGGGCATCAAAAGGGGCACAAATATCATGTCGTAAACTGAGGAGGATGTTGGTGAAGGGGGGTTTAGCGCTACCCAATCTATTGTTTTGTTCCTGGGATTTTTTATTAAAAAACGGTAGAATGTTATTGTACATCCCCATAGATTCAGAGATAGGCAAGGCATTTAGAGTGATGCTGACAAAGGAAAAGGGTGCTGACATGGGTTTCATGCATAAATATGCTGATCCGAAATACTTTAAGAAGGTCAGGCTTAAGATTCTCAAGGACACAGCGGAAATGTGGTACAAAGTTAGAAAGGTCTTTAATATACCATATTTCAGTCAATGGTCCGCCATCTGGGATGCACCAGGCTCTCCTGAATGGACAAAAGGCTCACTGGCTTTACCCTTAAAAGAAGAGGGCATTTTTAGGTGGAAGCAATTGTTGCCAGATGGTCAGATGGTTTTGTGGGGCTGGTGTGAGCAGGTGGTAGGCCCAACGCTTTCAAGGTTTAAATACCTCCAGGTCCAAAGTTGGTTCTTGGCAATGGGTGTAACGTTAAGAGATCCTAATGAACTTGAGACAAATATTGTCTACTGTGGTGTTCAAAAAGGAAATCGCACTATGGTATTGGATGATGCTGGAGATGGAAGACGGCGCATTCACCTTGCCAGTGGATATGTGGGGAGGATGCTTGCCAAGGACCAAGCTGGAAGACCAATGGCAAGTATTTATGTCTATGCTTTACAAAATAGTTAAACCTACATATCTGAGAAGGAACCATCTTTTTACTCTGCATAGGGCGTACTTGACTCCACAAAGGCTTTCTAAATTCGGGTCAGGAAGAGTGGTGGCGTGTCCCAAGTGTGGCAGTCAGAATACAGACGTCTTACACATGTTTATGTTCTGTCCGAAGTTACAGCTCTTCTGGGAGGCCGTAAGTAAATGCATGGCTAGTGCTTTAAACCTGCAGATAGGTAAGCGCTTTATTGGTTATTTTTGGAAGATTGTAATTCCAATGTATTGTTACTAAAGACTGTACAAAATTGGTATTTTATGCTTTTAGTGCGTAGGGAGATATGTAAACTGTGGGTATCTCCGACACATCCAACAATGGATGATTGGTTGAAATCTATGAGTTATATTGCTAATTTGTATATTTCGGATCAGGGGAAAATGAAATGTGAATTTTAGACTCCCTTTGTGTCTAGGGGAACTTTATGAGTGGAGGAACTTGTAAGAAAATTGGTCCAATGCTTAAGCCTTCTCCTGCCTCTGCTGGTTATAGTCTTTCTTGTGTGAGCAGAAGGAATGGGGAAGGGTCTGTGGTCGATTGAAGCAGGAGGTCTCTTTGAAAGATGACAGGGATGCTGTTCTGGGAGTCTTCACCTTATTACCCCTTTTCCAGTGCATGGGGTTTGATAACCCAATTCAATTTATAAACTTTATTCGATTGTTTAAAAAAAACGTCATAAAAGTATACAATTAAAACATTGCACATTCAAGAATCCATTCAAATACAACACCGGGGGGGGGGGGGTACATATCTTATTGTCGTGCAAGAACAATTTTGACATAAAATGTAGGAATTACTGTACATTAATTTAAGGAAAAACCATACTTAGTCTTGCTGTAATAGATTTCAAAATAAAAGTAGCAGTAAAGAAACATAGATCTGGGCTCGCAAGTGAGAATAATAACCTCATTGCATTTCCTGTAGTATACGTAGAGTATTTCAAAAACATAGGTTTAAGGTAGCAAATACGCTGGGCTTTGTACAGAGGACAGAGTAGGAGAAAGTGCGGTGTGCTTTGTTTAGTTAAACCATCACATGGACAAGGGGTAACCGAGTGACATTTCATTGTGGGGAAGGCACATGCCTAGTCTCAGTCTTGAAAGTACAAATTGATGGGACTGTCTATGGATAGCATTAAGGTACATGGGTATACCAGGTCTGTCTTCTTTCAAAGAATAATAGAAGACATGGGTAGAATACTCTTTAGTTGTACTTTTCCGCAGATCAGATTTGACCCGCAAATATTCATTTTTGACTTCCTGTTTGGTCAAAGAATTCATACAGACAGGGTCATTACACACATCCATATCAAACAGATCCTTAACAGTTGAAATCACATATTTTAGCCAAGGAATATTGGAAACTTTTTCCAGAAGTAAACAGTCCTTAATAATGTCTTTGGTAAAGGCAGTTTCCGTCTTGGTAAAAATGGATTTCCAGACCAACAGTGGCCTTAATCCGGTTAGGTCAGATAAGTAGTCCAGATCTAGTTCCATGTGTGTTAAAACAGTGGAAGCCGAAGATGGAAGGCAGAGCAACCGTTTGAGGAACATGTTTTCCATAATTTGCAGAACCCTTACATTGTGATGTCCCCACACCCCAGAACCGTACAATGCTACCGATGTACATCTGTGCTTGTAAATATTCAACATATCTACGATACGGCGGCTTCCCACTTTAGAAGCAAAGCGGAAGACGCCTAGGGATGCTTTCCCCATTCTAGCTTTAACATTTGTCTGCTCTGGAGCCCAGGAACCACTGTTATTAAAAGTAACGCCCAGATAACAGAAATTGGCAACAGTCTCAATATGGTTTTCCTTAAAACAGAAAGGTTTAAAATGTTTTAACTTTTTGCCACACTCCATGACAAAGGTTTTGGAATAATTGATTTTAAGTTTCTTCCTCTGAATAAAATCATAAAACCCATTCATCAATTTTTGAAGGCCTATAGGGGTCCTGGAAAGTAAAACAGTGTCATCGGCATAAAGTAATACCGGTATGGGAAGACCTCCTACTTGCGGGGCATCGGCTTGGATTTGCTTTAAATCTTGCTCAACTGAATTAATAAAGAGCGAGAAAAGCAACGGGCCAAAACACATCCCTGTCGGATGCCAGATCTTACCTTGATCTTTCGTGTACACTCCCCCGCTGAACCATAACGAATTTGGGCCGATAAGTTGGAATAAAGTCTGGCTAAAAAGAGTATAATGTCAGGGGGGGCCCCATGCCCAACAAAGTTGACCATAACAAAGCGTGGTCAACCAAATCGAAGGCGCTAGAAAGATCCGCAAAACACAGGTATAGGGATCCCGGTTTGGCCTTGGTGTATTTACCAATTAGAAGGTTCAGATTAATACATTGTTCAATAGTACCAAGGCCCTTTCTAAAGCCATATTGGGATGGGGCGAGGATATGGTTATCTGTGGCCCAGTCTTCCAATCGTGTTAGCAAGACCCTACTCAAGATTTTTAATGAGGAATCCAGAAGGGAGATAGGGCAGTAGTTCTTGGCCTCTCCTCTATCCCCCTTCTTGTAGATAGGAATTATAATGGAATCACCCCAGCTTGGGGGAGTCTTGTTAACCACAGCGGCATTAAATGCTATGGTTAATAATGGGCTCCAAAGGGCCAAATCATGTTTGTAAAGATCAATTGGCACCCCATCTGGGCCAGGTGCCTTTCCCCCTTTACTATTCTTTATTGCCATATCCACCTCATGGATCGTGATTCTCAGGGTTTCAACTGGGGTGATAAGATTGTTACGGAAATTATCATTAGACTCTCCAGTTGGGTCAAAAATCCCTGTGAAGTGTAAAACCCAGCTATCTTCGCTTACTTGGGCGGTAAGGACTGGGAATTCTTCCTTTTGGAGGAATGGACTGTTGATGGTGCTCCAGAACAACTTGCTGTCCCGGAGGGCTGCAGCTTTATTCAGATCTTCCCAGGCTAGTTCTCTTAGCTCTTGTTTCCTGAGTTTCAATTCGGTTTTATAATTGGTCCTCAAGAATTTAACTGCTTCCCTGTCTCTAGGATTGATGGAAAGGGCAAGCTTAAGTGCTTTTAACGCCTTAGTGCACGCCTGATTGAACCAACCCAGTGTTTCCCGTTTAATTGGGGCCTTCTTGGTAGTAAGGGTTTGCTTGATTATGGTACCCAATTTCTCGAAATTATTTACGGTATAATCAGGTGGGACATCGGTTTCTAGACAACAAAGTATCACTTTTAAACCGGCTTTCACAACACTACGGTGTAAATTCTCAGATTTTTCCCCGCACCACTTAATGCGTATCCCATTTGGTCTACATGGGATAATGTCATCAACAACCCTGCCGGAGAATACCTTCCTAGTAATCTCACAGAAGATGGACATAGTTAGTGCGTTGTGGTCACTCAGTCCAAGGTCCAGGATGTGCGGGACCGTACAATGCGGAACTATCCGGGTGGAGATGAGCAAAAAATCAATAATAGAAGTAGAATTCCTCCCCGTAAAAGTAGGGGCCAAATTACCCTCGTTGTCAGGGGCATGTTGGTGGATGGACACATCATACTTTAGCATCAGGTTGTTAAGGGAAATACCGTAGGGGGAGTGTAGAAAATGTAATGAATACTCCCCATTATCCCCATCATATCCACATGCAGATGTATAAGAAAGAGGGCAAGTTCTGATGTTAAAGTCTCCCCCCCAAATAATATCATAGGAAATAGCCGATTTACAGAGAATTGAGTCTATAACAGTTTCAAGTTCTTCCACGACAGTGGTACTGGAAGGGTCAAAGATGTTATTATAGTAGTTGATCAATAGAATATTTCTACCCCTGCTGACCATTATTTCCAGTATCTGCGAATGGGACCCCACTAAATGGCTTTTCCTTACATGTATAGGGAGGTGTACAGATAGTAAAATCAGTAATCCGCCTTTAGCCCTCCCCATAACAGACTCTACAGCATTACAATTGTAAGAAACAAAACCATCATAGTGAATATCTTCCACTGACCATGTTTTTGCAGACACAAAATGTCAAAATCCCTAATGTGCTCCCTCCAGCCCAGGGCTGTAGCTTTTTGCCGCCACCCTGCAATATTCCAACTCACCATTGAATATCCTTTTAGCCTAGGGGCCTGTACCATATGAGTGGGAATAGCTGTGATGGAAGAAGTTGCATGGCCCACATCGGTGGGAGCCTGTACCAAATCAGTAGGGATAGCTGTGATGGAAGAAGTTGCATGGCCCACATCGGTGGGAGCCTGTACCATATCAGTGGGGGTAGCTGAGGTGGAGGGAGTTACATAGCCCACATCGGTAGGACCCATGACATGAGGTACAGGAAGAGCTGCCTTCAGGACAACAGGTGGAATAGATGGCGAGTTGGCAGCGGTTACCATGCATTGGGTCGGAGGTTTGACAGTAGATGAGACTTCACTGTTAACTGTGGCAAGAGTCAGCTCCGAGGAAGAGGAAACAGGGGGTAGTCAGTCGACTCCCTCCAGACCTTGTAAGCAACCAAAGCGATTATAATCCGTAAATGGGTGGACTTGGGGCGCATATTGGGGTGTCTAGGTGGTCTGGTATCATAAGGTCGCTGCCTGCCTCTACGTTCCACAACAGTCCAGTCCCCTCTTCTCGATTGATGGTAATTGTTGGTTGGTGGGAAGAAGTAGGAAACTGGAAGGGTCTGGATAGTGGAATCATACGATCTGTTGAAGCCTGCACATATATGGAATACCGTACGGGGATCTCTAAAGCTAACGGTTATGCAGTCTCCGTTGATGTTTTTAGGAGTCTTTCCAACCCAGGGAACCCTCCTGACCATGATGATTTCGTTATGTAAATGGGTCGGGAGGGGTCTATTCCAATTAAGCCATTTGATTATCATGCTTTTCAAGGAACTGAAAGTTTCTGTCTCCCCTTTATCTAATGGTGGTACTCCAGCTAGGATAACTGTGAACCGGTTAGCTTCTGGTGGGAGATCAGGCCGTCTAGGTCTAGGAGTATTGTGTTCCCTAACCGGGGATCCCTGATTTACCTCATCTATGTGAACTGGGGGATTAAATTGACTGGATTGAAGACTCGCCACATGCTCAGCGGTTGTATTGCTGGGCATGGGAGGGGTGGGTAGACTGTTAGTTGATGGGGGAATAGTAGGTTGAATCGGATTTGGAGGTAGAGGGACCAGAAGAGTTGGGACAATGGGCGGGGTGTTTTGACATTGGGGCTTACTAAGAGTTGCTAGGATTGAGGTAGTAGTTTTCTCTAAGTTGGATATTCTAGAATTTAACCTATCCAATTTTGCCTCTAGTGGTGATATAATTGATTTAAGTAAGGCCACCGCCCACTCCATGGACACCTCTCTACCCGGGAGGGTAACTTCATGGGGGTTGGTAATCTGGGGTGGCTCGCCCCGCACTTTGGCTGATTTCACAGACCTTCCCGTTTTGGTTTCTTTTTTTTTATACACTCTTTTCCGTTTCCTAATTGCGCCTTCTCTTTCCCCTTGGCTATTAATTTGAGTAGTACTCCCTTCATGGTGAGACGAAAGGGAGACATTATTGCTTTCGGGGACATGATTAATATCCGTGACAATGTCAATTGTAGTAGCCAAGGTGCCGGGGTCTTCTCTTGGCGGGGGTGTTACCTCCAGGATAGCAGATTGTTCACTATTCCTGTTAGGTGTTTTGGCATTAGCAAGGGACCCTATGGATGAGCGTTTAAGACAGATAAGTTCAGTTGATAGGCGTTTTTCCAGAGTGACAATCTCCTTGTCTATGATATTATTGGCCCTTATGAGAATTTTTTCCATACCTCCTGGGGTTGAGAGACTTCCGGTTAGCGATGATTTGATCCTGGTATCTCTTCCAGCCATGGTCCCCGAATGCAGGAGGGGGCTTACACAAGTTAGAGGGTTGGGCCGGTCCGGTCTCTCCCGGTCTCTAACGGGCACAAACGGGCCCGCTCTTGGCCCGGTCTTCGCCCGCTTCCTCGTCCGCGCGCGTCCCGCGTACGCGTTCAAGGCGGGGTTAAAGTAGAGGAGGAGAGAAGGGGGCGGGAAGAGGAACCAGGTGCGCGCGGTGGACGGCGCAAGCACTGCTGGACCTTGCAGTCCCGCTCCCTATGCAGGTTACGTTTCAGACACTCCCCCAGCCGAGGTGACCGAGCCGAAATGCTCCCAGGTCACAAGAAAGATCAGGTAAAGGGCTCCGCTGCAGTTCTTTCCCCAAAGGTGGCCACATGCACAGTTCAATTATCCTCACGCTGCACGAGCGGCTCCCGCGCCAGCGGGGGCCGCGAGGAGTTTAAAAGCCTTCCAGGGAGGTCGGAGGGAGAATGGGGCGGGAAGAGGAACCAGGTGCGCGCGGTGGACGGCGCAAGCACTGCTGGACCTCGCAGTCCCGCTCCCTATGCAGGTTACGTTTCAGACACTCCCCCAGCCGAAGTGACCGAGCCGAAATGCTCCCAGGTCACAAGAAAGATCAGGTAAAGGGCTCCGCTGCAGTTCTTTCCCCAAAGGTGGCCACAGGCACAGTTCAATTATCCTCACGCTGCACGAGCGGCTCCCGCGCCAGCGGGGGCCGCGAGGAGTTTAAAAGCCTTCCAGGGAGGTCGGAGGGAGAAGGGGGCGGGAAGAGGAACCAGGTGCGCGCGGTGGACGGCGCAAGCACTGCTGGACCTCGCAGTCCCGCTCCCTATGCAGGTTACATTTCAGACACTCCCCCAGCCGAGATGACCGAGCCGAAATGCTCCCAGGTCACAAGAAAGATCAGGTAAAGGGCTCCGCTGCAGTTCTTTCCCCAAAGGTGGCCACAGGCACAGTTCAATTATCCTCACGCTGCACGAGCGGCTCCCGCGCCAGCGGGGGCCACGAGGAGTTTAAAAGCCTTCCAGGGAGGTCGGAGGGAGAAGGGGGCGGGAAGAGGAACCAGGTGCGCGCGGTGGACGGCGCAAGCACTGCTGGACCTCGCAGTCCCGCTCCCTATGCAGGTTACGTTTCAGACACTCCCCCAGCCGAGGTGACCGAGCCGAAATGCACCCAGGTCACAAGAAAGATCAGGTAAAGGGCTCCGCTGCAGTTCTTTCCCCAAAGGTGGCCACAGGCACAGTTCAATTATCCTCACGCTGCACGAGCGGTTTGATAACCCAAGGTTGGCATTGTTAGAAGAAAGAAGGATGGAAATTAGGCAAATGAGGAGGATAACAAAAATAAAAATAAATACATGCATACATGTATAACCCTATCCTTGTTGTAGAGGACCACAGGTTGAAAAGACACCAGCTCCCATACTAGTTTCTGGGAAACCAACTATGAGGTTCAGGACATATGTGTCTCTCAATACTAGGTGGAAGCTTCAATATCTTATTGACTGGAAGAGCTATATTCATTGTGATCACTCATGGGAACCAGTGGAACGGGTTCATTCATGCTCCCTTTTTGGTTGAAATTTCCCCTTAAACCAGGAGCTATGAAGAGGAGGCAAAGTGTAAGGGTTTTTTCTTACCTTGAACTCAGAGCACCTGGGCATATGCTCACTAGCATCTCCAGCTGCCTGCGGCTCACGGTCGCGCCTTGACCTTCCACATTTCTTGATGCCATTGCATCTCAAGAGCCATTTTCTTCGCTTTCACACATATCAGTCAAGATGCACTAGGCATTATAGGTCAACTTCCTCCCTGCAAGGAGGCCTCTCAGAACTCTGCAGGTTCCCTCAATGTATCTCTGCGTTTCAATACACCATTAGATATTTACAGATTCTACTAGTATAATATCTATTTTATCCTGAAAATTACAATACAATACAGTATATTTTGATGTTTTACCTTATTTCAACTTCCCAATTCAAGATGACCTAACCAATTTGCAGTTATTTTATTTCCTGTTTTACACTATGTAAAAGGAGTCCCTTTCGAGTCCAGTTAAGTCTCAATTGTGCTTGCTAGATGGTTTGCTCGCTGAATTTGTGGATTCCTCGCCTTCTGTTTTCCTTCTTTGATTTTCCTTGCACTTCTCCTTGATGCCTGGCCTGGACAGTTCAAAGGGTTTACTGGTCTCTAGTTCTTGCCTTCCTTTTGGAAATTATTTTCTGAAGCAATTCGAGACTCCCAGTTCCATTCCATCATCTAGGTTTGTTTCTGGAGATTGTAGGCCATTCCTAGGCACCAAGAAGACTGTACAACCGTCGCGAAGAAGACCTGATCTTGACAATCTATCTGGACTTAAAAGAGCCATAATTAACTGTATTAAAATGGAATAGATTACCAGTGTTGTAAATCGATGTTCTAAACTTGTAATATTTACCTTATGCATACACCCCTGTAGCATTACCAACAAGCATTTACAATGCAATGGTTTCGCCTTTGGAAAAGTTAGAGCTATTGGCATTGTAAATGACAAAATTTGTATTTAGGTGTTGGTTTTGAAAACAGATAAATAAATGGCATTGTCATTTACATTGCCATTAGCTTAATGTCTCGCAAATGTGAGACCTATTGAACCCTACGGATGAGCTCAGCAGACAGCAATTACTACCACACACACACCCAGAGCCCCCTCCCCGCCCCCCCCACACACACACACCCAGAGATGCGCGGCTGTTCGCCACGCGAAACCTAAAAAGGGGGAAAAAAGAGCGAGAATCTGTGAAGGAAATTTTTTTTCAACAATGGGGAAAAGAAGTAAAGGTGAAAAGAAGGAAAGGCTAAAGTGTGGTTCAATGGAAGAGTGAAAGGACAGATGTAATGATGGATGGAAACGTGAAAGGATGGATGAATGAATGGAAAATTAGAACGGTGAAAGCCCAGAGGGATGCATGAAAGAAGAGATGGATTGAAGGGTGAGGTAATCAATGGGTGAACGGATGGATGGATAGATGGGTAAAAGGAAAGATAAATGGCCTGGAGTGTGTATGTATGGATAAATGTGTGAATGGGTAGATGAATGGATGGGTGAGGGGAGGCAGAAAGGCTAGATGGATAAATTAAAGAAATGATAAAGGACGAGTGGGTGAATAGATGAATGCCTAAAAGGATGACTGGATGGATAAATTAGTGAGCGAGTGATGGATAGATAGAACTGCGCACCGATAGCTGCATGAAATAGGGAAAGAATGAATAGGTAGATGCACCACAAAGAATGGACGGATAGATGACCGGAAGGATGCCACTGTGAACGGAATTCTTCTGGTGTGGGTCGCATAGCAGGTATAGATCAAAGTGGGAAGTCACTTCGTTCTCTGCCTGCTCCCTTGACTGTTGACCTTGTCTGGGACAATAAACTGAGGGAAGCCGGGCAGGAAGCTGCGGCAGTAATTGCTTGTGCATATTAGTAACACATTCGCCAGGCCCCTGGCATTATGAGAGGAGAGATGGGGGGATACATTTTGCTTCTGTTTAGCTCTTGGGTTTCTCGCTGCTGGGTATTAGTGTGAAGTTTTCGTGCTCAGACTATGTTAAAAAAAGCTTGAACTGAAGAACGCGGCGATTTAATTAACATTGAATCCCGGCGCGCATGAATCAACCAAACAGTGTGATCCTCTGCAAAATGCCGTAACTCTCTGTAGGCCTCCTTGTTTGCCAAAATATTGAGTGCTTAGAAACGAGCTAACCATATTGCAGCTGTGACACACACTGGACGTTTACTTTTTTTTTATTTAGAGAGAAGTCCCAGTTTTAATGTTGTTAACCACTTTTTAAAACAAACAGATATCAATTCAATATTTACCATGTAAAGCCTTCTCTTTAAAAAATAAATGGATCTGTAACCTAACGTGAAAAGCGGCAGGTATCATCCGAGTAATAACATCCAAGGGGACAAAGACCCGGTAAGATAAGGTGATGAAAAGAATTAATGCTGTCATTAGTAAAAAAGAGAAATTATAAAGGCATGTAAATAGGATAAAAGCAAACCGTCAGTTCAGGTGAAGGAAAGACAAGTGGGGGCATTCCGGTATTAAATTTTATTAGTAAACACAGTTTGGCTTTCTTGTGATCCATTGTTATTAATGCTGAAACGATTGTTAGCTACGAGGGAGCACGTAGGCCGTAGGAAGGAACAAAAAAAGACTGCCGAACTCCGGGAGATGGAAGGCAGGCCCGGTTACCCTGAACAGTATTCCAAGTCGTGACCTGCAGCTGAAGCACAGAGATCAGCGGAGGGCACTTGTTTTTAATGGTCCTTGTGTTTCATAGGCCTGGCCCAAAGTGTGAAAAGTCCATATTCGTCTACTGTGCACTGCACACTTGTTTTCTTGATAATAGCAAATATGGAGTGTGTGATCGCTGTGACGTCCTCCAGTTGGCTAAAATGAGCAGGCGACCACCACACCCTACAGAATGCTCAGGTTCCATATGAATAACATAAAGAAACATTATCCCTTAATATTGCTGGCCAAACAGCTTTCCGAGCAGACGGAAATAGCACAATGAAAAGAAGTTGCAGATCAATGCAATTCATGCCAACAGTAAACATGCTGGCCTGTATTTCACTTTCCATTGGTGCTGTCCTCTAAGGGGAACAGCCTCGACAGGGGACCAGCTGACGACTGTGTACCTACAATAACTGCACATATGTTAACATTTCGTAGGGCTCTCTGGGTTTCATTCTTGTAAGGTCCATGTGAGGTTAATAGAGTACCCATTTCTTACCCTTGCGCACAGCTGCAGCAGAGAGCACAGTGCAAAAGGGCAGATACATAGACTGCGAAACGTAGACAATGTTCATTCACACTATCACAACCATATCATGAATACACAACCACAGTCCGTATATTACTTTTAAAAAGCTGCACAATGTCAAAGAAGCTAAAAAGCGACCAGGACCGACCATCCCATCTATCAACACAAATCTACTATATGTTTTACTGCACCTGAACGGGACGTGGCATTATATTTAACAAATAAAATGCCTCGAAAGTCTTAATCCTGGCGTCCAGGCGTGAACAGTCTGTGTGATCCTGGGTAGACCCCCCTTATGTCTCGCTGTTCTGAAGCATTTAGAAAGCAGTTGAGTGGCATAATCAAGTGCTCTTAAGAACTATCGCCTCTCAGTTCAAGGACTGCATGACCCCCACCCTCTAAGGAGCCTGACATCCGGCTAAAACCGCCTCGGCCGAGATGTGCTAATCCCATTATCCATTTAAGCGCTAGACGCCTGAACTGTTGGGGGA
Source organism: Lissotriton helveticus (assembly GCF_964261635.1). NCBI lineage: Eukaryota > Metazoa > Chordata > Amphibia > Caudata > Salamandridae > Lissotriton > Lissotriton helveticus. Next base: position 935,971,579 of record NC_136069.1, read on the forward strand.
AGGATACGTACTCATGAGGGGGCAATAAGGGCCAGATAAACACTTGCCCGGACAGCGCCCTCAGCCAACCCCCCCTCCACCAGCAGAGAGGCATGCCATTCACCTGTTACTTTCTAGGATACAGCCGCGCTGCTAGGTACCGCCAGGGATGTGTGCCATTTATAAATTATACAATGAAGAAATGGGCGGGAAGGGGTTTGAAGCAGCACTCCGAGCCTGGGAAGTGCGGGTCCCACCTGATGACAAGCAGGACAGCGCCAAGAAGCCGAACAATTGGCAGGCTTTGAGCTTCACAGTGACTCCTGTGAACAGCAGCGACACTAGGATGTGTCCTGGTCTAGAAGCCTTGGCTGGCACCATGCCACAGCCCCTTGGCAAAGACAGAGTGAGGGCCGGAGCCTAAAAACCCGCAGTGGGGGCGGTGCTGCGGAACCATGACTGCCCCTTTGTGCGGACCATCTGCCCGAGCATGGCGGGCGCGGTGCCAGGGCAGCACAGCGCTGGGTAATGGTATAGCTGCATTTTTACAGCGCCCAGTGGCACTGCGGCACGCCTTGCGCGGATCCACCGTGCACTGCACCTGTCGGGAAGACAGAGTGCCAACTGCAGGTCTGAGGGGCGATGCTCATCACTGTGACAATTCTTTATGTAGCGCCACAGCACACTCAACCTTCTCTCGGCGTTTAAATAGTGGGAGTGGTTTCATGTATCTAAGGAAGGCGACCCTCGCCCTGTGCCCACAAACCAACCCTTTAACTGGAGACACGAACTGACGACAGACAGACACACGCCAGATCAGACTGACACACACACACACACACAGGAGCTGCACCAGAAAGGCAGACTGACACACAAGAGATGCTGACACACAGCGAGCGACTGACAAGCAAAAACACAAGCTGGCAAACGATGCCGACATGATCAGTACGACAGTCAGGAGGCAAGAGAGACCGACACAAAGGTCAGACATACACACAGAGGCTGATGAGCAATGCAAGCAGACAGCCAGCATTAGACAAATACAGAGTGACACAAGAGGGACAGGCTGACCACGCCAGCGAGACAGAGGCTGATGCGCACACAAACGGACAGGCCAACAACACTGCACAAGACAGAACAAGAGACAGGGGCGAACAACAAAGCAGAGAAACGAACGGTGACGCTGGGCACTCTCCCGGCTCCTGCGGCAGCCGCGTCGGAGAGCCACCGGGCCCTTGCAGTGCTGCTGGACGCCGCCGGCCCCCAGATCGGACGAGGGGTCCCCCCAACTCCTGCAGACGCTCACCTGTTACCTTGGAATAGGCAGTGTCACCGTCTGAAAAGGAGAACCGTCGGAAGCCAAGCCTGGTGAGCGAGACTCTTGTCCAGCAAATTTAGAAGTGCATTGCAGCAGGGACGAGCAAGCCCACTGAGTGACCGGCCGAATCGGGCTGGAACCATGTCCGCGACCAACACGACTGAAGGTGGCCCAGCGGAGGAGACAGCCCAGGAAGGCGAGCTGGTGTGAGGCAAGGCGGAGCAGGAACTCCTGAGCGACGGCGATCAAGTTGCGAGCCCAGCTGATCCGTCCAACAGCCTGTGGAGTACCTGGAGAACCGGTCAGCACCGGAACCACGACCAGCATACTGAGAGCGACGCGGGTGCACTGGGGTGATGGTGTGAGTCCCCACTGCTGTTTGGGGTGGGTTTGCGGGCGTGTAGAAGGAGAGCTTCCTGCCCCGCGGTGTTAAAGGGGGGAGAAGCCCTTCTCTCTCGCGTGTGCCGGGGACCGTCTTTTGATGGCACCCTGGGTTTCAAGAAAATAACCGTGTCTAGCATGAGTCCTGTGCTGAGACGAACGGTTTACTATAAAAGGCTCAGCGCAGCTATAAGGCATACACTTACTTACCCAGAATCAAAAGCAGTCGTTCCATAGATGAAGGATCAGCTGCCGGGCCGTTCACGCATTCTATCAGGCACACGGCAGCAAACTCTAGTGAGAACCCGTATTTTTAGCTAGCGGTTCTCGCGAGTCATGATCTAAACAAGTCAGGTCCCGGGCCGGCCAGCCAATTACAGCGCGGCCCGGGAATGACGTCACGGGGGTGTCCCGGGCCGGCAGCCAATCGCAGCGCGGCCCGGGACAAAGGGGCGGGGCTTAAAAAAGCACCAGAAACGCCCCCGAATCGCGTTTTCAAGAGAAAGCGCGATTGACAGCCTCTGTCTCCCAATGGCTAGCCTCCATTTATGGAGCTAGCCAATGATAGACAGAGGCGGGTCATCACCCGACATAGAACTCAAGAGGTTTTGCTAGCGCATGCGTACTTCGTACGCATTGCTAGGCAAAACCTAAAAAGGCTAGGCAGGGGGTCATGAAAGCAGTTTTTGAGATTAGGTGTTCAGAGAGGGAAGCAGTTGTACTTCAAAAGCCCTCAGTTAGATATCATGCTTTGTGAAGAAATTCTTTTGACGTGAAACTTTTTTTTATCATTGGTCACTAACTCATGGGGGAAATATTTTTTATGCCATTTCAAGATCGAAATTCCACACTATAAACTCTCCTTTCCTAATGCCTGGACTTGCTGTGATACAGTATGTTGTTGTCTATGCGATGAGTACTCGCTGTAGCACTGTATTATTATATTTTATTTTGGTACGCTTAACAAACTCATACATTGCTACTATTTTCTACCTCTGCTTAAGAATTCTGTTTTTTTCTAAATGTAGGCTAGCACTTATGTTTTTACGAAGGTTATAAACCCACTTAATTTTTTTGCTTTGTTTGCAGTTGGTGGCTTTTAAAATTTTGCTATCAAACTCTGTGACTCCATGGGGATGCCAGAGAGTCGAAAAGGAAGATAGTAGCTTAACAGGGGGTGTTCTCAGTCTGATAAATCAATAGCTGCCAGTGTACCCATAAGTCCCATTAGTACCGACATCATGACTTCATAAAGCAGATTATTGAAGATGCTGATCCAGGCCTGACCTGGCCTTTCTGTTGTGGCCTGCGACTTGTTTGGAGCCAGCCCTCAATTGTGCATTCATCTTAGGTTGTTTTAAACTTGTTCACCTGTAGGAGATACCCTGGTTTAGCTATATAAAAAACACAGATGGAGTTAATTGAGCTGATGTATTGTTTATATAATCCAGCGAATATTCCTAAAATACCAAAAAACAAATTGAGAAAGGACTTCGTGACCTGTTTTAAGTTGTCTAGTGAGCGCCTTGAGATGGTAAAAAAGCATCTCAGAACACTCGCTTTTAGTACGTTCTCCAGGTGTTGAGTCTTATCTCTCTTTTTATTTCTGTCACACTAAATTGTTTTATCTTATTTGATTGAGGTTTGGCATCTCACAACTTTTGGTCTATTGTGATGCTAAACTGGATCTTTGCCCTTGTGACTCCAAATCTACAGGGAGCATGCTTTGCTTCCTATTTTTCTGTTAACTTTATATCAATCCAAGGAGCAATAGTATTATTCCCCTGTTAAAATTTTTAAATATAAGTGTCGGCCAGCTAAATATCATCTCCAGCCTCAAATTATGAATTTACTTGTTCAATGGTCTACAGATATATCCCTACAGCTGTCGATCAACGTAATATTGTTGGGAAATTATTTCTTCGGTTCGATTCTTAATGAATTACTTTATGATTTTATGATCCTTGGGACAGGGGGTTTATCACAAAGTATATTATACACTGTTTTTAGATCATGTTGCCACATCATAGAAACATTAACTCAATTAATCCTCTTTATTACACTTCAATTATGAATTACTACTGTCTTGAAGTGTACTGTATATTGTCTGTGTCATATTTTTGAAAAATATTCATGTTTCGAACATTTTTATGATGTATTCTTTTATGGCTGCAAGTCAGCTGAATAAAGATATTTGACTGACTGACTACCCATAAGTCCCAAGAGTCCCGCCATCATGACTTCATAAAGCAGATTATTGAAGATGCTGATCTAGACCTGGCTGGGCCTTTCTGTTGTGGCACGCCCTGTGTCTTCACAGTTTCCAAACTTTTCTAAAGTGAGAGCTACTTCTGATGAGTGAAAATCATTGTGAGCTACTGAAGGCTAAACAGCCTGTGCATTGTTACCAGACACCCCCATGCCCAGCTTCATTAGCTTTAAGCCTCCTAAGTCCATAGAGCCAGACACTGTGGTTTGAAAAAAATACTTTGACTAGTTACAATATGGCTGCCATATGTGTCAGTGAGAGTGTGGCTTTTGCGGATGTATTAACATGTGTGCCTATGAATTGGATGTATGTGTATGTGTTACTAAGAGAGTGTGTCATATGTACGTGTGGCACACGACCTAACTTTTGCCATATGTGGCACTATTTCATGTAGAACACAAACATACAACTTTTTTTTTTTAAATGGTAAAATTTAAAGTGCAAAGAAATGTTCAAAGAATGACACATTTTTCAGCACTTTAAATTTCTACCACTTAAAATAATTACTTCTATTGTCAGTTTTTCAGTTATACATATGGCACAGTGTCCACTGGCCACTGGGAGCAGGAGGCCTGCTGTTTATCAATACAACACTTTTAAATGGGAGAAAATTGAAATGAAGAGTTAACTTAGTCATTAAGTTAACTTTTCATTTTGATATTCTCCCACGTTAAAGCATTCAGAAATATCATTTTGTCCTCAAGGTACAATACTGAGTTGACAAGGACTTTTATTTAAGAGTTAAACATCTCAGTGCTTCAGTTTTTCACCACTGTCCCCAAGCCCCAGCCTGGGTCATAAATGTGACTGATAACTGCTCATTATCAGGCCCTGATATCTGCAGCCTGATGATAATAATGTACATTAAAAACAGTCTTCCTTTAACTATAAAATGAAAATGTGACCCTGTACTAATTTAAAAATAAACTCAAAGCAATGAGCTACTCTGAAGGTGTCTGGGAGCTACTGGTGCCTCATGTTCGACTTCTTAGACACCTGATTTGGGTGGATTGTGTAGACCTGCCAGTGCCCTGTTGTTGGTGAACCCAGGGTTCGTCCTGATGTCTCCATTGGCTGGGATTTGGCCCTTGTGCTGGGTGGAATCTGGGGGATTGCTGTGGTGGTGGTCAGCCACAGCGTTGGCTGTATGATGTGTCATCCGCTACTCCCATCAGGAGCATGAGGGCTGGTGCCCTGAAGATTTCACCTGATTGCTTACCGCTTATGGCCGTTGGCCCTCCATATCCCCTCTAGCTTGACAGGTCAGTGGCTGGCACTGAAGGCCTGCTACCCAGGATGCATGGCTGATGCTTCCTCAGTTGGCTCTTTGGAGCTCCATCGGGGACATTACCTTGGGTCATGGTGGTGATGGTGGCTGACCCGGGGGTCTGTGCAGGGCTGTTTGAGCTCTGCAGTCGCACAATATCACTGCAGTGTCAGACACTGTACCCACATGATTGTCTGGTCAGTGACCATAGGGCCACGCTCAAAGATAGACCCTGCGTTAGAGTAACCCAGTTGTTGACTCCCTGGAGTTCCAAGGCATATTTCAGATAGTTCTTGGATATTGTTCCATGGGGTCTATGATGCATATGACTGCTTGACCTGCCCACACCCCCACCTCTGCACCCCCCCAGTGGACCTCTGTTGCTAGCCAGCGAGCCTGGGGCTGTACACCTAGTGGGTGTCGGGGTGAACCTGTGTTGAGGTCAGTTAAATCACAACAATCTTGCATATTGCTCATGCCCTGAGGTGAAGCTGCTTCACTCCTGGGCATCTGCCACATTGCTGGTATTCTCTTCTAGGTGCCCTTCATGCCTCTTTTATAGTGGCAGGAGACATGATTTGATAAATAGCTAGTTGCTTGAGAAACATAGAAACCACTATGGGCAAAATGGATCATGAACAAGTAAAGTTTCACTTTGATAAGAAACAGACAACTGCGCATTGGATTGATCAGCAGCTGCAAAAAGTGCCCCAGAAGAGGACACTGCTATCTTCCTACCTGAAATGAAAGACAGCTTGCATTCCATAAATGGCAAAAATGATCTGTTGACATTACTAATGGATCGTTTTTAGAAACCTGTGGGTAAACACGATGCAAAATGCACCCAAGTAAAGATGAGTATCTTTGATATGGAGGACACTCAAAAACAGGCTGAAGCCCCCTAACTAAAGTTACTCATGATCTGCAATTGGTCAAGGTCAAAAATGAAGATTTGTAATGATGCTCCTAAAGGAACAAAGTTTGGATAACGCCGGTGGCTGAAACTTATAATAATAAAGAGATATCTTCTAGCATCTTTAAGGTGGAGAGAGCTCACTGCTCTTTCATCCCTACAGAGTCTCCAGGGCAGAGTCCACACCCTAACATCATCAAATTACTAAAATAACAGAGAAGAAGTCTGAATTGTATGCTTCAATAGGCTTACTCCAGTTCTGCAATATGCCAGCTCCACAATTGTGTTTTTATTTTGAATTCACTCCTGTGGTCCAGAGGCCAAAGTGGGCATTCATAGAAGTCAGAAAAGCTTTGAGGGGGAAAAGATATAAGGTATTCGATGGTCCCAGCCATTTGAAGAATGGAATTCAATGAGAAAACCCATTTTGTCACCCACTCAGATGCAACTCTTGCATTTAGTGACACACACTTGGCGAGTTGTACAGGGGGCGGGTCGAAGCCCAGTAATCCCACATCTTCTGTTGTAAACAGATGCTGTTGAGCATCACATCTTAGCAATAGTGATTGAAGGTGACTTGTCTTGCTTCTTGCTTTGAGGCCTTGGTAAAGACTTATTAGACTCAAATAGAGTTAGAGATGCTAATGCTGCACTATGTTATATCCATCAATGAGAGCTCAGATTATTATTGATAAGCTTCTCATTTATGTTGTCACATGTAGCGATGCATCTTTGAGCAAGCTGCATTTTTTTCTCCTCTTGTGCCCATTACCAGACTTAGGGCCTGATTATGAGTTTGGCGGTGACACCAAGCTCGTACTGAGACCGCCTGCCGCATTCCAAGTGGAATACAGGTCGGGCAGTCCTACAGTGGCTGGCCCATGGTGGTACCTTTTAAAGGCTTGTATGTGAACCATAGAAAGGCAGTGCAGTGGGACCGCCACAGCGCGTTCCTGCCCGGCATGAACTATTAAGTCCATGCTGTGCAGGATCTGGGGGTGCATGCATACAGGGGTGGCACAACATGTGCCCCACTGCATGCAGCCTCTGGCTCACCGCCATGAAAACTGTGGCAGTGAGGAAACTCAAGAATATGCTTTGCAGTCCCACAGCGGCGCCACCAGCATATTGCTGGCCTCAGACTGCTGTGCCACCAACGAGAGATCGCAGATCCATGGCGGTAGCAGCAGTCATCCGGTGGTCCAACTGCTAAACTCATAATAGCGCGGTCAGACCGCCGGTGCAGAAGTGCCCGCCCGCCACCGTGGCTAAGGGGGTCAAACAGGCCATCATAATCAGGCCCTCACTGTTCATGTATTGTTGCTTATTATGTTTTCGATTTTGATGGTATTTTTTCTTCATGCATATCAGTTATGATGGTCTAAGTCCCCTTTTTTTCATTGGATTCTCCTTGATTTTGCAGTTACACTAGTAATCTGGCAGACTCGGACTCCACTATATGTACATTCTTGATGTGAGGTTTCTCGCCTGGGCTGGTCTGCGCTCCAAAGAGCCCACATGCATGAATCACACACACAACATTAATGTTTGATGATGTAGTTGTTTTTTTAGGTTGAGCATTCAAGACATCTAGTATATACTTTAGTATATACTTTAGTATATACTTATATGTGTATGTACTTTGTGGGCTCTGGAGATCAGCCCTAGGACTTGTCTGCTTCGATTAGGGACGTTTTTTTCTGTTCAACTGCCTCTATTTACCTGTCTTGATAGAAAACAACCAGCAGAGGTCAGTAAAATAGCAGAATTGCTTTCTGCTGAGTTACTTTATTTTTCTGGCAACTGCCTCTATTTAACTTTCTTGATAGAAAATGAGCAGCAAACCTCAGTAAAATACCAGAATCACTTTATAATTTAAAATCTTGTATTTTCAGTGATATGACCACAGAAGGCCCTACTTTTATATTAAAAACAGAGCTTTGGACTATACCATTTCCCGCTGAAAGGCAATATTTCTCTCCATGTGTTCCCTTACCTGGCTTGTCACGCAGTTTGGCACTTATTTTCCCTCCATGTTAAAGAACCGTAGATGTTTCAGTGCACAGGCTAATGTGCTGCAGAGCTAAATACATATGAGGTCCCAAAGGAGAGATCGATTGCATGGCAAATGCTTGTTAATGTGTATTTGGAGATATACAGTGCTGAGCTGCATGACACAGTGTTTCGCTCTGAAGTAAAGGCAGCCATTCTAAAATATTTCACGTTAAATTAGCATTCTGTGCCTGGTATTGAAACCCTGCGGGAAGCCTTTAAAGTTTATATACGTGGGATTCATACATATAAAGAAGCATGCATCTTTAATTCTGTATGCTGCTCCTTCAATCGTTCGGAAGCGGAAATAAAAAAAAATTGAAACTGAATATGCCACCACAAAAGAAAAACATATACTGCTTAAATCCCAGGAGACTCTGCACTAGTTTGAAGGTGTGGCTAACTGTGAGACTCTCTAATTTGGAAAGCATGTGCTTGCACGTACATTTGGGGAGGGTGACAGACCCCGGAAAACTATTGCATGGATAATTAAGACCTCGACTTCCAGTACCCAAAGCCCATGTATTAGAACAGATGGTGGCACTGTCTCCTCTGGATCATCAAACATGGTTGAAGCCTTTATGTAATGTTATAGTGAACTTTATACAGCTAGGACCCAAAAGTTACCAAATGGAATTGTGGACTATCTAGACAATGTGGACCTAGCGAGGGTTGAAGGGGCGGTCAGAGATTTGCTTGAATCACCATTAATGTTACAGGACATAAACATTGCAATCAAAAGTCTAGTTAGCGGCAAGGCATCCTGAGGGAATTGTCTTCTCATTGAGTTTTATTAAGAATGTTTTGATGTTTATGACACAGCCTGTTGGAAGTGGGGGTCCTTATCGCTTACCGCTGCTACCAAATGCTGGAGGTGGGAGTCCCCAACCCCTCGCTTCAACGTTAGGCTAAGTAAGGACACTGTCTGAGCTAGCCCTGCTCACCCTCTTTGCAGCTTGGCACGAGCAGCCAGGCTTATCCCCAAGGCACAAGTTTACAGTATGTGCAACCACGCTCACAGTAACCCAATGATGTCACCACAAATAGACTCCACACAAGTTTTTATAAATTTTAAATAAGAAGTTATACTATATGACCACACAATACAAAGTCAACATACAAAAATGGGTAGTATACTTTCCGGTGGGTTGGTAGGTTTTAATCCCAACCACCGCTTCTAACCAACAGTTAAGCTCCCTTCTAACCGTTTCCAAAAGTGTAGGCCAGTCATATTGCTAGAATGACACACGTTGCAAAGGAAAACGAATTCTGCAATGCGGTAACGGTATTCTCTTGTACTGTGAAACAGAGAAATAATGCCAAACGTAGCACCACAGTCATGAACATTGCAATAGTAGGAATAATGCAATGGTTATCATTACCAGCATGCCCTGCACCAGGAAGAAACAAAGCAATGCGTCACGCTACAATCCTGTACTGTGCAACAAAGAAATAATGCACTGCATCACGTTATAATCAGATACTGTGCAATGAAGAAATAATGCAATGCGCTACGTTACAATCAGGCAATCTGCAAGGGAGAAATAACGGAGTGCGTAGCGCACCAAGCATGTAATTCGTCAGGCACAAATGAGGCCAGTATGATAGTTTGTTAGCAGCAATAATGCAAAGTGTAATACAACAGTTCAGGTGCTCCGTTAACAGTGCCCCCAATATAGATCAATGATGAGACAAAAGTACTGCTTCCGAATCCGGACCCCAGTACTGCCCCACATTGGGTCAGCACGGGCCGAGATCCGAGCCGAAGCAACAGGCTCGTGCAGCTGACAGAAGTGAGAGGCCAAGATAGTGTCCCTCCAGGCCCACACCCCACCCCAGGTGGTGATCTCCGTTACCTGGGGGGGTGCGACCACACTCTCCTTTCCAACTTCAGTGACTTGGACCTTGATCCAGAACTCTGTCACAGGGTGCGACGGGCTCAGGCCGGCGGCTGAGCTCCTCCGGGGCTGCCGTTCTGGGCTGTTGTACTCTGAGAGCCCAATGATTTGGCCCTCCTTCCCACGGTCTCAGTGAACACCGAGACCCGCCCTCAGCACTGCAGAGACTTTACTTCAAATTCGGAGCACACCCAACCCGGGCACTCCTCACCAGCGCCTCAGGTTGCACCTGGACATGCTCACTGCGCCTCCGAGACTCGCCTCTTTTCTCTGGTGCTCACGATGACCCGGCGCTCTTCACCAGTACCCTGTTTGCACCTCAACAGGGACCTTGCGCGTCCGAGTCTCTCCTCTTCTCCCGTTGCACACGATGTCCAGGTGCTCTTCACCAATGCCCTGGCTGCACCCTTCACTCCACGCCTCCAAGTCTCACCTCTTTTCCCGGTGCACACGATGACCATGTGTTACTCACCAATGACCTGGCTGCACCACGACATGCAAGCGGCGCGTCAGCGTCTCACTTCTTCTCCCGGTGCACACGATGACCAGGCGCTCCTCACCAACGCCCTGGCTGCACCATGACACGCACCGTGAGTGTCGGAGACTCAGCTTACTCCTGCGTGCCCACGATCACAAGACACAACTTCTGAGGGTCTCAAGCTGCAAAAGTACACACACACAGCGTTGCTTGAAACTTCTCCAGAAACTTTTATGATCCTGTATTTCCAAACAGGGATCCAGCTCACCTCTGGTCCTTGGGGTTACAAGACACAGCACAAAGCACCGTCTTCTTCAAGCAGGGGTACCCAGCGCCTCCAAGCACAGTCCCAACAGCCTCTCCCTTGGTTAGAACAGCAAACTGCAGACCAGCCCCAGAGTACGAAGCAGGGATTGGAATTTCTACAGCAGTCTCTGCAATTGCTCCTTCTTTAGCAGTGGTTCCTCTTGACCACAGAATGGGTCCAAGCCTTTGTAGTCTCAATCTATCCCTGTTTCATTCCAACATTCAGGGGTTTCAGTTCTCATAGTTATGCCCTTAATGTCTTTGAAGTTTGTTTGTGCTTAGGGGTCCCTGACCCCTCCCTAAATCAGTTCTAGGTGTCCCCCTCCCAGTGTCACCTCTCTCCCTTCTACACTGGGGTTCTGAATCCTTAATCGTAATCCCTCAGCAGGAGATGGGTCAATTGGTTTATAGCACCAGCCTAGGCCTTTTCACCTACCGGGCTTTTCTTCCCCCTACTCTCCCGATGCAGGGCAGAAGGTGACATCTCACCCCTCCCTGGGACAAGACCTCTCCCAGCTCCTTTCACCTTTCAGATCCAGACATATAATATACAATTCAGCAGAGACACACTGAAATTCTTAGAGCACAAAACTCAGCCACTTTCTAAAAGAGTGGTTTCTGAACACACAGTGAGAAAACCACCTTCACAGAAAGGTGTGTTATGACACTGTAAGCTCATACACACTAAACTTCACCTTTCCATTATAATCTGACAGAAAACTAGGCTAACAAACACAACACCCAGCCTCCCCATTCTGTCTTATGGGCAGGATGGCCTTTCAGCAGTGAGAAACAAAATGGAGTGTTTTCTACTGTCAGGACAAAACACACCTTAGTATATGTCCTGCATTTTACCTACCCTGCACTCAGGGGTACCCAATGTGTATGTAAAAGGGAAAGTCATGCCTGACAAGTGGTTGCACTTGTCAGGACATACTAACTGAGCATGCTGCTCGCAGGCCTTACACTGCAGGCCTGAGTTCCCTTCTCCGCGTGCCTTTGCATTACTAGCCCTGGCACACACACAGTGCACATTACTAGGGACTTTACTAATGAGGCAAACATACCAATCATGGCCAACTAATTACCACATTTTACATAGGGAACACTTGCACTTTGACACTGATCAGCAGTGGCAAAGTACCCCAAGCATCTAAATTGGCATCTCTATGTCAGGAAAACGGTCTAGGGGGAAAGCAAAAGTTTAGGGAACTTTAGCCAAAAAGGCCAAGTCGTACACAGCCATTGAGAAAAGTTACTTCTGTTCTACACTGATGGCAGCCACGATAACTGTGCTTCTGAAAAATTGTAGAGATGTGTCCCTAGGTGCCTCCTGTACAGTGGCGGTTTCTCTTTGAGGACGTTGGGGCTCCGCCCCAGTTACATTTATCAAGAGAATTAATTTTGAAATTCTCAAAGAATAAAACATGTTATTCTATGGGAATTTCAAACTTAAATATCCACTCACTGTCTCCGCGAATCTGCCCCACTCACCAATACCGCTGCTGCTCCCGGCTGCTGTCACGTGACGCTTTGCTCCCAGGCCTCCGGGCCCAAAGAGACCTGCCCTGCTCCGTGGTGTTTGCCAGCTGAGAACCTCACAGCCCTGGAGGTTGTGATGTCATCAGCTCAGCAAAGACCTGGCTGCAAGGCCCAGTCTCCACCCCCTGATGGCGTGGAGATTAAGTTAGCCCCAGGCGTTTTTACTACAAACCCGGGATCGCTAACTCTCCACGTCAATCAGGGAGTGGAGGAGAGCTTGTCACGGTGTCATCCCACCCCTTCCCAACTCGTCACAGGGCGTGGTGGGACCCACCCTGCGACAGGTTGGGAAAGGGTGTGACAGGGGGAAGCTGAGGAGTGGAGTCTGCGCAGATCCGTCGGCTACGGCTGTAAGTCTGTTATTGAACCATAAAGAAAATGTGACTTCAAGCTGGCAGCAAATATCGTGAGGTGGAAGATAACTTATCAATGTCCGTGATCGTGATGTGTAAGGTGTAATAAACTCATGAGAAAAATGACCGAATCATAAGGCAAGTTTTAAAGTATTATTTGCGTTGCTATGGCGTTGTACAAAATTAATAAAAAGAGTTTAGTGATGAAATGACAATATGCGTGGTGGAAGCATACTTGTAACCATGTTACAGGTGCGGTGTGTGATTCCATAGCTAGATGTGGATTAATGCCACATGTGGATTACTAAAATCACAAAATGCTAGTGAAAAACATAAAATGCATGAAAAAAGTGCGTCACACACGTTGAAATGATGAGCTGCCTGATAACATCGTGCTCTGCAGGTAGCATGAAAATAAAGAGTTAGCAAGATTGCAGTTGGAAAGAGCTCTCCAACCCAGCGTTTTAAGCATTGTTTGAAACCCGATTTATTTTAATTAGCAGCGGCATGTAGACCAATATGAAGGCGCTTCTCCCCACCACCTTTCCCTGCGTGCCTGATATGTATTCCCCTATTGCTACAGTGCCTGGAAAAGTAAACACGGGAATCCATCGCAGGTGTTGCTGTTCAAAGCCATGTGCGGGTGGGTAGACCAAATGATACATTCTCATTACCCAAGCTGACATCTTACAATTCAACCTATTACAGTTAGTGCGACTGGGATTCTTAAAATTGAAGTAATATTGTCACGTTCCAAAGTAAAACACTTTCCTATGAAGAAAAATAATTTCCCCAATCTTTTGGTTGATGGATGACAGCAAACCTTGTTGTTCATATTTTGTCTGCTGGGTTCAAATATCTAGTTGTTATTTTCAGAAAGGGTTGTATTTAAACCATATTGCTTTTTGTTAAAGCAGTTCAGTGGATTACTGCCCCTGCTGCACACATCATTATTTGAACCCCAGAATTGGGCTCACTCTCCACATGGCATTCAGGACAGTCATTTTTGCCCTACCACTTTTAAATGGCACCAGCCGCCACTGCTCCTGTAGGCCATTATCTTTTCTAAATATGGATAACAAAATAATTGCCAAAATCCTGATTCAGAAGCTCCAACTGTTGATGCAGTTAACCAGACCAGTCTGAATTTATACTGCAATTACCAACTACGGCCTTCCTCCAAGATTGTTGAAAAGGCAGTGATACACTGAATTGTCATTTCTGCGCAAGGTACTTCTATCTCTGGGTCTGGGCGCCTATTTCCTAAAAATGATTGCTCTATTATAAACTGACTCAGGTGCCAGAGTAAAAATCAATAAGCATTATTCAGGGCCAATGGCGATCGCTTGTCATCCCTGATTTTGAGTTAACAGTCGAACCACTGGCTGGCTTCCTACATAAATTGTTCTCCCATCATGGACTGTGGACTGGCAACAAATCTTTCATACTTTCCCTGTATGCGGAAGATTTCATCCTGTATGTTCAGTGACCGGATAAGAATTTGTCTCCCCTGACTAGGTAAGTTGCAAAATATGATGGTTAGACTGGTCTTTTATATAAATTGTTTCTTTAGAAGAGTGGTGTAGATTCCGTGAAATATGTAGGCATTCATATAACACGGTACACATCACAAATAAAACACCATAATTTCGGAGTCATTATGGATCCTTGTAAAACACGAAATGAAGATGGCTACAACCGCCTCTCCCAATGTGCAGATGTGTCTCTGATCAAGATGATCATCTTACCTAAATGTATATATTTCTTTGTGAATATTCAAGTATGCTTACGGGGAACATCCTTTACAACTTTACAACGCAACTTTCACTCCACACTACCATTACGACGCAGCTATTACAACGCAAGTCGTTACAACGACTTGCGCTGGAGGGCGCTGTAGGATAGGGAATAGTTTAAATTTCTATCCAACACCTTCCCTACTATCCACGGGGACTGGATTTGGAATAGAAAATTAAAGTATTCCACTGTCCAGTGCCCCCCAACGCAAGTCGTAGTAACGACTTGCATTGTAAAAATTGCATTGTAATGGCATGTGGAGTAAAAGCATGCGTTGTGATGTCATATATCCATGCTTACCATTAGAATTCTTCCGTCAGCGATGACAATTGCTTAAAGGACTGAACTGGGGAGGCGGACAGCCATGTCAATGGTCAGTCCTAACTAGATCCTTTAAAGATGGGGGTAGGGCAGTATCAGATCCCTGTATCTATTATTTAGTAGAACAGGCACACTATTTTAGATATTGGTGTTTACTGCGGGCACCAATCTTGTATGTCCAGATGGAACAAACACTGACACGCCCTGCTTCAACCCTGACCCACTTCTGTCAGCAACCCTCATCTCTGAGAGACGATGCTGATGGCATTGGCATGAAATGTAGACCCTGGTGGGAACTGACAACATATTTTAAGTATGATATGCCATACTCCCTATTTCTACCTGCTATTCATAATCCGTTGCTTCTTTCAGTGCCAGATGCTGTCACTGGGAAAATCTTGAATGCTGTAGAAGTGGAGGTGTTGGAAGCTCTATTTCCTTACCGAACTTTTGCTTTCCCTCCAAGCTTAGAAAACAATAAATGTTGGTATGTCCCTTGTTATGGTATCCTAGATTGTGGTTGGTAACCATGGCTGCTTTTTCAAGCTTTCCCAATCCTCCTAGAGAACTGTTGATCTTCACCAAAAATACAAAGTCAGATAAGAATGGGAAGGGAGGAGTGGGTGTCAAATCACTGATTGCAGCTGTACTCCACTAAGGCAAGTCCCATTCATTATAAGCAGAAACTTATACAATTTAGGTTTTTGCACTGGTACTATTACTCTCCAGAGTGAATGACTAAATGTATTTCGAATTCTAATATTGAGTGCAAAACATGATGGGTGGTGAATGTTAGTTTTCTGCGTATGGCATGGGGTCCCAACAGCAGAGTTTTGCATTTACAACTCTCCTCAGAATGATAAATTATCCTCTTGTGTTAGATCCAGAAATGGCATTTCTAGGGGCCGCCGCTGATGCCCCCAAAAACTTAGATGCTTTGTCACCATAGCCTTGCTTCTTGCCAACCGACGTGTGGCGGTGCTGGGATGTGTAAAATAGTACCGGAAATTGCAGAGTGGCTCCAATATATGCTTTACTGCAGAGATAAGCTAGAAATATCTGCTGACGGCTTCCACCCCAAATCACATCCCAGGGACATCTGGGATCCTCTTCTCTCCTCTCAGTTAGTACAAGACTCCCCACTGCACATGTGAAAAAGTGCATGTAACACTTATTTCAGTACTATGCATGTCTCATGGTACTAATTCTAGCGCTTTCACCGATTGCTTAAGGGCTTGATGTACCGCTGTTTGAACGCCTGCAGTATATCGACATATGAATATTTCAATATGTTTCTATCTAAATGTACCCTTAGTGTCAGGAATAATGCTGTACTTTGTGCAATAACTAATCAAAACTTTTAAAATAATCTTCGTGACTCCATGCTGCTTTATCATTTGATGAATTGGTTGTTTCCATTGTAATGAAGTTAGCAGTTCAGTAGTTGGGGTGGGCGGAGCTAGGTGGGCAGAGGGGAAGAGGAGGGGACAGAATAGGAAGGGGCAGTTAGTGTAGGGACAGGGAAGGCACTGGATGTACTGAATAAAGCTCCAGTTGTAACCTCACCAGTGTCTGTATTTACTAGTAGCACGATGCTACAGCTGGCGACGAGGGTGGGATCTGCATAACTGAAGCCTGCAGAACCCCATCAGAGCACCCTGTCCCCTGCAGCGTCGAAAAGAAGAATCCGCTGCTGTGTGGTGCTGCTAGGTGAAAGAGGAGACCAGCAGCAGGTGACCCTGCCCCCCCCGTGAGTGTGGGAGCCCAGAGGGAGCCTCTACCGCGAGCGCTGCAACGCTCGAGAGGAAGAAGCCTTTCGCGCCGAGAGCGCGAGTCCCGCCCGATGCGTGAGGTTTAGCACGCGATCGGCGCTGAAGAGCGGGAACCGAGGAAGTGAGTTGGGAGCCTACCCCAACCTCACCTGACACCTGCTGTGGCCGGAGAGTGGTGAATTCCAGCCTGGATCACCCCCACGAGAGTCTGCTATCAAGCGCTGCTGAGCGCGGTGAGCTGAATGACCGCGGGAGTTCCGACGTTGAAAATCTCACGCCGGATGCGTGAGGTTTGGCATGCTGACGCCGAAGACCCTGCAAAGTAAGGAGGGAGCCCACCCCAACCTCACCTGCCTGCAGCAGTGACCAGAGGGAGCTGAATCAGGAGGGTGCTGCCCCTGAAAACGACCGCCGGTGAGTCCTGTGTGTAGAAGAGGAGTTGAATGCAGAGAGAGAAAGTAGTTCCTGCAGACAACCACGGCGGCCATCTTGGAGTCAGGCAACCATTGGGACAGCCTCCCTGTGCAAAGTGGAGGCGGCCATTTTGAAGTCAGGCATCAAACAAAATATATATAGAATAAAGGAAAACAAGCATTGGAAGCAGTGAAAAGAAGAAGAGAGAGAAAACAAGCATTGACAGTCGCAAGGAACAAACAAGCATTGCTAGCTGCAAGTGACGAAACTTGGAAACGCACGTCAGTCGCTGACGCAAGAGGCAGACGCAAGCGTCAAAGCTCAGTGCCACGATGTCTAACCCTCCCGCGCAGAAGGATGTCACGGGAGGCACCCACCTGCGCGCCCCGGAGCCATTGTCAGTCACAACAGGAAGCAGCATGGGACTGAAATGGCAAGAGTGTCTCGAGGACTTTGAGGACTACATCGAGGGGTCCAAAATTGAACCAGACAAGGACAAGATCATAGCCCTTCGCAATCTAGGGGGGCGTGAAATAAGCAAGATCGTACAAGAGATTCCAGCCACAGATGGTGACACATATGATAAAGTGAGAACTGTTCTGAACAATCGTTTTCTGCATAAAAGAAACGTCGACTATGAGAGGCATAAATTCCACCAGCAGCGCCAAGGTAAAGGAGAACCACTGAGCTCCTTCATACATCGGCTGCGGAGGCAGTCCCTACATTGTGACTTTACCAATTTCTCGCCGGATGCAGCCATCAAATCTCAGATAATCACGGGGTGCCACTCGGAGTCCCTGAGACGGCGACTGCTGAGAAAACCTCAAGAACTTGCAGAAATCGAAGAAAACTCCCGACTGTACGACCAGGCCGAGGAGAATGCGGCGGAAATTGAAACAGGGCCCAGTACCAGCCGTGAGCACGCCAACCGCATCACTGAGAGACGGCAGGGACGTCAGGATCGGCGCGACAGTGGACGGCGTCACCCGCGAGACAGATCGAGGCGCTCCAAGTACTCACCCAGGCGACGCCCGGACTACAGAAGAAAGGAATCCGATAGGAGAGATCGCCGACCTGAACGCACGAGGCGATGTTTCAGGTGCGGGTACGACTATCCTCACATTGACTCCTGCCCTGCCATGGGCCAACGGTGCCGGAAATGTGGACGGTCCAACCACTTTGAGGCCATGTGTGGGGATTACCACAAAGAAAAACGCACTGATGGCGGCAGACGGGAAGGATCGCAGCGGCCCTCACATTCGGAGGCCAAACGTCATCACATCAGAGCAGTTCAGGAAGAGCCTCCTGGATCTCCCACGTCCTCACATTCGAGTCATGACTCTCGGCGCTTCCGATGGTACCGTCGTTCCCCCTCAAGAGACTCAAGATCATCCTCATCCAGGCACTCATCCTACACCACCGAATATGTCAACTTTGCTGACCACGATCAGTTCAAACGTTATCCACGCCTCAACATCAAAGTGGGCAACCATGCAGCTAAGTTCATGATGGACAGCGGAGCATCGCTTAACTACATATCTGTTGCTGAACACGACCGTATGGACCCCAAACCACGTTTGCATTTTGCACCTGTCCGCGTCTACACCTGGATGGCGAAGAAACCTCTCCAATGCTTGGGCAAGTTTGACACCACCCTAACACATGGCAAGCTCTCCATCCCAGCGGTTATCCACGTGATCAAAGGTCCTGAGGCTGACTGTCTGCTGAGCCTCCCCACGGCGGAACGTCTTCAACTGGTGCACATCCTCTTCAACGTCCATGACATCTCGGACTGCGCCGGAAAGTTCCCTTCCCTCTTCCGAGGTCTGGGGAAGCTGAAGGGCCGTCAGATCCACCTGCATATTAACGAGCACATCAAACCAGTGGCCCAACACCCGAGAAGAGTGCCGTTCCACTTGCAATCCGCAGTTGAACGTGAACTGCAGGAACTCTTGGACGCAGATATCATTGAGCGCACTGCGGGCCCCACTCCATGGGTGTCCCCGGTGGTTATTGTCCCCAAGAAAGGCTCCCAAAACAAAGTCCGTCTCTGTGTGGACATGCGCCTGCCGAACCAAGCAATTGAGAGGGAGCGACACCCAGGCCCGCTCCTGAGCGACATGATCACAGCCCTCAACGGGGCGACCGTATTCTCAAAACTGGACCTGAACAAGGGCTACCATCAGCTCAAGCTTGACGACAGCTCCCGCCCCATCACGACATTTGCCACCCATCTTGGTCTTTTCCGCTACAAACGCCTCAGTTTTGGCGTCTCATCAGCCGCAGAGATCTTCCAGGAGGCCATACGTCTTGTCATCCACCACATCCCCAACGCGCTTAATTACAGCGACGACATCCTGGTCTACGGCTCGGACACGAAGGAGCATGACACCGCCCTTGATCGTGTCTGCCTCGCTCTGATGGAAGCTGGGTTGACTCTCAACAAAGAGAAGTGTGAGTTTCATCAGTCGACCCTGAAGTTTTTCGGACACATCTTCTCTGCGAGTGGCATGAAACCGGACCCGGACAAAATCGCCACGCTCAACAACACCAAGAGTCCGGCAGACGTCAACGACTTGCGTTCTTTTCTTGGGATTGCCAGCTACTGCGCCCGCTACATTCGTGACTACGCCACCGTGAGTCACCCTCTGAGGCTCCTCACGAAAGCTGGTGCGCAGTTTGTGTGGACTCCGGAGTGCGAGCGTGCCTTCAAAGACATCAAACACGCTGTGGAATCAGCCAAATGCCTCTCCTATTTCAATCCTAGGAGGAAAACGGAAATCACCGTGGACGCAAGCCCGGTGGGCTTGGGGGCCATCCTGGCACAGTACGACCATGAGTCGGATCAAAGGAGGATCATCGCCTATGCCAGCAGGAGCTTAACAGACCCTGAGAAACGATACACCCAGCCGGAAAAGGAGAGCCTGGCCGTCGTGTGGGCGTGCGAACATTTCCACATTTTCATTTATGGGAAGCATTTCACGCTCATAACTGACCATCAGGCGCTTGTCACGATCTATGGCAATCCCAAGTGCAAAATGCCCCCCAGGATCGAGAGATGGGGCTTGCGGCTGCAAGAGTATACATTCTCAATCGTTCACAAACCGGGGAAGGATGAGAATCCGGCCGATTATATGTCTCGCCACCCCCGAGACTCATCAGAGACTGTGCCTTCCATTGCAGAAGAATACATTCATTTCGTGACCAATCATGCTCGCCCACCAGCCATCCCCATGCACGCCATTCGGGAAGCGACCAGACAAGACAGCACCTTACAAGCAGTGATGGAGCGCACCCGAACCAACAGGTGGAGATATCACCCGCAGGAGGCAGAGGAAAGTCCTGCTGTCAGGAAAGAACTCCAAGCCTTCCGGCATGTCTCCGACGAACTCTCCGTAACCAGTGACGATCTCCTCCTCAGAGATCACAGACTAGTTATACCAACGACACTGAGACAAGGAGTAATTGATCTGGCTCACGAAGGCCATCGAGGAGTCGTCTCCACCAAGAGAGCACTGAGAGAACGTGTCTGGTTCCCCGCCCTCGACCAGATGGTTGAGGACACATTGAAAGACTGCCACCCATGTCAACTGACCAGCCGCAGTAATCCACCCGCACCCCTACAGATGACCCCATTGCCTAATGGAGTATGGCAAGAAGTCGCCATGGACTTTTATGGCCCTCTGCACTCCGGGAAGTATGTAGTCGTCATCCTGGACGAATACTCCAGATTCCCAGTGGCCCAGTTCATACCATCCACCAGTGCCGCCTGCACCCTCAAGGTGCTCGAAGAAGTATTCTCAACTTGGGGTGTCCCCCGGGTCATCAAGACGGATAACGGGCCCCCATTCAATAGTCATGAGTTCAGTGATTTCGCGAAACACATGGACTTTCAACATCGCAAAGTCACGCCACTCTGGCCTCAGGCCAACGGCACTGTGGAAAGATTCATGTCCACCATCAAGAGAACATTCCAGCAAGCCACGGCCGAAAAGAAAGATCTTCAGTCAGCACTAAACGAGGTCCTTAGTGCCTACAGGACCACTCCCCATTCCACAACGGGCCAATGCCCCGCGACCCTCATGCTGGGGAGGACAATGAGGAATCGGATCCCCACATGGGACGGAGCCTTGAGAAAACCTCCGTCGGACCAACAACACAGAGACATGGCCATAACCGATCGACACCGCAAGGATAAGATGAAAGAGTATGCGGACCGCAGGCGAAGGGCCCGGTCCCCCTCCCTGGAGGAAGGCGACAGAGTTGTTGTCAAGCAGGAACAACGCCACAAGACTGATTGTCGTTTTAAAGACGAGCCCCTAACAATCACCCAACAAAAGGGTACCATGGTGACAGCCGAATCACAGACACGAAGAGTCACCCGCAACGCTTCTCATTTCAAGAAGTGCTCTCCTGAGATCCCTGAAAACACACTCGTGGTCCCCACACCTGAAAGCAGGGACAACCCTGGGACTG
Source organism: Lissotriton helveticus (assembly GCF_964261635.1). Classification (NCBI taxonomy): domain Eukaryota; kingdom Metazoa; phylum Chordata; class Amphibia; order Caudata; family Salamandridae; genus Lissotriton; species Lissotriton helveticus. The sequence goes on from NC_136069.1 coordinate 935,993,115, forward strand.
TCGCACCTGACACCGAACATTTACCTACAGAAGAACTCTCACCTGACGTTGTCGTGTCCACACCAGCGAGACCCCGCCGTCACGTGCGGCCTCCCAAGAGACTGATTGCGGAGATGGACTAATCTCTATTTCTTTCATTTGTTGCTTTATTAAGAAAGGGGGAGATGTAATGAAGTTAGCAGTTCAGTAGTTGGGGTGGGCGGAGCTAGGTGGGCAGAGGGGAAGAGGAGGGGACAGAATAGGAAGGGGCAGTTAGTGTAGGGACAGGGAAGGCACTGGATGTACTGAATAAAGCTCCAGTTGTAACCTCACCAGTGTCTGTATTTACTAGTAGCACGATGCTACATCCATTACTAGGATTATCTTTATGGTCTTATTTTTTTTAACTGGATAACGAATTAATTGTTTGATTGATAGTGGTTATGCCAGAAGAGTTCATGTCATCAAAGAATTCTTAGCGTGTCGTAGAAGCGGGATCACTCTTTCTGTTCCTAAGCACATATATTGTATTTCTCTGGATAGATATGCCCGGTTTGTGTTTATTTTATGAACTGTAACGGCAAGGCATTTTTTCCTATCCTAGAGGGAGGGTTCAAGCATTGTTTAACTTTAACTAATGCAAGCCATAAGCCAATTTGTTCTTGTAGGTACAGTAACGCTTTATTGCTTTGATAACAATTTCATGGGGTGCAATCCCTTGGCGTTCTTTGATTGGACTACTTTTATTACCCAGACTGGCATGAGAACTCCGTAAATTTTCTTCAAAATGTAGATCTTAACTTTAAGCGTGACCTGGCATAGCTCCAATCGGTGCTTTCCCACCGTCTAGGGTTATGTGGGCTGCGAAACAGACCTACAGTAAAACAACACCTGCAAACTGCCATCCCATCCAGCTACACCTTTAATCATTTGTAAAGATGCATTTACGGCAGATCCTGAGGCATTTGATGTAAACAATATGTCACTTACATGCTAGTTACACCATGGAAGCTGCACCAGTTTTCGAAGGTACAAGAGAACCATGTTCAGCTCTAACTAAGATCCCGAGTGTAGACAAAAATAACAGGTCTACTTTGATAGGCAGATGCTTCTCGTAATTATGGTTCAGCACATTTTGTTGACTTTTCCTGAAAAATCAGAGGAAACTGCCTTTTCATTCGTGGAGTCCTTTTTGAGTAAATTCGCAATTTAGCAAAGGAAATTCAATCAAGGGATGGCCACGTTTGAGCTCACAGAGTATATAATCATAAAAATGTATTTTTTCACAAACGACGGAGTTTTCATATTGATATAATAAGCCTATATATAATATATACACCTATTTATAATCGAGTTAATCACAGCAATATTGATTAAAACTGCATTTTCATTAGAGTACATGGAGAGAAATTCTTGCATAATTGGAGAGGTTCGCCATGTTTATTGTCTATTGCTACAGGACTCTTTAGCACTGCATGCAAAAAATGTGCTAAAAAAAGCACTCCACGCTTATTAGAATATAGGAATGCTTATCCATGGCCCATTTCACCAATAGACTAAGGGGCAGATTACGATCTTGTTAGGAAAGCATTCCCACCGAATCGGGTTGGGAATGCTTTCCATACGAATCGCAATCCTGGAGTACCACCGACCGAGTACGATGTGTTCGCATGTGTACGAACTCGGTTCAGTCAGACTCCCATTCAATTTGATGGCAGCCTGTGTACCCAACAGGAACACAGGCTCCCATCAAAAAAATGGGTGCCGTGGGAAAATCATTCACCCTGTGGCGGGCAACCCATGGTGCCAGCCATATGGTGCATGCATGGAAAGGGGGGACCCATGGGTACGCCCTGCAACAGAATTGGAGGGCCCTGGGTGAAGGTGGCCTGCTATGGCCCCCCCATAACCTGATTGCCACAGCCGTTTCACCTCAGCAAAATCGAGTTGATACTGCTGGTAGAATCGGTCATCGTACTCGCTCGTTCGGAAGACGTTCCCATTTTGAGCTGCACGATTCGGCTCCAAACGACTCGTATTTACTGATTTGGGTTCAGAACCGATTTGGTCAGCGCTGACGGCTTCCTCACATCGTACTTGGTCGTTCAGAAAGGTGGACAATTTGTTTGGAAACAAAGGCTTCGAATTGGATTTGCTATTTCCAAATCCCATTTGGAACCCTTCCTAACGAGATCGTAATCGGTCCCTGAGTAGTAAACTGTAGCATCAATGTAAGATCTCTTGAATTGAGAGTGAGTAACAACTAGTGGAACATTTATCATTCAAATTACTATCAAGCATATTACGAGTTTCCTGACCACCTTACTTTTCATGGTGGTATGCCCACCAGGAAAAGTGTGGTGGTGAGGTAACAAAGGGAGCCCTCAGGGCCATGGTATGCATGCAGTGGGGGTACAACCCCCTGTCTGCATACCCCTCCTATCCTGTACAGCATCGGCTGAACAGTCCATGCCTTGCAGGCGTGCGCCTTGGTGCTCCCAATGCAATGCCTTTTTAAATTGCACTGCCATTGGAACACCAAAGGTCCACCGCCAGACCACAAGATTACTCGTTATCTGGTTGTCAGCCATTGTGAGATTTGGCACTGTGAGAGTGGGACCGTGGTTTGGCAGCCCGCTCCCACACTGTCAATCTCATAATCAGGCCCTTAGTCCTTTGTATTGAAATAGACCAACATATGCAGAAAAGGTTATAATGTACCTGAAATCTTCTTCAAGCTTTAACTGATATTAACCTTTATTTAAATCAAGGAGAGATAAGACAGTTGTGCCATTCAGTTGCATTATTATGGCTGCAATGTGTGGACCTGGATCTTGTTCTCATTCAATTGCCTTGTTTGCCTAATGCATGTCAACTCATATACGTACGGCTTCGTCACTGTCCTTTTTGGGCACTACCGCAATGTAAGAGACTCATGGCGTTGGGCCAGTTGAATGCTCAATGAGATCAAGCTTTTGTTTTTTAGTTTTATATAGCGCAAACTTGACTCAAGGGTATCAGATATCAGAGCGCTTTACAGGTGCACCGGTTTTGTCACATGAGGACACATTAGTTTTTATAAGGTACGGGGAAATTACGTGATTTGTCGAGAATCACAGGATGTTGAGCGTACTTGCCGGGACTCGAACCCAGTACCCCAGCTTCTAGGTCAACCGTCCAAGACATTAGACCAACTCCTCTCCCCTTAAGTAACAATTCAAGTTCTTTTTCAACAACATCTTTCAAATCAAAAACAATTTGCCTATATCTCTGAGCTTCAGGACGGTTGTCCTCATTATTATGCAATTTTCCTTTTTTTTAGCTTTCCCAAAGCATGAAACAATGAAGGGAACTGAGTTACTATTTTATGGTGAGCGTTCATTTTGTAGTTCACACAAATTAGTCCCATATCAACAGCTGTGCTGATACTGAGTAAACAGGCACTCAACACTGTCCCGTGAAGCACATGGATGAGTTCTTGCACCTTCGTTTTCTTATGTTTCATCGTCACTACAAATTAACCTTGAATTTTTAAGGGAGCCTATGCAGCCCATGTATACACTTTGGATTTCAATGGTGAGATCGCTCTAGGCCACTTCTTCCATTTAACTCTGGTCAATAGACCTTTGTAGTAGCCTGAGAGAAGAGGAGTTAACGATAATCAAAATATTAAGGTACAGTGTGATCATTAGTATCACACAATAAAAGTCTGAATCAATAGCTTGAAGTAAAAAATGTATTATAAACTCAAAGCCAAGCTGCGATAAATCAATCTCAAGAGCATACTGTAAAAATAAAGTATATTTAAAGGTAGACCAAACCATCTAACAGTATTGGTCCTCAATAGCAAAAAACATATTAACCCCTCCGCTTCTAGGCCTCTCCGCCCCTGTGCTAAACCTTTTTTTGGCTATTTGGGGTAGTGCACGCTTAGGCCCCTGTAACTTTTTGACCATATAAGGTATCCATGCCAAATGTGCTACCTTTTCTTTCAACATCATGGGGATTCTAATGGTAGCCATGGTTTGTGGATTCCCCTAGAGTGGACCAAGAAATTAGCCAAAATACAGCAATTCTTTTTTTTTTTTAAATGGGAAAAAAGGGCTACAAATAAAAGCATCAGTTATTTTCCCTGCAAATGGTATCAACAAATGGGTTGTGGTGCTGAAATCACCATTGTCCCAGCTTTCAGGGACAAGCAGGATTTTGACAGAAAACCAGAAATGTTTACACATTTTGGCATTTGTCTGAGACATTGCCTATTTTTGCAATTTTTGTGCTTTGAACCTCCTGCCAGTAAAGGGTAGAAATGGGTATGAACGCAATAATGGATCCTAGAAAGGTACACATTTGTGAAAAGTAGACAACATTCTGAATTCAGCAAGGGGTCATTTGTGTAGATCCTTCAAGGTTTCTTTACAGAAACTAACAGTTGAATATAGGAAACATTGAAAATTAGTTGAAAAAAACAGACATTTGTGTCAATGTTTACACTTGTAAATTCTTCTAATTATGACAGCTGTTTGAAAGCAATATACCGTTACATCTGCTGGATCTTTCTGGTTGTGGAGATATATAGGAATTGTAGGTTCAATGACTGAGCAGCGTCTTACAATGGTTTTTTATTATGATACCGGGTATATAGTAATTAATTTGGGAAAATATATACATGGAAAAACCGGTATGAAAGACACCTAGGTATTTCTGAAATTGGAACAAAATATAGAGTTTAGAAACAGTAGATATTTGCACATTTCCAAAATTGTGAGTACCCATACTAGAATGAGAATTATAGGTAATTTTCCAAAATGACTTCTTCTTTACACATTGTCTTTCATTTGGAAGGCAGAAATGCATCGAAAGCCAATAGGTGATAACAGTTGCTCTACAATTCTCTATTGACCTAAGTCTCCCGATCAAAATGGTACCTCATTTTTGTGGGTAGGCCAAGTGCCCGCAACAGGAAACAGCTCAAAACGCAACACGGACACATTTTATTTTTACAGTGAAAACTGACCTGTAGATTTTGAACCCTAGCTCTAACGACACCTAGGGAAAACTAGCAAACCTATACATTTTTGATAACCAGACACCCAGGGGAATGCAGGATGGGGTGACTTGACTGGTTCTCACCATGTTCTATTACCCAGAATCCCTTGCAAACCTAAACATTTGTTTTAAAAACAACGCATTTTCCTCATATTTCTGTGATGGAAAGTTCTGGAATCTGTGTGGATCTACAAATTCCACCTACACCGCGTTCCTCAAAGTTATCAGAGAAAAACAGTACCTCACTTGTGTGGGTAGGCCTAGTGCCTGCGACAGGAAATGGACCAACAAGCAATGTGAACACACCACATTTTCACAGAGAAAATGAACCCTTTTTTGCAAAGAGCCTAGCTGTAGGTTTTGAACCCTAACTCTGCCGACATCTAGAGAAACCTAGCAAACCTATACATTTTTGAAAACTAGACACCCAGGGGAATCCAGGATGGGGGGACTTGTCTGGCTCTCACCAGGTTCTGTTACTCAGAATTGCTTACAAATTTGTCCCCAAAACACATTTTCCTCACATTTCTGTGGTGGAAAGTTCTGGAATCTGTGTGGATCAACAAAATTCCACCCATCACATATTCCCCAAAGTCTTCCAAGAAACATGGTACCTCACTCGTGTGGGTGGTTCAAGTACCCGCGACAAGCAAAGGCCCTAAACCTATTGAGGCAACATCAAATTTACCTATCACTAGACACCTGGGGGAGTCCAGCAGGGTATGGCTTGCATGGGTCCCCCAACATTTCCCTACCCAGAATCCCCTGCAAACCTCAAATTTAGCTGAAAAAATCAATCACTTTTTCTCAAATTTCTGCGTGGGAAAGTTCTGGAATCTGCGTGGATTCATAAACTCCCCCAGGTCTCCCGATAAAAATGGTACCTCATTTGTGTGGGTGGGTAAAGTAACCGTGACAGGCAAGAGCCCAAAACGTATTGAGGAGACATCCAAATGACCTATCACAAAAAAACCTGTTTTTGTAAGGGGGGTCATCTGGGTTTTTGGCCCCAGGCTCATGTATTAAACAATACTTATAACAGTATATTAATATACTGTAATACTTTAATACCCCCCAATTTCGGCCCCGGGGACCCCATCCCCCGGGACCTGGCCATTCTATTTTTTTATTTAAAGGAAGGGGTCCATCCCTTAGCATTGGGGACCGTTGGGGGAGTCCCAATGCCCCCACCATCCCAGCCGGTTCCCCACCTGCTGCGGGAGCCGGCATTGCTTTTGCTCAAGGGGAGCTGCTGACATGCAGCTTCCCTTGTGCAAAAGCAATCTGATCCAAAAACAAAAGCAGAGTTTGCTATGACAGGGCAGGAGCCTGTCATAGCAAACAGCAATGTCCCGGGGGGGGGCACCCCAGGACATTGCAGGAGCCAGCCCTGGGGGTGCGGAAGCCCATGGCCATTAAGGGCTCCAGGAGGGGGCCACGTGCCCCCCCCCATCATTTGTAAAGCCCCGAGGAGGTGGTGGTCCTCAGGCCGGGGGGTTGTAATGGACCCCCAAATTTGAATAATTAGTGTCCAGCGGAGGTGGTGGTCCCTGGGGCAGTGTGGGGGGGCAGTAGCTCCCTCACACCTATTTTATATTAATTTAAGCTAAAGGGAGGTTGCAGTACCAGGGGCTGTGAGGGGCTACATGCCCCCTCATGCATAATTAAATAAAGCCAAAGGGAGGGGGAAGTCCCCGGGGCTTTAGGGGCCTGGAAGCCCCCTCATATCCAATTAAAGAAGCCCCCGGGAGGTGGTGGTCCCTGGGGCTGCTAGGGGGCCGTGTGCCCCGGCATAGAATTAGCATAGCCCCAGGAAGGTGGTGGTCGCTGAGGCTGCGGGGGGCCCTCCGGGCCCCCTCAATTTAATTTTGGCATTGCCCCCAAAATGTAGCGCTGGAGCCCGTTCTTCATTTTAGTTTTTTTCAGCAGGATTCACGCACCCAGCGTGAATTCTGATGATTTTTATTTTTTAAATGCTTTTTCTGGCCCTGGGGGTCCCTGAGGGACCCCCTGAGCAGGCCTAGGGGGTCAGGGTGTTTGTATCCTGCCCCCTTTTCTTGTTTTTCATATTTTCTTCACCCTTATTCTTGTGGTTTCTCGGTTACCGAGTCACAAGATGGCTGCCAACATGTCCTGGTTTGGAGTGGTGGCAGCCAATCAGAGTAAAGTTCGTGCCCAGGAGGGTTTGCAAACCCTCCTTGGTGCTCGGGTATCGATATTTCTATTTCTTGATTTCCTCAGCAACTGCTGAATGAATTTACACCATTTTTTTAAAAAAAAGGTCTCTTTCTGATCCAAGAGCTACCTTTCAGTCAAATTTAGTGTCATTCTGTTCAGCAGTTCGGGCTGTAGCCTGTTCCAAAATTTCCTATCGAAATTAACATGGGGAAAATGCGTTTTGGGACCCCCCTTTTTTCTCGGCCCCCGCTTAATGAATCACCCCCAAACTTTCAAGACAGAAACTGACTGGAGCAGGCCATTAGTTTAGAAAATTTCGCAAAGATTCGTCAACCGGCACCAAAGATATTGGCAAAAGAAAAAAAGCTTTTCCTATGGAAACTAGGAACTAACTATAAGTACATACTGGCAACTCCCAGTAGGTAATATATATATATATATATATATATTACCTACTGGCGGTCGCCAGTAGGTGTATATAGTTAGGATTTTTTCTCTATGGGATTTTTGAAAATTCTATGTCTAATAACTTTGGCGTTTGTGGACGGAATTGGCTGAAATTTTCTGGAAAATGGAACATTTCGTTTCTGAGCAGCCCCTGGAAATTTGGGGGGGTTCGTCAAGGGGGGGCCGAGAAAAAAGGGGGGTCCCAAAACGTGTTTTTAACATTGAGTTTTCCATAGGGCGGTTGGCCTCACTTTTAGCCCGAACGGCTGAATGGATTTCCACAAAACTTGGCAAAATTGTAGGGACTGGTAGCCCGATGTGCCTTTTGTAGGTCTCAATATATGTGCTACAGTGGATTTTGAGAAATTAACGTTTAAAAAAAGATATATATCTGTAACAGCGGACCGGGCAGCGCTCCAGTACGCGTACTTTTCGCGCAACGGAGCTTTGTGAAGCGAAGCTGATTGGTTCTCCGGCGTCTGTAAACATTCCAAACAGTCCGTAGCGGCCGCCATCTTGTCTCTCGGTAGGATCGAGAGACAAGCGGAGGCCAAACCGAAGGGGCAAATGACCATAAGGGGGCATAGTAGATCCTCCCTGACCGTTTAGGTTTGATGTGGAGGTTTTAAAAGGGCCCCGCGGGGCAAAAAAAAATAAAAATAATAATAATCGAACAGCTGAATGGATTTGCACGAAACTTGGCAAAATTGTAGGGACTGGTAGCCCGATGTGCCTTTGCTAGATCTCAATATATGTGCTCCAGTGGATTTTGAGAAATTAACGTTCAAAAAAAGATATATATCTGTAACAGCGCACCGCTTCGCGTACTTTTCGCGTTACGGAGCTTTGCGAAGCGAAGCTGATTGGCTCTCCGGTGTCTGTAAACATTCCAAACAGTCCGTAGCGGCCGCCATCTTGTCTCTCGGTAGGATCGAACAGCTGAATGGATTTGCACGAAACTTGGCAAAATTGTAGGGACTGGTAGCCCGATGTGCCTTTGCTAGGTCTCAATATATGTGCTTCAGTGCATTTTGAGAAATTAACGTTCAAAAACAATATATATATCTGTAACAGCGCTCCGCTTCGCGGAGATAAAATTATATGTGTATTACCTAGCTGTTGCTAACACCAGTTAGCGACGGCTAGTAGAAGATAGCGACCATCTTGGGCCCCACTTTGCATGTGAGTGATATTTATCACTAATGACATGCAAAGTGGGCATGCCAAGATGTTAGCGAGTGGAAACAGTCGCTAACATCGCTATCTCCTATTATCAACTTTTGGAAATATTCGAGATAAGCGCGAATATCTCCAAAAGCTACCACCTGCCCTGAGCAGTTCTTAGCCATGTTATCCAATGGGAGGTGGATAACATGGCTAAGAGCATTAGCTCGGTAATGCATGAATATCGCTGAGTTTTCAGCGATATTAATGCATTGCGGTCGTTTTTTATCGTATTTCCGATAAACCTTGATAATAGCAAGGTTTATCTGCGATAATTTCTGACGGTAAAAAAATCGTTGCTAAGCATCGTTAAGGATAAATATCGCTTAACTTTGGTAATATGCCCCAACGTCTGTTAACGTTCGATTCGAAGGAAATCAGGAAGTGTTGAAAAACATTGTCTGCGCCATCTTGTCTTTTTTCAAATGCCACACTTTTGTCGTGCACGGCAGCCATTTTAGATGCCTTGACCAGACCCACTCTGTGCACGCTGTCGATCCTTAGCATGGCTCCCCACCCTCGCAAGCATCTCCCCCAGGCAGTGGTCACCCCCGCTCTCTGTCTTATGCATGGGTAATAAACCTCCCCCCATCTGCGCTGCTCTTCCCTGAGAATCACACCCTGTGCCCGCCCGACACCTCCCTTTCGCCCTATTCACTACCGCACCCTCTGACACTCCTTTTCCTCTGTGTCCGATTGTCCAGGCTGGTCCTAGGGTATCAGCTAGCCCTGCAGATGTAGTTTATGGCCACAGCTGTAAAGAATCACCCCTCTTCAAAGGAGTTATAGTAGATCAAGGCCCACACTCGATGAGATCCGTCACAGCAGAAGCGTTGCTATTATCTGAAAACCATCCTGTATTGTGATTGGGGAGGGGACCGAGCCTGAAGCGGAAGATTCCAGGGATGACTCTTTGTACATCAAAGTTTTTACAATTATGTGTCACATTAAAAATATATAGCACTCCGACAAAGTAGTAAGATTATAAAACTTTAATAATTTATAAATATATACAAGAAAACAAAAATAGTAATAACATATAAACATTTTTAGGGAAAAACAACGAAGTAGCGGTCGGCTGTGCGAATAGTCCCAACGCAGCACAACGTCCAGATTTCCGGCGTGGGGCGTCGCGGGGGGTGGGTCATCAGTAGCAAACTGTTGTGCGAATAGTTCCAAGGCAGCAGAACGCGCTGAAATCTAGATGACACGAAAGTGATGTCTAGTAAGTTGCCACCCAGCAAATAACGGCATGGGGCGTCGCGGGGGGTGGGTCATGAGTAGCAAACTGTTGCGCGAATAGTTCCAAGGCAGCAGAACGATGGCACCAAGGTGATGTCCAGTAAGTTGCCGCACTGGTTTTGGTATCCTACAATGCTGCTCCGAATAACGGCGTGGGGCGCCCCGGGGGAGGCGGCGTGAACGGGCCTCTCCAGGTGGAGTGTCATCTGTTGTAGTGGGGCGCCCCTTTACCGTTTCAGTTGCCATTCCGTCCGTTTTTGGTCCACTGTGTCAAAAGCCGCAATTCAGCTGAGTTGCGCCCACTCTTGCGGTGCAGCGATAGGCGGCTGTCACAGGACTCTCAAAATGGCGGCAGGCTGTTTCCTTTTTGGGCCTGGTCCACTGAAATGGCCCTGGGACACCTTGGAAATCGGACGCTTGTCTGCTAGGTCTTGGACCCCATTCTCGAAAGCGTCCCCTCCGCCTTGAGAATTCATCAAAAGTTTTGGGGGCTCCGACTCCTGCAGGCTTCTGGTGGGGAGCGGCTGCCATGATTGCTCGCGGAATGACCACGACTGAGCTACGAGATGGTGGTGCTCTCATGCTGACGCCAGCTTCAGTCTGAAACATCCAGAAACAAGGTGGGGCTTTCATCGTTTGGGAAAAAAAAAAAGTTTTCATCCAATGAAAAGTGTTGTTTTTAGGTCACATGATCAAGCCTTCCATCATTAGGAAACCAAAAGTAAAATGAACCAATGAAAAGTTTTATAAACAAGTCACATGACCTGTTATGCGGCATAGGGTATAAAATGCGGAGAAAATACGTTGGCACGTGAGGCGGCGTCAGTAGCGGACCGATGTGCGAATAGGCCGAAGGCAATACAACGCGCCAAGATCCTGATGGCACCGAGGTGGTGTCATAGTTGAGAGTTCTGAGCAGCGGTTGTAACACTGTCTGAAGCTTATTTGCAGCTGCTGCAGCTTCACTACGCGCCAAGATCCGGATGGCACCGAGGTGGTGTCTAGTAAGGTGCACTGGTGTGGCCATCCTACAATGCTGAAATTCGGCGTGGGGCGCCCCGTTGGCCTGTGAGTTTGCGTCAGTAGCGGACCGATGTGCGAATAGGCCGAAGGCAGCACAACGCGCCAAGATCCGGATGGCACCGAGGTGGTGTCTAGTAAGTTGCCGCACTGGTGTGGCCATCCTACAATGCTGAAAGTCGGCGTGGGGCGCCCCGTTGGCCTGTGAGTTTGCGTCAGTAGCGGACCGATGTGCGAATAGGCCGAAGGCAGCACAACGCGCCAAGATCCGGATGGCACCGAGGTGGTGTCTAGTAAGTTGCCGCACTGGTGTGGCCATCCTACAATGCTGAAAGTCGGCGTGGGGCGCCCCGTTGGCCTGTGAGATGGTGTCAGTAGCGGACTGATGTGTGAATGGGGCCAAAGGCAGCGCAACAATATTTTCTACAATATTTTCGGAGTAGAAGACACCACAAGGCGCTGAGATGCCAAGATCCGGATGGCACCGAGGTGATGTCTAAGTTGCGGACCGATGTGCGAATGGGGCCAAAGGCAGCGCAACAATATTTTCTGAAGAGAATACACCACAAGGCGCTGAGATGCCAAGATCCGGATGGCACCGAGGTGATGTCTAAGTTGCGGACCGATGTGCGAATGGGGCCAAAGGTAGCGTAACAAGATTTTCTGTATGGAAGATACCACTAGGCGTTGAGATGCCAAGATTCGGATGGCACCGAGGTGATGTCTAGCAAGTTGTGCCACTGGTGTGGCCATCGTACAATGGTAAAAGTCGGCGTGGGGCGCCCTATTGGCCTGTGAGATGGTGTCAGTAGCGGACTGATGTGCGAATGGGGCCAAAGGCAGCGCAACAATATTTTCTGACTGACACCACAAGGCGCTGAGATGCCAAGATCCGGATGGCACCGAGGTGATGTCTAAGTTGCGGACTGATGTGCGAATGGGGCCAAAGGCAGCGTAACAATATTTTCTGTATGGAAGATACCACTAGGCGTTGAGATGCCAAGATTCGGATGGCACCGAGGTGATGTCCAGCAAGTTGCTGTACTGGTGTGGTCATCCTACAATGCTGAAACTCGGCGTGGGTCGCCCCATTAGCCTGTGAGATGGCGTCAGTAGCGGACCGATGTGCGAATAGGCCGAAGGCAGCACAACGCGCCAAGATCCGGATGTCACCGTGGTGGTTTCATAGTTGAGAGGCACTTCATCTGCAGTGGGGCGCCGAGATCCGGATGGCACCGAGGTGATGTCTAGCAAGTTGCTGTACTGGTGTGGTCATCCTACAATGCTGAAATGTAGTGGGGCGCCCCTTTACCGTTTCAGTTGCCTTTCAGCTGAGTTTCGGCTGCTCTTGATGCTACAGCGACAGGCGGCTGCAAGAGGAATCTCAAAATGGCGGCCTGGTCTTTGGATTTGGGCCTGGTCCACTAAAATGGCCCTGGGACACCTTAGAACTCGGACGCTCGATTTTTTTTCCTTTCCTGTACATGCAAAAAAAGGTAAATGCCCGGTATGTTACACGCTTCATCTGCCACGATGAACTCTCCAGAGGAACCGAAAAAAAATATAGTTGTGGTAACTATACCATGCATCGTCATATGGAGAGGTGGCACCAATTAATTATAGTGCTGCATAAAAGAGAGATTTGGAGGAGAACCCCTGACCTGCTAGTACATTCATCAAAGAAGTGGCACTGAGAGCTTCAGAGGCAAGGGAAACGGTCCCAAATATTTAGAAGAACTTTGGAAAGATTAAAATGACATGTTTAGATTGTGGTAAATTAATTTCATGTGGACAGATGAGTGTTACTCTAATAAATACAGCATATGAACATCATCATAGTCGATGGTTGGTAGAGACATTTTGACTATATCCTGGACCTGCCCGTCCTCGCCCAAAATGGCGCCGGAATAAATGGGACTCGTAACTCCTTGTTGTGTACTGGTTGCAGAACCTTGAAATCACGAGATACGTATGCAGTTTTGAAGCACATGGCGGGCGGGGACGAGAATTGATTGAATATTTCGACATCCCTATTGATATTAAGTTCTGATGTGTTATTGATTACTGTACTGTTGAAAATTCGAATTAACGTCACCCATGGTACTTGCCCGCAAATGTATATCTAGATAATTTTATTGTAACTGGCCCTGTCGTATTTTAATTATAAAATGTACGTCCACCGATTCCGTAACTGTTAGACACCTTAGTTCTTGCAACCTAATGGCCCGCCCGTTACGTTCCTCTACAGTGTAAATGTCTATTCATCATATACGATTACAGTTTGCTCCGTGGCAGGCCCACGTGGTTATAGGCTCGTATTTGTATAATGAAATTTTCACAATAAAGGTTTTTAAAAGAAAACATGGTAGTAGTATATACATTGGTAAAGTTTTTAATAATAGTCACTGTTTTAGAATCATTAAAAGGCAAGTGAAATAAAGCAGACCAATTACATGAAGGGTAAAAGGTATAATACGAAGGAACGCAGTAAAGATAAATGGTCAAGGGCTGTTGTGTTTTCTATTCCTGCAACATAAAGTGATCGATAAGAATCTCATATTCAGGCGTATCGGCGACTAAGACAGCAGGTCGACCCTCTTTTGCTCAACGGCTCCGCCATGGGACGAAGAAACGCTCTTTTTCTCGAAAAAAGAATATATTTTACTTGCAGGACAGTTGTAAAATTTCCGGGAAAGTACATTAGCCTGGAACATTATAACATATATTTAAGAGAAAATAATGTTCGGAAGTAATTAAAAGCGTAATTTTTAGGTGATATGACCAAGGCTTTCATCGTTAGAATAAGAAAAGTAAAATGAACCAATGAAAAGTTTTATTAACAAGTCACATGACTTGTTATGCTTACGTTACGCGCTGCGCGCCCCGGATGACTTACGGATGCGCTAACGCGGCGCGTCATATGACGCATTACGCGACAACGCAGGTCCAGAATATAGTCAAAATGTCACCACCAACCAGCGGTCGAAACACAACCCCTTTCAGCAGGCTAAATAGTTCTGTTAAATGACAACAGAAGGGACAGGCAACAAGAACCATCAGTCAAAGAGGGGAGGGCTAGTTCTTCTCTACCGGGTTACATTGGGGCGCTACCGGAACTGATCGAATTGGTAGTCTACAGTGTTTCTGGATGTTTCAGACCGAAGCTGGGGTTAGCATGAGAGCAGCACCATTTCGTAGCTCCGTTGTGGCCATTCCGCAACCAATCATGGCAGCCGCTCTTTATCATTATTTTGGGCGGGGTGGGTGGCGGAGCCGAGCTGTTTTGCAGCCATCATTGTGTGGAGTTCAGTTCATCTCACTAGTTTTGTATTTGTCATGAGGGGTTGTTCCTAATGTTTCTATTTTAGCGAGGTCAAAAAGAGATCCCATTAGTGGCCTACTGATTTTGCTCGATTCCTTTTCTTTTTTTTTACACGATTTTTCGTTATCTGCAAAGACTAAACAGAGTATTGCGACTCTGTGTTTGTTTGTAAATAGAGAATGAACCAAAGAGAACTAATTCTAAAACAGTAAATACTTGGATAACAATCAATCAAATGGAGAGAGAAGCAGGCACGACGGATTACAACGGGGGCAAAGGCCTGCGTTAACTACCTTTCACTATCTGCAAAGAGAGAGTACTCCTAATAGAAATGAGGGGGGGGGGGCACCATTCAAAGCAGATCAGTGTGCATAAACACGAAAAATTTTTCACTTACCACGTACTTGACATTCGACAGCTTATGATATTTGCTATTAAAAAACCATTGAAATTCACTGAAAAAACCATAGGTTCTGGACCATATATAGTTAGGAATTAGCATTTACAAAACCTTGAAAATTCACTGAAAAAAACATAGGTTATAGACCATATATAGTTAGGAATTAGCATTTAAAAAACCTTATTTTACTCACACAAAACCATTGAAATTCCATATATAGTTAGTTGCACTAACTATATATCGCGCACCCGCAATCCACTGCTGATCATGTCACATATTACATCATTCATGACATGGTCAGTGACATCACTGATGACATCACTGATGACATCTCAAATGACATCACTGATGACATCACTGATGACATCTCATTTGACATCAATGACCACATCACTGATGATATCATTCATGTGACAATACAATGCATCTCCTCACATTTTAATATAACCTCTGTTTCACCCAGTGTTAAATACAGAGTATAATTTTTGAAACCATTGACACACCAATACTAGTTACTACATACGTACTCACTGATTCCTACGTCTACACACACATTCACTCATTCACCGATACAAGCATTCATACATACAATCACTCATCTTTACAACACTATCATATGCACTCATACACCTATACAGACATTCACACTCTGCCACTCATCCATGGAGTTACTCACACACCTAGTCAGTCCTGTAAAGAATCAATCACACTTCCATTTTCTTGTCTATACAGTTAAACATAGAGCACCTTACATTTTCAAACATATAGTAACACATACTTACTTTCTTATACAATCATTGATACAAGTACACATTGATCTGCACAGAGTCACACACCTCCCAGCCAGCCACACACACACTCAGTCTCCCATACAAATACTTGGACAATCAATTAATAACCCATATAGTTAATCATATAGCTACTGATCAACACATGCAGTAGTTTACAGAACAACAGACATAATGATGCACAAATTAAGACAGTTTAGTCACTAACCCATGCACTCAGTGAGACACATTTAATCACTCACTCATACATTCAGTCATGCACCTACTAAATCCTTCGTCCAGACAGTTATACATCTACTCATTCTTCAATATCTAAAACATATTTAAACTTTACAGAAACACACAGTCACTGGATGATGTCATCAGTGATGTCACTGACCATGTCATGAATGATGTAATATGTGACATGATCAGCAGTGGATTGCGGGTGCGCGATATATAGTTAGTGCAACTAACTATATATGGAATTTCAATGGTTTTGTGTGAGTAAAATAAGGTTTTTTAAATGCTAATTCCTAACTATATATGGTCTATAACCTATGGTTTTTTCAGTGAATATATATATATCTATATATATATATATATATATATATATATATATATATATATATATATATATATATATATATATATATATATATCCACCATCTGTCACCAACTTTCCAAAGACAACAATCCCCGGCACCCAATTGCTTAGAACTGATTTATTTCAGCAACTGCTCACTGAACGTGTTTCGAGAACACAAGTTCTCTTGTTCACGAGTGGTGAAAGAGCGTTACATTGTGCATTAAATAAACAAACATGTGACATTTAATTAACAGTGTATTCAGATTCCGAGTTTTCATTTAGCAGAGCAATGCCACTTCCCTTGTAAATAGGGGGAAGTGTCAAAATCAATAGGTGTTGCAGTGAAACGCCAACTGCAACACCCACTGCCCATCCATTTCACGCTAAGAATAGTGTGAAAGGGGGCCTTATTTACAAGGCAGCGTTAAGCCATGTCAAGTGGCTTAACATTGGGCCTTATTTACAAGGCAGCGGTGAGCAACGTTAAGTGGCTTAACGTTGCCTTGTAAATAAGGCAATGCCCCTATCGCCACCACAAGTGACGTTCCTGTACCGATTGGGGCTTGAACATATGCCCCATGTGATTTTAACTTTTCAGTATTTTGGCTAAACATGTCATGTAGTGACTGGAGTAATAGACTTCAGACATTGTTTAATACACATTCCCTTTCATTGCAAGGGTGAAATGGTGTGGATTGATATCTAAGATGTAGGAACAACTGCCTCATTCACATGTGGCGAGTAAGACGTTAAAAAGAGCCCTTTCTAAAATGTATTTGAGCCAGAGATATGCCTTGCAGTTAGTTGCCATGGATCATTTTAGTGTACCCTGTGTTTACAGCTGCAGCACTGCACGTTCACTGGCTGCATTACAATCTGTTTCTTTGCATTCTAACCAGCTGAGTGTGAGATTTATTACCCTAAGGGGTTCAGAACATAATATTTTTCTTTTCCATTTCTTCCCCAAGGCAAAATGAATGCTGAATAATCAGACTCACATTGAACTATGATGAAAACAAAGACACGTTATCTTTGGCTGGAAGCCCACTGTGTAATAGATCACACCCTAAAAATATGTTTTATAATCCAGGGCTTTAGCAAAGTGCAGTATTTTACAGACTGTTGACAGGGGAATGGATATCTTCAATTCACGCAGGCGAGGGAAGGCAGGACGATCTAAGCAAACCAGCGCAAAATAGACTTTACAGTCATGCTCTAATGTATCAAATTGATTAACATTTTATGCTTAGATCAATGCTAGGAAATACTTAAGCCGTATTATTAACATGGGAAAAGAACAGAATCATTCTAAAATAAATATGCACGTTTACTGGCACCTTTTTGACAGAAGGGGTTGAGTTGCATGACGTGTGGTACATAAAAAATGGGCATCCACATAATTTGGAACCCAGCTGTTATAGAAGTTTGTGCACGTTTTGTATGCAGCAAGTTTAGTAATAGAAGCCAAAGTACCAGGACATAAATTACACACTGTAGAAGGGCCATGCTTCAATGTCACATATGCAGCTATGGCTCTCATTAAATGTTAGGAGCTAAATTCCGAACCCAGTACAAATAAGAGATTGCACAGGGATCAGAATTACGCATTGGGCGACAGTGATTACACACTAGGCGCTTTCCCCTGATATGTTATGGCAACTTTTAGAGCGCACGATTACCCGGAGGTGTCCTTGCGCTAGTTACTTCTCCTGAAATCTAGAACATTGGTGGCATTTCTCAAATGGAATGGCAAGTCGTTCCAGGTTTTTGCTGCGCATGAAGAGAAACTTCTGCCGCCCCACAACCAGTTTGGCTACCAGAGATCTAAGAGTTCTTGTTGGTCTATACCATTGAAACTGGCATCTTGAATGCTCTGGTCCCAGGCCTTGAAGTGCTTTAAAGATCATACAAAGAGATTTAAAATGCACCCGGTTCCTCACCGGTAGCCAGTGCAATTTTTTAATCTCTTTGGAAATTGAGGAGAACTTGGATGTGCCCGTAAGTAATCTGGCCGCTGCATTTTGTAGCAGCTGGAGTTTATACAGAAGTTTTTGTTGTGTGTTTAGGTAGAGGCTGGTACAGTAATCCAGCCTCAACATGACCAATGCTGTAACCACTGTTTGCCGGCTCCCCATAGGTAAAAGCTGTATTACCTTCTTAACAGTTCTCAGGACATGCAATGTTGTTGAGGTTACTGCATTTACTTGGGCCCCAAAGAACAGTTTCTCATCTAGTATTATTCCAAAATGTTTTACCTTTTTAGAGGCAGGCTACCAATTCGGAGTCCAGAAATTTAGATCATTCCCAAACAGCATTACTTCAGTTTTACCTGAATTAAGCTTAAGGCATTGTCTGCCATCCATCTCCCAACCGATTCCATGCAGACATGAAAATGATTATCTATTCCCAACTCTTGGCCAGGTAACAGAGACACCACAATTTGTGTGTCATCAGCGTAGGATGTAATCCCAAACCCAAATGCACTGATAACGGGAGCCAATGATGAGACATAAACATTAAAGAGTGTGGGTCTCAGTGAGGAACCCCTAAGGTACAACACATGGCAGTGCAAATGGAATTGGACTGAAATGTACCTATCTGTCTGATAGAAAAGATTTAAGAAGATCCCAAGCTTTACCCTGGACCCCACAGTCCTTGAGTATCGTGATGGACCGTATCAAATGCCACGGACAGATCCA
This sequence comes from Lissotriton helveticus, assembly GCF_964261635.1. Taxonomy (NCBI): domain Eukaryota; kingdom Metazoa; phylum Chordata; class Amphibia; order Caudata; family Salamandridae; genus Lissotriton; species Lissotriton helveticus. The sequence goes on from NC_136069.1 coordinate 936,012,031, forward strand.
ATAAGATCAGGGCTGATAGATTCTGACAGATCAACTAACAAAAAATTATTGGAGAATATGTCTGGGAATAAGGCAAAACATGCATTTAAAAACTCACTCCTCATGCTATGTCTCATTTTCAAGTTGAAAACTCAAGGTTTTTCTTGTGTGTGGAATTTTTTTTGTTGTTTTATCACAGAAAACAACAATCATCTCCTATTATAAATCGGATACTCTGTATCACATTTCAACAGATACAGTATGACAATTGGCTTAGGATACTATCAATTCCAAATTTCCTTATGCTCCCAACTGTGAAGATTTTAATTAAGATTTTAATTAAACCAATACCCCCCGCCCCCTCTCCCCCTCCAACCAGCGTCTTTATTCCAGTGTTAGGTGTGTTTACATGTTAGTCTTCGTTTCTCAGGAGTTGACTTTTGTGATTTCCGTTTGTCCTTCCTCTCCCATGGGGACCCCTGAATTCTGCTGCTCAACCCCTATCGGGTCTACCTGAGATGACTTGGGTGTGGCTACCAGTTCCTGTATTATAGTTCCCCAAGCCAATAATACATCTGAGAGTTTCTCCTCATGCCTGGTTTTCCTCATATGATCCTCCTCTGCGGCACCCATTACTTAAGATTTCATTTCCTTTTCTCACTACTTTGGCCCTGTGGGGACAGCCAATGTATGGCGATTTGCCTTTTTGCTATTGTAAGTCCCAATACCTGAATGCGCCTGGTCGTTTTACGCTTGGCGTTGTTTGCTATCAGTCCCAGAAGGCACATTGTTATTTCTGGTGTTACCTTCCATTCCGTCACCCTATTAATCTGTTCTAGAACCTCTGTCCAATAGTTTTGTTTATGGCCTCTCTGCCAGGCCATATGCACAAAATTGGCTTGTGTGTCTCCACATTTAGGGCAATTGGGGTGTCTCAATGCATTCATTGAGTGCAGCGAATTGGGGAAGAGATATTTCATATGTATTATATTGTATTGTATTAGTTTAAACCTAGCCCTAACGGACACTTTACGAACTCCCTCATGGAATTTTTCCTATCTGACGGCGATAAAGGATGATCAATGATCTCCAGCCACCTTTACTCTATTTGTAGGGGTTTGCCATGTCTATCTTCCCTCAGCGCCCTGTAGAGGTGCTTCACCAATTTATGCCCTCCTGCCATAGAGATCTTGGTAACCAGTGTTTGAGAATGTGTGGGAGCCTCTGGAAAAGTCAGCCAGACCTGCATGGCTGGTGATGCTATTTTGGCCTATTGCAGAAATTGTCCATTTCAGAATTTAAATGGCTCTAACACATTCTGGTATGTTTTAAACCTGCCAGTTTAGGTCCGCCAACATTAAACATCCTCCCTCTCTCCATTTCTCTATGGTCATTAACTGCTCCATCTTGGCAAACTGCGGGATATCCCAGATATCGGCCTCTGGTGCGAAGAGCTTCCTCCTTAGTACCGTATTTACAGTTTTCTCCCACACATTGGCCATTAGCCATATCAGAGGAGAGGTGCATGGCAGACTCACTGGCATGTCCCTTCTTTTCATGAGCAGGGTTGTCAGCCTTTGGTTCCCATATGTACCCTGCAATAAGGTCCTTTCCCAGGAGGATTCTGTATCCAGCCAAGGTATCGAATGATGCAACTGCAATGCCAAATAATAAAGTTCCAGATCAGGGATTTCCAACCCCACTCTGTACCACTGCCATTTCATTACCTCTAAGCTCACCCTACATCACTTCCCATTCCATACCAAGGAAATTAACAGTCTGTCCAGGTCTTTAAAGACCTTGCGCATGATCTCGTAAAAAGACTCCTGCATGACGTAAAAGCATCTGGGAAGCACCACCATTTTTATCAAAGCCACCTTGCCCATAAGGGCCAATTTTAGGGAATTCCAGAAGTTCACAAGGCATTGAGATCCCTTATTATCCTGCCCATATTTAAATCGTAAAACTTCTCCCTGTTCCTGGCGACATGTATGCCAAGGTAACACACTGTTTCCAGTTCCCATGGGAATTCCAATTGCGGAAGTCTGGTCACCCTCTTCCAGACACTTTATTGGGTGTAATTGTGACTTACATTTATTGATCCTTAGCCCTGAGGCTCATGCGAATCTCTCTAGCACACCAAGTAATATTGCAATCGACTAGGTCGGGGAATCTAAATACACCAAGGCATTATCTGCATGTAAGGACACTACATGATCAGCTGGGCCTATTGATATGCTATGTCCCTAAGAGTCATTCTCAAGTGGCAGGCTAGCGATTCCATTGTTTTTGCAAAGAGTAGTGGAAAGAGCGGGCACCCGTGTTGAGTCAACGTCTGGAGCCCTATACTATCAGAGATATAATGTCCTGTACGAACCCTGGCCATTGGCTGTGTATATAACAGTTGGTCCATTCAATATATTGTTGGCCTACACCCAATTTTGCAAGTACCAGCCAGATGTAATCCCACCTGAATGAGTCAAAAGTCTGTTCTATATCTAGGAAGGGCCGGTCTTCCTGCCAGGGAATCCCGATTGATCCTCATGGATAATCTGAGGCAGAAATGGGAGCAATCTTGTGGCCAGGACATGGCTCATGAGTTTCAAACCCATGTTTAACATGGATAAAGGCCTGTATGAGGCCCCTATTGTGGGATCCTTCCCAGCCTTGGAGATTAGAACTATCAGCGCTTCCCGCATGGAGTTTGGTAACTTTTTATTTTTCTACGCCTCTGCCACCATTTCAAGCAGTCTATCTGCCAATATATCTGGGAATTGTTTGTAAAATTCGTCCACCAGGCCGTCCGCTCCCAGGGACTTTGCGGTTTTCATTTGTTGAATTGTAGTCATTACTTCTGTTTTGGATTTTGGGGTGCTCAGTGCTTCCTCAGCTTTCTGATTTATAGGAGGCAAAAGTATCTCCTCTAGTAATGATTCTATTGGTGAAGCGGGGGTCTCGACTTGAGACTCAATGTATTCTTGCCTGAAATGTTCTGCAAAGACGGCATTTTTCTCGTACTGAGTGTATTTCATGATCTGCGGTCTCGGATCCCTTATTTCTAGTATTGGCTTGGGTTGGGTTTAAATCTTTAGAATTTGTGCTGGCAACTGGCCCGACTTATCCCCCTCTGTATACCAGCGCTTTCTACTTTTATTCTGGTCAAACTTTTCCAGCCGGTCCCACAATTCCCTTATCTTCTGTCTCTGTTCTGTCCAACTCCGGAGGTCCTCTGCCCTAGTAGGGAGTGTTGCTTTTAACACAGCCAACTTTCGCTCTCGACCCTGGAGTTCGTGCTCTAACACTTTTCAGATCCCCACTTCTGTTGCTAAGCAAACCCCCCCTGATCACCACTTTCATTGCATCCCATTCAGTCACGTTGGTACTTGTGGTGTCCCAGTTTGTGGTGAAATACTCTCTAACGATCAAGACGAGTAAGTGCCAGATCGGGCAGGGTTCCATGGTGTACTTGGGGCACCAAGTTGGGAGCGGCCAGGTGGCGCCCCTACAACCCAAGGTTGAAACCATGCTGGCTTGGGAACCACACAAAACCCAGACCGAGGTAAGAGCCTTCTTAGGTCTCACAGGGTACTACAGTAGGTGTGTCAAGGGGTATGGCAACATTGTTGCACCCTTGACAGAGCTGACTTCCAGGAAGCAGCCCAAGAAGGTGATTTGGACTGACACCTGTCAGAAAGCTTTTGAGGCCCTGAAAGCTGCCATGTGACCGGCGCCCGTGCTCTGGGCAGCCGACTTCTCAAGTGAGATTATCGTTCAGACAGCTGCTTCAGAGCATGGAGTGGGAGCTGTTCTGTCACAGGTGAATGAGGAGGGCCTAGATCAACCCGTAGCCTTTATCAGTAGAAGGTTACTTCCTCTGGAACGGAGGTGGAGTGCTATTGAGCGTGAGGCATTTGCTGTGGTCTGGGCACTGAAGAAGTTGAGACCATACCTGTTTGGCACTAACGTCCGGGTTCAGACAGACCACAGGCCCCTCAGATGGTTGATGCAGATGAGGGGTGAGAATCCAAAGCTGTTGAGGTGGTCTATTTCCCACAGGGTATGGATTTTACGGTGGAACACCGCCCTGGTGCAAAACATGCCAATGCTGATGGTCTGTCCATATTTTACTGCCTGAAGAGAACTCCCAGGAGTTAGGGTAGTTCTCCCCACATTTCAGCTGGAGGGGACAAGTGTTAGACCTGGCACCATTGGCGTGGGTCTCCCTTCCATTTTTTGCTGTTGCCTCATGTATTTTTGCTGGTGTTAGATGCATTGGGCACTGTGCCACCGCTGTCCAGTGCCACAGTGCAAGTGCTCCATATTGTAAATTGATGTATAGATCAGTGTTCCCATGATTGGATATTTGGTTTACTTGGCAGACCCTAGTCTAGTGCACTGAGTGCGCCCAGGGTGTATATCCAAATGCTGCTGGTGGGCCTTCAGCACTGGTTGTGCCACCCACAGAAGCAGCCATGTAAAATGTGTCTAAGGTCTGCCATTGCAGAGCCTGTGTGCAGGCTGGTACTGTCATGTGATTGGGCAAGTTCACCCACTTGCCAGTCCCGAAACAATCCCTTTTCTTCATATCAGTCACCCCTATGGTAGTGGTAGGCCCATGGGCAGGGTGCATTGTAAGTATAAGGTAGGACAAGCCCTGATGTGTGTGGCATGTCCTAATAGTGAATTACAGCCATTTTAGTTTTTCCCTATTGCAAGGCTACCTGTTCTCCATAGGCCAGAATGGACTGTTAGATTATTACATGTGTATAATACTAACAGACTCAGAGAACATGGTAGAAATTCGAGTTTAGTATGCCTGAACTCAGAATAATAAAATACATATTTTAGTGAAGTTTATTTTAATATTCTGTGTTTGCAAATACCACTTTTAGAAAGTAGGTATTTGCTTGTCTAACCATTCAAACCTGCCTCTGCTAGGTTGTGTATTCCTTTGTCTGGTTTTGTGAGTGACAGGGCTGGGGGATTCCAAGAGACAGGCTGAGTCACCCAGTGGTGAATGGAGAGATCTGCATCCAGATGGGAGGGAGGAGTTGCACCTGAACCTTGAATAGGGCTGTGCCTGCCTTCTACAATGCTGGCTCCAACCCCTGGGGAGCGGCTGATGTCTCTGCCCTGCACACTGAAAGAAGAGAAGGGGTCCTGTAAACAAAGTGCTCCAGGACTGTACTTGCCTTCCACAATGCTGGCTCCACCTCCTGTGGGGTGTCTGATGTTTCTGCCCTGCACTGTGAAAGGAAAGGAGAAGTTTGGTAAACAGAGTGCTTCAGAACTGGTTTGGACAGGGCAAAGGCCACTCTCCCCCCAGAGAACAAAGGATTTTGGGGTATAAATATTGGGACCCTGATCCCATTAAATTAGATCACTTTTGGACTACAAGAAGAAGCCTTTACTGAGGAGAGGAACCTGAATAAACTGAGGGGAGACTATTCCCAAGCTGAAGTGCTGCTTGGGGGATTGGTCTGCAGTGGTTGCCTTACTGCCAAAGGAAGGAGAAAGGAACTTTTTGTAGTTTACTTTCAACTTGTGAAGGATCTCCAAGGGCTTGGAAAAGAGCTTGTCTCCTGCTGATGTCTCAGGGACAACAGACTTTACTCCCCTGCTCCCCAGAGTATTTTTGGAAGTGCCTGCTGCTGTTTTGGGACTTCTGAGGATCTGCGTGTCGCAAGGAGCTGGAAGCGCGACTCAACGAGAAGAAGCGTGTTGCTGTCTCTGTGCCTCCCATCGCATCTCTGAAGGAGGGTGTCGCCGCTGGAACTGACGCACTGCACCGCATCGGAGAGAAGCTTGCCACAACAAAAAGGAAGCCTGTCGCCGTCGCTGCTGCTGCCATCGCAACTCCGTAGGAGGGTGTCGCTGCTGTAGTTGTGGCACTGCACCGCATCAGGAGAAGAATCTTGCAATGAGGTTGGAGCGTGTCGCCGTCGCTGTGCCTGCCGTCGCAACTCATCGACCAAGAGCACCTCGCATCCCCGAGAAGCGCGCTGCCGTCGGAGCTGCTGCCGTCGCATCTTGGATGTCGCCGCTGTAGTTGTCGTATCGAGCGGAAGTTTCACGCATCGTGGGAGAAGAGCGTCAACGCTGGAGCTGCTGCTGTTGCATTGTAAGGGTGTCGCCGCTGCCGTCCACACATTGAACCAAGACCTTCTCACATCCCCAAGAAGCGTGCCGCATCTGGAAGATCTTCACATCTTTATTTCTTTGTATCTGAACTTTGCCGCATTTCCCATTAATGCAACATTGCTTGTCGTGGAAGCGCAAGGCAACCTAAGGTACATTGACGCAGAGTGTCGCATCTAAGAACTGAACTGAACTAAGCTTAAAACTACCATCTGAAAGTAATCATAGTGTGTATTTTTGTTGTTTATGGTCTTGTGGTAACTCTATATAAAGTCTACATATTTTTGATATAAAACCTGTGTGGTGTGCATTTTTAGTGTTGTCACTGGGTTACTGTATGTGGTCACAACTGCTTAACTTACAACGCCTCTGAAGTAAAGCCCTTCTGCTCGTGCCAAGCTACCAAGAGTGTGAGCAGGGGTTATTTTGGGTGTGTAATCCCCTTATCCTGACTAGAGGAGAGGGTCCCTATTTGTCACAAGTACCTACCTGTGTCGACCAGAGACCCACAAATCTAACAGGTGCCATCAAGGGCACAATTGTAATCAGCCGCTATCAATAGTTCAAAATCAGGAATATACTGGGCCTGACTGAGAGCCGACCCCAGGAATTCCCCATCATCGTTAGTAGGGGCACGTATGTTAAACAGACATATTTTTTTTAATTGAAACAGAAGACTACAGAGCACAACTGTTTAGTAACTGGTTTTTAGAAATTGGTTTTTAAACTTCATATGGTGAATTTAATCTTGCCTAGAAACGTGACAGTGAGCACTGATTAGACTGCCAGGAATATCATTTTTAGAACTCTAACGCTGCTAAAACTTCGCTCAAATCACCCATTTTGCATTTTGCATATTCGCCAAGCAGGGTGAGCTGGTGTACTTCTGCCTGTCAGAGTGGGTCACCTAATGCATGCCATCTTGTTCAGAATGTTCCCCCTCTACTTAAGGCAGGGGAGTGCAAGTGTGCAGCCTGCGCCAGAGGCACGCCCGTTTGCGTCTGTCCGCGCACCGACTGAGCACAGCACCAGCCATGCTGCCGGACATGAACACCATCTACCCAGAAATATTAAAATCCACTACTCAAGGGAACAACTTTTACACATAGGTAAGCAAGATGTTATGGGTCCTGTGGCGGTTAATCTGGGTAAAGGAACTATCTCCTTGGCAGGCTCATCTCTAGACAGCCTAAAATGTAGGCTAGTTAATGTTAGATCCTTATTTAAGCATCATCAAGAGATCTTTATTATGTTGGAATGTCATGATTTTTACGCTTTGTTTCTAAAAGAAACATGGACTCTGAGTCATCTATAGTGGAACTAGGGCAAGCCTGCCCCTTAGGATACAAAGCTTTCCATAAGCCCCGAATAAATGGGAGAGAAGGCGGGGTTGGAGTAATATTGAAAGAAAAATTGAATTTTACTCCACTTCAAATGGATGATGTTGAAGGTGCAGAACTTTTAGGGTTCTCCCTTAAGGAGGCTAGGTGACAGGTGTTCACAGTTATTGTGTGCTATAGGCCCCCCAGAGGACAGAGCCCTCAATGTCAGGCATTGATCGACATTGTGTATAATACGTCACTAACCCACTCTAGGTTGATTTTACTGGGTGACTTCAATCTCTGGGATAATGGAGACCTGAAGGCTCTGAGAGAACTAGTTCAAGCATGTGAGAGTCTCAACATGCAACAATTAGTGTTAGAATCTACACACCAAATAGGCCATATCCTAGATCTAATATTTGCCAATTCCGCTGAGGCCAGAGTGGGCGAAGTACTGTCTCTGTGTTGGACTCATCACTACTTAGTCCATTTTCTGCTAGTACTACCTAGAGCAAATAATAAAGTGATTTACCCTAGGAATTTTTGACAGGGAAGGGATTGGCCCAGACTACTAAAAAACAAACAAATACCATTACTGACGGAATTTTTTTTATTTGACTCCAATAAATTAGAGGGAGAAAATGGTCTAACCCTTGGGCTAAAATTAATAAAACTCTGGATCAAAGAATACCAGTTAAGAGGCTAAAGAATAGAGATAAACCGTCTGCCCCCTGGTATATTGAGGATCTGAGATTACAGCGGAAGGAATGTAAGCAGGCAGATAGAAAATGGAGGAGGCTCTATGCTGAAATAGATAAAAGAACTTTCAAAATGCAATTGAATATGTATAAGGAAGCAATTGTTAGATCAAAGGCCGAATATTATGCAAAAACCATCCTGCACGCACCGAAGAAGGCTAGAACTATTTTTAGCATAGTAAAGGATCTACCTAAGCCGGCTTGTGTAAGTAACAAGATCACAGCTACGCAGAAACTATGCGACGATCTGGCATTTTATTTTGATGAAAAGATCAATAAAATCATTGGCAACCTTAATCGAAAGAACCAGATTGGGGTGGATGATGAAAACAATTCACCTATGAAGGAAGAGAATGATTCAATAGCGCCATCTGTGTTAGAGAAACAGGACGAGAGCATAGACAGAGGCTGTCAGCCTACTCTAGAGTGGTTTCATACCTCCACAGAGGAAGTGTTTACTAATACAGCTTTGACTGTTTCTTCCGGGTCACCATTGGACCCCCTCCCACAGAGGATTTGGAAGGAATTCAAGTTGGAACTCTTTCCCTGGTTACGTCAAGTATGCTGCCAATCATTGACTAGCGGAGAGGTCCCAGAATGCTGGAAACAGGCAATTGTGACCCCGTTACTCAAGAAACCAATACTTAATCCTCTTTGTCCATCTAGCTATAGACCTATCTCCCTGTTACCTTACCCGGTAAAAATTCTTGAGCGAGTAGTCAATAAATCCTTGTCCCACTAATCATCTACGGGATGAGCTGCAATTCGGATTCCGTCCTAAGCAAGGAACTGAAACAGCTCTAGTGACTGTGTTTGATGATTTGAGAATGAGAGCTAACAACAGACAATTGGTTGTATTAGTGCTGCTAGTCATGTCAACAGCATTTGATATGGTGAACCATAGCAATCTGCTAAAAAGACTTAGAAACATTGAAGTTAAAGTTCAGGCACTAAAATGGCTTCGTCCTATCTATCGGACAGGACACAGGCAGTGAGTATTCAACCTTTAACATCTCCGAAGACATTTGTCCAACATTGGGTCCCGCAGGGTTCAGCAATTAGCCCAATTTTATTTAACATATACCTGCGTCCACTTATTCCTATCATCAAGTACTTTGGAGTAGAATGAGTCAACTATGCTGACGACACACAGCTTGTATTTTTGCTGGAAGGGAATCAAACAATCCCCATGTATACATTTCATAGGTGCATGGGAAGTACCAAAAACTGGCTTAGAAACATCTTTCTCCAATTCAATGGAGATAAAACAGAAGCTGTGTATTGCACCACGAGTACAATAGTTCTCCCGCTTCCTGTTGACTTATAGCTCACCCCCACAGATACTTCATTAATCCCAGCCAAAGCAGTACATAATCTGGGGGTGTTGTTGGATGAGAATCTTCAACTGGACTCACAAGTAAATAAAATAGTTGCCACCTGCTTTTCTCTGATTAGAGCCCTACTAACTATTCTCCCACTACTGCCAGTTTCTGCCAAAAGACAAATAGTGAGGAGTGTTATTCTGAGCAGGTTGGACTATTGTAACTCCTTGTATCTTGGAGCTCCAAATTCCTTGATACTGAAGTTGCAAAGATTCCAAACAATAGCAGCAAAGCAAGCCTTAAACCGGCAGCGCAGGTCCTCTGCATCTCTGGCCCTAAGAGATCTTCATTGGTTGTCGATTCGGCAGAGGATACATTTTAAATCTCTCTGCATAGTTTTTAAGGCAGTACATGTTCTGGGTCCTAGACCACTGCAGAGAAAATTCATGTGGGATACTCCCCCAAGAAACCTCAGTTTATCGACAGCATATTTGGTTAATACTACGAAATGTAAAAGTGTTAGGACGGGAGGGAGAGCCTTTAGCTCCGTGGCCTCACGGCTGTGGAATGATTTCCAACTGACATCAGGCAAAGTGAGAATTTAATGCAATTCGGAAAGAAGCTGAAGACTTAGCTGTTCCCAAGGGAGGAGTAATACATAGATGTAATGTCACCGATCCAGCCTGCGGTCTTACTGTGGTTCCCTCTACCCCCTTAATTTTTTTATTCTTTATGCCTCACTTTAGGGTGGCCTATCATATGCGCCATATAACAACAAGGTACTCTCTCAGTGCCAGGATACCTGTTGGTTGATAGTGCTCTAAATACATCTAGTTCCCATTACAGTTTACATTACATTACATATATTATGACCGTGTAAGGTACCTTCCACCATTACAAACCTGCCATGAGGATCTAGTTTGGTTCGCAACATTTTAAAGGGGATGCCTGGACTGACCCGCACCATTGTACCCCTAGCAAATCCTGAATACAGTGTCGCATATATCTGGCCCCTCCAGCGTCATTGAACATACTTAAGACAGTCACCCCAGAGAAGCGTTTCCTGCAAGAAAGCTATTGAAATTCTATAGCGTTTCAGGAACGCTAAAACAAGGTTGTGCTTAACAAAATTATTCAGGCTCTGGACATTTCATGTTATAAACTTATATGTATTTCCCTTCTCCATTTTTACACTAGAATCACCCTGATGATCAAGCTGCTTCTCATAGAGAGTTCGAGCCAAACACATCTCCTAACTGCATTATCCCTGTACACTTTTCCCTGGTTATTAGCACTTCTGATTTGACTGCTGGTTTTGAACATAACGCAAATACAACAATGCACCCAACATTCCCCTCCCCCACCCATAGGCAGTAGCTCTCCATCAGTTTTGTACCAAAAAAAAGGCCTAAGGACTTGGAGCTCTGCCCCACTCTTCCTATCCTCTCACCCTCCCATTTCCCCGTTTACTTCAACAGCTTAATACAAGCCCAGTTGAGGCACTTAAAATACAATTTGTTTGAGTAACTTTTACTGTACGGTCAAACCACACTGCCCCACGATATCCAGCTGGACTTTACAGCCCTCTAGGCCATTCACGTGGATAGGCAGCTGGGAAGTCCTAATAAAATTTTGTGACGGAGTCACACAGCATAGCATCCATGTAGTTGACATAATCAATGTGTGCCCACCTCCCCCCAAAACCCTGTACCTCTCAGTGAACCTGGTGCTGCCTGAATGGTTCTTGATGTCAAACTCCCATCCACCCGCCTAGTTCGTACTCGCAGTGTCCTCATCATGAACCTTCCTCCATCAGCTTAACCCTCCCCCACACTGCATCATTCAGGGGTTCCATCTGCCTGCGATTACATTTCTTGCACCAGACAGAGAGAGGAAAATTTATTCTGGAGCTGTACTGCCACCGATTCTGTCCATAGAGTTCCATCTGTTGTCGAAGAAGGATTCTACCCGACCCAGGAGTCTCCTGGGATGGTGTTTTGTGTTCTGCTCAAGGTTGACCTTGCCCTCTGTGTCAGCGTCGACGTGACTGCTGTTTCCGCCAACCTTGGTTCTGGTCCGGCCTCTCCAGGCATATCCACTCCATCCACTCTATCACGTCCTGTGGCATCTCATAAAAATAGACCTTGTCTCTGTACTGGATTTTGAGTTTTGCAGGGAATAGTAGGCTGTATTTGATGCTGTGTGCTCTTAGTGTCATTTGATCCTCTAGAACGGATTGCACAGTTCTTGGACTTTCCTGGTATAGTCGGGGAATATCTGGATCTTTCTGTCTTCCTATTTCGTTGGGCTGTGAAGACCAGTGTGTTAAAGAATAACATCCCTGTCTCTGTGGTTGAACAGGTGAGCTATCAATGCTCTATGTGGAGAACCCAGGCTTAGTGGGGGCCCTAGGGCCCAATGGGCTCTTTCTATGGTAAAAAATGTAGAAAGTCTGATATTGACTAGGGCTGTCGTGATCCAATCCTCCAAAAAGAAGTTTGCCGCCAGACCCTCTGCTTTTTCGGGAAAACCCACAAACTTTAGGTTATTCCTCCTCGAGCATCCCTCCGCAACTTCTAGTCTGACCTCTGTGCGGCTGGCTTGAGTCTGTAGCGTGGACACAGCACTACGAATAGGCTGGACCTCCTCTTGCAGTGACACCACCTGCTCTTCAGTGTTGGTGACTCTGTCTGCCACCTTTCAGAGATCCAGGCGTAGGTGGTTAAAGTCCATCGCCATGGTATCCATTTTCATTTCTAGAGCCACTCTGGAGTTTTTTATTACTTTTAGTATGTCCATTTTGTCTTGTGCAACTGTGTCATGGCTATTCACATCCTCCGTATTCCATCTGGGATTCTCCCCCAGCCCAGGTCCAGTCACTGTATTCTGCCCTCCTAGTGTAGGCTTGTCTTTGCCCATATTGGGGCCACATCTTGCTGTCATGGGAGAGGGAAGCTCGTATATCTGGTGAAATCACTCCGTGAGCCAGGCCCTGTTGGTTCTGCCATACCCAATCCTTACTCCCCCCCCTTTACTTGTGGTTTTGAGGGAGGGAGTGTGGTTTCTTGCCTCTGTTTCCCTTGACCTTTGTCTCTCGGGGTGATGGGCCTGCACAGTTGGATCAGGGCGGTCTGCGGCCTGTACTTTCTGCTGTGTTATCCACCTGGGCGTCGCTGTTATGTTGAATCAGTGTTGGGGCCCACCCCACTACAAAGGCCTCACCCAGACCACACTCCTGGAGAGGGGGGATACTCCTGCAATCCTTGGTTCAAAAATGATTCCTCCCTTGGTGGCCCAGGCAGAGCCCCACCATCTGTGGCGCAGCAACCGAGCTCAGCCCAGGCGCGACTACTCCGCCATCTGGATTCAAGCAAGCCTGGCTGAAGACGGCTGTAATGCCAGAAACCGGTCCTAGGAAGCTTGAATCCGGTCCAGGGAAGGCATGGCTTGGCAGTTCGGGCTGGACTGTTCCCATGAGGCACAGGGTCAGACTGATTTGCATATGGCCATGTCTGAACTGGGGTGGCAGAGTGGGCTAAAGAACGGTGATGGATTAAGCCCAGATCTCTTGACTGGGTGTGAGTGTTTGATTGGTTCTGATGCTCCGTCCATCACCAACCCTTTTGTACCGCTTTGTCACCATAAGTTGGCAGGGTATGCTCAGACGTGAGTCCCTTGCTCACTTTGCCACTGGATTCAAGCAAGCCTGGCTGAAGACGGCTGTAATGCCAGAAACCGGTCCTAGGAAGCTTGAATCCGGTCCAGGGAAGGCATGGCATGGCTTGGCAGTTCGGGCTGGACTGTTCCCATGAGGCACAGGGTCAGACTGATTTGCATATGGCCATGTCTGAACTGGGGTGGCAGAGTGGGCTAAAGAACAGTGATGGATTAAGCCCAGATCTCTTGACTGGGTGTGAGTGTTTGATTGGTTCAGATGCTCCGTCCATCACCAACCCTTTTGTACCGCTTTGTCGCCATAAGTTGGCAGGGTATGCTCAGACGTGAGTCCCTTGCTCACTTTGCCACTGGATTTGAAGACGGCTGTAATGCCAGAAACCGGTCCTAGGAAGCTTGAATCCGGTCCAGGGAAGGCATGGCTTTGCAGTTCGGGCTGGACTGTTCCCATGAGGCACAGGGTCAGACTGATTTGCATATGGCCATATCTGAACTGGGGTGGCAGAGTGGGCTAAAGAACGGTGATGGATTAAGCCCAGATCTCTTGACTGGGTGTGAGTGTTTGATTGGTTCAGATGCTCCGTCCATCACCAACCCTTTTGTACTACTCCGCCATCTTGGCTGGCACCTCCTCTCTGTTGAAAACTCAAGTTTGTTGTGTGTCCTTTAATGTGGAAAATTCCTCCTCCTCATGCGGTAAATACCTAACTGTACAGTAAATGGCATTTAACATCTCTGGTAAATACCTCACCCTATTTCACCCTGCTTGTAATGAGGGCCTAACTGAGTTAAAGGATGTCATCTAAAAAAGCAAAAATGTTAAATAACAGAAAATGTCATGAAATCATATATGCGATCCAGCCATCTTGTCTATCCAGGGTATATTAAAATATTAAGTATTCTGTTAGGAACCTGAGAGACTTGAGAAAGTACCATATTATGTTATGTTCTGTTAAGCACTTTTACAGTGCTCATACACCCTAAGGCAGGCTTCTTCAACAAGTAGTTTGTGACCTACTTGTAGCTCTCCAGCTGCCTAGAAGTAGCTCCAGTCCTGCCTACTAAATTAGGAGCTTTTGCATGACTGAATTATTATATGTATAAGGTGTCTTAGCACTAGGAAGACTAAAGGTGAGCCGAGCCTTAAGATATTTCCGACGCCTCGTCAGGGGTAGTAAGCGCTATATAAATGCAATTACAATACAATTTTAAACAAATATGTTTAGTTTTGCCTACGGTATTGGTGGCAGGAGATAAGCCTAAAGGTTAAAGGCAGCACATTTCAGGCTCATGCAGCTAATTTGAAAAAGGGATTTCCACCTGTTGTCGTGGACTTCTAGATCTCATAAACTGTTAGTGATACCAAGATTGGCCAAACAGAGATTTTTTAAAGGGTGATAAGGCAAATGTGCTAAGGAATTCTATATACTATGATGTATCAAACAAAAGATCTTGAATTTGATTCTTGAATGGAGTCAAAACATACTTTATTCGATTAAATAAAAATCATAAAAGTCATAAAAATCATAAAAGTATACCGTGCAAATACATAAAAACATCAAACAGAGCTGTTAATAACTGTACAATTAAAATTCATTAGCAATACATAGGGGTTATGTAGCACACAGGAGTTACACCAAAGATCAACAATGTTTCACAATTCATTATAGAAATTTAATAATAATATCAGACACAAGGTAAACAATCAACTATACTCGTCTGTAGTCTCTTTCGCCTAGCGCGAATTGATGCAATTAAAAATTTCGCTACACAGAACATGACCTGATGATTTTCCATTAATTGAAGAAACAACAACGCAGGTTTTAACTGTAAAAAGCCCCTTTCTCTTAAGAGGGGCTTGATATATTTTGCCCTACCTTCCGAAAAGAAGGGGCAAAAGAATATAAAATGTATCAAGTCCTGATCAGAGAAATTGTCACATTCACATGGCACATTATCCATTGGGGCGCACCATTTCTCATAAACACCCAGCAAAAAATGTGCCTGATTAAATCTAAATTTGGTTAGCAACCAGCGATGATATGGGCGTGTGACAATAGTCAGATATGGTTGCACTGATATTGAAGTAATCAACATGAAATGTGACCTTACTGTGGGTTTAGAGATTTCAGTCGACTCTCTTTCCATTTCTCTGATCTTAATAAAGTTCAGTTTAACCCAGTTGATGTCTTCTTTATTCAAATTTTCCGGGTCTGAGTATAGTTCGGGTCGACCTAAAAGTGCTGACATTTTTTTAATATAAGCCAGCCATTTGATATCAGCCACTTTGTCCCGCCCCAGACAATCAATAAGAATCTTATGATTCAGTGTGAGTTTGGCATTAAGCCAGGTTCTAATCCATAATAAAAGCGGTGCCATATTTAGGATGTCCATGATATATCCCATTCCCAGCTCAGAATGAACCGCAAAAGATGATGTGGATTGGGGGAGGCCCAGGAGGGATCGTAAAAATTTATTTTCCTCTCTCTGTAACACAGTTAAATCTTTGTAGCCCCAGATTGATGCCCCATACCTGGCTATGGCTATTGTTTTGGCTCTATATAACGCCAAAATTGCCTCAGGGGGTTTCCCCCCCAGTCTTTTCGCAAAGCCTAGGATAGCGGCCGATGATCTTTTTACTGCCACTCTTTTATTGGTAACTTGGGGAACCCAGCTACCCAGGTCATCAAACACTACCCCAAGGTATGTAAAGATTTTTACTTTTGATATTACTGAGTCATTACAAGAGAGGGTCTTAATCTTGTTTCTGCCTTTCCCAACGAACATCACATGGGATTTATCTACGTTAATCACAAGGTCTAGATTTCGCATAAAATTCCCAAAGGAGTTTAAAAGACGTTGTAAGCCTATGGGTGTCCTTGCCAGTAATACTGTATCATCGGCATACAGTAGGACTGGCAATGGGGTACCCCCCATGCACGGTACATCAACAGTTGTTGCAGTCAAATTAGCACCCAAAGAATTAATATATAATGAAAATAACATTGGGGCCAAAATACAGCCCTGGCGTACTCCCCTACCGGACTTAAAATCGGCCGTGCACTTTCCGTCCTGCGACATGCGTATGGCCGCAGTCAAATCTCTATGCAGATCGGCCAGGAAGTGCACCAAAGCCTGGTCCAACCCCATATCCAGCAGCATGGTCCACAGCTTTGACCTATTGACTAGGTCAAAAGCTGTGGACAAGTCCATAAATGCCAAGTAGATTGATCCCTGTTGGGCCACGGTGTATTTGCTGATTATTAGATGTAAATTGAGGCACTGATCTTCAGTGCCTCTGCTTGGTCTAAAACCATACTGTGCATCGCACAAGATGTCATTGTTGGCTGCCCATGTAGAGATTTTAGCTAGGATCACCTTCCCTAGTATTTTAAAGGACGAATCCAACAATGATATCGGTCTATAACATCTTGCGTCCCCTCTCTGGCCCTTCTTAAAAATTGGGACTATTATAGACCGTGACCAGGTTTTAGGCAATCTACTTTTGTTGATACTTGCTATATTAAAGATATTAGCGAGAACAATTGACCATGTAGTAGAGTTGGATTTGTACATGTCTGCTGGTACCCCATCAGGGCCCGGGGCTTTGTGCGCAGTTGTGTCCTCTATAGCCTTTTGGACTTCTTTAATGGTGAATCTCAAAGGTAGCACTAGTGGCTCACTTGCTGCTGGTACAAACGGTTCTATCTGGATGTTACTACCATAAATCTTTTCAAAGTGGTTCAGCCATTCCTTTTCCGATATATTCAGTTCCAGAGGGGAGTTATCCTTATCGCTGAACAGTGGTGTATTAACAATTTCCCAAAATTTGGTGCTATCCCTCAGAGTGGCCCTATCATAAAGCGAGACCCAAGCGTTTTCCTTGATCTCCTTCTTACGGGATTCTACTATGATTTTATAGTCTTTCCTTAATCTGGCCACTACTTGTTTATCCCGGGGAGACCTTTTTAATTCTGCCAGTAGATCTTTGTGAGCCTTAGAGCATTTTTTATTGAACCACCTATGCAGCTTTTGTTCCTTGGGTTTCGTCTTAGACGTTAAATTCGACGCTACTCGCTGGCAGATAGTTTCAAAGGAAGTAATAATATCACCCCCGAACCTAAGCGGGTCCATACAGGTCTTAATTTCATCTCCCACCTCCTCGGTAAGTTTAGAGAAAAAGTCTTCAGGGATAATATTACTCCACTTGACCCGTCTCCCCTGATCTTTAGCAACTAACTCCATACGCGGAGCAGTCCTTGTATTTACGGATAGTATTGAATGAATGGCCAGCCAATGTAACTTCTGGAGCTAGGTGTGACACTAAAATAGCAAGGGCAGCCAGCACTAAGGTGGCTGCTTGACTGTAAATACATTGGAGACAATGCTACAGAGACAAGTTAAAGCTAATTGTCATTGCAATAGTTTAATTCAGTACCTTTACAGATGGCCTCAAAGATATATAAAGTTAACATTCTCCACAGTTTATGGGTTGAGTACATGCAGATTTAATTGTGGACACCTGAGAACACATTGCCAGTTTATCATCCATATTGAGTTCTTGGCTTTTCACAAATTGTGTTGCAAAAGGCTGCCATGGAGACCAGTGGGAAGGGATCCATATGTTTGCGGATTGCCCACTGGGTAGGATTTAAGCACTGCTAGCTCTCTGTAACAATGCTGGGGAGTAAAGGCAACAACAGTAACCCGTTTTCTCTTTTTTTGGGCCGGCCTTTATGGCAAGGAAGGCAGGTTCTGCTTCACAGTGGTGAATTGTGCATGGCAGCTCCTCTGCAGATGCCGGGTCCTGGAAACTGGATGGCAGAAATTAACATTGCAGCCTTTATTTGCCCCAGTGACTAAAAAAATATTGCTGCTTCAGAAGACATCAGTATATAAGGTTATTATGTGAAGGATGAAGAGGCAGCGCCAAAATGATTTCCTTTTTTTTAAGTCTTTATAAATATGTTAAGCAAATATTACAAAAAAAAAGCAAAAAGTCAATTATAGCCACCACCCCTTTATAGCTGGGACACTGCACCCACCCACCCCGCCCACCCCGATCCAACACCAATTTTTATAAAACAGATGGATTCAGGTAAGGAAAAAGAGAATTCCTAAGAATAGAAAAGAATAAAGAAATCATAGCAAAGGGTCAGAAGAATAATAGCACAGTGTGTTTGTGTATACAATGCATTACTCCCCTTGGCCCCGACTGCATTCTATGGATCCTTCAACCCTGTTGATCCATCTGCTTAAAGGAGCCCAGATTTCAGAACCTTTTATCGGGGTCCTGTGCCCCCTTGTTCATACACCACCATCTCCCATCGGTATACTGCGAGTAGTTTACCCAGCCAATTGTGCACAGAAGGAGGTTCATGGTCTAACCAAATAGTGGCCAGACAGAGTATCGTTCAGACATAGCTTTAAACACAAATGTCTGAGTTGGCCGGGACATATCTTGATTCCTTACAACAAGGATTATGCCCTGGGAGGTCAAATCAAGCACGAATCCCACCATGTCTCACAACTGTTTGGCAATCTCTACTCTGAGAAAATCAAGTTTGGGACATGTAGCAAACATGTGAACACTGTCAGCAGCAAAATATCCATACCGTGAACTGTGAGGGCCTGAGGTTCCCCGCCCGGATATTCGTGCGGGCGTAATATATCAATTATGCCAGGTCGTAAGGCATTGTACCTGAAGGTTAGCCAAGATACATGCATACTGACCCAGAAGGAGTGAGTCCTCGCATTCCCCTATCCCCCACCTGAAGGAGGTCCTGCCAACAGCTTGTGTGTTTTATAAGATAATTTCCCATATCCTTATCTAATAACTTATATATTATAGCCAATGTTGGTTGGGATCTCAGCATTATGTCCAGTAAGGGGACCCTGGAGAAGCCAGCTGTTCCTCCTGATGTTTTAACCAGGAAGTCCCTTATTTGTAGATATTTAAAAATAATTGTTGTTCCCTAGGCCGTATTTTTCCTTGATTTTATCAAGCGGATATATTGCCCCCTTCTCAACTAAATCCCCTAAATTCCTTGCTCTCCTCTCATCCCAGTATTTCATATGTCCATCGTGGAATAAAGCTGGGAGTAAGTTGTTATTAAACAAAGGGGTATATCTATGGACCCTTTTAAGGCCAAGTTTCTTTCGAAGTGCAGTCCAAACCTTGAAAGCACCCCTAAAAATCTTAAATCTAACCCTCTTGAAATACGCTAAGTCAATATTACGCATAAGACAGCCTGTAGCTTCTATTCCAAAGATTAATTCATATATGGAGGCAGTCGACTCCTCCTTCGATTCAGCCTTATCCCTTCCAAGTCATCTGCTTAATAGTCCAGTAGTATGGAAGGAAACTTGGGATCACCCAGCCCCTCAGTCTCTTGGAAGGGTTATGAATTTTAGGGCTCTTTGAGGGCGTTGGCCGGCTTATAAAAATCTGGAGATCATCTGAAATAGAGCTTGGAACCAGGATTTATCAATTCAACGGGGATGGCTCTAAAAAAGTATAAGATTTTTTGGTGAAAATATAAAAAACATTTTTTAATAACTCTGTTTATTGGTACAGTTAAGCGTGATGGTCATTACACACATGAAATCATTACTTGTTACAGTGCTACATAGTCAGGATTGCATACACATGTCACAATGTTTGATGTAATATAGTATAAGATGCTTACATTACATATCAATTTAAGGCTTTAATGGTTCGTCAAGGGATGGGATCAGGGGAGGCTCACACAGATTGCCACGGTACACATTCCATTTTGTCCATATTGCTATCCATTTCCGGGGGGAACTCCGGGCAGCGTATACTGTCTTCTCTTGCAGCATGCACCAGTCCATGTCTTTCTTCCATGCGCTAAAGGTTGGAGGTGTTACTGCCCCCCATAGGCGTGCTATAGTACATTTTGCTTTAGTCTGACCAAGCGTTGCCCATATTCTGCCCTTTGCTGTCAGGTCGGTGGGCTCCCAGATGTTTAAGAGGCACCTTTTGACTTAAAGCCATATTTCTATCCACCAAACTGTACGCATACAATCATGTACCTGTTTCCAGTAGGTTTGTATCAAGGGGCACTCTCATAGTGTACGCATAAACGTCCCTGTCAGACCACAGAGTCTCCTACAGAGCCCCTCCTCACTCCTGCCCATCAATACAAGTCGGTTACCAGAGAGGTACACTTGATTCAGTTGAATCAGCCTCAGTTTCGCTGATATTGCCACTTCCTTGGGGGAAGAAAGCGCCTCCCTCCATTCCTCATCATCTATCTCCAGACCGTCACTCTCCCATTTTCTCTTTAGTTCGATTAGGGGTCAGGGTGTGTTGTATGAGTTTTTTGTATGTGAGGGAGATGGCCTTTTCTGGCAGATGACCGTCAAGCAGTCTATCCTCTAGAGGGGAGGACTCCGGGAGGGATGTTCCAGTAGGTATGTTTGCCTGGAGTGAGTGCTTATCCTGCACATATCTAAAGTATTCCTTATGTGCTAGTTCATATGTCTGCTGTAATGAGGCAAACAACACCTGGCCATTGGGTCCCCAGAGGTCCTTTATGTGGGAGATCCCTATCAGGTCCCATTTATCGAACCCTTTAGTTCGACCCAGTGTGCCCAGCCATTCAGAAACCCAAAGTGGGGTAGCTATCGTAAGTTTATCAGCCCATCCCAGGCTGCGGCTTACAATATGCCAGAGTTGGACCAAGTATCTTTTGGGCCCTGTAAGGGGGTACTTGTTGGACTTAGAGTAGAGCGCCACCTCGAAGTTCCCACCCGGGAGAAGCCATCTGTCCATTCCGTACCCGGGATCATCGCCACTACAGTATGTACCTTGGTTGATGGTCGAGAGGTGTGCTGCCCAGTAGTATTTCCTAATGTCTGGAAATGCTATACCCCTGTCGTACCAGCCAAGTGTCTCTGGCCCATAATAGGTCCCTTTGGGTAGCCTCGATTTCCTTAAAGTACTTCTGTGGGACTAGGTCCTGGTAGTTCTGGAGAGTGTAGAGGAAACGCGGCAGTATCATTATCTTGATAAGAGCCGTCCACCCCAACAGGTACAACGGAAGCCTCTTCCAGGTGGCGGTGTCTCTTTTAAACCGCTGCAGGGGTGGCAGGAGGTTCCTCTTATATCGGGCTGTCAGATCGGTGGTGATGAAAATACCTAGATACGTGAACCCTTCTGTGACTGTTTGGATCAGGCAGCAGCGTGGCATTGAGGGGGGTGCCATGCAAGAGGTAGAGCAACGATTTCCCCCAGTTGATGCTGTAACCGGAGTTTCTCCCGAAACTGTTGACTATGTCCAAGGCTACACTCAATGATTTATAAGGGGAAGCGAGATACAAGAGGATATCGTCTGCATAGAGCGAGATCCGATCCTCCCACCCCTAAGCCCACTTGATACCCCTTATTGAGTGGTCCTGCCGTATCCAAGGCACGAGCGGCTCAAGGGAGAGAGCAAAGAGCAAGGGGGAGAAGGGGCAGCACTGTCGCGTCCTCCTTTCCAGGGTGAACACCTCGGATATTTTATTGTTGATGACTACTTGAGCCAGTGGTTCCGTATGTAGGAGTCGTATCCACCCAATAAAATTAGGGCTGAAGCCCAACTTTTTGAGGACAGCCATCAGGTATGGCCATTCAAGCGTGTGGAATGCTATTGTGGCATTCAACGAGACCACCACCGCATCTTCTTGGATCGTGTGGCAGTGTCACAATACACCATGGAGTCATCTTCAATTAAGTGGGGTGTTGCCGTGCCGCATAAAGCCCAATTGGTCTCGGTGGATCAGTTTGGTTATTATTTGAGAGCAGTTTCGCAAGGACTTTGGGTTCAGCATTTAATAGTGAGATTGGCCTATAAGAGGTACATACATCTTTGGGTTCCCCTCTTTCGGGATCGCCACCAATGTGGCAATGTGCTGGTCTCTCTGCAGTTTCCCCAAAACTTTACTATACTGAAACATACGCTTCAGGTGTGATTCGACATGGGAACTGTGCACACGTCAATTATTACAAAGTACAGTATTGAAAAAGTAAATCATACAAAATATAACACCAAGTCAATAACGTAGAAGTAATCTTGATTGCTGTAATCTTCAGTTCAGATTTTATTAGCAACGCCCAGCCAACACGTGTTTCGTGAGGGTGGTAAACCCACGACTTCGTCAGGGCTCTAGAAGGTACAATGGCTACATGTTACATACATGTACCTACACCATACACATTACAAACTTATTTGCGTCACAATGAAGTGCCTAGGGATTAGTATGAGTCTACAAAAACCGACTTGAAGAGAGGGGTGTATAGCAGAAAAGTTTCATTGAACCCGGCCCATAGATGAGCCATACCAATCACCCAAAGTGACATACGTTCACAGTATCTATGACATCGCTACCATATATTTTAATAATTATCCTCATAGAGCACATCAAAATCGGTAGACATGTACTTCAACACAATCACCAAATCTTGTCCGTGACCCAGTGGACACCCAAGTAAGAAGGGCCTCATAGAGAGGAAGGTGAGAGCAGACCTGGGAGTCAGCCAAGCCAAATCAGATTTACGCACCTTATGGAAATTACAACCAATAAGAGGCCATCACAAATGTGGCTCGTGCGTGTCCTGTGCTAACACGATAGAAGGGGAGGAATTTCAATTCAATGCATTGAAATGGCTTCACAAAGAATTTACCAATTGCAAAACAAGCAATGTAATATAGACAATTACGTGCCCATGTCCTAAGTTGTACATTGGGAAAACTACTCAAAGAGTGAATCAACGAATAGCGCAACATAGATCAAGAATCAGACACAAGGTGTTGACTGCCCCTATGGTACAACACTTTGTGGATCACAAACACATTGAGACAGAATTTAAATGGACAGTACTATCAGCAATAAAAGTTCCCCTCCGAGGAGGAAACGTGGATGCCATGTTATTGAAAAAAGAGGCATACTTAATTCTCAAATTTAACTGTGTGATGGATGGTTTGAACGAAATGTCTGAACTACAACGTTCTAACTACTGAGCCCCCTGCGACACCACCCCTTTGCTTAAACATACTCTTTCTTAAAATATAGCGCCAGCCACTTCTATAAATATAACTTAATCCAACACCAAAAAATCGAGGCTTCAAACGGAGCAATTCATGAACAGCAACAAAAGACTACAAATACCATGATGCTTAGCAGCTTATTTGAAAGGGAAACAAGTTCCGGAGGAACGTTTGACACCAGTAGTCGACTTGCGGTAAATCAAACGCCAGTTATGCGGCCACACGGAGATCACTAAAGCAGACTCGGGTACATCTAAATGAGGTAAGGAGCTCGGAATTATTGCCCTCGAACCCTTTTCGAGCAGCATCGCGGCTACGGCTGCAAATATACTAAACGGTCGACTTTTAACTCCACAGAGACCCCACCTAATAGGAGAACAACACGAAGAAAATATAACAAAGTGGAACCGCATACTAGGCACACACTCTTCCAGGTCACAAGTAAGTTTCAACATGTTATATTATTGCACTATAAACACATAGCTACACTCATATATTGATAGATCGCTTTTTTTAAACCCAACAGAACTAAGCATCGCTGAATGAAAAAGATCTTCAGATACGGACAATGCACCTTTTAGGGAATTTTTAAAGATAGATCAAGTAAGTGCTGGCCCTTTTTCAAAAAGAAAAAGTTAATGTGATAGCATATATATCACAAAATTTCTGCATAATATGAGAAACTCACAAGCGCGCCATCCTTTAATTCATTGTCCAGGCAATGGCGATACAGAAGGACAATCAGACGCCCTGTGCCCGAAAACGATAACAAACATTTTCAAGAAAAGAGGTAATATCCTCCGTCTTTTTCATTTAACATACTAGCTAAAAAATTAGAGAAGAGGAGAAACTAAATGTCCCTAAACTTTACACCGCAGGTACACAGCTCAGCCCTGAGGAAGAACCCTGTAAACAGAACAAAGGGTTTGGAAACGCGTCGGCTGTTTCGCTGTTTTCAAGGGAATCTAAACCTTGACGGTTCGGATCAGAGTATCCACGTACACGAATATAGGGCGATTGTAGTAAAAGTCATAAGGCCCAACGTGTCTAGTCCTAATAAATATGTACGCTGGGGTGTTAGAACTAGCAGAAAAACAAGTACAGGTGTATCAGATTGAGTTGATTTAATGTCGAAAAAGCCCTGTTTAATTGCTAATGAAAGTTACTATTTATTATTCACAAAGTATTATATGTATGATTTATGTTTGTATTGCTTTAACTGTTTAAGGTATGTCTAAACCTCTGACGTCTGTATAAAATGTAAACAATTTGAAACTTGAAAAGAAATGTATGAATGAATACATGAACCTTCTGAATCTATTTAAAGAAGGCACATAGCTGCTAAATAAAAAGCAGTTGTGAACTGAATTCGAGCCCTGGCATCTCTGCTTTGATATAATGTATATTTGTCCAGCCAGGACTTAAAGGACAAAACCCCCCCTAGTGTTAAAAGCTCATAGAGAGGAAAGCATCCAAGAGAATAGTCTAAAAAGCGATGAAAAAAAAACGATGATAAAAATTTAGCACAGCTGTGCTTCTTACCCAAATGGGCAGTAGTGTTTCAGTATATGTTGCGAGATCTCTACCCTGCAGGGGATATCAATACATGGACTAGATGAGTACTAAGCCTATGCATTTCATGTGATACAAACAACTAAAATTATACCAAAATGCCTGAGGAGAGTGCCTCACCTCTCCGCCGGTTGTACTTCCGTCCCGGCTGTCGGGTTCAAACTGAGTAAAAATCAATACTGCATATATCCAGCAGCTCACGTTCTGTTTGGTGTCCTTATGTTGTAAGGCACTGGGGAAGGAGAAGGATGTAACTACTGTTACCCTTAAAATCCACTTATGGTACTACATACCACCAATTATATTCTATTGAACCACTAATATATTATCCATATTATACCCTTTGTCCACTTAATGGTTACAGTTATATATTAATGTATTTATTTATTTATTTTTGGCGATTTTTAGAGCGCGCAAATACCCTAGGGTGTCTCGGCGCTGTAGTTGCAGATCACTCCAGAGGAGGGGGGATTAGGCAGGGAACAACCATGTCTTTAGTTGTTTTCTAAATTTAAGAAGGGTCGGAGCACACTTGATGTTTAGAGGAAGTGCATTCCACAGTATGGCTGTGGCCACGGAGAAACGTTTGTCGCCCCAGTTGGCCCTTCTTGTACGGGGGACCATGAGTAGGTGCGCTGAGGATGACCGCAGGGTTCTTGAATGTTCAAGCGGTCGGAAGGCTCTTCTTAAGAATAGAGGTCCTTGGTCGTGAATAGCCTTATATGCAATGCATAAAGATTTAAACTTGATGCGGCTCCTCACAGGTAGCCAATGTAGTTGTCGGATGTAGGGGGAAACCGATGCAAATCTAGGGATAGATAGCAGTGTTCTGGCTGCTGCATTCTGGACAGTTTGCAGTTTATTAAGAACCTTTTGTTGTGTGTTGAGTAATAATGCGTTGCAGTAATCTGTTTTGGAGAATATTAATGCACTGACCAAGGTTTTGCCTGCATGTGGCGGTAGGTATGGGATTAGTTTTTTTATACTTTTTAGTACGTAGAAGGAAGAGGAAACCACAGCATTGACATGTTGCTGGAATGTCAGCTTGTTATCGAAGATAACGCCCAAGTTGCGTACCTTCGTCACAGGTTCTGGAGGTTGTCCCATCTGGTGAGGCCACCATTGAGGGGACCAGGTTGGTTGAAGCCTCCCGAATGTCATCACTTCTGTCTTATCAGAATTGAGTTTAAGACAGTTGGATGACATCCAGGAGCTTATTGCCTTCATTCCCATTTGGAAATTGGCTGCTACCGAGATTCCGTCATTGTATATTGACAACACCAGTTGGGTGTCGTCAGCGTAGGTAGTGAGGGAGATTCCATAGGATTTTATGACCCTCGCCCTAATGCAAGCCCTTATCAGGTAAAATTGATATAAATACTACTACCGAAGGCACCTCATCTATAAAGGCCTCATTTATCTATATTAAAATTTAATTTAAACACAAACATGGACATGGATAGGACCGCATACTATTCTACTGCACAATTTCGGCAAAATCGGCGTTCAATGTGCTCTTACTGTAGTGTAGTTCCTATTATCCCAATAGGCTCTGCGCATTGGAATAATACCTTCAATAGTATAGGCCTAGACCAGACGTTAACTAGGTCTACTACTGTCGATATTAGACTTAAAGTTTTGGGTTTGCCAGCTAGCTCAGAGTTCACTAGAAACTTTCTCGAATGTTCAGGAAGGAATTAACTTCCCTGATTAGACAAGAAGGGATTTAGTTTCTGACAACCATAGAACATGACAACTTTGCTCTCCCCTAATCAAGAGTGTATCTCGAGAGTCGTGTGAACAAAAGGCAATTTATTTTACTCAGTCAGTACGTGCATTCTTAGTCTCATCAGTTTGTAGAGAAAAGGAAGAGACGGGCGTGTTCAATAAAAGATGTTATTTATTGATCAGTCTCTTTTCTCGTACAAGAGAAATGGATCGATATTATTGCAATACTTATAGTTAAGTAAAGTGCATACATTAGAAGCAGAAGTATAAAATAATACTGTAAAAACATTGATATGGTTTCTAAGCCATATGAAGGTTTAAAATGAATAAAATATATTACATACACATATACATTTGACTAAACGTACTCAACTGGTGTTTCTAGATACGCCTACCCCGTGTACCTGACCTAAGCCTAATACGTGGGCGGGAATAGAAAGTTACAGTTTAAGTTAAGTTTGTTTTTGCCAAGTGACTGACTAAAGAATTCTCTGCGAGGGGTTATTCAGTTCTGTACCTGGAATCTTAGGATGAATGAGGGATGGTATCTCTTGTCTCTGGTCTCGATATTCCAGGCTGCCTGCGAGGGCTACCCGGAAGCGCCGGAGCTGGATTTCTCGGCAGGAGAAATAGGCAGCTGCTCGATCTCAGCGCATCAAGAAGGCGGGGCTGCGCCAGCGGGGTCTGCTCTGCTCTGGGCTTCGGCAAGTCTGGCTGCTCCGTCCTCGTCACCACCGCGTGTGTTTGCATAGGGCAATATCGGTAATATTTATACCTTTAAGGTGCCGAGATTGACGTAAGGATGGACATAGATACGTCAATAAAGATGTCATACGACCAGGTCGTTAGCACATTCTTTTGCTGAAGTTCTCGGTGAAATCAAAACAATGGCCGCAGGGTTTTTCCCAGGTTGCCATAGGTTTGATTTGTTATGAGAACTCCGTATGCCTTATCAGGGGCTGGAGGAATATCGCTTGTCTAATTAGATGGCAAGCGTTATGACCTAATCAGATAACACGTTCCTGTGCCGTAGTGTGGCTTTATCAGATAACGGTTCCTGCATCATGGGGGTTTTCTGCCTCATGGGCTGGCTGCTAGTTAACTTGTTAGTTTGTTAACCAGAATAGGGTCAGGAATAGGGGGATCGATACAGAACCCATAGGAATACATCACACCCACTCCACGCTTACTATGGACATATTTACTAATCTATGCATAGTAAAACATACTATAGAGTATTGTGTATACCTTACCACCCCAAAATACATAAATGCATTTTGAAATTATCAAATATACGGAAAAAATGCAGTCATATGTATAGTATGCACTCAAGCTGTAGAATAATGCTAAAGTAATCACGCATTTGTATACATTATTGCTATTTTGTATATGAAAATTTACACATGAAATGGCTCTTAATACAGAAAAAAGGTTCGAGACCATTTCATCACAGAATAATAATAACCATGAACATACCAGCGGGCAGCTAATGTATATAAGCTATCTAAATTTAGAAATCTTAGTTCTCTAAGAATAGTTCTTACTTTAAGCAGAAGATAGTGTCCCGAAAAATATGCAAAAATATTTTGGGGCTGCTGAAAAAATTGCTGTCCGTGAACTAGAGGGAAAATTGTTCATGTGACTTTATTATTAAAGTTGAAGGCCAAATTCAGGGAACGCCATGTACGAGCTCGCTCAAAAGTCTCTATTTCTGCTCTGGTGAGAACATCATATCATTTAGGCTTACAAAAAAGTTGACAACAGCTTCCTGGGAGAGTTCCACTAACTCGGAAATAGGTGTAACCATGCATTCGTGCGCATGATTGTCTCCATTGACATTCTGATTTGGATTGCTGACAGAAGGTTGTACCTGATCGATGCTGCTTTCATCTTGAACTTCACTCCCCCTTAATCGTAGTGGTGAAGCTTCCACGAATGCCGTCATCAGGATTGGTAGCCTTGGAGGGCAGCACAAAGCGTGAGCCTTTGTTGGACTCAACAATGTTTCTGCATTCATTGGCGCATCCGATTGTAGCGTCAGACAGGTGTCTAACACGCATTCTTCTTTGCATAGCAGGCACGTTAATACAGGTAAAACACATCGCTGCCACATTGGTCGAAATGATAGAAACCAAGTCATGTTCAGGTCTCTAAGCCGGGATAGTCCCAGGATTT
Organism: Lissotriton helveticus; assembly: GCF_964261635.1. NCBI lineage: Eukaryota > Metazoa > Chordata > Amphibia > Caudata > Salamandridae > Lissotriton > Lissotriton helveticus. Next base: position 936,040,755 of record NC_136069.1, read on the forward strand.
TTGATATCCGGTCCCGGTATCCAATGGCTAGGATTGTTTCTTCCCTTGTCGCAGGTGTTCTGTCTGTGACATGGTTTGCCATAACGAAATATAAGGACTAGGAATAGGATTCCTGCAATCAGTCCTAAAATGAGGGGAAGTCCGCCAAAAATCGAATGGACGAAATCTGGAAAAATACCCAGTATGGCTTTGAATGGTGTTAATGCCATCGAAAATACTGTCTTAAATACTTTTGAGACTCCACTGGTATCAGAAATATTTAAGATTTCATTCAGGATTTCTGCGAAATGTATGGGGGAATTAGTTGATAACAATGAATGTATTTCTGCAGTCGTCCTTGCGACTTGGAGAGCATACGTTTCTTTTGATGACGCGAGCCTTGTCGGCGTCTGAAGAAGCACTGTTTTCATTCTGCTTAAAGTATCTATTCGAATAGAAGTAATTTTCAAGTTGGGCCATGCCCTTGCCTCCCTGTCTGGAAAGGAGCTGGGGAACAATGAGTGTCCACAGCACTTGACCTTCGCAGTCGTAGTTACGAGATAAGGAGTCCCGGGCATAAGACTACAACATCTGCGATCTACAATTAGAATGTAACTCCCATTATAGAGTCTTTGAAAGAATGGTTCAATCTCTGTTGCAGGTGCGCCTTGCTGGTGACATGAAAGGTTATTTGAGTTCCCTTCACAGGCTCCATGCAAACTAATTCCGTTACACAGAAGTGTACCGCTTAGTGACATTGCACAATTATTGCCACTAAGAAACACTTTCTGTCCTTTATTACTGACACATGCATGTGAATAGGGCAGGTTCCATGTTGTTTTCATGTACCCTTTTCCCAATTTTTCGTACATGCCAGCCTGTATATATTTTTGGCAGTATTGAAACCTGAAGGTTGATATTGGAATAGTAATTATCCCATGTATTATCCATTCACTGACAGGTCGTTCTGACATTGTCACTGGTAATCTCTCAAGTTTCTCAATGCTCAGGATTGTATAATCAGCACCCTTCTGGGCCATACTGATTTGTCTATCAGTAAGGTTAAAGATATAGAATAGTGACGTTGTGTTGATTAAACGCCAAGGCACATAGCCTGAACGCAGATTTTGTAACGTCCAGCCAAGCTGTACAATAGAACGCAATTGGGACTGACCGTGTTGTAATAACAGTAAGTCTTGCGATAATATGTCGATTGCTGAAGACACAATGCTGTCCAAAGAAAAAATTCTGGAGGACAGAGTCATTAACCCATTGTCCACTACAGAAAGTGATTTATCCAAATTAATACGGTCAATTTCCCGTATCCTTTCTGCTGTCTCAATTTGAGTAACCTTCCAGGCCTCATTGTATGCTGCATATACAGAGGCTGCTATGAAACGCTTTTGACGCTGTTTGCGTGGTCCCATAGTGAAATCACGCAAGTCAGCACCATCAGTAAGTAAAGTTAGGTGTTGCTTAATTTCTGCCAGTGTGGAAGTTTGTAGCCATTGAAGGCATAATTTGCCCACACTGTAGGTGGTTATTATCCCTGGGTGTTGTCTTTGAGGATATCTAGGGTCTGGCCTGGTCATTTTGAACCCCTGTGTTTTGTTCAGGAATCTGTCTTGACAGTTATTAGTATCTGTGGGCCAGATCAACCACTGTTTCCAATCTGGATGTGTTCTGTTTTGGTTTAATACATAATTTACGTCTATCTCTTCATCTGTAGAGCTATTGCTGTTCATTGTTGGTTTTGGAATAGACGGTTTATTTAAGTCTTTGATTTTGGCTAGGCCAAGACAGGTGGTTTGTTGAACAGTGTCATTTAAAAATATAATTTGTTCTGGGATCATGCAGGCTCTAAACAAAGATTCTATACCCTGTACTTGCCATTCTTTTGTACCCCAAACACTTTTCAATTCAACATTTTTGTCCCAATAATCAAAACCAAAAGTATTCATTTGTTCAAAGAATGAGTCTGAATATATCAATGTTGTGTTTGTTATCATGGTCTTCGTCCCTGTCTTGTTTGACAATTTGAAATAAAATGTTTCAGCATTACTTATGTTAAAACCTGAAAAGTATGAATATTTGTCGTAAACGGTTCTTGAGCTTCCTTTTGGAGGGGTTGCACAATGTTCCCATTGATTATAATTTAAAACATTTCTAGGTTGTGCAGATCTATGTAAAAAATGGTTACCATAGTGGTTATAGCAATACATACTATCATAATTTGTAGAACCCTGCAAATAATCATGTTTGGTAAATTTAGCAGACATTACTAAGTCAGACATCATATTATTAATGCTTTCGAAGTCCCAATCATCAGCAAAGGAGCTTGGTTTTACAAAGTCACTCAATGAGATCTTAATTTGGTGTGGATATTTCAGGATTTCAACCGGACCATAGATTTCGTAGTCAGTGTTGTCCCATGCTACCCCACCCGGTATAGGATTGGCTGTGAAGTTGACTGAAGAAAGTTCTCTTTTCTCGACGTGTGAAGATGTGTGTGGTTTGAGGATCAAGTTGATTTTCTGACTTGCTGTGTCCATTTTAGCATATTTTCCCTCAATGAAGCGTCCCCAAGTTAGTACCATGATGAGCCAAAGTATGAGGATAAATGCACCAAAACCCACCCAAAATTCAATCCATGGAGAAATTAGATATGTTTCTTTCAGTTGTTTCAAAAGTTCTTTAGCTTTATCTTTAAAGGTTTTTGATGGTGGCTGTGTCTTTGATTCACTGAAGCCTTCAGAGGAATCATCGAAGTTTATGAAGTAGCCGGATGCAGTTCTGTCAATAGTTCCAATTGCTTCAGGATTACTGTTCCTTGCATTATCATTTGGTACTTCATTGTAGATTGGTGTGTCTCTGCTAAATGTTTTTATTTGGGTTTTCAGAGGTCTAAGTTCCATTGCATTGTTGCATAGTCCTTGTTGTTCTTCTGTAGGCGTTTCGAATGTGATTAGCCTCTTTGATAGAACCTCTGTACTGGTAGCAAACCTTGGTGTTCTGCTACTTATTGGGAGTCCACTTGGCCTACTATTTGTTATCGGCCACATGATTGTGGTTTTACCAGGTCGATGGATACAACTCGGTTCTCCTTTTTACCAGCAAGCGGCGGTAGTACAACTGATCTTGTCCCGTTGACAGACAAGACAGGAACTGCTTTTCTGTAAGAAGGCCCAAATTCCTTCTTTACCGCGATCTTTTCTCTGACTAGATCCCCGACTTTTGGAATCCAGACAGGCCTTGCTGGGACAGGTGGTGGTTCTTCAGTGGTTGTTGGCTGTTGTTTCAATTTTATGTTGCTCAGGTCTTTTCTTGTTTCATTTAAGTCCTGCAAAATAGCCAAACGGTCTTTGATATCAAAGCTTTTTTCCTTCACCACTGAAGTTTGACTGTCAAGGTCAGAGATTAACATCCTAGTTCCAAATAATAATTCGTACGGACTGAATCCCTTCAGAGAATTTCTTGGCAAGTTATTTAGACTACGTTGGACACTTATTAGATGTTTGACCCACCCAGCTCCCGAACCTAATATCCTTTCCGTTATAGATTGCTTTATGCCTTGGTTTTTTCTTTACACCATCCCGTATCCCTCAGGAAGGAAGTGAGAAGATTCCCGCTGTGCTATGCTCATTTGGTCATGTTTCCCATCAGGCTGGAGGGCTAGAGTGAAAACAATGATCAAACGTAGCATGCTCTTAGCGTATATGCCATTTAGACTCGCAAATCTTTGTATAACAGTCCAGACGTCAGCCGAGTGCTGGTGATCTACATTATAAGTGGAAACTAGCCTGTATATGTTAATCGCAAGCCTTGCTTTTTACTCTTGATTTTTTCTGGAGTGAAACGACGAGGTATTACACTGTTTCTCTCCCCACTGCGATTTCTGTTGCAGTTTGGGCAGTTTTTCACAAACATGGTGTGATGCAGGCTCATGCCTGGCCACCAGTACCTTGATTGTAATTCTTCCAGAGAATCTTTTAGTTTGAGGTGTCTGAGACCCTCGCCCATATGTGCGTCTGCGATTAACAAGTTTCTCCTGTCCATGTTTGGAATCACTCTATCCCCCACTCCAGGGATTCGAGCAAAAGGGACGGAGTTTGCATCGATTATGTATGTATAATTGAGTGGATAGTTGATCGGTAGCGCTGAGCAGTCGCCTTTTAATGACGTTTTCACCGCCAGTACTGTTTCACCGTCAATATATTTTAATGTACGCTTTTTTCGAACTACGGAAGGCGAATTAGTTGCTACCGCTGTGGCTGTTTCAGCCAATGAATTCCCTGCAACGTGAACGCCATCACGCTGATGACTCAGTGAGTGTGTCACGTGAGTCTTTGGTAGTTCTTTTTGTAAAAGAGCTATTTGTTCCCAGAGCAGTTTCTGCTTTATTGTTGCATCTGTGTCATCTTTGTAACCGTTTTGAATCCATGTCTGCAAATCGTTGTTATATGATTTGACGCAGTAATATGAATCTGACACTATAAGTGTCGGGAATTCGCGATCCGCATTATCTAGCGCCATTTTCAATGCCATTATTTCAGTCTGTTGTTCTGAATTAGTTTCTACTGAGTGTGTTTTTGTTAATAGAGGTTTTAGTTTACCTCCGCGCCACACTTCTTTTGTAATCTCACATGTGGGGTTGTATGCTTGTTCTCCCCAAACGGAGGGTTGAGCATGTCCGTCTGTATAGATTACACAAGCGTAGTGTCGTAAGGGCAGAATGTCGATTGGCAGAGGGAATGTTCTTTCATATTCTAGATTTTTAAATTCTTCTAGTTCTGGATCAAAGTAGTAGTATACTTTGTCCGTTGTGATTGAATTCACCCATTGTATCCATTCCGGATTCAATGTTGTTGTTGGTAAATTACACGGTGTTGTTAATGCCTCAAAGGCTGATTCAGCTGTTCTGACTGTGATGTGTCTACCGTCAGCTTGATCTTTTTCTCTAGCTATTGCGGTTTGAACTGCATGAACAATTTTTTCTTTAATGCCGAATTTCTGTTCAGCTTCTGTGTACAAGTGTGATTTGAATGCAATTGGTACCTTTTCTCCCTCATTAGAGGTCAGGTATGTGAATCCGCATCTTCCTGGGATGACTCGAATCACAAGATTGCGTGTGTTATCACGTGTTTCTAATTTTGTTTTAATTAGCATGTCTGTTTGTAAGGATCTCAGAATTTCTGTGTGTATTTGAGTCCAATTGGTTCTTTTCAAATCTGGTTTTATTAGATCATAAAGGGGTTTGACCCTTTCTGCGTAATTTGCAATGTATGTTCTTCCGAAATTTAGGAAGCCTAGAATTGACTGTAGGTTTTTTAGTGTTCTAGGTGCTTGGAGTACGGCACATTTCTCTAGAAAATTGTCAGCCAGGCTTTTGCCTTCACTTGATAATTCGTATCCTAAGAACAGGACTGTCAGATGGGCAATTCTGGATTTTTTAAAGTTGAATTTGTAACCCTCTGCTGCGAACCCAAGTATTATGGTGTTCACTCTCTTCAAGTGAGTCTCCAAGTCATCATCTGTTAAGTATATGTCGTCGACATACGATAATGCTTCATCGTCATATGTTTGTAGTAATTCTGTTACTCTCGCTGAGAATACTCCCGGGCTGTTCTTGTACCCCTGGGCTAACCGACAGAATTGCTTTTGAGTGCCATTTATTGAGAATGCAGACAAATATCTTCTCTCTGGTGCTATGTTTTGACAAAAGAATCCATTAGAGATGTCTAATGTTGTTTTGTATTTTTTGCGCACTATGTTATTCATTAGTGCAGCACTATGCGAATTTTGCACTGCAAAAGTTTTGCAACATGAATTAAGGTGTCGGTAATCCAAAACTAGACAATATGAATTGTCTGGTTTGGAGACCGGAAACAAACGGTTGTTCATTTGTGAGGTGTAAGTTTCAATCACCCCCTGGTATTCTAGCTGATCTAGGATTTCTTTTACCTGTTTTTTAGCTTCTTGCTTAATTGGGTACTGCCTTTGTGCAGTAGGTTGTGATTTTAACTGGATTTTGTGAGGAGGAGAGTCCTCATCCCATCCTACGTGATTTTTATATAAAGCAGGAGCTAGAGCTACTGCCCACTTTCTGGCAAGTGTGTATTTTTTATGAATTGGGATATGATTTGAGAAGGCAGGCATAATTATTTCTTCGCCATGAGGGCACTCCCTGACAAACTCTGGTGGCCAGTCTTTTTCAGCTAGAAGGATGTCATAGCCCTTGGAGAGATTATCCCAAAATAGTCCCCTTATTTTTCTAGTCTTATCCCCCTCTATACGTAATGTTATTTCATATATTTTGTGGGGTTCGCTAACTCTGGTGTCTGCAGTTTCCACTTGAAGATATTCATTCGTGTCCACTGTCTCCAGATGATTCATAAGGACTTTGCGAGCTATGCTCACTTCTGCTGCGCTGTCTAGCATTGTCTGAGCCCATTCTCCGTTTTTCAGTTGTGTCCTCAGTATTCTCGGCATTGTTAAATACCTTGATACTGGCTACCTTCTTTTTTGGAAATTGTAATTTCTTTTTTAGCTGAGCAGGTTCCTTGTCTTTGGACTTGGCGTGCTCTTCTCTTTGTTCTGATCGTCCTCTTCTTTCCGATTTCTGCGAGGAAGTCTGAAAAGATTGAGAGGGACGTGTATCAATGTCTTGATATCTATCAGGTTTCTTTATATTATCCCTATTTCTAAGGTTATATCTTTTCCCAGAGGGGTCACTCTGGGGTGACCTGTGTCTTTGGTTCGGAGATTTTTCTCTTCGCCTAGGAGACCTTCCTCTGGACTGGAATTTCTTTTCTTTAGGATTGGATTGTTTGTTTCCATCCCAGCTCTTTTTCTGTGATGTTGAATTATTATTAAAAAATATTTTTTCAGGACTTTCAATCAGTTGTGGTTTTACTGGTATTCCACCTAAACTATCTCTACCTAGTTCCTCATAGGATTTTTCTATGATTCTGGCAATTTCAGCTGGTTGGTCTGCTATATCTGTCTCCTTTAACCTCTGGCGGATCGCCACGTTTGCTGCTTCTCCCTTTATGTTGGCTAATAATATAGCCGAGACCTGCTTGAAGTCTTTTAGTAATTTCATACCAAGAGTTAGAGCGGGTTCTGGACCATATTCGTCTTGAATTTGTTTTAGCACATCTGGTATTACCGAAATGGATGGAACACCGTGCGTTTTTGTGTAGATGGAAGCAAAGACTGTACCCCAAGTGTCACAGTCCTCAATGTGTGGTGCGATTCCCATTGGAAGACAGATAGTCAGAATCCTGTGTTTTTCTAACGGGGTGGTGTCAGGAAACACCGCCTCTATTTGGGTGATTTTTTGTGCCAACCAGAATGGTATTTGTTCCCGTTTAGCTGGTACCTTACCTAGGCAGGATTGTATGTTCTGAGGTGTAATTTTATTTGTGTTCCCCTGGTGAGGGGTCAGCTGTGGAATTTTAATTGCTGGCTGAATTGTTGAAGTCCGCATCACATATTGGACTAATTGTCTATGTATTTTTACTAATTGTTTTAGCTGTGTTAACAGCTCTGCTGCAGACATCCCATTGATGTCTGGATGTGGTGTGTATCTGGCTAGGACCGGCCACGTTGCTCCTGGTCTACCTAAAGGACCGAGCCTGGTGATGTGATTATTGTGTTTTAGGGCGCCATTAAATAAGAGCAAATGCTCTTGAAATTTAAGTGGTACTTCCACCTCCTCGAAAGGAGTGTACATTTCAGGAGGTTCCTCTATTTTGTAATAGTGGAAGTACTTTGTTACAGCATTTGCTGCTGGAAAATTTATCCATGAATAGTATACCTCTGTCTGCCGATATTCGTGTGCCTCAATTACGAATATGACTGTGTCACCTCTAGGTGTCAGTCCATTTTCTATAAGTTTTAAGGTTATAGATTTCCTTTTGATGACCGGGATGAGTATTATCTCCGGGTCTGTGTCTTGTATAGCAGTATCAGCTGCTGCTATTTCAGCTGCTAATCTAACTGCCTCTCTTTCATCATCGCTGTCTGCCATTTTACCGACAGGATGGTTACTTTGTTTGTTTGCAGATCAGGTTTCTTATGGAAACAAAGATTAGATGCACAATATTTTGGAACGGTTTATCCTTCAACGTTGACTAAACCAAGTACCATACATAGGAGTTTCCTCCTGCGAGGTTTGGCGGATATTAACTTTTACCCACTCCAGACGTCTTTGGAGTATTATGGGAGAAAGGGGTCTGAGTGAGAAAGCACGACTGAGTTACTCTAATTGTCTTACGTTAGATTTATCGCCCTTCCAAACGAGTTGGGCGCCATGTAGTGTAGTTCCTATTATCCCAATAGGCTCTGCGCATTGGAATAATACCTTCAATAGTATAGGCCTAGACCAGACGTTAACTAGGTCTACTACTGTCGATATTAGACTTAAAGTTTTGGGTTTGCCAGCTAGCTCAGAGTTCACTAGAAACTTTCTCGAATGTTCAGGAAGGAATTAACTTCCCTGATTAGACAAGAAGGGATTTAGTTTCTGACAACCATAGAACATGACAACTTTGCTCTCCCCTAATCAAGAGTGTATCTCGAGAGTCGTGTGAACAAAAGGCAATTTATTTTACTCAGTCAGTACGTGCATTCTTAGTCTCATCAGTTTGTAGAGAAAAGGAAGAGACGGGCGTGTTCAATAAAAGATGTTATTTATTGATCAGTCTCTTTTCTCGTACAAGAGAAATGGATCGATATTATTGCACTACTTATAGTTAAGTAAAGTGCATACATTAGAAGCAGAAGTATAAAATAATACTGTAAAAACATTGATATGGTTTCTAAGCCATATGAAGGTTTAAAATGAATAAAATATATTACATACACATATACATTTGACTAAACGTACTCAACTGGTGTTTCTAGATACGCCTACCCCGTGTACCTGACCTAAGCCTAATACGTGGGCGGGAATAGAAAGTTACAGTTTAAGTTAAGTTTGTTTTTGCCAAGTGACTGACTAAAGAATTCTCTGCGAGGGGTTATTCAGTTCTGTACCTGGAATCTTAGGATGAATGAGGGATGGTATCTCTCGTCTCTGGTCTCGATATTCCAGGCTGCCTGCGAGGGCTACCCGGAAGCGCCGGAGCTGGATTTCTCGGCAGGAGAAATAGGCAGCTGCTCGATCTCAGCGCGTCAAGAAGGCGGGGCTGCGCCAGCGGGGTCTGCTCTGCTCTGGGCTTCGGCAAGTCTGGCTGCTCCGTCCTCGTCACCACCGCGTGTGTTTGCATAGGGCAATATCGGTAATATTTATACCTTTAAGGTGCCGAGATTGACGTAAGGATGGACATAGATACGTCAATAAAGATGTCATACGACCAGGTCGTTAGCACATTCTTTTGCTGAAGTTCTCGGTGAAATCAAAACAATGGCCGCAGGGTTTTTCCCAGGTTGTCATAGGTTTGATTTGTTATGAGAACTCCGTATGCCTTATCAGGGGCTGGAGGAATATCGCTTGTCTAATTAGATGGCAAGCGTTATGACCTAATCAGATAACACGTTCCTGTGCCGTAGTGTGGCTTTATCAGATAATGGTTCCTGCATCATGGGGGTTTTCTGCCTCATGGGCTGGCTGCTAGTTAACTTGTTAGTTTGTTAACCAGAATAGGGTCAGGAATAGGGGGATCGATACAGAACCTATAGGAATACATCACATTACGTTACACGCTATATTGGCTGTTTCAATAGCTGTAATCTAAATGCTCTTTAATTTCACGCCGCCCAAATAGTAACAGTGACCGTCCCACCCTGTAACAACTATTATATAAAGCCCCCTTACCCATTTGTGTGTGCACGACAAATATCCAAAAACAGGCGCCGCAGCTCCAGTACCGCTGCCGGCTCGCGTCCTCGTGTGTGAATGCAGAAGCGCATTCCACACGTCCTATTATCAGAAGTGGAGGCTGGAGCGCTCACCCTCAGACCGGACGAGGCAGAATTGGCCCATCGGAAGAGGATAAACGCTATCACTGAAAGATGTATAAAGATCCCCCCACAGCGCTAAACAATTAAACTGTTACTGTGTATAAATGTTACAAATTCTGTCAATACACTTCAGGTGTGGGCCCAGGCTGTCGGGCTTGAACTTGTACAGCTCAATCGGGAGACCATTATGTCCTAGGGCTTTCCCAGGCCGGAGGTCGTTGATCGCCGTGGTCAGCTCCTCTGCAGTGGGTGTACCCTCCAGGGCCTCTCGGTCTGTGTCAGAGAGGGTAAGCAGTCTAATGTCGGCTAAGAGTGCGGAGGAGTCCTCCTCCGGAAGCTCCGATCCCTTTTGATACACTTGTTTGAAGTGTGCTGCAAACTCACTAACTATTTCCTGAGGTTTGGTTAGAAGGGTGCCCGAACTGCCTCTGAGCTCCCCCACTACTCTCTGCGCTTTCTGCTTTTTGTCCAGCCAGGCTTTCATTTTGCCCGGTTTGTCCCCTTGGTCGTATAGTCGCCCGTCCCTGTCTCTCGCTAGGCAAAAATATAATTTTAATAACATTGATCCTCCCCATTAATGTGAGGTGTAGATTATTTTTTCCAGCAAAATCTATTTTAAATTTCTGAAGTAGTGGTCTCAAATTTAATCGGCCAATTTTCTCTACGTTGACCGTAACTTCAATCCCCAGAAACCTAGCATGCAGGATGACTCGTTCATCATCCAATTCTACCTTATTATTCATCACAATTTGCATTTTGCTGTGGTTGAGCTGGTACCCCGAGATACCACCAAAGTAGCTTGCCTCCATTTCGATTTCTGAGAGAGCATCCCCCAGGCTAGGAGTAATTATGGCCAGGTCGTCTGCATAGGCTAAAATTTTCATACTCCCTCCCTTAGCGTGTATAGCCCGAATCTCTTTGTTCCCTTCTATCCTGCTAATGAATGGGTCGATGTATAGGGCAATTAGTAGGGGGGAACAGGGACAACTCTGTCATGTGCCACACACGATTATAATTATTTCAGAGATGCTACCCATCGTAAATATTCTAGCAATAGGTTCCTGGTACATGATCTGATCACCAATAAACCCTTTGCCCAAGCCTTTCCTCTCCATAATTGCCCATCAAAAAAGGCCAGGAGATCCTTCTAAGGCTGTTTCTGCATCTAATAATAATAAAGCTATAGGGTCTCCTGTAACCTTGGAAGTGCGATAGTCCTACATTTATGGTCAATCGTGCCCGTCCCAGGGCAAACCCATGTTGGCAAAGAGAAACTAGCTTCTTAATGACTGCGGCCAGTCTAATAGCTAAGACTTTTAGCATATATCTTAATATCACTATTTACCCGTGTAATTGGTCAATATGATCCCAATTCATTGGTGGGTTTCCCCTTTTTTGGAAACACAACAATGTTAGCCAACTTCCAGGATTCAGGGGCCTCCTCCCCTGATTGTGCCCTTAAAAAAATCTCTCGCCTACATTTCAACGCATGTGGAGCAAATTTTTTATAAAATTCACCTGCAATGAAGTCCGTGCCTAGCGCTTTCCTTGATGACTGGATTCAATCACTTTTCTTAGCTTCTCCTCCTTTATAGGTGCTTCTAGGCTTTCTCTCTCCTCTGGGGAGAGCTGGGACGCAGACAGACCCTTTAGATATTCTTTTATTGCTGTATCCCCTGCTTGGGTATCCTCTGCACACAACCTTTGATAAAACCTTTGGAACGCGGAGCGAACTGCCGCTGGCTCAGTGAATAGACCATTGTTTGGGTCTCTAATTTCCACAATTCTCCCCTAGACTACCTTTTCCCTGTTGCAGACTACCAGCATATGGCCTCCTCTTTCAATGCTTTCGTATACTTTGCTGCACCAGGCCATACATTTTCCTGCGGATATCTTGGCTGAAATTTCTGTAATTGCAGACTTCGCGACCAATACACCTGATTGTGCTACCTCCGAGTCTCCCCCCTCGGCTATTGCTTCTATCAGGTGTGTCTCGGCTGATGCCAATTCCTCATGTAGCATTTGTAGATGTTCCTTCTTCTTCTTTTGACTCAACCAACCATACATAGAAGACTGCCCCTGAATACCAGCATTAAGGGCATCCCAGACTACATGAATGTTAGCACTCCCCAAATTCTCTTCGGTAAATCTAGGTATCCAGACCTTTATATGCTGTACAAAGTCCTTTTCGCTTAGCAAAGCCTTGTCAAATGTCCAGCATGCCACTGTGGGGGGGGGGGGGTGGATATTCACCTCAAGCACCAGAGGGTTATGTACACACATGACTTGGGGGTATTTATATATTTTGCAGCACTGCACTACCTCCTGCAACACAAAAAAGTAGTCCTGTCTAGCGTGTACTAGATGTGGTACTGAGAAGAACATTTATATCCCAGATCGTTCAGTTCCTGCATTGCCCAAAAATCAGCAAACCTATGTAGTTGGCATAGTTGTGATAGAGACCTAAATACTTTGGGTTTGCAGCCTTGATACCCCACCCCGCGTGTTTATCTTTTTGACAATTCATATTAATGTTAAAGTCCCCACAAATTATTGGAGGAAGTGGCCAGCCTACCAACTCTACATTGAGCCATTCGAACAGTGCCAGATCATTGAGAACTGAGCCATAGACCAAACACAAAGTAAATATACAGTTTTCTAGTTGACCGAAGTAGCCCATGCAAACCTAGCTGTCCCTTTCCGAGCCATAATTTCCACCCCTCTTTTCCTTGTTCCTTATGTGGTGCTGGAAATCAAATGATACCCTGCCAGCTCTGAGGCCTCCAGTCTACCTACTTCGATGTGTGTCTCCTGAAGGCAAACACTGTCGGCCTTCAAAAATTGGACATTCACACTCACCCTTTGTTTTTTTAGGATTATTTAAGCCACATATGGTAATAGATGCTATTCTAAGCTTGCCCATTTAATCAAGGAAATCAATTTCCGATGAACCCAAATCACTTTACACATATTTGCCATAATTGCCACAAAAGCCCTCCTTTGGATCCCCCCACCCTCCCACACCCCTTCAAATAGGCAAGAAAGGTCCATGGAGCCTTGTGATGCCTCCTGTGTCCTTCTGTGCCCCTAGCCATTCTCTCTCTATATTTTGAACAAAAAAGAAGAAAAGAACCCAACAAACAACAAGAGGAACTGTACCAATCATAGGCCAACGGTAACAACCTTATGCCATCCCCAAACTTCCTGCAGAGATTGAGAGCAGAGCGCTACCATTGTGTTGTCACCCTATTTACGTGAGATATCATGCATATACTCCTGAGCTTGTATCTCTGAGGTAAACACCCTGGCTACGCCTTTAAAAATGACCTTAAGTCGGGCGGGCTCATTAAAAAAAAACTCACAGACCAATTTCTGGAAGGAAGTGATTAGCTGGCAAAGCCTCCATCTCCTTTCTACCATAGTATGGCAGACATCCAGCCTTACGAAGAAGGAGTGCCCCTTAACCGACCACCTGGCATCAGGTCTGTCCTTTCAAGAAATGCCTGACGTAGTAGAAAATTTACAAAGAATATGAGGACAGCCCTAGGTTTTTTATTCTGCTGCCCTCTCTTTTTCTTCATCAAAGGTACTTGGTGTACCCTCCGCACCTCCGCCTCCCAGATTTAGCCTCTTCTCCATTGACTATTGAAATGGAGGCTTCCCTTCCCTGTTACTCTATTCTGAAGAGAGGATCCCTTTTTTGATAAATATTGAAAAGAGGCCAGGCGCAATCTTTTCCTTCCCTGTCTCTCTATATCTATGTTGGACAGAGGATCCCTTAAGAAAAGCACATAGATAAGCACTTGGAAGATGCCAAACCCACCTTCCCTTCCCTGACAATCTTTAGATCGGTCAGAGGCCCTCCCTTGTTTCAGAGAGGCACAGCAATAGCATGTGTCTATTCCTAGAAAGATAAACACGTAAATCACATTAATTTCCTAAGTTCACTTTCAGGCTCAGAATCCCACTTCGCACACAACTTCCCCTCCATTTGAAAAAAAATGTATAGCGAGACCAACAGACAGTAACAAACCGATAACCTGGCAAGGATACAGCTGCATCACAAACATACACACCTCTCCACCGTAACCCAAGAGAAGACAATCACACCAGGCAGTCCAGTTATAAGCTTACCCGTGCGTTGTGTTCCTCTTAGGGCTCAGTCAGAAAGGGGGGCACGATCGGTTAGCAGCCTGCATTTCCTGCCGGTCCAGATGTTTCCTGTCTGTTACTGCTGCCATCCGGGTCACGACAGCAAAATCTTAGAAGGAGATTTATTACAGAGCAGAAAGGCAAGGGGCTGGGCGCAACGGCTCAGAAAGCCTACGCTGGGATGATCGTGAGAGTGAGCTAGGGACAAAGGGGTACCTTAATTTGTACCGGGGTGTCCTAGAACGCTTGCTCTAAAAATAGGAAAAACAGATATGTGAGCCGTGGAAACCGAGGCTGAAAGTTTAATAGATTTATTAAGAAGATGCAACTTCAAGAAACTTCAATATAAAGGCATAAAAATCACATTAGTTCTCGGACCAGTGCTCCGCATTCTCAGGTAGTCACGTGGATTAGATTTCATTCACTGAACATTGCATTTACTGAACACAAGCTTCTAAACTGCTAGAGAGAAAGACTCTAAAACTTTAAAGGCACATTTATCATTTGTGGCAAAAATGCATTCAAAAAGCAAAGTACATTTTATCTCGGAATACTCACATTGGCCTATAAGGGAGAAATCCTGCAATTGCAAGTTAAACACTTCAAATGTAATAAGGAAAATGCAAGGTTAACAGAGTATGTAGCAAATTCAACATTTCATAAGACAGAATATAAAATAAAGCAGCAAATTTAAAGTACATGTACAAGGGCTCTCAAGTAACCCTTGGGAAGAACTCACTTACGAGGAGTAATTCAAAGAGGTCTTTGTGGACCTCCTTTTTATATGCTTTAAGGCGGTGAGAAGTCTATGGTAACGTCATCTCATGCCACCCCATGCCACTTATCCTACCTACTCAAAAATATACACAAATTGCCGACCCCACACTTCACTCTTGTCCCCAACACTAAGAGCAACAAACCAGTACTAGTCTTGTGTTTGTTGGGTATTTTTATTTTTACCCTTTAATTTCCTATTTATGATTTTTGATTTTTCAATTTTCATGAATGAGAAAAAAACACTGCATTTCACACAAATGTACACATATATACAAAACAATTTTACAAAATACACATATACACAATATATAGGACAAAGTCATGCCAGTATTTTATTCTTCCTCTATGCATAGGCATAGAGGAAGAATAAAATAACAACATTGATTGTGAATTCGACTAAAGCATGATCTTGAGTTCCATTTAATCGTCCTTCGAGCATGACTTTGTCCTTTATTGGTGTTTATGTTTAGTTACCACTACTTAAAAGACACTGTGCAAAGATTAACTATTTGTGGTGAAAAAAAGTGGTTTAATATAGATGTGGATTGTATAAATTGTGTATATATGTACTTTGTAAAAAAATTTTTTATATATGTTTAAATTTGTGTGAAATGTACAGTGTTTTTTCTGTCAAATCCCTGGCATTCTTCCCACCCGGAAGATAATGAATAGTGAAATTATATTCTTGCAATTTTGACGGAATGCGGACTAGTCTCGCAGACACATTACCTGTGTCATTGCCATTAAGTCGCTACATAAGTGGTTTGTGGTCTGTGAATATTTGAAATTGTGTGCCCCAAAAATATGTTATACATTTTTCAATTGCCGATGCGCACGCTAACGCTTCCTTTTCAATAGTGCTGTAGTTGAATTCATCAAAACTTAAGGAATTTGATGCAAATGCAATTGTGTGCTCTTTCTTATCTACCCATTGTGATAAAATTGCACCGAGTCCCAATGGACTGGCATCTACTGGCAAAAAACAAGGCTGTCCAGATAAAAAAGCTGATCAAATTGGAGCTGAAGTGATGAGGGATTTAATCCTAGAAAAAGACTCACTTGCTACATTAGACCATTTAACAGATCTCCCAAGTGTTGTACTCCTACTGTGTACCCATGGATAAAACATGAGGAGTATTCACTTAATCCTAAGGATGAGCATAGTGTGTATTTGTTGCTTGGTGGAAAAGTGTCTTGAATGACGCAGACAAGCAAGATTTTTTGTTCTAATGCCCTGACTAGAGATGCAGTGACAAAGGAAATCCAACTGGGTGTCTATACATTTACACTTTTCCTTTCTAAGAGTGATGCCAATACTCTTAAAAACATTTAGAACCCTTTCCAAAATTAAATTGTGTTCCCTGGTACACCCAGCATAAATAAGCACATCATCCTGGAATGCCTGTACTCCCTGGATGCCACCTAAAACAGTGGCCATAAATTTTTGAAACACAATTGCTGCAGAGGCCAGACCAAAAGGCATGCGTAAAAAACTTGAACATGCCAAAAGGTGTAATAAATGTGGTAAGATCCTGGCTCTCTACAGCAAGTGGTATTTGGTGATAAGCTGCTCTAGGATCAAGTAACAAAAAATCCTTGACACCCCCCCTAATTCGCTAAAAGATCTTGTACTTTGGGTAGTGAATGACATTCGAAAACAATATTTTTGATGAGAGTGCGTAAGTACACACAGAGACGAATCTCTCCTGTCTTTTTCTTCGCAATTACCACTAGACTAACCCATTCAGATGAGTCAGTTGTCTGAATAACTCCTGAACTGCATAGTTTATCAAGATGTTCCTTGAGACTGATCTGAGGCAAAAGGCACCAATCTTAGCTCCTGTACTGCAGGAGTGGCGCAATCCTTGACCTTGATAAAGGGACCGATGTCTGACAGTATTTTGCGATCGCAAATGGGAAATCGTCCCATTTGCGATCGCAAAATAGGTCTGCCCTATGTACAAACCCTTTTTTGCAGTAGGTAACCTATTACCAACTCGCAAAACAGAGTTTGCGACTCGCTATTAGGAAGGGGGTGTGCCAAGGGCATCCCTTCCTAATAGTGACTTGCAATTCAATGGAAGATTGTTTGTGGCAGTTTATCACCCATTTAAAACGGGTAGTAAGCCACTCTTAAATGGGAAGGGGTCCCCAAGAAAATATTTTTGAAGAGCAGGCAGGGGTCACACGGACCACTGCCTACTCTTAAAGAATATAATAGTAATGTTTCATTCTTCTTTTTAAATGCATCCCGTTTTCCTTTAAGGAAAATGGGCTGTATTTAAAAAATAAAACTGGTTTATTGAAAAAGCAGTCACAGACATAGTGGTCTGCTGACCCCAGCAGGCCACCATCCCTGTCGGCAGTCACAAATTGCACAATTTGCGACTTGCTAATTGGAAAGGTTGTACATCTGGCTCAAAGTGCTCAAATTTTGAAATGCTACCAATTTTGTCACTAAAAATATCTTGTAATTGTGTAAAACAAAAATCCAAATTGACATCATTGTCATTTTCAATGAAGGAAAGAGGATGGTCAGCCAAAACAATGGGATTTCACATAACAGGTATCAACATGACCCCAAGTATGAGCAAGTCTTGCCAACCTATAATGTTCCTGCCTTTGACTGCAACATACAATTTAGTAGTGATTTCCCTCCCTAAGCAAGACATAGAATCAAAGAAACACCCCAACATGTGAATGTCTTGTTCACCGAAGGCATTCAGGTGAATGTCAGTTTTAGTCAGTAACCTTGTACACAATATTTCTGTGAAAAGTACATCGGAAATGATGGTGATGGGTACACCTAAATCTGCCATCATGTCAACAGTGTCTCATGCCACAACGGCTTTACAACAATGACCACTCACTGAAGGGTGAGAAGCTTTATCATTGGAAATGGTTAAAACCACTCTAGATAATTCTTGTGTGCATGAATCTGTGGTGAGGTCTACAGAACTGACTCTCAATGTGCTCTTGGAGAGTCTGTACACTGACATAAAAAGGGCAAGCTTACTAAATTTGTTGCAGTGCTTATTGCTGGCAGGAGACTCTGGATTATTTCCAATATGCAGATTTGAGCCACATCTAAAACATATGCAAGATGTTTTTCTGAAGGAGCCTACCGTGTATTTATTTATTGCTTCAACCAAACCAACAACTTCAGTTTCACCAGACACACATGATATGGATGTGCCAGAAGTAGAAGATTCTGCGGACATCAATTTTGTGGAAATCATTGAACTTTCTATAATCTTGGCAATTTCAATTGTTTCCATTAAACTAGGGTCTCTGCAACTAAACAGTTTTTCCTGAATCTTCTTGGAAAAACAGCTTTACACAAACAGGTCACATATACATATGTCCCGCAAATACCCAAAATTGCATGTACAGGTTAACAGTCTGAGTGTAGAAATGTACTCTTCTACAGATTCATCAATATTCTGTTTTCTTCTCATGAAATTAAAATGTTCAAGTAAAATGCTTGGTTCTTCAGAAAATGTCTTTGTTACTTTGTTAGTCTAGCTACAGCATAAACATTCCAAGCTTCTTGTGCTCCTGCGGTGCATCAATTTGTGGTAAATTATTAAAACCTTGTTGCACGTCATAACCTAGATGACCATATAAAAGTGCAAATTTTGTTTTAGGGTCAACTTCTATGGCATTATTAGCAACTAAATAGTTTTCCAAGGATTTCAACCAGTGTTTCCAAAGCATAACTGGTTTGCCTGGAGCAGTAAGAAAATGTGAAATTTGTACAAGTTGGTTGTTGGATGCCATGTCAATATAACTGTAGACACATAATATTTGTAACTGCAACTAAACAAAGTAAATAAATAAATAAAAAAATAGTAATGAGAAATGGTAAGTTTTGCAATACAAAAGAAAACATTGAGTTAAAACTGTTACTAATAACTGAATAGTATGATACAAACAACCATGAATAATGCCAGGTGTGCCTGTCACTGAGTGTGCAAGCAGGATTGCTCAATTTCTTTAATAAAGGTGTGCGTGTCACCGAGTTTCCAGGCCATGCAAATATCAATATTAAGTAACGGGTGCACCTGTCACTGAATGTGCAGGCTATGCAAATTTCAATTTTTAAATTATGAGATGTTCCTGCCACCGAATGTGCAGGCAATAGTATTCAAACTTAGGAATAAGATGTGCCTGTCACTTAAGGTGCAGGCAGGTAAAGACGGGTACTTGCAGTAGTGAATTCCATGTGAAGATTGCAGCCAGGAGCATAGCACGTCCTGTTGATGCTGAGGTTGCCTGGCAACAGATATTTTGTTGGTTGCCGACGTGTCAGTTGAGAGTACCCCTTTCATAGTCACCCGGAAGCTGTCTTGAAGCTCCTCCTTGAAGTTCTTCAGTGCTCTTCCATGTTTGATGTGTCGTGAGGGGTTCGATGAAGACAAATGGTTCTGTGACTGGAGTGTAAAGAAGAAATGGACGGGAAAAATAAATATTTTGAAAAACGGCTGGTTGGGTGCTCTCATTTGTGACATCCCATTCTTGTCGCCAAATGTTGTGTGACCCAAATAAAAGGATTCAAGCAAGGTAGTGCAGGATAAAGAATGTATTCACTTCGCAGGACAGAGAGCCCATGACTGCTCTTCTGATGTCCTCGGTGCAAGTGCTCTAATTCCAGGAGCTAGAGCAGATTACCCAGGAACAGCAGAATGCAGGTCAAACTTGAATATACACAAGTATCCTGAGCGGAAGCACAGGACAATAACAAGTTGTCCTTAAAGGCAAAGGACAACTTGTTAACACAACAGCCACACCTTCGGCTTCAAATTTATCACTCAGTCAAGTACCATGTCAGATCTTAACTCCTCATGCCATCTTTCCTCCAAAACGATATTGTACTTCAAAGCGCATACAAATTCAGTTTCTTCATCCAACTCATCATCCACAACTGGCTCATCGATGCGTTTGGGAATCAACCTGGAAAGAGTATCAGCTATGCCATTCTTTACTCCTGCTAGGTATTCTATATCAAAATTGTACTCCTGTAAAGCAATAACCCATTTTGTAATTCTTCTTGACACCAACTTCGGCCCTTTATTGTTGAAAGCCTCACAAAGGGGTTTGTGATCAGTCTTAATCATGAAGTCAGGCCCCCCCAAGAATATCTTTAATTTCTTCACAACCCAGTGCTCAGCGTCCTTTAAGCCACGTGAGATAAACAGAATGGTTTTCATACCATCCTTCCCCTTTAGTTGTAGCACAGCCCCCAATTCTTTCAGACCGGCAGCCATTGTTGTTACAGATTTTTTTTAGGATTAAATGTTTTGGTTTAGAAGCTGTACTGAGTCCACATAGCAAAGAAGGTGAGATCATATGCGCCTCAGTTATTGGAGCATATAAGGAATCCTTTTGCTCCAGTGACATCATCGTTGAGTAGATGTGTAACTGAACGAATATTGATGGATGGTGTTGATACGGATCAATTTTGGGAACATTTACAAGGAGGGCCATTGCTTCCAAGGCATTCTGGGCTGGAGCGCAGCTGGAGGACATCTATAAAGTAGCAGATTTCTCTAGGGTGTCAACTTATAAAACATTTATTGCAAGCCTGAGGAGGCAGCAATGACTTATTAATATGTCTGAGCATTCATAATATAAGCCTCTGGTCTTAATAAATAATAAAATTGCATATACTCTGAGCCAATTGTGAAGGAGAGTCCTGATTTCATTAAAGACAACGTAGGTGAGTGTTATTCCACCAATGTAGTTTGCCAACACTGGTAATGACTATTAATATGTATATTTTGATCATATTTATTGTCTGGGGAAGCCAACCAGATGGCAGCCAGGAATATTAGATATTGGGTGTACTGGAGAAAAAGACAAGCTGGAGACAGATCTTGTTGCACAAAAATATATACCAGACCAAGAGGACTTAATGTGGGTTTTGCGGAAATTTTAGTTTGCTATGTTTGGTATTTAGATTGGCCAATGCACTTTAAAAACATCATGTAAGCATCAAGAAAATAAGTAAATTGAAACTGGCGCTATTTATACTGTGGCAAATTGTTTTTTGTTATATGTCACTTCCTACTGAGTGTTCAGGATTATGGGCATTGTAGTGCTTTTAAGTGTTGCGTCAAATCAACAGTAAAGAAAAAGACCCCATAAGACTCACCTCAGTTGTCTTTAATAAAATCAGTACTCTGCTTTATAACTGGCTAGGAGAATCTTCAATTGTTGTTTACTTCTTAAGATTTCTCGAGCTTTACACTAGCAGACATACTCATCCAATCCCAGTTGGTGCAACTTGTTCAATTATAGTTCATTTAAAAACATTAATCCTTGCCTCTGTAGGCATTGCATGTGCGTTTCAAACCAGCGCCACTGTATTGAAATAAAAACATTGCTCAGACCAGGAAACGTCTTCTCGTAATTAAAAAAAAAGCTGTTGAAACACAGAGCATGTTGCCACGTTTCTCTGAATAAAGCATACTGCACAGGATGTATCTTGGTTGCAGGTAAGTCCTGATGCAAACATTAACAAGCACAGCCCGTGTGCTGCACAGAGGTGGAGTGTTGTAGTCGAATATAGTTCCACCCTTTACGTTTTGTGTTTGTGCAGGCAACCTCTTGCAGTATAGACAGGCTTCTCCACCTTTGCACACCAGTCCATGACCTTGAGCCAAGACTCTATGACAGGCGGGGTCATTGAGTTCTATCTCCAGGCTAAGTACCTTTAGGGGACCAGTGTCCCCAGACACACCAGGTAACAATCCCACTTTCTAGGTCTTCCATCCTATCATGCCGAGGAGCGTTATGCGGGGGAGCAGTCAATGTCCCAGCATAAAGGACAGAGTGACCAAAATTTCAGCCCAAAATTTCTTCATCACCGAACATGCCCAGACTACATGAAAGAAATCAGGGGGCTCTTCATTGCAGCTTTCATGTAGAAGACTGGCGTTGACTAGCTCACCAAAGCACAGTAGGGTCAGGTATGTGTTGTGCAAAAATTCACCTGAATCATGCAGAGCCTCAGGGATATGCCCAGCTCTCTGGGTGCTGTGAGGGCGTCCTTCCATTCCCCATAGGTGGCCTATCCAGGACTCCAATGTGCCCTCAGGGGGGTGAACAAGTCTGAGGAATTAGGGACTAGGGATCTATAGATGCAAAAGAGCTGGCCCTGACCTAGGAGTCCCATAGTTAGCCTGGCCTCCAGGAGGTTAAGCTTAGGTGCCTCCCCGATAGGACCTTGGTGGGAAACCAGTGCATGGCAGAGTTGCAAGAATCTGTGGAATTGGGGTTGGTGAAGGTTAAAGTCCATCTGCAGATCTTGAAAGGAACGCGTATGCATCCCCTGCCACGCGTCCCCCAGTCTAGAAATGCCTGTAAGGTCCTATTTGCTGAATATGTTTATGGTAACTATAGAGCAAAATCCTATAGGCTTCTTTGTCAGAGGGGGATTTAGTAAGTAACCTGATGTTTGCACTGGTAATTTTCTAAGTGCAATTCATCTGTGTCCCACCAGGAATGGTCTCTAGATGAAATGAAGTACATCTGTTTAAGTGGGGCAAACTTATCAAAGGCCTGAGTAAGTGGGCCATCTCAACGATAAAGCAAGGTGATAGATGTCCCTCGGGGATCCATGATAAGATCCATTACTCCTGCAATTTATCCCGCAACGCCCCCTCAGCACCCTCTGGGAAGCCCACAAAGCTCTAATATTACCGCTGGGCTCGGTGTTCTGCAACTTCCTTGTCGTTCTTCAGGGTGTGGGATGCCACAGTCAAAGTGGGCCTCATCTGCCTTGAGGGTGGTGGCAGAGTCCTCAAGGGCTGAAATGTGCTGTTCTGGTTCCGCCACTTCTTCAACTAAATTGTGCTGGGCTTTTTGCAGAAGAGCGACATCCACCAGATTTATCCAATTTTAGTTTCCAATATCACCCGGGAGGCGTGACTGGTGATTAGGGTTTTCGAGGCTATGGGGGCCCAGGATGTGCATGGTCCTCCATTGCTGGCACGGACCAGAAGTGCCAGATCTGTGTCCTCCCCGCGATGCCTGGGGCACCTCCGAGACTCAGCAGGCGCATTAGAGCTGCACCCTTGCTCCAGGGAGCGAGAAAAAGGTGCCAGCAGCAAGAATGGTGATGGAGTCCCTGCCAGAGAGCCAGGAACTCACAGAAGGATGACCACCATCCAGACAACATCCCCACTGTGTATATGTATTTTTAAAAAAACAATTGCGGGAAAAACAAAAGGTATTAACTAACGCCAGACCTAAAAAAAAAGAGGTTGTAAAAGAAGCAGATTGTGGATGGTGGAGAATGGTCGTGGAATTCTTGATAGTGGATGCCACATCTACATTCCAACAAGAACTGGCAAAGCCAATATCACACCTTTGGAACCTATTGGCTTCTCCATTGGTTTCAGCAATGTTACTGTATATAAGACTGCTTATTTTAGATACCTGAAGACCTTGAATTTGTTGACATTTGTAAACTGTCTTTGCTTTAGTGCAATTTTGTATTGAAATTGTAGTTGACTATACTAAGCTGCAACAAAGCCAAGATGTCTCAACTCTAAAAGGCTGAGCTATTGGGTCTTCCAATGTTTGTATGGGGTATGTGATCTGAGTCACATTTAGGTGGCCAGATGAGCTCTTATAGTAAGAGAGTGTTGATAATGGGAGTTAACCGAGAGACCTAGAGCTGAGGCTGAAGGCAGTGTGAGCCAATGGGCCATAACTGTGTTCACGTTACAGGCTAATTCAATCCGTGGCCTCTCTCCAGTGCACACACAGTGATGGTCAGACATGTCCCCCTTGTAACTATCAAGTCTGCTTATTTACAACAAAATCATTGTACTCATTAATATCAAATTGCTAACAAGCAGTCACAAAGCCAATAGATCTGGCTTGTTTTAGGCATATGTGTGTTGTTGTGTTATGTATCTGGATGCAATAGCAAAAAACACACAAAGAAGCAGTTAAATACTGATCAGAAAATATTCTGTGTAGAAAACAGAATTAAAGTTCACAAGTTTTAAGTAACTCCCTTAATTACTTAGGCCTGGCCCATTTTAGAGACTCGGACACATTTTTCATCCTACTTAAAGCACTGTGGTCAACAAAACACTTTTGCCTAGAGAGTTAAAAGCTGTTTCGTAGGCAAGAACTAAAAATTGCTGTGTTGTAAAACTGTGAAATCTCTGGAGTCAAATATAAAACTTGAGGTGCAGAAAGATGGAGTGACTTCCTCGCTCCTATGCGTCGCTTACTTACTTGCAGAGTCTTGGGTGATAATTAGCACAGCTAGAGGTACATGCCAGAGAGGGGATTTGTGCACTTCAGTGAAAGAAAGCTGAGGGCCTGACCTCCTACAGTGTGACACCATAATGGATCCTAGTGCTCTTTTTGCCTCCTTGCTCCCTTAGAAGTGGAGCTACAGCGTTTGCTCTCCAGCAAAGTTGATCTAAAAGTCAGGCCGGTCATTTGCTACCTGGCAAGCAGATCCAAATATTCTCAGCTACTCTGAGATTCATGCACAAAGGGAAACACACGGGTGAAAAATAGCAATGTGCAGAGTGGTTGGGGTGCAAAAGCAATAAGGAGGAAGGGGCTAAAAACAGATGATGTGGTGTGGAAAGAAACAAGGGGGCGGTGGGAAGCAACGCAAAGGACAGGCATCAGCAACACAGCAGGGGCGTGGGTGAAGGAAACACTGATGGAAGTAAACTAGCAGAGAGAGAGAGAGAGAGAGAGAGAGAAACGTGGAGAGCAGGGAGGGTAAAGTAAACGGGCAACTAAGCAACAAGAGGGGAAGAAGGACCCAGTCGAGAGAGAGAGAAAGAGAGACACAGAGAGAGTCAGAGGGGAGAAGAAAATCACACTAAATAGAAAGCTGCATGACGTGAACTCTAGGTGAATAAGATAAAAAGTATCACCTGGAAAATTAGCAGTGCAATGGCAGGCACCAGAGGAGTAACAAACATATTAATAGGAACGAAAGCCCAAAGAAGCTAATGATTAAGAAGTATGCAAGATAAGCGAATAGTGGATAAAGGTTGGGTTCTGGTGTAGAAAAAGCATTGTGACAGCTCCGACTCTCAATTAGAGGGTAATTTTTAGGTATTAAGCGCAATTTTGTAACATGTTCAAGAAATGCTGTGAAATTCATAAAAAAGCTTCTTCCTGAACCTAGCAATAGTCGGAGGAACATGTAGAAAATGTACCGGCGTGTTTCTGAGGAAAATGTAGAAAATGGACTGACATGTTTCATTATCTAGCATAATGTACAACCGATTCGTGTCAAGTTCGCGCTATATAAAACTCTGCAATAAATCAATAAATATGGCAGTTTTCTAAAGGTGCTCGAGAAATTTGCATCACATTCTTTACTGGACAATGGAAAACTAAAACCATATTTCCTCAACTGGGCATGTGAAACTAGAATGTTATTGCAGAGACTTGTATGGAAATTTGGAAACTGGCATGGAAATGTTTAGCTGAATGCGGATAGAGGCAAGACAGTTTATGCTTGATTGTGACGCTGTGAAACTCATGCAATGTAGAAACTGGCATGCAAGTTTCCAGGGAACAGTACAGGACCTGCCAAGTCGATTAGTTCTTAACTGTGGCAATGGAAAAACTACCAAATCAAAGTGGAAGTTTTCAAACCAATATAGAAGCTCACATGTTGGTACAGTAACCAGAAACCTAGCATATTCTCAAAGCAATCTAGTGTGTTTGAGCAGCACCTGTGTCAGGCTTTCACACTGAGCACCAGATGATTAGATATATTTGACCAACAATATGATAATGCTGGCAGCACCAATGCAGATTTGAGCGATTGTTATATATGTATTGGAACTAACATAGTTTATAGTGGCAGTGCACCTTCATAAGCTATCAGCTATCAGCGATTGTAATTGTATTTTATTTTTGAGGACACATTTTCATGGGATATTCGTCGGAACAGGAATAAGGATGGGCCTACAGTCAGCTCGGTCCACTCTTTCCCTGGCACAAATATGCGTCTGTTCTGTTGTTCGCCAAGTGTTACAGGGACCATCCAGTTTTATTGCAGACAAAATCAAGAATTGCAGCAGTTCAGAAATAATGTTCATGACTGCTGCCGACTTGGATTATTGAAATATGTAATGAGTACCCCTTCAAAATTTCCTGCGAAAGCTGTGGCTTTTCAGACCATTTCTGTTAAAGTGTTCAGTAAAATGCTATCTTTTGGCCTATTTTTTAGATTATATTTTTAGGAAGAATCCTGCCTGAAAATTCAAAGAATGGCTATTAATTTCGCACTTGTTAGAATTCTCCAGCTTCTACTGACTTAGGCACACTCTTGGTATATTGTGATACATAAAATAAATTCATATATACACATGAATGAAAATGTATATACTTTTGATCTACTCACCTCCCCAGTCACAATTGTTTAACGTCGGCATTTTTAGACAGTCCTGAAAAAGAGTTACAAGGATTTATTTGCAATGACTCATGCACATAGCAGATACTTTACACTGCGCATTAACTAAGTATAAAATATTGTCCTTCCTCAGGGGGATAAATGTCCAGCCAACACTTGCTTAAGCTCAGTGTTAGACAGTTGCTCCATCAGCCTCGGCTCAGTGTTGGCCTGGCCATGCTTTGGCTGTAGACAGCTCTGGAATCCATTGCACGCGCCATACCAGGCACAGAGTTAGATGCAGAAATACCGTCTGGGCGGAGCACTCCAGGACAACTGTGCTGTGGACGAAAGACATTTGATGGCTTTCAACACTGCATGATGAGAAGAGAAGCTTTAAAGGCAATAGCACAAACGGCCTCCTAACAACTAATCCATGGTTACTTTCTACAACGCGGGTAATAACAGGTATTACAGCAGGTGATATTCTAGTTGCTAGACACCGAGTTCATGCCTATGAAACCTGGGAAGTGGAACATACTTCAGAGCTGCTTTATAAAAGTAGCACTGGCAAAACCAATAGGTGTGGTTTGGTTTTGGGGCATAGAATGAACAAACTAGAGCACACAACCAGAATACACATTAAGTATAAATGACAACATTGCATGCACATATGCACACACAAAGACAACTTCACAAACCAATTAATTTGAGGTATATTGGTTGATAAGTATATTCATTAATACCTAAACACGGATGAATTTAAACATGAAAGTTTATTTCACATAAATCTGTAGCACAGGGCCGACTAAAAGGAAAAGGGAGAATAAAAGGTGATCGTTCAAGGAATATTAGTAGTTGACCATCTCTGAAAATCGGAAAACGTTAAACTAGTCTGAACTCATGAGAGAAGCATTAGGTTACATAATTTAGCAGTTTTGGACAAAATCAGCAATTTAAACCACCTAGAAAGGTGTCACATAAGGTGAGCGCGGAAAGTGCTAACATAAATTATGGATCTTGATGTCAAAACATTTTGACTGGCACGTTTTCATTCCCATGTCGTACATAAGGGAGGTCTGTAAGGAAGTCAGGTACCGGTGAAGTAAGTTAACGTTGAATTTATTAAGTAGTCAACAGGACATACGATGAACGATCCGACGCTCATTTCAGCACCTTCCAACTGACCCAGAACCCCCGCTCCACAATGTTCCTACCATTCTCTTGACGTGTAGGAATTCCAGACGTCCAGAGAATGGAAAGGAAACCCAATACATATTTCCCCTAAACAATAAAAATGTAATTAAAACAAATAGCAATAAAGGATACAAAGTAAGGATTAAATTAACATTAAGGAAAAATCATAAAAGTTATTACAAACTATGATCATAAAAACTGGAAGATAACTTAACGATCACATTGTATACAAATCATAAAGTTATTGCAAAATGTAACCATGAAACAAAAAGAGGTACAGTAAAGGCAAGCTTACCAATACAAAAAGGTAGGCAGTAGGAGGCAATGAGGGTTTAGTGGCTTAGTGGAAAATACTTGCTGTATAATTAATTTGTATTTGTATATTAAATTTAGGGGTGAACATGCCAGTAAACCCCGCTCGGCTGGCAGGTGGCAGAGTTTTTGTAAAATTCTGCTCTCCGAAACTGAGCGCGGAGTGGCAAAAACACAGTGAACTTCGATGACGGAGCAGAGTTTACCGCCCACTCCTAGTGCCAAGCTACCAAAGGGGTGAGTAGGGGTTTTCTTAGCTGTGTGACTTCCTTACTCTGTATAGAGTGAGGGTCCTACTTGGACAATTTAAAACAACATATCTCCAATCTGGAAATAAATACATACAATTAATACCTTACATTTTTATGTGTTATCTCAAACTAATTTCATGTATGTGAGTCTACTGAAATGGTCGTTTGAAGTCTTACTTTCAGTGTGTTTGGCTTCCCACTGTTCCTACGATAGACCGTCAAGTAGCTTTTGGTCCTCTTATTAGGAGTTCTCTATGAACTCCCAATAAGAGGATCAAAAGCTACTTGACGGTCTATCGTGGGAAGCCAAACACACTGAAAGTAAGACTTCAAACGACCATCTCAGTAGACTCAGTAGACTCACATCCAGATTGGAGATATGTTGTTTTAAATTGTTCTGTCCTGAAGAAGGTGTTCATACAATCAAAACAAGACACCAAAACGCGTCGACATAAGGACTCAATTTTATTACTGTTTTTATTCTTACTGTATGAATTTACTATGTAAATATTGTTTATGTGCTGTATACAAAAGAAGGTACTGAATAGTACACAAATCAATATGAAAAGGAAGATATACTGATCTTTTGTAGTGAAAGCAACACTAAGAATTAATGTGATTTTAATGTAATTGTAGTAAGGAAATACAATTAAGATACATATGAACCTTTATGTGTTGTTGTAATCATATGTGAAGTATTTACCATAATACCTGAGATGGTCACTAATATAGAACAGTGGAAGTGATGTGAATTGAATTGAGTAATACAGAAAGGAATCTATGTGTTTATTACTTGTACTACCCAGTCCTTTCTGGTTTATCTGGGGAACTCTCTCTTTGTTTGGAGGTGCCAATAATTAAACTACGTTGGCTACATACTCCACCTGTCTGTGTCTCTTTATTTACTCAAAAATAGTTGCGCGTGATCTCTGCCCGTCGCTGTCTGCCATCTGTTGCTGGCGCGACTCCTGCTGTGTTGGGGTCAGGCAGTGCATGTTCTTCATCATGGTCCTAATAATCGCACAATTCCACCTCTGTGCCCTTCTTTGTAGCAAGGTGGTGCAACATTGCGCATGTTGCAATGATCTTACAGCAGATGAGTGGTGAGTACTGCCGTGCATCTCCGCTTTTGTGGAGGCAGCGGAACCTGCTTTTTCACAGCCCAAATGTGCGCTCCACAACGTTCCTAGTGGATTTGTGTGCCACGTTGTATGGTCTCTGGCTTGGCATTGATGGGTTCAGGTAGGGTGTCAGGATGAACAAGCGGACGGCATATGCACTGTCACCTGTTTGGAAATGATAGAGCCATTGATCACATGCGCAACAACACATACATCTGCAATATCTATCAGGGTGTGCCACAGTGTTTTACCTAGCAGGTATCCTTCTCCAAATTCCCCCGCTGTCAGGCGAGTGTAGATCCCACTGTTCTGAAAGATGTAGGAGTTGTGGGTGCTTCCTGGGAATTTGGCCACAATGTCTGTGATTATGTTGTTGGCATCACAGATTATCTGCACATTGATAGAGTATGTTGACTTCCTGTTTCTGTAAATGTACTCTGTGGCAGCAGGTGGGCAGATCGGGATGTGGGTGCCATCAATACAGCTGATGGCGTGTGGGAACTGTGCCAGTTGATAGAAGTCAGTCTTGGTGTTTAGCAGTTCTGCATGTGTGTCAGGGAAGCTGATGTAATGATGCATTCTCTGCATCATAGCCTCTAGGAACTTCCGGAAGAAACGGGATAGGCAGCTCTGGGACACCCCACCTACCGCAGCAATCACCCCCTGGTAACTCCCAGATGCAGGCAGGTGTAGGCTACAGAGCACCTGGGGTGGAATGGCATGGGCCCTTGGTGTTGGGTTCTCCAGGAGTGGGTGCAGGTCCCTAATCAAGTCCAGGATGGTTTGGGGGTGTAGCCTGTACCTTTGCAAGATCTTTGCCTCAGTGAGTTGGAAGAGCGTTATCCGCTGCCTGTAGACTTGCTCTCCTGTCTCGAGACCCTCTCTCCTGCTGCCTGTAGCCATAGCCGCCTTGCTATCACGTAGAATGCCGCCATTCTGGTCACACTGTTGCATGTTGGGGCCTTTTTTATAGCCTGCACCTGGTTACCACCTGCTTTCCATCCATGGTAAATACCGACTCTTAAATACCGAATTTCATGAAATTCGGTATTTTAGAAGTTACCTACATCTCGATTGTCATTTTTTGCCATTTCTTATTTACCGAATCGGTAAATTCTGATTCAGTAAATTCCGAATCGGTAAATTACCGATTCCTATGAACCAATTCGGACTTTTTTGGTGTCCTACATCTCAATTGCCCAATACCGGTTGGTAACGGCCGAAATTCCGTATTTTCGGCCGTTACCGACCGGTATTGGGCTACCTACATCTGGCCCCAAGTCTTGCAGTTTTGGTGAAACAGCAGGGATGGTAGGTATCTAGTCAGGTGGTAAAGGTCCCAAAGATGGTCCAGCTGCTGCTTATGATGCATCACCTTCCCTTTCTCTTATCATCCTCTGAAATATTCTTGTCTGTGTGGTTTTCAGGTGTTTTGAAACAGAGGATTTTTTGGAAAAATGTTGCAAGAACTTTCTTTTCTCCTGAAAGGATACATAAGTATTTCCAAACGTCAGAGGACTTCTTTGGAGGTGGTATGTCTTCTTCTTCTTCTTCGTCCTGCTGTTTCTGTTCTCTTTTATCTTCAGCAGAAGACATCTTAACTTTGAAACTCTCTTCTTTTGAAGGAAAGGTAAAAATATGATGGAGCTGATCTCCCTACACTGTCTTCCGAGAGAAGTGAAACCAAAATAAAAGATTTTGGTTAAGGTTTTCAATGTGAATGGGGGGCGCTAGAGGGCGCACTACAGAATGGCCGCCTGAGGGTGAGGCTCCTGTAGCCTGGATGATGATCCGGCAATTATCCTGACAAACCGGCAACGGAATCGGTCTCAAACTGCATGAAACGAAAGACTATAGTAATACCTACCCTCGGTGAAAGTTTGGTGGTAAATGGACTACGGGTGCTGCTTCGGTGAGGCCCTGAATTTCAGCCGGACCTGACACTGGAGGTCCGGGGTGCGACGCAGGCGGCGATAGAGTCCAGGAAAGGCCGCGGCTGCACACGTGAAGTGCAGGCACCAAGGCCCAAGGATGTACGTGAGCTATTGGCAGAGGACGCGGTGTGCATGTGGGACAGCGGCGCTGCTGAGCAAATCTGACCGGCGTGGTGCCTACCAAGCAGTCAGTTAGAGCGGGCACGGCATATCGAGTGCTGACACGGCCCGAGGTGAGACTGACCCGCAGTGACATTGATGGCTGGGACCGGGCTACGACCATTCTTTCACCCGTCCACGGCGCTGTACAACCGGAGGTGCACCGAGAGCGGGGTCCGCTCGCCTATGCTGTGTGGTCGGATACGGTTGCTGAGAAAATACACGAGGCAGCACAGGTAGCGTTGGCGGGCAGTGTGGAAGGACGGGACTCGGGGGTGGTCGCAAATCAAAATAGCAGTACACACGGAGTGAAGGCGCTGACGGGTCTCACAGGCACCGGACTGCTGGGAGGCTGACCTCCGATCGCTGATACTGATTAGTGGGACAAGAAGGGTGTCTCGGACCGAGCCTGGACAGCACAGAGGTGGTGACGTGTGCCTGGCTTAGTCCCATCGGCAGGCAGTGGAACTTACATTTATAAGCCCAGGAACCCATTGGCATGGCGGCTCATCGCGCTGACTGAGGGTTACCATATTGCGTGGACTGCGCCCTGTGCTGGGCATCCTGTTATGCATGAGCGGGCTGCTGGAGAACTGAAGTGAATATAACTGGCACGTTCATCCGTGCAATGTGCTAATCCCCCCCGGACTAGGGCCCCCTGACGAGATTGAGAGCTGAGGCTGAGAGGTCGCATACGGCGATTACTAAACCGGCAGGACCTGCACCTGGGAGGGCCACAGCAGCGGCAGTGCATGGCATTGCAGGGCGCAGGGCATAAATAAGAAAGTCCACTTCGGATCTGACACTAACTCCCGGACCAAGTACATAGAGGGCTACGGCGACTTATCCTAGCCCAGTAAAGCTCTGAGGAATAAATCTGCGAAGGCCATCGCAGCGGGGTAGGACGTGACTGGAATCTGCTGGGCATAGGAGTACGCAGTCATGGGACGACCTGACTCTCGCCAACCGAAACTTACATTTGATAATGCGAAAAAAGACCCGAACTCCAGTCAAGCCACTACATCGCCACACGGGGATGATCAAGCGGCGGGCGGCCTACCCACCACTGACTCGCACAACCAACAGCTGCTACAAGAAATCAGGCAAGGGTTTGCTACAGTGGTGGATAAGGTGGACAAAATGTCGTCCCGGATGGACGCCATAGTCCACAAAATGGACCAGCATGAAGAACGCATTGTGGAAACAGAGCAGTGTATATCTGCTAATGATGACGTTACGGCGGGGCACACGGCGCAACTAGCATGAATGGATAACTTGCTGAGGGTCATAGCAGCCAAAAACGAAGATTTGGAAGCCCGCAGCAGGCGCAATAATATACGCGTCACAGGTGTGCCAGAGTCCACAAATACTGGTCGTATGGAAGACTACATTGAAAAACTGCTTTTATCTGCTATTGGTTCTGACACCTTTTCCACCCAATTCATAGTTGAACGGGCCCATCGCTCTCTCGGTCCCGTACCAAAACCTGGGACCCCTCCCAGACCCATCATTGCCCGTTTGCTGAATTATAGGGATCGAGACGTGGCACTTCGGGAGGCTCGCACTAAACAAACCCTGACTTATGAGGGAGTGGCGTTTTCCATCTATCCGGACTTCACCCCGATGGTCCAGGAAGAGAGGCGTAAATTCATAGCGGTGAAGAAAAAACTCAGGGCGGCACAAATAGACTATGCATTGCTATACCCAGCCCGGCTCAGAGTGACCCACCAAGGGAAGCAACGATTCTTCACTAATCCGCAGCAGGTGGAAGACTATCTGCGATCACTGAAGACAGCGCAGCGAGGACCGGCAGGTCGTGGTCCGGCGGGCCGAGCCCACGCACCAGAGACTGATGAGGAATCCTAAGGCCCTTTGTCGAGGCAGAGAGGTGCCTCACCGTGGCTCTATGCTACTGATTGGACATGGTTTGACTATGGTACCGAGGGCTGGATACATTTGCAGTCCATTCAATTGACTGGTTCCGGAAATGCTGGTGGTAATGTATTTCAGGCCCCACCTCCCATCCCCGAAATAGCCCGAAGGTCCCCCAGGTCGTAGGGCTGGGGGTGGAGTAGTGGCTGTGTGACCAGCTAGAGTTGTTCCCCAGCGGGTGTTCCCCATAGTTGCGTAATTTGAACTGAATGAGGACACTGTTGTTGATGCTTAAGCAGGGTGGGGGGGTGGTAAAGAATGCTGGCCAGTTGGGGATGCTGCAGTGGAAGGGGGGTGGGGAAGAGAGGACGAGCTTGCAGGAAGATAATGCCCAGGGAAATTGTGTTACTTGTTTGGTAATGGATGAGACTGACTTGGGACTGTTTGGGGAGGGGATAAAGACATGGGGGGACTATCTGACATGATTGGGGTATGTCAGTGGGAGGGGGAGGGTAGAGGCGGTTTTGTGAAGTTATGGTACGAATTCATGCACAAGTACATATCTCTAGAAAAGTGAGAGTTGATGGAGACGGAAACATGATTGACCTTCTGCTGTTGCTCAGATATGACATGTCAACCAACAATGATGCATGGTAATGGGGTCGGGAAAATATCGGTAATGTCCTGTAATGTACGTGGTCTGAATGACGCTAGGAAGGGCATAAACGTATTGGCATACCTAGATAGACACCATGTGCACATAGCTCTATTGCAAGAGACGCATATCCATCCGCGATCAAGTCATGCATTTGCGAGTAAATGGGCGTCAGAAAGTATTCTAGTATGAGGAGAACTAGAAAGTTCTCCTCATACTCTTCATATGCCAGGGGGACAGCGATATTGATTAATAAAGCGTTGCAGTTTCGGGCACTTGGTGACATGCTAGACCCTGACGGCCGATATGTGGTGCTGTGGGGCAGACTTGGTACTGACACTATTACGATTGTAAATTGCTATGCTCCAAATGTGGACACACCTGAGTTCTTTACAACACTCTGGGGGAAGGTGATCAGTATCGGCTCCATGCATATTGTATGGGGAGGTGATTTCAACATAGCGTTGGTACCGGGTATGGACAGATCTGATGGATGTCCACAATATAACAGACAGGCCAGGGACGTGTTGAGAGGCATTATAGAGGAGGGCGGACTGATAGACAGTTGGCGGTTTAAACATCTCCTACGGAAAGAAGGTACACATTTCACGACACATGCTAACACATGGGCTCGCCTTGATTACTGTGTCATATCCCGGGGCCTGAGTGTGGATTTGGGGGCGGTTGTTCATCTGTCCAGAACATATTCGGATCACTGCCCGGTGCTGGTACAACTGAACATGCCTGGCTGTGGTGGACGGCGAGCTCCATGGCGTCTCCTACCTACGGCCTTGCTGGATATAGTATTTAAGACAGAACTGGGTAAAGAGATTGCAGCGTTTTTCCCCCGGAATAAGGGCTCTGTAGATAGTGTAGAGATGGTATGGGAGGCGTTTAAGGTCACGGTCAGAGGGTACTGCATATCCAAGAGCTTTGAGGTGCTGAGAGACATTCAGGGCACTGTAGAGACGTTGGAGCAAGAATTGAAGGGATTGGAAACACAGATGGCACAAGGGGCTGATACCAGAATATATAAGGAATTTAGGGACAAGCTGACTAAATATGGGGAAGAGGCATCCAGGGAAGCAAAATTCAGAGGTAAACACTGGACTGCAAGGCGCTACTGTGAAGTGGAGAGACTGGGTAAAGGGCTAGCAGCAATCACAAGGCACCCAAAGTTTGGAACACACATATTGGAGGTCAACACGCCAGAGGGCAGGGTATGTCAGGATACTAAGGGAATTCAGGACATATTCGTCACACACTATGGGCAACTGTACACCTTACACCAGACAGGGGAAGTGCGATTTGAAGACTTCCTAGATGATATTGCAATCTGCTGGTTAAGCGACTTACATAGAACTTTCCTCAGTGCTCCACTGGAGGTAGATGAGATAAGAGATGCAATAATGTCCGTAAACAATGGGAAAGAGACTGGGCTCGAGGGCCTACCTGGCGAGTTCTATAAATGTTACATAGACATTATGGCCCCTGTGCTGAAGGAAGTATTTGAGGAATCGTTGGAAATCGGTGTGTTGCCTTGCTCAATGCGCAAGGTTGTGATCATGTCCCTTCTGAAGCCTGGAAGTAATCCTGTGGAGTGTAACTCATACCGACCACTGTCGCTAATTAATTGCGATGCAAAAATCCTTGCTAAAGTTCTTGCGACTAGGCTGTCTCTCATTATGACGAGAATGGTGTTACCGGATCAGGCTGGGTTTGTCCCTGGTAGGTCCACTAGTCACAACCTACGCACTCTCTTCTCCCTCATTCAAACTATAGCTCCAAATTTCCCGGTCGCTGCCATATTTCTTGACGCTACAAAAGCGTTCGATTCTGTTGAGTGGAACTACCTTTTTACTATCTTACATAGAATAGGATTCCCCAAACTGTTTGTGGCGTGGATAAAGTTGCTGTATACCAGACCCATGGCATGAGTGAGTATTAATGGTGGATTGTCCACACAGATGCGTATCACTAGAGGCACTAGGCAGGGGTGCCCTCTATTCCCATTGCTCTTCGCTATCGCGATCGAACCGTTGGGTTGCCGCATTCGACAACTGCATAAAGAAAGTGCGTTTAAGTGCTTCCAACGACAAATTGGGGTCTCCTTATATGCGGATGATCTGACTCTATACGTCACGCACCCTCAAACCAAGCTTAATCCCATACTGCGTGAATTCCTGGTCTTTGGGCGCCTCTCGGGTATCCAAATAAATTGGGAAAAGTCGCAATTCTTTCCACTTACCCCTGCGGTCACGCGTTTCTCATTGGAGTACCCGCTAGAATGGTGTAGTTCTGATCTCCGCTACCTGGGCATCATGGTGTCCACGGAGAGGGACGAGACGATTAGATTGAATTACGGTACTGCTATTACCAAACTGGCTGAGAATGTTACCCATTGGATGTCATTGCCACTGTCTATGGCGGGCAGAGCATCCCTCATAAAAATGGTGATACTACCACGTTTCTTATATCTTTTCCAAAATATCCCATACTATGCAGGTGCATATTTTTTTAAACGCCGAGGTCAGAGCTTCTTCGCCTGTTTTGGGGTGGTAAGCAGCCGCGGCTGAAATGGTCCATTATTACCCAGCCGTATGGCAAAGGTGGTTTTGACGTGCCGGATTTCGAACTATATTATATGAGTGCACAAGTGCAATACGCATATCATTGGATTATTCCAATGCCATTTATGCCGCAGTTAGATGCTGAGGATTGGATCGCTCGACCTCTTCCTCTCAATGGCTTGATTGATGGCCCTAAAGAAGCTTTGGAAACGCCGTTCACTACGGTGACTTGCATGATAGACCCCTGGAGGAGGATAGCGAAGACCCTACACACCACATTACTGTACTCACCAAGCATGCCTCTCACCTATCATCCCCAGCTGACACTGTTACAGGAAAAGGGCTTTCAATTATTGTGTAGGCGCCTAAAGATCACTACATGGGGAGGTCTATTTGTGAATGGGCAATTTCGGACGCAGGAACAGATGTTTCAGGAAGTGCATCCCACACCTTTAGAGGTCTTTTATTACGTTCGACTGCGACAGGAACTGAGGGAAATACTGATGCAATTCCCGGATGAACCGGACATAGTGATGCCGCTACACACTATGCTGACAACATCGGATGGCCGTCATTTGGTATCCAGACTATACAGTAATATTCGAATGAAGCGCACAGGCATAGAGAGTTCTGTTTGCAGGGCATGGAGTACAGACATAGGCAACGAGATCTCTGAGGAACAATGGCACTACTGTAGTAACATCACTGCCAACATAGCGTCAAGCTGCAGGCTCAAAATTATTCATTTACATTTTTTACAGCGGTTCTATTATACACCAGCGAAAAAATTATGCTTTAAACTTTCAGACAATGATAGATGTGAAAGGTGTCAAGCAGAGGGGGCGGGGTTTATCCACTTGGCATGGGAATGTCCAGGGGTATACGAATATTGGGGTCAGGTACACGCAGCACTGCAGATTATGCTGGAAGGAGAGATTGATAGGGCCCCACTCATTATGCTCCTGGGTTACACACGGCTGACGCCCAAGCCCACCAGAAAGTTTCTTGACATTGCTTTACTGCTTGCAAAACGAAGGGTTGCATGTCGCTGGGGGAGGGGAAGAGCACCGAAATTTAAGGACTGGCTGAATGATGTCATATATTGCAAAGACCAAAATAATATTTATGCCGAACTACAGCCGGTTCAGAGCAAACCTAAAGATATATGGGGCCCATTACAAATGTATTTGTTGTCTCATGCAGCACGACAGACTGAAGGAGACCTAAACGGCAATGAGGATGTTGCACAGATATAGGGATATGTGCCTCTATATACTAGTTACTGCCAAGGAGGGGCCGCAATAGCTGAAAGGCCGATACAAACTGCTATGTTTGATTCAGGCTTATGCCCACGTACCTGAGTATGCTTTATTCTGCCTGTTCTTTGATAGTGTATATACACTACTGTAAGATATCATGGCTAGACTTGCATGAAGGGACCATGAATGATGAGCCTTATAATTATGGACTGCTGTACATGTGTAATACTGTGATATGCATTGATGTGGATCAACATACGACGCCTCTACAAATTGATTGTCATATTGAGAATGTACCGATGCATTATTGTTTGTGTGCGCTGAGAGTGTATCTCCATTGTTACCTAAGAAAAAATGAAAAATAAAGTTTTAAACAAAAAAGAAAATGTTTTTAATGTGAATTGATGGACAGATTAGTGGTGGCACAGTGGCAGATCTACAGAACCATAAAATGAATAAAAAACTGAGGAATACTTTGTGTTTTAAATTTGTTTAATACATTCTATTATGTTCTTTTGTTAATTGTTGGTTTTAAAATGTAGAATAATAAATGTGCGCATTAAATGTATTCATATATGTGTAGAAATGTGTATTACAAAATTGAACTTATAGGTGAAATAGTAGTGCAATTTATATTTTAAAAAATGCCCAAATTCACCAACAAGCCAAAGGTTACAGGGACATTATAGTTAGATTATAACATGAAAACAATGTAGAAATTAACTGAAAGTACCAAAGGTTACAAGGATGTTATCATTAGGAAATAACTTGTTTACAAACTTAGAAATTCACTGAAAAAACTGAAGTTACAGGGACATTATAGTAAGTCTCCGATTTTCCACACGCACAACTATAGAAATTCAGCAGTTTAATTACCTGAGCTTCCTAAAATTTACACCCCCCACAATGCACTCCTTATGACCTTACATTCTACATCAGGAATGACATGGTCAGTGACATAGCTGATGACATCATCCAGCAAAGTAAACTTCAATATCCTTCATAAAATACCAGTTAAAATGTTTTTAAAAGTAAGAAGTCACAGATGAGAGATGTACAGCACAGAGTGCACAGTAACCATATCAACTACTACACTAATGTATCATGTAGGAGACAGTTCTCAGCAGATAGTCTTTTGTCTTCTAAACCACTACTGTAAACTCCAATGACCAAAGTAAATCATGTATCTGTATAGGCTAGTCTATTGCAAACCACAACAACACCATTTGTGCACCTGCAAAGAGGTTTTAGTGCAAATGTCAGATTTACACAAACCATAACCAGTAGGGAGGTGTTAATGGACAGGCTATTGTGTGGTAAACCACTAGTGAAATGATTCTTCATCCTGAAGAAAGAAGTGAGCAGAGAGGTGAGTTTGTTATAAATGTCTACTACACTGAGCCATCTCCCTAGAGAAAGGTCTGAGTGAACAGATTCATTTATTGTACTCTACTATTACAGCCATTTATCACAAAGGGGAGGTCTGAGGAAACTGGCCAGTATGTCATACAACAGAACTATACTCAGCCATCACCGTAAAGTGACGACTCAATGAACAGCTTAGACTGTTGCAAAGCACAACCATACACATACATCAGCAGTGGACATGTGTCAGTGTGGAGGCTAGTTTACTGATAAATCATACACCCCTTTTAAAAATGGGATTATAGATCAGATGACATATTTTAGAAATAGTTTCCTTCATTATTAGTACAGAAATAGTAATTTAACTTATGCAGTAGCTTAGTAAATATCTTTAAGTCTCAGAAACTTTTATGAAAACACACTCAATGGATGATGTCATCAGTGATGTAATTTGAGATGTCATCAGTGCTGTTAGAAGTGATGTCACAGAACATGTTATGAGTGATGTAATATGTGAGCTCATAAGCAGTGCATTGTGAGGGCATACGTTACAGTTAGCTCAGGTGACTATAACTGCTGAATTTCTATGGTTTTATGTTTGTACAATCTGATCCTAACTATAACATTCCTGTAGCCTTTGGTTTTTTCAATGAAATATATATACACACTTACCTGTGAAAGAATTACATTTTTTTTGTAAAGGCATGCGTGATATAGGCATATACATAGTAAAAATGTGCACTGTAAAGGCATTTGTGTGGAAATGGATGTGTGGTAAAGTTATTGCAGGGTAACGTCGCCAGGACGCCCCTTCGCTGGGGCAGCTGTGCGCGATATAAAAGTTATTAACATAACATAACATAACATTGTAAAGCTTGTTTCCCAGCACCCACACCTTGCAACAGGACTGAAACTTGGCTTGATGTGTTAGGATTCTTATGGATGATTAAACTAGAGTGATTCATCTCATGAAACTATTTAGAATATTTTCAGAGTATTCATTTTTTTAAACCAATATAAATGTGAGATTTCACATATTTTATTTTATTTTATTTTTGTGAACTTTTTTCATACTTTAATAGTATTACTACTATTATGTATTGGTATTTGTGGACTGTGTGCCTAGCTAGAGAGCAATATACTGCTGCTAGATAACAATGGAGCGCTACTGTATTGTATTGGAAAGTATTTTCATTCCAACTATCCCAGCACTGGTTGTTCCTCAAATTCATTTTTCTTGTTCCTGCCAGAGGCTCTCCACTAAACACTCAGTCCATGATTGATGGTGACTCAACGCTTACTGAGGCACCATCATTTTGCATTAGGCCATTGTAACCTTGGCCAATTTTCTACTCCTTTTGCCACTCTGGAATGTTTCAGGAGCTGAACAACCCATGAGCAACTATAGTGGTAAGTGAGCAGGTGTGCACATTAGGGTGACCAACCGTTCGTAAATTTCACGGACCGTCGGTAAATGGGACCTCACATCCGTTGTCCATGATGATCCCTTTTACGGACGCCTTTTGTCCGTAATGTTGGCCTTTGGAGAACAGCACTGTTCCCCCTCTGAGAATCCTCAACGCCCTGATGGGACCACCCCACACTACCCTGAGCGCAAGAGCAGCCCCTCCCCGCCCATTGTCATTCTGTGTGCAGGCGGATTGTCACATACAGAATGACAATGTGCCAGTCTGGCTGGTAAAGCATGTGGTGGGCCTCCTCCGGCCTCGGGCATCCTGTCAGAAGGAAGAAATGTACGAAAATGCCCATGCTGCTATGAGAGAATCCAGTTCATCAAAAGGCGGGGAAAGAAGTAAAAATAAAGTGTTATAATTATTTCACAGTCTCATCATTTTAGAACGGATGCATTTTCAATATTATATTCATTGAAGCCACAGTTGCTCCTTTTTTTATGCAACTAACAACCATTGACAACGCCTATAGTTCTGGCTTGTTGTAGGTGTAACATTACTTTATGTATTATATAGATCTGAATGCAATGACAGAAGCTGCAAAATACCAGTCGGTGGCATAATATGCTAAGCACAGATTTTTAGCCTAGGTTTTCTTAAACTACACCCTTAATTACATCAAACACCGCCTTTGGAGAGACCCCCACGTTTTGTCATCCCACTTAAAGCCCTGGAAACAACAGAAGGCCATAGTCACCTCATGTCCTGGCACTGTGCATCATGCATGACTCATGACTTTCAAGGTTTCAGATTGACTATCAGGGGCATCTTGAACTCCTCCCTTTGCTTTAGGAACTACAGCAAGGGGTGAGTTTCTGACGGGTCTCCTCTGTCTATAACTCTAAAGACGAAGGCTCAGCTCACAATTAATGTGAAAAGGTGGGTGAGAGAGTACGTGAAAGGATGGGTGGATGGCTGGATGGATTAGTGAAAGGGTGAATGGATGAATGAAAGGGTGAATGGATGGATGATGAGAGAAAGAAAGGGTGGATGGATCAGTGAAATGATGGATGGGTGGATTGATGAATTGATAAGTGAAAGGGTGAATGGATGGACAGATGTGTGAAAGTGTGGATATAAAGATGGATGAGTGAGTGAAAGGGAAGGTATATAGGCAAAAGGTTGGATAGATGAGTGAAGGAGTGAATGGGTGGAATGATGAGAGAAAAGATGGATGGATGGGTGCATGATTGAAAGGATGGATGAGTGATAGGGTCAATAGATGGATTCATGAGTGGATGCGTAGATGGATGGTTGGGTGGATGGAAGGAAGGATGGAAGGCTAAGTGAAAGGGTCGATGGAGAGAGAAAGGGAGGATGGATGTGTGGATGACTGAAAGGGTGAATGTGTGGAAGGATGAGTGACTGGGTGGATGGATGAGTAAGTGAAAGGGAGGCTGGATGGGTGAAAGGGTAACTGGCTGGATGGATGAGTGAATGGATGGATGGGTGGAAGAGTGGATGGATGAGTGTGCGGAAAGATAGGGTGAAAGGGTGGATGGCTGGATAATGGATGGATAAGTAAAAGGGTGGATGGAGGGATGCATGAGTGAAATGATGGATGGAAGGATACATGAAGGAAAGGTTTGAAAATGGTTGAATATGTTTGATCTGGATTAGCTGCATCTTACTCGTACATCAGAGGAGGTTGCGCAATAGTATGTAAGTAAGGAAATAGACAACCATTAAAGCACTAGTCAAAATAAGATTATATTAGGTTGAAACAATCATATACTTCACGGTTTCTCAGTATGCATGCAGCTTTGATCAACTGTGCAGGTCTTTTTGTGGTATTTCATATGATAATAATCTATATATATATGGTTACAGGACTGGGTTGTCCAGTCTGATATTTTGTTTACAATTCATGGACCTGAGCAGGCATGTTTGGTGAGAAAAATGGTCGGGAAGATCTGCTCAGATAGACATTGTGAGATGTAAAGTGTCTCTGTAAACCTTATCTTTTGTCCAGAAGTTTTGTCCTGAATTTTTGTCCTGAATTTTGACCCTTTGTCCTGAATTGTTACACTCACCTTCCTGAATTTGCACCCATGCCAGTTGGTCACCATAGTGCACAGGGTGTTCCAGACTACACCCAAAAGGTATTGTGTGGTGTTATGCAGCAGTACATAACCATCCAGAAATGGCTCCTGTCCTAGTCCTAGCGGAGGTGCTCAATTACCTGGAAGTCTGGTTGAATGATTGAATTGTTGAACATTGACTCAATAGTATTAAAAACTTGTCAAGATTTTCTCTTCGTATTCGTATTAAAGAAATTATCCATAGTGTACAAAGTAATGCTGTAAAAAAAATCTTTCAAGTCTATTGAAAAGTGCCTGGCACCAAACCATACTTAGTTGAAAGTTGACAGGGTTTATAGATGCCTCTTACAATGGTGAGGTGGCTGGTTATGGTAATACAAAATGATCCTGATTCTTTTGAGAGTGATCCAATCTCAGTGATTGATGAACAGAGTAAGGGTGTGCACAAAAATACCCCACCCACCTGGGCAAGGCATACATGACCTACTACTCTGCTGCTGTAATGCCCTTCCTCTTCCTTTTTTAGTTAGTACCTCACAGGGCCCATATTCACTCAATGAAATAATAATAACATTGTGTTCCTTTGTCTACAGCATATGCTTTTATGTGCCATCTGATTCACTGCTGGCTAAGTCGCATAAAGTGCCCTGTCCCTTCCTAAAGTCTACTCATATCATGTAATACAGGCAAAATTACAAGGAGGCCATTGGAGGTGCCATACATCAAATCGGGTACAGAGTCAAAATATCGAGTTGTAAATATCGACCTACAGAAATATCGAGTTAGAAATATCGAAGGTAAAGAATATCGATGTCAAGAATATCGTTGGACTGAATATCGACACTAAGGTAAGTAATATCGAATTTTTTTATATCGATGTAAGTAATATCGAAGTCAGTAATATCGATATCAAATATATCGATGTTAGTAATTTCGATGTTACTAATATCGATATTTGTACTATTGTTATGTATTTTAATATGTATTTAATATGTATGTGTTATATGATTTTTGTTAAGTATTTTACTTGTTTTAAAATATGTGTGAACTATTTTCATATATTTATAATGTTATTTTTAAGTCAATTTTATGTTTTAGTACCGGAGCGGGTTGTGGGTTTATAGGGGAATAGGGTGGGAATTAATGTAATTATACTAAATTTATTATTACTTTTTAGGATTTATAAATTAATTTTAATACATTTTTGTTTTTAAGTTCTGTAGCGGGTAGTGGGTTTATAGGGGAATTGGGTGGGACGTATTTTAATTGTAATTAAGTTATGATTTTTTTTTATTTATTGGTATTGATAATTTATTGTATTTTTAATTAATTATTAATTGGCAATCAATTATTTTAATTGTTAATTAATTGTTTTAATTGGTAATTAATATTTGTAATTGGTAATTAATTTGTTTAATTGGTAATTAATGTTTGTGATTGGTAGTTAATGTTTATAATTGGTAATTAATGTATTTAATTGGTAATTCATTTATTTAATTCATAATTAATGTCTGTAATTGGTAGTTAATGTTTGTAATTGGTAATTAATTTATTTGATTTGTAATTAATTTATTTAATTGGTAATTAATGTTTGTAATTGGTAATTAAGTTATTTAATGGTAATTTAAAAAAATATTCTTGGAAATTCTTTTTATATAATTGGTAATTAATGTCTTATAAAAAGTTTTTTGGTATACAAATAATTTTATTGTTTAATGTTTTTTAATTGCTAATCAATTATTAATAATATTTTTGTTGTTTTTAAAAATATTTTATTGCTTAATATTTATTCTTTGGTAACTAATATTTATTAATTGATATTTATTGGTATTAATTGTTAATTTATTGTTAATTAATTATTTAATTCTAATTTTTTATATTATCGTTTTTTCTAAATGATGTTTTGTTATTTAAAAATTAAAATATTAATAAATGAACATAAAAAATAATTTATAAGTATGTTATATTTAATTTTTATGGTATCCAAAGCTTTTCTTACTGTTGCACTCTTTGGAGTTGGAATAGTAATTTTTACCCATCCGCTATCCAATGCTTTTCCTACTGTTTCACTCTCTGGAGTTGGAATAGTACATTTTACCCCAACGCTATCCAACGCCTTCCCTACTATTGCACTCACTGGAGTTGGAATAGTAATTTTTACCCCTACGCTATCCA
Source organism: Lissotriton helveticus (assembly GCF_964261635.1). Classification (NCBI taxonomy): domain Eukaryota; kingdom Metazoa; phylum Chordata; class Amphibia; order Caudata; family Salamandridae; genus Lissotriton; species Lissotriton helveticus. The sequence goes on from NC_136069.1 coordinate 936,085,405, forward strand.
GCGCTTTCCCTACTGTTTCACTCTCTGAAGTTGGAATAGTCATTTTTACCCCTACGCTATCCAACGCCTTCCCTACTGTTGAACTCACTGGAGTTGGAATAGCAATTTCTACCCCTACGCCATCCAACGCTTTTCCTAATGTTTCACTCTCTGGAGTTGGAATAGTAATTTTTACCCCTACACTATCCAGTGCTTTCCCTACTGTTTCACTCTCTGGAGTTGGAATAGTAATTATTACCCCTACGCTATCCAACCCCTTCCCTAATGTTGCACTCACTGGAGTTGGAATAGTAATTTTTACCCCTAAGCTATCCAACGCCTTCTCTACAATTGCACTCACTGGAGTGGGAATAGTAATTTTTACCCACCTGCTATCCAACGCTTTCCCTACTGTTGCACTCTCGGGAGTGGGAATAGTAATCTTTATCCCTACGCTATCCAACGCTTTCCCTACTTTTTCACTGTCTGGAGTCGGAATAGTAATTTTAACCCTACGCTATCCAACACCTTCCCTACTGTTGCACTCACTGGAGTTAGAATAGTAATTTTTACCCCTACGCTATCCAACGCCTTCCCTACTGTTGCACTCACTGGAGTTGGAATAGTAATTTTTACCCCTACGCTATTCAACGCCTTCTCTACTGTTGCACTCACTGGAGTGGCAATAGTAATTTTTACCCATCTGCTATCCAACGCTTTCCCTACTGTTGCACTCTCTGGAGTGGGAATTGTAATTTGTATCCCTACGCTATCCAACGCTTTCCCCACTGTTTCACTCTCTGGAGTTGGAATAGTAAATGTTACCCCTACGCTATCCAATGTTTTCTCTATTGTTTCACTCTCTGGAGTGGGAATAGTAATTTTTATCTCTATGCTATCCAATGTTTTCCCTACTTTTGCATTTTCTGGAGTGGGAATAGTAATTTTACGTTTTACGCTATCCAATGTTTTTAATACTGTAGTTTTTTTGGGACTTTAAATAGTAGTTTTATTTATTTATCTATTAAATATTTTTAGAATGAATTTAGATAATGTATTATGTTATTAATTTTAAAAATATTGAAAGTATATTTAATTTTTTTAATGTATTAAAAATAATTATTTACTTTTTTATGTCAATATGTTGTGTGCAGATCTATTTGTAATTTATGGTATTTTTAAATAATTTATAAGTAATTAAAGTAATTATTAAAATGTATTATTAAGTAAATATATAATATATATTTTACATAGGTGTTTAATTAATGTTCTAATATATATCTATTTTTTATTAATTTTAAACATTAAAACATTACTAAATATTTTTAACAATGTTTATTTTATGTATAAGTATTATTTACTTTATTTTACACATTACTTTTTTTGTGTTCAAAATAATTTTATTGAATTTTCAAAATAGAGACAGGAAAAGACAATACATAAAAACAGTACATAGCAATAAAACTAATCAATTGACTAATACAATGAGGAATTAAAAACAAGATATGTCATGAAGTCACAATAAGTAAAATAATCAAATAAAGGGGAAAGGAAAAAGAGTACATATTAAATCATCGCATAAGGACCATCAGAGTTACTATTAGCTTCAAAATATTGAATATACTGCAAATTACGAATATAAACAGGAAAACCAATAAAAACTATTACGTTAATAACAAATATGAATCAATAGGTGACCTAAAGGATTGATAAGAAGGCTGGTTATGATTGATTCCATGTAATGACAATTGAGCACCTCTTCTTGTGAAAATGATCCAAGACCACCAGGCAGTAACAGAGAGGAAGAAGCGTCTTTCCAGCAAAAAGTAATGGATTTCAACGCTGCTGAAATTAGGAAATTGAACAATTTTGCTTCAGAATCTGGAAGGGGATGAAGGAGCGCAATTGATTTACAAACCACCAATTTATAAGAAAGAGCATCTTGAATAGGTAACATTTTCAGTAAAACATCCCAGACTTCAGACCAAAATTTTGAAATGATATGGCAATCAAATAACATGTGAAGCAAGGATCCAGGATGTAAATTACAGTGCCAACAAACATCAGATGGGAGTAATTTAGCCCGGTGGAGGCGTATTGGAATCCATAAGGAATTAAACAAAATATGTGCATTGGTCTGATAAAGCGATACCGGTAACCACCCAGAAATACTATTAAGCCAAACAGTTTTCCAAGAATCATCAGACAGATAAATGGAAAGTTCAGCGTTCCAAAATGAGGAAATTATATTAATGTCGGTAACTAATGAAGCAGCAAATCGTTTATATAAAATAGATACAGCGTTTGATGAAGACGAAACAGCATGTAAATAAATTATCAAATCAGTTGCAACAGTAGAAGGAACACCATTTGGATAAGAGTCTAACATGGAATTACATAGAGATTGATATTTAATTAAATCCGTCTGAGGTAACTGGAATTGTGACTGTAAATTATCAAAAGGAATAAAGGCATCATCACAGAATATATCTTTAAGGTAAAATATGCCTGCCTTAATCCATGAATTCCAAAAATTGATATTTCTATTCAGCTTAATAACAGGACTATGCCATAACGATACATCCATAGTAGAGCTTAAAGGAGAAGCAAAGTTCTCATCCAAATCATTCAAAATTAATCTTGATGATTTGAGTATAGATGAACGATGTACAACAGTAGATTTATGAGACATTGTGAGTAAGGAGGGCAATGGAAAAGGAGCAACAATTGATTTTTCTATATCAAACCAGATAGGAGGTTTAACTAGAGGAGAAACAGTGAACCACAAGGAACTTTGTTTTGATATGAATGCTTTATGATAGTGAAAGAAGTCTGGAAGGCCAAATCCTGCATTAGATTTAGGGATTTTTAATTTTCTATAAGCAATCCGAGGAGGCTTGTGAAGCCATAAAAATGTAGACAGCAATTTATCAACATCTTTATAAAATTTTAATGGAAATTGGGTGGGAATCATAGCAAGGGAATAAAATATTTTAGGAGCAATATTCATTTTTATAGATTCCATTCTTCCCCACCATGTAAGATGAAGAGAAGACCATTTAGAAGTTTTATTTTTAACGTAATCAAGTATAAAAGTACTGTTCAATTTTAACGTTGAAGGTAAAGAGGACGAAAATAAAATACCCAAATATTTCAGCTTGTCTTTTTGCCAAACAATATCAGATAAAGGCAGCATATCAGACGTACAGAGAACATTTAAAGGGAAAAATTCTGTCTTATTAACGTTAAGTTTGTAACCTGAAATTGCAGAATATTTGGTTCTAATAATGAGGGAACAGATGAAATGGGATTACTAATAAATAACAATACGTCATCTGCATACGCTAAAGTTTTTATAGTGACATCATTAATTGTAATATCTTGAATATCATTGCAATTACGTATATAATTAAGAAAAGGTTCTATTCCTAACAGAAATAAAAGTGGTGAAAGGGGACAACCCTGCCGAGTTCCTCTGAAAAGGGAAAATTGAGTAGAAATTTGGCCATTGATAAATAAACGAGCAGTGGGAGCATAATATAACGCAGAAATCATACAAATAAAAGATGGACCAAAATTAAATGACAATAGGGTTTGAATTGCCAATGAATTTTATCAAAGACTTTTTCTGCGTCTAAAGCCATGACCCCAGCGGGTTCCAGTAGGGTAGAACTTTGTTCTATAACATGTAACAGGGTTCTAGTGTTATTAGCGTAATATCTATTTTTCATGAATCCAGATTGATCGGGGTGAGTAATAGAATGGAGTATTGGAGCTAACCTAGAGGCAAGTATTTTAGCATATAATTTACAATCTTGATTTATTAAGGATATAGGACGGTAATTGGAAACTAGGGTAGGATCTTTATCAGGTTTGGGAAGCACAACAATTAAAGCATCAGTAAAAGAGCCGGAAATGGTCCCAGAAGAGCTAAAGTGGGAGAAAAGCTGGAATAAATACGGTAAAAGATGAGGTTGAAATTCTTTATAAAATTCCGCAGGGATACCATCAGGGCCTGGAGATTTATTCTTTTTAAGTGAGTGAATGGCTTTCAAAATTTCATCAGTAGTAATAGGCAGATCCAATTTAGTTCTATCGAGGGGGGAAATCTGTGGCAAATCACATGCATTCAAAAAGGTATCAATTAACGAATTGTCACAGACATCAGGTTTGTTATACAAGTTTGAATAAAAATCTAGAAACTCTTTAACAATATCATTATGTGATAACGCAATCTTACCCTGGGGACCACGGATTGAGGTAATTTGTGTCTTATCTCTTTTAATGCGCAGATAATTTGCATGGAGTTTTCCTGGTTTATTAAAATTGAAGCGAAATCTAGCATTTGAATTAGCAAGCTGAATCCCAGCTCGTTTACTAAGAATAGAATTAAATTCATAACGAAGTGTCTGTAATTCAGTTTTGTAGTGGAGAATATTAGAAGTAATAAATAACCTCTCAAACTTCGCTATTTGTTTCTCCAAGTGTTTATTATTAGCATTAAACAATTTATTCTCATAAGCCATAATAAAAATTGTAGCACCTCTAATATAAGCCTTAAATGCGTCCCATCTATTGATTACAGAAGTAGAGTTGTCGGGATTAAACAAAAAATAGTCTTGAATAGCCTGTAATAGTTTAGGTTTGTTATGGTCGAGAAGGGCAATACCAGTATTCATACGCCATCTGGTTTGTTTAGTAAAATTGGAGGAGATATTTAAAACAAAAGAAATTAAAGCATGATCCGATATATCAATATTACCAATAACCGGGGAAGTTGCAGTTTGAATAGGAGAAGGAGAAAGTAAAAAAAAATCAATTCGTGAATGAGAATTATGGGGGTTGGAGAAAAAGGTAAAACATTTATCAGTAGGGAAGTGTAATCGCCATATGTCAACCAATTTAGTAGTTTGGGTAAACAATTTAAAGGCATGAAATACTTCAGGGGGACGAAATCTAGTTGCAGATAACCTGTCTAACAATGGATCAGCAATAACATTAAAATCACCCCCAACAATCAATGGAACATTACCCAACTTCAGAACTTCAGTAGTGATAGTAGACCAAAAAACGGGGTCATCCGCTGTGGGACCATAAATATTGAGTAAAAATAAGGTAGAATCATGAACTTAAATTTTAACTATTATATATCTACCCTCAGAATCCGAAATTGTATTAAAAACCTGACAATGTAGCCGTTTTGCAAAGAAAATAGCAACTCCATTTTCTTTCCAGTAGCCGGAGAAGAAACAATAGTGTCTACCCATTTTTTATTCATATAATGTAAAACCTCATCTTCAAAATGAGTCTCTTGAACAAAACAAATATCAGCTTTACAACTACCTAAATAGTCCAAAATTTTTGTACGTTTAACTGGATGTCGCAAACCTTTCACATTAAGAGAAACAACTTTAATATTATGAACAGTAGCCATTAGAAAAAGGAAAACAAGGAAAAAAGGCATTGGAGCAAGAAGAGATGGAGAAAAGCAGAAGTGAGAGAGAGCTTAAAATAGTAACTCCATAAGTAGGAACAGAAAAGGAGGAAAAGAAAATAGGGAGAAAAGAACAAACAAAATACAGAAATAGAAACATAGAAACGCACACACGTTCCACAAGCATGGCCAAAACCGTTGAAGCCCAAAAGATAAGGAGAGTCATAAATGTGTCATTTAATTTCTGACTAGAAGGAGTCAAGTGTTGGGGTCATGAGTATCCAGTGAAGGTGGAGATTGTTGCTCAAGGAATTGCCTCAGCTCTTCAGGACGTTGAAAGGATTTGGAAAAGTTATCTTTCCATATGCGCATTGTAGAAGGATCAAATAGTCCATACTTGAAACCAAGGCTCCTAAGCTGTGGACGACAAGCAGAGAACTCCTTGCGGATGGCAACTGTCTCTTTAGCAAAGTCTTGGTGAATAAAAATGTTGTTACCATTCACCATAAGTGAAGGAATGTCTCTTGCAGCTTTCCTTATCAGTACAAGATGATGATGGCGCAGCACCTTGAATATCATTTGCCTGGGTTTAGTAAGGCGAGGGCTACGATGAGAAGGTATTCTATGGGCTTTGTCCACTTCAAATTTTTCCGGAAACTTGATGTTCAAAAGACCAGGAAGCAAAGATTCCAAATATAATCGACAACTAGAACCTTCAACTTCTTCAGGCAAATTAAAAATGCGAAGGTTGTATTGCCTATTTCGATTTTCTAAATCCAGAAGTTGAGCATGCATAGGAAGAATTTTAGCTGTCAGAGGAGCGAGAGCATCTACTTTATTCTTGTTATCCTATATTTTGATGGAATTATCAGAAATTTTCATTGACATAGAAGCCATATCTTTGAGCACACTTTTAATATCAGAGGCAATAGCTTCAGTATTAATTCTGAGTGCTTGAATTTCTTCCACAATTAAGGAAAGAAAAGGCTCAGATGACTCCGCCACTTTAGATTTAACTGGAGGAGGGGAAACTTGCTGCCTTCGTTTAATGCTGGCTGGAGTTTTATTTTCCATTGTGAGAGGAAAAAATACACAGAAATTCGAAAATAAACCCAAAAGTGAGTTACAGGAGTAATAATAGGAAAAAAGTAGTGAAAAACTCCTAAAAGTCACTAGTGCAGCAGCTAAATCGGACTGTGGGCGTGGCTAGGCCCAAGCCAGGCCCTTTACACATTATTTTTTAACAGATATAAAACGATAGTTTTAATTACGATATTTTAACATCGATATGTTTGTCTCGATATTTTTGTACTTACCATGTTGTAGATAGGATGTCGATATACTTGCCTTCGATATTCCAGCGTCGATGTTTCTGTAGGTCGATATTTTGTCTGTCGATATTCTGTCATAGATTCATCAAATCGCATGTGACTAGCAGACTATAAATCCTCAACTGCCCACATTCTGAAAAAAAACATTCCAGCGCGGGGTGGGGGGCGGGGGATATGCACAGTCTCATATCTTGGGTGCTATATTTAGCAGAGACTTAAAGGGAGTACTTAATCTGTAGAGAAATCTTGTAAAATGGCGAAACAGTTTATCAACATGCAACGTTCTGATGTCATCTGCTGAGAATTCTCACATTTTAAAATAGAACATTGGGATGCTCAGGGGTCATTTGGGACAATGGAGCATCAGTGGTCTGCAGACACTGGTAAGACCTGCTGCTGTCAGCTTTCCAAAGTCCTATTCCACACTCTGCAACTCTCGCTCTTTCCTGCCACTCCAAAGGCTATATAGATTGTGCATGCAAATGAGAAAACCAGAAGATAGTGACAAAGGTACATACTAAACCTACCCCATCATGCCCTTCCCTCGTTACAGTCAGTGTCCCTGGGAACAAACAAGGATGGAGGAGGGAACTCTGCTGAACTCCTGGTTCCCTCTGCTCTATTGAATAAACCAAAACAGTTTGGAAGAGTCCAAAGTAAGAGGCTCTACTTTTCTACAGCTCTTGCTGTGTGCAAAGGCATCTGTCAAGCACTCACCTGCACACACAGGAAGAATTACAAAAGGAACCAACACTTTAGTGGAGCAAGGGGTCATAAAACCCTTGTGTCTCCTATGGGCTGTTTTTATCAATTAGGGTTTTACATGCTCCTCGGGTACTTTATTAAAAGTATAATGTGCAGAGCACACGTTTAAAAATGAAAAGTGCTAAATGCAAAATTTGTAGTAGGCAATCCTACTTAAAAACTAAAGGCTGTAACATGGAAATGAAGCATGAATTATTAACTTGACATAAACGAGGCTGCCATGAATGAATAAGAAGACATATTGATACTGAAAGACTTGTTTTTTTCAAATTAAAAGACCAGTGTGCAAGATGTTTTTCTTCTATTTGCTGCAGACATTGCAATTTTGGAAGCTACTGTTTAGTAGCTAGTGAAGAGACCCTTGTTTGTGTTAAACAAGTGATATTGAGTTTCTCACACTTCAAAGGATGCAGATGGCAGGCTGGATGATTCAGGGGAAGAATGTTTGGAAACCAAGAAAGGATGTGCCACAACATTAAAGGACATGTGATTAAAAGACGACTGTACTCTGGTGAGGAGATGGGGAGAAAAACAGTTCCCAGGAGAGTGCTGAAATCGTATTGGCCAACATGAAGAAAAAAGAATATTAAAATTGCAGCATATAAAACATGTGTTTATATTTTTGTGTGTTCTTAGACTATTCAGGAAGATTAATTGAGCTTCTTTATTTATCATTTTTATGTGGACTAAGAGCAGTAGGTGTGAGTCCTTTATGTTTCAGATTCTCTAAAAGGAGACTTCCTGAGTTTTCTTAGACATCTCTTTATGAGAAGCTTTAGCCAATTTCCTTGTCTGCTATTATTTGAGTTGACAATACTTTCCAGTTTGTTATGCTAAAGCTTCATGATTTTGCTTGATTCTCTATTCAGGAACCTTCATGTTTTATTTAAAATAGGGAAGTTTCTTTATTGAACAGGCTTGTTGCATTTTTATTGTATCGATACCTTATTGGTTAATATATGGATTTACTTTATTACTAAATAGCGATTGATTGATTACATTAACTTTTAATGATGAGACTTGGAAATTAAGACCTTAATAAGAGAATGAATAGCTAAAGATTTTAAAATAAAACCTTTAACTCACTTTAACTCTCCATATTGACTAAACAAAAAGAAATGCTAATTGATAACACCTATATTGACTGCAGCACCTTACATCTCTATCGACATCAAAGACCCATCGACTTGTTCTGAGGGGTTCATGATTGATGAGTAAGTGATAGTGAAACCCCATGCTCCAACATGAACATCTCCCTCGTTTAAGTCCTTCATCTCAGGAAAGAGGAACTTTAAAAACCTTTATTGGGTGTAACATTTCAGACTGCTGCAATGGGATAAGTGGTGGAGACTAACTTTAATTTCGTAGTGGAGTGAATGTGTAAGACATAATAATTATCTGTAGATCCTCCATCATGTTTAAATTAACCTAGCCAAATTACGGAATATATAAAAATTAAAGTTTTGTCAATAATCATAAACATACATTTGACATTCTAGCACAGCTTTTAAACTCATTCCACTTTTTGTAACAGTACTGCTGCTCCAGCAGCTTAACTTTGAGTTCGGCTTTGATCAAGAGAGCTGTATTGTTATCCAAGACATCTGCAGGAAAACATGTGGGATTCTTTTTCAGCAATTACTGCGAAGGACAGTGAGCAATTCACATCATGTTTATAGCATGTGTTAAAAGTAAGCTGCGATCACAGTGTACTGTATCTGAGGCCATGAAAATGCACGTAGTAAGCTTTGGCAGAAACATTGCTAATGAAAAGAAACGCATGGCTGCCTTGACAAGGCCAACGGAGAAAGGTGGAAATGTGTTCTTATCATTACTACTCTGTTTATAGAAAATTGTCTATATTTAATGCATTCTTGAACAATGTCCGAAGTCCTCTTGGAAATCTGTGCTAGTCTTATATTCACAGAAGTACTCAGATGCAGAACGTTTACTAATGCAGTTTTGCCTAATAAAACTAATTGCACCTTAAAAAGTGAAGCAGATGTGCACTAACACTTTTTTTTTTCTTTACTGGGAAAATATTTTTTCCTGTGTAAAAAGCGTTTCCCCATAGCCAACATTTAATATGGCAGTGTGCCTCCCACTCTGGAAATGGACGTCCTCCCATTCTTGGCAGAATTGCAATTGTGACTGTTTCCACTGTGGGGAACCACTTGCAAGAGGTATATGAATATTCACATAGTTATGAACTTGTGAATGTTCATCTGCTTTTCAAGAAGAACCAGAAAGGAATTCCTGTAACCCTGCTACTAGACCTTAATGTGCAATTACAGGAATTTCACAATGCTAGCAGGATTGCCTTGGCAATACTATTTGTAACGGTTAATTTATAGCAATCTGATTTGGTGAATCTGGGTTGGAGTTTTCCTTTGCATTGTGTGTCAAAATTAAGTTAGTGGTGGAAAAGTTTTGAGAATCGTACTCGATTAACTTTATTCCGTTCATAAAAAACAAACCATAAAAGTATCACAACAACACAAGAGACAAATTCAATAAAACATCCATTACATAAAACAACTTCAGAGAATGTAATTCAGTGTAATATCAAAACGTTAAAATTAATACTAAAACACCTATCTTTATGCTTTGTTAGGGAGTGGCTCTGAATCACAGGGTTAGAATGTCAGGCTCTCAGACTAATGCAATAGGTCCCCCAAGTCTGGCAGTGAGTCTCTAATCTGGTCCACCTGGAAAGGAACTTAGCAACCCTATACCAAACTACTGGGTTACTTAAATCATAACGGAGCTTTATGGATAAACTTTTCCTGTAAAAAAAGAGTTTACAATATAGTTTCCTCGGAGTTAAATAAAACCTGCAAAAATGTGCAATACGCTAGGTTGATTGCTTCGACCGATTATCACAGGGGCAATTCTGAGTACTAGTACCCCATCCTGCTTTCCTTGGGAATTAAACCTTGCCATGGAATATAAGGAGACCAAAGTGTATTAGTAAATATCTATGGTGCATATTATGAATAAACGTAATGTACATTTTGCAACCCTACTAATCATTCAGGGCAATATAACGACCTATGGATACTTATGGAGGTCTATCTGGACCTTTTTCTCAAGACAAGCCTACATTACAGCCTACTTTAGGGCCCCTTTTGGTATAGCTAATTATATTGTCAGGGTAAGCCCAGCCCAGAGATCCCTCTATCTCTGTCTCAAGCCTAATAACTTCTGTTTTATGCGCCGAAGCCAGGAGGTTTTGTTGACCTGGTCTAGGCCCATATAATCCTGAATGATAATTAACTTGGTGAGGTGGGCCACTGGTTTTAACCAAACTGATCGCCATAATAGAAGCGATTTGCTTTCTAAGATGTCTGATGAATAATCAACTCCCAGTGGATATTAGAATCTGGGGTTGAGTAGGGGCGTGGCTTGGCGCGCAAACGGAATGGCCGCTTAGCTAACCGGCTCCTGTTTCCTACAACACTGCTCCTGCATTAATCCTTGCCGTCTGGAGGGCTGCCTCCCCCTGAACCGGCAGTATCTGCGGCTATTGGTGTCCTCTACCGGCGCCGACGCATTTCACCGGCACACTCACAGACCCCGTGGAGGTGGGCAGCTCGGCCCCCGACGCTCACGCAGGGCCGGTGCAGACCGCGAGGCGGAAGGCCCCTGGCGGAGAACTTGCCACAGTGAACCGCCGCGTTTCATCAGGCGGACTGAGCCCCTGGCCCTGCCATCGAGTATAGCGGATGCCATCGTGGGTTTGCCTCTATCTACCTTCCTGCACGCTGCCGTGCTGCGGGAGCTGGCTGGGAGAGAAACGGCAGTGGTGCTCCATGGCGGGCTCGAACGTCGACATTAATGGCGGCCGCCGACTACGGCGCAAGTGACGTGATCTGCCCCTGCTGAGCTCCTTCTGGCTGTCTGACCATCGGCGCTGCGAGTGAGTACAGGACTACTTTGGGGGCATTACCCTGCTATCTCAGTCGGTCCATAGCGGACTTCACTATCCATCATAGACGCTCCTGAGGCGGTGGTACCGGCACTCGCCGGGAAGGGTACCGACTCAATCCCGCTGCACTTTGCTGGAGAACGATACCCGTGGTGAACTGACCTACCCGACTTCCTTACCTGGGTCGGGCTGGGGGGCTGCTGCTCACACATCGCCTGGGGGCCCGGAGATACACTGGTTGGCCTGCCACTGTCCGGACTGGCTGCCTGGCATACTTGATGCTACTCTTCCCTACCTCCCTCCTGCTTCATCGAGCTGGTGGAACTAGCCCTGCCGGCCACTTGCGATAGCATACGGTTCTCGGGGCCTGGACTATCTTACCCAGCCGCACGCCGTTTTGTACCTTGCATAGACTACGGGGAGAGGGACTCACACCACTGCCTGGTCATATAGCGGCCCTTCTACAACCTACCAGATCCTCTAAGGGTGGCTCACGAGAGACGCAGGGGCACGATGGTGCGCCCCGAGCACCGACAAGCGAAGCTTAGCTTTGAGAGCGCCAAGAAAGGGGCGAAGACGACTGCGGTGACTCCTGGCCCGAGTGGCACGGACCCTCCTACTGCACCCTCCCCCCCGGCCTCACCTGATCTACAGGGCCTATTCCAAGAAATGCGACAGGGATTCGCCACGGTGGTAGAGAAGGTGGATAGGATATCCTCCAGATTGGACGCGCTGGTCCACAAAGTTGACCAACATGAGGAGAGAATAACCGCGACGGAGCAACGAATATCGGACAACGATGATCTCACTGCTACCCACACCTCCCAACTTACACGCATGGACAACCTTCTGAGAGTCATAGCGGCCAAAAACGAGGACTTGGAAGCCCGTAGCCGACGCAACAACATCCGCGTCATGGGTATTCCGGAGTCCACCGCCACTGGGAGAATGGAAATATACATCGAATCTCTTCTCCGGACGTCCATAGGAGAGGACGCCTTCTCGCCCCAGTTCATCGTGGAGAGAGCACATAGATCCCTGGCTCCTGTGCCACAGCCCGGGCTGCCGCCGAGGCCTATCATTGCCCGACTGTTGAACTACCGTGACCGGGATGTCGCCTTAAGAGCTGCCAGAACCAAGCGTACCCTACACTACCATGGTGTTGCTTTTTCTCTCTACCCCAATTTCACCCCCATCGTGCAGGAGGAAAGACGGAAATTCCTAGCAGTCAAGAAAAAGCTAACCCCCGACAGTATTAATGTGGACTAGAGCTATGAGAGCAATAGCTAAACTGGATATGGCTGGGCAAAACAATAGGAAGCACCAATTTTGGAACATATTTTTAAATCACTATGGGTGAGGGAATTGGGAGTTAGAGTTGCGGGTTTCAAAGATGGGAGTGAATAACGTTCGATGATTAAGTCACTTCGGATGCTCTTGGAGGTTTAATGAAGCCTATATGCTTCCCTGCAACAGATATGGCTGCGACACTCCACCGTTATCAAACTTCTTAAAGTTTGCAAGTCTGTAGCATAAGCAGTAGGAATCAACCTCTCACAGTGGAGTTTGAATACCACCAATGGGCGCTATAAGATACGAAGTGGTGGGAAGTGGCGTATGAGGACAAAAAAAAAAAAAAAAAAAAAAAAAGAAAAAGCTAAGAGAGGCCCAGATGGATTATGCGCTGTTATATCCGGCGAGGCTGAGAGTGACGCATCAGGGTACACAACGATTCTTCACTGATCCGAATAAAGCTGAGGAATATCTGAAGCAGCATCGCAGGGCATGGAGAGATCGGCGAGAGGGTCCCGAAGACCCCGAGGAGGAAGTGCCCCGGTGCTCCATGAGGTTTGATGGACCATTGCCCTCCCAGCAAGTATCTGTTTTGGAACTACCTAGCTAATATTCACTTACACTTGCAGCCTCAGTGGGCGCTGATGTAGATACTGAGACTTAGACCTGCCGGAGACCCATGACGGTGTAAGATATGTAGGAACCGCCCCCACTATCCCTGCCTCGATCATGGACGGTACCGAACTTGAGGCTATTGGGAAGGGGGGTGGCTGTGCGCCTTTGCCGCTGTTCCCCCTACGGGAATACCCCGCTGTTCTGATCAAGTTGTGGGAGTTTCTGGGAAACGGGTGGTGGGTGGGTGATGGATTGATTGGCTGCTGGCATGATTGGGATGCAGTAGTGGGTGGGCGGGTGGGGCCTGTTACGGGGAAGGTTGGGTGGTTTAAGACGACATATGGCTGGCTGGTGACAGCGCTATCTGCTCTCATACAGGAGAAACTACAACTTTGGATTTTGTGGTGGCGCAATGTTTCATTCCGGTTATGTCTCGATTATGGCTAGTTTGGAATATACTGTATTGTTAAAATGCTTATCTTGGAACGTCCGAGGGCTCAATGATGCCAAAAAATGTAGAAATGTTATAACTTATTTAGATCGCCATCAGGTGCAAATTGCTATGCTACAGGAATCACACTTGGCTCCACAGGGACGCCCTACTTTTGGTTGTAAATGGGCCGCTACTCGGTCATTCTCGTCATACTCCACGTACGCCAGAGGTGTTGTCATACTGGTTAAACGCAATGTTCCTTTTCAGGTATGTGGTGAACTGACGGACAAGGATGGCCGCTTTGTCTTACTCTGGGGGCGGCTAGGTAACGACTCTGTCACCCTAGTTAACAGCTATGCCCCCAATCTTGACGTGCCTTGCTTTTTTACCACACTGTGGGGTAAGATTTTGGATGTGGGGTCCCGCCATGTCATTTGGGGGGGTGACTTCAACATAGCCTTAGTGCCTCGTTTAGATAGGGCTGATGGTGTGACAATTTACAAGCCTAGATCAAGAGAGGCGTTAGAAGGTGTGCTTTCCGAGGGTGACCTATTGGACGCCTGGCGAACGCTGCACCCTGGCCGAATGGAAGGCACTCACTTCACATCACAGACTGGTACCTGGGCGCGCTTAGATTATTTCTTCCTGACCAGGGAAACGATGCCTGGGGTGACTACGGTGACACACCTACCAAGAACTTATTCGGATCACAGTCCGGTTCTGCTGACTTTGCAGCTGCCCGGCTGGGATCGCCCTAGACCACGATGGCGCTTACAACCGGCGGCCTTGCTAGACGAGGTCTTCCGGGTTGAGCTGGAGCGTGAGATCACAGCTTTCTTTCCGAGGAACAAGGGCTCCGTTGCATCTGTAGAAATTATTTGGGAGGCATTCAAAGTCACTGTCAGGGGCCACTGCATGTCTAAGAGCTTTGGGGTACTTCGTGACATACAGCGCACGATCCGGAAGCTCGAGGACGAGCTGAGGGCACTGGAGGCGCGGATGGTGGAGGGGGATAACTCTGCTGCACACGCTGAATTCAGGGCTAAGCTTACACTTTACGAAGAAGAAGCACACAGGGAGACTAGGTTTAGGAATAAACACTGGCAGGCAAGGAAATATTGTGAGGGAGATAGGCCCGGTAAAGCGCTAGCTATACTGACAGGGTCGCCGCGCGTAGACAATACTGTCATTGAAGTGGTTAATCGTCAAGGTCACACTGTCAGGGATCTGATGCATTATTAGATGCCTTTGTTTCCCACTATCGCACACTATACACCACAGTTTCTACTCCTGATATCCAATATGACGACTTCCTAAGTGACCTGGCCCTTTGCTGGTTGAGTGACGTCGACAGGCAGTTCCTTGCTGCGCCTTTCGAATTAGATGAAATTAGGGATGCCATTATGTCATTACGCAACGGGAAGGCGCCCGGGCTGGACGGTCTTCCCGCTGAATTCTACAAGACCTATGTAGATGTCATGGCCCCGGTCCTCCGAGAAGTGTTCACAGAATCCTTCGAGGATGGTGTCCTCCCATGCTCCATGCGCGAAGTCGTCATCACCTCTTTACTGAAACCGGGCAAAGCTCCCACGTGCTGTGATTCCTACCGCCCCCTGTCACTCCTAAATTGTGATGTCAAAATTCTGGCCAAAGTCCTAGCCACCAGGTTGTCACTCCTTATGACCCGGATTGTGCTGCCCGACCAATCGGGCTTTGTTCCGGGCCGCTCCACTTCACATAATTTACGCACCCTTTTCTCCCTGCTTCATACGGTACACCCTGACATTCCTGTCGCGGCGATCTTTCTAGATGCCTCGAAGCCGTTTGACTCTGTTGAATGGCCCTATTTGTTCACCGTCCTGACCCGCATGGGGTTCCCCACCATATTCATTTCCTGGGTCCGATTACTATATACTCGACCCACTGCGAGAGTATTGATCAACGGACTTCTTTCCACGCCTCTTGACATCTCGAGAGGCACCCGCCAGGGGTGCCCACTGTCACCCCTGCTATTCGCAATTGCAGTCGAACCCCTTGCGTGTCGGCTCCGTCAGCTCCATGGTGAAGGAGCGATTCGTTGCCTTCAGCGCCAGATTGATGTGTCCTTATATGCGGACGACATGACTCTGTTTGTCAAAGACCCGATACACAACCTGAACCCCCTGCTTAGGGAATTTGTAGTCTTTGGAAGAATGTCGGGGGTGCAGATCAACTGGATGAAATCCCAGATTTTTCCGCTTACACCTGCCGTCCCTGAATTTCCCCTGGATTACCCTCTGGAGTGGTGCAGGACTGACCTTCGATATCTGGGCATACAGATATCTCGCGACAAGGACGAGATACTTCGCTCAAATTATGGCGTGGCCGTGACCAAGCTTACCACCCAGGTTGACCGCTGGATCTCCCTACCCATTTCTATGGCGGGGAGAGCGTCCCTCATAAAAATGGTGGTACTCCACGCTTTCTCTATCTTTTTCTCAATATTCCCTATTACCCGGGAGCTTACTTCTTCAAGACACTGAGATCAGAGCTCTGCCGCCTTTTCTGGGGAGGCAAAGGCCCGCGGCTTAAATGGTCAACGCTGATCCTACCGTATGATAAAGGGGGGTTCGACCTCCCGGATTTCGAGGTCTATTATCTCTGCGCACAGGCGCACTATGCATACCACTGGCTCCTTCCTACACCCTTTATGCCTCAGTTGGCAGTGGAAGACTGGATTGCTGATCCCCTACCCCTACGGGGCCTACTACATTGTCAGCCTTCGGCCATAACGACACCTCATACGTCGGTCACCTGTACGATAGATGCATGGCGTCGACTGGCCAAGAAACTGAGATGCGACTTATTGTACTCTCCCCTACTGCCATTGACATATCAACCCGAGCTTGCACTCCTGCAGGAGAAGGGCTTCCAGAACCTTTGTGCAGCACTTAAGATCTCTTGTTGGGGCGACCTTTTCACTGCGGGTCACTTTAAATCTGCTGAGGCATTCTTCAAAGAGCATGTCCGTACCCCCCTTGACGTATTTTACTATTTGCGACTCCGCCAGGGTATGCGCGCTATACTTCCTGACTATCCTACAGAGCCTACCATTACACCCCCGCTTCATTTTCTGCTGAACTCGCGAGATGGCTCACACTTGGTCTTGGGAATGTACCGCCATATCCGAGCGGCTTCCCTGATGCCAGCAGCCTCCGCGAGGATGCGCTGGGCTATTGAGCTGGCTGTCGACGTCACTGATGATCAATGGACATACTGCTGTACCCTTACGTCTCGCATATCTGCGAGCAGCAGGCTCAAAATGATTCATTACAAATACCTACAGCGCTTGTACTATACCCCCGTTAAAAAATTTAGGTTTCGCCTATCTGACACAGACCGCTGCGACCGCTGCCGCGCGGAGCATGCGGATTTTCTGCATCTTGCCTGGGAATGCCCCTCCATACAGACCTATTGGCAACAAGTACATGCTGCACTAACATCTATGATTGGGTCATCCATACCACCGGACCCACTACTGATGCTGCTAGGACACACGCCACAAATTCCCTCCCCGTGCAGAGGGTTTGTAGATGTTGCGCTCCTCCTGGCAAAAAGGCGCATAGCCTGTAGATGGGGACATGGCAGGGCTCCCAAATTCAAAGAATGGCTCGCTGATATGACACATGGTCAGGAACAACACACGACATTTGCTGATCTGCTCCCGATATCTAGCAAACCGAGAGACATTTGGCAGCCTCTGGTTGCACATCTCCAGGTCCAGGCGGCTCGAGATGCTGGACCTGAGGAGGATCCCGCTGAAGAGGGTAATGGTAGCCTGGCTTAATGTACCTCATTCGCCTATTGCTTCTGTATTGCCTATGTTAACATTGTTATTGTACTGCCTTATGAATGCGGGTGTCACTCTGATCCCCACTCATATCGCTACTAAATTGCTTGTTTGCACATGCATATTTCCATGTCTCTGTATCCCTTGCTGTAATGTACCTTGCCCTCTTCCTTCTCCCTTGTGCCTGGATGCCACTGTTCCGCCTCTGTTCATGACATAAGAGTTGCCCATTATTGAATTGTTGATGCTCTGGACGCCTTGATATACTGTACTGTGCCGCGCCTCCTGATTTGATTTCCATGACAATCCATGAGCTCTGCGATCCAGCCACTGTAGTGTCGCATTGTATGTTTTGTCTTGTTTTTTTTCTGTTACAAAACCACCAATAAACAAAGTTTAAAAAAAATAAAATAAAAAATAAGAATCTGGGGTTGAGTAGGGTACAGCTAACAATCTCTTAAAAAACCTATTTTCTTGCATTTGTAAAATACTGTTAATCCTCATACCCCAGATCCCAGCGCCACATATCACGGAAAAAGATCATCTTAACATTGTAAGAGATTATCAATTCTGCAACTGATTTAGTGACTAGCATTGTAGCAAACCTGGCCTGACCCTCGTTATTTCTAATCATATTAGATTCACAGATCTCCCTATGTTGCTTCCAATCCAATTTATCGGACATCTGGATCCCGAGGTAGCTAAAAAATGTTATGCTCTGTAGTTTCCTCCCCTTTAAATAGAATGTATTGGGTTTCTCCCTTACACGTACACACCTCATAGTGTATGTTTTAGCTATATTAATTTCCATGCCCCTACCTTCCATAAAGTCAGAGAAAGAGTTGATTAAGGCGTATAAGCTTTTTGAGGTAAAGGCCAATACAGCTTCATCACCAGAATACAACAGTGTTAGTACCTGTTGCCGCCCAATTTTTGGGGTGTCCCCACCAACCGCCTGAAACGCTTCTTCCTCCTCCTTGATATACAGGGAGAAGCAGAATGGGGCCAATGCACATCCTTGCCTACCACCCCCCTCACTATCCAGAAGGAAGGAGTTAATTCAGCCTTGTTCCATAGCGGACCTTTGCTGTCAAGTTGCGATACATATGAGGTAAGAGTGAAATGATCTCCTTAGGTGATCACATTTTGTCCATACACTCTCACAATCTGCTATGATTGATCAAAACTACTGAGGTTGATAAAGCAGATATGCAGTCACCCTTGCTTGGAGAGAATGCACTTCCCCATCCGAAGGTTCAGGTTGAGCAACTGCTCAATCATCCCTAGATCTTTTCCATCCCTAGATTGGGTGTTAGAAAGTATTCTATTGTCTTCCACCCACTGTTCTAATCTTTCTAGTAAGAGAATCAGACTCATTCCTTTCCCGTTAGGTTTCTTTTTAGGAAATGCACTCTTTTGCATGCAGTCTGCAAGAAATATACATTTTATACCTCCATTTCATGAGTGTCTCCTATTTAAAAATATATTTGTCCTGGAATGCGGCCCTTCTACAATGTGTTCGATTGTTTGGTTTTTCCAACTAAATACTGATAAACTAATAATAATAGTCAATAATAATAATGGAAACTAATAGTAGTCACCCTTTCAATAAAACCCAATGGACCATCAAGACACTGGGGTAGTGTATCTAAAGCAGAATGGACCAAGAGTCTGCAGGAACACCCTTCCATTGCCACCATGCCATCGCGCCTTGAACTCATGGCACACCATTGCCTCCTACATTAAAGCACACGCCTGCCATTGCCAGCCCCCAGAACGCCGAGGCTTTATACCCAAGCCGTTTGGCCACGAGCAGGAGTTGCCTTTCACTCGATACTCCGCTCAATTTTCACTAAAGACAGCGCACACAGACAGTGGACAGCGCTCCCATCCTTTTCAACTTCCCGCTGTACCCGCCCCCCCTGACACTGTGTGACGCCAATGCTCATAGAACTCATTGTCTCGTGGAGAAGCTTCTCCACGCTCTCTATGTCGCACTCATCATCACTATAGTGGTACTCTTAATCATATCAGGCACTCCCAAATAATTAGTCATGATGATGATCCCTTTATTTACGGAGCTTGGGATCGAAACGTCGTTGACAATGCAAAGTAGTACTACATGTTTCAAAAGTGTTTAATTATTGTGGTTACTATTTAGTTTAGCTTGCTGTATTTTAAGGCTATTTGACAAGCTGCCACAGCTCCATTTTTTGTTGCCTGTAATTTGTTTTGTTTAACCCCTTATTGTATGTTTCATTGTTCCTTCCCTTGACATCAGGTGCAGGATTGCGTCCCGTTTTCATGTACAACTTCCTGTTATTTCTGAAGACATTACGTTATTAAATCTCCTTGTCCGTCTGGACACAGGAAATGTATAGTACCCATTTAGATCTATAGCCTATTCTTTCCTTTTAATTATTTCCCTATGGAGCATTGTTTACGAAAATAATCGATACCCTGGGTCCTTAGTTACTCATCGGGTCCCCTTGTGTTTTTATAAAAAAAAATAATCAGAAGTATCCTTGACTGAAGAGAAAGACCCGCCCTAATCCTTCTCCCATCTCACACAATACAATCATCAGAAGACTTCACCCCCTGGGTAACTGTGGGCCAGCCCATTCAGTGGATAACCTCCTTCCTCATGGGAGGAACACAATGCATGATACTGCCACCCTACACCTCGGAACCCAGAAATCTCATCTGCGGGGTCCCTCAAGGCTCATCCCTCAGCCCAGCACTCTTCAATGTACACATGGCACCGCATGCAGACATAGTCATATCTCGTGACATCAGTATTGTCTCATAACTCAAAGGCACTCAGCTCATTCTCTCCCTAACGGACATATCCAATGGGTGAAACCAACTTTGTCAACTGCCTGAGCAATGACTAGTAAACACTGCCTCCAGCTCAACTCAAACAAAACTGAGTCCTTATTTTCAGAAACAACCACTCCCTGTTGGATGCCTCATGGTGGCCCTCCGAAGTGAGCTACCCACCCATCCATACTGATCATGCAGAGAACACTGGGATCCACCTAGACACCAACCTCACCAAGAATAAATAGATCAATACTGTATCCTCATCATGCTTTCAAATCCTGCTAATACTACAGAAGATCTTCAAATGGATGCCTATGAAAACCCCACGAATGGCCACCCAAGGCTCTAGTCACACGCAGACTTGACTACGGAAACTCTCCCTAATTCAGAATCCCAGCCCGCCTCCTACACCGACTCCAAACCACTCAGAACTCTGCCACCAGACTCATCTTGGACATCCCATGAAGCGCCCACATCTCACCACACCTCAAAACATTCCACTGGCTCCCAGTCCAGGAAAGATGCTAATTCAAGCTGCTCATGCATGCCCACAAAGCATAAAAAACGTGTTCCTCCTATGAAATTTGGAGTGCGGACAAAAATATATATTTAATGCGAAGACATCTTTAGGAGCTCAAGCTCACAAGCTTTCCAACAATACCTTAATCTTAAATTATCTCCGAACTTCTCTTCTAATTGAATTGTATTTCTTCACCAATTACAGATTTGAATTTCATAGTAATCTGGTTCCAACACAGCACCTATGTTCAAATGCTTTCGTGTACTAAGTTTCAAAGATTTAAATGACTTTGGAAGGGTGGTCTTTCAAGAAGGTCAAACCAAGATTTAATCTTCTGGTCTTACATAAATTCATCTGCCTTTATGGGTGATACGATAAGCAAGTGAGATACCACAATTTCATTTTTTAAATTTCTGACATATTATTGAAAATCTTGATTCAGATACAAAAAATGTCCCCAAAAAAGTTGAACATTTCATCCCTTAGGTTTGCTTTTAAATTTAGAGCAAATTTCTAACTAAAAAATACTCATAGGACTCCACAATTGTTCTCACATACATATCTGTTTACACATGACATAACATAAGAGGTATACATTTCTGCATGAGAACACTTGCCAAATCAGTCGATTTTCGTTTATATACTTTCTTCTTGTTTATTCACACGGAAAAAAGTTTTCCCCATGGAGAAACCTCTTCCTATGAAACCCCCATTGAAGATGGGTGTGTTCCCACCCTAGTTTACAGTAAAAACATGTCAATTAGAGGAGTTAATCAGTTAGAGAGATAGATTAAAATCCAACTGATTGTTATATATGTATGATGATTACTTATTTATTGAAATGTGTTTAACTCATTTTACCCTCACCAACCATTTGGGGATGGTCTTTTTTACCAGCCGTATCTCTTCAACCATGAGCAATATGGCGGCCCTCATTATAAAAGGTTAGAGTTGGAGGGTGCACTGCGGACAGGTTGTTCTAAGTTGAAAAACTGTGGGGTTAATGTAAACAGATGGGGTGCTCTCGCAGGTGGCGTTTCCGTCCTGTGACGCCTTTGGAATACTAGTGAAGTTGTGCACACTATAGAATGTGTGTGCATCCCTGTGTATTGAGGCACTCCTCGGGGTTCAATGAAGACTCCAAAGTTGGTCAAAAGATAGTCTTTATTTATTCTTGGTCATTGGGTGATTGTTCGCTTAATATTGTTTACATATCAGCGCGTTAGAATAATAATATTAGACTTTAATGAAACCACATATCACGTAGCCCGCATAGTAATCCTATCACTCCCTAACCACCATCAAACTAACACACGCTAAATAGTTTTTCTCCCGATTTTTGTTCCGACTTTCATTTTTAAACGATGAGCACATCGCATGCCCTTTCTAACAGCACCGATATCACCGTTAAACATTCCCACCATCTAACCGTTTTGTCCATATCTTCATCGTTTTTTCAGTAACTCCTCGAAAAAGGGCAGGATATGCCTGAAATGCATCAGAGTTCCATTAAAGTCTAATATTATGATTCTAATGCGCTGATATGTAAACAATATTAAGGGAACAATCACCCAATGACCAAGAATAAATAAAGACTATCTTTCGACCAACTTTGGAATCTTCATTGAACCCCGAGGAGTGCCTCAATACACAGGGCCCTCATTATAACACCGTTTGCCCATATAAAAAATAATATTATATGTCAGGGTTAAGGGAGGGCTAAAAGGAATAACCATAAAACATAATCAATCCTGCCACCAGAGCTTTAAAACTGACAATGCAGCCTATTTTACTGCCCGTCTGATTCATATGACAGTCTGGTATTGGGAAAAGTGATTGGTATCCCATTCCCTTCTACCAGGGTGTAGGAGGGGATTCAAAGGAACCAAATCAAATAGACTTATAATCTTGGACAGTGATAAGGCCAGACTAAACCTAGGCAGTCGTTAACCTCCCTACTCTTGCACAGTAAGGGTAAAAAGATGTCCAGTGCCAACATCAGATGGGGCAACCACATTCACAAGGATCACAATGCTAGAAAGAGTCCACCCTCCTCCTGGGATGAGCAATGTGGTGTGCTCCTCTGCCTGAGAAAGATGTTCAGAGCATTACACCAATTGGTTTAGGCCTGCACTCTCTAATGATACAAATGTACTGCCCAGTACAGCTGTAACACCGGCAGATACTCTGCCTCTTAATGGGATTCCTAGAAGGAAAGTTCCAAATGGTAGGAGAGAAAAACTTCATTGTTACTGAGGTAGTCTATTACATTTGGTCAGTTCAAAGACCATTATTGGACTATATTCTGTAAGAGATGATTTCTCTGACTGAATATCCTCTTTCATAGGGAGAACGTTGCAAAGATAATTACACCAGTGCATTCTCAATCACAGAAAATACAGTGAGAGATTTACTAACGCCTGCTTAATTTGGAGGAACTTCTGCTACCACCCAACTCTGAATCAGACCATAATTCTAGCCCCGCAGCTCAATAGGATCACATTGGTACTGAGTAACTGTATAGTGTGGGTCACATTTGAAAATGTATATGTTAGATTTGAGGGTCTCTAGTTGGCACAGATAGGTACTTGTGACAAGTAGGGACCCTCTCCTCTATTCAGGGCAAGGGGATTACACAACTAAAATAACCCCTGCTCACCCTCTCGGTTGCGTGGCGCGAGCAGTCAAGGCTTATTTCAGAGGCGTTGTAAGTTACGCAGTTGTGACCACATACAGTAACACAGTGACAACACTACAAATGGACACCACACAGGTTTTATATAAAAAATAAGTAGACTTTATTTCGAATTACCACAAGACCATAAACGACAAAAATACACACTATGATTACTTTAAGATGGTAGATTTAAGCTTAGTCCAGTTCAGTTCTTAGATGTGATACTCTGCATCAATGTACCTTAAGTTGCATTGCGCTTCCACGACAAGCAATGTCGCAGCGATGGGAAATGTGGCAAAGTTCAGATACAAAGAAATAAAGACATGAAGATCTTCCAGATGCGGCACACTTCTTGGGGATGCGGAAAGTTCTCGGTTCGATGCGTGGACTGAAGCGGCGACACCCTTACGATGCGACGGCAACAGCTCCAGCGGCGACACTCAACTCCACGATGCGTGAAGCTTCCGCTCGATGCGACAACTACAGCGGCGAAATACAAGATGCGACGGCAGCAGCTCCGACGGCAGCGCGCTTCTCGGGGATGCGATGTGCTCTTGGTCGATGCGGTGCAATGCGACAGTTCCAGCGGCAACACCCACCTGCTTCAGAGTTGGGACGGCAGGCACAGCGACGGCGACACGCTCTGACCTCGTTGCGAGATTTTTCTCCTGATGCAGTGCAGTGCGACAACTACAGCGGCGACACCCTCCTTCTTCGGAGTTGCGACGGCAGCAGCAGCGACGGAGACACGCTTCCTCTTCGTTGTGGCACGCTTCTCTCCGATGCGGTGCAGTGCGACAGTTCCAGCGGCGACACCCTCCTTTCTCCAGAGTTGCGATGGCAGGCACAGCGACTGTGACATGCTTCTTCTCGTTGAGTCACGCTTCCAGCTCCTTGCGACACACAGTTCCTCAGAAGGACCAAAACAGCAGCAGGCCCTTTCACAAGAACTCTGGGGAGCTGGGGGGTGAAGTATGTTGTCCCTGAGACTTCAGCAGGAGACAATCTCTTTTCCAAGCCCTTGGAGATCCTTCACAAGTTGAAAGCAAAGTACACAAAGTTCCTTTCTCCTTCCTTTGGCAGGAAGGCAACCATTGCAGGCCAATCCCAAAAGTGTTTGAAGAGCGGAGAACCAAGATATACCGCTTACCACACTACCCAACACGTGCATGAGGGTTTTTTATTGGAGACACCGTTGTACGATCTCCTGCATACCCTGGTTCATGCAGGACAAGTGATCCCTCCCCGTTTGATTTTTTGTACCCCAAGTGATTGCCAGTAGTTAGCCTCAGCAATACTTGTGTATTGCTGAGGCTGGGATGCAGTTTGCAAAAGGAGAAGAAATTAATATGGTCTGGTACCACCGAGGCCCCTTCCATAAAAGCAGATGATCCCAAAAAAGAGGGGTAAGTCCCTCTCCCCCACCCCCCTTCCCCCCAAGGCAGACAAGTCATACAACACAACATGTTTGGATTAGGGGTCGTAGACCCCCGGTCGTATGTTATAACAAACTTAAACATTGAGAATATTGAGTATATATTATATACAATGTGCAGAAAGTCCAAATACAGATAGGCACAGTTGTTCAAAGGCTAACCTTACCATTTCTCTAATACATCTGGATTCCTATCGTATTGTAAATGAATATGATTTCCTTTCTGCGCAACCCTTTAGAGCTTACGGCAAGGTCAATGACTGGCATCCCAGATCCCTATCCTCTTGTCTCCATAAAAACGGGGCCCTTAAACAGTATGCGCTCTTGCGCCCTTGAGCGCATGAGCATGCGGGGTGGCCCATGGCCTACTGGAAGCGTGGCTCGCAGTGCCCCGCACCCCTTCAACGTACCGGCAGTGTGCCCTTGAGCGCATGCACGTGCGGGAGTGACCCATGGCCTACTAGAAGCGTGGCTCCCAGAGCCCCCCGCACCCCTTCCACCTACTGACTGAAACTGCCCCTTGGAGTTCTATGAGAGACCCTCTGTCTCTCTATAATAATATTCGTCAGGATTTTCCCCCCGCTTCCGGCCCCCCACAAGCTGCCACTACCAATTTGCCCCTGCTTGGTAATTTTCCAACAGTGACCTTGCTCCAAACCCAGAAGGCCATCATGTCTTGCCGATCAGGAGCCCCCACAGACTCATGCCCCCCTGCTATCCTCCACCTTTTCATCGAGGCCGTCAACCCTCTCATCAATTCCATTGTTAACCAATCCCTCAGCTCAGGCACCGTCCCCGCAGAATGGAAGAAGGCCATCGTTAAGCCGCTGATGAAAAAACAAAATAAATCCCCCACAGACCTTTCCAACATGCGCCCAATCTCCCTACTCCCGGTACTAGGCAAAATCACTGAGCAAATAGTACATGAGGAGGTAAAAGCATTTGTGGAAAATAACCACATCCTCCACCCACAACAATCTGGTTTCCGCCCTGGCCATTCCACTGAAACTGCCTTGATCGAGCTATCTGACACCATCAAGTTCTTGCAGGATGAGGGGAAACACGCTGTACTCATCCTGCTTGACTTGACTGCCGCGTTTGATACCATCTCCCATGACATCCTCATTTACAGAATGCGCGAGATCGGTGTGACAGGTACTGCACTAAAATGGATAACGTCATTCCTCTCCCAAAGGTCCCAAACCGTCTCACTTGGCCCCTTTCTCTCCGGTGAAAGAACCATTATATGAGGGGTGCCTCAGGGGTCTATCCTTAGTCCCCTCTTTTTTAATATCTACATGGCCCCACTGCTCGCCCTGATTGAATCCCATGGCCTCCTAGTAACATCTTATGCCGACGACACACAACTCGTCGTCACCTTGGATAAAAAAACACCGGATGCCGCTTTGAGATTCCAGAATTGCCTCTCCCAAGTATTTGCTTGGCTCAAAAACAACCATTTAAAGTGCAATAGTGCCAAAACCGAAATTATACCCTTAGGCAAAGACATCCGTTTTTCCCCAAAAGATTGGTGGCCTCAACATTCGGAAGCTCCTCCCAGTGCAGTCTCCTCGGCCCGCAATCTGGGCGTACAATTCGACTCTTCCCTCAGTTTTGACGATCATGTGCGCATCACGGCGGGATGCTGTTTTAACCTTATCAGACAACTTAAGAAATTCTTCGACTTTCTCTCTATCTCTGCCAGGAAATCAGTTGCCGTTGCCCTGATTCTATCTAGGCTATACTATTGCAACGGTCTCCTGGCAGGCATAAAGAAGTCTACCCTTAAGAAGCTACAGAGCGTACAGCACGCAGCGGCTAGGCTCGTCCTCAAACTCCCCCGAAGGTCTTCTGCCTCCGCAGCCCTTAACACTCTCCACTGGCTGCCCCTCCCCAAAAGAATCCTTTTTAAACTTCTTGTCACAGTGTTTAAAGCTACCAAGAACACAGGCCCCTCCTATCTCATTAAGCGCTTCCCACACTATATTCCATCACGTTCCCTTAGGTCATCAGGAGCCAACCTGGTCGCCATACCCAGGTTTAAGCTCAAAACAAAGGGCGGAAAAACTTTCTCGCTCCTAGCAGCAAAGGCATGGAACAGCCTCCCCTCCTACCTCAGGCACGCCCCCTCAGAAAGCCTCTTCAGGAAACTCCTGAAGACATGGATATTCTCTCAGCTCGACTCTTCAGTCCTCGCAGCCATCTGATCCTGTTTCACGCCCAGCTGGCTTCTTCTGTTCTGCTCAGCGCCAAGATGCTCCTTCCGGAGAGATAGATGCGCTTTATAAAAACGAATAAATATCAAATATCAAATATCTCCCCCTCGGGCGTCCCCTTTTATCAAGGTGATGCCCTCAAAGGACCGCAAACTATGCTCACCAACCATGACCTTACCGCCACAGGGCAGCAAAATTGACCGACTACATGGCCTCCCCCTCAGCTCCCCTATAGGTCATGCCCTGTGCATTGCCCTCTAGCCAAGCTAGCATGTCTTCCATGAAAGCCTGATTCCCTTTGGCTGAGAGGTGTACCCCATCTTTTACAAAGAAATGGTCGCCCCGTATTTAGCCATGCGCTATGGATGCAAGCTTGGGTGTCCTGAACAGCCTCTCCATCTTGTTGTTGATCCTCTTTACCAAGTGATTCAACGCCTTTACTGACCTCCCTCCCGTCCATTGGACTCTTGGGATCATGTGAGACCAAACAATTATTGTTTGCGGACACTTCTTTGCTAGCCATCCCACTTCAGTAAGCAAGTTCTCCACCATCACCCTTAGGCTCATGTGCACCAAATCGTTGCCCCCAAAATGCAAAATACATGCAGCTGGGGGTCTTAAGCTATTATGTAAGGCATCCTCCATTAAACAGGCCACCCCGACCACAGAACAGTAAATTTACCTTTGCCTGCCTAGCTCTAGCCTGGAAATCACCTGAAAGGAAAACAGTTAGATGGTGAATGTATGAATGACCGACGACCCACACATCCCTTTCTTCCTGCCCCCTGCGGATTTGCGCCATGACGCATGCTGTCCATTCCTGTACCATTGTTCGTGACCACCTCCTGCATGGCAGGCGGATGCTACCGCTGCATGCTTCTTCCCTGCGTCGCAGGACGAAGAAACTGCAACATAAAATAAAGAGAAAACAACCATCAGTTGGTCTCCCCCACTTGGTCCAAGCATATGCAGGCGCACATAGCATTTATAACACTTTGACGACCATCTACCAATCTTTTGCACTTTCTTTCCCCTCAATCCTCTGGCCACTGCCTCTGTAGCAGCCCCAATTCTAAAGGAATGAGTACCAAAAACGGTTGGGTCCATGTTGGCCTTCCTTATGGCTGAAGCCATAACCCTCTTGAACTGGAATATAGTGAGGGGGTTCCCATTTGCGTGTATTAAGAGTGGGCCCCCTGCTGCCCTTGGCTGCTGCGATACAACTGTATCTAACCTAGTGACTGGGCAGCACACACTTCCCCAAGCTCTGTGTAGCACAATCCCTTCGACTCTGCCCTCCTGATCAGTTTTTGACCTAGGGAGTGATATCATAACAGACTCCTCCCCCACCCTGACATGATCCACCTGAAAGCCACCATGCCAGTCACATTTATTCCTTGCCACCAGTTCCCCTACCCTAAAAGCACTGTAAAAGGCTAGGAAAAATGCTTCTTGGAACAAGATTGCCTCCCCGGGGAGCTACAGGTGTGCTGCAGGGTCTCCATCAGGGTGGCTAACATGGGTACCCCTATTGGTCTCCTCTCATCGGGCAGGACCCCTTGTAACCGCTGCCACCCTTTGAGAGCTTTCTGCACCATGAAGGTACCTGTGGGATCACCCCCCCTTTCACTTTTGCAAAGAAGGAAATTGCTGCGATGTGCCGCCTGGCCGCAGCTGCAGAGCGCCCCTCTTCCAGCATGGACGCTAAATAGGAGACTAAGGATATGTCCCTTTGCCACCTCTGCTCCCAGTGATCCCCCAAGTAATGGCAATACGCCCAAAACACCCCTTCGTATGCTTTTCTGGTCCTGGGAGCTAGGCCAGCAGCCACAAGGTCCAATAACCGGGGGCACCAAGCTGCCAAAGTTGTTCTGGGAAAGGCGTTGGCCGTGCTGCTGCCTCCCGATGGTGAGCCCTGAATACCTGC
This sequence comes from Lissotriton helveticus, assembly GCF_964261635.1. NCBI lineage: Eukaryota > Metazoa > Chordata > Amphibia > Caudata > Salamandridae > Lissotriton > Lissotriton helveticus. Next base: position 936,114,610 of record NC_136069.1, read on the forward strand.
ATTTTAAAGCGAGGCAAAGCGTCAGCGGCATTGTTATGAACCCCTGGCACACGCTTTGCTCTAAACAACACATTGAGTTTCATGCAATTCAGTATAATTTCTTTAAGCAACTGCAGTATCATATTACAATGTGCCGTCTGGGAATTAATGCACTGTACCACTGCCATGTTGTCCGACCAGAAGACAACACTTTGGTTTCTCAGTTGCTCAGGCCAAACTGACAATGCCACCAGGATGGGAAACAGTTCCAGAAAACCTATGTTATTCGTGATCCCAGACTGCTCCCACCAAAGGGACCAAAGCTGCGCTACCCATTCTGCTCCAAGGATGGCACCAAAACCCTCACTCCCTGCTGCGTCTGTCATTAGACCGATCTCTGGGCTTGACCTAGCGGGACCCAGCCACACCACCCTGCCACTGAACTCGTGCAGGAACGCCTGCCATATCTGCATGTCCTACTTGACTTCGCCAGATAACCTGATGTGATGGTGTTTCTCCTTAAGACCTGACAAAGCCTGCGCGATTGAGCATGAGAATGGTTGTGCCATGGGAATTATCCTAAATGCAAAATTCAGCTGACCCACCACCCGTTTCAACTGGTGCAGAGTAACCTTCTCCTTGACTAAGCAAACCTGTAGTGCCTGAACAAATGCGTCCACCTTCCCCACTGGCAAGCGCGACACCCCCTCCATTGAGTCCATTTCAATACCCAGAAATTCCATTGTTGTTGCAGGGACCACAGTTTTGTCCCTTGCTAGTGGTATGCCTAACTTTGCATGATCACACAGAAGTTGAGCAATGCTAGCCTGCAGTTGTTTGACGTGGGTAGCCCCAAGAAATACGCGCAAGACACTGAGCAACCCATTGGCATACACTTATCCACATAGTACAACCCCCTGAACTGGAAGCCTAGTAAATGAAAGTCATGTGGGTGAACTGGCAACAACTGGAAAGCAAATTCAATATCTGTTTTCGCAAGGAGAGCGCCCCGACCCAATTCCCTGAGCATGTCAATACAATTCAAAGATAGCTTTATTCGGTGTTTGTACAAAAAACCATAAAAGCACATTAGATATAAATACACTACATCCATATCATACATTAGGCACGTTATTACTCTAAAGTTCCTAGTTAAAAATATTACACAGGTTCCATAAAACATGTTAAAAAAACGACTCTTAAAACAGTTAAAAAGGTTAAAAAAGTTAAACAGAAGGGACCTAGGTAGTTTGTAATGTACTATGGAATGTAATGAGGTACAGTATAATACAAGCGTACAAACAATTTGTGATCATTAAACCATCGTCCCTCTGCATCTTACTGCGTACTTCAAAAATGTGACAGCTGCATGTATGGTAGGTTCATCTTGCAATAGATAAAATCTAATCAAGGCTGGTTTACATTGCCTCAATCCCCATGTCTTGAGAATGGGTAGCAAATAACGCTTTCTACCCCACTCATAGTATTTGCAAAAGAAAATGCAATGAATGTTTGACTGGGTTGATATGTCATCACAAGGACATTTAATTAGGGAGGCAGACCAGTCATTTGTGACGGGGAAAGATATCAGCCTATAAAAACAATCTGTTCTCATCCGTGTCAGTAGCATTATGTGATAACTAGAGAATGCCGGGTCCAGGTAAGGATGTAGGCCTGGCACATAGGAAATAAGACGGTGGGAGATGACCGTAGGTTTATTACCATCGGTAAACCACCGCCTGTCTTCTAATAACTTGAGACAGATTTCCTTTAGAACTTTCTTGGGCATTTGCTTACAAGTACTTGGTGTCATATACAGATCTGGATGGCCAATAGAATATAAAAAAAATTTGACATAAGAAAGCCAGGTGAACTTACTAACAGCTGATTGATTCATGCAGTCTTGGATAACATCCCTACTAAAAGCTGTCTCCTTGGAATACCATATCTTGTGCCACAACATGACTGGGGTTATCTTTATAATATCTGTGATGTGGACTTGATCTAATTCTTTGTGACATACGGTCGTGGAGACAGATCTTGGGACTGCAAGCAAAAACCTAAAAAAAGCATTTTCTAATGTTTGAATTTCTGTGCAGTCGGCCGTCCCCAATATGCCTGCACCATATGTTGCAGTTGATACGCACTTCGCTGCATAGATCTTAAGCAGAGAATCGACTGGTTTCCCCCCAGTCTCTTCGCGAATTGTTTTAGTGCGCCTATGGTGCGGGTGAAGGCCAGGCTGCGAGTGGTAATGGCTGTGGACCATGTTCCCCTATTATTAAAAGTGATGCCTAAGTATGTGAATGTTTTTGTCAAGCCTATCTTTGTTTCATTCACGAAGGTTTTGCAGTCAGTTTTAAAATTGTTTGTTGAGGTGCAACACATAGTGAAAGTTTTACCCACGTTAATCTTCAGCCCTCTATTACTCATGAAGGTTGAAAAGCCAGTTAGAGCCTTCTGAAGGCCTATCTGGGTTCGTGACATAATAACGGCGTCATCGGCATATAAGAGTAGTGGTACCGATTCGCCGTTAATTTTGGGGTAGTCAACTTCCAGGTTTGTTAAAAAATCTGCTACTTCGTTTATATATAAATTAAAAAGAAAAGGGGCAAGAATACAGCCCTGCCGTACGCCCTTTTCTATGGGAAACTTTTTAGTTAATTCTCCATTTTTGCCATATCGTACCGTGGCTCCTGCATCTCTATAGAGTTCCTTAATGAAATTCAAGACATATGGGTTTATCCCCATCTTAGTCAAGGTGTTCCAAAGCAGATTGTGATCTAAGCAATCAAAAGCCGAGCTTAGGTCGACAAACGTCTGAAACAGGTTCCCTTTCTTGACAGTCATGTATTTATTCATGATCAGTGTCAAATTTAGGCTCAGCTCGACCGTGCCCAGGCCGCTCTTAAAACCGTATTGGAGTTTAGAAAGAACCCCTTTACGTTTGGCCCAGGTTTGCAATTTTATCAATAAAACCCTGCCTGCTACCTTCATCAGGGAGTCAAGGAGTGAAATGGGTCGGTAAGATTTAGGATCCTGCCTATCACCTTTTTTATAGATAGGGATTACAATGGCTTCGTGCCATGTGGCAGGGAAACCTGTTTGACTATAAGTATTCAATACGTTTGTCAAGAGTGGGGCCCAGAGTTCTAGATTTTCTTTGAATATGTCATTAGGTATTCCGTCAGGCCCTGGGGATTTTGAGTTAGCACTCTCTCGTATAGCTTGCTCGACCTCTAATGGAGAGAAAGCAATATTCAGAGGAAAGGAGCTCGTAGTGGTTGGTACTTCGGACTGTGATGGTATATCAAGGAGTTGCGAGGACACATGATGATTTGACGTCGCTAGATCGCCATTTTTTTTATACAGAGCGGTAAAGTAGCCAACCCATACATCTTCGGGTATAGCCATCTCCAAGGAGTCGGTCTTATTCTCCACAAAGAAAGGGGCATTGACTTCCCTCCAAAAAGAGATGTTGTCCCTAAGGGCACTGGCCTTGATTAAGGCCTCCCAGGCTAAGGTTTTGAGTTCATTCTTCCTATGTTGTAATGTCTTTTTATAGAATGATCTTGCAGCTCTAACTAGGCTAGTATCTTTCGGTATAATCTTTATCGCCTGTAAGAGAGCCTTATGGGCTTTAGTGCAAGCCGAATCAAACCATTCGGCTAATCTAGATTTCTCTCCAGCTTTTTGTTTCCTTGTTAGTTTATCAGTTATGGTGGCAGCAATCTTATCATATGCCACTCTGATCAAATGGGGGTTAGGATTTTGCTCTAAGCATGTTATAAAATGCTCTGGAGTTTTGCTAATAACCTCTTCTAGAAATTTTTTGGGGTCGACCTTGGCCCATTTAATTGCGTACCCATTTTTTCTAGACAGGGAGATGTTGTGACGATATAGACTTACAGATATACTTGTTTCTTGGCTGTCGAGACTGCCAACAGCAAGGCTGACGCCTATTGGGAAATGGTCACTCATGGCTAGTTCTTCAGTTTTAAACCCTTTTGCGATGCCCTGATAATTATTGGACATCAGCACAAAATCTATCACGGTACCTGCCCCTCTACCGTGAAATGTAGTTCGGAATGCGACCATAGGCTCGCTCAGTTCGTTAGCGTATCCTAAATCCCAGTCGTGCATAAGTTGGTTGAACAAGTTGCCAAAAACAGTGTGTTCAAAATGCGTGCAAGGTTCCCCTTTTAAGTTTGTTATGCTGCAGATTTTTGAATCACCGTGGGGGCATAAATGGCAATTGAAGTCTCCAACTATAAGGATGCAATCAGTTTCCCCATCTCCTTTATTTAGTATAGAGGTCAGCTCGCTTATAAGTACTTTAGCGTCCTCTTTTTTAGCATTATTATATAGGTTGATCAAAAGAGTACGCCGCCCTTTCCCTTTTAGCAAAAAGCCCTGCAGCAATTTGCATTCTCTATTTTTAAGCCCCTCTACTTCATATGTCTTCACTGCCAAGTTAGCCAGGTTGGAAATATACGTGCACAGGCCTCCAGATCCTCTACCTCGATTACCCTGGGTGGCGGGGGTATAAAAGGTACTAAAGCCCTGTATGTGAGTCGCCTCTCGGTCCCAACACTCCTGCAGACATATTATGTCATATTTATCTGCAAAGGCTAAGAAGGTTTGGTCCTTGGATTTATTGGAGAGGCCTGCGATGTTCCACGATGTTAATGTCAGGCTGGCTCTCCTCTTAATCTGAAGTGGACAATCTTTCAATTGAGGTAAGCTCGTGATGGTAAGTGCATTTTGCCCTGACTTATCCAGAGTATCGATAAGTATGTTGTTGCAGAACAATGTATCGGTATACTCATTAATGCCAGTGGTGGGGAGGCCCTCCACAGTTGGTTCTATGGCTAGATGTTGAGAGGGTAACTGGGTCTGAGATGTTAACATTAAACTCGGAGTGGTGGAAATGGTTGTCAATATGGGGCTAGTATAAAAAGAAATCTGGTTATTGTTATGCAAGTAATGTGCTGTATCTGGGACCACAAAAGCTGGAGAGGTGCTAGGTGCCTGATAAACCCCTTGTGTGTACCCTGATGGTCAATCAACCATTTCTAAGCAGTCGTATCTATTTTTTGTGAGGAAACCTCCCCATCCTTCTGAATTAAGATATTCTCTTCTGGGGAACCAAGATCGTGGTTCCCAGTCTCTAGACCAGTTTCTGTTTCTCTGCCTGTTCCAATGGCCCACCTGGTTCCAGGACCAGTCTGAGCCCTCTTCCCAGTTCGGAGGTTCTCCGTAGTCATATAGATTCGAAGGTGGGTAAAAGAAGGACAGGCGATGAGTGTCAATCCCACCCTTCTTGTCCAAAGCAGACCAGGAGCAAATATAGTCAACCGTGGAGGGATTGTCGAAATTGACTATAATGCAATCGCCCTGTATGCTTTTTTTGAAATCTCCAACCCATGGCACTCTGCGAACCGTGGAGATTCTGCTAGTGTTTGATGATTGAAGAGGTCTATTCTGACTCAACCACTGCAGAACCTTGTTACGCAGGGACCAGGGACGTTCGTCTATGTTGTCCGACAACTCTGGGACCCCAGTGAGGATGACAGTATATGGGGTCGCCTCAGGTGGCAAGTGTGTCAGACGCCTAGGCCTCCCTCCCTTTCTCCCTACACCCAAAGGTTTTGGGGCCAGCCCCTTTGATGGAATAGGTAATATCGCTTTCGGCTTAGCATCCTGAGTTGGACCTTTAAGTAAGCCCATAGAAGCCTGGGGGGGTCTGTAAAGCGTGGTTTAATTTTGCCATCCCGCCTCCTGTAGTAATTTGTGATGTATCTTGTGCAGGAGTCTGCTGCCTGGTTATGGTTTTTGGAGTTGGTATAGGTTTTACTTGAGTGTCAGGTTGTGCTGGTTGAACTGATGTACCAATACCATTAGTTTCCCCCCCCCCTGTAATAAGCGGGCCTAGTGATTTCTGAGAAAACGGTGGAGTATTCAATTTTGCTAATTGTTTCTCGATATTCATGAGACTTTTTTCAACAGGATGTAGATAACGTTTGAAGAGTTCCCCCACGCTTTTTAAAAGCAATTGGTTGTTAACTGCACATGAATTACATGTATTACAGGTACCCCTCGTTGCCCCCATGCCAGTTGGATTCTGGACTACTCCCGTGATATTAAGTTGGGGGGTGTTGTTATCATTTATGGAGTTTACAGGAGAAGGATTTGGAGCAGTTTTTTGAATGTTCTTAGGGGGTATAGGTATGAAAGTATTCTTTTTTCCCCCGCCCTTTTTGCAATCGCTCCCTCCCTTTTACCCTTAACGCTTTTAGTTGGGGTTTCTGCCTGGGAGTCCAAGTCATCACTAGAATGTGAAACAAGAGACAACTGGGTGGCAGAAAGATCCACTATACTTGGGACCGTATGTATCTCTGCGGTGGTTTCTGGTGGAAGTAGTAAGGGGGTAATCTGCCCCTGATGGATGGGGGTTTGAGCAGAGGCGAGGAGCCCCATAGAAGATCTTCTAGCTATTTCCAGTTCGTGGGAAACTCGGCGCTCCAGCAGGACTATGCTCTGGTCTATAACCTCGTTAGTCCGGGTGATAAAGAGGTCTATGGGGCCTGTAACCTGTGCTGTACTTAACGCCGTTTTGCTTCTAGTGCCTCTAGTCATGATTAGAGAGGGTCTACTATAATTTAGTGATATGATAAAAAAATAAATAAGGGGAAACAACAATTAGAAAATGTTACTTCAAGAAAGTCAATGCAGGTACACTACCAGGAAGTCCGGAATACAAAATGCAGGGGACGTGGCCCAGTCCAGTCTTACCCGGTCTTTAACGGGCTTAAACGGGCCCGCCCTTGGCCCGGGCTTCGCCCGGTGTCCCGCGAGACGGGGGTGATGCTGTATTTGAGCGCCTCCTGGCGCGCAAAGCTCGCGGTATGTGCCGCTTAGAATGCTGGGGCTTGTGGTCTCTGGACCCTCCCACGCTCCACTCGGCAGCCAGACGTCGTGGTGGAAAAGGCGTCAGGCGGCGGGAGGCGGGCGGTCAGAGCCCCGGGCAGGAGTCGGCAGAATGCTCGGAAAACAGTCAAGGTACAGCAAGTAAGAATCAAGGCAAGGTTTCCCCCCCTCGACCGGGGTGATGCTGTATTTGAGCGCCTTCTTGCGCGCAAAGCTCGTGTTATGTGCCGCTTAGAATGCTGGGGCTTGTGGTCTCTGGACCCTCCCACGCTCCACTCGGCAGCCAGACGTCGTGGTGAAAAAGGCGTCAGGCGGCGGGAGGCGGGCGGTCAGAGACCCGGGCAGGAGTCGGCAGAATGCTCGGAAAACAGTCAAGGTACAGCAAGTAAGAATCAAGGCAAGGTTTCCCCCCCTCGACCGGGGTGATGCTGTATTTGAGCGCCTCCTGGCGCGCAAAGCTCGCGGTATGTGCCGCTTAGAATGCTGGGGCTTGTGGTCTCTGGACCCTCCCACGCTCCACTCGGCAGCCAGACGTCGTGGTGGAAAAGGCGTCAGGCGGCGGGAGGCGGGCGGTCAGAGCCCCGGGCAGGAGTCGGCAGAATGCTCGGAAAACAGTCAAGGTACAGCAAGTAAGAATCAAGGCAAGGTTTCCTGAGCATGTCAAATGCCTGGTCAAAAGAGGAGTACTTGACACTTGTGAGAAAGTGGCTCTATATATACTGGACCAAAGTAAGGTACAGGGTGTATAAAGTCCACAATCCCCAGAGGTAGAACAGAGGTTAAAGCCAGGTGTGACCTTACTCTCTAAAGTGGTAGCTTGGTGGAGCAGTAAGGAAGTACCAGAGGGCAGTGTAAAGCATTTGTTGTACACACTCAGTCAGCAAAAGATTTCACACACTCAAGGACTGAACTCCAGGGCAATTGTTTTTATACCAAAAGATATAGTTGTTTTATTTTTAGAACCAACAGGTATCAAAATATACTTTTCTCAATATGAGTGATCTCGGATGAAGACTTTTCAGAAAGGCAATAAACTTTGTAAACACACTAGGTATAGGGGTTGCAGTAGGCAACACAATTCTAAACACAATTTAACATTGAGCTCAATGAGTTTTTCTACATAAATGCAGTTGATTACTTTATGGATTATTTTTGTAATCCCAGGACTGGATCCTAGATTCAGTCTTGGGGTCTAAGCTGAAAACAGTTAAGTAAAAACGTTTTGGTTGACACTTAAAAACTTTTCAGTGAAAAACTGGCAATGTTATCCAACGGCAGGAAATTCAAGTCATAGGTAAAGTACGTTCTCGTTACTTTTGGAATCCCGTACTGGGCTCCAAGATCCAGCACTGGGAACTCTATCTAAGACAGGTAAGCAATTGCGTTTCAGGAGTTGGTACGATTTTTAAGGAATATTTGTAACTTTCAAAAGTCCACAATAGAAGAATTTTCAGAGCAAAACAGTCAATGGTTTCCTATGGAAGAAAATTCATTTATGGGTAATTCGGTTAAAATGACTTTTGCAGGTTAGTACCGTGCTGAAAGGTACAGTACTAGCTCCTCTCCTGATTCCAGGTGAGTATTTCAAAATTCATTTCTAGGCTGATTTTATAGGAATATTTTAGAGTTTCAAAACATCACACTTAGAAAAAATTTCGAGTCAAACCAGTCAATGTTATCCTATGGCAGGAAAGTGAGTTACCGGTTTTCAGGTGAGTACTCGACTGGTGAAGTTAAGGTTCTGGCCATAGACTCAGGGGTCCCCAAGGGTCAGGTAGGTACAGATGGTACACCTGCAGCGGCACAGGGGGAAGCCGGGTGCAGAGGTAGTTAGGCCCAATGTTATCCAACGAGAGGCAGGGGGCCTTCGGTTGGTGGCGGCTGGCTAACAGGCCACGCAGCTGTGGGATCAGGGCTCCTGGTCACTTGCTCAGGGCAAATGGGGAAGTAGGATAGGGTACAGGTTGCACTGCCAGGGGCACTCGGGCGGCTGGGTGCACGGTGCTTTTGAGCCGTCGGGCAATCATGTTATTCAATGACGATCTTGAAAAGGCAACAAAGGCTGCAAGCTCGGGGACGGAGGACCTTCTGGAGCGACCAACACTTTGAGGGGTAAGTTGGGATCTTGTAGGATAGGTAGGCACCCAGGAGTTGGGCACAGGGGGCCATGGGGTGCAGGGTGCAGGGGTGTCTTTCGAGGTTGGGAAATCGTACCCCCCGCTAGTTGCGGTCGGAGGGGTCCTTGGTCCTCAGGCTGCAGGCATCGTCGGGGTCATCGAGGAAGGTCTTTGGGCACTTGACCTCGGGTCTCGGTCGCCGGGGGGACATCCTCGTGGTCTTGGATCACTCGGGCATGGGCCTGGCTTGGCGGGTGCAGAGTGGGTTGGTCGGGAGCTTCCTGGCTGGTACCAGGGGTATGATTGTTGAGCAGAGCCTCTGCTTAAGGGAGTCCCAGTCTTTAAGAGGGTAGAGGCAGGCAGGTTTCCGGGTGTCCCATGGTTTCTGTCCACAGGAGCCGCTGGGATTAGGCAGGGGCAGGTTACAGGATCGACCTGCCGGTAGTGCTGGGGCCAAGTCAGTTAGTGTTGTCCTGTTGTTAGCAGCTGCACGGTGGGTCCTCTTCTTCTTGATCTTCTTTCTTCTTTTCTTATCGGGATCTGAGGAAGGAAGGCTAAGGGACCCCCTAAATACTGAATTTAGGGGCGTTACAGGTAGGTCAAGGGCAGGGACAAATAGGTCCCTGTCCTGGAGTGGGTACACCCCCTAGCCTGCTCCTCTCTGGTGGGAAGGGGCAGAAGCCTAGCTGTGATTAGGCAGGGCTCCCAATCTTCAAGATGGCCAGAGCCCGGGGTTGTGCTTTACCTCGTCTCCCCCAGCTGAGGGGTGGGGTTGGCACAGGCTGGCACCCCCCCTTCCTGACGTAGGTTTTCCCACCACTCTTCCCGCCAGAGTGGGGGTCAGGACTGGTGGTGGCCAGTTGCTGGGTACAGCAAATGGTCTGGAGAAGCTCACAGAGGCGGCAGGCCTTTGAAGCTTCCCCCTGCCCATCCTGGGGGAGGAGACCTAGCACCTCGCCCAGGATGTGCATTGTTGCAGGCCCAAGAGAACGGGGGGCTCTTCACCCAGGGGTCCAGCAACGTGTCTGCGGTGTGGCAGCCTAGGCAGCCTCTCAGTCCAGATGTGGATTGCAGGTTCAGGTTTTAGGGGGCATCTCTAAGATACCCTCTGGTGTATTTTATATTAAATCTTGCACTGGCATCAGTGCGGGTTTAATGTGCTGAGAAGTTTGATACCAAACTTCTCAGTTTTCAGTGCAGCCATTATGGTGCTGTGGAGTTCATAATGACGACCTCCCAGCACCATATACTCTTAATGGCAGCACTGCACTTACAGTGCCAAGGAATGGCCCTGGCTACTGTAGGGGCACAGGGCTCATGCATGGCATAGGACACCCAGCTAGAGCAGTGACTTAGGTATGCCAGGGCTGTGGGTTTGTGCGCATGGCACACAGAGATGTGGGCCATGTCGACTCTCTGTTTAGTTCTGCACCTAGACACTCAGCCTGCAAAGGCAGTGTTTGGGTGTCAGGGTACAGGGCCCCTAAGGTTGGCACAATAAGTGCTGCAGCCCTAAGGGGTCTTCTCTGGTCACCATGGCCTGGGTACCTAGGGCACCATTTACTAGGGGCTGATAGGTGGCCAGAGATATCAATTGGGTTTTAGTTTCAATACAGTTTTAGAGAAGGAACAAAGGCCCTGGGTATCTGGTTGGCAGGAGCCCAGGGCACACTCAGTCAAAGCACATCAGCAGTTCAGAAAAATGTGGGGGCATACCAATGCAAGAAAGATGGCATTTTCTCACCCCCCCCCCCCAAACGAAAGGTGATGAGACTAACCTTGCCCTAGGGAGTCTTCATTGTCTAAGTGGAAGAACCTGGAAAGTCCATCTGCATTGGCATGGGCAGTCCCTGGTCAGTGTTCCACTTCAAAGTCTATTCCTTGTAGGGAGATAGACCATCTCATTAGTTTTGGATTTTCCCCTTTCATTTGCATTAGCCATCTGAGAGGTCTGTGGTCAGTTTGAACCAGGAAGTGAGTTCCAAACAAGTAGTGCCTCAACTTCTTCAGGGACCAAACCACAGCAAAGGCCTCCCTCTCAATGGCACTCCAACGCTGCTCTCCGGGGAATAGCCTCCTGCTTATAAAAGCAACAGATTGCTCTTGGCCTTCCTCAGTGATCTGGGACAGGACCGCTCCTATCCCCAGCTCTGAGGCATCAGTCTGCACGACGAACTGCTTGGAGTAGTCTGGTGCTTTTAGAATGGTGCTGAGCAGATTGCTTCTTTCAGGGTGTCAAAAGCATTTTGGCAGCTAACAGTCCAGTTTACTTACTTGGGCATTTTCTTGGAGGTGAGATCTGTGAGGGGAGTCACAATAGACCCATATCCCTTCACAAACTTTGTAGAACTTGGTAATTTTTGCAGTCAGGGAATACTTAGTAATATAATAAGAACTTGGCACAGACTCTGAAAATATGAAAAAGGCATCTTTATTACAATTAATTGTGAGGCTACGTCGCCCAGTCACACCTAAAGCAACTGAATGAGATAGCCTGCTGAATGGTCTGAGCACAGATCCTTTATACCATGTATTATGCCCTAGGCACACATTTTTGCTTTGAAGTACATTCCCAGAACGTGCACACAGATGCAAAACCAACTTTCAAGATAAGTCCAGGCCATAAACAATGTCCACATAATGCATACATTCTCTAACTGACAAGGCCGGATAAACCCAAAACAGTAAGGTCACAGCCCATGTCATAAATAGCTCGTGGAGGTAGGAACAGGAACAGATGGAAGTAAGATAGGGCAGGGTGTGTGTGCGATGAAAAGGTTTATGGCATGATGCTATCTTGCTCGGCCACTGGGAGAGGAACTGACCAAACAGGTCCGGCCTGGGGCAATGGTTCCACCTTGTCCAGGTCAGAGAAAAGTCAATCAAGGTGTACGTGGCCTTTGGAATCTAATTTAGCTGTATTATAGCCTATGTAAAGGGCAACACACAAAATGGCTGCTGTACACAAAATGGAAGCCAAGGGTTCAGAAACGAAAATGACGATTTCGAGGTGAAATTGTTACTGGAATATAACGAAAATGCTTGTACATAGTGTATTAGCCATTCTTGGTCTTTTGATATAAAAATCGTCATGCTACGACAAAGTTTATTACACGAGTCCAGAATTTTCAGTACCACAGACGCACCTTTTGCCCTTACATAGGCAATAACCTATACTCACGCTAGTCTGCCCTGGGTACCTAGGGTACCATTTACTAGGGGCTGATAGATGGCCAGAGATGCCAATTGGGTTTTAGTTTCAATTCAGTTTTAGGGAAGGAACACAGTCCCTGGGTACCTGGTTGGCAGGGGCCCAGGGCACACTCAGTCAAAGCACATCAGCAGTTCAGAAACAAGTGGGGGCGTACCAAAGCAAGAAAGATGGCCCTTTCTCACAACACTGCATAAAGCACCATCAATGGCGTCATTCACAGATTGTCTCCTGGGAGACGACAGGTTATGAATCAACCGGTATTGTCCTTGTTCTTTTTTGGGAACCATCCCCAATGGTGAGCAAACAAAATTTGGCATTGTGGGGGCTTCGAATGGGCCCGCCACCCTACCCAGTCTAACTTCCTTCTCAGCCTTTGCAGCTGCCACTCCCTCTTTTTACCTTATTGATGATTGATTTCTGCAATGTGTCACTCTGGCGTACCCAGGTGCAGGTATTCTGAAACCTTCTAATAACCCTTCACTAAGAACTTTGGCAGCTTCCGGGCAGTGATATTTATTGAGCCAGGGGATAATGGCACTGATTACTACGGGGGATCTGGCCTTCGAAACTGTTGCGCTCCTAATCCTGCTTCTTGCCCCCTTTGTCTTTTTGTCTTTCGAGGCATCTGACCTCGGGGTGGGAGGCGTTACCACAAATTGTGCAGACATGCCTGAATCTACATGTCCCGGGCGGCCTGTTGCATACCCGCTTGTTAAATCCCAACAGACCCCTTTCTTTCCTCCCCCCTGCATGTTGCCCTGAGGGGCCTTCCCGAAAGGGCTGACCCTGGAATGTGTCCTGTGTAATGCCCCTGTTGGTGGGGACCTGCCCCAGATGTCTCAAGTGAATGATCATGTCTTCCTGGTTCCAGCATAATGAGGGATCTGCTGCTTTCACCCTTCTGAATTCTTTATCGTAACTGTTCCACCCCTGACCCCCATATGTGTCATGCTTGCATGTTATCCTATTGTGGTAGCATGCCAAATCCGTTCCCAGCTCCGGGAAATGCTCGCACACGATTGCTGTGTAAGAAGTAAAACCTTTTCCCCAGTTCGCCAAATTTTCCTCCACCCTGTACTTCAGGGCAACACTGGCCCATTCCCTGGGCAAAAGCCATTCCTTGTTTTTCTTGGCCTCCTCCCGCTCTGCATCGTCTGTCAACAGGGAGAATATGTTAATGTACTCCCCTTTCCAAATCTTCTCTTTCATCTCCTTGGACAAATGCCTCCCCACCAATCCCTGGAGGATCTAACCTCCCCCATACCCAGGGGTGGCAGGGGTTTGTCCTTACCTGCTATTCTGACCTCTATTGGTTTGAATGCTCCCGTGCTTGTCGATGACGGTGTTGGTACGGGAACAGTGGCGTCTTCTCCGTTCCTGCATTCACTGGGGGCGCCCCGCCTGCTGGTACTGCCGGCCCGTCTTTCGGCTTAGCCATGCTAAGTTCCTCAATTATCTTTCTGGCCCTCTCCGTGGCATCTCCTACTCCCCAAGATGCCCCAACGGGTGACCAGTTCCCCACCTTCTCCAACCAAGGGAGGAGTGCTGCTAAATTGTCCACCTGTGGTTGCGCTGGCATAGCCCCCTCGAGGGCAACTCCCTGCAACACCTGCGACTGTGGGATCCCCTGATCCTGCCCAGCCGGCTCGTTATGCACATTTTGGGGCTGAGGCACCTTTGTAGCCGGTACAGATGGGACCTGGGACTGAGGAACAAGTGGAGCCAGTTCAGATGGGACCTCGTCCCCCGATACAGATAGGCCCTCCTCTGAACCCCTCCCCTTCTTTGCTCTATTCCTCTTTGGCAATGGCGGCGAGTAAGGTTTGGGGGGTACTATCGGCCGCCTAGGCTTGCTCCCTGCCGTCCCATCCAGCCCCTGTGTCTTCTCTCGCAATTCCGCCAAGCCCTGCATCATCTCCGCCATTTCCCGCAACATCTTATCCATCAACGCCTCCATGCGGGAGGGCCGCTCACCCCACTAAGCCTTAGGGGACATTGCTCCTCCCCCGTACCAGGCCTCAAGAGTCATCCAAAAAACCTGCCCCAAGCGCAATTGTCCGCGGATTCACGTGTCACCCAAATCTTCCCCTTGCGCAATTATCCTAGCTCGGACCCCAAAAACTGTTACCCTGCAGCAGGAGTCCTTCCCACCAGAAAGCTTCTGCACAATCTTATAGTTGCTTCCTGCAGCACAATAACGTAGGGGTAAAAAAGAAAATTAAGGGGGGTGCTTCACAATGGGGGGGCACAGACTTTGCAAAATGCAGAGAAGGGCTAAATTCCACCTCTCAACCCACATACCAACATTGCATCAACCATGAAGGCAGTGTGGGAGAGTTTTGTGCGCTGATCTTTGGTACAGCCATTGACATAGCAGTGTGCAACTTGGCTTTGCGAGTGACTAAAACAGTGTGGGGCGAGAGCTCCTCGTTGTATAATTGGAGACACCGCCTTACTTCCCTTAACGCCGTACCTCTGACCCGTTTATTTAGGCGCTGAATCAACGCACCCGATGCGCCACCGCTCCTGCGTTCACTAAAAAACAAGCAAACAAATTAAAAGTGAACTGGGCCTCCTACTGGCCTGACCACACTGCAGCACTTCCCAGGCAGGGGGGCAGGCACAAAGAGAATGCCTCCTGGCCTGGGGCTGGAATAGGTACTGGAGTGAGGAGGGGCGCAGAACCAGTTCCAACTGGCCTGCCCCTCCGTCCCAGCGACGCCACCTGACCTGGAAGCACAACCAAGCGCTTCCGGTTCAGAGGGCGCCCGGGGCTAAGCCTAACCCCTTGTGAAGGCGGGGGTGCCGTATCAATTCTGCCCCCTCTTTACTACCTGGACCGGCACAACCACCATAATGGCGTCTGGCTCTATGCTGAGCCCGCCTTTCAATATTGAGCGATGGAGTGGTGAAGTTTGAAAATATAGCCAGGACAGTGGAGAAGCTTGTAAGGCGCAGAATGAAACAATGACAACTTGAAGGAACGTGAAGCACTTGGAAAAGAAAAGCATTAGGAGCCTCTCAGAGAGGAAGAGAAGGTTGTATTCATAAGTTAATATCCTCTTTTGAGGTAAAAAGGAACACTGTAGTTCGAAGGGCAGATTAAATTAATTCTCGAGATTCGGGCCTTGCTAAAAAGAAAATGTAAATGTGTACGTTTATTGTCGTTTTAAATGTACAGAATAAAGGAACTGATTGATTGAAAATATAAACATTTGTTTGAATAAAGTGAAATTCTCTAATGTAACTCCCTTGTGTGCCAAATAGTAGGAAAAGGAGAAAGACACACAAATGATGGACCGAATGCAGAGCAAACCAAACATTCAACTGCAGTCAACAGATCTCTGTTAAATCCATTGTTATTTTTCTCACCATGCCACCCCAGTTTCGACCCAGCCAAATGCAAATCAGTCTTGTCCACATCGGAACAGTCCATCCCGAACTGCACAAATATTGATTGGTAATTGGATTTAAAGAGGGGAAACTCGTACCTTTGTGGCGAACTGTTGTTCTGGGCCATTGACTGGACTGCCCAGGACCTGTGCCTCCAGGCTCCCTGGTGATCGCTGGTGCTCGCTGGTCCCCCCCACTGCCGCAACGGAAGATCTCGCGGCCGCCGTGCGGGGGGACTACAGCCCCCAGAGGTCTTTGCTTTGCTGATCCCGCCCACCTCTACCCATTTCCGCGCCCGGGAGGCGCATAAATCATCGGCGCTCCCCCGGGTGAGCGGGAAACACATTACCTTTGTGGCGAACCGTTGTTCTGGGCCATTGACTGTACTGCCCAGGACCTGTGCCTCCAGGCTCCCTGGTGATTGCTGGTGTTCGGTGGTCCCCCCCGCTGCCGCACCGGAAGATCTCGCGGCCGCTGTGCGGGGGGACTACAGCCTCCAGAGGTCTTTGCTTCACTGATCCCGCCCACCTCTACCCATTTCCGCGCCCGGGAGGTGCATAAATCATCGGCGCTCCCCCGGGGGAGCGGGAAACTCGTACCTTTGTGGCAAACCGTTGTTCTGGGCCATTGACTGGACTGCCCAGGACCTGTGCCTCCAGGCTCCCTGGTGATTGCTGGTGCTCGCTGGTCCCCCCGCTGCCGCACCGGAAGATCTCGCGGTCGCCATGCGGGGGGACTACAGCCCCCAGAGGTCTTTGCTTCGCTGATCCCGCCCACCTCTACCCATTACCGCGCCCGTGAGGCGCATAAATCATCGGCGCTCCCCCGGGGGAGCGGGAAACTCGTACCTTTGTGGCAAACCGTTGTTCTGGGCCATTGACTGGACTGCCCAGGACCTGTGCCTCCAGGCTCCCTGGTGATTGCTGGTGCTCGCTGGTCCCCCCCGCTGCCGCACCGGAAGATCTCGCGGCCGCCGTGCGGGGGGACTACAGCCTCCAGAGTTCTTTGCCTCGATGATCCCGCCCACCTCTACCCATTTCCGCGCCCGGGAGGCGCATAAATCATCGGCGCTCCCCCCACGTCGCAGGACGCGTGCGGGACGGCACCGGGCCAAGGGCGGGCCTGTTTAAGCCCGTCCAAGACAGAACAAGACTGGGCTGGGCCACCCACTTTGATCTCCTCATCAGATGGACTGACTGACTGTAAGCAACCTTTGGTATTATCTCTGCTTCGCTTTATGCACCACAAATCTCTTTTCTATATCCGATTATATTCTTCTTGTGCCTCACCTGGGGTTAATTATAACTTGTGGCCTGGACTCTGACTAGCTTGAGGGTATAAGATAGACAATGCCCTCTACAACAAGCAAAGCCTTAAAACCCCAGGCGGGAGGGGGGCTTAGAGGGACCTTAGATGCCTATCTAACTAAAGCGGTCCTGACTTAGATCATGAAATCTCTGTCGCTGAGAATCGCTTGTCCCTCGAGTTTCAGAAAAATAATACACAGCACGCAAAATAATCAAAATATTCATAATGCTTCCACCTTAGACACTGGCATCCCCCTCTTATTTCAAGAACACTGGCCCTCACAGATATCACCCAGTGGGGGCCCGGCTGAAGTGGTCAATCTGGACCCCTCCCTAGACTTTTCCCTGGAAGAACCTTCCCTTCTACAGCTCCCAAAACCAACGCCTAAGAGTACTAAGAGTACAAAGAGTAAACCATCTCTAACCAAGACATCTGCAGGAACCTCACAGAAGAGGAAGAGAGGGGGAACTGTCCAACACGGGAGGAGACCCAAGGCAGCAAGAATGTGTCCAAATTCCAAAGGAGGGGGGGACGTACTAGTAACAGAGATAAACCCACGGGTCAGCACACACCCATTTAAACCTCAATCCTTAGAAGCCCAAAAGTATTTCACTATGGATAAGATGGAATACTTAGTTAGGTTCCTACTTCTTCCCCTAATAGAGAGGGTAAAGAGAGTGGGCAGTGACATAAGCAGCCTGATGGAAACTACTGCCTCTAACACCAAAGCGCTAAAAGACTTATCTATATTTATAAAGGCCAACATGAATATCAAATACAGCTTGAGCCACACCGAGGGTACTCCAAATGGGGACACACCTAAACCTCCATGCCACACCTTACTTAGCAAGACAGACGAGAGAGCATCAGTTGAAGGAACAAGAGCCCACACTGTCCCCAAGAAGGCAAATATAGGTGCCACAAAAACTCCAATCATAACAAAACAAGGCAGAACCGAAGAGTTAGGGGATAAGTTGACAAAGAGTAGAGGGCCGGAGGATACCACAGCCAATCTACATCCAGCCCCCCAGGAGACTGAGAAAGCTCTAGACATAGAAAAGGCGCACCCCTCAGAGAGAGTCTCAAAAAGTATAACCCGCCACATAGATCTACCCCCGGAGGCGGCCCCGTATGTCATTATTCTTACAGGGGTGCCCGAGCTCCAGGAAGGGAAGAGGGAAGGATATCACGTTTTAAAGAACAAAGCCACTTATTGGCTCAGTAACAATAGGCCATTGCCCCCCAACTTGGACGGGCTGATACTACACGTGAGAAGACTGGCTTGGCTGGGACAGAGACCCAAGGACGTATCAGGAGATGTTATAATCATCAACTTCAGAGACCCCAGAGTCCCTACTTATATAACTGACTGGTACCTAGAACGGGGAGGTAGCGGCATATCGACTAGGGATCTGAGCTATTTTTACCCACAACCTCTAGTGTCATCCTGGGGTAGACAAGATACTCATAATAGATCCAAAGACGCCCATGCCCCTCTTCTTAGGAATGCATATATGAATCCATTGGAAACGAAACACAACGACCGTAGGAGTAATCGTTGGGGTGGAAGATTACAGAGTCCGCCACACACTCCACACAACTTACACTGGTCAATCCCCTTAAGACATAGTTTCAATGTACTCTCAGGATTGGACGACCTAGATTGACAGGTAACGAAACCCCCGGGGGAGCACCTAATGAGTCCAGTAACCTCCATAATCACATCGCCACCTCAGCCTAATAACCACGACAAATATGGTAGTACAGAGGACTTACAAGAATCAAATGAATCTGCCACCAGCAGCAAAACAGAGGTGAAACCAGTAGTAGAAGTAGAGGACACTTACCATCAAAGTATACCAAAGAGGGAGAATGGTAACCTCTCACTCTTTGCTCAGACACCAACGGACCACTTTCTACCTAAGGAAAGTGGCACAAGAGTAGGCTCTTCAGTGAACACCACTGGGCCCAAGTTGGGTAATCACTTCTACAGTCACTGACGGAAATCACCTTATTTCTGCACGATCAGAAAGCTAAAAATGCACAGTCACAATGTTATTTTGTGTGGGGTGGGGACTTTAATGTCTACCTATGTAGTAACTACAACAAAGGTTTATGTGGCCTCCAAGATGAGCATGACTCCCCCATTACCCACTTCGTCCATTCTAGCTTAGGGTCAGTTTTCAATGCCTGTTTATTCTCACTGGAACTCGAATTTGCGAATGAACTTGTGACACCTGCTGTCGACTTTAAGCCAACATTCCATGGTAGAGGATTGTTGTCCACAATTGACTTTATTTTGTGCTCACAGATTTTAGGAACCAGATTGAAAAACTTTTTTACTGGCACAGACCCCTCTAGTGACCATTTCCCCAACAGCATTTCTATTACTCTTACTTCTGTTCCCTTATCTCGTACTAAGCTCAGTACCTTAACACAGCAATCCCTGGAGATGGGCAGAACTAATGGGTATACAGTAAAGTGGTCTAAGATCAACCCCAAAGAGGTCACCGAAAGGGTCATCCAACAATCCCTCCCACAAATTTACACCTGTTTAGAGGAGACCTCATCCCCCCAGCTGATCCTGTCTAGTTTTGCTAAGATCTTAGAAACTATGCGGCAGGAGCTTACCCGCCACCACAACAAGAAGGAAGAGAAAGAAAGTCGAGGGTGGTTTGACCCCGATTGTCGTAGGGCCCATAGTGCACTCAAACGAGCCCTTCATAGCCAAGACAGGGATGCAGCCCTAATCTCACTTTTAAGAAAACAGTATAAATTGGCCCTAAAAGCCCGCAAACGGGAAGTAAAAAACAACCTTTGGGCCCAACTCCATGAGAGCATAAAATCAAAGGACAGTACGCTATTTTGGCGAACAGTCAAGTCTCCATTTTTGGCAGATGACGCCGCTTCTCCTCATTTAGATGTGGCGGTACCCGCTGAAAAATGGGTAATCCATTTCTCTCAGATATTTGGGGATCCAACTCCATTTACCGATGATATTACACCTGGGGAGGCCCGTACTAACAGTGATAACATCTACCCAATTGACATTCACTTTGACCTTGGAGACGTGAACACAGCACTAACGTCTTCCAAGACTGGGAAAGCCCCCGGTCCTGACGGGGTTCCACTAGACATCTTTATGAATAACCTTGAATTATGGTCCCCAATAGTCACCCAAGTCATGTTCGCAGTCTCTCAGGTCGGTTTAATCGATTCTTGGTCTACCTCTGTGCTTCTCCCTATTTTTAAAAAGGGAGACCGAGACAATCCAGCTTGCTACCGACCAATCTCCCTCTTGGACTCGCTGGGTAAGGTCGCTGGGAGACTCCTCCTGGAACGCCTCCAGGATTGGGCAAAGGAGAATAATATCATCACAGACCTCCAGTTTGGGTTCCAAGAGGGTTTGGGCACGGTGGAACAGGCCCTTAATCTCACCTTACTTATGGGGAAATATGCCGGGGCTAAAGGTGGCAATCTTTACCTGGTCTATGTGGATCTAAGTTCCGCATTCGACTGCGTAATCCACTCCAAGTTATGGGAGATCTTAAATAAACTGGGAGTAGACCCCCCAATCCTGAAGTTTCTCCGAGAGCTTTACTCGGACGCCAAAGCCTGTGTGAGGTATGGCATCAACGGAGAGCTAACGGATTCATTTGGAATTACAAAAGGAGTTAGACAGGGGTGCGTCCTTGCTCCATTCTTATTTAACATCTATACTAATGGTTTGGAGCAAGCGATGCTGATAGGGAATAAGGACCTCCCCTGCATAAAAGGCCGCCCGATTCCAGCATTGCTTTATGCCGATGACTCGGTAATCTTAGCAAGGACACCTAATCAGCTCCAGTTGCAACTTGACAAGTATTGCCAATACATGCTCTCTCTTGGTCTTAAAGTCAACAGATCCAAGACTTTTGTCATGTATATTGGCAAGAAAGCCCAGAAATGTAAACCTATCTACATTGAGAACACCAGGTTAGATAGCGCTAGGAACTATCCGTATTTAGGAATCCTCATTGACCACCAAATGTCATGGAAACCTGCTATATCTAGCAGGAAATTGCAGCTCCAGCGCACAACATCAGCACTGACCTCATTCTCAAGGAAGCTGGGCAAGCCCGCTCCTGCAGTAATATTGCAAATTTATCAAGCTAAGTGCATGAGTGTGGCTACCTACGGAGCAGGTGTATGGGGCTACGCCCCTGTCCATGAGCTCCAAGTAGTTGAAAATGATTTTTTGAAGTACGTATTAGCTCTCCCCAGAAGTGCCTCCAATTACGGTAGCCATATAGAGCTCGGTTGGGACTACCTATCTGACATCATAAGGTACCAACCGATTCTCCTTTGGCACCGTATATGGACCAAGGAGCAATGTCTCCTAACCCGGTCACTAATAACAGACTGTCTGACTCTGACCCATTGGAAAAAGATCCCTTGGCTATTCTACGTTTTTAAATTTCTGAATGACTTGAACTGCCTAGAGTTTTTTACAAACCCTATGTCACTCACTACCATATCAAGAAAGTCTTTAAAGAACTTATGTGTCTCGCATCTGAGTGATTTACGTTTGTGCTCTGAAATCGGCAAACAGTCGACTATCCATCTAACGATGATTCAATCCTCATATGGCCTGCAACCTTATCTGTCTTTTTATTTGTCTAATTATGATAGATATGTTTTAACCCGATTTAGATTTAATTCCTTTTATCGTCTTGTTTCATTTCCTGTGCCCTCTGACTGGTCACGTGAATTGATCAAATGTCCCTGTGACGATCGCACTCCTCAGTCTACATTACATGTAACTTTTTTTTGCACCTTTTATGAAATTCCTCGCAAACGTTGGTTGGTCCCTCTGCTTAGATTATTAAGACTGAGAAGATGTAGACCTGCCCTTCTGGCATTACAATGCCTGGACTCCCCTTTTGTTGCAAAAACAGTCGTTTATTATTTAAAAGCTTGTATAAAAATCCGCTCCCAACTTGCGGCCCCCGCATAGTAAATATCTATTTTTATACTCCTTTCATTTTGGGTATCAATATAAAGCAAACTGATTTTATGCTTAAACTGACGTATTACTGCACATAGCAACCAATTTTTACATGAAAAACAAAATGTTGTAAATAATTGTATATGTACTGTATGATTTACATCTGTACTTTTATGATTGTAAATTCAATCGAATAAAGTTACTTTTGATTTGATTTGATTTGACTTCTACAGTCTGCTCACCTGGAACGTAGCGGGCCTGTCATCTAAGGCCGCCCAGCCTTTATGGCTTGAGGTTATTACGAAACACACTATAGTTTGCTTACAGGAAACCTGGTCGACCGAAGAAATTCACATTATAGGCTTCCAAACTTTCCACGCACCAGCACTTGCCAGCAAACAGGGTCGGAACAAAGGAGGTCTCTGCACCTATGTCGCAACTACAGCTGACATAAAAGTTAGCAAGCTCCTAAATACAGTGTTTTACCAGATACTGGTCCTTAGAGGGAGTCACTTACCTAATGTAATTTTAATAAATCTTTATAATAATGTACCCCTTAATATGATTGAGCCTACTTTTCATAACCTCCTGAATAGTCTAACATCTTTAAGAGATCAGCTAGCAGGAAACACGGTGATAATTTGGGTCGGTGATTTTAACTGTACTGTCTGCCCTGGTTCTGCTACTGGTTTGTGCAGCCTGGCGGATTATAGGGAAGACTGTCCAACCCACTTTGTCCACTCAAAACTAGGCAATATCATCAACAACATAATTTTTAACCTCAATCTGTCCTTTGTGGATGAGCTATGCAGCCCGATTGTCCCTTTCCAACCAACTTTCAATGGATGGGGGTGCAACTCCACTATCGATTTTACTTTAATGTCCTTAGCTCATGCAGGATCCGTGATCACTTGGGAAACAGGCAACGATCTCTTCGGCGATCATTATCCCATATCCTTTTTAGTAAAAAAAAAGGGGGATTTAAGACTAAATAAAAAGGAAGCTAATTACACATCAAAGGTCAAACTAACTGCAACTAACGGTTATGTTATCAAATGGGAGAAGGTTGAGCCCGTCGGGTTCTAAAAAAATCTAATCACGGCGTCTTTCGAAGACATTTTGACATGTCTGACAGACGATGAAGAGCCTGACAAAGTTATGACCTCCTTCTCAAACATTCAACTAGCGGTGAAGAACCTTTTAATCAGAGAACGCAGATCAGTTGCAAATAAAGCCCAAGGGTGGTTTGACCACAAATGCACCAAAGCACTATCATCCTTAAAAAAGGCATTACAGAATAAACCTAAAAATCAAGATTTAATTTGCCTAGCGAGGAGAGATTACAAACTAACCATTAACACCAGGAAAGCAACCCTAAAAAGGGAGGCCTGGGCGTCCCTGCGCAAGGCCTCGGAACAACGAAACAACACGGCCTTCTAGAAAGTGATCAACGCCCCATACCTGCAAAGTAGATCGGAGGACTTTATAGATGTAGCTATTCCAGGGGACACATGGGTGACCCATTTTAAACAGCTTTATAATAGACCGATCGATGGGCATAGCTTGTCCACTCTTAACGACAGTATGATAGGTCCAACTAAACCTGACGACTTATGCGTATTTCCCCTAGATATAACCTTTAGTTATCAAGAGGTTATTAAAGCCATTACGGAGAATTCGTCTGGTAAGGCTCCTGGCCCTGAAGGCGTCCCTATCGACGTTTATAAGGCAGAGATGGACTTCTGGCCGCCCCTACTCACGAATGTCTTAAATAAGTCCAATCAACATGGATTCATTCCATCTTGGCACGACACAATTGTCGTGCCAATATTTAAGAAGGGCAATAGAAATGACCCCATTTGTTACAGGCCAATCTCTCTCCTTGACGCCTTAATGAAGGTGGCCGGTAGAATAATTCTAAATAGAATTCTAAGCTGGGAAGATGAAAACCAGACTATCTCCAACTTACAGTATGGCTTCAGGACAGGGAAAGGGACGGTGGAACAGTGTTTGAACCTGGCTCTAATCACCGCAAAATACACACAGGCGAGGAGCGGAAAATTATATATCACCTTTATAGACCTAAGCTCCGCCTTCGACTGCGTGGACCATGCGCTCCTATGGAAAACACTGTTAAACTTGGGCATTAATGCTGAAATCCTCACCTTTATTCAAGAATTGTACAAAGATGCAGGAGCAAGGGTGAAATTTGGACGCCAGGGGGAATGCTCAGCTAAATTTCCCATCTTAAGGGGGGTCAGACAGGGGTGCATACTAGCCCCCCTGCTGTTTACCATTTATGTTAATTCTATTGGGGAACACTTAAATAATTTTCAGTGTGACTACCCCTCTATAAATGGCTCACCGGTGCCACTACTTCTGTATGCCGATGACGCGGCAATAATGTCGCGGACCAGAATTGGTCTACAGCGGGCTGTGGCACACTTTACCACTTTCATGAGGGAAAAGGGTCTAAAAGTAAACATCCCTAAAACCTACACTATGTCCTGTGGTTGTGGGCTAAGAAAGGGATCCTGCCCTATATATCTAGAATCACAAAGAATCGAAACAACTGATAGGTTTTGCTACCTAGGCGTTACCTTCGACAGGAGAGGGAGCTGGCAACCAGCAGTAGTTGCTAGGAAACTAGCCTTCACCCGTTCCATTGGTGCCCTGAACAACTTCTCTGCTAAAATTGGGGGAAGGCCCGCGAAGGAACTAATACAGATTTATAAGGCCAAATCCGTATCCACAGCAACATATGGGGCCGGGTTATGGGGGATAGAAAACTCACAGATGCTACAAAGTTGTGAGAACCAGTTCATCTGCCACTTACTTGGCGTCTCTAAATACACATCAACATTCATGACTAATATTGAAGTAGGACTCCCCTACATTTGTGACACCATCAAGATCTCTCTCCTAATGCTGTGGCATAAGGTATGGGTGACGGAAGAGACTACTTTCAACAGAGGTATTAGCTGATTGTCTCTCACTGGACGGGGTAGTCAATATTAGATGGCTATCCTACGTGAAAAACTTCTTCACGAAGATAGGCCACCCAGAATTTTTTGACACACTGTCCACTATGGAGGGGATATCAAGAGGCGCGCTGAAAAAGATGGCCCTTGACCATATAATTACTGACAGATGGAACCTAGAGAAAAAGAAACACACAGTTCTCAGGTACCAGGCAATCACCCAACATGAAGGCCTTCAATACTATCTCACCTTGGACCTAAGTCCACACGCCCGCACGCTCATGACCCGTCTGAGATTAGTCACTTTCTTCCGTCTGGTCACCTTTCCTACCTGCAACGACTGGTCTTCAGAAATTTAACTGTGCCTGTGCGATGATATTTCAACACAATCTAGCATACATTGTGTGTTGTTTTGCACTTTCTATAAGAGACCGCGTAGGGCCCTTTTGATACCTGTTTTGAAAGCTTGGGGGATTCGGTCCTGCAGATTAGCATACACGAAATTACAGCAACTAGAAGATGTTAATGTTATATACGCAGTCTCAAGCTTTTTAAAACTCATTATTACATTTAGGAACACTATGTAATAAAGCCCATGAATTTAAATTGTGTTGGTCATAGTACTGTGCAATAAATCCATTATTTTTAAATACTCTTTAAATCATAAAAATATTTGAAATGTTAATTTATGAACATTCTTCAAGCTTATTCTGACTATTATGTTTTAATACTTGCTCAAATGTATTTATTGTATTCCCATGCTTTTATGATTTTATCTTGAAAATCGAATAAAGCTTGTTTTAAATTGAATTGAATTGAAGAGGGGTCCGGTCAGGAAAACAGTTTGTATAGCTTTCACTGCTACGCGTATTAGCGGTTATGCCGTTCTTTTTATGATTTAAACTAAAGTAATTTCATTTGCTACTTATTGGAGCCGTAGCAGCACATCGATGCTGAGCGCGGCACCATCTCCCTCTATAACGCCCCAAAGAGGGTATGTTAAAACTGGTATTAAATGTTGCATTTAGAACTCATAATCTCGGAAGCAACTATTTAAAGATTAAAAATGGATACACATCAAACCTCTTTTCGTTCCATCACTGAATTTATACCATTTTACCACTAGATGGCACTAAAGCAGTATAAGTCTAGTCATTGTAAGTATTTCCAACGAAAAAGCCACCGATGGGAGTAATTCGGCAAATATTGGTTCAAACCGAAATCCAGACCCCTTAGTTATGTTAGAAATGTCAGTTTCAATTCATGGCACTAGTATCTAGAATTTCATTTTTAAACCTACAAGGTCACCTTCTGCAATACGAATAAATGTCATACTTACATTTTATAGCCCGCACGTGTGAACAATTACAACTGTTACTTACCCTCTCCATACTTATGGAATAAGCCCGTAGGCCAGGACACGTAATGAAAGAGGTTAGTTAACTTATCTTTATTGCCACGCTGGCTAAGGCAATAAGGCCAATTGCAGCATTAGCATCTTTGAGAGATTCACACACAGCTCTCCGTCTCACTGGTCAGAGGTTTAGTAAGTAATCCTACTATCCTTCACAGTAGGGCTATGAAATGTGAGTGATGGTGGCCGGTAGAAGTAGTACAAAGCTCAAACCAAACTCAGCACATTAACCTGAGAGGCAGAAGTTTTGGTTGTTTCAGAGGAGGCGAATATGCTACTAAACAAATACATTTTGATTCACTAAATCAGAGGGTTTGCAGTGGGTAAAAAGCTTTATCTAATGTACTATAAATCCATTTAGCAGTTCTGAAAAGTTTTTCTCGGGTCAGTAAGTGGGTTTAGAAATGTTTACTAATTCTGTATTTGGAAGGGGCGTGTTTTGGGAATCCCTGCAAGTACCCATTCTGAATCCTATGTATCAATCGTTTGCACCCATAATTCTAATCAACCACTCCAACATTCAAAGCAATACTGCAGAGAGAAAAGGTATGGATTGTTCAGTGAGGAGACAGTGAAGAGGAGAAGGAATGCCTTCTTCGCTTGGGTAGTTCAGATGCTGATATATGCAATGGGCTGCATGTTAATTGAATTTGTTTCAATGTGCGTTCAGTGGTTTGGCTGGTTTGTTTCTAACTGATATTCGGCCAGTCACATGTAAGCCATTAACAATCTTCTGTTATTGTAACATTACGCTTTCTGGTTCATACCGTTGCCTGTGTAGCTCGTGGGAGAGCACAAATGGAGTCCATTGCTCTACAAGAGCCCTTGTTCTGCTTTGTGAGCCAGAGTTTCATTGGGAGTATCTTTTTTCGGCTCGGTTGTTATTCAAACATTCGAATTTGACAGATTAAAAAAATAAATGTTGAGACTAAGCACGCTGCATAAACATTTAAGTAAAGTCATTAAATGAAAACACTTGAGTTATTGTGCTTCATGTTCTGTGCTCATAAATGAATCAAAAACCGATGTCATACTTAAAAAAAAACTTTAATTGAAGTGACATTGAGAATTCAAATTAAGCAAACGCAGTCATATAATGTGGATGGTAAAGGACCTTTAAACGTAAACGTCCACAGAGAGAAAGGCTTTTTTTTAATTCACAAATGGCATCCACAAAACACTGATAACCTTGCTATTTGCATAGCTAATGACATAACAAATTGGATTATTAATCATGGCACATCTGTAATGCAGGAAATATAGGACTAGAAGAGAAAGTATACTGGGGGCAGATTTACAAGCCCCTTGCACCTCATTTACGCCACCGTTGCGTCACTTTTGTGACGCAGCGGCAGCGCAAATCCTGCTGCATGGTGCAGGGGTACTTACAACGTGACGCATCTGGGAGATGCGTCACGTTGTAATGCCCTGCGCCACATGTAGGCGTTCCTGTGCAGGGGGGGAACGCCTCCTTAAAGTAGCTGAGTGAAATCAACAAGATTTCACTCAGTCACTTTTAGGCCCATGCTGGGTCAAAACGCTGCGCCTGCCTAAAGCAGGCGTAGGGATTGACGCAGCATTAACTAGATAGGGCCCCCAGAGCATTGCTGGAGCTGCATCGCGCTTGCGACGCAACTCCAGCAATGCGTCACTCTTACGGCACAGATGCGTCACGCATCTGTGCCGTTTTTGCACCCTGGTGCGCCGCAATGTAAATGCGGCGCATCCATGATGGCGGAGCTGTTGCGCACAATAACTGGCGCATCCCTGCTGATTTGCAGGGATGCGCCACTTATTGTAAATATGCCCCACTGTACCTTAGATATAATGTACATCAGCTTAATCAGGGAGATGCACAGGCAAGAGAAGATGGCAAGTGCCCTCTGCCTACAACATGAGTACTAGGTTGGTTGGGAAGAAAGCCTGCTGTCTTTCCTCTGTTGTGTTCAATTCTGTGTTCAGTGTACATTGTGTATTATCTCATTGCAGTAGCTACGAGGATACTTTCCACCAGGGCCGGACTGGCCATAGCGTGCACTCGGGCATTTCCCTGGTGGGCCACCAGGGTGGGGGCTGGTTTTAGACCCCATGGGGGGCTGTTTTTGTTACCAGGGGCTGGCAATATTAGCCCCTTGTAACAAAATCGTCTGAAACCGACCCTAGCAAATAGCTCGGCCACAGGGGGGCAGGCCAAGCAGTTTGCCAGGGCCAGTTTCAGTTCCCAGTCCGTCCGTGCTTTCCACTAACACTGTTAACTGAACTTGCAGTGACTTCTTGCCTCATTAGAAACACGTTAATGTTGTAGACATCTGATAAGGGAACCCAATGCAGGCTGCAATGCCATTGGGCTTAAAGGGGTTCAGCCACCCGTCCCCCCCCCGTCGTGTGTGTCAGACCGGGCTGAGAGAGCTTCCTGGGCACACACACAGACAGTTTTTAAGCTGATGTAGGCTGGCTGCAGTGCTTAATTTGTATAATTTTAAAGCGCCAGGGCTCTGACCATGGGGCCACTGCAGCTTGTACCACCCAGTGCCCTTGTCATCGCTGCCAAAACAACTACTAACCATCTCTCTCACATGTAAATGCAATAGTTCAGAATATTCCAGGTCCCCAAGGCTGAAGGAATGGATGGGTAGGCAGGTATTAGCAATTTTAATGTATATTGTCTTCTTAAACAGCCGTTGTTCTACTCAACTCTAAATTAGAGGAGCAGCACCACCATGTGGAAGACTTCTTCTAAGTATGGTGTTGACAATAAGGTGCCGGTGCCAAGCACCTGAAACCAATTAAGTTCCAGTGCTGAGCAGCAGAAAGCACCGGCTCAAATTAAGCACTGGTCTGGCGTCCATCTTACAGCAGCTGTACCCAAATACTTCACAGGTATTTAAAAGACCATTTAGTTGTTAACTAGGCTTTGTTTTTGTTCACCCCTTTATAGAGCCCTTGCATCTCCACTCTGCCTAAAGCTGGAAGAATGAGCCCCCACAACATTTTTATACCCCCTCCCCCAAAATTTGGCTCTAGTTGTGCCTCTGACCCAATGCTTCTCTACTCTGCATTATGCTCCACAGAACTGTTTAATATCTGGGGTCTATAGTATGGCCAGGGAGATATGTGGGAGGAAATTTCATAAGAAAAAGGGACATTGCTGGCAACTCAAGTACTGACTTCTCCAGGGCTCAGAGCAGACCCCTCTCCTTAACTTCCCAGCTGTATCAGTACAACCAGTGATGCCTGTGTAAAGATGCTGATTCCAGGAGACAAGGTCACCACTGAGTCTAGGAGAGACCCCAACTGAAGAACGTATGCCCCTTGGATGTCAAGTGAAGCTTCTTTTTCCAAACGATCCTCCCTATGGATGAAGACCATACTATCTTCAGACAAGGTAAAAACCTTACATTGAACTAATGATGGCAGTTCATATGTATGTATGTGTGTGTGTGTGTGTGTGTGTGTGTGTGTATATATATATATATATATATATATATATATTCATTGAAAAAAACATAGGTTTCACACGTTATAGTCAGCAGTGCATTGCGGGCGCGCAAGTTATAGTTAGCTGAGCTAACTATAACGGAGGAATTTCAAAGGTTTTGTATGAGAGAAATGTTCAGCTCACTATAACGTGTGAAACCTATGGTTTTTTCAATAAATTTGCAAGGTTTTTCAAATGCTAATTCCTAACTATAACGTGTGTGAAATCTATGTTTTTTTCAGTGAATTTCAAAGGTTTTGTAAATGATAATTTATAAATGTATTAATTATTATGTCTTTCTTTTTATACTAATTTCTTATATTTTTAATATACATATTTATATTTATTTTATTTTTTAGATTATATTTCATATTCTTATTATAAAATAATAACAAAACTAAATTGCAAAGGAATTTTTGGATTAATAATTGTTTGACATCGGTTGCAAGTATAACACAGCTCCACCAATGCTCTTGGGGTCCTATGCTCACAATGCTGTATCAATCCTTACACCTGCTTCAAGCATGTGCAAGGTTTTGACGCAGCATAAGCTCAAAAGTGACTGAATGAAATGTTATACATTTCACTCAGTCACTTTTAGGAGGCGTTGCTGCACCCCCTTCTGCACAAGAAAGCCTCTTCTTGCGCAGCGCTTTACAATGTAATACACCCTCCAGATGCGTCACATTGTTAGTAGCACACACCCTGGTATATCTTTTGCACCACCGCTGTGTCACAAAAGTGACGCAACGGCTGTGTAAAAGAGGCACAAGGGGATTGTAAATCCGACCCTAACACATACAAATTCACCCAGGCAGTTTCACCAGCAGCGCAAATTGAAGCATAGATTTGTAACATATTTATGTACATATGTTACATTCAAGTGCTTCGGACATACTACAGTATACTATAGATAAACACCTTATAGATTTATGCTGTAGCAGTTCCTTATAGTTCTGCACTTCCACATTCTCCATACACTAGTAACATATTCATTCATTCATTTATGAACTACACATTCATTCTGACAAACTTTTACACACTAACATAGAAATATAGTTATTTCTTTGACCAGTGAAGGTAGTTCTAAAAAGAACTGTGTTTTTTTGTTTTGAATTTTTTATGTGTTTTCTCAACAAATTCCAAGTGGAACAAAAGAATGAAAAAAGAACAACTAATGTCGAGGACAGCAATGATCCTGCATCCTGCGTTTCATCTAGTCTATAGACTGTTCCCCATAACACAAAAGTTTATCGCAATAAATGCATAGAATTTTAACTTTAGCAAAGTCAGATTCAATATGTGGGTGTGGACTGCTTGCTGAAAATCCTGCTGCCACAGTTGATGTGCTTGGTGTAGCAGCAGGTGGATTCTCGTGCAACCTCCGTCTTGCAGCTCGAGCAAAGTTCTTGGGGTGCAAATTCTTCAGGTGTTGCACCATATTTGCTGTGCCAAAGGAGTATTTTTTACATGGATCAACCCTTGAAAGAGTTGTTTTGCAAATTTTACAGGTTACTTTTGTAGCATTAACCTTTTTTTGACCTTCTGGAAAAGTGAAAAACTTCCAAATTAGAGCTTCTTTCCTCTTCTTTGGACGTTCTTCAGGAATGAAATCTCCCTCTGAAGAACTGCTGCAAGATGACTCCATTGCTCTTATTATTGTGATCTTCCTTCTATTTGAGAGGATTCTCAGAACAAATGCTTCTTCTTAGAAAGTCAAAGTCGAATAATTATAATGGGATGGAACTTTCAACAGTCGCAATAGGAAAAGTTATGAACCAATCAAATCTGTACTTTTTAAGTCACATGGCTTTGCGTACGCTTATGATGCGCTTGCGCAGCTCTTTCAATACGAGTACGCATGATGTTCTACTGCGATTTGTGTAAATCTTTTTAAAAGTAATATATGACTATTACAAGTATTAAAAAAATTCATAGTTTTCCCAAATGTCTACCCTTAGTATGTACATTAAATACACATGTTTTGAACCAAGTAGAAACATTGCCCCCATTCGCGTACAGAACGCCGTACATGATGTCACACCGAAGCTTTAATGAGACGCGTACCGTCAAAGCATATTCGTACCGTATGCGCGGGTATACGCTAAGTATGATAAGCACTACAAACTATGGTGCGATCACCTTTCAGTGACAAATCAAAGCTCAGGGCGCGCTAAGGAGAATGATTAGAAGTGCTGACTCATTGCAGATCCGATTCAGGGCCTGCCTCTGCGTACATTATAACACCGCCCCATCTCTCTCTGTTGTTAACTGTTGGTGCACACACTCATACTTGCACATGTGTGGTGCATGCCCGCCCACACTACCCACATGCCACCACCAAGCATGCTTGCTATCATTTAGCCTGGAAACCAATACATTACCCAATGGCATGTACCCCAGGGCCATCATTCTTATAGACCGCGAAAACGCTACCAATGACGGCCCTGGGCTTGGTTTGGTCAGCCCCCGTGGTTCCCATATAATGCGGGTACTGACGTGAGCACGCTCTCTTTTGCCTGCCTCTGCTGCGATGACAGACAGACTGTCGAAAACACCCCAGACACAGCGAAACCACAGCCTTTCAAGACACGACAAAAGACGACAGAAACAAAGGTAAGAGAAGACGTCACATCAGCCTCCACTGTAAATTGTATATGCATAATACTATTTTTTTATCCTTCATATGGCTTTCCTACCCCTCAATGGTTTTAAATAGAACTTACATAATTGAAATATTTCTTTATAAGTCACGAGGTCCTATACACCTCTAATCTTAAAAATTGTGCGTGCATACATTTCTGTGTCGTATTTCTGTACTAAGCCACGTGCTTAGGCCTCTATTATTATTAATTGTGCGTCCATGATAGTATGTTTTTTTTCTGCGTCACGAGGCCGTCCCAGGCCTTTATTAACTTATTGATCTTCCTTTGTTTGCTGGAGCTGCAACAGTCTTAACTACAAAATATTAAGAACCCACATTAAAATTCACTTTTGATAGTAGTTACGCAACTCAGTTTCAATGACTAATCAAAAGGACTTTTTGTTTCTTTCACCAAACATCGTTCAGAAGCAACCACGGCCTATCGAGCAACAGCAATGAAATTCTCTGCAACTTATTGAATATACTTTGGCGTATAGAAGCAGAGTTCAAGTCGAGTGGTGAACTCTGGTGGCCGCACTCTTTATACAAGGTAAGCACAGCAGCCTAGATCTACAAAGCCTTCAAAGCAATGCATTAGAAGTAAGTCACCATAACGGGCGTCAGTAACGCAGTAGGCACTTCCATATAGACAAAACTTGAACTCGGCACTATAACAAGTAAAATATACCAGGTACACTGCACTCGTAAAACTGTAGTGTAACTTTTATGTATGAAAGGAGAGAGGCAAAACCCAAGGGGACCGCATCTGGTCCCCTACAAGATGCACAGCCAAGTCTGCCATAAATGAATCCAATAAATCAAGTTTTCAGTTTATTTTTTCAGTTATTCCACTTATTTTTGCCATGTATTTCATCCAATATTTTCCGTTTCAATTTATTTTACTCATTTTTCTTTGTTGTTCAAAAAGCACACAGGAGCATTAATTGTTTCCTTATGCCACAATATTTATTAAAACTCGCCCAATGCATTTCAGGGTGGACCCTTCGTCAGGGGAATCTAAAATGTGAACAGATCAACAAACAAACATTTAATGCTTTTATTACAACTATCAAGTTCCAGCACATTTACCTACCACTATTTTTTCAAAAAAAGACACCGCTAACTTGTGTCATATTATTTATGTAAACCCTCACTGAAACAATCCCCATGCGTTACACCCCTTCTTTTCAAACCTGCCCCAGTTAAATTAATACAATCCATCCTCTCTCCATGAGTGCTTGCTATCGCTATTTTGGCCAGGAAAGAAGTATTCAACAGCTAATCCTACAACAGTAACCACTAGCTTACCGTAACAGAAGTTCCTCTTTAAGATTTACAGCAGCATTTTCCTTATGTTCACTTCGTTTTTAATCCCTTTCAAACATCTTTCCGTTTTCATGTGGTGCTGCCTGCACGTTCATCCTTCTTGACTAACGCTGCTTAAGCTGTTTGCAAACCTGTGCTAGCTCTTATCACCCACTCTGCCCACCAGGTGATTAATCACGTGTCTTTGTTCAAGAGCTCAACTATTTTACCTCTATATATGTATGTATATGTATATTATATCATTGCATGTAAAAAGCTGATTTAAGGAAGCAATGAATTAGGAATTAATTGTTGTGTGACACACTTTGTTTTGATTAAAAAATGTACAAGCGTTTCTTCAATCTGAGATCGGAGGATGTTTAAAGTATTAGAATTGAGAGGTGACTCACAAGTTCTGTCCCAATGGAAAAGTGGAAATCTATTGGGCTACTTTCCATTTTTATTTATTCCCATGCTCAGGCCAGTATAGTTTATGGTTTTATCAAATACAAGGCCTTGTGGTGTTACGTGGGCAAACCCTTATCTTTGATTATAGGCAATTCAAGTAGGGACAACGCCACTGTGGCTCCTACCAATGTAGGAAGCATGAGGGAGGGAACAAGGAACGGGTTGTTACAAGGACATACAGCACATTTCTTTTGGGAGAAATAATGAAGATGGTAAAGAGAGGGGAGATGCAAAAGTGGAGAAAGTCTAGAACAGGGATCTTTAACTTTTTTGTAGTGAGAGCCAGGTGCGGCCCGTACAGGTAAGTAAAAATAAATACATAATTAATTTTCCCTCTTCGTCCCCCCCCCACACACTCTTACCTGCATGGGGGATGGCTGGTGAGAGCTACTTCTGATCAGTGAAAATCAGTGTGAGCTACTGAAGGCTAAGCAACTTGTGCATTGTTATTAGACACTCTGAAACCCAATTTTGTGACTAAGCCTAATGTCCATGGAGCCAGATTCTATGGTTTGAACAAAATTCTTTGGCTACGGGCACTCTGACAGGGCTGCCATGTGTGTCAGTGAGATTAAGATCTTTGGGGTTGTAGGAACATATGTGCGTATGAATGGAATATATTTGTATGGGTGAATGAGAACCTGTGTCGTATGTACTTGTGGCACAGGACATACATTTCGTCATATATAGTTCTCTTACATGTATACCACAAACATACAACCTTATCTTTTCAAAAGGGAGAAATATAATGTGTAGAAAAATGTCCTGCAAAAAAAGCTAATGGTGTTTCTCTCTGATAAAACCCAAAGCAGGTACAGCACTATTGTCCAATGTTCGTCCTATTTCCCTGGTTCCTGCACCCTCAAATATGTTGGGGAAATTGGTCATTATTCAGCACTCTGAATTTATTGATACCTCTAATGTGCTACATTCCTCACAATCGTGCTTTAGAGCACCCCACAGCATTGAAAAAGCTCTGCAGGAGATCTCTCAGCTAATAAAGTTGAACTTGGACCTCTACTGTTACGTTGCTCTGGTTCTACTGGATCTATCGGCAGTGTTTGATACAGTCTCACCCAATATTCTATTACATCATCTCAGCAATTGTTGTGAATGGCTCAGCCCTTCGGTGGCTCCCCTTGTTTCTCGAGTCTAGAGAGCTAGCTGTCTAGATGAGACTGTTCCACTCAGAGTTGAAAAAACTACAATATGGGGTCCCTAGGGGCTCCGAACTCAGTCCTGGTCTTTTTAATATTCATATGTTGCCACTTTCTGTATTGGTAGAGTATTTTGGTATCAAAATAATTTCTTATGCAGACGACACACAATTGTTATTCTTGTATGAAAGTATTTCGATGGAAGCTAAGATACCTTTCACACCTTATATGAAAGCAGTCATTGGCTGGCTCAGGACTAACAAGCTACAGTGTAATCTGGACTAAACTGAAAATCTGCTGTTTGGTCCTGACCCTCAGTCGGGATGGATGGGTGAGTGTTGGCCTGCAGACTGCCCCACCCACTCAATGAATGCAGCCAATAACTTGGTGGTGATATTTTAAGTCGGTCTGACTATGAAAAGGCAGGTTGTCTCTGTGGTCAAATCATATTTCTGGATTTTAGGAACACTGAAAAAATTCCAGTTTTTTTTACCTTGCGATGCACAGAATGTTGTAGCGCAGTCTTTGAACTTGGCCAATTTTAACTATTCCAACGCTCTTTATCTCCGCCTCCCCAAAAGCTTAATAGACTGCTTTCAATTGGTTCAGAATACCGCAATTCGACTACTGTTCAAACTCTAAAAAGGTCTACAGTGACAGCCTTTTGCAAGCAGCTGCACTGGCACTGGCTTTCTGTTAACAAAATAATCATTTTTAAAGCTTTAACTATCACTCATCGTGCTCTACAATGTACTGGTCCTAAGTACTTGAACAATAGGATCCTGGAGTACTGTCCAGTGCGATCTCTGCACTCCATGAATGCCTAACTTCTGTTTTTTCCGCACTTCAAGAAAAAGAGACAAGGGGCTCTTCTTTCTCCTTTCTAGTAGCCTCAATCTAAAATCAGCTACCTATTCCAATTAAGAAACACTACGAATGAGACTGCCTTCCGTAAACTGTTAAAGACTCACTTATTAATCAATTAAAGCTTCTTCTTACCTCAAATGCTGTGTTCCGTGCAGGGACACTCTTGAGTAGCTGGGCACCATAGAAATTATTTCATTCATTCATTAATGTATTCAAAATGTCAGCAATATGGAATATTTTTCTCATCATTTACATTTTCTCCCATTTCCAAGTGCAAACAGCAGGCATCTTGCTCTCAGTAGCCTGTACACATGGTGCCAAATTTACAACAGAAAAAATATCGCCATTTGTTCAATGGGAGGAATTTAAAGTGAAGAAAAATGCATAAAAAAACATTAATATGTAATTGGCATAGCTGAAAGTGGAGAAAACATTAAGCCTTAGTGACCGATTACGATGTCGTAAGGAACGGTATCAACGAATCTGATTCGGAACCCTTGTTTCCTACCGAATCGTAGTCTTCCCAATGACTGATTACAATGGCCGGAAACTATTTGAGCAGTCCGAATCTGTTCTGAAATCCATACGGACAGCCTGAGTCTTCCAGAGCTGATTCGTACAGCTCTATGGACACGGTTTCCAGAAGAGCGATTACGATGACCAATTCGAACAGCTGTTCCGATTTGGCTTGCCCTAGATGAAATGGCTTTCAGTATCAGTCTTTGGGGGCTCATTGTGGGCCCCCTTCAACAGTGGGCATCCGGATGTGGACAGTGGGGGTACCCAAGGGACTTCTCTTCAATAGGGTGCCTGTCACAGGGTGCAAGGTTTTCCTCAACCACCCTTTTTCTCAATGTGAGCCTGTGTTCGTGTTTGGGACACAGGCTCCCATTGAAGTGAATGTGAGTCTGTCCGATTGATGTTGGTATGCATCTTAATTAGTCATCCGGACTCACAGGACCCGATTGCGTTGGAAACTAGTCTGAAAAAAATTAGTTTGGAACAGTTTCCAAATGACATCGTAATCTGCCCCTAAATGTTTGAGAGAAATATTTTTCATCACTTTAAATTTCTCTCATTTACACAAAAAAGACAGCATTTTTTTCTGTTATAAATATGGCACCGTGTCTACTGGCCAGGTGCAGCAAGAGGCCTGCTGTTTGTAAATGCAACACTTTGAAATGGGAGTAAATTAAAATGAATACTTAACTTAATCATTAAGGTAACTTTTCATTTTAATTTTCTCCCATTTAAAAGCATTTAGAAACATCATTTTGTTCACCTGATTCAATATTGAGTTGAAAAGGACTTTCATTTAAGAGTTAAATACCTCACTGTGTCAATTCTTCACATCTGTGCCCCAGCCTGGGTCATAAATCTGACTGAGCACTGCTCCTTATCGGCCCTGGTGTTAATATTGTAAAATAAACACAGCATTCCTTTAACTTTAAAAGAAAAATGTGACCCTTTGCCTATTTAGAAATGGACTCAAGGCTGGGGGATACTCTGAAGGTGTAGGAGCTACTGGTATCTCACCAGTGCTACCAAGGGGCATATTTACAAAGAATTGGCATAGGGCAGTGCTGCAAGTCATTTTGCTGCGCTGCCCTACACTAATTCAAAAAGGCAGGAATTTACAAGATACAGTGCATACCTGTCCTTTCAGCCAGCACCGGCGCACAATTAGCAGCTGTGCGCCAACGCAAGCACCCTTGCACCATGGTGTCAGAGAATCTGTGTTGTTGGCATGATTGTTTTTGTGCAGGAATGGACACCTTTGTGCACAAAAACAGTAATTGGAAGTGTCTTTCTTCTTCTATGTGGGCATCAGAATGCAGCATACATGGAAAGAGGAAAAAAGAAAGAGAAATGAAAACATTTCTCCTCGTTACGAACCCCTGGAGAGGTGCATGATTTTAATGCAATCCCAGATTCATGCCATGTTGTAAATCTGGGAATGTGTCCAAACCTATGGGCGTTGTGTGGTAACACCCACTGCAACATCCATGGCATGCCTCCCCATTGCAACGTGAGGCAATGTAGGGACTTGCCTCACTCCATATCTACAAGGCCATGAAAAGCCACGCAGGGTGTGCTTCATGTGGCTGTGTAGATATAGCTAAGCCCTGTGCGTCACAAGAACGTCTTAAAAAGTGATGATCTGAGGATGTACAGGGCTTGCAAATAAGCCCCCAATTCTAGAAGACCAAAAATTACCTGAGTAGTGATGAAGGTTGTGGAAATCAGCAGGCAGGTCTACCTAATTCAAATAACTACGTGGGATTGGCTTAGGATCAAAAATGGATTTAATCTGAAAGAAAAACAGATTTATTGTTACAAGGGTTGACAAAAAGGTTTAAGATCCCCTACAAGGACCCAGGAAGTGCTAAGGAATAAACACTATAAAATGGGTCTTTATTAAAAGAGGAATGGGCTGTCTGGAGTATTTCTCCCTATGAGAAAATGGCACTTTTTGCATGGCCAGTCCCCTTTTTGACTGAATTGTGTTGCTAGTTATTTACCTCTGCACTATGGGACACTGCCTTACATTGCTCACTGTATGTGCTCTGACCCCTAAACTATGCTAAACTTGGTTAGTTTGTCATGGGCATAATTAACTCATGCAAGAAATTGGGTTGTTGGTTGAAGGGGATGGAAACCATTTTAGACATAGAGAGTTAAATGTAATAAATAAAATGAGATCATAACAACAAAACTCCAATCAGTAGATCCAGAAATATGCAATTTAAAAGTTTGTAAGTAGATATAGCACCTAAAAGCACAAAGCACCACTTGCGGTCATCTGGTTGTGCTAGACCGTGGGAAAGTAACAAGTTCAGTCATACAGTGATGGAGAGCAGGTCAGATATTGTTATCTTCATAAAGTCCAGCGCAAAGAATTATTTTCAAATGAGGCGGCAGCGAGGAGCAGAGAGAAAATCTGGGATGGTTGCCGCAGGAGTTTCAGATTAGCGTAACCGTGGGCTTTTGTTGCTTTAGCACAAAGTGCAGATCCCATGTTGCTGGTCTGTCACTGGTGGTCGCTGTAGTGCAGAGTGGGGTTCACCGGAACTACACATTGGTGGTTGTCACAGGCATCAGTCTCAGCGCATACAAGGCTGTTCGCTGTCAGGAATAACCAAAAACTTCGGGAGTTCCTCTCTCTTCACAGGAGGAGCTCAATTGATGCCAGCCAAGGGTCCATGACCTGGGAGGCACTTCTTGGGGATCAGGAATGCCCTCCAGTGAAGGAAATGCAAGGCTCAGGCAGATTCAGGTGCAGGTCCAGTACAGGTCTGATGCAGTAGGGTAGCTGGTCAGTCACAGGGATGCCTCTGGAGGTTGTTGTGTCCCTGTACCTCAGACAGGAGGTCAACCAACTGACCCTGGGAGTCACTCGCTCAGGTTAGCCTTGAAAGAAGGAAGCAGGTCCAATCTTCTTTCTCAGAGACCAAGGCAGTCTTCAAGCAGCAGGGCAGTCCTGTAGGGGCAAGGCAGTCCTTCTTCTTTAATATCCACAGGTCAAAGAATGTACTGAAAAGTGACTCTGGAGGTGCAATATTTATAATTGGTGCCAGCCATTAAAGTAGAGGATTCTCTATACTACAACATATCTTGCTGGAAAGTTTGTCCCTTCCCCTGTCAATGATCAAAGAAGACGGGGTGACAAAAGACTAGTGTCAGGTTTCTTTGTGTGTGGCGGAGGCAAGACCATTGAAGTGTACGTCGGGCAAGGCACAGCTCCACCACCACCCATCCTGGCAGGATGGCCCATCCTGTCCAGAATAGACTGCTGTGACTACTTTAGTGGAGGCCACAATGAGTAGCAGACCCACTAGTAGCATTTAATTTACTGGCCTGGGGTACATACAGTACCATTTACTATGAATGTGCAACTAAATTAAATGTGCTAATTAGCTGAAGGCCAATCTTACCATGTTTGATTGAGGGAGCACACATACTTTAACACTGTCGTAATGCCAACAAAAACAAATTCAGCAAAACAAGAGGAGTGAAGTCAAAAACTTGGGAGAAATACCGCGCCAACGTCTAACAATTCTCCTGTAAGGCCATAGTATATGGACTCGAAACTATACCCATGGCATGGAAAGTTAAATCTCCCTCGTGAACTGCAACTCTAACAGGGGGGAAACATAATTTACAATGCACGCTTTACAACGTGTGTCATTACAACACATTGTTTACAACACAAAATCCATTGCAACGCATGTCATTACATCGCATAATCCATTACAACGGACTTCCCAAAGTAACGCCCCAGCAGAGTTAGAATAGTAATTGCATTGTAATGGTATATGCGTTGTAACGATGTGCGTTGTAATGACATACATTGTAATGGACTTCGCAGTGTAAAAAATTCATTGTAATGACATACGTTGTAATGCTTACGTTGTAGCGTGTCCTATTCCTAATAGGGCCATCCACTAGTGTGCCAGAGGAAAACATGGCTTCGGCCCTAGCCGTGAAGCCTGACTGCTGAGGTTTAAGCCTGTAGCTGACCAGTCAAAATAAACCACACCAGCTCCTTTGCTTCAATTTATCACCTACGTAGAGCAGGTGAGAAATGGAGGCACGTGTATTCCTTGAATGGGGACACCACATGTGAATCTGGACCCACTAAATCCGGTTCCACGTTAGTCCCCATTCCAGGGAAAAATATTTGTGATAGCTGTGGATTCAAGTGTGGGGATAGTGGCTGGAAACATTATTGACAGCCACACAGTTTCCCTGTATAAAAAAACACAGCTGCCTTGCAATCAAACTCTCAGAGGGCATTAATTCTAATAACCTTTAATTCGGTTTTTTTTCTGATAAAGCGATAAAAAACTAAAGTGAGGGGAGTAGGACATGGCTTTAGTCATCAAGCAAACCTGTGTTAAGGGGCCATTGGAGAGTCAGCGTAGGTGGCAGTATCCTTGCAGTTGGGCACTCTAGGTGAGAAATAATGAAAAGGGTGCCAGGGCCAGACTGAAAACAAAAATCGTTCCTGGCAACAACACTCTTACCAGCTGCGCAGGAGTATGTGATTTTAATAGGGTCATGGAATGTGTTTTGTCCAGGGCCTCAAACATTCTGAAGATGTCACTGGATTATGGGAATAGTTAAATAATGGAAACCCAAGAACATATTTTACTCTCTT
This sequence comes from Lissotriton helveticus, assembly GCF_964261635.1. Classification (NCBI taxonomy): domain Eukaryota; kingdom Metazoa; phylum Chordata; class Amphibia; order Caudata; family Salamandridae; genus Lissotriton; species Lissotriton helveticus. The sequence goes on from NC_136069.1 coordinate 936,156,013, forward strand.
AGAAAATTAGCTAGCCTTAAAGGCAACCACATACTCAAAACAGAAAAATAAAATAACGGTTATTAGGGGTTTAGATTGTGACTTGGTTTAAAGCAAAACATATGCTTTCACGCCCATTGAGGGTAAGTGGGTTCAGTGCTATAAACCAGATACATCCTTTTAGACCATCACGAAACAGGCCAACGTTAATTCACTCCCTCGTGGTCGCATTGTTTGTTAAGTAATAGTTTTCTTTTACTTTGTAAAGCAACCTTTCTTGATTAAAATGTTACGGTAACATGTAGGTATTTATCATAGAAACTTCCACATAATACCAAATGGAAAATTAACTCAAAATATAGAAGCTTACAAGATAATAGTTTAAAAGAAGAACTATGTTGCCCCAATAACTCTCTGATCCCTTCCCTAACAGCTCTTCTTTCTTATGGGGAAAATGTCTGCGATCATGTCACATTCTTTTTTTTATTACATACAGTTGCCATATTTTCAAACACAGCAATCGTAAGTAAGAGTTCAGCCTACAGAGCAGGGGCGACTCCTCCACTAGGGCGAAAGAGCGTCACCCTACTGCTTTCGCGCAGTGCGAGAAGCAGAAACATGTTTGGTTGGGGCGGGTGGTTGGGTACGGCTGTTCTAGAGCAGGGGGGGAGTGACTTGCCCACTGCTGAGGGCGCTGACTGTTTGGTCGGCCCTCTGGCGTCGACTAAACCAGTCATGCACACTCTGCCTTTTCTCCATTTAAGCTGCATGCAGCCTACATGGAGAAAATGGTCTCCCCATAGCTGCCTGGCTGGTCAGCGTGCCAACCAATCACAATGCTGCATTGTCATTGGCTTAGAGGAGGGGAGGGAGGCTGCCTGCCTCCTGTCCCTGCCGGAGGCAGGAGACCAGGAGAGGAGCAGAGACGAAGCGGGACCGGGCCGGCGAAGTTGTTAACTTTTTTTTTATTTTACATTTTTTCTCTTTCCATTATTCCTGCATTCTACAGGACATAAAGAATGAGAAAGGAACACCCATTGATTTTTTTTTATCAGGCAGGATGCAAAGGTGGCTGCTATGGCGCGAGGCACCAAATTGTGCGCCGGAGCTGGTTGAAATGTCAAGAATGCACTGTATATCATAAATAAAGTGAACAGCAAAACACACAAGATGAGATAGGTTGACTCCAGTGGCGTAGTGAGCAAGGGACCCATGTCTGAGCATAGCCTTCCCACATAGGGTGAACAGCAAAACACACAAGATGATGGACGGAATGTTGGACAATGGCAAAACATTCAACCCATGTCACAGATCTGGGTTTAATCCATCATTATTTTGCTCACCAAGCCACCCCAGTTCAGACATGGCCATATGCAAATCAGTCTTGACCCTGTGCCTCATTGGAACAGTCCAGACCGAACTGCCAAGCCATGTCTACCGTGGACAGGAATCAAGCATCCTAGGACCGGTTTCTGGCTATCAGCCGTCTTCAGCCAGGATAGCTTGACTCCAGTGGCGTAGTGAGCACGGGACCCACGTCTGGGTATACCCTTCCCACATAGGGTGAATAGCAAAAAACACAAGATGATGGACGGAATGTTGCACAATGGCAAAACATTCTCCCCCTGTCACAGATCTGGGTGTAATCCATCATTATTTTGCTCACCAAGCCACCCCAGTTCAGACATGGCCATATGCAAATCAGTCTTGACCCTGAGCCTCATGGGAACAGTCCAGACGGAACTGCCAAGCCATGTCTACCCTGGACCGGAATCAAGCATCCTAGGACCTTTTCTGGCTATCAGCCGTCTTCAGTCAGGATAGCTTGCCTCCAGTGGCGCAGTGAGCACTGGACCCACGTCTGGGCATACCCTTCCCACATAGGGTGAACAGCACAACACACAAGATGATGGACGGAATGTTGCACAATAAATACAGCACATTCCTGCCCTATCCTTTTGACACAGGGCAGCGCAGCAAAGTGACTTGCTGCATTGCCCTGTTCCAAAAACTCATAAATGAGGTCCTAGGCCGGTATAATGACTGAAAAATAACAAAAATACCCTTGTAGCCAAGGGGCAGCACAAATTGGTAGCATAGTGAGGCCAGGCTTTCACAAATAGTCTTCTGACGAATGAAACTCCTGTCTACAGCTGTTTTCAAGCTTTTTTTCATTCTCCTCTTGGTAGGTCTGGTGCTGTTAGAGGAATCAGGAGTCCTGAGAAAATGTAGGCGTATAGTTCAAGGCAGAGAAACATGGTATTGAATACAAAATATCATTGTAGGAACATTGTCTGACATAAATATCAAGCCCTAAATATTGTTTACAAAAACATTTCCCTATTGGATTTAATAATTGAAAATCGAAATTCAATGTGGTGATATTTTTCTAAACGATATTTATGTCAGACGATATTTCTGACAATGATTTTCTGAGTTATATCTCCTGACCACACTCTATCAGAGTATGTGAAGAACAATCTGTAAGCATGTTATCAGTGGAGATTGAAGGAGCTATTGACGAAGGAAAATGTACACATGTAGATTTACTCATGTGTAATTTTTCTACTACTCCTACAAGTAACTTTACTACTTTTTGCTGACCACCATAGTGGTGAAAAGCTTCTGTGTTCATTAGGAGTTAAGCAACATGAGCGCAATGGTGTTGGCAGCATTCCGCAAAGAGGCAGTACAGGCTTGGTGCTTCACGCATGGCACTTGATTCACAGTTCAGTCCATGTTGTCCCTTCCCTGGCATATGGGGGTTGCTGATTCAATCCTTCACACTGGCAATGACCCATTCATTGCACAGCTCTCTTCTCGCACCGTGCACCGGTAGTTCCCTCAGGCTTCCCCGCTGGACCTAGCTTCCTCCAATACTCCTCTCTTCCTCACACAGACCACTGGTCTAGACAAGCAGTAAAGTATACAATGTGTTCCTTTGGGTCATACAAATGCTTAGTGCAAATGACAATCAAAATCAGTGACTGTTTAGCACAACCATGCTTAGTCAATCTTTTTTTTAAAACAAAAATGTAAGTCAAAGCACACGACACAAAAGATATACTCAGTATGTAATACACATATATTTCATTTAAATATCTCCTATTATATATGGCTGTTACAAACATAAATCACAGAACAACATTTAAGTGACTAATTTGACATAAGGTGCAACAATGTTCTGTACAAATTTACAAACACAAAATTCATCAAGACATGGATACATGTTAATAGAAATACGTTTCTTTAAGTGTATGGAGTTCTACAACCACACTTTTTAGACATTAGTATTGATTAAAAGGTGAAGTGACTTAGGCCGTGGTCTTGATCAATCGTTGACATTTCGACCCCAGGTGTGTGTGTTAATGAATTGATATCACGTTGGGTCTTCCTTAGGATAAATCTAAGCCATGTAGATAGCCAAGACATAAGAGCTAATGACAAGCACTCCTCCTTGCCTGGGTGGAGTCCATGTGTAAGCGTTAGTCAAAGCCAGGATTGCATCCAAATTGATTCCTAAAACAGAGATAATGACCATCATAATACGGCCTTGTTATTCCCCATAGAAGCCCATGTTAACACCAGAAAATAGGCTTCTATGGCAATTAACAAGGACGTATTATCAATCCCACCCTCCCAACATTAATAAAAAACTTCAGGCAATGCAGGTACCCGGAGCTGGAAGGTCATTTTACATATCACTGCCCGAGAAATGTGGCGTTCCCCGCGACGTGTACGGGGAGAGAGAGAGAGAGACCTCAAAACATATATTTTTTTTTTAAAAAACACCAGAGGGCTGTCGCTCACCGAGACTGCGGGGAGTAGGACAGTAACCCCCCCATACTTCAAAATAAAACCAAAGGAGTTCTGTTCCCCAGTGCTCGGGGCACCTTACAAGCCCCAATTATGCAGAAAAATTGCCCCCGTAATTTGCCCCCCCCCGGGACCTAATGAATAAAACGGACTTCTACTTTTTTTTCACCTTTTCCACCGCGTACAAGTACTGCACGAGTACCCCGCCATTTTTTATTTAAAAACATAAATAAATAAACATTGAGCCTAAAGATCCATGTACCACCCCCTGACCAAGACTATAGGCTCAGAATGTTTCTACCCTGCCCCGTTTCCTTATTTCTCAACTTTGTTTTACTGTTTTCTTGTGACTCTGCTCTTCCGACAAACAACATGGCTGCCACTACTTCCTGGTTTGGAGTATTAACAGCCAATCAGCATGCAGCTTCTGCTCGTAATTGTACGTATTTCCATACGTGTACGCCGCGATTTTTCTTTAAAATAATAAAAGAGAGCCTAAACATCCATGTACGACCCCCTGAGCAAGCCTAGAGGGTCAGAATGTCTCTACCCTACCCCCTTCCCTTATTTCTCAACTTTGTTTTACTGTTTTCTTGTGACTCAGTTCTAGCGAGGCACAATATGGCTGCCAACACTTCCTGGTTTCGAGTGTTGACAGACAGTTCACAGCCAATCAGCATGCAGCTCGCGCTCATAATTGAACAGATTTCCGTAAGCGTGCTGAACTCCGTCTCTAGATATCGCTATGATTTTACTTGCAATTTTCTCAGAAACTACTGAACGGATTTACACCATTTAACAAAAAGCACAATCTGCGAACAGAACTCTACCTCTCTGCCAAATGTCGTGTAATTCCGTTCAGCCGTTCGGGCTATAGCCTGGGCTAAAGGTCCCTATGGAAATTGCATGGGGAAAACACATTTTGGGACCCCCCTTTTTTCTCGGCCCCCACTTGACGAATAACCCCCAAACTTTCAGGGAAGGAGCGGAACCAAGCAGGCCATTGTCTTGGAGAAATTCACGAAGATTCGTCCACCAGCGCTAAAGTTATTCCAAATAGAATGTTGTGGATTTCCTATGGAAACTAGGTCCTAACTATAACTACCTACTGGCGACCGCCAGTAGGTAATATATACATATATATTTTATATATATATATATATATATATATATATATATATATATATATATATATATATATATATATATATATATATATATATATATATATAGATATATATATATATATACATATACATATATATATATATACATACATATATATATATATTATATAGTTAGGAATTAGCATTTAAAAAACCTTTGAAATTCACTGAAAAAACCATAGGTTTCAGACCTTATATAGTTAGGAATTAGCATTTAAAAAAACCTTTGAAATTCACTGAAAAAAACATAGGTTTCAGGCCTTATATAGTTAGGAATTAGCATGTAAAAAAACCTTTGAAATTCACTGAAAAAACCATAGGTTTCAGGAGTTATATAGTTAGGAATTAGCTTTTACAAAACCTTTGAAATTCACTCAAAAAACTATAAGTTTTAGTGGTGTTATAGTTAGCTGGACATTTTACTCATACAAAACCATTGAAATTGCTCCTATATAGTTAGTTGTACTAAGTATATATCGCGCACCCGCAATCCACTGCTGATGATGTCACATATTAGATCATTCATGACATGGTCAGTGACATCACTGATGACATCTCAAATGACATCACTGATGACATCACTGATGACATCATCCAGTGAATGTGGTTTGCTTCGTTATTTAAATATGCATTATATATATAGCAATTTGCATTGAAGAATGAGTGGATATATAAATAAATATTTGGATGGAGGATTTAGTAGCAGTGTAATTGACTGTTTACTTGACCAATTTATAATGTCTCACTAAATATAGTGGATAGTGACTAAACTGTGTGAATATCTGTATCACTTTGTCAGTTGTTGTGTAAACTGATTCTACAGTTGGTTACTAGCTATGTGAAAGTCTATATTAGTTATTGATTAGTTAACTGAGTATTTGTATGGGAGTGTGAAAGTGTGTGTGGTTCGGTGGAGGGTGTGTGACTGTCCAAAGATGTGTGAATAGTTTATTCAGTAGATATATGAAGTTAAAACTACATGTTCTAACAGTTTGGGTGAGGGAATCTCTTTATGGGTGTGGTGATGAGCAAATAAATTTCTTAAAGGTACAGGTCCAACAAACTAGAAAAATAAAAGGCAGTTTATGTGTCAGTTGTTGTATATAAATAAGTATACATAAGACACAATGATTGTGTGAGTGACTGTATGGATAACTGTATACTTGTAATAATGATTTTATAATTCACTAAGTATGACTTACTATCTAAATGAATAGAAGAAGTGGTGTTTGTATAAGTGTTTTGCTAAGTAAATATGTAAGTATGATCCATTGTTTGCATAAGTGAGTAGGATGACTTCATATGTGAATAGGATGCGTGCTGTTGTTTAATGTCGATATAGATGTATAAGTATTTTTGAAAGTGTTCTATTGTTCATTGACAGCATGTATGAGTGAATCCATAGGTAAGGGATTAGCCCCCACATGCATCAACCTATTTAGGAAGTGCAAACGGTGCGAACCGGTAAATTCGGCCGTTTGCACTTCCTAAATAAGTTTTTGGGATGCATGAAACAGAGTGTCAAAATTCGCTATTTTTTACATTTCTTAAAAATGTGAATGCAATTAAGGAATCGCATTTGTGCGATTCCTTAAATGCAATGCATCATTTTTTTTTAAATTGCGAATTTTGAAATAGGAAGTGCAAATTAACACGAGGTTGACCCTCGTGTTAATTTGCGAAAATTTAAAAAAAAGCAAAAAAATGCATTTTTTAAACTTGCATGTTACAGACACACATGTCCTTAGGACATGTGTGTGTGAAACATGCACTTTAAAATACATTTCAGGGGTGCAGGGGGGGTCCTTTGGACCCCCCTCTGCACCCTTGCAATGCATCAACAAATTGGGAGTGCAAAAAAAAAAAATGCAAAACGGCATTGATTCCTATGGGCCTCTAGGCCCATAGGAATCAATGTAATGCCATTCCTTAATTGCGATTCGCAATTAAGGAATCGCAATTTCCGAAAATTAAGAAATCCTAAAAACTTTTAGGATTTCTTGATGCATAGGATTTTGCATTTCCTAAATAGCGATTCCTTAATTTTCGCTATTTAGGAAATGCAAAATCCTAGATTGATGCATGTGGCCGTAGATGTGTGTATACATGTATGAATCACTGAGTGGATTTTTAGATACTTGTATTGCTGTGACAATGGATTTAAATATGATACTCTGTATTTTACAAAGAGTGATGAAAAATTGTAATAGTGTATGAAAAGGTGTATGTGATTGTCAGATGGATGATGTCATCAGTGATGTCATCAGTGATGTCATTTGAGATGTCATCAGTGATGTCACTGACCATGTCATGAATGATCTAATATGTGACATCATCAGCAGTGGATTGCGGGTGCGCGATATATACTTAGTACAACTAACTATATAGGAGCAATTTCAATGGTTTTGTATGAGCAAAATGTCCAGCTAACTATAACACCACTAAAACTTATAGTTTTTTGAGTGAATTTGAAAGGTTTTGTAAAAGCTAATTCCTAACTATATAACTCCTGAAACCTATGGTTTTTTCAGTGAATTTCAAAGGTTTTTTTACATGCTAATTCCTAACTATATAAGGCCTGAAACCTATGTTTTTTTTCAGTGAATTTCAAAGGTTTTTTTAAATGCTAATTCCTAACTATGTAAGGTCTGAAACCTATGGTTTTTTCAGTGAATTTCAAAGGTTTTTTAAATGCTAATTCCTAACTATATAAGGCCTGAAACCTATGTTTTTTTCAGTGAATTTCAAAGGTTTTTTAAATGCTAATTCTATTAGCGGATAACGTTTAAATATATTAATATCCTAGTGGGACCACCTGAGCAGCCCTAGGGGGTCAGGGTGTTTCTACCCTGCCCCCTTTTTGTGTTCTACAGGTTTGTTTTTCTGCTTTCTTATGCCTAATTCCTAACTATATAAGGCCTGAAACCTATATTTTTTTCAGTGAATTTGCAAGGTTTTTAAATGCTAATTCCTAACTATTTAAGGCATGAAACCTATCGTTTTTTCATTGAATTTGCAAGGTTTTTTAAATGCTAATTCCTAACTATATAAGGCCTGAAACCTATGTTTTTTTCAGTGAATTTGCAAGGTTTTTTTAAATGCTAATTCCTAACTATATAAGGCCTGAAACCTATGGTTTTTTCAGTGAATTTCAAAGGTTTTTTAAATGCTAATTCCTAACTATATAAGGCCTGAAACCTATGTTTATTTCAGTGAATTTCAAAGTTTTTTTTAATGCTAATTCCTAACTATATAAGACCTGAAAGCCCACCAGGAATCTCCAGTATGCACCAGGGGACTGCATTGCAGAGAGGTGTAATTAAGCCATGGCCCTTTTTACACCTCTCTGCAACGCAGCCCCCGTGCATGTTTGAAGAGGGGGAACTCATTCCCCCTGCATACTGGGGGCCCCTGGGGGCCAACTAGCCCACCTGGAACCTCCAGTATGCGCCAGGGGGCTGCATTGCAGAGGTGTAATGAGGCTATGCCCCTTGTTACACCGCTCTGCAACGCAGCCGCCTGGTGCGTTTGCAGAGGGGGAACTAATTCCCCTTGCATAATGGGTGTCCCTGGGGGCCAACTAGCCCACCAGGAGCCTCCAGTATGCGCCAGATGGCTGCATTGCATAGAGGTGTAATGAGGCCACACCCTTTTTTACACCTCTCTGCAACGCAGCCCCGTGCAAGTTTGAAGAGGGGGAACTAATTCCCCTTGCATACTGGGTGTCCCTGGCAGCCATCTTGTGCCTTGTTCGAACCAAGGCACAAGAAAGCAGTGAAACAAAGATGTGAAACTCGCAAAGGGGCCAGAGTAGAAACACCCTGACCCCCTAGGCCTGCTCAGGGGGTCCCACAAGGACCCCCAAGGCAAAAAAAAAAAAAAAAGTCGCGGGTACAAAAAAACAATAAAAAAAATATAAAGCAACAATAAGAATAAAAAACCAGTTCTTTTCAGAACTACCTCCAATGTGTATAGTCACACACACACACAGTCACAAACCACTTTATTCGATTTAGATTAAAAATCATAAAAGCATTCTACAATTTCATCACAAAGGCAGACAAATTCATAAACACATACAAAAGCATCAAACAGTGATAATTTCATAAAAAAATACATGATATGAGGAAACAACAATAATAGCGGATTAATACACATTATAAAAATACATCATAAAAGAGAGAATACTCAATAAAATAGACATTTTAAAAAGAAAACCACATCCATTTCATTTATGTTCACAAGACACCAATATTTACATCTTTAAGTCTTTTCCTCCTGATCCTAACCGCAGCAACAAGATAGTTGGCCACGCTAAACATGGCCAACGTAGAATCCATTAATTGGAGGTACAGGAGAGCAGGTTTTGCCTGAAGAAAAGCTTTTTCCTTCAATACTGGTACAAGGTATTTCTGTCTGGGCTCAATAAAAAAATTACAAAATAGCATAAAGTGCATATTATTTTGAGGAGAAAAACTATCACAGTTACAGACAGGGGCATCTTCCTCCTTAAACCAACCGTGACTGTCACACAAAACCGTATAAATCTGGTTAAACCTAAGTTTAACCAGAAGCCACCTATGAAAGGGGATAGTGACAATAGTAAGGTACGGTTGGATGGTAAGACGCGTGATAGTCAGATAGTGGGCTCTGACCGTGGGCTTGAGTAGTTGGCATTCTTCCCTCTCCACGTTTTTCCTAGTTATAAAGTTGGCCTTCACCCAGGCTAAATCTAATTTCTTAAGATCCTGAGGAATAAGAAAAATATCAGGGCGACCCAGATCCAAAGAGCACTTCTTTATATGTGAAAGCCAATCTATACTTTTGTAATTATCCAGTTTTAAACAGTCCGCCAATATTTTATGATTAAGGCCCAAGTTTTTATTTGTCCAAAGCCTTATCCATAACAGGATAGGGGCCATAAGAAGAGTGTCCGATATATAGCCCAACCCGACTTCCTGGTGGACTGAAAACGTGGCTGTAGATTGGGGGAGCCCTAAGGTAGAACGCAGGAATCTATTTTCTTCCCTTTGTATTGATTCACTATTTACATAGCCCCACAGACCAGAGCCATACCTGGCTATTGCCACTGATTTTGCCCTGTACAAGTTAAGTAAAGCACCTGTTGGCTTCCCGCCCAGTCTCCTAGCAAAACTTAAAATAGCAGTTGCTGAGCTTCTAACCGCCTTAGTTTTAGCTACAATTTGCGGAGCCCAACTTCCCTTATTATCAAAAATTACACCCAGGTATGTAAAAACTTTAACATTGGTGATCACGTCGCCATTACAATAAAACTGCCTGGAGTTGTTTTTACCAGCCCCAAAAGCCATGACGTGTGATTTGGAGTTGTTTATTACTAGGTCTAATGATAGCATAAAATCATTAAAAGCATTTAAAAGTTTTTGTAGACCTATAGGAGTCCGAGCTATTAAAGCGGCATCATCCGCGTACAGGAGAACCGGAATACGAGTTTCCCCTGCACGCGGAGTATCCAAGGTCGCTGATAAAAGAGTTTCCTCAAGTGAATTTATATACAAGGTGAATAGCATGGGCGCGAGAATGCAGCCCTGCCGCACTCCCCTGCTTGATTTGAACCAGGCGGTACGATTACCTTCCTGGTCCATTCTGATTGAGGCTTTCAGATCTTTATGTAATTCTGCCAGGAAATATACAAGGGGGGGGTCCAAACCCAGCTTTAACAACATGGTCCATAATCGAGCTCTATTCACCAAATCGAAAGCTGTGGATAGGTCCATGAATGCAACATAAATTGACCCTTTTTTGACAGTTGTGTATTTCGAGATTAATAAATGAAGATTTAGGCATTGGTCCTCAGTCCCCCTCCCAGCACGAAACCCATATTGGGCATCAACTAGAATATTGTTAACTGTAGACCAGGTGTTAATTCTAGCAAGCAGGACTTTACCCAAAATCTTCATTGAGGAATCCAATAGTGAAATTGGCCGAAAACACTTTGGGTCGCTTCTTAGGCCCTTTTTAAAAATAGGAACTATAATGGCACATGACCATGATTTTGGCAACCCCCCCTCATACACACAATTAAAAACATTGGCTAAAATCTCAGCCCACAACTCTGAATTAAGTTTGTATAAGTCCGGGGGAACCCCATCCGGGCCCGGGGCTTTATTTGCAGCTGAGCCTAAAATTGCCAACTCTACTTCAGATTTGGTGAAATCTAACTTAATATGAGAAGCCGAGGAATAAGGTATTTTAAACACCTCAACAATCTCGTTTGAACCATAAATGTTGGAAAAATGATTAATCCAATCGGCTTCAGATATATTAATTTCAAGGTCCTGATTAGTTGCATGAGAAAACAAGGGGTTATTAATTATAGCCCAAAATTTGGAGCTATGTTTAAGGGTAATGGGGTCCATCAAAGAGTCCCAGGCTTCATCTTTGATGGCTTTTTTTCGAAGTTTGACTGCCAAAGCGTATTGTCTTCTTAGATCTGCCACCAAAATTCTATCTCTAGGCGATTGTTTAAGACTTTTCCACAGAGCTGCGTGTGCCTGTGAGCAGGAATGATCAAACCATCTACACACTGGGACCGAGCCTTTCCCTGGTTTGACTCTGAGATCTCTATCCACTCTGGCACAAATATCTTCAAAGGCACTCACAACTTCCCCTCCCCTCATCTCTTTATTCAAACATATCCCAAATTCAGCTCCCATGTCCTGCACAATACGATCATGAAAATCCTCTGGGCAGACTTTGCACCATTTGAGGCGTCTGCCTTGGTCTTTGCTCTTCACATCCCTTATAGAAGTAGGCCTAGCTACTCCTTTATGCAAACCAGAGAGAGTATCTAAAACCAATAACACAGGATTGTGGTCACTAAATCCACTAACAAACGCATTATAAAATAGTACATAACGAAGGAGCCCTGAAGACGTAAAAAAATAGTCTATAATTGATTCACTGCCCCTAGCGTTATATGTGACCACACGGTTTGATGTATCTGCAATCCCAGGTTCATATAGATCATTTGATGAGAGCATGTTTTCCATTGCCACACCCTTTGGACTATGTTCAAAGTGTGGCGATAAAGTATGATCAGGACCATTTTCATCAATAATCTGGCAATGGGACTCACACAAATGAACATTAAAATCACCCATCATTATACACTGGACAAAAGTGGTTTGTTTGGACATATATTTGGTTAAAAAGTCTGATAGACCGTCTAAAACGAAATTTGGGGGTCCCCCCTGCATGGAGTTATAACAGTTTATTAATACAATCTTATTCTTATCAGCCAAACTAATTTCCACCATTTGGAAGTAGTGAGAAAAACTAGGGATTTCTCTAATATTGCCAGCAATTTTAACTGAAACAAGGAATAACAAACCCCCTCTGTCCCTACCCGATGTGGAACTCAGAGCATCAACAAAGAAAGAAATAAATCCTTCTACCCAGAACCCTTTATCTTTCGACCAAGTTTCTTGTAATGCGACAATATCATGGTTCTTCACTAATTGTAACCAAATACAGTCATTTTGTTTTGCCCGTAGGCCTGCGATGTTCCATGATAATAACCGTATGTGCTCTCCCCCTAACTGTGGTGGGTCATTAATAACAGATTCGACACTAACAACAGGTAGGGCCACATCAGTATTGACTGAGCAAATCAAGTTATCCTGGTCAGGTACAGGTGCTAGTCATTCAATGTCTACTCTATCAGCTAATGCTGAAAACATATTTGACAATGGTAGATTATTAGAGAGTGTATTCCTTGTAACATTTACTGCACCATTAGCTTTAGTTGGCTTAGTCATCCAGACATTAAAAGGCAATGTGTATAAAAATGCTACATTTTTAAAAAACTCTGTCTTTCTTTTTTTCTCCAGGGTACGCGTACCGGTACGTGTACCGATAAGTGTACCGGGGCGCGCACCCCCTCAAAAAAATAAAAAAAATTAATGAGTGTGTGTGTGAGTGGTGTGTGTGTGTGGGGGGGTGGGTGTGGGGAGTGTGTGTGGGGGGTATGTGTGTGGGGTGTGTGTGTGTAGGATGTGTGTGTGTGTGTGTGTGTGGGGTGTGTGTGTGGGTGTGGTTGTGTGTGGGGGTGTGTGTGGGTGTGTGTGGGGGTGAGGAATGTGTGTGTGGGTGTGTGTGTGTGTGTGTGTGTGGTGTGTGTGTGGGGTGTGTGTGTGGGGGGGTGTCAGAGGTGTGTGTGTGTGTGGGGGGGTAGGTGTGTGTGGGGGATGTGTGGGGTGTGTCTGTGAGGTGTGTGTGTGTGGGGGGGGGGGAGTGAGGTGTGTGTGGGTGGGGGTGTGTGGGGTGTGTTGGTGTAGGTGGGGGTGTGGGGGTGTATGGTGTGTGTGTGGGTGTGGGTGTGTGGGGTGTTTGGGTGTGGGTGGAGGTGTGGGTGTATGAGGTATGGTGGGGGGGTGTGTGGGGGGTGGGTGTGGGGGATGTGTGTGTCGGGGTATGTGTGTGGGGCACCCCTTCAAAAAAAGAAACAAAATAATGAGTGTGTGTGGGGTGTGTGTGTGGGTGTGTGTGGGGGGGTTGTGGGTGTGGGTGTGAGAGGAGTGTATGTGTGGGTGTGGGTGTGTGTGTGAGGTGTGTGTGGTGTGTGTGTGTGTGTGTGTGTGAGGTGTGTGTCAGAGGTGTGTGTGTGTGGGGAAGGGGTGAGGTGTGTGTGGGGGATGTGTGGGGTGTGTCTGTGAGGTGTGTGTGTGTGTGTGTCTGAGGGGGGATGAGGTGTATAGGTGTGTGTAGGTGTGTGGGGTATGTGGGTGTGGGTGGGGATGTTGTTGTGTAAGGTGTGTGTGTGGGTGTGTGGGGTGTTTGGGTGTAGGTGGGGGTGTGGGTGTATGAGGTATGTGTGGGGTGTGTGTGGGTATGGGGGGTATGTGTGTAGGATGTGTGTGTATGTGTGGGATGTGTGTGTGTGTCTGTGAGGTGTGTGTGTGTGTGTGTGTGGGGGGGGAGGTGTGTGTGTGGGATGTGTGAGATGTGTCTGTGAGGTAACTGTGTGTGCATGTGTGTGTGTTGGGGGGTGAGGTGTGTGTGTGAGTGTGTGTGTGTGGGATGTGTGGGTGTGGATGTGTAAGGTGTCAGTGTGGGGGTGTTTGGGTGTGGGTGGAGGTGTGCGTGTGTGAGGTGTGTGTGGGGAGTGTGTGGGTGTGGAGGTGTGGGGTTGTGTGCGTGTGGGTGTGTGTGGGACGTACTTGTAGGTACCTAAAACAGCCACAGAACCAAAAGCTCTTTTCAGAGCTACCCTACCTGTAATCACTCAAAATATTTTACACTATTATTTTCACTATATTTCACCAAAGTACGCTCCCCGGTACGCTCCCCGGTGCGCGTACCGGGGGCTCCCCCGCGAAAATCGATTTTTTTTTTTTTGTCCCGCGGGACCCTTTTATGGCCCCCACATCAAACCTAGGGGGTCGGGGGGTGTACCCTGCCCCCTTTTGGTCATTTCCCCCTTTGTTTTTTGCCACCTCATGTGTCTCGATCCTACCGAGACACAAGATGGCGGCCGCTGCGGACTGTTTCGAATGTTTACAGACACCCGAGAGCCAATCAGCTTTCCGTGCGCAAGTCGCGTGGCGCGCCCGGAGCGCTGCCATATATATATAATTTTTTTTGAACCTAAATTACTCAAAATCCTCTGGAGCACATATCTTGAGACATAGCAAAGGCACATCGGGCTACCAGTCCCTACAATTTTGCCAAGTTTGGTGAAAATCCATTCAGCCGTTCGAGCTAAAAGTGCGATCGACCGCCCTATGGAAATTAACATAGGGGAAAACATGCTTTGGGACCCCCCTTTTATCTTGGCCCCCACTTGACGAATCCCCCCAAACTTTCAACGAAGGAGCGGAGCGCCGCGAGGCAAAGTTGCTGAAAAATTCAGGCAGATTCCTCAACCGGCGCCAAAGTTATTCCCAATAGAATGTTGCGATTTCCCTATGGAAAACAATCCTAACTATATATACCTACTGGCGACCGCCATATATATATATATATATATATATATATTACCTACTGGCGGTCGCCAGTAGGTATATATAGTTAGGATTGGTTCCTAACTATATATTTTACAAAGAGTCATGAAAAATTGTAATAGTGTATGAAAAGGTGTATGTGATTGTCACGTGGATGATGTTATCAGTGATGTCATCAGTGATGTCATTTGAGATGTCATCAGTGATGTCACTGACCATGTCATGAATGATCTAATATGTGACATCATCAGCAGTGGATTGCGGGTGCGCGATATATACTTAGTACAACTAACTATATAGGAGCAATTTCAATGGTTTTGTATGAGTAAAATGTCCAGCTAACTATAACACCACTAAAACCTATAGTTTTTTGAGTGAATTTCAAAGGTTTTGTAAAAGCTAATTCCTAACTATATAACTCCTGAAACCTATGGTTTTTTCAGTGAATTTCAAAGGTTTTTTTAAATGCTAATTCCTAACTATATAAGGCCTGAAACCTATGGTTTTTCCAGTGAATTTCAAAGGTTTTTTTAAATACTAATTCCTAACTATATAAGGCCTGAAACCTATGGTTTTTTCAGTGAATTTCAAAGGTTTTTTAAATGCTAATTCCTAACTATATAAGGCATGAAACCTATGGTTTTTCCAGTGAATTTCAAAGGTTTTTTTAAATGCTAATTCCTAACTATATAAGGCCTGAAACCTATGGTTTTTTCAGTGAATATATATATATATATATATATATATTGTTAGACAAAAACGATCCTTTCAGGCATGAGCGCGCTCAGCAGTGTGTGCTCGACCCGAGGGCTGGATCAGAGCCCCAAAATTAATT